>NC_133618.1:594225862-595648362 GCF_048593235.1 Sminthopsis crassicaudata
CTCTCTCTCTCTCTCTCTGTCTCTCTCTCTCTCTCTCTCTCTCTCTGTCTCTGTCTCTGTCTCTGTCTCTGTCTCTCTCTCTCTGTCTCTCTGTCTCTGTCTCTCTGTCTCTCTGTCTCTCTCTCTCTCTCTCTCTGTCTCTGTCTCTGTCTCTCTCTCTCTGTCTCTCTCTCTCTGTCTCTCTCTCTCTGTCTCTCTGTCTCTGTCTCTGTCTCTCTCTGTCTCTCTGTCTCTCTGTCTCTCTCTCTCTCTGTCTCTGTCTCTGTCTCTGTCTGTCTCTGTCTCTCTGTCTCTCTGTCTCTCTCTGTCTCTCTTCTCTCTCTCCTCTCTGTCTCTCTGTCTCTCTGTCTCTCTGTCTCTCTCTCTCTCTCTCTCTCTCTCTCTCTCTCTCTCTCTCTCTCTCTCTCTCTCTCTCTGTCTCTCTGTCTCTCTCTCTCTGTCTCTCTGTCTCTCTCTCTCTCTCTCTCTCTCTCTCTCTCTCTCTCTCTCTCTCTCTCTCTCTCTCTCTCTTTCTCCCTGTAAGACTCTCTTTTGAAATTCATATATATCAGTTAACTAACCAGGTTTCTAGTTTTGGATATGCTATATAGAATTGCATCTTGAAATTCAGACATGTGTGTATATATAATTTCATCTTGAAATTCACTTCTTTATAAAACAACAACAACAAAACCAAAACAGAAAAAACAGGTCCCAACAATACTGGCCCTCCCTCCTTCAAAGGGCCAAATGAGTCAGAGAGGTGGAAGTATGAGATTGCTGGACTTAAACTCAGGAGATCTAGCCTTGAATCTTGGCTCACCACTTTCCCAACTTTGGGCATATAACCTTAGTCTCAGTCTTCTCATCTGCAAAATGGGAATAAATACTATTTGCACCTACTTATTCCATAGAATTGGTGAAAAAGTAATGTCTTCGCCAACCTTATAGGACTATATAAATGTGAGTCATAATGGAGGTAAAATCGATTTTTTAAACCTCATGCCATGTAGATGTAAAGGTTTTTGCTTGTTTTGAAAGCCTGGTATGGTAGCTAGAAAGCCTTGAAGTGTGGAAAATCTGGGCCACAGCCACATCTGACAACTTATTCAAGTATTCAGTGCACTGGCTGCTCTCAAACTATAAATTGTCAACTTGTTTTGGGAGGAATCTCTTCACTAGGGAGTTCTTGAGTATCATTGAAACCATAGGTCCAGAGAAATTCAGGGGCTATGCCCCAGAAGGCAAATATCAAGAGAAGGTCTCTTAAAAACTCTTTCTTCAATGAAGTTGTCTTCATTTTTCTCCTTATCCTTTCTTAGCAGGAACCTGGAATCCTGTTACATGCCTCTACATCATGCCAGGTCCCCCATTGCCTTCGAAACTAAGAGTCAGGCATTATCCAGGGAACATGAGCAGTAAGATTTTGATTTGAACTGCTTTGCCTTCCATATGACAAATTCTCACCTTGCACAAAAAGTGGAATTCTGAAAAGGCAAAGTGGACCAGGGAGAGAAGCCTGGCCCAGTTAGTGGAGCTGGAAGGAGATGGTTTGAGGGGGAGAAAGGGGAGGGAGATAACTCCCAGACTCCAGATCTAGGCCAGAAAGAAGACAAACCAGATCAAATAACTCTCAGGTCCTTTCAAATGAGGCTGTTGGATTAGGTAATCCAACTCTGAAATTTTGTCATTCTCAAATAAAGGTAAATAAATTTATTTTAGTTTGGGAATGATTGAAAAATAAAACACTCCAACTGCTTCCATTCCCTTTCTCTCAAAAGAAAAGCATAAACACCAATCCGCAAAGCCTTTATTTGGTTAACTCCTATTCTTCCGAAAGGAAAACTAGAGAGGGAAAGAAAGGGGGAAGCTCCTTTCTTCATGGAGAGTTCTCTCTAAATCTACCTGTTGTAAAAGGAGGGAATTGCAACTATGTCATTTGGTCTTTGTTCTGTTTAAATGAAGAAAGCTACCCTTCTCCACCCATCCAAAACACTAGGCAGGTGGGAGTAAAAATTGGGAGACCTGGTCTTGGTCTTTCCATAGATTTGCTCTGTAACGTTAGGCATCACCTTATTTTTTATTTTTTATTTTTTTGAGACAATCAGGATTACCCAGGGTCACAAAGCTAGTAAGCATCTGAGGTCACATTTGAATTCAGATCCTGCTAACTCCAGGGCTGGTGCTTTATATAGCTGCCCTAGCTTTTGTGCCTCAGTTTTCTGCTCTGTCAAGTAAAGAGATTGGGCTGGATGAGCTTTGAAAACTATCCAATTTTAGCAATCTTTTATCATTATTCTATTTTTATAATTTTTAAATGTTAATATAGGTAACAACCCATAGAATAAAAAATACTAATTGGGGAATCTTAGGCAAGTTGTTTTACATCTCTGAGATTATAAAATATAGATAGAAGGTTCTCAGTATATAACTGGCTAACCAGGACATTTAAATTCAGAGATGTTAGCAATGAAGTTGGAACCAAGGCATGCCTACTTCTAACATTCCATACAGTCTAAAGAGCAGCTTCCAAGGACTTTTCTAATTCTGATATTCCCAGGTTGAGGGATTTGCTAGGATATTCATTAATCTTTCCTTATTTTTGGTAGCTAGAGACAAACTTCCTCCCTGCAATGATTCCCAAATTCTCAACTCCCTCTAACATTAAGAAGTAGATATAGGAAACAGGCAATTCCAGGTTCTCTTTGATTTTCTGAAGAAAAAGATGAAGCTCAGTAGAGGTACTAAAGAGACACTTTCTGTGCTCTTCATTACTTTCCTCCATTTCTAGATCAGTTTTTCATCCTCAAATTTGCTTTCATATTGGAGCTCTCAGGTTGGTTCTAGTGACTGGGTCCTCAGGAGGTCACTGAAGTTCAAGAAAAATTCTTTAAAGAGCCTAGTATTAGCAAGATATTCTGTTAGGCTCTGGGTGCATGGAGAAAGCATTTTGGTATAGCTTTCTCTCAAAATGTTTACAACTCAGTATGGCTTTTGAGGAGAGTGGAGAAAAGATGATGTCATATACTTCTAACATTTTGGGCCAACCATAACTATCATTCATATTTTGTTTCATATAATATAATAGAACAGATATTTATAGTGTTTAATGTTTCAAAGTACTTTCACATTAGCTCACTATTGCTTATACAACTCTATATACACATATCTATGAAGTGACAATAATACTAATGCCTTTATTTACAAAGAACATTAATGAACCTTAGCACTTTGATCCTCCTAATTCTAAGAGGTTGGCAGGGGAAGTATTATGGTCCCCTCTTTACAGATAAGGAAACTGAAACTGATGAAGTGACTGCCTAATGATGGAGTCAGGGCCAGAACTCAAGGCTTAAGTTCATTGCTCTTTCCTCTGCAATCAGGAAAGGCACTCAAGAGGGAAAACTAAATGTGGTATAAATAAATTTTACACACACACACACACCACATACACACCACACACACACACGAATCCTGATTTTTATTACCCAGGATCTTTGGAAAATGTAATCTCTCCTCAGAGCTAGATTCATGGCTGTGGAGGTCAGCTCAGTGGAATTTAGAAATGATTTGATTTTCGCTCCTGGAAAGCACATCATTTTTCTATCCCAATGTGTATTTGTGTATGAAGGAAAATGTGGGACAGTGATTTAAAAACCACACCATCTTCATTCCTTTTCAGAAGACAATCCCAAAAGAGAGCAATTTGGTACCATTGTAGTCCAGGGTGGGAATATATCTACTTCTATGTTCCCACCTCATTTACAGTCATTATTATTACAGTTATTATTTACAGTTATTATTATTTCAGTCAAGTTAAACTTTTTTCAATTTTTTTAAAGGGAAGAAAAGAAACATGTTATTTTAAAAATGATGTACAGTCATATTCTACAACTTCCTCTGTCTCCTTCCTCCTGCCTCAGCCTCTCCCTCCCCATCTCTCCTCTCCTTTCCCCTCTCTTTCCCTCTTCTCCCTCCCCATCTCTTCTCCTCCCCTCTCCTGTTTTCCCCTCTTCTCCCTCCTCATCTCTTCTCCCCCTTCATGTTTTTCCCTCTTCTTCTCTATCCAATCTGATGATTTCCCCCCCCAATCCCAAACCTGGGGGGGGCAGCCACTCCTTCCTTCCCTTTTTCTTCCTCCTTCCCCTCTTTCCTTTTCTTCTAGTCCACTCCAGCTCCAGGCTCAGAGCCTTTTGAAGAACTTGAGTTGCTCCCAAGACTGATTTAGTACTTGAAATGCAACTAGAATAACTTGGAGCAGGGACCTTAGTCTGCCTGCTCCAGCACTGATGGGAGCTATGGGCATCTGAAGCCATTCATTTCTCCATACCTGGGATCACAACTCAAGCTGTGGGTCCACTGGCCAAGTTGGGATCTCAGCTCCCTCTGGCGGCAGAAGCCTGGTATTCACCTTCCAGCCATGATTTATATCTTGTCCAAAACAACTTGGGCCCCTTCTCCTTCACCTGGGCAAACTCCCTATTCTGAGAAAGCAGTGTCACCTGGTCTAAGGAGATCCACCCGAGCTGGGTTCAGGGCTTCATAGGGGTATCGAGGGTCATATCTAGGAAAGCACTGATGCCACAATGCCTGCTACAAAGATTCCTCACTGATGAAAAGGTATTGATTTCAGATTATAGACATGACTGCCTCCAATTTATGGGCATTAAGCCTATCAGTGTAGCTCTAAAAAGTGCTGAGTATTTAACCAATTTTAGGTGAGAAAAGGGAGAAAATAAATTCTGGCAAAGCTAAGAAGGGCGTGAAGTGGAGAGGACTATGAAGTATGACATGCTATGTAAATGTAAACTATCATATGTAAATATTTATAATATCTATATTTAAATAAATAAAATATATTTATATATTAATGTATTTGACATGTATTTCTATATAACATATATTTTAATATATGATGTAAATATATTTATAATATGTATATAATATGTTTATGTACGTTAAAATATATATTATATATATATTTAAATGATCCATTTTCTTTCCAATCTTCCCCCTTATTTTCTCTCCTTTGACTTTGCTTCCTAATTGATAATTAATGAAATCAAAAGGAAAAACTACAAATGAACCAGCAAATAATACCCACAGCTGCCATCATAGCCATTGCTTCTTTATCCACCTTCCACAATCATTGCATAGTTAGTTTAATATTTGAGAAATTAAAGCTAAGTCAAGGCTAGGACAGGATTAATTGTTCTCCAGACATCATCACTGGTGAGAAAACCTACTGCTTGTGTCTGGCACAGAATACACCTCAATCTTTTTGCTGGTTGCTCCCCATGTCTAGAATGCAGTCTCTCACCTCCATCTGCTTCCTGTCTTGTCTAATTTCCTGTAAGTCTCAGCTCAGATTTCACATGTTCCCAAAGCTTTCTCCTTTTCTCTGAGATTAATTTCCATTTTCAGTGTTGTGTTGTCTCTCCCATTAAAATACGAACCCTGTAAGAACAGAAATCATGTTTTTGACTTTCTTTGTATCCTTAGTATTTAGTATAATGCCTGGAACATAATACTTGTTGACTAACAGGAAAAATTGGTGGTAAAAATTCCCTTGTGGAATCCAAAATACTTTTTAATCTTTTTGGGATGCTTACTTATACTATATAGAATATAAGTTTGCACATACAGCAAAATGCCCTTTATTTAGCAAAATCACATTCCATTAAATGTACTAAAGTTCTAATTAAGTGAAGGATAGAAAACTCTTTCTTGTTTCCTGTCTGGAAGAAAACTTTTGGATATTAAATTAGTCCACTTTTGAACTTAGTAAACGATGAAGACAACATTGTTTAGTGAGAAAGCATGCAATAGCGAAAGATTGTTGGAATGGACAGACAACTTGGATTTTTTGTACCAGTCTTACCACTGCCTAATTTATCTATAAAAGTGAAAAGTCTTGAGCAGATTACAAGCCAAGAACCCTTCCGGTTCTAAAGTTAATTTAGATTAAAGGAGCATTTATTTAGTGCCTATTGTGTGCAAAGGCATGAGGGTTTATCCTTTTAGACTATTGACATTTTGAGGAGAGGGATTAGGAGTGAGAAGAAAGAACTAGATCTTTTATTTCACTGATATTGAGAACTCCCATCAATGAAAATCCTTTTACCAATGTCAATGGACATCTGTTTTGAAATTTTAGTTTTCAAGAGTTGTCTAGAGCATCAGTAGATTAAGTGATTTGCCTAGAGTTCCAAGACAATCCTTCACAATTTTTGGCACTCTTGATCATATTCTAACCCTGGGTATTCTGGCCTCCCTTGGTTTTTGTGACTCCACTCTTTCCTAGTCCTTCTGTTTCTCATTATTTTTATCCCCCATTCCCTAAATTTTGTGATTTCCCCAAACCCTTGTCTTTGGCTCTCTTCTCTCCTCTGCTCATCGATTTCTATAGATTTAATTATTATCTTGATGCAAATTATCCTTAAATCTATTGATCTAGCTTCTCTTCTGAGTTCTGATTTCACACCATAGACTCTGCTGGAAGTCTACACCTGGATGTCCAGATATCTCAAATTCAACATACTCAAAGCCAAAATTCATTATCTTTCTCCCCATGCCTTCAACATATCTCTATTCCCAAACATCTTTATTTCTGTTAAAGATACTACCATCTTATCAGTTACCCAGGTTTATAGTTTAAGGATCATCCTCAATTCTTCCATCTCCTTCTCTCACACAGAAAAAAATCAGTTACCAATCTTATTGATTCTACTTTCATAAAATCTTTCAAATTTGTCCTCTCCTTTGTTTTTGCTACTTCCTTAACTCAGCTATTCATTATCCCTTTCTTAGACTGTTAAAATAGCCTCCTATTTTATTTCCCTGTTTCTAATCTTACCCTTATTCAGTCTATGTTATACAGTTACTAAAATTATATTTAAGTCTAATTCTGATCATATCACTTTTCTGAAAAAAAAAAAAAAAAAGAAAATAAAAACTTCAGTGGAGTGGTTCCCTATTACCTTTATGATAAAATACAACCCTTTCTGCTTAGTATTTAAAGCCTTTGGCAATCTGCTTCCAGGCAGACCATTTCCAGTCTTAATTCTTATTACTTCCTTTCACATGGTCTACATTCTAGCCAAAATGGCTTATTTCCTATTCTTCTAATTGTCTATTCCATCTCCCACCTCCATGCCTTAATATAGGCTTAGCTGCTAGCCTATAAACCACTCTCTTACCTCCATTTCTTAGAATACATATTTTTTTTCAATGCTTAGCTGAGATACTTAATTTACTTAGTTTAATCTCAAGGAAACTTTTCCTCATGCACTTTCCCTTACTTTCCCTCTTCCTTATGTATTTTCCCCATGTTATATTCTTTCTCTCCCCTTGTTACCTCCATATTTTCTTAATCTGTATAATTGTTGCATACTAATTTTCATACTCACCACCAGTAGAGGGACATGAATTCCTTCATGTTGGATACTGGATTTTGTTCATTCTTTAACTTAATTTGTTTCTTTATCTAGGAAATGAAGGGGGAAAGGGTGGACTGGATGATTTCTACCATTCCTTCCAACTCCATACTTCTATGATTTATGATTCAGAATCTTTTCGTCTTTTAGATCCATGACTCTGAATGTGACCCACTATAACTACAGTCAAGAAAGTGACTGGGCTGAATACTGAGTAATTTTAGGATATACTCTAGAATTTAGGTTTTTTTTTTTTCTGTTAAATCCTTGATATTAGCTTATTTTATTGTCATTTGCTTCCATAAAGTGGAGGCTAACTTCTGGCTAATTGATAGTGCTGATAAAATAATTGAGTTTCTGTTAATGGGGGCTTTATTGAGTATTCTTGGTTCTCACCTCTTTTAGGAGATTGGGCTTGTGCACTGGATAATTATTATGTCACTGTCTCATTCTAGATGGTAAGTACCTAACTCACTGAAGCCTTAATGAAGAAAGAGTACCTGGTTGGGAGTCAGTAGACCTGGATTGCTGTCCTTTTCTCAGTGACAGTGTGACCTTGGGGGAAATCCCTTCAACTCTTAGTCTTAGGCTCCTCTTTTATCCTAGGATTTATCCTAGGATTAATAAATTAGCAATAACTTGCTTTGGTAGCTGGCCTTTTCTTAGTCACCTTCAAGGCTGCTATGTCCCTGGGGCTACCAATAATCCTGCAATAACTATGTGTCAAGAGGAGGATGAACCCTTCTTGCCTAGCTCTGTCCTTAGTCACACTTAGCCCATTTTCTTTAAAGCTCTCCTGGAGAAAGCCAAACTGTCCCAGGTCCCAAATGTGGCATTTACACAACAATGGGCCCTGAACACACCTATCAGCAAAGGACCTTGCAGAACTGTGTTTAGGCTTATAAATGGTTCTAACGGGGATCAACAGCCTATAATTAGAATTTAACAATCCAAGTGAGGAGTAATATGCACTCTGCAGGAGAAATTGGAGCCTTTTTCTTTACTTCTGCATATTTGGTGTGTAGATTGGCTTCCAACTTGCCTTCTTCAATGACTGTCCCACTGAGGTAAACATGTCACAAATAGGAACAATGAGATCAACAATAATATAACACTAATACTATAAACAAAAGAAACACCACCTTCTGCTCTAGAGGAATGGAAATCACACTGTAGACAAACTCACATAGCTATTTAAAAAACAAATTACTTGGCGGAATGCTTCCCAGCTCTCCAAAATGCTATTTACCGCTAACTCCATTACATGCTGAAGCCTGTCCCTGAAATGTATCCATCTCTGCCATTTCATGGCACCAGTTGTACAGAGCCAAGGCGCTGGGACAAAGAATGGAAGGCCTCTCTGCGTAGGAAGCTCTGCCTCCTTGTTCATTCACAATGTCTCTTTGATGTGCCAATTCTTTTATATTTTCTCCAAGATCAAGACATTGTTAGGGGCAGATGTTAACATAAATGGAAAACAAAGCTTGTTTATTAGCTCCCCAATCACAGAATTTCCTGACATCTCACATGCCCCTTAGTTCTCTGAGAATGTGACAGACAGTGTGATAAAGTGGATAGAGTACTGAACTTGGAATTGGGAATACCTCAATTTAAATCTCACCTAATGCTGTGTAACTAGCTGTGTAACCTGTGGATGAGTAATCTAATATCAAAGAATATCATTATTAGCAAAGTGAGAGATTTCACTCAGGGACCTCTAAGGTCTAAATCTTTGATCCTATGAGCTTTTCTTTGAAGATTATATTTTTTCTTCTTTTGAAAAGGGGTGTAAATAAAATCAAGGATTTCATGACCAGGAGGTCTCTTAGAGATGTAGTCTCTTCAATATACAGAAGCATAAAAGAGATACACAGAAATAAAGTGACTTGTCCAAATGCAGAGTAAATTAGTCCCCTAACTCTAAGTTTTGTTCTCTTTCCACCATATTACCATGCTTAATGGAATCCATTTGTCATGGTCCATGCTAAGACTTAAGGGATTTGCAGAAGAGTTAGAGCAGTTGGTCAAAGCTGACACTTGTTAGTCCATATTCCATTTGCCATATTCAGGGGAGGGCCCCAAAGAAAAGACCATGGAGACACCCAATGGAGTGGGAAGCAGGGATAAGACAAGAATAGCCCATCACACTGCCCATCTTCACAATGGAGCCAGGATTGACATCTCTCATCTTGGCCAACCAATCTTACTCAGGGACAAGTGCTAAGCCCTCCAAAAAAGGGTTCAAAATGGGGAGGGAAAATGACAAAATGATAAAATCATAACCAGGAAGCCTTGGGTACAATGGTCTCCTGAAGTTCATTATGCTCTAACAAGAGGCTGCTCCTAAAACTTGGTACAAGGTTATATAAAACAAGCTCTTGACAAGACTCTTGAGTCTATCCTTCCAAGAAGTTTAGGTAGTTCTTTGTTTATGGCAGCTCCTTCAACTCTTAAGGTTAGGGTCATTCCAGGATGAGAAAAGTTCATGTATTTTGTAGATAAAGACAGATCCTACTAAAGCAGATCTGATTGGTTTCTCTAGGATCATGGGCAGAGAAAAACCAGTTAGGTTTCTAGCCTGGAATAGAAGATTTGGAGAAAGAAGGAGGGGTAATGGGGGAAGGAAGTCCCAGAAAAAAAGTAAGATAGAAAGAAGAGGATATAACTAGGGATTACAAAAGACTAGGACAGAAAAACTATGACACCATTATTTACTCCTTTCTAGCTGTATGACCTGGCATAAGTAATTTAACCTTTGTAGCCTTCAGTAAGATATATGGATCATCTATACAATGGGAATAATAAATACCTAATAGTGCAGGAACTCTGTCTTCCCAGAAATCAGCTGGAGTCAGGATCACTAAACATCTTTATTCTTGATCTTTTACGGTCAAGGTCAGGGGGTTAGGCCTAGCAACCTCACACACACCTTCCTCTCTCAAATGCCAGGAGAGACTGACTCAGCGTCTGCGTCTCAATTCCTCTTCCTCCTCCTCCTCCTCCCACACATGTCACTTCCCCCTTTTTGTCCCACCAATCAAGTCAGCACAGAACAGCTGGGGAGGGTCAACCTTCAAACAAGTTAATAGGGAACTGTCTAATTGGCAATTAGTCTCACATGCTTCATTATCCAAGTGCATTGCTCAGTTCTAGCCCTTTACATAATAGGATCAATTCTGATGGAAGTGACTGTCTTTGGCAATGAGAGGATCCAAATCAGTTCTGATTGATCAGTGATGAACAGAATCAGCTACACCCAGTGAAAGAACACTGGAAAATGAATGTGGACCACAATATAGCATTTGCACTCTTTCTGTTGTTGTTTGCTTACATTTTTGTTTTTCTTCGCAGGTTATTTTTATCTTCTTTCTAAATCTGAACTTTCATGTGCAACAAGATAACTATATAAATATGTATACATATATTGCATTTAACATATACTTTAACATGTTTAACATGTATGGGACTGCCTGCCATCTAGAGGAGGGGTGGAGGAAAGGAGGGAAAAAGTTGGAACAGAAGTTTTTGCAAGGGTCAGTGTTGAAAAATTACCCATGCATATGTTTTGTCAATAAAAAGCTATAATAATAATAAAATTCTAAACAAATAAACAAGCAATCAATCAAACAAACAAATAAATAAATACCTCATCTACCTGAAGCAGTCTAGACCATGTGATGCTTGAGCTTGTTGTGAGTTCAAATTTATGATTTTATATATCACATATTTGAGTGACCAAAAAGGTTTAGGAAAAATGTCAACCAGATGTGTAGATCTTGGGCATCTTTCGAATGAGGAGTTTAAATTAGATAACTTTTGAGCTTCCATGTAGCTCTAAGTTTAGTTTTTCTTCATGATTCCAGTATAAAAGATGAACTTGACAGATCACTCACTGACTTCCCAGAGATCACAAAAGGACAGATCCAGTGACAAAGCTTTTTGATCAGAGATGAAAACAATTTAGATATAATAAAGTAAACTTGTGCAATATTGATTGTGTGTGTGAGCTTGGAGAAAAGCAGATTAGTATTTATTTGGTAAACTTTGCTTGCTAAACAAATTTTCATGAACATAGGTGGTCTACTGGAATTTTACAGTTGTCTCTTGGTGTAATTTATAAGTAAGTTTGCTTTGTTCCTTTAACTTGTTATCTGTAAAACCGGGGGGAAATGTCTTTTTTATACTGCATAGAATTATTATTTTAATGAATCTACCATATCATCAATATGAGTATTCCTTTTTGTCAGATAGATCGCAACATATGAATCTCATATTATTTTCACCCATGATATCCTGAAAGTTGTTTGTTTTTTTTTAAGTGGGAGCAATGATCTAATATCCAAAACTTTGCTGGTCAGATTAGTTTTTGGTTTGCTCAGGGGACTAAAAGCTCAGGTTGTTGATATTATTTCCTTATCATAGAGTACAAAATAGCCATGAGGAGTTCTGGGTTCTTTGATGCATGGCTCCTATAAAATGATGAGCAATTCAGACAAAGGAGTCTTGCCTAACGAAATCAGCTCAAGATCCTCCATGCCTGTCCTTATTGAATATTCTCCTGTTATGGCTAGGTAAATCTCCTTTTGTTAACTATTGAATGACTTAGGAGTGTTTCGCTTTGTTTCATGATTGAACATGAAGTAACAGGGAACTGACTGGCTTAAGTCAGACTCAGTTCAGAACATCTTTCAAAAAATATCAGTCCAGTTTTCTAGAGGTCTTCCTCTAGGTCTTATTTTTTAAAATTGTATGTTTTGTTTTCATCTGATTGATAGTTTCCAACGGATTCCTTCCCCTCTGCCTCCTAAAGAACTAATTCTCATGATAAATTAAACAAAGCAAAATTAACACATATATTGAAAAAGTCTGGTACCACATGCAATGTTTCATCTTCATTGTCTCCTACTTCTGTTAAAAAAAAAAAACCCAGGGAATAAAGTTGTACTTTACAACCATCAGAGAGAAAAATTGCACAAAAAAGAAAAATGACAAATGTTAGAGGGGCTGTGAAAAAAAGTATGTTAATATATTATTAGTGGAGCTATGAACCATTCTCACCATTTTGGGAAAAAATTGGAATTATGTTCCTAAAGCTACTAAACTTTGCATATCTTTTGACCCAGTGATTCTACTACAAAGAGAGTACAAACTGAGTTAGTTTTGAGGGAGCATGGCTAATGTAGATAATTATTTTGAATAACTGTATTTGTGTTTTTTTCTTCAGCGATTGGTCAGGGAGACAGAAGGAAGAGAATGTAGATATGGAAATAAATTAAAATTTAATTTAAAAAAAAAGAAGAAGCCAGAGATTCCTTTTAGTAACTTTTCTTTGGGGCCAAATTTGGTTAGTTACAATTGCAAGGTATTCAAGTTGGGTAGCTAAATGACACAGTGGATAGAGCACTGAGCCTAGAGTTGGAAAGACCTGAGTTCAAATTCAGTCTTGGATACTCATTAACTATGTGACCTTAGGCAAGTCATTTATCCCTGCTTACCTCATTTTTTTTCCAATCTGGAGAAGGAAATGGCAAACCACTTGAGCATCTTTGCCAAGAAAATTCCAAATTGAGATCTTGAAGAACTGCATACATTTTATTTTAGATTGTTTTATTGTTGTTATTTCCTTTTACATTGTTGTAGTCATTGTTTATATATTGTTTTCCTAGTTCTACTTCACTTTTCATTAATTTATATCACTCTATGAATCTATCACTGTATGAATCAAATTCATTGTTTCTTGTACTTTCTTATGCTGTATGTAGTATATGTTCAGGGACAACTTGCTTAGTCATTCTACAATTGAGGGACATCTACTTCATTTCCAATTCTTTGCAACTACAGAAAGTTTCTATGAATATTTTGGTGTCTATGGGGCATTTATTTGTCATTGATTTCTTTGGAGGGGGGGTCTACACCTTGATATAGAATCTCTAAATTAGAAAATAACTTTCTACACGTAATTCCAAATCACTTTTTAGAATGGTCAGATCAACTTAAAGCTCTATCTCTAAAGATCTCTTAACATGTCTTAGTTACTCACACAGAACTTAAGCTTTCTGTCTGTTATCCCTTGATGTTCTATTCTCATCATATATTTCCTTAATGATATGTTTTTATACTCCTTCATAAATGCAAGTTGACATTACTGTCATGTACTTATACTCACTATGCTCTCTGAGTCAACCACAATTTCTCTGATTTTTATTCTTAGGCAATTATAGTACTTTATAGTTATATCACACTACTAGGGAAATATTGATGTATTCAAATAATATGTGTGTATGTGAGAGAGAGAGAGAGAGAGAGAGAGAGAGAGAGAGAGAGAGAGAGAGAGAGAGAGAGAGAGAGAGAGAGAAGTTAAGAGAAATAAACAAGAAAAAGAAAAACAATTTGGGAACATTGAAAACAGCACGGTTTCCTAAATCCAACCTAATCTTTTTTCTCATTCAATTCTGAAACTAGGCACAGTAAACTAGGCACTAAGATGTGTTTTGATGGAATAAGTCACTGCACTGTCCATCTGCCTGTATTTTAAAATTTGGGCAATAGTAATCCATCCTTTCTCATAGTTTGTGCTGTTTGAAATATTATGTTAGTCTCTATTAAATGGTAGTGAATTTCTCTGAAAAGGATCTGTAGTATTTTGGGGCTCGATATCATCAACACAATGCTATCTTGAGAAGAGAAACATCTGGTGGATCTTAAAAGCTGTAAAGATTCTCTTTTCCATTTGATTTAAGGATTTAGGACTATATTTCTCAATCCTCTGTTCCTAAATTCTTCAAAGTGTCTAAATACCTCAGAGTTTGTTGTCATTACCTTATACTGTTGTGTTGAAAGAATGGCTAAATTTGTTTCATCTAACATGCAAGATACATAGTCTTAACCATCTCCTATAAATTGTTAATCTCTGGGTCTAATTTCTGGTAATGGAAGTAAAAGTACTGTGATGACCTCCCTGCATGTAGGTATGAAGCCTCATGGGTTGTCATGGATTCAGATAACTGCACCAAGTTGTGAATTTAATAACTTCATCTTAGGACAAATAAGGAAAGTATCAGATCACATGGAGGGCAACAGCTCCCCACTGACTAGACTGTGAAGAAAGTCTAGCCATGTTGTTTGGTCCAACCCTAAGTGGTACAGAAAATGCATTATGTTTGACCAACCAAAGGTCAGAGTAGAGGGCAGAGAGGTAAACCAGATATGCTTTTCAGTCAGACAAAACCTTTTCCAGAGGAAAGGGAACACCAGGAGTTTGTTTTCATATGCCTTGATTAACTGTATCTATAGCAAGGTGCTTTTTAAAAGCAAAAGTTAATGCCTGGGTACTCTAGCTTTTCAAACATTTTTCACGGCTCTGGTCTCATGTGTACAAGGAGAGAGCAGAGTGTCTTTCCTTCAAAGCAAGTTATCTTCACTTGTCTTCTAGCTTGCACTCCCAAAATTGATTTGTGCTGAATGTTGAACCCAGAAAGTCCCCCCTGGAGAATTGCTGCTGAACATTTCTACCAAGTCATCTATCAACTAAAAAGCAAAATAAAATAAAACAAAACAACGAAACCAAAGACTAAAATATTGCAGGATATCTTACTGAATTCTACTTTTTCACATCACCATCATGTACTCTAGAGCCTGAAAAACAAATATTCTTAAATACTATAATGATGATGATAAAATTATAGTAGTTATGTAATTTAGCAAAATTTTATTATCTATATATAATTTTTAAAGCACTGTCTTATCTACTGGGGGATTTAAAAGTAATAACCTTAAGTTTACATTCTACTAGATGGGAATACAACTTATACACAAATAAAGAAATGGAAGATGGCTTGATTTGGTCACACAAAATATTATGTGGGAAAAATTCCAGACCTTCTCTTCTTGTTTGCCAAGTGCATCTTTTGGTGGGGTGGGAGACCTCATTTTAGTTTGCAGAAATACTCAGTTTTGGTGAAATAACTTTATATTATTGTAAAATTTTCACTTGATGACTTTCATATTTATGGATTATTCCTGAACCTCAAACCTTTATTCCATTATTTTAGGACATTAAAAAGCAGAAATATTCCTTCTCTAAAGATATTCTTTGTTATTACAATTTCTGCTTAAGAAACAACTAAATGGACCAAGAAATCCTAACATCAGTTATCTTCAATGATCTGTCCTTAGAGCACCCTCTTGTGGCAGTTGGTGAAAACAATCTAGTTTTTAAGAATTGTCCTTACATTTAAGCACTAGACTAGATAGCCGAGGGTCATCTCCAGTCGTGCAACTCTGTAAATCATCACTGGACCCAGGTAGTTCTAGAGGAGAAAGTGAGGCAGATGACCTTGCACAGCCTTCCTTCACTTAAATCCGATTCACTTGCAAATCATGATAT
The DNA here is from genome assembly GCF_048593235.1 of Sminthopsis crassicaudata. Lineage (NCBI taxonomy): Eukaryota > Metazoa > Chordata > Mammalia > Dasyuromorphia > Dasyuridae > Sminthopsis > Sminthopsis crassicaudata. The sequence continues at coordinate 594,241,664 of NC_133618.1, forward strand.
CAATTCCCTGTTGTCATAGTTGTCTTTGAGAACACAGCTTGAATCGTTCCTTTCTCTCTTGCTCCCTCATTTCTTCCCTTCTTCCTCTTTCCTTTCTTCTGTCCCTCTCTCCTTTCCTTTCCTTCCTTCCTTCCTTCCTTCCTCCCTCCCTTCCTTCCTTCCTTCCTTCCTTCCTTCCTTCCTTCCTTCCTTCCTTCCTTCCTTCCTTCCTTCCTTCCTTCCTTCCTCCCTCCCTCCCTCCCTTCCTTCCTTCCTTCCTTCCTCCCTCCCTTCCTTCCTTCCTTCCTTCTTTCCTCCCTCCCTCCCTTCCTTCCTTACTTCTTTCCTTCCTTCCTTCCTTCCTCCCTCCCTCCCTCCCTCCCTTCCTTCCTTCCTTCCTTCCTTCCTTCCTTCCTCCCTCCCTTCCTCCCTTCCTTCCTTCCTTCCTTCCTTCCTTCCTTCCTTCCTTCCTTCCTTCCTTCCTTCCTTCCTTCCTTCCTTCCTTCCTTCCTTCCTTCCTTCCTTCCTTCTTTCCTCCCTCCCTCCCTTCCTTCCTTACTTCTTTCCTTCCTTCCTTCCTTCCTTCCTTCCTTCCTTCCTTCCTTCCTTCCTTCCTTCCTTCCTTCCTTCCTTCCTTCCTTCCTTCCTTCCTTCCTTCCTTCCTTCCTTCCTTCCTTCCTTCCTTCCTTCCTTCCTTCCTTCCTTCCTTCCTTCTTTTTTCTTCCTCTCTTCTTTCTCTTTTGTTAGGATTACTAGGTGAGAACTCAGGTTGTCTTTCTCTTGCTGATATTCTACCCAAAGGAATATAAATTTTTATCTCTGAAACCTTTAAATATACCTTTGGGTTCATGAGCTAGATTTCTCTCTTAAGAACCATGTCTTAAACCCAAATCATTCTGGCTGTCATTGATTAACCAACAAATGGTTCCTGATCAAGCCCACTTTTGGTCTTTCTTTAGGTCCTGGTCCCTTATAATGAAAGTAAAAAACATTTGTTTTATTTTGACCAGAAACCTTGAGGAACTTTCCTCTCAGATTGATTTCAGAATCATCTCTAGTCATCCAGATCTATATCTGGCCACTGGACCCAGATGGCTTCAGAGGAGAAAGTGAGGCAGGTGACCTTGCATAACCCTTTCTCATTCAAATCCAATTCATTTGCATATCATGATATCACCTCCCTGATGCAATAGTTGTCTTTGAGAGCTAAGGACAAATAACAACAGGACTACATAGCTTCTATCATCCCTTTCAACTCTGACATTCAGAACTTGAAGTTGATGAACTCCTGATGAGTCCCCTTGCATGATGCCATGCCTTGATAAATGCAACCAAGTCAAAAGTGAGTGCACAGCAAATCCCTCCTCTGACCATGAAAGAAACAGTATCTAGGAACATGATCTGTCCATAAAAAGAAAATTTTAGGAAAATATGTTGAATTTTGGCTCTGCTCCTGACTTGGAAACTATGACTCAATTGCCATTTCATCTTGGGACTTCCCATAACCTCTGTAGTCTCACCTTATAACATCTTTCTGCCAAGTGGGCCCCCTTCTCCAAATAGACAGTACTCCAAGGGCTTCCATTTGGGGGGAAGATCAAGCTGGCCAACCCTCATTCCCCACTAGACTTTACTTCTGACGTCCTTGTATATTGTCTTCTCCCCATTGGAATGTACACTCCTTAGGGCAAGGACTGACTTTCTTTTTGTTTCTATTGATATTAACCAGCACCTAACAAGATGTCTGGTATGTGATAAACGTTTAATGAATGCTTATTGCTTTATATCTTGAGCTATATGGGACTTTAGAGACCATTTAATCTTATAAATGTAAGATTACATTACAAAATGTAATTTATCATTTTGCAGATGAGGAAATTGAGTCTCAGAGAAGTTAAGTGTCATATATGTACTTTGAGTCATACAGCAACTAAATATCTGAAGTAGAATTTGAACTTGTCTTCCTGACTGCAAGCTCAATGCCTTATCCATTCTTTTATCTCTTGGTGTTTTCCTACTTCTGACCCTGATTTCTTGGCTTGAGAATCTTTGACCAATAGTTTGCCCACATATTTTGAGTCTTTGGATTTCATTGTGTCAGACACCTACCAATCTGACTTTATTTTTCAGGTTATACTTATTTTTCCAACTGGGTCCTATTGCTTCTACCCAGAAGTAGAATTCTTCTTGTTCAAATTGAGTATTTGCCTCATTATCCACATTGGGGATATGATAGTTCCATAAACAGAGTATTTTATAATTTGATAAAGGGAGAAGTCCCTCCCTTGACTGCAAGCAGAGGATTCCAAAGTTCTTCACAAAACTGCAACAACGACAGACCAAAGCCACTAAGAACTTAACAATGACTTTGGTGCTCAAAATGAAACAAATTCTGGGTGAGTGGCCAGTAGAATCATTCTAAACCTCAAACCTTTGCTAATCAGGCATATGACTTTTTAGGATTTCCATCTAGTTTTTACTTTTTTATAGAGCCCCTCTCACGAGAACTCCTCACAGTCTCTGAGAACATCACCTTCTTGATATCTCAAGTAAACTCCTCACTAAAACAATTCCCTACTGGACAGTGTAGAAAGGTTTTGTGGGAACCTCAGAAGAATTTCTTTTCCATTCAAAGAATAAGCACTCTCCCCTAGATTAAAAGTTGAGAGGGCTAACTAATCATTTTCTAGTTCCAGCAAGGATTTGTGACAGGAAGAAGGAATCCATAAACTCAAAGTCAGGACTTGATATGAAATATCCATGACCTAAAAATATCATTTTTGGGAGGATCAATGCCATTCATCTATAATGAATTAATCTGGGTGGATGTAGCTAGGATAAGTACTGTAGAAAAACTGTCTCATCTTCAGTCTTGAAGAAGTATAGTTTATGTAAAGTTAGACTAGAATTAGGACAGGAAAGACTGGGAATAAATTGTTGTACAGCACCTATTATATGCCAGGCACTGTGCTAAGTACTTTCTCATAGATTTTCATAATAACTTTGCAAGGTGAATACTATTACCATGCCATTTTGAAGAAACTGAGGCAAGTTGAGGTTAAGTAACTTGCCTGAGGTCATATAGTTAAAGTGTATAAAGCAGAATCTGAACTCAGGACTTGTGCTGCCACTTGTCTCCAGAAAGAGTTGTGTTTTAATCCAGCCTCAAACTCTTACTAGCTGTATGTTAAATAGATACCTATATCATTACCTTGACAAAATTGTTGTGAGGTTTAAATGAGATCAAATATGTTGAGTGCTTTTCAAACCTTAAAGTACTCTATCAACCACTGTTATTTTTGAAATTTTATTTATTTCATTTGGAACTTAAAACAAGCATATACATAACATAGAATAGAAGAAAAGATGATTGCACATGAAACTTCTAATCTATTTTATACAACTTGTCATTTCTTTTAAATATAAAAGAGCATCATGTAATTTTCTTTTCTTTTTTTGTTTTTTTTTTCTCCCCTTTAGAGATAGTTACCATCAAATTCAAATTTGCATTAATATGTAAAACTATTCTCTACATACTTCTATTAGCTTTTTCCTCTGGATGCAGCTAATGTCTTCCTTCATATGTACTTTTTAGTTAATTTGGGTATTTATAATAATCAGAATGACTTAGCCACTCAAAGTTGTTCTTAAAACAATATTGTTGTTACTGTATATAATATTCTATCGGTTCTGCTCATTTCACTCTTCATTATTTCATGCAAATCTATCCATGTTTTTCCCTAACATCATTGAACTCATCATTTCTTCTAGCACAGTAGTATTCCGTTACAATCATCTACCAAAACTTATTCAGCCATTCTTCAATTGATGTCATATTCTCAATTTCCAGTTCTTTACAACCACAAAAAGAGCTGCTAAAATTATTTTAGAACATATAAGTTCTTGATGCTGAATGAAATGAGCAGGACTAGGAGATCATATATATTTCAACAACAATACTATATGATGATCAATTCTGATGGACGTGGCCATTTTCAATAAAGAGATGAACCAAATCAGTTCCAATAGAGCAGTAATGAACTGAACCAGCTACACCCAGCAAAAGAACTCTGGGTGACGACTATGAACCATTACATAGAATTCCCAATCCCTCTATTTTTGTCCTCCTGCATGTTTGATTTCCTTCACAGGCTAATTGTACACTATTTCAAAGTCCGATTCCTTTTGTACAGCAAAATAACTGTTTGGACATGTATACATATATTGTATTTAATTTATACTTTAATATATGTAACATGTATTTGGTCAACCTGACATCTGGGGGAGGGGAATGGGGGGAAAGAGGGGAAACATTGGAACAAAAGACTTGGCAATTGTCAGTGTTGTAAAATTACCCATACATATATCTTGTAAATAAAAAGCTATAATAATAAAAAAAGAACATATAAGTTCTTTTCCTTTTTCTCTAGTCATCTTTGGAAATAGAGCTAGTAGTGATATTGCAGAGTCAAAGGTATAGGTAGTTTAATCATTCTTTGATCATTATAAATATACAAACTTCTCTATGGATTATGAACTCTTTGGGTTCCACATGCATGTTTACTTCTCTTAGGTTTGTTTTGGCAAGTATGTTATCAGGTATTTCATACCGTCTCAAGCTATTTTAAATAGGGTATCTCTTACTATCTCTTCTTGAAACGTTTTATGATGTACATGGGAATACTCATGATTTATGTGGATTTATTTTAATATTGTGCCACTTTGTTAAAATTACTGTTACAGCTAACTTTTTGGTTGAGTCCCTGGGATTTTCCAAGTATAACATCATGTCATTTGCAAAAAGAGATTGTTTTATTGCCTCATTGTCCATTTTGATTCCTTCTACTTCTTTTTCTTCTGTTACTGCTATTGCTAGGACTTCTAATACAATATAGAATAATATGGGTGATAGTAGAAATCTTTGTTTTATACCTGATCTTACTGGGAAGACTTCTAGCTTATCCCTATTACAAAAAATGCTAGCTGATGGTCTTATGTAAGTTTTTTTGAACAATTTAAGGAAAATGCATTTATACTTATTCTTTCAATTCTTTTTAAAATAAAAATGAACATTGTATTTTATCAAGAGTTTTATCTGCATTTATTGATCTAATTATCTGATTTAAAAAATTTTATTGTTGATATAATCAATTATGTTAGTAATTTTCCTTACCTGCATTCCCAGCCTAGATTCTACTTGGTCATAATGTATAATCTTGGTAATACATTGTTATAATCTTTAGCTAATATTTATTTAGTATTAGCTAGTATGGAGGAGAGGATTCAAAATGTGTAACAATAAATTTTTATTTCAAGAAAGTATATAATAAAAGTTATTTCTGAAAAATTGTCCATCTTTTTTCTATTTCCTTGTAGATTTTCTTTTGTTCTTGCCTATGTACTTTTTACTTTATTTTTTTCTCCTCTCCTCATTATTTAGGATTTTTTGCATCCATATTCATTAATGAAATTGGGCTATAATTTTCTTTTCCTGTTCTTATTCTTTATGGTTTAGATATCAAATTTGTATTTGTTTCATAAAAAGAGTTTGGTGGGATCACTTCCTTGCCTATTATTCCAAATAATTTATTTAATACTAGAATTAGTTTATCTTTAAATGTTTGTTAAAATTCACTTGAAAATCCATCTGATCCTGCTGGTTTTTTGTTTTTAGGAAGCTCATTTATAACCTATTCAATTTCTTTTTCTAAAATAAGTCTCTTTATATTTTTTATATTCTCTGTTGTATATCTAGATAATTTATAATTTTGTAAATATTCTTCTATTTCACTTAAATTGTTAAATTTATTGGCAACTACTTTGGAAGATTTGGCAAAAACACCTTATAAGTACTTTAATTTCATCTTCATTATATTATATTATATTCCCCCTTTTCATTTTTAAATACTAGTGATTTAGTTTTCTTATTTCTCTTTCTTAATCAAATTAATCAAGTTTAATCTTCCTTTTTCATAAAACAAACTCTTAGTTTTATCTTTAATTTAATGGTTTTCAACACTCAGTTTTCATATGACCTTAAATTTCTAAGACTTCCAATTCAGTGTTTAATTGAGAATTTTTAATTTTTTCTTTCCCTAGTTTTTAAAAATTGCATGCCCAATTCATTGACCTGCTCTTTCTCTATTTCATTAATGTATGTATTTAGAGATAGGATAGGAACTAGGGTTCTTTGGCACTGAAAATTAAAAATTTGCTGGCACTTGCATTTTAGAGCCTGGTTTCCTTGACACTGGTAGTTCAGAACTGCTTTCAGTTTGGTGTTTTGGGGTCATAGTCTCCAGCCAACTTTGCTCCTGAAAGGCATTGGTTAAGATGGTTGTCAAAATCTGAGATAACTTTAATAGTCTAGAGCCAGAAACTCTAGAGACCTGAGAGGAAGAAAGGACCAAAAGATGGATTTTGATGAAAGCCTATGTTATATCCTTGGATCTGCTAGTGTAACTTCAATGTTGGTGTAGCATGGAAGAGCTGGATTTTGATGGTTTTTTAAAAAAAACATTTTTAAAATTTTATTTTTGATGTCCTAGATCATAGAAAGAACTAAAATTCTCAAGATGACATGAGAAGTCATAGGATATGTCCATCATTTTGTTGCTCACATGAACTGAAAGAACCATGGAAAAGAGAAGAGAATTATAATATGAGAGAACTTAATAGCATAAAGCATAGCAATTATCTAATTCAAACTTCTCATTTTATAGTTGAGGGAAAAAACCAACTCAGAGATATGAATTATCCTGTTCAAGAACATGCAACTGATTATTGGTAGAGCTGGGATTTGAATCCAATTTTCTTGATTTCCCATTTTATATATTCATCAAATTGTTACCATTCTATTGAAAATCCTTTTAGTTGGTTCTCCTGTTTTGTTAAGTAAAATGGAGTAAATGTGATTCCAATTAATTGAATTTCCCAATTAGTGGGACTCTAGTCAATCAACTTTTCCTTAGATATGCTGTACCTGGGCTAAGAACAACTCCAAAAAAATCAGGCTTCCCTCACAGAGACAATTCAGACATTGTGAAACACTTTTGAGGTTACCATGACCTGCTAGAATGTTACAAAAAAATGAAAACCATTTATCTTGAAAAAGTTCAATTAGATATAAAGATGTTAGATATTCATTTACCACCAGCTGTGTACTATCAGCTACCAATAGTTAATGGAACCCCTGCCCAATGCAATATTTGATTCAGGAAGTACACAGCATTTTTAGCTCAGTTCTAATAAATAGTAAGTAGACTTACCTTCTGCTACTCTGCCCTTTGAGTTCTAGGAAGGAATTGGTTTTAAATTCTATGACAGACTTAATTGTAAAAATTCAGAAAAAAAATTGTAAACACTCATTCATTTTCTTATCTTCCACTTCTGACTATTCCATTGTAAACTCCTTGAAGGCAGGAACTATCTTTTGCTTCTTTTTGTATCCCCAGTACTTAGTAGAGAATCTGGCACATAATAACCATTTATAAATGTTTATTGAATTGAATTAAGTAAAAAATTTGTTAAATGAGCCACAAACAAGATATATCGATTGTATGCTTTAGAGTTGCTCGAAGGAAAGTGTTAAGGGACAGGTCAATTCTCCAAGAGCCTCCATAGCTGTGGATCATAACATCTAAAGGAGTTGCAGGGCAGCCTTTGCTGCTATTGCAGGTGTTGCAGACTGGGAATGAAATAAATTAGAGGCAGAGGGAAGAGGAGAGAGGTCAGACAATGCAATGGCCTCTCAGTGAGAGAGGTAAGGGTACAGTAACTGCTCCTCAATCTCTTCGTATCATCCTCTATCAAGAGGAGATCCATTCTGTAGGTATGGGTTGGATCTCCAGCAGCCACTGTCAGGTGACTCTCATGACACAACAGGAAAGACTCCTTGAGTAATAGTCATTTGGTGTCAGAGACAAAAGATTCTCAGAATTTAATTAGTTCAATGTCTTAAGCAAGACACACATGAAAAACTAAGTATCAAATTTTTTAAAAATGTTCCAAAATCTTCAGTTGAGGATGAACATCCATTCAGGAATTTTATGAAATAAACTCATACTTATCTATGTTTCCTAGAGAGCTTGGGAATATTAGCTTGATGAATATTTATTGAATGAAGACATACTTTTTTCTAGAGATGCTCTAGGCACTACACATACTAACAGCTGGTCTATTGGGAATCACCTTTTCTCTCACCTCTGTTTTTTTGTTGCCATTAACATAAAAATGAAGCAATACTTTACATTTTCTAAAGCTCTCAATCCCATTTAGCAGAATACTAGGGGGTGCATATAATTTGCCAGTGTTGATTTTCTCATAAGATTTCTTCCACAAAACCTAATATGGAGAGTCTATGAAGTTGGGTGATCACTTCAGTTCTGCCATTCACTCTTAGGAAAACTTTGGTCAAGCTTCTTTATATCTGTTGTCCTTGATATTCCCACCTGAGCAATGAGAGTATTGGCCTAGACCAATTCTTAATGTGGAGACCACTTATTTGGGGCAACGTGGGATTATATATTTTTATAACGCTACATCAGTATAATTGGTTTCCTTTGTAGTCCTATGTACTTTATTTTATTCATTTAAAAACATTATTCTAAGGTGGGATCCTTAGGTTTCACCAGACCACCAAAAAGATCTGTAACACACACAAAAAAGATTAAAAATCTTTTGGACTGGATTGTTTTTAGCATCTTCTAACTCTAGTTCTGTGATTTTTATAGACAGTGGCAGAAGAAGTTCAAGTCAGATATATTTGTTGGAACCATTGTTCCAACCTAACTGGGTCCTTGAGCTTTAAAAAAATATCTAATGAATAAAACGTGATACCCTCATCATTATGTCAATAAAATAAAAAATTGATTGCACAATTTTGCCTATAATACTTTTAGTACTTCTGAATGCAACAACAAATACAGAGCTAGACTAGGATGCTGAGGAATAGTGTAGTTTAATGCACAGAGAGAGACATATTAGAAATCACAGACTTTAGGAATGAGTGTTGCCAGGTGACAGCTGTGTCTTAGTGCAATTCACATCCCTAACAATGCAAAGTCTATGAGGTCACTATGCTATTCTGTGTTAGGTGTAATGACACTTTCTAATACATCATTTCTGCTGGCATCTCTAGTGGTCTCATGGTCATTGACATACCCAACTCCCCTCTTCTTGGATATAATAATTTTGGAACTTTTTTCCTGATAAAGTAAGTATAAAGCTCATTTAGAGCCAAGTCCAGGAGTATGATTTCAACAAACTAATTCAGACAACCAGAAAAGGATAGCTAAGGAAGATTAAGTTCATTATTTTGAGTGATTTTCTTCTGGTGCTATCTCAAGGTCCCTGCCTGTTGCCACTTAACTTGGGGTAAGAATACTCTTTCTGACTCCTATCAGATCCCTGATAATTAGACTTCATCTCCAAAATCCATGGAGAGGACTTTCTTTAATAAAAATTCATAGTAGTTGTGAAAGGGCTGGAGTAAAAAGGTTCCCTTTAGGTAAATTGATACTCTCCGATTGACATGCAAATGGACCTAGGGACAAGAACAAAAGGGGTAAGCAGAACTATGTTTTTGCTTTTATTATGAATACATGCAAGCAACAAAATCAATGATTTTGGTCATTTTTGGCCAATACAAAATATTCTCAAGAAAATGGATCTTTTTATATACAACCACGAAAGTTACTCCTCCACAAATTTGGGAGATTATTTCATCTCAAATAAAAGAGGTTTTAAATATACCTACAAAGCTTTTTCATGATTGGCAATATTTCTGGCACATTATTCCATTCTCTTTAAGAAGTTTTGACTGAACCTTATCCCACAAATGTGGCCATGATCAATCAAGAGGTCAAAATAATCCAAAGCTTAGAAATGGTGACAAAAAAGAAAACATCTCATGCTTTAAACGCTGGAAAATCCAAAGCAAAGATTGAAAAGCAGGTCTTCCAGAGAGACCTTCCAAATAGAAAAAGAAATAACAGAAATTCATAGTTAGACTTGTTGCCTTTATATTCATAATTAAAGTAACCTACACCAGCTGGCCTACAAAGGCACCAATACACACACACAAAGTATACACAGTTTACTAGGGCCAGTATGCTGTGGAATTGTGTGTCCTTTGTGTGGTTTACAAGATGAAACAAAGGGCATGAAAGTAAATTCATAAGAGGTATGACTAAAGGAAGCATTGTGTTTCAGTCTTTAGTTGATCTCAAAGAGACTGATTGCACTATTTACCTAGATAAATCTTGACATGGTGATTGACCATTTCTTAGATGTTATGTCACCACTCCAAAACAATATTTTATCATCAATTATCAAGTCCTTTCAATGATAGCTAATCAATTTTCCTCATTCCCAGTTGCTACCACCCTCATCTAGTTCCTTATAATCTGTTGCCTAGACTAGAATAGTAAACTTCCTGTTTTCCCTGCCTCCAGATCCCACTCCAATCTGTTCTTCATATGATTTCCAGGTACAATCTTATTAATGTATAAATGTGATCTTATCACCCTTCTGCTCAAAATCTTTCCATGGTTCCCTATTGCCTGCTGAATAAAGTCCAAGATTCTTCAGTTTATCTCCAATCTTATCTCCTCCTCCTCCCCTTCATACACTTTTCCTTTAGCCAAACTGCTAATCCTCAAATGACTTTTGGGCTTTCAATCTTCAGTCTCTTAGGTTTATGCTTATTTCTGGTATTCCTAGGAAATTGTTTTATTTTGCTTTGCTTTTCTCCCACTCTTATTTTAGAGCTGAACTTTTCTGACATGTTGTTCCTGTGACCTTTGATGCTTTACAGTATTTTTCATCTATCTTTTCCCTTTATTCCCTGGTGAGAAAGTCACTCATTTCTTCATAATATAAAAAACATTTATAATCCTTTCCCTGTAGGGTGCCAACCTTAGTTTCCAGTAAACAGGCAGAGATGGTCCCAATTAATTTCCAAGTTATCATAAGGACCCTATCAAATCCCTACTTTGAGGTCGAGCTCCAATCCTTTCTTTGTTAAGCTTTCCTAGGCCTCCCCAAGCATAAGGTGCTCTATTGTCCCCTGAATTCCTCCAGCACTTGTTAACTTTATCAACCAAGCCAAGTCAACAATCATGTATTACTACTTGACATATTATTAAACCAGGGACTGTACACAGAATTGGATGACTTTGCAGTATTGATCATTCTGTGATTTATCAGGCATGGCCTGATGACACCTTTTGTCTTGATTAGTTTTTCATATGCTTGTAGCCTTTCTTCCCAACTGAACTATAAGCTCCAGTGACTCTGATGCCATCTGAATGAGCTTGGGATAAGACATTTAACACTGTGGGCTTCAGTCTGTTCTATCAAATAAAAGGATTGGACTAGATAGACCTCTGAAGTTCCTTCAACTGAGAATCTAGGATTCTAGCTTCTTAAAGGATAAGAGACTATGTCTTATGCTTCTTAATATTTCTCTTCGTGGCCCTGTTCCTTTGTCTGGACTTCAAAATAGTGCGTCTATGCTAAGTACCTTTGGTCTCCCCTCCAACTTCTCCCCCAGCCCCACACTTTTTAGTTCCCCTTTTTTATGTGCTGTATTCTATTAGAATGTAAGTTCCTTGAAGCATAAAGAGGTCACCAGGAAAAGGAAATCATAAGGAACTTAATAAAATTTATTTGTTTACATTCCTACATGAAAGAATGATACTTGTAACTCACAAGAACTTTCTTATTATGGCAGTGAGAAGGCAAATAAATATGTATATATTTAGAGAGAATGTACTGGGAGGAAAGGAGAGAGGTGGAATCATGTAAAATATCTGCCATAAAAAAGGCAAGAAAAAACTTTTACAATGGAGGGGAAAGAGATGGGGGGAAGGAGTGAATCTTATTCTCATCTGAATTGGCTTAAAAAGGAAAAAAAATACATGCTCAATATGGATATATAAATCTATCTTATTCTGCAGGAAAGTAGAGGGGAAAGGGATAGGAGAAGGGGGCAAGAGTGGTAGAAGGGAGGGCAGATTTGGGAAAGGGATGGTCAGAAGCAAAACACTTTTGAGGAGGGACAGGGTGAAAGGAAAAGAGAGAAGACAATAAGAATTGATTGGGGATTACAATTAGTAATAGTAATTGTGAAAAGAAATTTGAAACAAGTTTCTCTGATGGCCTTTTTTCTTAAATGTATAAGAAACTAAGTCAAATTTATTAAAAAAAAAAAAAGAACCATTTTCTAATTGATAAATGATCAAGATATGAACTATGTCCAGAAGACTTTAAAATCATGCATCCCCTTTGACCTAACAATAACATTACTAGGCATGTATCTCAAAAGATTTTTTTAAAAAGAAATAGAATCTTTATTACAAAAATATTTATAGCATCTCTTTTCTCAGGGCAAAGAATTGAAGACTGAGAGGATGCCCCCCATCAACTGGGGAAATGGCTGAATAAATTATGATATGTGATTATGGAAATGATGAGCAGGATGCTATCAGAAAAAAACTGGAAAATACTCCATGACCTCATGCAAAATGAAATGTACTATGTACAAAATAATAGCAATATTGTAAGAGGATCAGCTTTGAGAATATAAGCTCCTTGAGGGCAAGAACTCTTTTTGTTTTTATCTGAATTGTACTATTGTACCCCCAGCATTTAGTACATAATATGTTGTTATTGTTCAGTCATGGCTAATGTCCAATGTTCATTGTTCAATGAATAATAATCTATGTATTGATCAATTTGATCCCCTTGCTATGCAAGGGAGTCTCAATAGTCTTCTTTTATACTATAATTCAAAAGTATCAGTTTTGTGGAGATTAGTTTTCCTTATATTCCAGCTCTCAGAGTCATCCATTATTACTTCTGAAAGAACTATAGCTTTAACTATATGGCCCTTTGTGGCAAGGTGATATCTCTGCTTTTTAGTATGCTATCCAGATTTGCAATTGCTTTTCTTCCAATGAGAAATTATCTACTGATTTCATGATTGCAATATTTGTCTGCAATTATCTTTGAGCCCAAGAATATAAAATTTGACCCTGTTTCCATTTTTTCTTCTATTTTCCAGAAAGTTATGGGACTAAGTGTTATGACCATAGAGTTTTTTTTTTCATATTACTCTCCTCTTTCAACCCTCATCAAGAGATTTCTTAATTCTTCTCCATTTTCTGCCATCAGAGTGGTATCATCTGTATATTTGAAATTGTATTTCTCTTAGGGAACCTTAATTCTGACTTTTGATTCATCCAACCTGGCATTTTGCATGATGTACTCTCTATATAAATTAAATAAATAAGGTAACAATATACAGCTTTGTCATAATCCTTTCCAAATAAGTTTCTCGTATTTGATTCTAAATTTTTCTTCTTGATCCATATACCGATTTCTCAGAAGACAAGTAAGATGATTGTGATTTCTTTGAAGGCCTGTCACATTTGTTATGATCCACGTAGTTAAAGGCTCTCAGTATAGTCAATTAAGCAGAAGTAGACTTTTTTAAAACTCTTGTTCTTTCTCTGCCAGTGAATTCATGCCACTGAATGTTGGCAATTTGGTCACTAGTTCCTCTACCTTCTTAAAAACCAACCTGTTCTGGGAACTGTCAATTCACATGTTACTGAAACTAGCTTGCAGAATATTAAGTATAACATTGTTAGTGATTGAAATGAGCATAATTCAATAATTTGAAAATTCTTTGGCATTGCCCTTTTTTAGAATTTGGGATGTAAAATGATCTTTTCTAATCTAGTGATTGCTATTGAGTTTTCCAAATTTACTGGCATATTACATACTGCACTTTGCTAGCATCATCTTTTAATTTAAATATTTCAGTTTAAGTGTTCATCAGAACCATTTTGCTTTCTTGCTCTTCTTTTTCTTTGGGATTATTTTTATTGCTGTTATATAACTTCTGTTCATAGTTCTTCAGGCACTCAGATCTAAATTCTGTAATCTATTTATCATCTCTAAATTAATAACAGATGTTATGTTGATACCTATATGGTTTAATGGTTTTCTCTACTTTCTTCAATATGTCTAAATTTTTCAACAAAAAGCTCATGATCCAAGCAATAGTCAGCTTCAGATATTGTTTTAACTGAATGTATGAAGTTTCTCTGCCTTTGGTTGCAAAGTGTCTAATCACATTGATTTCAGTATTTGACTATCTGGTGATGTCCATGTGTAGAGTTGCCTTTTGGCTTGTTGAAAAAGAGTATTTGTGAAGACTAGCAAGTTATCCTGATAAAACTCCATTAGACTCTTCCCTGCTTCATTTTGTACACCAAGGCCAAACTTATCCATTATTCCAATTATTTTCTTTTCCATTTTAACTTTCCAATCCTTTATGAAGGATGTGACATTTGGGGGGGGGGGAGTGGAGAGTTATTTCTAAAAAATGTTATAGGTCTTCATAGAACTGAGCAACTTTGATCTCTCAGCATCAGGGGTTGGAACACAGATTTATATTACTATGATGGTCTGCCATGAATTCAAACATATCATTCTGTCATTTTTGAGATTCTATTCCCATACTGCTTTTCTCGTTCTTTTATTGACTATGAGGGCTTTAAATTTCTTCTTAGGGATTCTTTCCCACAGTAGTGTATGTAATGATTGCCTGAATTAAATTCACCCATTTTAATCCATTTAAGTTCACAGACACCCAAGACACCAATGTTTAAACTTTCCATCTCCTGTTTGATCATGTCTAACTTGGTTGGTTCATAGATACTACTAGGTTCCTATGCAATACTGATTTTTATAGCATCAGATTTTCCTTTTGTTGTCACACACATCCACAGCTGAACTTCCTTTTAACTTTAGTTCATTCATTTCATTCTTTCTAGATTTAATTGTCTTCTGCTCTTCCCCAGAAATGTTTTAGACAAGTTCAAAACTGAGGGGCTCATCTTCCAATGTCATATCAATTATCAGTTTAGTGTTGTCCATGGATCATTCTTAGCAAAGATTCTGAAGTGATTTATCATTTCCTTGTAGAGTTGGTCACCTTTTATCAGAACACTCTATTATGACTTGTCCATCTTGAGTAATCCTACATGGTACACTTAATAGTTTCAATGAGTTATGTAAGCCCCTTTGCTACAACAAAGCAGTGATCTAGGAGGGGAAATAGTAAGGACTTAATAAATGTTTGTTTCTTTACTTTGTTCCTTCTTTAAATTTTCCTTAGTGCTGGGCATATAGAACCTACTCAATAAATACTTGTTGGTTGCTATTTTGAAGGATGTCATTAGGTGTGATTAGGATAGAGTATCAGAAACAGCCTGCTCAGGAGGAGCTCTTATTTGTCTTCCATTCTCTTAAAAATGGTCAGGATGTCCCACAGGTCTTTAACCTAAAAATGCCAACTATCAAGGCTGATTCTGTTTTAACCAGCCTGGTTTAGGTTTCGAAGATCTTTAACTCATAGAAGATCTGGTGCTTGATTTGTTAGGCCACCATGCATGATGACTGAATGTTAATAATAGAGTTCTTAGATGGAAAGTTGAACAAATTATGTCTACCTTCAAAGAGGGCCCTATGTAAAGTGAAGGCTGGTAAAGCATTATAAATAATAATAAGCATACATTTATTATGCACCTATTAAATTCCAAATTCTTTACACATATTATTTCATTTATTCTTTACAACATCCCTGGGAAGTAAGTTCTAGTAATATTCTCATTTTACAGTTAAAACTGAGATTAAGTGGCTTGTTTAAGATTACAAAACCAATTAAAGTATCTGAGGCAAGATTTGAATTCAAGTCTTCTTAACTCAAACCAAGGCACTCTGTACATTCCCCTACCTAGCTGTCCAGATGTTGCCAACAGAGAAAGGTATAAAATAGATAAACACAATGTCTGCACTGTCCCTCAACTTAATGCCAGAGGCCTGAATTGAAGACAGTGTCCCAACCATTGATAATCTGTAAATAATAGTAATCCCACTGAACATTTTGAGAGTTGAATTATAGACACCACCAATTAGAAGTTAAAGCTGAAAAAAAAAGCAAACCAAAAAACACACCAGACTAAGCCTATCCTTCTCAAGTCACAGCTGTTAGCTATAAAATGTCAGCATGATAGCTGCTAAAATAAATAGCAATCTGAGTCTGTGGGTCATGGGGGGCTGGGGAGATAAGTGACCAAATCTTCTTGATCTAATTAGTTGCCAGAAGCTTCCTGATTTCTCTGGGATATTCTCAAGCAATCTATGAAAGTGGAAAACTCCCTCATTCTCCTTCATCTTTGAAGATGGCATCACAAGAGGAACAGCCTGCTGCCAAACGCTTTTCTTGGACTCTGGTCCCTGACAAGAGGAAAATCAGTATTGTAACTGAGGAACAGGCTGCCAAACGACAAATTTCCCACTCTCCTAGCTTTGACCTTAGAGTGTTATTCAACCCTAACAAGAAGACATCAAAAAAGCATTTCTGCCACAAATGCTTGGGGAGAACCTTCCCACATCTCTTTTTCATCTCTTGCTTGGTAATCTATGCCTTGCTGGGAGCAGCCCTCTTTTCTTTTATTGAGGGCAATAGGGATGACAGAAATGGTGAATTCGAGGCATTTTTGATCAAACTCTGGCATAACTGTGACAGCAATGAAAAAGGTATGTGAAATTCTGCACTGAGAAATGATTTCTAACCATAATGAACTGGTTAAGTAACACTTGAGTTTTTAAAAGGTATCTAAAGCCATGGTATTTAGAAGATTTTTAGTTGATTTTTTTAAAGATACATTTTTTTGTTTTCTTTTGAAGAGTTTGGCTTAAACCTCCAAAAGGAGATTAGCTTCTCATTGCCTTTAAATCAAGTGACTACTGTGGCATTCAGCTGGTAGGATCCCTCAGGGATCCAGTCTTGGAAATGTTGCCAGTCTCATCTAGTAGACACAACTTGAAGGAAGTGGGACTACTCCTTTAGAAGTGGGGAGTTGCAGCTCCTCAACTGCTACTTGCTTAACTTCTTGACATGAGAATTTATTAACTATTAAATTATCTCAAGGATTTTGCAAATGTCAATGCTGAAAAATTACCCATGCATATATTTTGTAAATAAAAAGCTATAATAATTTTAAAAAACAAAAAAAAAGTAGATTATCTCAAGAAGAGTTGGAATGGATCCCAGGAAAAGATGATGTTCTGAATGAGCAGCCAGCTTCTGGAGGGAATAACCTAATGAGGCTGACATCTTGAAATCTCAAAGAATTTATGTGCTGAGGTTTTGGTGGGTAGTTATAGCTAGTGATTCTGGTGCCCATAAACAATCCATTTAGTGGTGTACTTGAAGAGATCTTCCAGATTGTTAGAATTCAGTTTTGTAAAGACTTCTAGTCCTCTAGAAAATCTACCTTGGAACCCCTCCTGTCTACCCCAATTCTGGACAGTAACCCTTGACTGCCAGCTCTTGAAATGAGGCAAAGTGCAGGGAGGGAGAGAGGAGAAGGCAGCAAGCAGAGATGATGACAGTGGAAAAAATCAGATCTTTTCCAATTGCACTCTTAACCAGGGCCAAGCAAAAGAGTGATTATTATAAGAATAGAGGATGTCAGGTAGAGGATCTCAAAATATAGCATCAGAGGGCCTATATAGGGATAAAGCTCCTCTAATTTCTGCTTTAGTTAGGGTGCTGAATTTTGGTGTAAAGAAACTGATCAGAAATGTTTTTCCCTTGCTTAAAGTGTTCTACCCTTTTTTCTTTGTTGAGTTCAAGGAAAGATTTCATGATGAAATAAGAAGGCAGTCCTAGTTCCATTACTGATTTGCTAATGACTTATGAATCAGCTTTTTTGTTGATTTTGTTGTTGTTGTTTTTTGGTGGGTGGTTTTGGTTTTCTTGATCATAGTTCCCATTAAATACTTTGGATTCAGAAAAGATAGCATTGTGTGACAGAAACAAAACAAAACAAAACAAAACAAAACAAAACAAAACAAAACAAACAAACAAACAAACAAAATGTTCTAATCTTATATCTGCCGTGATGGCCAGGACAATAGTTCCCAAAGTGGTAAGGTCTTTACAGAAGTCTCTCCCACCCATCCTTCCCCTTTACTATGACTCCATTTTACAGATGAGGAAACTGAGACCTAAAGAGAATTTAAATGGTCTTACCTACAGTCATACAGATAGTAAGTAGCAGAATTAGGAATCATAACCAAAGTCTCTGATTCCAGATGCGGGACTGGTATGTTTGTTTATTTGTTTTTCATGTTGATTTCTTTTTTATGTTATATCTCCTGCCTCTAACTAGCATTCTATAACTTAAAATACTCCCTGAGCCTCCTTACCCCAATCTGTCAAATGAAGAGTTTGAACCAGAGGGTTTCTTTGGACCCTTTCCTTTTCATGTATCTACAATGTATGTAAAAGAACTTGGAATAGGACTGCTCTACAGATCTCAGTTCTTGTCAGAGTTACTACACAAACAAATCTTTAGAGTGCTTCAGTAATGCTTTTTTGTCCCCCTTGGGAAAATAATTGATATCCTTTTCTCTAAGAGCAGGACTGAATAGCCTCAGGTCACATGATCCAAGCTGTGACCTTCCCCTTTCGGAATAGGGGAGTGGTAAAAGTGCCTTGGGAAAGAGTTGGGGAATGAATACTGCTTCTGGATTTAGATGATGGGTTGAAATTCAGCTCTGTGATGCTTGGGAAAGACCCTAAGTCTCGATTTCCTAATCTGGTCAATGAGGAAGGCTGGCCTAGAAATAGGTCCTTCCAAGTTATGATAACAATGATCTCCCTAGGGCAGAAAAAAGAATCTGCTTAGAGATAGTAATGACCCTTGGGGGATCCAGTTTTGTCTTGAATCTACACTAATTGGGTGTCCTTGGTACATTTTAGCTGACCAACAAATGTTCAGGAGAGTAGAAGTAGCCTAATTAATAAACTCCAGTTTTCTAATGTATATTTTCAATTCTTCAGCAGCTTGTAGGCTAAAAAAAGTGCTTGGAGGTACTATAAAATTAAATAATTTGCTTAGGATCACACACTTAGTGTATATCCAAGACAGTACTCAACTCATCCCAATTCTAAAATTTTCTTGTTTTGTTTTTGTCAGTATTATATATTGTCTGTTTCTGTTAATTATATTCATTCTTTGTAAATGATCATTTTTTGCATCGCAATTCCAGGCCTCTACCCTCAGTCCTATTCTAACTGCTTAAATGAGATGGGAATCATTGACTCTGGATACATAAGCAATTGACTTTGCCATCTATCATTGCTATCCTAAGGTCATCCAGCCCTTGCCATCTGACCTGACTCTTTGAGCCCAAACACAATTATCTGACTGACCCTACCTATCTAGACCTTTCCACTATCCTTGCAGCTGGACTTTCATATATGGTCTCCCTCATATAGTGTATGAGCTCCATAAGAGCAGACAGTGATTTTGTGTGTGTATGTGTATGTGTGTGTGTGTGTGTGTGTGTGTGTGTGCGTGCGTGTGTGTGTGTGTGTGTGTGTGTGTGTGTGCTTGTTTTTATAGCTTTTACTTCTTTTAGGTGCTTAATGTTATTCCCCAATCATTCCTTCATTCATTGAGGCTGGTAGGTGGTACAATGAATATAGTGTTCAGAAAGACCCAAGTTCAAAACCCAGACAGTTACTAACTAAAAAAATAAATCTAACTGTGTGACCCTGGGCAAGATACTTTATCTTAATAAGGATGATAATAGAACCTGCCACAAAGGGATGTGGTGAGAACCAAGTGAGATAATACATATAAAAACACTATTTGGTATATGGTAGAAGCTTAGTCAATCTTTCTCTCTCATTTGCAGAAATTATAGAATTTGGTGATATATATGAATATATATGTGAATATGTTCACATATATATTAATAAATGTTTGCATATGTGTGAATATCACCCTTCCTCATTTTTAGAAATGCAAGGGACTTGATTTTTTTTGATCCTAACAACCTCATTGAGGAAAGGAGAAACTGTGTTCAGAACAGGCTTCCCTTAAGGTTCCTTAAGGTCATATAGCAATGTCGTGGCAAGGCAGGGATTAGAATTTATTCTCCTGATTTTGACCAATGCTCTTGACATTAATCCTTGGGATGATTCAAAAGTCAAGAACAACATAAATTGTGTTACCATTTTCCCAGAGTCTCAGGGAACTGCAATGTATGGTCATTGTGTTGTCACTAAGGTTTGAGTCTCAGGCAAGTGGAACATATTTTCTCAAATCGAGGCAACAAACTTCTGTCCTGCTGCTGTTAATAACTGTTACGGTACATTTCCCAGTTCAGTAGCTAGGAAACAAGCATTTAACTGTCCTGAGGAGGAGGAAAAACTCATTAGGAAAATAATCTGCTTCTTTTCTTAAAGTAGATCATAAGTTGACTGTTTCATTTCACTTGTCCCATTATTTCCTTTATAGAAACAGAGACAGAGAAAAAATTGCACTTCATAATGATGACCAGAAGAATGCTAAAGAGTGAACTGCAGCATGAATGGCTTCTCTCCTCTGCAGAGTGGTCATTTCTAGGATCCTTGTTTTTCTGCTGTACGGTATTTACCACAGTGGGTAAGACTAAAGGCCCTGGGTTATATCTTCTTGGCTCAGCTCTCACTTTTGAAAAAGAAAAAGGGAAAAAAAAACCTCATAAAACTAGGATTTCTCCTTGGGAGATGGCTAGGTAGCATTTATTCAGTCCTTATTATATTCTAGACATTGGAATGAATGTAAAGATGAATAGAAACTGAATTTGCCTTTTAAAAGCTTATATTTTTAATGGAGAAACTTATACTTAAATAAGTTTTTAATTCTTGTTTTGTGGCCAATATTTGTGATGACATTGATGTAGGGGATACCCAGAGAGGAAAAATTTCTTTATCAGAGCAGTTCAACAAAATATAGACTTAGAAAGTTTCATGAAGGAGGCCCTGAGAGATTAAGGGATTCATCCAGAGATATATAGCCAGTGTGTGTCAGAGATAGGACTTTGAAATCAACTCTTTCTGACTCTGAGGACATAGATCCATTATACTCTGTTACTTAAAATTTTATTGTTAGTGCTGAATTCCTTTAGCTAAAAAATGTGATTCTTATTTAAAAATAAATGTTCCCCTTTTTGTTAGCCATTTATATTCTAGTGTCAATGTGTTTCTGACCCTCTCTTAAGAAGAGTTTTCTTATTGCTGGGAAAACTGGAAAATAGTATGGTCAAAACTAGGCATTGACCAACATCTAACATCCTATAGCAAGATAGGATTGAAATTTGTTCATGATTTAGATACAAAAGAGAACAAGCGATTGTCTATTCGGATCTGTGAAGGAAGGAATTTATGACCAAAGAAGAATGAGAGGACTAGAGAATATTATGAAATGCAAAGTGGATAATTTTGATTATATGAAATTAAAAAGGGTACAAACAAAACTAATGCAAGCAAAATTAGAATCAAAGCAAAAAGCTGGGAAAAAAATTTTGCATCCAATGTTTTTTCTGATAAAGCACTTAGTAAGAACCTAACAGATAAAGGCCTTACTTCTAAAATATATAGAGAATTGACTCAAGTTTATAAGAATATAAGTCATTCCTCAATTGATAAATGGTCAAAGGATATGAACATTTTTAGTCATATGAAAAATGCAAATCACTATTGATTAGAGAAATGCAAATTAAAACAACTCAGAGGTACCACTTCACTCATCTCAAATTGGCTAAGATGAGAGAAAAAGATGATAAATATTGGAGGGGCTGTGGGAAATTGGAACATTGTTGGTGGAGTTGTGCACTTAACCAACGATTCTGGAGAGCAATTTGGAACTATGCCCGAAAGACTATCAAACTATATAATCTTTGATTCAGCAAACTCCAACAGTAGGTCTGTACCCCAAAAGATAATAAAAAGAGGGAAAGGACTCACATATGCAAAAATGTTTGTAGCAGCCCTTTTTGTGGTGACAAAAAACTGGAAACTGAGTAGATGCCCATCAGTTGGGTTATGTCTGAATAAATTGTGATCTATGAATGCAATGGAATATTATTATTTTATAAGAAATGATAAGCAGGCTGATTTCAGAAAATCCTGGAAAGATTTAAATGAACTGATGGTAAGTGAAATGAATAGAACTAAGAGAACATTGTACACAGCAACAAGATTATGTGATGATCAATTATGAGGGACTTGGTTCTTCAACAATGAGGTGATTCAAGGCAATTCCAATAGATTTGTGATGGAAAGATACAATACAGAGGGAGGATTATGGAGTGAATGTGGATCACAGCATAGTATTTTCACTTGTGTTATTGTTTTGCTGTTTGCTTGCTTTTTTTCCAGTTGGTTTGATTTTTCTTGTGCAATATGGTAAATGTGGAAATATATTTAGAAGAATTGAAAATGTTTAACCTATATTGGATTACTTGTTATCTAGGAGAAGAAGGTGAGAAGAGAGGATAAAAATTTGGAACATAAGGTGAATGTTGAAAACTGTCTTTGTGTGTATTTTGAAAAACAAAAAGCTATTATTATTTTTTAAAAGAGCAGTTTTCTGGAATGAAAAAGTCCTATCAGGGAAATAAAAAGACAAAATTAGAAATCTGAGGGACCTAAAGATAAACTTGAACTGTGAACTTGAAATTTCAAAATCAGATGTCATCAAATTAGGCCTTGGATTTGTTCCTGTATTTATAAATTATTTTAATACTGGGTGAAATATTTGAAAACTTGTTAAAGTAATGTTAGGGAGGCCTGAATTTTTAATCCCAATTCAGGTATCTTCTTCTTGTGCAATCTTTTGTTAATCTGGTCCCTTCTCTAGGATTCTTTTCACTTCCAGTTCTGGAGACTATGTTCCTGGAGCCATTTTGTGGCTCTACTTGATATCCTTAGCTCTTTTTTTTTTCTCTATTTGGTATCCTTAGCTATCTTCTGAATTAATCTGACCCTACTCACAGAATCATACTGTGCTTTTCACTTTTCACTTTCCATTCTCATTTTTTTCTTCTTCATGGCTGGTCCTAAATTCCTTCCCCTCCCACATAACCCTGACACCATCTCCACCTCCCATTTTTTCAGTAACTGGGAATGTTTTGATAGACTGCTATCTAACCTTGCCTTCAACTTGGGGGAAAAATTATGTTCAATTTTGGAATGCAACTTCAGCTTTGGAAACCTCAGCCAAACTCCTACAATGCTGGGAATCATTAGAGAATTTCAAGAAACATGAACAAAATTTTGAAGATGACATAGCTTGTCTTTGTCATCCATTGATTTATGACTTTCAAGATCAGTGCCATCTTTTCACTGATATGTCCTCTGCCTCTCCCAGAAGACATTTGCTGAATCCCATCAGCAGTTGATCCAAGTGTTTTAAGTCAGGCAGCCTCCTAAGGGTGTTTACATTTTAAAAGGAGACTATTAAAGATGAAAAGTTTTTTAAGACCCCAAACTAATAACTGGCAATCCCTAGTCAGGAAATTGATGTTTGGGGGTTGAAGTTCCCCCTATCATGGATATGACAAATACTCTTCAATGGTTATCTGTTCTGCCTGTTTGGAGAGTGGAAGTATAAGACAGTCAGATTTGTCCTCACTTGTTGAAAGTATAGACTTTACAATTTTCTTCTAAGTTACCAATCACTAGAATGTTGCTCAATTCAATACTGAGACAATATGAGCCCATTTCCTTCTTCTCTTTCTGTTAAATATAAAATCATAGAGCCACAGAATCTCAAAACTGGAAGGATTCTTAGATATTATCTAGACCAAACCTCTCATTTAATGGTTAAGGATCTAAGACTTCGAAAGATGGAAAATCACTTTTTGAAAGTTATTTGGTTAGTTAGCTTAAGAACTGAAGCCCAAGGTTTTTGATCCACAGTCTAGGAGTTAATTTAGGACTTCCTTTGAGCTGCTACTCTTATTTTTCAAAAGCACTTATTAGTTAGATCCCTAGATAAACCCTGCAACTCTCATGTTCTGGGAGTATATAGTATATATACCTTCCTTAAACTGTAACACTTGACCACCACCCCCCAATCAATGTGCTTTCCTTTAATATTCTACTAGTAGGAACAATCAACTTATAGCAGAGACAGCAAAAACAGTATCTATAAAACATGCCTGCCATAAACCTACATTATACTTTTCCACAAATATAGTATCTATAGGAAGAGTGGATGCAATATTATATTACAATAGTGATGAGGCATACAAATGAGGAACTCACATAGTCCAGACAACTCGGGTACCTGGTCCCGCAAAGTTTTGATATGTCCTTTATTTTCTTGTAACATCCTCATATAATCTATGTGTTGGGCAGATTGCTAAACTGGGATTCCAGGATCTGCTTCTCTATTGCTTTTTATTTGACTCTTAATTGCTAGGTTCAGTTCTCTCTCAAATCCACCATTCTCTTTTTTACTGAAAAGGTCACAATTCCAGAAATTGCTACCGCTTTTGAGTTTGCTTCTGTAAGTCCAGATCTAGAGAGTGTATCTCCTCCAAAATGAATTGTATCTTTTATTGGTTGAGTAGTTTTTCTTCAAAGCATAATGACTGATGAAGATAGGTGAAGAAGTGAAAATTTTCTTCTGCCTATACCTCTAACCTGGACATAGCAATCATATTCTATCACAAACCCTGCTCTTTTCTCAACACATCCCCCCAAATAGTGAACATAGCTTTTTAGGGACTATCATGGATGTGACAAATCCTCTTCCTGTCATTCCTTGTTCTTTCTAATACAATCAAAGAAAAAATTCCTACTTCCCAAGGGTTTGATTGGACATTGATTTCATCTACTCTTCTAATTGCATCAAAAAGAAACATTTTTTCAAATTTCATAAAGGATTGATAAGGAATTTTATATCTTTTAGCCTATCAATGATTCATTACCTTTGGTATCTGCTCCTTCATTTCTACAATTATATTAACTGTATAAAAAGGAAGTAAGGAGGAATCAGTTATACACTCTATATTATTAACTATGTACCCTATACTAACCATACAACTTATGTGCCCTATACTAATCAACTATGTACCCTGTACTAATGTACAAAGGGTCATAGAAGATATTTGCTTTTTAAGGGCCTAAAATTGTTTTGAAATGATAGTACTCCCAAAAGCCATTTCTTGGTAGGCTAATTTTCTTGCTCATCTATTCACCTAGCAGAGGCTTTGGGGGAGGCTCAATAGCTGTGAAGAACATGGCCAATTGTGGGCAGGGTTGTAGTACTTGGGATGGGTGAACTCCTAGTAAGTCACTAAACAGAGATAAAGAGGACATAAGCCTTATAGTCAAGAAAAACAAATGATAAGAATAAGAAGATTTATATAACAAATATTATGTGCTAAGCATTATACTATAAAGTATTATTCCATTTATATATTGCAATAACCCTGAAATATGTAGGAGCTATTATAATTATTATTTTATAGGTGAGGAAACTGGGGCAGACAGAAGTGAACTAACTTTACAGTGGATCCAGGTTGTATTCTTGTCTAGCACTAGTGGTTTACTCTTTCTTTTAACCAATAAAAAGTGCCCAGGTATCTTTAATGAGTGGGCTTGAGAGAGTATTAAAGTGATCCTGACCCTCGGAGAAAGATGAGGCCTTTCAGAGGCAAAGTCTACTAAAGAATTATGGAGTTTTCAAGATTTGACCTCTTTCTCTCTATTTTCACCCCTGTGTCCATGATAGAGAACCTCATTATCTTTATTCCTATGTTTCCTAGCCTGCCTCTCTCACTATAGTCTCTCCCTACTCCACACTGCATACATATTGTTGACAAATTAAACTTTTTAAAACATGGACTTTTTCATGTTATTCCTCCTTATGTCAGAATATTTTAACTGTTCTTCATTACCAAGGACATCAAGTCCAGGTATCCCAGGCTATTTTTCAAGGCTCTCCCAAATATGGCTCCTACTTCTTCCATCTAGCTTGATTCTCTATTTCTCACTCCCCCACACACTCCACTGCAGTTAGCTATCTTACATAAACTCATTCTTCTCCTCACTTTTGCTCATGCAAATATCTCTCACCAGCCCCAACCCATTTGGAAGGTTTTCTCTATCCATTTCACTTACCTGTCTTTCAGGTAAGTGTCAGTTCTACTTATACCTTCTCCAAGTATTCAACAGGAAGAATGTTGATTGGCTACAATGCCTGGGTGACTTTAAAAGTTAATTTAATGAGCCCATGCAAAATTCAGCCTCAAAATGAGATTCAGTTTCCTTGTGAAAAACATGGAGTTGGAGAAGAGGAAGCTATGAAAAGCTATGTGATGCCATCATCACAAAGGCAAGGGGCCAAGACTCAGGAAAGGAGCAAGGCTCTAGCACTGGAGAGTGTCAGGACAGAAAAATCTCCTACTTCAGACTACAGGCGCCCAAGATGGTAATCCTAAATCTCCTTTTCCTGCCTTAGGATCCCTCATGAAAATTTATTTCACTGGGCTCCAGAAAAGTTTGTTCATCTTTCCTAATTTACTTAGCATATAATTATCTTTGTAGGTAATATTAAGTGTAGGCCTTTGATAATCTGGGCATATCTATTGGAAATGTAAGTGAAAAGACACAAATGTATAAAAACTTCTGAGAAGTTATCTTCTGAGAAGAGATGGAAAGAAATCTAACATAGAGCTGTTTTGCCAGAAGCTCTGTCTGTGGGTGGGGGCCCAGAGATAAAGAGAGATAGAAATAGACAGAGAAAATTACAGATATTTTGATACAACTTTCTACCATAGATGAGCTTTTATAGACAATATCCATATAGAAAATGAGTTAGTCATAAGGTGAGTGGCAAGAAAATAGGAGAGATTAAACAACACTGCTCTCTACCACTCCCTACCACTGCTATATTATTAGGCTTTAGAATTAGGAGAGACCCTATCAATTACCTAAAAACGAATGCCTTTACTTTATATACAGAAAACAAAATTGAGTTTCAAGTCAAAATTGATTTGCTTGAGATCATATAGTTAGTTCCAGAAAGAAGGAGAGAGAGACAAGGTTCAAATCTGGATTCTTCCTGACTTCAAGTATAGCCCTCTTTCCATTAAATTGTACTGTTTTAAATGAATTTATATTGGTACATAATAATCATCACTTCTGTGATAAAGTATTTTATTATTTTTTATTATAGCTTTTTATTTACAAAACATATGCATGGGTAATTTTTCAGCATTGATCCTTGCAAAATCTTCAGTTCCCACTTTTCCCCTCCTTCCCATCCCCTTCCCTAGATGGCAGGTAGACCAATACATGTTAAATATGTTAAAGTATATGTTAAATACAATATATGTATGTATACATATATATATATTTATACAGTTATCTTGCTGCACAAGAAAATAGACAAGCCCTTAGTAAACCTGATTAAAAAAAGGAAAGAGAAAAAGCAAATTGTTAGTCTTGAAAATGAAAAGGGTGAACTCACCACTAATGAAGAGGAAATTAGAACAATAGTTAGGAGCTACTTTGCTCAACTGTATGCTGATAAATTCGATAACTTAAATGAAATGGAAGAATACCTTCAAAAATATAGCTTGCCCAGATTAACAGAGGAAGAAGTAAGTAGTCTAAATAGTCCCATCTCAGAAAAAGAAATAGATCAAGCTATTAACCAACTTCCTAAGAAAAAGTCCTCAGGACCAGATGGATTTACATGTGAATTTTACCAAACATTTAAAGAACAACTAACTCCAATGCTATGTAAACTGTTTGAAAAAATAAGGATTGAAGGAGTCCTACCAAATTCCTTCTATGACACAGACATGGTACTGATACCTAAACCAGGTAGATCGAAAACTGAGAAAGAAAACTATAGACCAATTTCCTTAATGAATATTGATGCTAAAATCTTAAATAAGATATTAGCAAATAGACTTCAGAAAATCATCCCCAGGATAATACACTATGACCAAGTGGGATTTATACCAGGAATGCAGGGCTGGTTTAATATTAGGAAAACTATTAGTATAATTGACCACATTAATAATCAAATTAATAAAAACCATATGATCATCTCAATAGATGCAGAAAAAGCATTTGATAAAATCCAACATCCATTCCTACTAAAAACGCTTGAGAGTATAGGAATAAATGGACTATTCCTTAAAATAATAACAAGCATATATTTAAAACCTTCAGTAAACATCATATGTAATGGCGATAAACTAGAACCTTTCCCTGTAAGATCAGGAGTGAAACAAGGTTGCCCACTATCACCATTACTTTTCAATATAGTACTAGAAACTCTAGCCTCAGCAATAAGAGCTGAGAAAGAGATTCAAGGAATTAGAGTAGGAAATGAGGAAATCAAATTATCACTTTTCGCAGATGACATGATGGTATACTTAGAGAACCCCAAAGACTCTGCTAAAAAGCTATTAGAAATAATTCAGAATTTTAGCAAAGTCGCAGGATACAAAATAAATCCACATAAATCCTCAGCATCCTCATACATTACCAACACAATCCAACAGCAAGAGATACAAAGAGAAATTCCATTCAAAATAATGGTCGATAGTATAAAATATTTGGGAATATATCTACCAAAAGAGAGTCAGGAATTATATGAGCAAAATTACAAAACACTTGCCACAAAAATAAAGTCAGATTTAAATAATTGGAAAGACATTCAGTGCTCTTGGATAGGCCGAGCGAATATAATCAAAATTGCAATATTCCCTAAACTAATCTATTTATTTAGTGCTATACCAATCAGACTTCCAAGAAACTATTTTAATAACCTAGAAAAAATAACAACAGAATTCATATGGAACAACAAAAGGTCGAGAATTTCAAGGGAAGTAATGAAAAAAAAAATTAAGTGAAGGTGGTCTATCGGTACCTGATCTAGAACTGTATTATAAAGCAACAGTCACCAAAACCATTTGGTATTGGCTAAGAAATAGACTAGTTGATCAGTGGCATAGGTTAGGTTCACAGGGCAAGATAGTGAATAAAAATAGCAATCTAGTGTTTGACAAACCCAAAGATCCCAAATTTTGGGATAAGAATTCATTATTTGACAAAAACTGCTGGGAAAACTGGAAATTAGTATGGCAGAAACTAGGCATGGACCCACATTTAACACCACATACTAAGATTAGATCAAAATGGGTCCAAGATTTAGGCATAAAGAATGAAATCATAAATAAATTGGAGGAACAGGGGATGGTTTACCTCTCAGACTTGTGGAGGAGGAAGGAGTTTGTGTCCAAGGGAGAACTAGAGACCATTATTGATCACAAAATAGAAAATTTTGATTACACCAAATTAAAAAGTTTCTGCACAAACAAAACTAATGCAAACAAGATTAGAAGGGAAGTAACAAATTGGGAAAACATTTTTACAGTTAAAGGTTCTGATAAAGGCCTCATCTCCAAAATATACAGAGAATTGACTTTAATTTATAAGAAATCAAGCCATTCTCCAATTGATAAATGGTCAAAGGATATGAACAGACAATTTTCAGATGATGAAATTAAAACTATTTCCACTCATATGAAAGAGTGTTCCAAATCACTATTGATCAGAGAAATGCAAATTAAGACAACTCTGAGATATCATTACACACCTGTCAGATTGGCTAAGATGACAGGAACAAATAACGATGAATGTTGGAGGGGCTGTGGGAAAACTGGACACTGATGCATTGTTGGTGGAGTTGTGAAAGAATCCAACCATTCTGGAGAGAAATCTGGAATTATGCCCAAAAGGTTATCAAAATGTGCATACCCTTTGACCCAGCCATACTACTACTGGGCTTATACCCCAAGGAAATACTAAAGAAGGGAAAGGGACCTGTATGTGCCAAAATGTTTGTGGCAGCCCTTTTCATAGTGGCTAGAAGCTGGAAGATGAATGGATGTCCATCAATTGGAGAATGGTTGGGTAAATTATGGTATATGAATGTTATGGAATATTATTGTTCTGTAAGAAATGACCAACAGGAGAAATACAGAGAGGCTTGGAGAGACTTACATCAACTGATGCTAAATGAAACGAGCAGAACCAGAAGATCATTATACACTTCAACAATGATACTGTATGAGGATGTATTCTGATGGAAGTGAATATCTTCAACATAGAGAAGAGCTAATCCAATTCCAATTGACCAATGATGGACAGAATCAGCTACATCCAGAAAAGGAATACTTGGAAATGAGTGTAAACTGTAATTTTTACCTTCTGAATCCAATTCTTCCTGTGCAACAAGAAATTTGGTTCTACACACATATATTGTATCTAGAATATATTGTAATATATTTAACATGTATAAGACTGCCTGCCATCTGGGGGAGGGGGTTGGGGGAGGAAGGGAAAAAATCTGAACAGAAGTAAGTGCAAGGGATAATGTTATAAAAAAATTACCCATGCATATGTACTGTCAAAAAAAAGTTATAATTATAAAATAAAATAAAAATTAAATTTAAATAAATAAATAAATATATAAATATGTTAAAGTATATGTTAAATACAATATATGTATGTATACATATATATGTATATATATTTATACAGTTGTCTTGCTGCACAAGAAAAATCAGATTTAGAAATAAGGTAAAAATAACCTGAGAAGGAAAACAAAAATGCAAGTGGACAAAAACAGAAGGAATGGAAATGTTATGTTGTGGTCCACACTCATTTCCCATAGTCCTTTTGCCAGGTGTGGCTGGTTCTCTTCATTATTGAACAATTGAAACTGATTTGTTCTCATTGTCCAAGAGAGCCACATCCATCAGAATTGATCATCATATAGTATTGCTGTTGAAGTGTAAAATGATCTCCTGGTTCTGCTTACATCACTCGGCATCAGTTCATGTAAGTCTCTCCAGGCCTTTCTGAAATCATTCTGTTGGTCATTTCTAATAGAACAATAATATTCCATAACATTTATATACAACAACCTATTCAGCTATTCTCCAATTGATGGACATCTATTCAATTTCTAGTTTCTAGGCACTATGAAAAGGGCCGCCACAAACATTCTTGCACATACAGGTCCCTTTCCCTTCTTTAAGATCTCTTTGGGATATAAGCCCAGTAGAAACACATGACAAAGTATTTTAATAATGAGGTCTAAAACATTGACTTGAATGGTCCCATTTATTTGTGTTTGTCAAAAATCATTGATTCTTGTTTCAGCAGGCATGGGATGGTTGTGATCCTTTTTATTGGAAGGAGTACCTATAACAATGAGATCATGCATCTATTAGAGTCTTAGATTACTGGACCTTTAGGAATCATATATTTTTAGAGTTGGAAGCAACTTGGCCAATATTACATGGCTAATAAATCTCAGAGGCAATCTATCTTCTGTCAAATTTCATTGATACATCAGTATATCATGGGATAACTAATTTAAGAGCTACAAGATATAGATCTGGTCCCAGTTCCATTTATTTGCTATACTGCTTATAGCAAGCCACTTACTGACTTTATTGTTGTTCAGTCATATTAGTCATGTCTGATATTTTGGGAGGACTTCTTGGCAAAGATATCGATTGTGGTTTGCCATTTCCTTTTCCAGTTAATTTTACAGTTGAGAAAACTGAGGCAAAACAATTGAGGAAAATTGAGGTAAGTGAGAAAGTGTAAACAATGATTATGGAGAGTTTTTCATGAAGTTAGGGAGCATTGCATGGGTGATGATCCAGTAAAGGGGGCTAGGAATGAGCAGTTAGGTAGAAGGAAAACCAAGACAGAACAATGTCAAGGAAACTCAGAAATGAGAGAATATTTTTCAAAGAGAAGAGGGGTAATCAAAAGATAAAGGTCAGAAAAGATGAATGAGAAGAAGCCATTAGATTCACCAATTGAAAGGTCATTTCTAACTGAAGAAATAATTTCATCTGCCTAATGAGACAGGAGCCAGATTTCAGAAGATTTGAAATAGAATTAAAAGAGAAAAAGTGTAGACAACAAGTTGTGTGATTTCAGTTGTTTATAATTCTTTTTTTAAAACTACATTTGGGTGTTTTCTTGGTTAAAAAAGACCAAAGCAATTAGGTTAGTTTTTTCAAGGAATTTGGCTGAGAAGAGATAGAACTATAGGACAATAGCTAATAGGGATGAGAGAATCTAATGAAGGTTTTGATTTTTTTAAGGATGGAGGAGGAGATATAGTTGTGTTTATAGGAAGTAGTATATAGGAACCAGTATATAGGGAGAAATTAAAGGTGCGTGAGATGGGAGTGGGGAAGGAAAGGGGAAAAGATAAAGCAGGGGAGAAAGAAAGAGGGAGGGAAAATGGAGAGAGGAAAGGGAGGAGTGAAGAAGAAGGAAGGAAGAAAGAGAGGGGGAGAGAAAAAAGAAAGAAAGAAAGAAAGAAAGAGAGAGAGAGAGAGAGAGAGAGAGAGAGAGAGAGAGAGAGAGAGAGAGGGAGGAGATGGAATAATAGTTACACAGCAGCTTCACAGTCTAGGACTCAACCTCAGCCTGTTTTTCCTCTCCTTTATTTTATCCCCAATATCCACTCAATGACCAAATCATGCTAATTGTACCTCTATAAGATCTCTTACATCCATTTCCTTCTCTATGATGATGTGACCTCTACCCTAGTACAGGGCCTTATCTACTCTTGCCTGGACCATGGCAATAATTCTCCTAATCTTTGTTTCTAGTCTCTCTTCTATATAATTCATTCTGTTTGCTACAGAAAGCTCTTCCTTAGCTTTAAGCTATCTTTTCAGGTTGGTTACACGTCACTCACCATAACACACTACATTACAGCCAAAATGTTACCTATATTCAACATTCCATCTCTCAGCTTCCTGACAGTCTCCTTCCATACCTAAAATGTTGCTCTTCCTCTCTCTCCATCTCTTGAAATCATAACTTCCTTAAAAGTTGAATTCAAGTGCCACCTCTTAAAAGAAGCCTTTTCTGATTCCCCTTGTTATTAGTTTGTTCTCCCTACCGCATCCCACATAAATATTTTATTTCATATATACTTATATTTAATTATCTGAGAACATCATGTGTTTTCTTAATGAAATGTAAGCTTCTAGGATTGTCTTGCTCTTTTGCTTTTGTATCTGAAGTGTCCACCTCAGTGTCTGGTACAACATACATCATGTATACTTATTGAATGTCAATTACCAACATAAGATATTATTTATGATCCTGAAAGGATTTCTTTTGAGTTCAGGGCTCATTCAGCTGATACTAATACAGATCCAAACTTTTGTCCTTGGGTCTCCTTCTCTTCATTCTTGGCTTTCCATAACTCCATTCATTCCCATAGTTTCAAGTGAATTGCATACTTGAATGCAGAAACTCTTGCTTTCTTCAATAAAGTTCAAACTCTTTTTTACCCAGTGCCTTTCTTCTCAACTATTTTGTCTTTATTCTTTATATATTCTAATTTTTAAAATGTCCCAAAAGTCTTAATGTAATTTTAAACTAAAGCTTGAATATATGATTAATATAATATAATTATGTATATTATTAGTGTGGCATTATAACATTATGTAATATTTGATGGAATGATATGTAATAATAATTACATGATAAGTGTATCAATACTTTAAAGTTTAAAGCTGCACTGAGACTTTTTGATATATCCAGTACACATACGAGTGGTCTACCTCTAATAGAATATAAACTCCTTGAGAGTGGGAACTATTTCATTTTTGTCTTTAGCTCTCTAGGACCTAGCACAATACCTGGTATATAGTCAGTGGTTAGTAAATACTTGTTGATTTATTAACAAATACAAGATTTATATTTTCATCCTTGTCTTTTATACTATAGATTCATCTCCCCAAGTGCTTCCAGCACCTCTAGGCCTGGAGGTCCCACAATATCTCCAACTCAACATATTTAAAGCTGAGCATTGTTTCCTTCTGCACAAAGCTGCTCCTCTTGCTTTTCCTGTGCTCCCTTCCCTTTTCTCTCTCTTTCCTTCTGTTTCCATCTCCATTCCTATTCCGGACACAGACACTCTCTATCAGTCTCTCTTTGGGTGTCTCTTTGTCTCTGTCTCTCTCTCTATGTCTCTCTCTCTCTCTCTCTCTCTCTCTCTCTCTCTCTCTCTCTCTCTCTCTCTCTCTTTCTCTCTCTCTCTTTCTCTCTCTCTCTAGGTTGGTCTCTCTCTCTCTCTCTCTCTCTCTCTCTCTCTCTCTCTCTCTCTCTCTCTCTCTCTCTCTAGGTTGGTCTCTCTTTCCTTTTTCTCTCCCAGTCTCTTTCTCCCTTCCTTGCTCCTATGGCAAAGAGAGTTTTGTTACCTGGGAGTTCTCCTACACCAATGAAATCAGAGGTCCATCCCTATTCCTTATATTATAATACTTTGTAGTTTTTGATATTGGTCTCTCACATCTCTATTTAACTATAAACTCCATGAGGGCAAAGACTATATCTTGCTAAATTTTGTATCTTCTCTAGCACATAGCACAGTCCGTTGTACACAGAATATTAAATGCTGAATTTTTCAGTGAAACCTATATCCTTAATGGAGAGGATTGCACATTGGCTAAAGAAAGAATGATTGTTTAACAATGATTATTTCAAAACAACCCACTCAAAAAGCAAAGGTCATGTAGATGGGAAAGGGGATGCATATATGCATTTCTTTTCTCAAAAATAAAAGAACACAAGATCGAAACTAATTTTCCTCTTCCCTCTAATGGAAATGCATGAGTGTTCATCTTAGTTTAAAATATCAGAATTAATGATACATCTTATTGTAAATTCAACTAAGATATATAACTTAACATCTAGTAATCATCCAAAACCAGATGATGTGGATCATTTCCTGTAGTGCTTAACTAAAAATCAATATTTGTCCTTTTAAAATCTCTCTGATACTTCCTCCTTTTATGCTTTGGACCACATTTCAAGATTGCTGAGATATAGTACTGACATTAGTTTGCAGACAGAAGTCCCTGACAGGTATAGGAATAGTCAATTACTATTTATTCCCTGGTTCTGAAGCCGCTTTGCATTAGGAAATTGTTTTCTGGATCCAGTCAACTGTAAAGGCAATAGTGAACAGGAGCAGTCTAAGTGGGGTGGAGAAAGTGAAAACTCTGGAATGCATCCATACATTCAAAGAAATTATCTAATTTTCTTTTATGCACTTTTGCATCTAGCAGTTAATTATGTAGCTCTTTCCAAAACTTCCTGCTGAATTTTTAGGACTTTAGCCAGGGATTTTGAAAAACAAAGCCTTATTAAAAACCTGTTTATTTAAAATAAACTATATCTTCCATCACTTAGGGTTGAGTGACAAGTCCAGGCAGTGGTGTCAAACAGGACTGCTCAGTGTTCCAGAACTAGATTAAAATGTATTCGGGAAATACTTAACAAAATAAATAAAAATACAATAATATGTCAATATTGTTCACATGTGATTTTCAAAGTCAATATGTACCTTCAGAGATCCTTATGTACAGTTTAGAATCCTCTATTTATACATGAGTTTGATGTCTCTGGTGCAGTGAAAAGAAATAGAATTTACTGTTAGAAAATCTGAGTATTAGTCCCAGCTCCAGCTTTTACTATCTGTGGGTCTAGGTGCATATAACCTTATATGAGATAATGTATATAATGTACATGAAACTCTTTACAAATTGTAAAGTGCTATATAAATATGAGTTTATTGTTATTATCATCATTATCCTTTGAGGCTCAGTTTTCCTTACCATAAAACAAGGATAAAAAAGACTTAAAATGCTATTTGGGGGGAAAAAAAAAAACCTGCTTTGTAAAGCTGGATAAATTGAGATAATGTTGTTTATATTGTTATTTAAATTTCAGCCTGGTAGAAAGAGCATGGATAAATTGAGATAATGTTGTTTATATTGTTATTTAAATTTCAGCCTGGTAGAAAGAGCATGGAAAAAGTTGTTGGTACAGCAGATAGAATACCAGCCTGAAGTTGGGAAGGTCTGAGTTCAAATTTGGCCTCAGACACTGGATAAGTCTCTAAATTTCTATGTGCCTTATTTCTTCATATGTAAAATGGGGACCAACTGGAGAAGGAAGTGTCAGGCTACTCTAGGTTCTTTACGGAGAAAAGCCTATGGACAGTGTCTGTGGAATCATGCAGAATCAGACATGATTCAATGGCTGAACAGCAACAGGAAGACTAGGTGTGGGTCAACTTTAACTTCATCCCATCTCATCCCACCCCTTTACATTATACCTGTATACTAGTTAATTAAGTGCTTTCCTATCCATTATTTCATTTGCTTCTCATGACAACCCTATAATATAGATAGAGAAGAGATTATTCCAATCCAGAGAATGAATGGATGTATATATTAACTACATACTATCTACTGATCAGTAAACACTAGTGTGGACACAAATAAAAATGCAAGACATTCCTATTCTAATAGGAAGAGATAGCATACGTGGGGAATGAATGGTGAGCAGAGAAAGGAGATTTGGTTGAGAAAATCTAAAGAATGTTAAGGTGAACATTAGTCTTTACATCTTTTTCAGAATCAATGGGAATGTTGATTGATAATAGTTCCCAGAGCAAAAAGTGAAAAAAAGAGGTTGGAAGAAGGCACAAAATGGAAAAAGATCAGGGTGGTGAAGACTGGTAGAAACTGTGGCCTGCTAGAGAGAGAGGGCTTTCACCAATCAGAACAGCACTCCTTCAGAATTCAAGTTCTAGACACAGCAGCAACATAAATAATGGGGGGGGGGGGCTGAAGATGGCTGGAGTTAAATATTTTTATGCATCCCTACTCATTCCAATGTACTAAGCCTTGGTGATACAAGCAATAAAATGAAACAGTCCCTGCAGCTAGGTGGTGTAATGGATGTAATAGCTGACTTGGAGTCAGCAAGACCCTGAATTCAAGTATGACTTCAGGTACTTACTGTCTGTGTAATTCTGGACAAATCACTAAATTCTTTTTGCCTCAGTTTCCTCATCTATCAAATGAACTGGAAAAGGAAATGACAAATCACCCCAGTATCTTTGCCCAAAAAATCCCAAATGGGAGTCATAAAGTCTCAGATATATTGTCAAGAAACCTCTAGCCTACTGAGAAGATATAACATAGGCTCATAATATTATAGATTTATAGCTGAATAAATATATTCATATTTATATATTTACATCCTACCTTAGAAGCCTTCCAGTCCCCTAATTTTATATATGAAAAAAATTGAAGCACATAAAGATTTTAAGTGTCTTGTCCAGGGGTCACAGAATTAGTAAATGAGGTGAAGTTTAAATTGAAGTCGTCCTGATTCATACACTCTTACCTGCTGCTTCTCTATATAGATAGCATATGAGTAGGGATGATGTACTAAACATGGAGCAGTATCAGTAAAGACTTCCTAATGGAAGTAGCACATGACCTGACCCTTGAAGGAAGCCTGATGATCCTGGTTCACTTATCTCTTTCACCCTCATTGATATAATATGTCCATACCTTGTCATCCTGATTTGTAAGCTCCTTGAGATCAAATGATGGCATCTTATTTTTCCTTGTATCTCCTCCAACTTAGCCCCACATAGAACCTAACACAAGGCTTCACACATGTAGACACCAGTAAGCAGAGGCTACATAAATGACTCAACTGTAATCACTGGTCTGGATTCCAAGATTTGTTTCACATGGGAAACAAATTTTTTAAGTTTAAATTAAGTTTCTTCCAATATATTTTATAGAAAATAATTGGATACATTTTCCATGAACCCCCCCTTTTCCTCTCCTCCTCATAATCTATCACTCAAGTGCTTTCTTCCACTATCTCCTTCAAATTTGTTCTGTTTAATGAAGTGACTACTTCTACCACACTACCACACTAAGACCAACCCATCAGCTTGTTCATGTAATCCTACTCCAATCCCATTCGTCCACCAAATTGTTCCCTCTCTCCTCCCCATATATATAATATGTAATTTTATATGTGAATATATATGTTTGCACATGTGTGTGTAGTTGTGTGTGTGAGTATGTGTGTAGATCTATCGATCTATCATTGGCCTGGGAAATAATTGAGAGGTGGAGAGATTGAAGAATGAGTTTAGGAATAGGAGGAGATAGAAAGAAATAGCATGTCCAATTAACATCCAAGTAACAAAGCCCAGAAGACAACTAAGCGATATAGAACTGAAGCTAAGGAAAGAGATCGCTAAGAATTATTTAGATTTGGGAGTCATCTGTGTAAAGATGATCATTACACCTATGGGAGCTTATGATCTCAACACTGAGAGAGAGAATAGGGAGAAGAGGCGGCCCATAACAGAACCATGTCTACAATAAGGAAATTGGGTTGCTTGGGATAAGAAAATTGAATAAGAAATGTTTAATCTGTCAGAAGGGATCACAATGGCTTCTCCTAAAATATCCTTGCACATCTGCCAGAGATTGTACTGGAGAGAGGGACAGAGAACAGCCCAATGTGGCAGGTCTTAGATTTTTATATTACTAAATCATTCTAGTACTGTTCTCCTTATTCTGTCCAGGACAACCTGTTAATATATAAAGACTTTTTCCTGTCTTAGGCTGTAAAATAGCAACTAACTTTTGAACTATAATTATCTTTACCAAAGTGCTCATTGGCTGAGAAATTCCAAATTTGTAGATCTGAGCAAACCTATTAAAAATAGCATGCATGTCCCTGGAAGTAGCACTAATGAATGCCATCATCTTTGAAGTTTTAGAACTTATATCTTCAAGGTGGTCATCTTTTATGTAATGAAAGGAGGTTGAGGAAATGGTAAAGGATTCTCTTAGACATTTTGTAAGATAAGTTTCATATCTCTTCTGTTTTTAGGTTACGGCCAAATGTATCCCATAACAGCACTTGGAAAAGCTCTGTGTATCCTGTATGCTCTCTTTGGGATACCTTTAATGTTCATAGTTATGACAGCCCTTGGTGACATCCTAGCTTCCATACTATCTACAATTTACAATAATTACAAAAATCTTCAGTTCCCTCGCCTTAGACTAGCACAAATCCGAAGGCGTAGTCCGAAATGCACAGACTCTGATCTTGTCAATAAGTCCTTACCTCATATTGTGGTAAGAAAATCAAGCCATAAAGTCGCCATACAAAAAGACAGTAATACAAATTATAATTACTCGACGGAACAAAGCCAAAATCTGGAAACATTTGAAAAAACTGCAATGAAAGAACGGAAAAATACATTGTTTATTCCTTCACAAATGCAAAGAAGCCATTCATGTCCTGAGCTGGAGCATGGGAAATCACAACGCTTATACAACCACAGAAGCTTAAGAGATTTAGGAAGAATAGTTGAAAACTTTGATGTTCCCATCATAATAATTGCATTGGTTGTACTTGCCTACATCTCTTTTGGAGCAGCAATTCTACCACTTTGGGAAACTCATTTGGACTTTGGGACTGCATTTTATTTTTGTTTTATAACATTTACCACAATTGGGTTTGGGGATATCAAGTTGGACCGTACCGTTTTATTTCTCTTTTGCTCCATGTATATTGTCGTTGGCATGGAAATTGTCTTCATCGCTTTCAAACTGCTCCAGGACAGATTGTTCCATGCTTACCAAACCATCATATTGTTTGTCACAAAATGGGATGTAGAGTAGCCAATGGAAGAGTGCTGGGGTTTATTTGCATAAGTCTATAAGGAATTTGCTGTTCATTAAATCCCAGAACTGAAAGGGACTTTAGAAATTGTCTTCATTGCTTTCAAACTGTCTCAGGATGGATTATCCCATGCTTACCAAACCATCATATTGTTTGTCACAAAATGGGAAGTAAAGTAGCAACCGAAAAGTGAAGATGAGGCTGGTTCATTTGCATAAATCTATAAGGATTTTGATATTTATCAAATCTCAGAGTTGGAAGGAAATTTAAAAGTTATCTAGACTCACTCCCTGCCTAATGGAATAATACTCCTCCATAGTACCTCAAGAAGTACTAATAACCTTTGTTTGAAAACTGTATTGAGTTGCTAGTTACCTCACCAGCTAGTCAGGCCATTCTATTTCAGATAGTGTTATGAGAAAGTCCATACGACGACTATTTCCTACAGAATTAGTTTTATCTGTCCTGTAATATGATTCAAATGTTTGAAGCCAATGATACTGTCTCCCTCAAATCTTCTTTTCAAATAAACCTCCCTTGCAGCTAATTATTCATCATACAGCATAGTTCTTTATCTGGCAAGATTGTGGTTTCCAGTTTACAATATGCCAATATACAATACAACAACTTACAATGCACCAATATATACGGTATCCCAGCTTACATTTTGTTTGGATCTATGTTGATTCAGTGGTATTGTAGAGTGACATACCCTCTCATAAACAACAGATGGTGTGTCTTAAACTAATATTTGTGTCTTTGTGTCTCAGAAATTTGGAAAATAACATGCTTACAGTAGTGAAAACAATCAAATTAGAGTTAGAATATGTGGATTCAAATCCCAGCTCTTTTATTTTCTCTCTGTATGGCTTTGAACAATTAATTTTCCTCTACAGTTTTTCTTACCTTATGTGTGAAATAAGGGACCTCTAAGGTCACACTCAAATCTAAATTCATGACCTCATGATCCCTGTTTATCAGGATATATTAATGATTATGAACTCAAAAGACCACTCTTCATTCTCTAAAATTTAGTTGGTTTCCTCCTTTCAGAAACCATTAGATGAAATTACCTTTACCCTTTTGCCTTTAATATGAAGGAAATATTTTCCCTATTAATTCACTTGGATTATGAACTTTCATTTAAATTAAAATTTATGTAAGTAATTTTCTGTCTGTCTTTTTAAAAATTAACATAACCAGTTAAGGAAATGTCTTCTTTTGAATGACCTGCATAAATGCATGTAATAAACCTAGCACCAATTGTATCATTTATAGGCTATCACTGATTTCACTGAGTAGAATTATTATTTCCCAAATTAATACATAGATTTCATACAAATCAATAGTCAGGGTATATTAATAGCACTGAGATATGTTTTGACATTGAGGACAAATATTATGCTTGAAAAATTAAGAGAAAAGCACTTTTTAAAACAATTTTTAAACATATCTTTTGATTTGCTCATTTTTCAAAAGAATGAAGAGAAATTGGCACTTTTCAAAGATACACTCCTTATATATTATGAGACTATTAATAATCTTGAATACAATACTTCACATGATATCATGCTTCAAAGAGCTCAAAACACATAGTCACCAAACTCAATAATGCAGCATAGGCATCTGGGGCCAAAGGCACAGTCTTCCATTTTTTTATTCAAATAGTCTTGGTCTATGTTACAAAGCATTTCCTGTCTCTGAGATAACATTTTTCAGACTTCATTCCCGCCCCCCCCCCCCCATTTTGTTGCTGAGTTTCACATATGTACTTTGCATTATTAGGGAATTGTTAGCTTACCCTTATCTTTTTGGGTATTGAATCCTGAGGGAATCCTGCAATGACTGAACTTCGCTGCTATCATAAGTGAAAAGAAAAACCCTATGAACAACATACATGGGTTTGTCAAATTGGCCAATGCATGGGTAAGTACTGATCTTTGCCCTGAATTTAAAATAAAATTACATGTATAAATGCCAATAAAAAATACCCAGTTTAGGAAAGAAAAAGCAACAACCTTTCTATATTCTTTCTTTGTTGATCTCTTTCTATTCTAGGCCTTATTAGTAAATATATACATAAATATATATATATATATATATATATATATACACACATATGACTATTAATTTAATATTTAATACATTGAAAGATAAATGATTTCATACATATGGGTTTCTCCTGTAATGATGCAGTTTGCCACCTTTATTTGACCTAATACCTAAACTCCCAAAGAGTTGCTGTGACTAAGAAAATTAAAACATTAATGTTGAACCTTTCTGAAACTAGCTAAACTGATTCTTAGACAAAGAGTTATAATGCAAAATCCTGATCCTCAGAGCAGCATCATGACACATTTACTAAAAAAAACCAATTTTATCCATAACTGGCATTCACTAGAAACAGAGTTCATAGCAGATACTGAGGAACTGGGAGGCCATAGGATTCTAAGAGGACAAGGATTGGGGTGGAGAAAACAATGGTAAGTCAGAATATAAATGTATTGACAAGAGAAAGTAACCTGAATATTCGATGATTCTGACAAAGTGAATCTGGGCAGAAGACAGTGAACCTCACAATTACTCTGTAACCTTCCTCCCTCATTTGTTAATCTGTTGTTAGTCCGGGGGAGCAAAGCAAGGCAACTTAATTTTGTTCTCTGATTGTTAAAGCAGAGTAAATGGGGATGAACTAAGACATAAAAATGATGGTAGTGGTGTGTGGGGCTGCTTATTTTATAATGATATGGAAATTGGCTTAAATATAATCACTTTGTCAATAGAGGATAGATAGATAGATAGATAGATAGATAGATAGATAGATAGATAGATAGATGGATACATTTCTTTTCCCTCACGCTCCCATACTTCCCTTAACACCTCAATTCTGTATCTTTACTAACATACACATTAAATTACCTCCTTCCTTTAAACCATTTTTACAATGATTTGCATGCTGTCTTGAGTTATAATTGACTGCATAGCAATGAGAATGGATTGCCAAAAGAAACACTAGAGATTATTTTCAGGGAGATCTTAAAAACTTAAAAAACATTTTTTTCTCTTATAGTGAATGATACTATTTAAATCAAAGGTATATCACCTTTTTGTGTCGTAGATCCTTTTTACTATCTGAAACAGACTCATCAAATATTTTTTTAAAAAAGTTCATGGACCCTAATTTAAGAACTTTGACTTAAATTGAGTCCTGCTTTGACTTAATGAATTCTAGAATTAATATGTACCATAAGGGAGTCAGCTTTTAAAGTTAATTAGTTTTCCTATTCATTACCAGGCCCATACTTTAATTATTCCCAGGTTAATAAGCCTGTCAGGTCTTGTCTTCTGCTGGTGAAGCTTTTAAGAACCAAGGGGCACCTCCATACTATGGCGAGATATCAAAATAAGACTTGACTGTTCCAGCTCAGTGATGGATTATACATCTGCTATTTGAGAACCATTCTAGCAAAGTCCAGAGAGAGTTATAACAGGGCACTGAATTTATTCTTTACAATAACTCTCAAAGTCTATCCAGTATGTTGTACAGAAGTTGCGGTCCAAGAACGTGGCGAGAGTATGCACACTAATGAAATTGCACATTCTTAAAGTGTCAAAGTTTTGTCTTTGTAATTCTTAACCTCCAGCACAGTACCTAGCATATAACAAGGACATAATAAATGCTTGTTGAATGAATAAATTTCCATTACTCATTGGCACAACTGCAGCTTTCTATTCCCATGGCCTAAAGTCTTACTCGTGAACACAACTTTAAGAAATTTGAAATAATGAAAAAGAAGTGCAGAATTAGATAAAGACAGCCTAATGAACTCTAAACTCTAAACTTTGGAAGAGAAAGTCCTCATTGTCCCATGCACCTTTCCAGTCCGCTTTTCTCAAGATTTGCATGAGACTCATCTTCCATTTTATATGCTATTGATAATAAACAATGGGATTGATTAGTCACTTCTCTGTCAATTTCTATTTCTTTACTGGTATTAGTGGGATAACTTTATTTCATATTGTAAGTGACCTATCCAAGTAAGGTGTGAATGTTCATATAAATTGTGTAAATATATAGGCAAGTAGCTCAAGAGGCGATAGTGATATATCTAGAATCTTGCCTAACTTCTAAGAGAGACACTGATTCCTGTGGCTTAAGAGGGGCAGCTTATTAGAGAGGGGAGGAAGGGAGGGATAGAGAAAGATGGAGAAAGAAAAAGGGAGGAGAAAGAGAGAAAAAAGAGAGATCAGAAAACATTTTTGTCTATTTTCTACATAATGCTGGTAGAGGAGTAAATTACATCTAACATAAAAA
The DNA here is from genome assembly GCF_048593235.1 of Sminthopsis crassicaudata. Lineage (NCBI taxonomy): Eukaryota > Metazoa > Chordata > Mammalia > Dasyuromorphia > Dasyuridae > Sminthopsis > Sminthopsis crassicaudata. The sequence continues at coordinate 594,285,475 of NC_133618.1, forward strand.
GTCACAAGTTTCCCTGGCACTATCTTTTGAAAGATAGAAGGTAGCCCTTAACTTACACTTACAAATGTAGCTACTTCCCACTGAATGCTAGTTATACAAAGGATCACTACAAATAGTGAGGAACACATAAACCTATTTATCCAAGCAAACAACTCAAAGTTATACAAATCAGAATATAGATGAAAACACACAAATTGAATGAGCTCTTTCTTTCTCTCTGGAAGATAGATACCTCAGATAAATCATAAAGAGGCTTAGAACTCACACAAGCAGAAAGTCCTTGAAGCCTTTAGAGAAGCAAACTGGAAATCAGGGATAAGTTAAGGAGATACTTTTAGTAACATCTTCAAACATGGCTTTCTATTGCTCATTCCTGAAATAAGTCCTAAAGATAAGCTGTAAACCATATGTTTCTCTCTTGAAGAAATTAAGAATGTATCCTCTTTCCAAAATGTCTTGTGTAAACCCTATCCCTCACACAGGTATACAGTATTGTTTCAACATTCTCTCAATAAATTATAGGGCAATCTTAAGCACAATGCTTGGCTGGAAACCTGGATTACAACATTCTTTGTAAATACAGTAAGAAATTAACATTTACTTGCATAGTGTTTTATTATATATCAATTTTAATTCATGCAAACAAAATTTAGAGCTGGAAGAGACCTTAAAGGTCATCTAGTCCAAATCTTATATTTTTAAAAAGAAACTGAGATTCAGTGAAGGTGATTTGCCCATGATCACATAAGTAGTAAGTGATACAGCAAGACTTTGAACCCAACCCCTCTAATTTCAATTCCTGCCTCTCATCAAAGATTTATTGAGCACCTACTAGGTACAAGTCTTTCTTCAGTTTACAATTGTATAGAGAAGATTTCAGGATAGAAACCAATAAAAGACAAGAGGAGCTGTGCCAAGTGCTCCACAAAAACATTTGCTTCATTAGGGTCAGGATCATTAACAGAGGCTGAACTGAGACTAGATGTTCTAAGCTTAAATTTAATGATCTAACTGCACAATATTAACTAAATGCAGTTATCACTCTGGATATCTGTTTTCTCATCACTCAAATGCATGGGTTAGTTTCAATGATCTCAGAGGTTCATTTGTATACTACAAGAATATTTGTCATTTAGGAAAATGAATAACTACTATCCTATTAGGGTAATTGAAGTCCCACCTATCATAAATTCTGGTTGTGGGATTTTCAGGCAAACCACTTAATGACTCAGTGATCAGGGCAAGTCCCAGAGAATATAAATTCTGAATATAAATATAAATTCTGGAAAGGTTTTGCTTTTTTTTTTTGCTTAAGCAGAGAGAAATTCCTCACTTGGATCTCCTTATGACAATTCAATTACAGTTCCAATTTTTATCTTATTTTTTAAATTAAAGCTTTTTTATTTTCAAAACATATGCATGGATAATTTTTCAACATTGACCCTTGCAAAACCTTGAGTTCCAAAATTTCCCTTCCTTTCATATAGCTGGAAAACCAACAAAATTGAATTTAACAAGTGGTACTCTAAATGTGAGCTTCTTATATAATGGCTAACTAATGAAGATATTGTGGGAGGAACTGAATTATATTAATCTCCACATTCTTGCCAAACATTAAACCAAAAGAAAAAAATGGAAGGTGCAGCTATAATGAAGCTATAATATATAATATATAATATACCATGTAAAGAATAAAAAATGCATTTTAACAGACAGGGAAAGAAAGACTTATTAAAAGTCAACTATCTTCACATAGTGAGACCATCAACTTGTCAGAATTAAACTTGGAATAAAAGACTGGTTATTTTTAAAAGCTTTTTATTTTCAAAACATACACATATATATTTTAAACATTCACCCTTGCAAAACCTTTTGTTCCAAATTCTTTTCTCCCTCCCTTCCACCCACTCTCTCCCCTAGACAACAAGTAATCCAATGTATAAGATTAGAGATTTAAAAAAAAATACATGACATGCAATTAAGGCCATTTAATCCTGAATTACTTGAAAATGTTATTGGAAAGTTGGAAATGGGCAACAGAAACAACATCAATACTGACTATAATAATATCCAGAAACTAAGCCAATGTTAATTAATTGCTAAAATAAGGAGATCAAAAAGAGCCCCCAAAGTACCTTAGAAATAGTTATCTTGCTTGCAAAATGTAGAAATTTGGTGGCCAAAGAAACATAAGCTTAGAATATAAACTCATCTGTAAAAGAAGGATGATAGGTAACTATGAGCAGTATCATATCATAAAACAGGGAGGAAAAAAATGGAGGAAAAACCAGCCTAAAGAAAATGTGACAAGGGGGCAAAGATAAGATGGCAGAGTAAAGGTAGGGATTTGCAGGAGTTCTCACCAAGCCCTTCCAAATATCTTTAAGCAATGACTCTAAATCCAAAATGCACAATAAGGTGGAGTGAAACAATTTTCCAACTTAGGACATACTTGGAAGGTCAGCAGGAAAGGTATGTCATACCTGGGCAAAAATGGAGTACAGTCTAGCACAGGCTGCACCAACACAGCTCAGGCTTCAGTAAACCAGGAGCAGGCCTTGAGAACCACTGAATTATCAATGACAGCAGCAGCTTTATGGTAAAGAGGCTGAACAACTATCAGACGGAGATTTTCAGGAGTCTCTTTGCTAGCACTGAGGCAAAACTCTGTTGCTTTGTCCATACTTGGATTGGGGTTATAGTCCTAGGTGAAAGTCCCAGGGCAACTAGCACACCAGAGCTTGCAGCCAGAATGATACCTGGTATCTTCCTCTTAGTTCCAGGACAGAAAAGAATATTTATGGTCACTCATAGACCAGAGCACAGGCCAAGAGAGTAGTAAAGGCACTTGTCCTTAGATCATATCACCTTGGAAGAACTGAAAACTTATAGGCTCCTAAAATTTCTTTAAAAAAACACAGTTGCACAAAAACTCTAATGCTTGGGACAATGCACTCTCCACCCTGGAGGCAAAGAGTGAAAAACCAATTAATAGGCTGGGGAAATGAGTAAACAACAGAAAAGAAAAAAGATTCTGACCATAGAAAATCGCTAAAGATTAAAAAACACACTCAGAAGGTAACAAAGTCAAAGCTCCTAAATCCAAAGTCTCCAAGAAAAATATTAGTTTTAGATCATGTAAGAGGTCAAGAAGGATTTTGAAAATCAAGTAAGAAAGGTAGAGAGAAAATTGGGAAGAGAAATGAGAGTGATAAAAGAAATATGAAAAATGAGTCAATGGCAAATTGGCAAACTTGCCATTTGGCAAAATTGCCCCCAAAAAGGCAAACTATAATAAGAAAAAAAAATCTAAAGAAAATAACACCTTAAGAAACAGACTAGATCAGCTATGCCAAATCTAAAACGATATTATAAAGCAGTGGTCATCAAAACCAGTTGATACTGGCTAAGAAATAGAATAGTTGATCAGTGGAAGAGGTTAGGCTCACAGGACAAAATAGTCAATGACTATTGTAATCTAGTGTTTGACAAACCCAAAGACTCCAGCTTTTGAAATAAGAACTCACTATTTGATGAAAAACTGCTGAGAAAATTGGAAATTAGTATAGCAAAAACTAGGCAATGACCCACATCTAACACTGTACACCAAGATAAAGTTGAAATGGGTTCTAGATCATAGATCTAGACATAAAGAGTGATATTATAAGCAAATTAGAAAAACATAGGATAGTTTACCTCTTAGATTTGTGGACGAGGAAGGAATTTGTGACCTAAGAAGAACTAGAGGTCATTACTGATTACAAAATAGATAATTTTGATTATATTAACCTAAAAAGTTTTTGTGCAAACAAAACTAATGCAGACAAGATTAGAAGGGAAGCAATAAACTGGGAAATATTTTTACTTCCAATGATTCTGATAAAGGCCTCATTTCTAAAATATATAGAGAACTGACTCAAATTTATAAGAATTCAAGCCATTCTCCAATTGATAAATGGTCAAAGGATATGAACAGACAGTTTTCAGATGAAGAAAATGAAACCATTTCTAATCATATGAACAGGTGCTCTAAATCACTATTGATCAGAGAAATGCAAAGTAAGACAGCTCTGAGATACCACTACACACCTCTCAGACTGGTTAAGATGATAAGAAAACAATGATGAATTTTGGAGGGAGTGTGTTGGTAGAATTGTGAATGGATCCAACCTTGGAAAACAAGTTGGAACTATGCCCAAAGAGTTATCAAACTGCACACCTTTGACCTAGCATTGTTTTTACTGGGCTTATATCCCAAAGAGATCTTAAAGGAGGAAAAAGGACCCATAGGTGCAAAATTGTTTGTGGCAGCCCCTTTTATAGTGTCAAGAAACTGGAAACTGAATGGATGCCCATCAGTTGGAGAATTGCTGAATAAGTTATGGAATATTATTGTTCGATAGGAAACAATCAGCAAGATGAATTCAGAGAAGCCTGGAGAGAATTACCTGACCTGATGCTAAATGATTAGATCCAGGAGATCATTCTAAACTGCAACAACAAGATTATACAATGATCAATTCTGATGGACATGTCTCTCTTCAACAATGAGATTTTTCAGACCAGTTACAATGATCATGTGATGAAGGGAGCCATCCACACCCAGAGAGGGGACTGTGGGAAATGAATGTAGTTCATAACATAACATTTTCACTCTTTTTGTTGTTGTTTGCTTGCATTTCATTTTCTTTCTCATTTTTTTCCCTGTTTGATTAGATTTTTCTTGTGCAGCAAGATTATTGTATAAATGTGTATGCATATATTAGATTTAACATATATTTCTACCATGTTTAACATATATTGGATTACTTGCCATCTAGGGGAGGGAGTGGGGAAAGGGAGGGAATTGGAGCACAAGGTTTTGTAAGGGTTAATGTTGAAAAATTATCCATGCATATATTTTGAAAACAAAAAGCTTTAATTAAAAAAAATTTTTTTGAGAACCAAGTAAAGAGATATATTGCTGATCCTCCCCACCAAAAACAAACAAACAAACAAACAAACAAATAAATAAATAAACAAAACAGACTAGGCCAAATGGCAAAGAAAGAACAAAAAGAAGAATCAGGAAAATGGGAAAAAATTCATTGAAAAAAAACCAGCTCCTTTAAAAGTAGAATTAGACAAAGATGTAGTGTTCTTATTTGGTTTTCTGGAGGTCTTGGAGCAGTCTTCTTTTCAGTAGATTAATCACCACAAGAATATCCAGGTGCTAAAGTCCAAATCCTTTATTATCTCCTTCACCATCTAGTTTCCTTGCCTGGGCCCCAGCTAGCTTTCTTGAGAGCCTTTCAAACTGGCCTTGGTCTCAGTGGAGGAAATGCAAGAGGCCAGGCCAGCCATCACAAGCTGATGAAGATGGTGTGAATCTGGCTCCTTGGCTCCCAGAGCTTATGCTCCTGCCTCCAGTGCATTTGTCTTCTCTGATTCTGAATCCCCGTTTATATGCTCTATACTGAGTATAAATCAATCATTATATCACTAGGAAACCATTATTTGTTTTAAGATTAAATCAATCATACTGAACTAGAGAACTATTAATCACCATGCTAAACTAGATAACCATTGTCTCATCAATTCCACTGAGTTAACAATTTATAAGAATCGTTGTTTTAGATATAGAGTTCTGGCCCATAACACAAAGGAAAAAGGAGGTACAAAAACTCACTGAAGAATACAATTCCTTAAAAATTAGAATTGAACAAATGGAAGCTAATGAATTTGTGAGAAATTAAAAATGAATAAAACAAAACCAAAAAAAATGAAAAAAATATAAGAACTTGAAATATCTCATAGGAAAAGCAACTTCGCTGGAAAATAAATCCAGCAGATAGCATTTTAAAATTATTTGGACTATTTGAAAGCCATGATAAAAAAAAAAGCCTAGACATCATCTTTTAAGAAACTGTCAAGGAAAACTGTCCTGATAGTCTAGAAACAGAGGGAAAAATAGAAATTGAATGGATTCACTGATCACTTCTTGAAAACTCCCAGGAATGTTATAGCCAAATCCCAGAGCTCCCAGGTAAAGTAGAAATTATTGCAAGCTGCCAGAGATAGAGAATTCAAGTATCAAGGAACCACACTCAGTATAATACAAGCTTTAGCAGTTTCTATATTGAAGGATTGGAGGTCTTAGAATTAGAATATGATATTCTGGAGGGGGAGCTAGGATTGCAACTCAGAATCACCTATACAGAAAAACTAAGTATAAGCCTTCAGCAAGAAAAGCTGGATATTTAATAAAATAAAGGATTTTCCAGCATTCTGGAAAAAAAAGATTAGAGCAGAATAGAAAATTTGAGGCTTTTAAATGTAAGACTCAAGAGAAGCATAAAAAATGTAAACAGGAAAGGGAAATCCTAAGGGACTTAATAATGTTAAACTGTTTCCATTTCTACATGGGAAAATGATACTTGTAACTAAGGTAATATGAGGTAAATTATCCCACATAGAGGCTAGAACAAGTTTTCATAGTGGAATGAAAGACTGGATATTAAGTGGGAGTGACTCATTTTCTAATATGATGTTTCACCTCTTCATTTAAAGGTAAGTGGGGGGGGAGGGATGGGATAAAAGAAGGTGATAGAAGAGAAGGCAGATTGGAGAAGGGGCTAGTCAGAAGCAAAATACTTTTGAAGAGGTGTAATATTCTGTTTCTCTTTAAATTGTAATCTTTCTCTTGGGGGCAGGTTTCTTGGGGAGCTTCTGGAGGCAGCCTTAGTTTCAGTTCAGTTCAACAATCCCAAAATGCAGCCAGGAGTTAAAGTCCAGATCCTTTATTGTCTCTTCCAAAATCTTATCTCCTTCACTTGGAGTTCGGCTAGTTTTCTGGAGGCCTTCCTCTCTCTTTGGTTCCTGAGAGCTCTTGTGCAAGTGTCTCTAGCCAGCACGAAGGTTGAAGTGAGAATGAATCAGGTTCTGCCTTCAAGAATGTGGGATTGTGGGTTTCTGCCTTGTGAATCTCCCAAAGTCCCTGAAGTTCTCTCCTTGACTGAATCCTGACTCTGCATCTCCTCCCAGAGAGTGGGCTTGTACTTTTATATGCTCTCTAAAGGTATGAAGTCTTATGTGTGAACCAATGAGTGAACTCCTTTAAAAGTGTGAACTAAGTACATAAGTACCTTCTCTCAAGTTTTGGCCCATAACATCTCCTTGTAGGATCAGATCAACCATGCTAAATTAAATAATTATTGTCTCTTATCCATTCCAGTGACTTAGCACCATGTAAGAATTCTAACAAAGAAGTACAGAATATAAGGAGAAGAATAGAATAAATGGGGGGATACACTTAGCAAGAGTAATCGTGAAAACTAATTTTTTTTTTTGCTGAGGCAATTGGGGTTAAGTGACTTGCCTAGAGTCACATGGCCAGGAATGTGAAAACAAGTTTTGAAGCAAATATCTCTGACAATGGCCTCATTTCTGAAAATATAGAGAAATGGGTCAAATTTATAAAAATAAGATATTGATAAATGATCAAAAGATATGAACAGTTTTCAGAGAAAGTAATCATGATTATTTTGGAGGAAAACAAATTAAAGCAATTCTGAAACATACAACATAGTTATTGGATTGGTTAATAGGACAGAAAAAGAAAATGACAAATGTTGAAGGGGATGTATGAAAAATGATACATTAATGCACAACTGGCAGAATTGTGAACTGATTCAACAATTCTGCAGAGTAATTTGAAACTGTGTCCAAAGGGTTATACTTTTTGACCTAAAATACAACTACTAGGTCTGTTTTTATGGACCAGAACTCTGAACCTGAAACAAAGGATTTTACAAGGTAATAAGTCAGTGGAACTGATAGAGACAATGGTTATCTAGTTTAGCATGGTTCAATATGATTAATTTAATCTTACAACAAATAATGGTTTCTTAGTGATGTAATGATTGGTTTATACTCAGTATGGAGCATATAATCTAGAGGCCTTAGCCAGGATTCATTCAGAGAGATTCAGAGAGCAGAGAAGACAGGTGGCAGCTCAAGCTCTCAGAATCAAGGAGAGAGATAGGCCTCTAAGAAAGCTAGCCGGGCCCCAGGAAAGGAGACAAGACTTTTAAAGAGATAATAAAGGATTTGAACTTTACCCCTGGTTACTTCTGTGGTGATTACTGAATTTCAATGAAGGCTGCCTTCAGCCAATCAAAACCAAACAAAAGAACATTACAGTCTGTGTTTCAAAGAAGTTTAAAAAAAGGAAAAAGATCCATAGTATAAAATATTCATAGCAGTCTTTTTTGGGGAACAAAATTGGAAATTGAAGGGGTGCTCATCAATCGGGGAATGGCTGAAAAATTGTGTTATGCGATTATGATGGAATGTTATTGTGTCATAAGAAATAATGAGCAAGATGCTCTTAGGAAAATGACCATGAGCTGTTGCAAAGTGAAATGTACTGTGTACAAAGTAATATCAATATTGTAAGCTCATCAGCTGTGAATAGTATAATTATTCTCAACAATTCAATAATCCAAGACAACATGAGGGATTTGTGATGAAAAATCCTATCTATACTCAGAGAAAGAACTAAGGGGGTATAAATGCATATTGAAGCATACATTTTTTTACTTTTTTCCTTGAGAGATTTTTTTTTTTGGGGGGAGAGGGAGATCTATGTTTTCTTGAAGGGTGTCTTTTTTAATCTTTTTCACAACATAATTACACTTGCATAATCTTTATTGAATTGCTTGTATTCTCAATGGGGAGGATGGAGATGGAGGAAAGGACAGAATCTGGAATTCAGAATTTTAAAAACTAAAAGTAAACATTGTTTTTACATGTAACTGGGGAAAATATAATTTTTTAAAAAAGAAAGCTTGGCAAAATATTCAATTCAATCTGGTACTCCAAAGTCATTTAAGGATGAAAACAGAAATAAGAATACAAATTAAAGTGATTTACAAAATCTAGTACAACAAACTTTTTTTTTCAATCAAGAATGATGGAGCCACTCCCTGGGCCCTAACTTCCCAGTCTCTCAAGTGCAGAAAGAGGCAGAAAAAATAGTAGTATAAAGAACAATGATGGGGAAAGCAAACAGAATCAAATATTATTAGAGTGGAGATCTGTGAATGAGGTGATATAATTGTGGGGATAAACAGATCTGTTTTTAAAAGTCTATTGACAGATTTCACCATATATCTGAATGGATATCCTAAAAAAACTTGTCTGTTAATAGGCATATCTGGGAGAAGCAATATGGATGGATAACCAATTGGTCACAGAGTTGAAAAAATGGAGAATGAGTCTTATGGACGCTTTGGCTTTCAAGAAATTAAAAAGTACTATATATGCACATTTATATATTTGTAAGAAACATAAGGACCCTCTGTTTATTTTTTTAAAGTTTGAAAGCATTTGTCAGTGATATAAAATACAGTCTTAAAATCATTCTCAAATAAGATGTCTTCAGTACATGTATTAAACTCATACTAAAATCTTAGATTAAAAAATAACCATAAAAATAACTATTTGGTTATCCTTTTTTGATGTTTATTTTATTTAATTTTTTTTTCAATTTTTTAAAAAAGCTTTTATTTTGAAAAATACTTTAAAAGACATCACTTTGAAGAAGATTTTGAGAGGATGGCAAAACAAAACATGAAATACGCTCCCTAAATTTCTGTCACAAATAAGATGAAATATTGCCTCAAAATGAAATATGAACAGCAGAAATAATTAAAAGCCAGGGTAAAGCAGTTGTCCTCCTGGGACAATTTAGAAGGACCTCAGAAAAGACATGACCTTCAGAGGCAGAGATTTGGCTAGACTGAAATGCAAATTCCTCCTTGCTGACTTGACTCAGCTGAATCAACAAACAACAAGCCCCAAAAAGCCAGCAGCAGCGTTGGCTCCGAAACTTTCACCTCATGGACAGTGTGGAGATTGTGCAGCTGAATTGGGGAAGATTAAAGGACCCTCTTTGTCATGGAACACTGAGTTGACCAGACATGGTCCTAGGATGCAGCAGTAGGGAAGAAGGAGAAAGCACTGGCTTGTTAAGTGTGGTAACAAAATGCAAGGATCTTGTTGGTTGCGGGCACCTGTAGAAAAATAGAATCTCTGGCTTCAGTTCTAGGACTGAGGTGAGGAGAATTAAATTTTGCAGCTGCTAGAGGGAATGAAGTGATTAGGAGCATTTGTTGTTACAATGTGATTAGGGGCGCTAACTGTGGCTCAATGATGGAGAGGAGTAGCTGAAGTTAGGTCATCAAATAAGAATATAACAAAAATCAAAAAAGAATATGACAATAATCTACTAAAATAAAAATAATGAGTAAGACAATTAAGGTACTCATACTTATATTCAGAAGATAATGAGGTTTGATAAAACACTCCTAATTCAAAGAAAAATATCAAATACATACATGCCTAAAAAGAGTCCTTGGAAAAGCTTAAAAAACTTTACAAATCAAATGAGAGGTTGAGGGAAAATTAGAGGGGAAAATTAGGGCAAGCCAAGAAAAACAAGAAAATTGTGAAAAGAAAGTCTACCAATTGGAAAAAGAGATCCAAAAACATATTGGAAAAAAATTTCTAAAAATTTAGAATTAAGTAAGGGGAAACTAATGATATTATAATTTACCAAGAAATAATAAAACAGAGTCAAAAGAGTTTTTTTAAATGAAGAGAAGGTAAAACATCATATTAGAAAAGTAAGTAATCTAGAAAACAGATTAAGGAGAGACAATATAATAATAGTTGGACTATCTGAGAGTTATGCTAAATTGATACATAACAAGAAACCATGTTCAAGAATGAACCGTAAAACAGAAATAGGAAAAAAATATCCATAAATCACCACCTGAAAGAGATCCCAAGATGAAATTCACAGGAACATTATAGCCCACTTTTGAAATGCCCAGGTTAAAAAGAAAATATTATCACCAACAAGGAGAAAGTAATTTAAATATTGTTGAGCCACAGTCAGGATAACTCAGGATTTAGCAGCTTATATATTAAAAGACCAAAGGGCTTTCCAAAGCAAAGAGCAAGGACCTGAGTTTGCAAGTGAGAATAAATTATTCAGCAAAGCTGAATGTAATCCTCAATGAAAAAAATGGGCATTTAATGAATTGAAAAAATGTTTAGGTAATTGTGACAAAAAGATCAGAACTCAATGGAAAATTTTATATATAAATTCCAAGAGTAAAGGTAAATATTAAAGACCAATTATAAAAGATTCAATAAGATCAAATTATTTACTTCTTAGAAGGAAAAAAAATTGCAATTTGAAAGAGCCAAAATAGATAAAAGGCTTGGAGTTGAGTTGATATTAAATCCAATATATGTATATATATATATATATATATATATATATATATATATATATATATATATATTTATATTTATACAATTATCTTGCTGCATAAGAAAATCAGATCAAAAAGGAAAAAATGAGAAAGAAAACAAAATGCAAGCAAACAAGAAAAAGAGTTTTTGTGTTGTGATCCACACTCAGTTCCCACAGTTCTCTCTCTGGGTGTAGATGGCTTTTTTCATCACAAGATCATTGGAACTGGTTTCAATCATCTCACTGTTGAAAAGAGCCACATCCATCAGAATTGATCATCATATAATATTGTTGTTGCCATGTACAATGATCTCTTAGTTCTGCTCATTTCACTTATTCATCAGTTCATGTAAGTCTCTCTAGGCCTCTCTAAAATCAGCCTGCTGATAGTGAAGAAGGAATTATTTAAAATGGTGCAAACTGGGGAGGGGGTAATGAAATGTAAACCAGACTTTGAGGAGGGATAGCATTAAAAGAGGGTAAGAAGGATAAAAGGAGAGGGGAAAAATAGGATAGAAGAAAGTGCATCGCTAGAAATTAGAACTTTAAATATAAGTGGGGGGGGGGGGGGTAGCTAGATGGCTCAGTGGATAGAGCACCAGCCCTGAAGTCAGGAGGACCTGAGTTCAAATCTGGTCTTAGACACATAACACTTCCTAGGTGTGTGATCCTGGGCAAGTCACCTGACCCCAATTTCAGATCTCAATCTGAAACATTCTGAACAATCTGAAAACATTCAAAAAGGGACTATGGAAATGTTAAAAACTAATTGGAGAATAAACAACTTAATATTAAATAATAACTAGATTGAAGAACAAATCAAAAAATAATCATTTCATTAAAGAGAATAAAATAATGAGACAACATATCAAAACTTATGGATATCAGCAAAAACAGTAATCAGGAAATTTTGGATCTCCAAATGTCAATAGAATAGAGAAAAAGTAGACCAATGAATTGTATGCAATTTAAAAAATCACAAAAAATAACAAATTAAAAATCCCCAATTAAATGACAAATTGGAACTCTTAAAAATTAGAGGCGAAATTAATAAAATTGAGTGTAAAAATTAAATTAATAAATAAAACAAGAGTTGATCTTATTAAGAAAATGAAATAAATTGGTTAACATGATTTTTTTTAAAAAGAGAGAAAGCCAAATTACTAATATTAAAAATGAAAAGGGTGAATATACCACTATTAAAGGTGAAATCAAAGCAATTAAAAGAAGTTATTTAGTCAAATAGTATGCCAATAAATTTAACATTTAATTTTTCTGATCATTTCTTATAGAACAATAATATTCCTTTACATCCATATATTATAACTTAGTCAGCCATTCTCCAACATGAGCATATATAACATGTAAAGTGGATAATTTCAATTACATTAAATTAAAAAGGGTTTGTAATAGTAAAAGAAATGTAGTCATGATTAGAAGAAAAGCAAAAAATTAGAAGAAAAATTTATAGACAGTTTCTCAGATTAGGGTCTCAAATATAAAGAAGCTTTTGAAATCTATAAGAAAATGAGTAATTCCCTAATTGGCAAATGGTCAAAATGTATTAACATCCAGTTTTTCAATAAAGAAATAAAAACAATTCATAGTCAATATAAAAATGTTCTAAATCATCATTGATTAGAGAAACACAAATTAAAATAACCTTGAGATATCATTTTACACCTATCAGACTAGATTAAATGATCGAAGGGGAAAGTGACAAATGTTGGAGGGAATATGGAAAAATTGTAACATTAATTCATTGTTGCTGAAATTGTGATCTGATTCAACTATTTTGGAGAGGAATTATGCCCAAAGTGGTTTTAAATTGGCTAAACACCCTTTGACTTAGCAATGCTAGTACTAAGTCTATTTCCAACAATTATTAAATAAAAAGGAAAAGAAACTACATATTCCAAAATGTTTATAGTAGCTTTCTTTCTAGTGGCAAAGAACTAGAAATTTCAGAGATGCCCATCAATTGGGGAATGGCTAAACAAGTTGTAGTATATGATTGTGATGGAGTAGTACCATGCTATAAAAAATGATGAGCTCAATGATCTTAGAAAAACATGGATAAGTTGATCAATGATGGACAGAAACAACTACACCCAGAGAAGGAACACAGGGAAGTGAATGTAAATTGTTAGCGCTACTGTCTATCTACCCAGGTTACTTATACCTTCGGAATCTAATACTTAATGTGCAACAAGAAAATTGGATTTACACACATATATTGTATCTAGGTTATACTGTAACACATGTAAAATGTATGGGATTGCCTGTCATCAAGGGGAGGGAGTAGAGGGAGGGGGGGATAATTTGGAAAAATGAATACAAGGGATAATATTATAAAAAAAATTACTCATGCATATATACTGTGAAAAAAATTATAAAATTAAAATTAAAAATAATAAAAAAAGAAAAACATGGATAGACTTGCATGAAATAATGAAGAGTGAAGTGAGGAGAACCAAGAGAATGTTGTATATATTAACAGCAATATTAACTGAAGAACAACTTCAAATGAATAAGTAATTTTGGTTATAAAACTACAAATGAACTACAAAGGACATATGAGAGAAGACATTACCAGCATCCATAAAAAAACTAATAATTAGAAGTAGGTATAGAATGATTTTGCATAAATGTATGTATGTTATGAATATATATTATATATGTGTGTGTGTTTGCATCGAATGGTACCCATCTGTAGAGCAGAGGGGAGAACAGGAAAAGAAAAAAAAAAAAAAAGAGAGAGAGAAAAATGTTATACGATAACTTTATTATATATTTTAAAGGAAGATTTGTACTTTCATGTGAAATCAGCATTTTATTATACTGAATTACGTGAAAGCTTGTTTTATTCCACAAATTAAAAAAAATAAGAAAATCTTCAAATCTTATTGAGATGGGGTTAAACAATATTTTTACTCAGAGCAAACATAGTTGTTATACTCCGAAAGAACCACTAGATGGCAGAGCCAGACCTTTTAGACATGAAATCATAGCTACCACCAGATGGCACTTGGCTGAATCCTTGAAAGAATCACCATCCTTCCCATTGAAATAATCAAAAATAGGGGGAAAAAAAAATCCCTGTTGGCTAAGACAAAATTGTGTCTGACTTTCTGTGCTATATTGTGGAAACAGGAGACTCCGATTGACCATCAATACTGGTGTCTACAAGTACAAACATACTACCTGTCAACAAATCCATGTGTCCCCTCCCCTAATACGAAGCAACCTTCCAGAGAGATGACTGCAAGAGTTGAGCATCAGGAGAAAGAGAAAGTATGAAGGTAGGAAAGCCCACTCCCTGGAGCCCCTAGAGGTGAAACTAGAAGATGTTCTTGCTGAGGAGGAGGGTCTCTGCAGCTTCAGCAGGAAAAGCTATTGCAGAAATCAGTTGTTCTTGACTACCAACATTAGAACACTGGGTATGTGGACAAGAAGACTGAGTTGAAATTTGACCTCAGATATTTGCCAAAAGAGCTAAGTTTCATTGCCTCTTGAGGAGATATCCTAGCTCTATGACACTGGGCAAGTCAGGCAAGTCATTTGACTTCTACTTTCCTTAGTTCCTTATTTGTGAAAGGGAGATATACTGGAGAGGAAATGGCAAATCAAGAATACTTCCTGTACAAGTTTGTGTGTGGTCACATAGAGTCAGACACGACCCAGTAATTGTACCACTGCAATAACCAATATTAAAAACTGGATCTTTGGTGTCTCTAGAAAAGAAAAAAATATTATTTAAAGATTTTGCTGTGTTCTGAAAGATGGTAGGAGGTAGTATGAGGGAGTGGAAAGATAAACAGATTTAGAGTCTGGTTAAAGTCAAAATCAGATTCAAATTCTGGCTCTGGTATTGATTTATTACATGACTGGTAAAAATCACTTAATTTCTCTTCTTCTGTGAAATGACAGGAATGCATTCTATGAGATCTAAGATTCCTCCATGTTCTAAACCTCTTCAGTCAAAACACTAAGAAAAAGTTACCTTCCTACTTAATCCCAAGAATCTGACTTATCTGTTGACATTTGTCTCTAAAGGCCAAAGAAAGCCTTATTTACATGGCAATGGGAATTTTCCTTTTGAGATGTTGTCAGTTTCCTGGCTCTGTTCCTTTAAGATTATTTGCAGTACAATGGAGTGAATGAAACACTGAATGGGAATTGAGACATCTGAATTTTAGTCCCATACCAACTAGCTTGTATGATGCTGGGCAAGTCACCTGATCTCTTGGGCTTTGATTTTCCCATTTATAAAATGTAAGCATTGGGTCAGGTATCTTTCTGTCTCCTGACATGGGACTATAGATTTAAAGGTGAGTCCCTTTTAATGTGAATCCCATCCGTTCATTTTACTGATGAGGAAACTGAGATTTAGTAAAGTTAAAGGACTTGCCCAAAGCCATAAGTTTTGTATACTCTATAGTCATTCATGAAATGAAATTTATTCTTGCCCTCACAAAGCTTGCTTCTGTTCTATTAGCAATTCCTTTAAGGTTAGGGAGGGACCCATTTCTGTATTCTCTATAGCCTTGCACAGTAGAGAAGCATAGAACCAAAAATCTTAGATAACATACAAAACAGGAGTTTTTAATGGATTGCAGAGGGTTCATGGATAGCTACCAGGAGGTCATTCCCATATAAGATGGGAATAACATGATTTCTTTAATTTCACTAACCTCTAGTTTCCTTTGTAATTCTATATATCTTGTTTTATGCATTGAAAAATATTATTCTAAGAAATAATTCCACAAATTTCCCAGACAGCTAGAGGAGTCCATCACAAACACACACACACACACACACACACACACACACACACACAAGAAACACATACACTAAGAACCCCTGATCAGGAAAAGGGACCCATATGTGCAAAAATATTTGTAGCAGCTCTTTCTATGGTAGTAAAGAATTGTAAAATTATTTAAAAAATGTAAAAAAATTTTGTAAAAATAGATGTCCATCAGTTGGGGAATGGTTGAACAAGTTGTAGTATATGAAGATAATGGAATATTATTGTTCTATAAAATAAGATGAACAAGCTGATTTTAGAAAGGACTGGGAAGATTTACATCAACTGATAGAGTGAAACAAGCAAAATCAAGAATACATTGTACATAATAACAGCAAGAATGTGTGATGATCATATATGAAAGACTTGGTTCTTGTTCAGTGATTCAGAGCAATCCCATCTACACTCAGAAAAAGAACTAAGGAGACTGTAAATAAGCATATGCTATGTTCACTTCTTTTTTCTGTTTTTTTTTTTTTATCTCTCCCATAGTTTTCCCCCTTTGCTCTGATTTTTCTCTCCCAACATGATTCATAAAGAAATGTGGGCTAATTAATTAATTAGTTAATTAACAACAAAAATGAACCCCTGATCACGTCCAAACACTATACCTGAACTATGAATCTCCTTCATCCCATTGCCCAGTAAGGTCATCAAGCACTGGTCTAATGATTCTTAGTGATGGAAAACTATTTTTTTAGATTGCACATGCCATTTTAGAATAGGTCTAATTGGTCTTAAGTTCTTTCCCAAGTTGCCCCCAAAATTGTTAGCTCCTGAGCATTTCATGGAGGCTTTTACCAATTTAATTGAGGAAAACTAAATTGTGATTGGCAAAGACTCAGGGCCTGGCTTCTGAAGTACCTGAATGAGCCCTCCCCTAGAATACACACTCTTCCAACTATTGGGATATTTACTGACAAGTCCCCAGTCATGTGCCAGGCTCAACATCAGACAGTGGTTTTTATAAATGAATTGGAGTACCAGAGGAAACAGAAACATCTTCCATCGGCCCCAAATCACCAATCAATGTGACTCTGTTGAGAGCTATAAAACAGATAGAGGAAAGACAGCCCAGAGGGGAAGTCTGTCCAAAATATGTCTTGTTCTGTATTTGCCAAGTTCATCTTGTATGGTCAAAGAATACAAATATATTTCCATTAAATATTGCTCCCTTCCCTCCTTACCCTTATCCCACATACACAAATTAAAATAACATTAGGATAGAGCCATAAAATAATTAGGGAATTAGGAGATACCATGGTAACATTGCACCTTTCTTTTAGTTAAACACACACACACACACACACACACACACACACACACACACACACATGCACATACACAAACACAAAGATTGTTCAGAGATGCTCAAATAAATAGTGACAGATTGTATTAGTACAGCTGCCTTTAGAAAAGGTAGAAGGAACCTGCTGAGAAGTGAATTTACTGTAGACCTCAGGAATAAGAGAATCAGTGCAGGAGGGAACCTAGTAAAAATGGAGGTTGACATTTACAAAGTGCTTTAAGGTTTAACAAAATGCTCTGCTTTCATTATCTCTGTAATGGGGTGCTGTGTGGTCCTGAAGAATAGGGAGGACCTATTTCTCTTATGACATCTCGATCACATTATCTCCTGTTGTTCTCATACAGGAAACTCACCTCAGATCCAACTATGTTAACAAATTGCAGAAAACCCTCAATGAAGCAAAAAAAAAAAACTGAGTAGCTTTGAAAACAATATGTAGTATTTATTATATAGTATATTATATACATATAAACATCTCTGTGTATATACTATCATATATAGTATATTTATTATATAATTTTATGAAATGGAAAGTATTATAGAAATGGAAATGTATTATTTTTTATATTGAATACTCTCATGTTCCACTTCATAAATGGCAATTTTTTCTTTTCTCATTTTGTATTTAAGTTTAAATGAATAAAAATAAAAAAATAAAAATAATTTAATTCCTAATACTTCACATTATAATCAAAAGCAAAAGAATTAGGGAAATGACAGTGATGATGGCAGTGCAAGTAGCAGAAAATCATCTTAATCCCTTGAGCTAACCCTTCTTCTTCATTGATGCCCCTGTAGTCCAGGGAGCTTTTTCCTAGTTTCCTAATCTTCTTTCAGGGAGAGAAATGAAGGAAATTATTTGTTGTCTGTAAAGTTCCCTCCACGGAGGGAAGGAAAGGATGGATGTAGGAGGCATAGGGATGATTTCAATCACTCCTGCCCCCCCTGCAGGATTACTGCACTAGGTACTATGTTTCTTCTCCTGGTTCAGGCAGCTGCCAGATCAAACCATGCACTTTGCCACCCAGAACTACACTCACTTTTTTGAGTAAGGCAATAGCCATAGATAGTCACAGCCACAGAAACCAATTCGAAAGTCACTAGACACAATAATTTAGTTAAGACGATAATAAGGACTATAATAAGGAAATCATCTTCCCCAAACATAAAGGGATAGAAGCACTCTCCTATAGGGTCCCATATCTCTAGTGAAAAAATAGACAACTCATATCTAGGAATGAATCCTTTCCTATCTCTGAAGCTACTGCTTATTGCTTCCTTAAAGAATTGGCCCTCTGGGACCTGTGTGTGCAAGAATGTTTGTGGCAGCCCTCTTTGTAGTGGCCAGAAACTGGAAACTGAGTGGATGCCCATCAATTGGAGAATGGCTGAATAAATTATGGTATATGAATTTATGGAATATTATTGTTCTGTAAGAAATGACCAGCAGGATGATTTCAGAAAGTCCTGGAGAGACTTATATGAACTGATGCTGAGTGGGATGAGCAGGACCAGGAGATCATTATATACTTCCACAACAATACTATATGATGATCATTTCTGATGGATGAGGCCCTCTCCAACAATGAGATGAACCAAATCAGTTCCAATAGAGCAGTAATGAACTGAACCAGCTACACCCAGCGAAAGAACTCTGGGAGATGACTATGAACCACTACATAGAATTCCCAATCCCTCTATTTTTGTCTGCCTACATTTTTGATTTCCTTCACAAGCTAAATGTACACTATTTCAAAGTCCGATTCTTTTCGTACAGCAAAATAACTGTATGGACATGTATACATATATTGTATTTAACTTATACTTTAACATATAAAAAATAATACATTTCCATTTCTATAATACTTTCCATTTCACAAAATTATATAATAAATATACTATATACGATAGTATATGCACAGAGATGTTTATATGTATATAATATACTATATAATAAATACTACATATTGTTTTCAAAGCTACTCAGTTTTTCTTTGCTTCATTGAGGGTTTTCTGCAATTTGTTAACATAGTATTGGTCAATCTGCCATCTGAGGAGAAGAGGGGAAAAGTTGAAACAAAAGGTTTTGCAATTTTCAATGCCGGAAAATTACCAATGCATAAAATTTTTGTAAAAATTAATTTAATTAATTAATTAAAAAAAAAAAAAGAATTGGCCCTCTGCTTCTTTCTTTGTAAAATGAGTGGGTGAGATATCTATGCTGCTGTCCAGCTCTAAATCCCGAGATCCTGTACTCATACCTCTGTCTTCCAGTGGGAACAGTCCATTCAGTTAATAACCTTAGAACAGTAGCAACAGATCAAAGAGGAAAAGATAAGGAAATGATAGGAGTGAAAGCTGGGGCCTTTCAACTTTGACTGTTGACCAAGGGAAGAAGACCCTTAGACCCTAGCAGATAAATACCCTACCCTTCCACCTCCCCTACCCCACCTCTTGTTTTCTCCCATCTTGTTCTCATCACACGCATGTTTTGTTTTCAAGCTATTTGATTTTCATGAACAACTCATGATGTCTTTCACCAGCTGTGGAAGGCTCAATTGGTTGCCATGGCTACAGATGGGCTCTTCTATTCAATCAGCAAACTTTGAAGTTGACTTAGGCTCACCAGCCAGCAAAGATTCAGCCTGATAATTGCAGGGGCTTAGGATGCAAATTAGTCCTTTCTTTTATTCCTAATGAAACCTTTGTCCATCTGCTTTTGTCCTCTTCACTTAGAGAAGGACCCAAAGCCTAGACAGACACTGCATTCTGAAACTCTGGGGAAATGGGTGAACTTTTATGAAGTCCAAACCCCCATTAATTCCACTGAAAAATCAGAAACTGCAATAGATGGAAAGTATAAAGAGAAGTGGCTAAATGAGAACATATCCCAAAGAACACTGGACTGGGAGGAGAGCTGGGTCCAAAGTTGAACATGAGGTAATTGAGTGACTCTGTCTTGATTATTTCCCACCTCTGGATTTTGGCTTCAGACAATTCCAGAAATCATATTCTGAAGCAGAAGGGGACTTTCGAGAGTCCCCGAGCCTAGTGTCTCTTATATTATGGTTGGAAAAAACTGAGGCTCAGAGTCAGGAAGTCACTAACCAGAGAAAATTAATCAGTGGCTGATTGAGGATCAAAAAAGCTGATCCTCCATGACTCTTTTCATTACACCCCATCCAGGTGTGAAATATATCTTTTGGACTGGACAACATCTAAGGCCCTTTCCAGATCAAAACTCTTTAAGCTAATTCCTGTGTTTTCTGTGTCTTGCCAGATCTAAAAGTATGACTTTGGAGATTAAGGGTAAAGTAAATAGAAGAGCAATTCGATGAAATTCAGCAAACGTTTGTTGATTGCTCCTATTAGGAAAAGAAGGAAGAAAGAAAGCAAGGAATTAAGGAAGAAAGGAAGGAAAAGCTAATAAAAGAATGAGAGAAAGAAGAAAGAAGAGAAGGAAAGAAAGAGAAGTGAGAAAGAAGAGAAGAACAAAGGAAGAAAGGAGGAAAGGAGGGAGGGAGAGAGAAAGGAAGGAGAACATCCATTACCTTTAAGGAGTAGCATTCTAGGAGGAAGCTAAATGGTACGCTGGATAAAGCACTGGTCCTCAAGTCAGAAAAACCTGAGTTCAAATCTGACCTCGGACACTTAACACTCACTAGCTGTGTGACATTGGTGAAGTCATTTAACTCCAGTTGCTTTGCCAAAAAAAAAAAAAAAAAAAAAAAAAAAGGAGCATTATTCTATTATAATACTATATATATCAGGGGTTCTCAAACTACGGCCTACAGGCCGCTGAGGATATTTATGTGGCCCGCCAGGTTATAGCAAATGGGCTGAGGGGCGGAGACAGAGTGTGAGGTTTTATTTTTATTATAGTCCGGCCCTCCAACAGTCTGAGGGACAGTGAACTGGCCCCCTTTTTAAAAAGTTTGAGTATAATTAGCCTAAGCTAAAGACCAGGCTGAAGAGTTCAGTTTCCTCAAACATTTTCCTTAGCTCTGTTTCCTCACCTAGGGGACGCCTTCCAATTTCAACCAAAATTGTTCATCTCTAACTCTTTATTCAATTTATCCAGTTTTTTACTTCACTCTTTCCATTGAACTTTAGCATCCTGCTTTCAAAGACTGACTGCATCCAATCACCCGCATTCTTTCTTCTACCACCAGGCTCTAAGACCTAGATTTAGCACTCACTACTTCTTTTCCTTCCTCTGACATATTCTCCACTACACAAGTACTACATATAGTAAGAGTTATTCAGGGCTGTTGGTGGTGCAGTGGATAGAGCACTGCGCCTGCAATTAAGAAGACTTGAGTTCAAATTTGATCTCAGACATTCTGTAGATATGTGATCCTGGGCAAGTCAATCATGTTTGCCTCAGTTTCCTCATCTGAAAAATGGGCCAGAGAAGGAAATGGTAAATCACTTCAGTATCTTTCCCAAGAGAACTCCATATAATGTCTCAAAGAGCTAGGCACAGCTGAAACAACTAAAGAACAACAAAAGAGTTATTTACAAGAGAAAAGAGTAAACTCAGAATATGGGGTAGGCGATGGACAGTAAGAAATTCCTTGACAAGCAGTGGAATAGTCACTGACTCTGAAAGGATTTGGATTTGAATCCCTATTTACTATTTATATCTTTTAGGCAAATCATTTAACTCTTTGGTGCTCAGTCTTCTCAACTAGAAAATGAGAGAGTTGGATTAAATTATTTTGAATTTCCCTTCCATTTCTAGATCTATGATCCTATGCCCTTACATGGAGAAAACATCTTTCCAAGACTGGTCAATTCTTTTCTTACTAATTGATCTAAACTTAGTAACTTAATAAATAAAATCAAATGAAATAGTATTTATGCAGTGCTTCATAAATAAATGCTAACATACTTAAAAATTTCAGCTTTCGTTGTTAATTATTAAATTATTTAATTAGAATCCATGGCTCTGCCATGATTCTCTAGAGCCTGACCATGTGGCCTATAGATTGATTCCCATATAAGCTAAAACAAAATGGTTCTGATTCCATTTTTCCTCCTGTTTTGGGATTGACCCCAGCTGAGTGATCTGGAGGAGCCTATTAATCCATTCCACAATATCAAATTAATCCATAACCATTACTGCTTACTACATCACTGATGAACACAACTCAACTTGAAACAAAAGAAAGAAAAGGCAACAAAGGATGAATCTGTAATAGAAATAAAGGCATCCTAAGTGAATATCATTTCTCCTTCAGTAATATGTCTGATGAGTTCTACAACCTTCCTTCTTCTTTCCTACCTTCTTTCTTTCTTTCTTTCTTTCTTTCTTTCTTTCTTTCTTTCTTTCTTTCTTTCTTTCTTTCTTTCTTTCTTTCTTCCTTCCTTCCTTCCTTCCTTCATTTCTTTCTTCCTTTCTTTCTTTCCTTCCTTCCTTCCTTCCTTCCTTCCTTCCTTCCTTCCTTCCTTTATTTCCCTCCCTCCCTTCCTTCTTTTCTCCCCTCCCTCCTTCCCTCCCTCCTTCCCTCCCTCCTTCCTCCCTTCTTTCTTCTTCCTTCTTTCTTTCTTTCTTTCTTTCTTTCTTTCTTTCTTTCTTTCTTTCTTTCTTTCTTTCTTTCTTTCTTTCTTTCTTTCTTTCTTTCTTTCTTCCCTCTTTCTTCTTTCTTCTTTCTCTTCTTTCTTTCTTTCTTTCTTTCTTTCTTTCTTCCTTCCTTCTTTCTTCCTTTCTTCCTTCCTTTCTTTCTTCCTTCCTTCCTTCCTTCCTTCCTTCCTTCCTTCCTTCCTTCCTTCCTTCCTTCCTTCCTTCCTTCCTTCCTTCCTTCCTTCCTTCCTTCCTTCTTTCCTTCATTTCACCTCTCTCTCTGTGTGTCTGTTTTTTCTCTCTCTCTGTATATGTCTCTGTCTCTCTCTGTCTCTTTGGCTGTCCCTGTGTTTCTGTTTGTCTCTGTGTCTCTGTGTCTTTCCCTCTCCTTCTTCTCTCCTCCAACTATCCCTCTCCTTCTCTCCCCTTCTGTTCATTCTCTCTCTCCCTCCTTCTCTCTCTGTCTCTGTCTCTGTCTCTCTGTCTCTCTGTGTCTCTGTCTTTTTCTGTTTCTGTCTCTCTTTCTCTCATTGTCTGAGACTGGATAAGAGTTCTACAGTTTTTTCAAACGTGCTTTGTACATTTCTGCTGCCCCTTTGTCATAACCTCGACTGCCATAACCTGGAATACCCTTCTTGTTCCTTGCTACCTATCTGAAAAATCTATCCATCATTTAAGTATGATTCAGGCTAGTCTAGTAGTTCATACTCAATATTAGAATGAAGTAAGGCCCTCATAGTCCATCTAATACCCAATGTTTGCTTAGCTATCACTTGGAAAAGACCTTGGGCAACAGTATAGCATTGATTCTATTGGATACAAATTCCTGCTTCTACTTTTCCATGGTGGCATGTAATTGGCAGTATAGTTATGCCTGAGATTGGAACTGACTCCTCTTTCTCTGTGTTTTCGGATTTAGGGGACTAGGATTTAAGCCTTAGTCACAAGGATCAATTTAGGCTCAGTTTAAGCATTAGTTGCAAGGATCAATTTAGGCTCAAGGATGATTCCCTTACATTAATAGGAGAAACTATCCCAGTCTGCATGAATATTGCTCCTGTTGAAAAGCAACATTTCAGTACCTACTATGTGTCAAGCTTTGTGCTAGATATAAGTACAAAGAACAAAACAATACCAATTCACAAAGAGTGTGTAACAAAGGTCATGTCAAATCTTTCCTCCTCTAAGAAATTAATGATCATCTAGCAGCATCTAGCTGTTTCCTTTGCGTTACTACAAATATATTTAATAGTAATAACTCACATTTAATTTACTATTTTTAGGCTTTCCTTATAAGATTCACTCCCATTTTATAGAAAAGAAAACTAAGGTTCTCAGAGGTCAAATAATTTGCCCATAATTATCACATGGCTAGTGTCTGAGGAAGGATTTAAGCCCCATGTGGTAGTCAAACATTGAAAGAATCTATGCCAAAAGAACCTGAATGATAATTACCCCCTCTAAATTTGTACAAAATCAAAGAAAGCCCAAGATTTATGTGCCTTGGGAAAGAGAAAGATAGAGGTTCCAGGATGGGTAGCTTCAAGGAACATAGTACCTTCTGGGGCAAAGCAAACATGCTGCTGGGTGAAAGAAGAAGTTCAAGCCAAGCCAAGGATTGCCAAAGTCATAAGAATTGATGGTACCATGTTAAGTGTTTCAGAACATACAAAGTCACCTTAAGAGAAATGAACATGAACTGAGAGAATGTGTATAAGTGAGAGGAAAATATAAGGGTAATAGATGAAGAAACCATACAGATCCCAGGAAGAAGAGAGTAAATTAAAGCTTGGACCAATCAGCACATAGCATAGCAGTTTGGAAGACAGGAACTTAATTAACTGGTGTTGTTAGATTGTAAGAAGTGTGCAGAATCACTCAGAGGAAGAGAGGTA
Organism: Sminthopsis crassicaudata; assembly: GCF_048593235.1. NCBI lineage: Eukaryota > Metazoa > Chordata > Mammalia > Dasyuromorphia > Dasyuridae > Sminthopsis > Sminthopsis crassicaudata. Next base: position 594,310,360 of record NC_133618.1, read on the forward strand.
GTGTTTACTGTAGAGTGTTGGAAAGGAAACGATATTCTACACTCTTGCTACTTTTTTCTTTTAAAAAACCCTAATTTTAACATATCTGGTATTTGCTGCCTTTGTTAGCCTATGTGCTTGCAAAGGATTGGGGGACCCTTGAAACATATGGATGAATGAATAAAAAACATTTATTAAACCAAAAAGCAATTACTCTATGCTAAGTTCTGTGCTAAGCCCTGGGGAGATAAATAGAAAAATAAAGAAGACCTTGATCTATTCCCATTCTAATGGTAGAGACAACACATTTGGGAGGTTTCAGATACAAATCAACTGGGAAAATCCCATGGTACTTAGGATACAGTGGTAAAACAGATGATGATTCATTTTTCTTAGGTTTCCACTGATAAAAAATCATGTCATTTTCTGATGTTGAACAATATGACAGCGTCAAGGTCTCTGGTAACAAGAAGTTTCCTTTCTGGCTCTTTAAGAGAGCTATACCATTTACAGGAGTTGTTGCCAGGCTGCATCTCCACAGTGATTGCTTCCTAGGATGGTGACTGCAGTACTGTCATCAAGGTCTTTGGGTTCAGGATCCTTGATATGTCATCAAGGTCTGATGGGAGATGGAGATCCAAGTGATGAGTGTGGTTTGACTTGCCTTCACATGCTGCCTTCTCCCTCTCCCTCAGGCTGCTTTGTTACTTCATGCTCATAACATGATCCTGAATGGGATGTTTTCATGAAGGAAAAAATGAGCTGACCAAATAATTATTTTATTAGAGAACAATACTATCCCTTCCCAAATTCCACCTGGTCCACCTGTTAGAGACCAGGCGTTACATTTGCATCCCCCAAGGTAGTCTGAATGAATCTAAGCACTCCATGACACAAACCCTTTGAATTCACAAGGATGACCTCCTTTCACATATTCCTAAACCATAGTTGAAAAATTGCTATTTCTTTATTTTTTTTCATCCAGGGTAGGATTTCCAGTGACTAGAGAACATAATTCTAAAGCCATCTAAAGGATATCCCTTATTTCCCACCTGATGTCTTGCTGTTCTAAAATACTTTTAATAAGATCCATGGGAGTTTCTTGAAGAGGGGCTACCTTGGAGTCAGAAGGAGAAAAGACATCATGAATCAGCATTCTCCCCACATCCTCTCCCCATAGTTACCTAAGCAGGCTATGTGCACTTAGCTATACTTTAGGACCAAAGCAAGATCTGGCTTTGAAGTAGCCTTTGTTTTCTCTCTGAGTGGTGTTCTGTTTGCTTTAAATTACCATATGACATTTTTTCCTTCTCTCTCTCCCTCTCTCTTTTTCCAGCCTGGATGATTTGTTCTCTTCCTTTAGTCTCTAACAGAAAGAAGCTCCTAGGACAATGAGGACAAATTGCTTGATTGAATCAAAGTTAATGAGAAGCCAGAAAGACTGATCTATTTTGCCTAAAAAGAAAGTCTTTGAATTGGGAAAATGAAAAAAAAAACTTACTTTTTATAAGGACCTATAGAGGACTTAAGAGAATATAAGCATCCTAATGGGGCCATATAAACTGAAATTTATTAACATTTTGGGATAACTTTAGGCTTCTCTGTTTCTTTTGCTTCTTTGATGGGTCTCAAATACTAAGGAATTTTGGGGGAAATTGAGCCACTAGATGGGTGAGAAGGCAGTGCAGTAGAGAGAACATGACCTGGCTTAAAATTCTGGCTCAGTTACTTATTATTTGTGCAGCCATTAATTAGTTATTTAATCTCCTTGGATCTTGGTTTCTCCATCTATAAAATGCAGGAATTGTATAAGATAGTCTCTAAAGTTCCTTCCAAATCCATATTCTATCATCACCTTATTGCTTCAAAAATCTCCTAGTTGGAAGTACTTTGCACCACTATGATTAAGGGGGGGGATGCTTAACTAAACAAGGAATAGAGTTGATCATAAGAGATAAAGCAGACAATTTTGACTATATGAAATTGAAAAGCTTTTTTGTGCAAGCATAATCAATAAACTTTTAATAATTTCAATTACAAAAAAAATCTCCTCAGCGAGTACTTCTGATGAAAGTCTGGTATAGGTCCAAGATATAAAAGAAATTGATAAATTACATATGAACAAAAGTGGTTTCCCAGAATGATCAAACATGATCAAAGGCTATGAACTTGCAGTTTTCCTGAGAAAAAAATGCAAGATATCATCAATCACATGAAATAATGCTTCAAATCACTAATAAAAAGAGAAATTACCATTTAAACACCTAGAGGATTTATTTCATACTCATTAGATTGGCAAAGATTGCAAGAAAGAAAAATAATAAATGTTGGAGTGTTTTTTCATTCCAAGAATATCCCTTTTGTCCTCCTCCTATTGGAGAGTTCTCAGGGCTTCCATTTTGGGAGGAGACCAGGCTAGCCAGCTTACATTTTCTTCCTATCTGTCTCCTTCCTGATCTCATCCCTTGGATTTCCATTTCCTTTTCTGCATTGTAAGACCATTAAGACCAATGTAAATTCATTTCTAGCAATACAAGGATCCAAGACAAGTCTGAAGGACTTTTGATGAAAAAATGCTATCCACCTCCTGAGAAAGAGTTAATGAAATATGAATACAGATTGAAGCATGCTTTTTTAGAATTTTTCTTTATTTCTTTTGAGGGTTTTTTCATTTGTGTTTTCTTTTACAATGTGACTAAAATGTAAACATGACTGCACATATATAACTATGTTATATATAACACACATATATATATATATATACATATATATGTAAGTATGACTGCACAGATATAACTGTTATAAAAGCTCAATAAGGAGGGAGAGGAAAGGGATCAGCAGAGGATTTGGAACTCAAAATTGTTTTTTTTAAAGGTCAAAAATTGTTTTTATATGCAATTGGAAACATTAAATATTTAAAAATTTTTAAATAAATGTTAGCTCCTCAAGGGCAGACTGCTTTCATTTTCACTTGTATTTGTGCATTTTAGCACACTTCCTGGCACATAATAAATTCTTATTAAATGCTTTTTCTCTGCCTGTGTGCCTGCTTTGGAGAAGCAGAAGGAAAATTGGGACAATAATGAACTGGTAGCTGAGTCACTCATTAGTTTAACCATTCTAGAAACAGTTAGGAATTATATGTATATTTTTTAAAAATACCATTAAACTATATTTTCTTTGTGACATAGGGACACAACCAGTACGTTGTGTCAGAAAAGATCACAGATAATGGTAAAAGTTCCATGTGTGCAAAAATATTTATAGTAGCACTTTTGGCAGTACAAGAGAGTAAATACTCATCCACTGGGGAATGGCTGAACAAATTGTAGTGCATAAATGTTATAAAGTATTACTACACCATAAGAAATTATGAATTTTTTTGAATTCAGAGACATTTGGGAAGATTCTTATGTACTGGTAGAGAGTGAAGTCTTCAGAACTAGGGGAACACTTTATAAGATGACCTGAATAGTATAAAGGAAAAGAACCCTGAAAGCTGTCATTATTTAGGCATTTTCAGATGTGATCAATTGGTTTGTTTATTGGTTTATTTTTTAGTTTGGTTGATTTTTTCTTTTGACCATGCTTATTTGTTACAATGGGCAGCTAGATGGTTCATTGGATAGGGTGCTAGGCCTGAAGGCAGGAAGACTCAAATTTCTTAGTTCAAATCCAGTCTTAGACACATTAGTCATGTGAACCTCATCAAGTCACTTTACTCTGTTTGCCTCAGTTTCCTCATCTGTAAAATGAGGTGGGAAATGAAATGGAGAATCTTTTAAGCATCTTTGCCAATAAAACTTCAAATGGGGTCATGAAGAGTCATATACAACTAAAAAGTAACTGAAAAAAAAAAACCAAAAAATTGATAAGGGAAAGTTTTAGTTGGAGGAGAATCATTTGGAAATGGTAGGTTTTAAATGGAGAATAACAAAAATACTAATAAAAGTTTATTTTTTAAAATAGAGAATAGGATCAATAAGAAAAGTAGAATTAAAACAAACATCTTCTAAGTTGCCCTTCTTAATTTTTGGCTTTTCCTTTTTTAATATTCATCCCTATAACATTAGCAGACTAAATGTTCATGGATACTCCTTTAATCATATTGCTCTCTTGCTCAAGAACTTATTGGTGGCGCTATTTTGAAACCAATTAAATCTAGTCTTCCTTATTTTTGAAGGCCATTTCTGGAGAGTATTTCATAATTTAGCAATTAATCATTTCTAATCATATAATTTATTTATTATTGACTCATGAGATTGCACATTGCTTCTTCCTACAGTTCTTCAAGGGAAAAATTCCTAATTTCATATTTAGGTAAGATGACCTTGGAGATCACTTTCAACTGTGAGATTTCTGTGATTCTATGACTTCTTATTTCTCCCCAACTAGCTTATACTTTTGGGCTCATTCTGCATTATATTGGTAAATGCTTAACTGGTTTTAAGGTTGTATAACTCACATTTAAGTTTAATCTGTATTCACATTTTCTTTATCATTGTCTTAAGTCTAGACAATCAATAAATATCACTTGAGAATTTCTGAAGTATACTCACACTGAATTTAAAATTTTTTTTTATTTTTTATTATAGATTTTTATTTACAAGATATATGCGTGGGTAATTTTTCAGCATTGACAATTGCAAAACCTTTTGTTCCAATTTTTCCCCTCCTTCCCCCCACTCTCTCCCCCAGATGGCAGGTAGACCAATACATGTTAAATATGTTAAAGTATAAGTTAAATACAATATATGTATACATGTCCATACCGTTATTTTGCTGCACAAAAGGAATCGGACTTTGAAATAATGTACAATTAACCTGTGAAGGAAATCAAAAATACAGGTGGACAAAAATAAAGGGATTAGGAATGTTATATAGTGGTTCACACTCTTTTCCCAGAGTACTTTTGCTAGGTGTAGCTGGTTCTATTCATTATTGAACAATTGGAATTGATTTGGTTCATGTCATTGTTGAAGATGGCCACGTCCATCAGAATTGATTATCATATATATTGTTGTTGAAGTATATAATGATCTCCTGGTCCTGCTCATTTCACTCAGCATCAGTTCATGTAAGTCTCTCCAGGCCTTTCTGAAATCATCCTGTTGGTCATTTCTTACAGAGCAATAATATTCCATAATATTCATATACCACAATTTATTCAGCCATTCTCCAATTGATGGACATCCACTCAATTTCCAGTTTCTGGCCACCACAAAGAAGGCTGCCACAAACACTCTTGCACATACAGGTCCCTTTTCCTTCTTTAAAATCTCTTTGGGAATAAGCCCAGTAGTAACACTTCTGGGTCAAAGGGTATGCACAGTTTGATAACTTTTTGAGCATGGTTCCAAATTGCTCTCCAGAATAGCTTTATGTGTTCACAATTCCACCAAGAATGCATCAGTGTCCCAGTTTTCCCACATCCCCTCCAACATTCTGCATTATCTTTCCCTGTCATTCTAGCCAATCTGATAGGTGTGTAGTGGTATCTCAGAGTTGTCTTAATTTGCATTTCTCTGATTAATAATGACTTGGAGCATCTTTTCATATGGCCAAAAATAGTTTCAATTTCTTCATCTGAAAATTGTCTGTTCATATCCTTTGATCATTTATCAATTGGAGAATAACTTGATTTCTTATAAATTAGAGTCAATTCTCTATATATTTTGGAAATGAGGCCCTTATCAGAACCTTTGACTGTAAAAATGTTCTCCCAGTTTATTGCTTACCTTTAATCTTGTCTGCTTTAATTTTATTTGTACAAAAGCTTTTCAATTTGATATAATCAAAATTTTCTTTTTTGTCACACTGAAAATTTTAAAATAGGTTCTGAGACTGTCCATACTGACTTTAGCATACCCCTGGACTCATCTTATACTTCTTTAGCATGAAACTTGGAAAGATTTGTATGAATTGATTCAGGGCAAAGTAGGAAGAACCCCATACTAATTCAGACAATATGAAACATATAATAGTTACATATAGGAAGTCTGAATTCTGGTTCTTACTCTGGCACTACTGAGATGCAAATAAAGCAGCTCAGTTCTCTAGACTCTTGGACAAATCAGATGATGTCTGTGAGCCTCAGTTTCCTTCTTTCTCAAATGAAATGGTTGAGCCATCACAAAATCACAGTCTTGGAATTGAAATAAATCTTAGGGAATATCTAGTCCAAACTTGAAGAAAATCTTTCTCTGTAAAATACCCAATTAACAATCATCTAATCTGTGCTGGATTTCCAGTCATGGAAAGCTCACTGTCTCCCAAGGCAGCCTACTTTACATTTCAGAAAGCTCTCTAATTAATTATTAGAAAGTCTTTTCTACAATAAATCTTAGCCAATTGGCAACTTCTACCCCCTACTTCTAGTTCTGCCCTCAGGGACCAAGCAAAACAAGCCTAATCCCTTTTCTATGTGACAGCCCCATAAATAGGTGAAGACAGCTAAACAATCTCTCAGGTGCTATCTAATTCTGTTATTGATTTTTGTCAGTCTTTAACCATGGCTGAACTAGTAATGACACTTCCCCTACATGGATGGTAGCAAGGACTCACTGTCACAGATTAAAGGTGTTCTATGAAGTCTTGGGAAAACTAGACATTGTCTCTTATTACCAACGCTGGCCCTTTGCTATCCTATCCCAATTGCTATTAAAAAAAATCCCTGCGGCTAAGGACTTTTATTTGGCTAATCAATGGTCCAGTAGGGCTGGCTACAGTGTCCTAAACTTAATTACATTGTTTAGAAACGTGTCTTTAACTAAAAGGTATCCAAGATATTGCCTTCCTTGTCCCTGGAGGGTTGAGGAATCCAAGTCATTCTATTTCAATTGGGTTTGCATTGACTTTGCTGCTGATGGCTGTTGTCTCTCAGTCTGCTGACAGTCAACCCTCTATGCTAGACTAATCCATGGAACAGAGTTGTGGGACAGCCTTTTTCTTTCTAAGAGCACATTGTTTTTGTAAGATCTGTATTTCACCATTTTGACAATGGTTTCCAATTCTCAATGGAAACATTTGCTTAATTGATATTTATTTTAAAGGTAATAATAACAATTCAGACTTATACCAGTCAATTGCCAAGAATCATTGAGAGCCTACTATGTATAAGGTACTGTGATGAAACAAGATTCTTTCAGATGATAGTGATTCACTGATAGAAATGAAACAGTTTTTTCTCTTAATGAGCTAATGTTCTTTCAAGGGAAACAATAGGTGCATTTATAAATATATATGACAAATGAACAAAAATAAATGCAAGGTAATGTGTGGGGGAGGCAAATCAGAAAATAGACTTGTGACTTGAATGTTTTCAGGGCTTCTATGTGCTTTCATCATTACCACCCAGTAAGGTAGTTAGAGAAGTGAGTTTCTTGGGTCACATAACTAGGAAAATTTTGGAGCAAAGATCTGAACTTAGACGTCCTGATTACAAATCCAGGGTTATTTTTAGTACTGTAAAAATTATGATTAACAGTTCAGATTCTATCAGAGTATGCTGAATATGTGTCTTTATTTAACACATTTATTCTTTTCCAAAATTCTTTTGAATTCATTCTATTTTATCCTTACAACAATCCCATGAAGTAGGTAGTCCAGGTATTATTTCCATTTGACAGATGAGGAACCTGAAATGGAGAAATGATTTATTCGGGTAACACCCAATCTTCTCCACCAGCATAATTCCATTTAAAGTTACTCCTGGTTCAAAACATACTGTGGGTCAGAATAGTCTCAAAAACTATAGTTTTGGAGCTCCCATCAATGTGTTTTATTTAATAACAAACCAGAGGATTCATTAGTTCATAACAAACTATATTTAAATAAATAGTATAGTAGAATAAGTAACTTCAGAAAAAAAAAACCCTCATGTCTACTGAGATTCACCATCCCAGAAATGATCATATCAGAAATGATAGAAGGGACACATGTAGAAAATACATATAGGGAAGAAAACATTTATGGAATTACACATTCACAGTGACACCAGGGAATGCATATAGTCTATGACAACCGGTTCCTAACTTCACTAGCTAGAGAAGCTCTTAGTCATTTATCTGTCTTTTTTCATTTTCCCCCCTCCTCCTGTCATATTTTCTCTCTCAGGTCAAACTCTTATCTAACATACAGTTAATGAATCTCCTTTTACTCTTATCACATCTTTAGTTTGGAATCATCTGTAGCCTTACCAATTATTCATGGAACTCTATTTAGTAACTGTAAAAGAGCTAGGTGAATTGTGATAAAGGAAACTTCTAGTTCCTATCATACTCCTTGACCATGCAAATTGACTTAGGAGAAATATTTCCAAAAGTGGAACTAATGAAGCTGGCAACCTTTATCCCATTTCCTCTTAATTCTCCTAAATTCTCCATAAATGAATTCTCTTATGGAATTATATATATATATATATATATATATATATATATATATATATATATATATATATATATATATATATATATATATATATATATACAATGTTGGGATTAGAAGGGACTTTGGAGTCATCTAGTTCAGCCCTCTCATTGACATAAAAAGGGATCTGAAATGTGCAGCATTTTGTCCAAGGTCACTCAGTTAGAAGATCCTGAAGAGAAACTCAAAACTTTCTCACCTCACTGTCACTGAGTACCAAAGACCGAAGGGAGATACAAATATTATACATAGGAGACCGAAAATGTTTTTAAAGTGGGTCCATTTCCTAATTTCATCTTGTGGAAAACCATTAATGTAGTATGACAGGAAAAGAGCTGGGTTTGGACTGAGAAGACTCAGTTATGAGTCTTATCTGTTTCGTACAATTTATGTCATCTTCAATAAGTCATATCACATGCTAGGCTTGTGTTTTTCTCATTTACTATATTAGATTATCTCCAAGATTGCTTCAAGCTCTACATATTCTATGGATCTCATTGACCTTTGAACTTGGCAATGTGACTTAATGGATTGGATGCTGGACCAAATTCACAGAGACCCAAGACACTGTGCTATCTCTGACACATACAAGCTTGTATGATCACAAGTAATCAATGAACCTCAGTTTACCTCTAATACTTATTTCAAAGGTGGTTATGGAGCTTTAGTGAGATAATGTGTGTGAAGTACTTTGGAAACCTTAAAGGCACTATACAAAGGTTAGATTTTCATTGTCATTATTCAAAGTTATCAGCAAATGTCTCTGAGCTTATTATCCTTCCCTTTCTTTCAAGCTTGTTTTATCTGTAGGACTTAAGTCAACACATCCAGGAAAATGTAGAATTAAAAAATGAAGTGTGAACCATAGAAGCTTCTTCTTCACATAAATTTGGATTCCCTGCTGTTTAACATTGGGCAAATCAAATCCGGTAGGATATTTCTTTTTTTATTCATTTTGAACTTAAATATAAAAAGACCAAAAAAAAAAAAAAAAAAAGAACATTTCCATGTATACAGCACAATATAAAGAGAAGATCATTATAAAACCACAAATTTCTATTTCAGACTACCTTAAAAAAAACTATGTAAGTAATACTATACATTGTTTTCAAAGCTACTCTGCTTTTCTGTGCTTTCTTTTAAGTTTTCATTTATTCCCTGCTGTTCACTTTTTATTTTTTTCTCCCTCACTCCCCTCTGTAGAGAAGGCTATAATTAAGCACAAACAAGTGTGTGTGTGTGTATATGTGTGTGTGTGTGTGTGTGTGTGTGTGTGTGTGTGCATATTTACTTCTATTTATCAGTTCTTCCTCTGGAGGTGGATAGCATCTTTCTTCAAAGGCCCTTTGTATATGATTTGAGAATTTATGATAATCACAATAAATTAATTATTCAAAAATGTTTTAGGACAATATTTATGTTACTATATACATTACATATGTATATTGGTGCTGTTCATTTCACTTTTTATTATTTCATGTAAGGCTTTCCATATTTTTCTAAAATCAATCAGCTCATCATTTCTTACAGCACAGGAGTATACCGTCACAATCATTTGCCACAACTTGTTTAGCCATTCCCGAATTGCAGGGAATCTATCATTTTAGCTAATCTGATAGGTGCAAGATGATATCTCAGAGTTATTTTAATTTGCATTTCTCTAATCAATAATGATTTAGAGCATTTTTCATATGATATATAATTTTTATGTCTTCACTGAAAAACTTCCTGTTCATATCCTTTGGTCATTTATCAAGTGAGAAATAACTTATAAACTTGACTAAGTGCTTTATAGATTTGAGAAATGAGCTCTTTATCTAATAGACTGTCTATAAAATTCCCTCCCCCTCCAATATACTGCCTTCCTTCTAATCCTGACTACAAGGGATTTGTTTGTACAAAACTGTAATGTTCTCTTCTTTAATATATAATCGTTCTCTTGAAGCAGGTTTGTTGGGGAGCTTCTGGAGGCAGCCTTAGCTTCAGTTCAGTTCAATAATCCCAAATGCAGCCAGGAGTTAAAGTCCAGATGCTTTATTTTCTCCTTCAAATATTGTCTCCTTCAAAATATCCCGGTTAGCTTTAATAGAGGCCTATCTCTCTCCTTGGTTCCAAGAGCTCCCTCCAAGTCTCCAAATCCAAAGGTTTGTCCTTCAGCCTCCAGACAGCTTCAGCCTCTCATCCTCCCATGTCTCCAGCCAGCATAAAAGGTGGAAATTGGGATGAATCTCGACTCTGAATCTCCCACAGTCCCCCCGAAATCCTCCCAAAGTTCTCTTTGGCCCTGAGAGCTTCTTGCTTATATGCTGCACACTGAGTATACACCAATCATTACATCACTAGGAAACCATTGTTTGCTGTAGGATTAAATCAATGCTAAACTAGATTTAACCACTGTCTCCTCAGTTCCACTCAGTACCTTGTTTCAAGTTCTGGCCCATAACATCTCCTTGTAGGATCAGATCAATCATACTGAACCATGCTAAATTAGATAATTATTGTCTCTATCTATTCCAGGGACTTAGCACCTTATTAATTCCAGGGACAAAACCTTATTAATTGAATGTAATCCAAATTATCCATTTTATACTTCACAAAGCTCTTTCTCTCTCTAGTTTATTTATATATGATTCTCTTCTTCATAAGTCTGATAAGTAATATGCTTCATGTTTTACTTTTCTTGTGATATTTCTCTTTATATTTAGGTCATATATTCATTTTGATCTTGTCTTAATAAATGGTTTAAGTAAGATATTAGTCTTTGTCTAATTTCTGCCAGACTTGCTTCCCTGATTTCCCAACAATTTTTTATCAAATAATGATTCTTTTCTCTAAAACTTAAATCTTTGTATTTGTCAAATACAAGTTTACTATGATTATTTACTACTGTTTACTTCTTGTCTACTCTGTTCCATTCAGCAGAATATATTCAAAGACCACATTCAAGTTCATGAAATGATTCCAGGTTCTTCTCAGAGACTAACAGATATAGATCTGTCAGTCTGGAAAAATTTCAGACCACTCAGGTAATCAGTAAATAAAGTTAGGCATTTATTCAGGAGTTGCCTAAAATTCAGGAATTTATTCAAGATGTTCAGGACAATACATACATTATTCAGACAATGAGGAAAGGGAAAGGGAGATTCTTGTAGACATTGTTGTGTCTTTGCACAGTAGGAAGGGGTTTGGTTTGGATATACACAAGAGCTGAGCTACAAGAAGATGTAGAGGGATTCCAAAAACAAGGTCAAAGAAATGTACTTGTGATTATCTCTACCATGGAACAGGCAAAGTTAAAAATGCTTGTCAGAACAAAGTAGAAGCCCAGAATTTTCTAGGGGTTAATAGGCTCTCAGCCCCCCACTTTGGAGGCAGGACTTCCATAGGCTGATCTTCTTAGATCAGGAGTGAAATTTGTTACTAACAATATCAAAAACAACTCGAATTTGTAGGATATTCTGTTTACCTCTCAAAGCCCCCCCTTTTTTAAACTATAACCAATCTAATGAGGTCCTGAAGAGTTCCCCAAGATTCCAATTTGGTGAACAAAAAAGCAGTTATAGCATCAGTGGTTTTTCTAAGGTGAGCAGCAGCCACTAGAGGGCCTTGATTTTTTTCTAGTTGCATCAAAACATTTGGATGTTATTTTACTTCAGAAAGAAAATTTATAAGTAATTTTATTTAATATAAAGTTTTAAACATAGTATAAGTAGTAAATAAATATGAAATTTGCAAAATAGACAAATTTGACTGTTTACCCACATGAACAACCACAAAATACAGATTTTGAATTTGGGAAGAAACCAACAAAAACCGGGCTATTTTGAAGGAGACAATATTTGAAGGAGAAAATAAAGCATCTGGACTTTAACTCCTGGCTGCATTTGGGATTATTGAACTGAACTGAAGCTAAAACTGAAGGCTGCATATATATATTCAAGAGAATCACAAAAAGAAAAGCAAATCCAGAGGGAAATAGACCTTGTTTCCTGATACTTTAATGATTTCTATGTAACTCTCAACAAATCATCTCCCATTTTCTATTTCAATACTTAGCGATTCCATCTCACTATCTTTTAAGAGGGTCTGTATCATGACTGGATAGTTCTAATTGCTCCCTTCTGATTCTTAACCCAGTATAATGTAAACTTTTTGAAGGCGGAATTCATTTCATTTTTGTTTTTTTTGTTTTTTTAAATCCTAACATTTGTTGGCACATAATAGAGATGCCTATTGAACTGAAATTAATCAATTGGTCCTAGTTATCTCTTCTGGAGCCAATCAAAATAATCCATAGAGTTTGGGGACTAGATAGGACCTTAGAGATAATTATCTTGTTTTGCAGTTTACAAGGTCACACAGTCAGTGCTGGAACCAAGACTTAATGGTGGATTTATCTCCAAATCTGGTCTTCTTTCCCCTTCATCATGCTATCTATCTATACATACATGCATACATGCATATATATATATATATATATATATATATATACATACATACACTATCTTTTATACAATCTTAAACTTTTTCTATTTGCAATCCCTTTTTACCTGAGAATTTTTTTCAACTTTTAATAATAGCTTTTTATTTTCAAAATATATGCAAAAATAGTTTTTAACATTCACCCTTGAAAAATCTTGTATTCCAAATTTTTCTTCCTTCCTTCCTCCCAACCTTCCCCAAGACAGCAAGTAATCCAATATATGTTAAACATATGCAAATCTTCTATACATATTTCCACAATTATCATGCTGCACAAGAAAAATCAGATCAAAAAGGAAAAAATGAGAAAGAAAACAAAAAGCAAGCAAACAACAACAAAAAAATAAAAATACCATGTTGTAATCCACATTCAGTCCCCACAGTTCTCTCTCTGGAAGTGAATGGTTCTCTCCATTACAAGTCTATTGGAACTGATCAGAATCACCTCATTGTTGAAAAGAGTCATGTCCATCAGAGATGATCATCACATAATCTAATTGTTGCTGTTATAATGTTCTTTTGGTTCTACTTACTTGACATAGCATTAATTCATATAAGTTCAAGAAAGTCCAGGCCTTTCTGAAATAAGCTTGCTAGTTATTTCTTATAGAACAATAGTATTCCATTACATTCATATACCATTACCATAACTTATTTAGCCATTTCCCAACTTATGGACATCTACTCAGTTTCCAGTTACTTACCACTACAAAAAGGGCTGCAGAAAACATTTTTGCACATGTGGGTCCTTTTCCTTTTTTTATGATTTCTTTGGGATACAGACCCAGTAGAGACTTTGCTAGATCAAAGAGTACACACAGTTTTGGGCATAGTTCCAAATTGTTTACCTGAGAAAATTTTCCACAACCCTAAGCATATAAGTATATAAAATAGGTATCCAAATCAAACATCTGCTAGTAAAAGAATCATAATTTCACAATCTCCACAGTCAGTTATATGGCCATATATAGAATGGTGACCCATAGTTTAGGAAATTTTGCTTTATACAATGGAGATGCATTATTTGCAAATTTACCTCTGCACCCTTGGGAGAAATTAAAAAAAAAAAAGAAGAAATAAAAACACATTTTAAATAGTGTGGACAATTCCACTCATCTTTCACCAGTCATTCACCATTCTATTTAATGAGTTTGTGCCTCAGAATGAGAATAAGATGGTGACTGAGAGATAGGAGATGTGATCTATTGCTCCTTTAATCAGGTCTCAGTTCCAATGTGCATCTCATAATGTGAACATCTTGTAGTCCTAAATTTGATTCTGCAATCTCTCTTTATCATATCCACAGACAGTCTATTCATTATGCTTTTATATAAGTAATGCTTTACAGATATTATCTTATTTTATCCTTACAACAATCCTGAGATGCTTTTATTATCCCCGTTTTATAGAAGAGAAAACTAAAGAAGCAGTAAGTTACTTGCCATATAACTGGTAAATGTCTTGAGGCAAAAGTTTGTTAGTATCTTTCTTAGAACATTATGCTAAGATTTGAACATTGTGTGAGGGAGAACAGCCTAGCCTAGAAGTGGGGATAGAAAAGAATCATGAGGAATGGGGGCAGAATAATAGAGTGGTACAATGAAAAGTAAACTAGATTTAGAGTTAGGGGTCTTGAATTCAAATCCTAGTTCTGTGTGACCTTGCATTAATCAGGGCCTCAGTTTCCTCATCTGTATTAGAAAATTACCCTCTAAGGTCCCTTCTTGCTTTATGGTACTCTTATAAACAAAGGGATCATGGTGGGAAATTTAGAATAAAGTCCTGAACTATAGCCCTTTCCAGGTGACAGGGCAGGCCAAGTAGCATGGTATAGGTTAATTTAATACTGCTTTTTTGCTCCTGTGCCTGGTACCTAGCAGCTTTCAATTACAGTAAATGTTCTCAGAAAGGTTAGTAATGCTATTAAAGTAGCCAAACCTTAAAACTAACATTTAGTAAATACTGCTGCATGAGAACTGTTATCTCAATGATTGAGTTATTAAGTCAGAGCATCTACATCTTAATTTCCCTGGAAGTCAGGAAGGCATTGTGTAGTTGACATTTGTTTTCCTATTAGTTCAGTTTTGTTATGAACATAGAACAGTATAATTCAGGTTAGGGAAAGGTCCCTTTTTGCAGTAAAGAAATTGAATAAAAAAGATCTGGAAGACAAGACCTTGAAACACACTTGTCCTATCATTGTCCAGAGAAAATCAAATTGATTATCTTTCCTTTTACACCTTCTTTCCATCTGTTTTCACTATTTTTCCCTTTGGCACTATAATTCACCAAAGTCCTCAAGGTTCGGACCTCTGGGCTTTGATTCCTTCTCTCTCTCTCTCTCTCTCTCTCTCTCTCTCTCTCTCTCTCTCTCTCTCTCTCTCTCTCTCTCTCTCTCTTTCCTCTCTCTCTCTCTCTCTCTCTCATATTCAATTAGTTACCATCTCCTAGGGATTGAGTATTGACAACACCTCTCACTTTTCCATCTTACCCTATTCTCCCATCTCAATGTTCAAGTACTCGCTATTACTCTGTTGGGGTATAGAGGGTGTTTAGAGGAGGACTAGAATTTCTTACATGAGATCTTAGCCCTTTTCAGGGCTGTTTTGTCTATGTGGCACTTATCTCTCACACATGATTCCACCACCTTAGCAGATGGGCTAAACCAGATTAAGGGCAACCAATGGGCCTCAAACCCATCAATGAGTTAGTGAGTATCTACTCCAAGTATTTGAAGAATTCTCCAGATGAAATGAGCAGGTGAGAACAACTTGTTCCAAGAGCCAATGAAGATGGCTAAAGCAGGTACTGTGGAGTGCTTAGTGCTTGGAGACCTTAGTGCCAAGGTCATCCATTGCATCCCAGGCCATCGCCAGTCACCTTGACTTTTATCTCGCTACTGGACATCAGGAGACAGAGTGAGGCTGACAACTTTGTGTAACTTTGCCTCACACATCTAATTCATCCGTGAGTCACATACTCCCTGATGTCATTGGACCTCTACGAACTCAAAGGATAAACAACAGCTACTCTGTGCTATCATAATGTAGGCTACTTAGGATAAAATAAATTATTGACTTCTACATTAAACCTTATAAATTTTTACATTTTAAAAACATTTGGATAAACAATATTCTCTTTTTGTTGTTCGTTTCACTGCAATCTCTTGTTTTATACTACTTGTCTCAAGATTTTGCCACATGTTCTTTAATTCTTCATGGTGAAAGAATATGAGGCAGTTTTCAAAAGAAGAAATTAACTCCATGATAGTCACATGAAAAGTGCTCTAAATCACCAATAATTAGAGAAAAGCACATTAGAACAACTCTGAGGTATCAACCTACACTATCAAATTGGCAAACAGGACAAAAAAAGGAAAATGGCAAATGCTGGAGATAATATGGGAAAATGAGTGCACTATTGGTGAAGTTGTGAAGTAGTCCACCTGTTCCGGAAAACTATTTGGAACTTTGCTCAAAGGGCTGTAAAACTACACATTTGATCCAATAATATAACTATTAGGACTATATTTCAAGAAATCAAAGAAAAAAGGAAAAAGACCCATATGTAAAAAAAAATTATAGCTAGTCTTTTTGTGATGGTAAAAAATTAGAAATTAAAGGTATGCACATCAATTTGAAAATGACTGAACAAGTTGAGATATATGATCGTGATTTAATACTATTGTGCTAAAAGAAATGATAAAGAGGATGGTTTCAAATTCTTTCATAGTAAGAATTAGCTATATTTTTTGCATTAATATTCTCTTTCTTTTTGGACTTCAAAGAACCTTTGTCAGTATCATATGATTATCAAAATCGAGGACTAGACTTTTATCCAATACTAGGCTTATATTCCAAGACAGTATATTGATAAGGAGGCCATTGATAAGAAAAAAGTTTTATATACACCAAAATATTTATAGTAGAAATTTTTGTGTAGTAAAGAATTGTAAACAAAGACAATGCTATTGAGTAGAAAATGACAAAACAAATCATAGTACACATATATAACAGAATATTACTGTGATGTAAGAAATGATGAATGTGCTAAATACAGTGAAACATGAAAAGATATACATGAACTTATGCAGTGAATTAATCAGAATAAAAACAAACCCAATATATACAATGATTACAATAATGTAAATGAAAGAACAATCATAAAAAATTTTAAAGTGAATAATAAAAAATTATAAAGAATAAGTAAGGCTCCAAAGAAAAAGTGAGAAGACATATCTACCCCTTTTTAAAGGTGTTACATTGCAAATATTTCCAGATTTTTTGATGTAATGATTAATTTTGATGATTTTTCTTTTTTCTTTTTTATGTTCAAAGATATTACTTGTCTGTATTGGGAGATTGCTGGCAGGGGGAGGAGAGAATGCTGGGGAAATCTAGGATTTTTAAAAAAAGACTTTCTAAAGTATTGAAAATAAGAAACCTATGTCAAGCTGTTGAGGAATCAATAACAATTCTCCAATTTCCTGGCACCTTTAAAAGGCTTTGCTCATTTTCTGAGAACTAACTATCTATTTTACGAAATAGTTTTTCAATTCTTGACATTATTTTTGACCACATTATTTTGAGTTTTGCTGTAATTGATCATTTTTTGTAAGCTTTAATATTTAGTGTTTGACTTCTAGCTATAGCTGCTTTAATATTTTAAAAATATTATAAATTATTTAAAATGAAGGGAATTTACATTCAACTAATGAAGAACTAACAAAAATTAAAGAAACCTGCTCAATCTGGTTTTATCTGTTGAAGGTCAGATTTTTTGAAGCAACTTAGTGTCACTATGATCATCAATGACACAAAATGAAACCATATTCCAATTACTGCTTGCTTATAGTAATTTTCTTACCAGTTTAGGGTACAACCCAGCTAACCACCTGACTAGATTATTGAAATATCTTTTAAAAATTAGATACTTATTTTTCCAATTATATGTAAAAACAATTTTTAGCATTCATGTTTTGAAATTTTGAGTCCCAAGTTCCCTCCTTTCTTCTCTTTCCCCCCCCCCACCATTGAGAAGGTAAGCAATATGAGACATGTGAAGTCATATAAAACATATTTCCATATTAATCAGGTTGTGAAAGAAAACAAACAAAAAGAAACATACACACACACAAATAAAAACAGTGTGCTTTGATATGCATTCAGACACTATAAGTTCTTTCTCTGGAAGTTGATAGCATTTTCCATCATAAGTCCTTTGGAATTATTTTAGATCTTTGTATTGCTGAGAATAATTTAATCTCAATTGATTATTTTTTTCCATATTACTATATAGCTTTAATTTCTTCATCTGAAAACTGCCTCTTCATTTTCTTCGACCATTTGTATCAACCAGGAAGTGACTTACATTCTTATAAATTTGAATCAGTTCTCTAAATATTTAAGAAATAAAGCCTTCAGTTCCAATGATATTGTGATGAAGAGAGCCATCTACACCCAAAGAGAGAACAGTGGGAACTGAGCATGGATCACAACATAGCATTTTCACCCTTTTTGTTATGGTTTGCTTGTATTTTGTTTTCTTTCTCTTTTTCTTTCCTTTCTGATCTGATTTTTCTTGTGCAGCATGATAGTTGTAGAAATATGTATAGAAGAATTGCACATATTTAACATATATTGGATTACTTGCCATCTAGGGGAGGGAGTGGAGTAAAGAGAAATTTTAAAACACAAGGTTTTGCAATGGTCAATGTTAAAAAATTATCCACGGTCATGTTTCGAAAAAAAAAAAGTTGTAAATAAATAAAGCCTTTTTCACATAACTTGTTATAAGTAATTTTCCCCAGTTTTCTGTTTTCCTTTTAATATTGACTGCATTGGTTTTGTTGGTATAAAAACTTTTAAATTTAATATAATAAAAATTATCAATTTTATAGCCCATAATGTTCAATTTATTTGGTCATATATTCTTCCCTTATGCATGGATCTGACAGGTAAACTATTCCATACTAAATGATATCACCTTTTGAAATCACTTCTTAATGGAACTTTCTGCTTATATTCTCATCTCCCATCCCAATCCATATTTCCTACCACTGCCAGAATAATATTTCTTAGACACAGATCTAATCATGACAATTCCTTGCTCAAAACTCTTCCATATATTTCTATTGTCTCTTAAGTAAAGCTCAAACTCCTTTCCTGGCATTTCAGTTCACCCATCTCTTTATATTACTTTCTCCTTTGCACTCCATATTCTAGACCTTCTGTGGACTACTCCCTTTACTCCATATTTGTACTATGCTTTCTTATCATCATATCTTTGCTCACACTATTCCTCATGAATGTTCTCCTCTTTCATCTCTTCCTTCAAAGTCTAAGTCAAATGTCATCTTCTTTATTAAAACTTCTTTGATCTCTAAGCCACTAATAACTTTCTTCCTAGACCTCAGGTAGCAATTTTTTTTCACATTTCTCTAATTCACTTAATCATGTGATGTAATTTATTAGAAATATCTATCATATCTTTCATACACACACACACACACATATATATATATATATATATATATGTATGTATTAGCCTGTAAACTCCATCAAAGTAAACACTTTGCTAAAAGCTAGGTATACAAAGAAATGCAAAAACACTATCCCTGACTGCCAAGAGCTCATATCTAATAGGGGAAACTATGCAAACAACTATGTACATACAAATATACATAGATAGATATAGTTACATATGTGTCTGAATGTATGTATATTTATGCATATAGATAGATATACATGTATGTAAAGAGAGAGAAGAGATTGAGAGAGGGAGAGAGAGATTTTAATCTTGGGCAAGTCACTTAACTCTGTTTGTCTGTTTCCTACACTGTAAAATGAGCTGGAGAAGGAAATGGCAAACGCCTCCAGTATCTATGCTAAGAAAATCTCAAAAGGGGTCATGAAGAATGGGACACAATTAAAAATGAGGAAACAACTACCACACACACACACACACACACACACACACACACACACACACACACACGGAGACACATATATGTGGAAGATGGAAGGTAGTCTCAAAAGGAAGGCACAGCAAGGAAAAGGACCAGGAAAGAATTCTTGAAGAAGACAAGATTTGAACTGTTTCTTGAAGGAACCAAGTACATTATTAGGAAGAGGTGAGGCAGGAAAACACTGAAAAGCACAAAGTTAGGAGATGGAATTTCCTGTGTGAGAAGTAGCAAGGAGGTTGGTGCTAGATCACAGTATGTGGAAGGAGTAAAGTATAGTATACTGCAAAGATAGGAGGAAGGTTGGAAAAGGCTTTAAATGCCAGGTGAAGAATTTATATTTTATTCTGTGGGTACCAAGAAATTCTGTTTAAAAATCCTGGATAGCAGTACTTGCACCTTTAAGTGCTATATAAATTTCAGTTCATTGTTATTCACTCCCATGAATGAAAACAACAGCAGTGATTTCTAGTTATTCTTCTTATTGCCTTGACCTGAACCTAACATTAAATCTCATGTATTCTAGAACATCTTAGAATTGCTGCATGTCTTGCTGCACTGACCTAGTTATCCAACCATCTTCCTCCAAATCAGCAGTAGTAATTATAGGCAAATGGCATCCCAGAGGGAGAAAGAGGAGCACATAGAGTTGCTGAAGTGAGCTATGATCTTTTTGCCTTAAGTAGCCTCAATCTCCAAAGAGATCTCAGTGTCTGACCTTCTTCTGTTTATGAGCTTTGACATACAAGCCAGGAAATGACACAGACTAAGAAAATAACTCCTCTTCCTCCAGGCTGGCATATCTGCAAGCCAATCTTAAACTTGGGTCCTGTTTTTGCTTCACAGAACTGTCCCCAGAACAAGCTACCATTTGGACTTAGATTGGAAGTGCTGAGGAATCATCACGCTTATGTATTCAAATGTGAGGAGTGGATGGGGAGAAGCACAGAAACCCAGAGATTTGCTTTTTATTTGCTAAACTCAAAAGTAAAATTCTAATGTTTTTTAAACTAAACATGGCCAAAGAAATAGACCAAAATATGGAAAAATACTGACAATCAGTCCCTCTGGTGACTATTTACTCTATCTCTGCTTTCTCATCTATCTAGACATATTCTCTAAGCTCAGTTGCATCTACTGTATTGTAGAGTACATTGACTTCTTTGAGTATCTCATAAGCTCAGATCTGATTTGAAGAGCCTAGAAGGCCAGATACCCCACCTCTGTAAGCATGTCCTAGTTGTTAATCGTCTGATGTAGTACTTTCTATTTAAATAAAACTCAGGTTTACACAGAGCTCTCCAATTTTCCTCACAGAAAGCCTTGTGGAGTGGGTGGTATAAGTATTATTGCTCCTTTTATACAGAGGAGGAAACTGAGGCTTAATGATATAAAATACATCCTAAATAGCACAATCATGAAATGGCAAAGCCTAGATTCAAATCCTGCTCTTCTGATGTAAAGTTTCTGTAGACTTCTTCCTTACAGAAATAAATAGATGAATGAGTGAATAAATAAATAAATAGAAACTAAAAAATTAAACAACTGACAGTTATGAGTCATTCTAGTGGAATGAGTATTGGGCTGAGAGGCAGAAGACCCGAATTCTCCCTATGTCCAAGTGTAAGCTGCTTTACTCTATCTGGATCTTAGTTTACACATCTGTAAAATGAAATTAAACTACTTGATTTCTTGGTTTTGGTCTTCTTGTAACATTATTATGATTCTATATGGTGCTGAAAGAATCTACCTGACTAAATTCTTAATAGCTTGTACCAGACTTTTTGTCCTCACTTCTAAATTAATTGCAGAAATGGATTTTTTTTTTGTCATTTTCTCTCAATTTTCAAGGCATCAATTTTTCCCCCCTGTGTTTCCAGGGGAAACTTATCAAGCCTGATTTTTATTCCAGGAGTCACTTAAGAAGGCAGAGGCCCCAGCATCCTTTTCAGGGAGATTGGAATATAGAACAGGAAAGCTGCCCAGGGACTGATTGGCTACTTGAAAGATTGATTATCCTAAGACAGATGTATTAGGAGCCCTTTATCCTTTTAAACCTCTTCCAGATGCATATATTTCCCTTATCACAATTATCTCTGAGAGGCAGGGCAGGTGGTATTGAGACCATTTCATAGAACAGTAACCCAGAGGCATTTGGCTAAGGGCATTGAAATAACCCTGCTGGAGGGTATCTACATGTCAGGCAGGTCTGTGGTCTTTTCCAGCCCCCTGTTTTTGTTTTTTTTTTTTTTTGTTTTTTTTTTCTTTTCTGATTCTCCCTCCCCTTCTCCAGAGGTCTTGCCTATCAGAAACACAAAAGAAGGCAGGACAGTGGAAACCAATTAAAGAAACTCAAAGCTGTATTCCACAGCTCCTAGTCAGAGTGAACAGACTGCAAGTGTTAAAGGACTTGCTCCCCAAATTCTCTATCTCTTTTTCTCTCTTTGTCTCTCTGTTACTCTCTGTCTCGATCTCTTTCTCTCTTCCTCTTCCCTCTCCTCTTCTCTTCCCCCTCTCCTCTCTGTCTCTGTCTCCTCTGTCTTCTCTCTGTCTCTCTTTCTCTCTTCTTCCTCCCTTCCTCTCTTTTTTCTCCCTTTCCCTTCCCCATCTCTGTCTCTCTCTATCCCTCTCTATCTTTCGGTCTCTCTGTCTCTGTCTTGTCTCTCTCCTTTTTCTCTCCCCTTCTCTCCTTCTCTCTCCTGTCTGTCTCTCTTTTTTCTCTGCTTCTCTTCCTCTCTCTCTCTCTCTCCCTCTCCCTCCCTCTTCTGTCTCTCTATCTCTGTCCCCCCTCCCTCTCTCCTCCCCTCCTTTCTGTCTTTCTGTTTCTGTCACACACACACACACACACACACACACACACACACACACACACACACACACACACACTCACACATCATCATCCAAGAATTAGTAAGCAAAGGCAGCTCAATTGATGTCTGGAGAGCTGTCCACGAAGAGTGGTGATGGAGGAGACGGGGCGCGGGGGAGGCGGGGGGGGGGGGCGAGGAGAGGGAGGGAGGGAGGCCGAGGAGGTGGGGTGAGAGCACCATCCAGGCTTTGGGCCGCCTAGGTGGGAGAGGACTGCTTTCTCCTCCTCACCCCCCTCCTCTCATGCTCGGGTCAGGTTGGTTGGCAGAGCAAGGGTGATAAGGATCGAGCCGTGACGTCAAAGGAGCAGACCCGCTAAAGCCGAGCCTCTGGAGGGCATCGTTGAGAGGTGGAGACACAGACTCCGACCCAGACCCGGACGGAACCCGAGAGCACAGCAGCCGCGGGCTGGTGCTGCTACAGACCGATCCAACTCACTGGGACAGCTCCCTGCTGGGACTTGCGCTCGGAACTCAGCCCCAGCACAGTCCCTAGGTAAGGCGCACGGAAGAAGTGCCTCACCACCTCCCCTCAAACACTCCGCAAGCTTGGCTTGCCTAATTTGAGAGCTCCCTCCGCCCATATAAGGCGGGGGTGGAGTTGTAGGGTGAGACCTGGGCATAGAAGAGATGGTGGGGAGACCAAATGGAAGGAAGGGTTAGTTAGGGCAGAGGATATGAGAAAAGACTCAGAGAATTGGGGGATTAAGTCGGGAGTGGGATGGGCTGGAAGAGGAAAGGGTTTAGGATCAATTTTCCCCAAATGACAGCTCAAATCCATGTATTCCCTGGGTTTCTCCCGAAAGCGGAGACTGAATGAAGCCTTTTATCAACCTTGGCGAAGACATTAAAAAAAAAAACAAAAAAAAAAAACTGAAGTCACATACATGCTTTCCCTCCTAATCAGGACCAGAGATAGAGGCAGGTTGCACAGTGGGTTAGTCTTTGTAAACAAAGTGAGTCCCGCCGCTTCTGGGCTTCTCTCAAAGAAATATTGCTGGAATTAGACTCACTCCATCGCTTTTCGTTTTCATTTTATTTTCAAAAAGTCAATCTTGTCTTGTTAGCGAGAGCTCAAACGAGGTCGACTTGGAAGGGATGCAATTGAAAAGGGATGAAGATTCAATTAGTTCACTAACATCTCTCATTTCCTGGGTTATAAGATGGAAATGGAGTAAGAAGCAGGGATGTTTGAGGCTGAACAGAGCAAGAGTTTAACTATTTATCCTTTGTATTTACAGCAACAGTCACGCCCAAAGGGTCGAGGAGTCATGGCTCTGGCTGAATTTGGTCTCCTCACTTGGCTTCGGGAGAGCCGGCAGTCGAGGAAACTAATCCTTTTTATAGTATTTCTTGCTCTCCTCTTGGACAATATGCTGCTCACTGTTGTGGGTAAGTGGAAGTCTCTTTTCTTAGCTTTTAGCTTTTTCTTTAGCATTTTATGTGACCTAGCTACCCCATGCTTTTCTGGTAACCCTGACCCTTGAGATTTGCTTCTAAATAAATTATAGGAATTTGACATGTTCCTCAAAAGCACATGGTTAGAAGTTGGGACTCAGAATCATAAGCTTTTGTTTCTGCTACTGAGACATTTGTGGCTTCATTTTCCCTGGTGGTAACATAAGACTCTCCAGATAAGCAGCAGAACTTATGTTTCCTCTTGATAGTACATCCCCTCCCCATTTCATTGTGGTGGAAAAGATTTCTGTTGCAGAAAAGAAATAATATCTAAAGTTCTAATAGTTTTCTGGCTTTCAAAAAAATTCAGCATCAAAGAAGATGCACTTTATTGTAGGGTCAACCCTACAACAATGAGAAAAAGTAACATTTCTCCCCAGCTCCAAACCAAGGAATGAGTTGAAATTATACCATTGAATGTGTTGTGCCAGGAACATTTGCTGACCAGCTTCCAAGGTAATTTTGACAGGATGTCAACTTCAGACTCAGACTTTATTAGATTACCTCATTTGAAAAATGGAAAACTAAGCCTCCTGAATTAACCCCATTAGTTTAAAAAAAAAAAAACAACTAACATCTGATAGGTTTTCTTTTCCCTGAAATGCTTTAATTTTAAGTGGATCTAAGTGACAATTATTACAGAGGGTTGGTTGGTTCAGTATGAGGTGGCTTCTGTTATTTCCGTTTGCAGACTTGCCGGACACATCTTCTGAACCGCAGATAGATCAGATTCTTGTATAAGAGAGGACAGAGGATGCGGTCTCTAATTTGATCTTGGTTAGAAACTATCCTGGCTCTTTTATACTGATGGTCTAACTGGATATATTTTACCTGGAACTTCAGTGGAATCATGAATGTTGCTTGTACTCTCTGAAACCCTTTGGAATTGTGAATTGACTAGATTATATAATAAATGCAAAATCCAAGTTTTAAGCTTATTTCAAAATTGTAATTTCCTGTGCTGTTTTGCATTTTAGATTTCTATTTTCTTGTTTTATTTACTTAAATGTCCTTAAAGCTGAATACATTCTATGTTTGGAGAAACACTGAAAATTCTGGATAAATACTGACCACATTTTGCCTTTTAACTAGCCTTCTTCTTGGAAATGATGGCTTATGGTGAACCACTACGAATTAAAGGGCTTTATGGAGAGAGTAAAGGATATAAATTGCGATTCACTTTCTTAACTGTCCTTGAGTAGATTGAATATTAATAAGATAGGTTAAATAAAGTAAACTTGTTTTAGTAAATTACTTTTCCCACTCAATTTGAAGAGAACTAGTTGGTTATGGCCAACCACTTCTCTGTTTTGCTTGTGTTTCTAGTGCCCATCATTCCCAGTTACTTATACAGCATTAAGCATGATAATAATGCCACAGAAATACAAACTGCCAAACCAGAAACTGGGTCTCCCACCTTCAGCAGCATCTTTTCCTATTATGATAACTCCACAATGATCACTGGAAATACCACTAGAGCACGTGGACAAGGACAGTCCTATAAAACAGTGACACAGCAAATGGTGGTCAATGCAACCAGCATCCCATCTGACTGCCCCAAGGAAGACAAAGACCTGCTTAATGAAAATGTTCAAGTCGGCTTATTATTTGCTTCCAAAGCGACCATACAACTCCTCACTAACCCTTTCATAGGGCCAATGACTAACAGGTAGGTCATTCCTTGGTGAAATCATGTGTTACCAATTCCTGTCAAGAAATATCTGCTGAACTAACTTCTTACCTTTTACTGTATCTTGCTACTATTTTTCTTAGGATCTATCATTCTTTTCATCATGAGATAATTTCAATGGAAGTCAAATGGACAAGCCAACTGCTACCATATCTTTTACCTGTTATCTTTACCCATGATCTCTTCTCTCATGTCAAATTAAAGATGCATTCCTATATTTGTCTTTTTTTCTTATCCTCCAAAATAACTTTAGGAGATTTTTTAAGGTGAGAGTAACCAGCATCTTTGATCTGCCATTCTGATTTCAATCCTGGGTTTGAACAGTGAACAGCTGCAAAAATAGCCTTTGTTTAGTCAGCACTCCACAGTAACCACTGCCTGTCCAGAATTTCTAAGTGTCATTTAGTTTTGTTTCTTCCTCCTTTTCCCACACCCTGGCTTCATACCTCTTTTTGAGAACTTCTTTTTGGATTACATGACTAAGAGGGAAGAAATGTGAAAAATATGAAAAAATGACACATCTATGAGGCTTGCTTATAGATAGCATTTTAAAGGCAACTTTGGAGCAATGTGGTAAGTCCTTCCATTTTCTTAGTTGCTAGGCTTATGTTTACAGATAGGAGATTAAATGGCAAATTAAGGGAATCATTCAATCTCTATCCCCTTAAAGACATCCCTGATTTTAAGACCTATTATCTGGACATTACTAGCAAAAAGTGTTTTCTTGAATTAAATTTTCTAGATAATAAAATCAGCTCTTTACTTTTTATGTGAATTGATAAATCAAGTATTTAGTGGACAGTAAACATTTGTCCAATATGATTCCAGGTGCTACGGGATACAAAGTCATAAACTTCACCTATAATTAGTTTATCATTTTGGTGGGGTGATAGGACTCAGTTTCCTCATCTGCCTAATAATTCAGATGTCTCAGATTCTAATAATTTATAATTTTAACAAGATATATGCATAAGAAACAATGAATAAGTAAGATTGTTTTATATACATGCATTTATGGACATCTATAGTCATACATGTCAGAATTTTAATTTCAACTGATTTCATTTCATTTCAATAAGATTTCAATTGTCCTATCTGATAAAGGACTAGAATAATATATTATAAACATATATGAGCATTACCAGAGATGTAGAGATCTGGCTAAGCCATTTATCATCTTTGGGTAACTTAAATTTTTTGGACTTGGTTTCCTTATATACAAAGTCAGACATCATTCTATTGTAGATAGCCTCTAACATGTCTCCCGTTCAAAATTATGATGCTACAAGCCTGATATAAATTGAGGTCATAATGGAAGGCTCTACTGAGGATGCTGGTCTTGAGCTGAATCATTGATAGAAGTGTAAGATGGGATTGGATGATGGAAGATATTTTATATGACCGTAACAGTGTGAACAAAGGCACAGAGAAGGAAATGAATATGGTAGTGAGTGAGAGGGATGATTAAAGGAGAACTGTCTGGTAGTTGGGGTAGGTTATGGAAGGTCTGGAAAACTCAGAAGAATAATTTAGACCCCAAAAAGCAGGCAGTAGGGGGGATCCTTACAAATTCTTGCTCAAAGCAAGAAAGAAAAGACACCAGAGTATTAAGCCCATATTAGTGTGCAAATGAATTAGAGCTGGGGAAATCAAGCAGCCTAATGATGCCGGATATAAAGGGAGGAGATGCACAAGTGGTAGCATTAGGAATGAAGAAGAGATGAAAAAGACGTTCCGAGAGTACCAGGGAAAGACTAGAAGATCTTATATGTTATGAAATGCTTTTTGTCTAAAGCAATGGTCTTCAAACTTTTTTGGCTACATACCCCTACCAGTGAAAAACAAATAAATGTGAGTATTTATTTATAAAATATACATGTCCCATTGTACTTATAGTTATGTAAATTAAGAACTTGCCCCAAAATAGAAATGAAAAAGAGGAAGTTGAAATAACATTTTATTGATTAACAATACAAACCCTTTTTTATTCTCACTAAACTATTATTATTAATAATTGTATTTAGTGAAAGCAACATTATTGAATATGCTTTGCTATTTTTAAAAATCTTGGCTTAATGCCTTTTTGTTACATTGATTCAAAGATCTGGTTCTGAATTCAGTTTATTACAATATTTGATATTAATGGTTGTCATTGCTGAAAAAAATCTGACACAAAGATATTTGGCTCTAAATGGAGGAAGTTCATTGTTACCCATTATTAAATCATGCTATTCAGTTTTTCAATCCTATCTGGCAATGAGGTAAAGATTTTCATTGAAATTTAGCTAGTAAATATCCATCTTCAAGGTAGCTAAGTGGCATAGCCGATAGGACACCAGCCATGGAGTCAGGAGGACCTGAGTTCAAATTCATCCTCAGACACCTAATATTTCCTAGCTGTGTGACTCTAGAAAAGCCACTTAACCTCAATTGCCTTGCAAAAAAGGTGAAATTTCCATCTCCTTTGATGTTTATCAGTTGTTAGAAATTTTTCAGAGGGAGTTGACTTTTTGTATTTTAACAAATGTATTAAAACTCACTTAAGCCTTTTATTTGGTAGGTTTTTAACAAGGTAAGAAAATTCTGCTCCTAAGTTTTTATATGTAGATATAAGAGACATCTTTCTAGGCGACCCTTGTCATTTTCAGCATCCCAAAGAGAAGGGAATAAGTATTGCACAAAAGCACAATCCACAGCATCAAACTCAGCACTAGTTAAGGAGGATTGAAAAAAAAAAGCTGTTGAAGAAAACAGTTCTAATTGAGTGACATTCAAAATAAGGAGGGAAGTTGAGAACCTGGAAGACAAGGAGGCTAACAGTACCCTCTATGGAAATAGAAAAGTTCAAAAAAGAGATGGGATTTGGAGCAAAAAATAATGTATGGCCATTGCCCAACACCTTTTGCAGCTGTCACAAATGGAAGAGTGAAGGACAATACAGGGGTAAAGGACAGAGAGTCTTATCTGAATGGGTATTTGGGTTGAAGTTGATGTTATAAAAAGAAGGGATTCAGAGGGTATCTAACTGGTGCAATGGTTAGAGTCACCTCCTGAATCATCTCCTGAATTCAAATCTGGCTCCAGACACTTAGTACTGTACAATCCTGGGCAAGTCACTTAACCTTGTTTGCCTCAGTTTTTTCATCTGTAAAATAAGTTGGAGAAGAAAATGCCAAACCACTCTAGTATCTTTGCCAAGAAAACCCCAATTTGGGTTTCTTCTAAATAAAACCTTCAAAATAAAAGTTTTTTTGAATCCATTAAATATATATATATATAATATATTTAAATATATTTATTATATTTATATATTATATATATTTACATATTAAATATAAAAAGTGAACAACTGATAACATCAAAGAAGAAGAAAATTTACTGTAAGCTGAATTTTAATGAAAACACTTGTCTAACTGGTAGATAGGGTTGAAAAACTGAATATCATGATTTACTAATAGCCAACAATGCACTTCCTCCATTTAGAGCTAAGTATCTTTGTGACAGATCTGTTTTCCCAAACAAAGAGATTCATGCCAGCTGAAAAGTTGGACTTAATCCATCTTCCCAGTGTTTGTTTGATTGATCACATATACATTGTGGGATCGTACTATTAGGAAACCATAGATCTAGAAAAATGGCATTGCTGACCCACAGTCAGGAAGACTTTATTCACATTTATAACTTGTCTCCATTCATTTCCTAGACTTCTAAGTGGCAGACTGCTAGGTCATATTAGAGTCATGATAATGGCCCTGAACCACATCCTGCCCCTATTCTTGTTAATTAGTCAGAAAACTATTTTTAGTGGTAGGGGGCAAAATATACTCACAAAACTAATCCAAGGCTGGTTTGAGATTATGACCCCACTAAGATGTATCATTATAAATACGACAACTCATCTTCTTGTCAGTAAAAAAAAAATCAAATAAATTTAACTAGTAATGGTTTCAAATATGTTTGAGTCTCTATGTGTGGGAAGACCAAGTAAGAGCACTTCTCGAAAATACATCTAACATAATTATAGAAAACTGCTTAGGGTTTTGTGTTCTGAGAAAGCAAAGAGCTCATCTAGCACACAGCAAATTGGAAGACATTATCATAATAATGCCCTTGCCAGACACCTGGTGGGAGTGGTGTTAAGACACTGTGCAGTTCTAGGAGACTCAGGAATCGAAATGATTGAAGCTTCAACAATTCTCCAAATGCAAATGGAAAATGAATGAGTTTTTAAAGCTGGTTCATATTGTAATGTTTTGCTTTTGTCAAGGGAAGCAGCTTGTTTAAACACAGTGGTTTTTTCACTATTAAACATTCAGCATGAGACTAATGCTTTAGTTGCCTATGGTTGGGGTTTTATACATACACTGCATGTAATATACATGGCATATATACATATTTCTGTGTGTTCTCATGCAAATACAAGCATAAATATATGTACATAAACATGTGCATGTGTACATGTCTATACCCATAGATACATTTTTCTCCAGAGAGAAGCCTTGTTTAACTTTGCTGTTTTTTAAAATAGGATTAATTGATCATTCCATTAGCAGGCTTTTATGAAATACCTAACTAGTACTTTTCAGGCATTTTGCTGATTGATGAGGGATGCAAAGACAGAAATGTAATAGTTCCTGCCTTCTAAGAGCTTATATGTAGATATATACAAAAATTTTAAAAAGATAATCTTGGTAGGGGATAGGATGATGGGTAAGAAAAGTACTTACCACTGAAGGAATCAGAAAGAGCTTGATGTTGAAGGTAGCATTTCCAGATACATTGGCTACTAGAGACAGTCAGGTAACACAATGGAGTTAATGCCAAACCTGGAATCAGGAAGACCCAAATTTAATCAAAACCCAATTTCCCTACTGGTAAAATAGCATGACAATAATAGCACCTATCTCTTAGAGTTGTTATGAGAATAACATGAGATAATATCTGTAAAGTTCTTTGCAAACCTTAATACTATATAAATACTAGCTTTTAAAATATTGCTCCCAATTATCTATAAGAGGTTCATAGAAACCTAGAGAGGATAGGAAGGGTTTGAGACCATTTGCTCTATCTCCTCCTTGAACCTTATATTCGCTTTACAACACTCTCAGTTTGCCAAGGAACACCGCTTCAAACCTGGACTTTGATAGGGAATTTTCTACCCCAGAAGTCCAGTTCATTGATGTGATTTATCCTTCAACAAAATTTCTTATACCAAACTGGTTTCTTTCAGACATCTAGTATCTCCAGAGGTTACCTCCCTCTTCTAAAACTTTATGTGTGATCGGGGATCATAGGATCACCAAATAATAAAAGTAGAGTGAGGAGGACCTCAGATGTCATCATAATGGTGTCAAAATCAAATAGAAATGAACCTGTGGGGCATATATTAACTTAGGAAAGCACAACTCAACATTATCTATGGTGTATTGTATTTATATTTGTTTTATTAAACATTTGCCAATTATGTTTTAATATAATTCTTGTAACACACAACCTCAGAATTTCAAGACTAATTCAGGTAGATAGTGCTTACTTTCTGCCTTCAACATCTTTCCTTTTTCCACATATAAGCACTTAATTTCATAGAATTTTAGGACTAGTCTAATCTCCCATTTGACACATGAGAAAATGGAGGCCTGGGAGAGGAAAGCATCTTGCCTTCAGTGAAAAAATATTTGCAGAGATGGTAATATAGCAATAAATAATAATACTATTTATAGTAACATTTAATATATAAGTAAAATCTCATCCTCATAACAACCAAAGAAATTAGGTACTATTATTATCTATATCTTATTGATGAAAAAGTGAGGCAGATAACAGGTTAAGTAATTTGCCCAGGATGATACAACCAATAAGTTTTTGAGGTGGGATGAGAATTCAGGTCTTTGGAGCTGTGGGTTGAGCACTCTAAGCCCATGCTGCTTGGTTACCTTTACATTAGGACATAGGTCTTTTGGGCTGTCTTCTTTCCACTATACCATACTGCCTTTCCTTTTCCTTATTTTCCTTACTATGTTGTGTATTCATATCCTTTATCATGATGACAGACTTTTCTGCATCTGAGCAGGGTTCTCCTTGTTTGTACCAGGTTGAATTGAACAAAATCAAGACTGCAATTGTTTGTCTGTTGCTAACTATTGTAGTATTGGTATTATTATATGTAAATCAGTACAGGTTAGTTCTTGAAGGTTGTTCAAACATGAAAAGTAATATGGCTTATCACAAAGTATTTTATTATCATGAGTTTTGGCTAGCTTAACTAAGAGATTCCTAAATATTGTGGGAAGAATGAGGCTTGGAGGTATGACTTGCACACAGATTCAACCATTTTATGCTCTTAAGTGATGTACTATTTGGAGCAAAATAGTCAACTTTGTAGAATGTTAGAATCAGAGTTGTCATAGGATTAAAAGAAAGAAAGATCCTTAGAAATCATTTGTAACTGAGTTCTGAGCCTTTTTTGTGTGTCTCATGAAGTCATGGGAATCTCCTAAAGACCATGACCCCCTTCCTAGAATGATAATTTTTAGATGCATAAAATAAAATATAGAATATGGCAAAGGAAGCCAATGGAAACAGTTCTCAACATATAGAATAAGTTCGTATACCCCAGGTTACAAACTCTTTAGACTACCATGTTCATTTATCAAAGGTGGAAAATATAGAATTCAAGAGAATTGTCTAAAGTCATTGGACTAGGCTTATGATTTCCATAGTGTAGGAAACTCTTGGAAAAGAGATTTCCTCTACCAATGCTGATAGGCAACTGTTTTCCAAAGAGTTGCCTAGGATATAGAGAGATTAAATAAGTCTCTCATGCAGCCTTAGCACTTGAATTCTTGATTTTGTGATCTGTTTTCCACTAAGTCCAGTTTCCCAATATCATATATGTAATAAATAACAGAGCCAGAATTCGAACTTAGAACCTTTGGGTTGCATTGTTTCCAAAATAAGAATGAAAATTTCTTCCCATGAGACTAAGCTTCTTGAGGACAAATGAACTTGGATAAGTTCTAGGCAGATTGAAAATTGCCTTCCCTCTGTGGCACTGGCTGGCAGAGGATTTGTGCCTTCATGATAATGCATGATTTTAATCTATCAAAAATTTAATTCCTATGGGTTATGAATGGAGAATTGAATTTTATGACATGAACAGTATGTGCATTTATAAAGAGTCATATTTTTAAATGACTCTTGTTGACTCTGCCCTAATATGCCCTCCTCCCCTTGTCTACCTTTGATTCTGGGTCAGTGGTGGGGGCAGGAAGAGATGGGAGTGGAGCAAAAAATGTGTTTTTCATCTTTGTATTTCCCACTGTGCCTAACACAGAACTTTGTAGATAGCAGGCTTTTAATAAATTAGGAAGATTTTAGTCTGACTTCCAGTTTGGACACTTACAAGTTATTTCACCTAACCCCTGAAGTCGCTTAATTTCTTTTGGTCTGAGTTTCTTCCTCAATGAAATAGAAATTATAATGACACTGACTTCACAGGGTTGTATCAAAGAGCATTTGAGATAATGTATATAAAAAGTATTTGCAAACTTTAACATACTAAATCATTGTGAATTATTATTATTATTGTAAAGTTTGTTCAATAAATAAATGGGTGTGATCAAGTGTCCAGATTTGAATCTCTCAACCTTCTCTTTTTATCATATAGTAGGTTCAGAAACAATCCGTGAACCTACCAAAGCCAGAGAATGCCTTTAGTCATTTGAATTATATTTCTAAGAGACAAGTAACCAGCTTCATAGTAGGTTTCATTCAACTAGAATGTGAAAATGAAAAGTATAGTAGGTTTTTTCAGCATTTAGTTACAAAGATGAATTTCTTGAATAAAAACACAGAAAAAATATTTCTTGGCAAGACATTGTGAAAAATCTCTTTTCTGTCTTTTCATATTGAAGTTAAGTTGCTATTGTTAAAAGTGACAATGGATATAGTGAATAGAGCAGATTTCATTTGACAAGTGTGAGAGTCAATATTACCAGAATTTTTAGAACAGGAATATATCCTAAGGAGTCCAGACTCAGTTTGATTTCTCAGTTATTTCCAGGAATGGGGCATCTCCTCCAATTTCATCTTAGGCTTCTCAGTGTCTCAAAATTCTGTTTTTACCAAATCCATATCAGTAACTAGGCTACTATTCTGGTCCATGTTAAATAATGATTTAGCATTTTCTCATATAACTTGAAATTCAGGGACTTTTCCCAGAGAAACATACAATGTACACTGAAAGGAGGATTTCAGAACTCATCTACTTTGACCTTTTGATTTTATCAAATTCTGAAATAGGTAAATGAAAGTAAATGGAAGAACCAGCACTAGGCCAAAGGTCTCCTGACTTCTGCTCCAGTGATTTGGACAGCCCAAACACTGTCATTTTAGCTAACATCAGGCTAACAAAAACAAATTTATTTTAAAAGATTTTGTACGTAGGATATAGAGGTTTTCTATTCACTGTCAGTTGGTCTGAAGTGAGCCTTCTGGTAATAAGCAATGACCTTTTCAGTTTCACACTTGGCAGGAAAAGCAGCTGTTTGAGGAAAGCCTCTCTAGTTGGAAATGTTGTTAACTAAAGTATGCAGAAAAGTCAGAAGATAATGGTTAGAAGATTAGGGGTTTCTTTACCCACTGAATGATCAAGATAATGTATTTTCAGAGAATAAAGTCAGTGTTAACAGAAGAAGCAATCTGCACTCCAGTGACCTATAGGACACTTAATATGTCACTTGAAAAAAAAACTGATATGTGGAAATATGGATTTATAATACAAATAACTAACTAACTTGTAATGAATCTTTTCATAATGAGAGTGAGAGAAAAGTCACAAAATAGGATGCCCTCTAAAAGCAAGCTTCCCTGGTGCATTTACAGATGAATTTATAGAAATTCATTGTATATGCTACCTGTTTGCATATTTATTTCTGTAGTGAGATCTATCTGCCTTCTTAGGAAAGAATCTAGAATTAAGATCATTTTGTGAGTATTCCAGACATTTAGCCTATATTTAGGCCTTTCATGTCATGGAGGCTAATCGATCACATTATAGCAGGGTTTCAAGATTTTTTTTTAAATTGCTCTCCACAAACTGAACTAATAGTAAATAAAAGGGACTGACAGCAAGGAAAGCAGGCCACATCTCCTGGACAGCCTTCCACAGAAGTAACATAGGACAGAGTCCTAAGTCTCTATCAGTCTGTATGATAAGAATGACGTCCTTTGCTAAGATGACCAAAATTGCACATTCATAGACTTTGATGATTCACTGCCTTCTAGTATAATTGTGTTAATAAGCATCTTCTCTGACAACCAGTCCCACTGGATTCACTGGGTCCCTGGCTCTGAGCAATTGATATATAAACACTTCCTCTTTTTCAGGCTATTTTAGGCATTTTTAATCTCAAGTTGATGCTTTTGTTATGTGTAAAGCCCCTTGGATGTAGACTGGATCTCTTGGCTACCTCACAATCTAGAAGTGGGATTCTTAACCTGGAATCCATGGACTCTCAGGAGGACTATGGATAGATATCAAAGGTTTCATTTAAACAACTATATTAATATATACAATTCACATGTATATGATTAATGATACTGATACAAATAATATACTTACAAATATATCAATGTATACTTATATATGATATAAATTTTCATATTCTATGATAACTTACGTGGGAAATTTTCCTTTTTATTTTCACTCATTTCTAACTAAACTTGTATTTTATTCAATTATGAAGATAAGCAGCAAAACAGTCTTTTTTAAAAAATTATTATGGCTTTTTTTTCTTTTACAAAATATATGCATGGGTAATTTTTCAACTTGACCCTTGCAAAACCTTCTGTTTCAAATTTTCCCTTCCTACTCCCCACTCCCTTCCCTAGAAGGCAGGTAGTCCAATACATGTTAAATATGTTAAAATATATGTTAAATCCAATATATGTATGCATATTTATAGTTATCTGCAGCAAAACATTCTTAAGAAAAAGGAGTCCATAGACTTTACCAAAAGAGTTGATAATATTAAACAGGTTAAGAATTCATAGAATAAGAATAAGAAATTACCTTCCCCACCCTGGAAAGAATTTAAAAAAGAGCGAGTCACCAGGATTCAGAGTGCAGGTCTGTATAATCAGCAATAATCAGCTTGTTCTGTGATTTTTGAAAAGGGCAAAGGAAAATATGGCATGAGCAAGTATGAGAAAAGAGATTCAGATTTTTGTTAAATGTCAAAGTTTATTAGCATTTGATAAAATTACCATACTCTAAAGACCATTAAATATTGGAAAGAGGAAAAATATTAGGGGTTTGTATGTGTGTGGATCTTAAAAAAAATCTATTTGGACTAGCATCAATGCAAATACAAGGACTGTCAGAACCAGAAGGATCCTAATCTACCCTTTTATTTCACTGATATGGAAACAGACTCTCAAGCATATTAATGCTTTCCCCAAGATCATAAATTGGAAAATGGCAGAACCAGGACTGAAACTCAGTTCATCTCTTAAAAAAAGAAAAAGATTTTTGGTTTTGTTTATTTTTACAATGTCTACATTTCCCACTGGAATCCTCTCCCAATTCCTTTTAAAAAGTTATCTTTCATTGCAAGAGTTCTTAACTTTTTTGAATCTTGGATATCTTTAGCAATCTAGTAAAGCTTCTGGATCCTCCTCAGAATAATGTTTTGTTCCCTATCTTTTATCTAAAAGCTAAATTTCAGTTAAAAGTTAGTGAAAACAAAAATAATTTTTTTCCCTTTCCAGTTCACAGATCCCCTGAAGTCTAAGCTTTGAGGGCCTATAGACCCCAGTTCAGAATCCTGATATAAAAAAGAATTGTAAAAAAAAACCAAAGGGTTATACAAACTAATTGGCATATCAGAAAAGTCTGACATTGTACAAAGTGTTCCATACCCATGTTCCCTCACCACTCTGACTAAGTAGGGAAATAATTTTTTACATATCTTTGGGTTTAGTCTTGGTTAATTATATTATATTGGTTATATTATATTATATTATATTATATTATATTATATTATATTATAT
Organism: Sminthopsis crassicaudata; assembly: GCF_048593235.1. Taxonomy (NCBI): domain Eukaryota; kingdom Metazoa; phylum Chordata; class Mammalia; order Dasyuromorphia; family Dasyuridae; genus Sminthopsis; species Sminthopsis crassicaudata. The sequence goes on from NC_133618.1 coordinate 594,347,279, forward strand.
TGTAGTTTCATAGCACTCAATTTCTATCAGTCTGTGATTCTTCCTATTTACATTGCTGTTCTATTTATAATGTTGTGCACATTGTTATTGTTGTATATATCATTTCCCTAATTTTTCTTCCTTTATTCTGAATGCATTTTTACATTTTCTTTGCTTCTTTGTATTCTCATATTCATCATTTCTTACATCACAATACAATCCTATTACAGTTACGTATCATAATTTTCAGTCATTCTCTAATCAATGAATATCTACTTTGTTCTCAGTTCTTTTTTACTACAAAAAGTGCTGCTATAAATATTTGATGTCTATGGGATTTTTTTGTCATTGACTTTCTTATAGTATATGCCTCACTGTAGAATCTTTTTAGTCACTTTTTTTAGTTATTCTGTTAGCATAATTTCAAGTTGATTTCCAGAATGGTTGGAATAGTTCACAGCTCTACCAACAATGTATATAATGTATACATTTTGGCACAACTTCTCCATTCCCATCTTTAGTCAACCTTTGTGATTTACTGATGCTACTCTAAGTGTAATATCCTGATCCAGGAATGGATAAATTAATTCTATAAATTTTGATATCATTACTAAATGAAACCAAAATTCAAAAGGAACTTGTGGATAAATGGAAGGATGAGTCACAGCTTCTGGTTACTTATATTTTTAAATCTGCTGTTTGTATACTGTCAGGTCCCCAATTTGCTAGAACAAAGATCAAAATCAATAATAAATTAGAGGAAAGGATGTGAATATGAGGTACAAAACTCAGCCTATTGAGATAATCAGTTGAAACTGAAAAATGGACAGAGCTACAGCTATTGACATAGACTGTTATCATTTCTTAAGAAAGTGTAACCATTATATATAATTTGTCACAGTAATGATACCAAAAAAGCCTTAGACACTCAGTCATCAGATATGTTATTTCTTGGTCATGCAGAAAGAGATGGCAGACTGTAAGGGAAGCATTAGTTTAGGATATAAGTTCATTTATAATCTCTTACAAAAGGAGGATGCCATAATATTAAAGCAATAACATATATAAAATGTCAATAAAACAGTATAAGGCAAGTCATCCTGAGGTTGTTAAGGTAAAGATTAAGGTAAAACTGGATGTAAAATACAAAAAAAAATTGAATGGGAAAGATTTAGAAACATTTTTATAATAAATTTATCTAGTCACTATTAACTAACATCACAGTTCCCAAGGTACTCCATGAGGCAGTAGAGTTGACACTAAAAAAATAAAGGGAAGAGTCAGTTATGCACAGAGTGGGACTGTACTGTAAAGTTTCAAAGAAATTAAGAAATTAGTTCCCAAAGTATCTGAAATAAGGGAAGATGCTAAAGTTCTGGGAAAATCATGGATGTTATTGTTGCCAAAAAAGAGAGATTCAAAGAATATCAGTTAATAATGACTCATATGCTAACTTCTCCATTTCTACAAACTTTTTTTAGGAAAATAATATCTACAAACATTGAAGACATACTTGATGAGGGTAGGGGAAGGAAGTAGATAGGCTTCTATACATATGATATTCTATAGCAAACAATGTTTTTAGTCATGCTTTTGATCAAAAGATAAAGAGATAATGAAAAGTATTTTATTCAGAAAAACAAAATATTACCTTAAAGGTTTTCTTTTGACAAGATGTCTCCCATGTATATTTTCAAATAAGAAAAAGTTATTTGAAAGATACAAATATAGAGAACTGTTAGATAATCTCCTGATTACTAATATCAAATGCGACTTAATAAAAAGAAGATGGGTCCTCACTGCCAACATGGAGGTTGTTCATTATACAGTCAAAATAGAAGACAAAATTTAATCTGGGCCCCATGATCTTATTTTAAAATATTTTTATAACTTTTCCCAATATAATTAATTTCACTTATAATCCCATGTATTTTATTTCATTTAAAAACATTATTCTGAAAATGGGTTCATAGTCTTCATTGGGCTGTCAAAGAAGTTGTATACAAAAGGTTAAAGGTTAAGAACTCCTGCTATAAGTGAATGATGAAGTCCTTCTGTTTGCATTGTATTGGTTGCATCAGATACCTGAACATTTCAGAGCTTCTATAATTCTATAATCATTTAAAATAATTCACCCTAACTATCCATGGTGCATAAATCAAATAGATAAAGATTGGCCATTATTCAGGGCAATTGGATGGACAAATAAAAAAAGTGGTCTTTCAGTTACAAATACCTTGAGCTGATATTACATATTGATAATGAGTTTGATTGGGAATTGATCAGAAGCAGAAGATGAATTGCTTTTGGAAAACATCATAATTCTTTTTATTACTCCAAGTTTCTCCCTGAAATAAAGGTTCCTCTTCTTAATAACAATAGTCTTTAGATAATTCCATATAATTCTGAATCATGGAATGCACAATCCCCAAAGAATTTAAGTTAGTCACCCAAGAGAGGTGGAAAAACTTATGCTATGTGCTAGTAGGCACATACTGCAAACTAAAAATTGAGCAAAAGGAACATAATGAATGCCCAGAGAAGTGTATGACTTCAAAAGAAGCCAGGAATAGAAAAGAGATTTTTTAAACTTAAGTATAAGATAACATTTATCCCTAGTATAGTTCATCTCATTGGAGTTGATTCAGTGTTCTAATTAGCCATGGACTAGAAGCTAGGTTGATTTTTATAATAAATGAATGATATTATTCTTTATAGTTAAGGTAAGTCAAAAATTATTTGCTACTCTGATTTTGGTACACAAGTGGGAGAAGAGAGGAGGGAGAAAAGAGAGAGGAAGGAAATGGAGGAGAGAAAAACAGAAAAGAGAGAGAGGGAGAAATAGAGAGGGAGACAGATAATCAGAGAAAGAGCCACAGAGAGAACAATGGATACCTTTTGTACTTCATTGGTACCCAGTGTGGAAGTGTAAAAAGGTCACTAATACAAAGGAGGACCTTCTATGGAGGATTTTAAAAGTTTCATAGATTTTAGATACAGAAAGAGACTTAGAGATCATCTTATCTAATTACTTCATTTTAACAGATAAATAAACCTAAAAAAATTAATTCATACATGGGGTACCAAAGCTCAATTTTTCTGACTTGAAGACCCTTCTCTTTGCACCATTGCAAGATGAAAGGGCATGGATGGACTGTAATTTTCATTGTGAGAGGAACCTCCCATCTTAAGGAGAGCACAGATCCATTAAAATATCAAAGTGGTCAGCCAGCATTACTAGTGCTGAAATACAAATGGACAACCCAACAGATGGTAGAGCCACAGTTGGACTAGTGGGAATTTTTGAAGGAAAGTAGCAAACTGTTCTGTGATGGTGAATAGTGTCATTTTGAAACCAATGCTACCCCCTTAAACTTCAGACCACTTAGGGGAACACTGATGTTTCATTTGGTTGCAGAAATGCTAAATGCTTTTAGGGTTGAGAGGGGTTGATTTACAACCAACATAAAGGATTAGTGGAATTGGAGTTATACCAATAATTCCAACAGCTTTGAAAAATATATTAGCTCTCCAGCTACTGAATTTTTCAATGTGGATGCTGAAAGGAAGGAAGTTTATTTTGTTCTGTGGAGCTAGAGGCAATTTCAGTCCTCACATAACCATCCATTCTTGCAACATATCCTAGTCAAGTGGTAATATACCATGCAAGTCTTTACTTAATGTTGAATCCAACCAGCAGAGAAACCAGTAACAATTTTCACATGAGAAATGCTTCTTTGTTACTGTCTTGGATACAACCAACATGTTTTGGATCCACAATTACATAGTATTGAAATTAATTGTTTTTAAATGTTTAGTATAGAATTAACTTATAAATCCATCTTGTCCTGGAGATTTTTTTTCCTTAGGGAGTTCATTAATGGCTTGTTCAATTTCTTTTTCTAAAATGGAACTTTTGTGCATTTGTGAGGTTTTTATTACTTAATAAATGAGCAGTTTTTGTGTAGATGCCACATATTGGATGAAGGGAGGGACATATTTTATTAAAATTTTCAATTAAAAACTTTTTTTCTCTCTTGTCTAGCCTCCATCCCATGGCAGGGAGGAGCAAGATTCTTGTAAGAAGCATACAAACACATTATCTTTGGTCATGTCTAGATGACTAGATGGCCAGAGCGCCAGAATCGGAGTCAGGAAGACATCTTCCTGAATTCAAATATGGCCTCAGACACTCACTAGCTATGTGAGTTTGAGCAAATCCTGTTTGCCTCGGTTTTCTGATTTGTAAAATTATCTGAAGAAAGAAATGAAAAACAAATTCCAATATCTGCCAAAAGAGCCCCCAATGGGAAAAAATTTCAGCTACTGCTAAATGACTGAACAACAACAAAAAACATATGGCTCATTCTGTACCTTGTGTCCATTCCTTCCTTGTCAGGAAGGCGGGTAGCATGCTTCATCATCTGTCTTATGGAATAATGATTGAACTTTAAATTAATCAGCTTTCTTAAGGCTTTCAGGAGGGCATCTTGATGTACAGTAGATAGAGTATTAGGCCTGGATATTAATCTTCGTGAGTTCAAACTAGTTTCAGATATTGACTGTGTGACCCTGGGAAAGTTACTTAATCCTATTTACCTCACTTTACTGATCTGAAAAATGAGCTGGAGAAGCAAATGGCAAACTACTTCATTATCTTTGCCAAGAAAACCCTAAATAGGTTTCAGAACTGTCTGAAATGACTGAACAATGTAAAAAGACTTTCATAGTTTTTTATATTTGAAATATTGTATAAATTGTTTTGTTTTGTTTTGTTTTGTTTTTGCTTCTGCTCAATTCAATTAGTATCAGTTCATACTAGGATTCTCGGGTGTTCTCTGAAACTGCACTGTATTCTTATTGCATTCCATTATCTTTATATGCTATAACTTGTTCAGTTATTACCCAGGTGATAGGTATCTGCTTAGTTTCAAGTTCTTGCTACTACGAAAAAGCTGCTATAAATATTTTTGTGCACACAGGTCTTTTTCATTTTTCTTTGATCTTTGAGGCATATGTCTATGATGTATCAAAAGCCATGTGTGTTTAAGGTGTATGAAGTAGAACTTTGGAATTTATTTTATGTTGCATTTCTCTAATTATTAATGATGTAAAGCATTTTTTCATATGGTGATTGGTGACTTGGAATTTTTTCTTAGAAATTTGACAATTCATATTTTTCAGTCACTTATTGATCGAGGAATGGTTCTTATTCCTATAGATTTAAAACATTCTTTATATATCTTAGTTTTTTTTAAAAAATATATCTTTGAAAGAGACACTTAGCAGGGAAATGTGATGCAAAGATGTTTTTCCCTTCTAAAGTTAATTGCATTCATTTATGTATGTGTCCAAAAAACATTTAATTTTATGTAATAAAAATTATTTGTTTCCTCCTCTGGGATCCTCCTTATCCCTTGTTTGCTCAGGAGCTCTTCTCCTATCCATAGATCTGACAGGTAATTTCTTCCGTGCTCCTCTAATTTATTTATAAAGTCATCTTTTATGTCAAAATCAGTAGTAATTTATCTTGGTGTGTGCAATGAGACGTTGGTCTTTAACTAGTTCCTACCAGATTGCTTCCTAGTTGTGACAGTGGTTTTTGGCAGACAAAGAGTGTTATCCTGGTAGAATAGGCCTAGTCTGTTCCACTGAATGATTCATCTGTTTCTTAATCAGTACCAAATCATTTTGATGATTACCACTTTGTAGTTTGAGATCTGCTAGGCTTCCTACTTTCACTATTTTTCATTATTTCCCTTGAGAGACTTGACCTTTTATTCCTACAGATGAATTTTATTATTTTTTCAAGATATATTTGATACATGTTTGCTAAATTTAATTGAATCCTTGGGAAAAGACAAGGCTAAAAAAAAGTTTAATCACCTAGTCACATTTGGCTTCTAGAAGAGCTACCTACTGTGGTCCTTAGAATGAAGAGCAGTATCCTACTTTCTCTCACCTCCATCCTACACACAATGGCAATGCTACAAGGTCTACTTCTGGCTATAGGGGTGACAGAAAGAGAGGGAGGGAGAGAGGGAGGGAGGGAAGGAGGGAGGGAGAGAGACAGAGACAGAGACAGAGACACAGAGACAGAGACAGAGACAGACAGAAAGAGAGAGAAACAGAGACAGGGACAAAGACAGAGACAGAGACAGAAAGAGGAGAGACAGATAGGCCAAAGTGTAAAACATGGGGCAGAAAAATTCAGTCCAATGATAGGATTGAAGACTTGGAGATGGGGCAGAGCAGGGGGTGGGGATTTGGGAGATAATCTAGTTCAACCCCCTCATTTTACAGATGAGGAAATCAAGGCCCAGAGAGTTGAAAAGATTTCCCAGATAAGTAGGTAGCAAAACTAAGATTTTAATCCAGAGCCTTTGATTCCAAATTCAGTATTCTTTCCATTATACCACACTATCACCTAATTCAATAAAGCCAAGCCACCATCTAAAAGTACTGGGCAGCATCCCAAGGAGAATTAAAATCGATAAACATTTATTAAATACTAGCTATTGGCAAAGCCTAGTATTAGAACTTCAAAGGTAAGGGAGCCACCATCTCTGCCCTCAAGGAGTTTACAATCTAGTAAGGGAAAGTGCACAGATAAGACAAATGAGAATTTCTAAGTGAATAAGAAGTACAAAGTCCTTTGAAAGCAGATGGGGGGGGATCATTTTCAGTTGGTGAGGATGCATGAGGACTTCACTGAATGAAGCTGTTGGTATTTGAATTGGACCCTAAACAGTGGGTAGGATGCTGGTAAGCAGAGAAGGGGGTGACATGCAGTTAGGGAAGTTCCAAGTACTATAAGAAACATGGCTTGGTAAAGGTGGGAAATTTGAGACTGTATTTTTTTAATGCATCAAATAAATAGTATCATTGTGCATTCCATAGATATAACACACACACACACACACACACACACATCCCTACACACCTGAACATATTATTATGACAAAAAGATACATTTATCTCTCAACTCCTTGTCTCATTTTCTTCATCTGTAAAGTTGGGATTACCATCACAGAATCTCAGAACTGGAAGACAATTCACACATCATATAATAGAACCCATTCATTTGACAGATGAGGAAACAGAGACCCAAAGAAGTGATTTACTCAGTAATAGATTAGGACAAGAATGCAGGTGGTCTTCTGATTCTTAATCTACAGCTTGTTTCTTTTATTATTGTTTCCTTTAATAGGAGCTAAAGGGAGGGATAGATCAATTTTTCACCTCTTAGGTACAAACTTAGTTCTTAAAATTAAACAGATTTCAGGGGGTTTTTATATGGTTATATTCCTTCTAATAACATAATAGTCATTGTGTTTATTTTTTTAATATGTCTGGATCTCTATTACTATATACCATTGTGTATATTGTCTTTCTGGGTTTAATGTCTATTTTCTTTCTTTTTAACATTGTTTTAGTTATTGTGTATATTGTTTTCTTACACTATTCTGTATTGATTCATATGTCTTCCCATGTTTGGCTGAATTCTCCATGTCTGTTATTTCTTTTGAAATAGTAATATTCCATTTTACATTATATAGTCATTATATGTCTTATATAACCACTGCCCATCTGATAGACTTCTATAGCACCTGTTAGTTTGCTAGGCACTGACAATACAAAGGCAAAAAAGGAAGCAGTTCTTACCATCAGGAAGTTTACATTTTCTTGGAGCAAACATTGCTTTTATATTTATGCCAAAGAACATTAGCCACAAATGAATGAATGTATACTTGAAGACAGTTAAACATGGAAAGATCAAATGCTATGTCAAGTAAGGTATGTTAGTGACTGATTATTTTTCCCTTCCCTTCATCCAAAAGAAAATTAACTGGAGATAATGTTGGGTTGCATTTATCAAGGAGTCTTACATGATTTAAATATTTAAGTGTAAGACACTTTGTTACTGATAAGTTTTTAATGGCTGCATTTTGCCCTAATGAATCAAATGCTTTAAAAAACAGTTAACAATGAATTTCTTCTTCTTTTCTCTTTCTCTCTTCCCCCCTCCAAAAAAGAGCACAATTGAGTAGCCCTGAATGTTTCTATGGCTTTTGTTTTACAGAATAGGTTACCAGATCCCAATGTTTGCAGGATTCTGTATAATGTTTGTGTCCACTATAAGTAAGTATATGCTTTTTTTTTTTTTTTTTTTTTTTTGGTACTGGGTCGGGGTTAAACAACGGAAGCTGGGCTGGAGGCAGAAATTTTGTATTTGTAGGAGACCCAGAAATAAAGGACTACTCCTTCTCCGAGTGTCTTTCCAACCCTTACTCAACTGAGCTCTTAATTAGCACCAAATCATCCAGAGATGGTTTTAATTGGCCCTTTGCCATCTATAGCTGGCCTAATGCTAACTGACAGCCCAGTCAGTCAGTAACAGGAAACTCAGAAGAATGGAGGATATTAAAGGAATTCTGTTATCCAACCATGCACTGAGTCCATAAAAGAAGAGTTTCTGGGCAGCCAACTATCTGAGGGAAAAATGTTATTTTAGAAAGCATGCTGGAAATCTGAGTTCTAATCTCACTTCTGACATTTACTAACTGTGTGATCACGGTGAATCATTTAATCTTTTTGAAATTAAGGATCTCTACAAAGTTAGGTATCAGAAGATTTATATCACCTGTCTCACAAGGTTGTCATGGGGAGGAAATGTGTATCGCAAACAATAAGTAAATATGAGCTAATATGATTAGGGCTTCTATTACTGCTGTAGAAATGTTAGCATAACAAGATGCTATTGAATCCTTAGGTTGTTGCTCAGTGTCTTCCTTCCCACCTTATAAGTAACCCAGGAATAGGGTTTGAGGTGAAGGACTTTAGCTGGTGTTCCGCTATCCCCAGCATCTCCCTTTGGTCCCATGGACCTCTTGCGCAGTGTAGTAAAGCCTAATGTCCCTTTCTCAGAATTATTTTAATGCATAAAATAAAATATGTAGGATTCCAAAGGAAACCAATTACACTGAAATAGGTATCAATTTTTTTTTTAAAGAATTCATGGACTCCAGGTTAAGTGCTCCTGTTCTATACAGATTTAGCAATTACAGAAGAAAATCAACATCCCTAAATGCAAGCAAATGAAACCGTGTTATTATTAGCACCAAGCATGACAACCATCATGCTTATTCATTACTTTGAGAAATTATCTCAGTTTAGACCATTTTAATTCCCAGGGCAATGAGACTAGAATTGGTTTATTTTGTGCCTCCCCTCTGCTCTCTTGGCAGTGTTTGCTTTTTCTAGGAGTTACACATTACTCCTCATAGCAAGATCCTTGCAAGGAGTGGGTTCTTCTTGTTCTTCTGTAGCTGGTGAGTATGGAAACATCCTCTTAATTTAATGAACTACAGTGTGTGTTCAAACCTCTTCTCCCACCCTCTCCCAATGATTCTCATGTTCCTACTTTCTGCTTGCTTATTTAATTAGTGAGGAATAATTCAATTCACTGTGGCATTAGATACAAGGTGTCTAAAGGCTACTCTGACATGGTACCAGGAATGCTATTTAATTTCAAGATCTAATTCATTGGGCTGTTTCTAAAAGGCCTCAGATCTTGCTTATCATAAGCATATAGAAAGAACCTAGGACCTCAGAGAATTCAGGATCAACGATGTAAAGCTGGCAGGGGACTTAATGCTGTATTTATCACATAGTAAAGCCTTAATAAATTCTTATTGACTTGTTTATAGACCAAGGCAAAGCTTCCTAATTGTGAGTCATAATCCCTTCTGGGGGTCTCATAACTGAATGTGGAGAGTGTGAAATTATGATTTATTTTCAGTAAATGTTTGATTTGGATATCTATTTTATGTACTTATATATACCTGAAAAAATGCAAAAAAATTTTTTTCAGGTCAAAAAGGGTCATGAGTGAAAAAAATTTAAAAAGCTCTAAAACTAGGTCACCCCCTTCAGTTTACAGAAAGGCCACACAGGTAGCAACTGACAGATCCTTGTTGTACACTCAGTTCCTCTGACTCTCAGCAAAGTCCTCTTTCTATCTCATTCCATCTAAATATACCAGATCAGTAAATCAACCAATCAATCACAAACATTTATTAATCACTTACTTTGTACCAGGCACTCCACTAGGTGCTGAAGACATAAAGTCAAACAAAGCATGCTGACTAAAGGGGGAAAAAATCCCCTTAATACATTGCATTAAATATTTTTTTAAAATTATTTAGGGATGGGTATGCTGGCCAGTGTTTACACGGATGATGAAGAAAGAGGCAATGCCATAGGAATTGCCTTGGGAGGACTTGCCTTGGGAGTGCTAGGTAGGTGAAACTAAAGTATTTAAGTGATCAAGAGGAAAATGCTTGAATGGATTGTATGGAGCTTTCCTTTCCTCCTCTCTTTTTCTGATAATCATGATGCCTTAACCAGCTAGAGGTATGATACCTTCCCCAAATCTATCTCTAGGGAGGAGTCATTGGACTAGAGCTAGCTGGGTGCACATCAACTGAGTGCATGATTTCAGGACCAAGTGAAATCAAAGGCTGTATATGCTGTTAATACTGGCTCTAGAAATGAGCTTCCCCGAATATTCACTGGGTTGCATGGAGGTTGAAGGACAAAAAATAGGGGAACATTGTTAGACTATGAAGTGGAGCTCAAGGAGAGAAATCCCTTTTCCTGGTTGATTGGGAGGTAGACCTCCACTGGCATGTGAAGAAAAGGTCCACCACGAAAATCATGTTGCTCCTTCGAGTCACAGTATACCAAGTCATCCCTTTGTTGCTCAGCACTTGTTACTAGCAAGCTAACTCCTATAAAGAGAAAGAGAATGCAGAGATTTGCCTCTAACAAGAACTGACTGGTGTAACCCAGTAGATATAACTCACATTGACAGTGTGGTTCTTACAACCCTTCCTCTTCCTATCTCATCTGTAAGGAGCTTACTAGTGTCTGGGTGGGGATAATGGGGAGGGTGTGTGTGTGTATATGTGTGTGTGTGTGTGTGTGTGTGTGTGTGTGTGTGTGTGTGTGTGTGTGTGTGTAGAGAGAGACAGAGACAGACACAGACAGAGACAGAGAAACAGAAACAGAGAGATCCAGAGACAAAGACAGAGAGACAGAGACAGAGAGAGAGAGACAGAGAGAGAGAGATAGACAGAGAGAGAGAGAGAAAGAGACAGAGAGAGACAGAGAGAGAGAGAGACAGAGAGAGACAGAGAGACAGAGACAGAGACAGAGAGAGACAGAGAGAGAAAGAGACAGAGAGAGACAGAGACAGAGAGAGAGAGAGAGACAGAGAGAGAGAGACAGAGAAAGAGACAGAGAGAGAGAGATAGACAGAGAGAGAGAGAGAAAGAGACAGAGAGAGACAGAGAGAGAGAGAGACAGAGAGACAGAGACAGAGACAGAGAGAGACAGAGAGAGAAAGAGACAGAGAGAGACAGAGACAGAGAGAGAGAGAGACAGAGAGAGAGACAGAGAAAGAGACAGAGAGAGACAGAGAGAGAGAGAGACAGAGACAGAGACAGAGACAAAGACAGACAGAGACAGAGAAACAGAAACAGAGAGAGAGACAGAGACAAAGACAGAGAGACAGAGACAGCGAGAGAGACACAGAGAGAGAGACAGAGACAAAGACAGAGAGACAGAGACAGAGGTAGACAGCGCCAGAGATAGACACACATACACAGAGAGTATCACTTGCTGGCTTTCATGAACAGGAAATTCAGGATTTCAATTTCTTTAACTCCTCTCTTTTCTTTTGAATTTAGAAATCTAAAAGGCACACCCTTGTCTATTTCTTTCATATATTCCCTTGTGCTCACTAGATCTGCTTTTCCAAGTCCACATTCCTAGTTTAATATCTGAGATACTGATTCTCTCTGACTGACCATCCCTTTCAGGATTAGGCTTTTAAAACTGTTTACAGTTTTTGCATGTATTAGTCTTATCCCCAGAAAAAATCGATCACTAAGACAACTTAAACTTATAAATGAATAGGACCAGTCTGTGTCCACCCTGGCTCAATCAGTTCATGGAGATTAGGACTCTTCCATTTCTTATTTCTCTTTCTCACAGTGGGGCCACCCTTTGGCAGTGTGATGTATGAATTTGTGGGGAAGACCGCTCCTTTCCTGGTTCTGGCTGCCTTAACTCTGCTGGATGGAGGTTAGTAGAGATAATAGCAAAAACTATAGGGCCAGGAATCTTCAAAGCTTTCTTTCCTAAAATGCTGTTTGCCTTTTTCTTTTCTTTGCAGCTATTCAGCTGTTTGTTTTTCAACCATCCAGAGTTCAACCAGAAGTAAGTCATGCTACAACAGCTTATTGGGAATAAACCTGAAATGTGCCTTCTTGTAACCTTGCGTTCTCTCTTTGGCAGAGTCAGAAAGGAACTTCGCTAGTCACCCTGTTGAAGGATCCCTACATCTTAATTGCTGCAGGTAATTAATTAATTAATTGAGGTTTTTCATAATGATTCTTCTCCTTATCAAAAGTGCATTTTACAAACATATATATATATATGCACATGTGTATGCATGTGGACATGTGTGTATGCATGTGTGTGTGATATACAGAGAAAGTGATATTGTAGTCTGAGGGTCATCTTTGGAGTCAGAAACACCTGCTTTAAAGTCCTGTTGCTGACACATAGATAGCAGCTGTATGACTGGCCAAGCCATGTGATCTCTGAAGGACCCCAAGCAACACTAAGACTCTAAGCTACTAATTGCAGATCTGTATCCTCAGAGAGAGTTTCTGCATTAGAAATTCCCTTAACTAACTACATCAGTTTCCTTAACTATATATGGAAAAACAAATGGAGAAACACACACACACACACACACACACACACACATACACACACACACACATAGAGATAGAGGTACAGAAAAAGAGAGGGAGAGAGATTGAAAGGGGGAGGGAAGAAATATGTATACTCCTATATACACACAGATATATGCATTAAATGTATATGTTACATATATATAAAACAGCTTTAATAATTTTAAAGTACACTAAGACATTTGAGAAGCTATATAAATATATATATATAAATATATATATATATATATATATATATATTGACAGATATGTACACAGAGATAAAGACAGAGGGAGAAAGGGAGAGGGAAAGAGACAGCTAATGGTATAACAAATGAAGATCTACACTAAGAATCAAAACGACTTGGATTCAAATATTGCCTCTTACACAGTGGCTATGTGATCTTGAGCAAATCACTGAACTAGCCTCATTTTACCAAGCAATTCTCTAAAACTGTAAATTGCAAAGCCAAAAGCCATTGCTGTCTATCCCTGGAACTTTCGGGAAATGAGCAGTCAGACTAACTGCAGACATCTTGGCTAGTCAACCTAATTTATCTTGACATATTTGAACCAAGGCAGACAGCAATCCCTGAGAATGCTGAATGGTACGGTGAGAGGAGGGATTTTCTAAGGGAAATAAGATATCTAAGAAACAGCAGAAAGGATGGACCTTTTTTTTTTTTTTTTTTTCCCCTTAAGGTAGACACTGGTTAACTTACTCCCTTGTACCTCTGAAACAAGAAGACTAAAAACAAACAAACAAACAAACAAAACCTTAGGGACTTTATGATTCCTGCAAATAGTAGTGGGTTTCATATTTTCCGAATGGTTGAAAGTTGGCTTCTTTTAGTTGGTCCCAGGTATGACCAAAAAAATAAATAAATAAAATAGGCTGATTATCTTATATAGGAACAAGTAGAGCCAGAAGATGGAAATTATAAGGAGACAGTTTTAGGCTTTAAGAAAAAAGCTTATTGATAATTAGAGCTGTTAAAAAAAAAAAAAAGAAAGAAATGATTGCCTTAGATGGTAGTGAGCTCCCCACCAAATGATCCTTAATTGAAGAGAGAATTCATGTTTTAGGTTAAGGGTTGGACTAGATGTTTAATGTAACTTCTCCTACTGGATCAAGTTGATGGCCCATCCTTTCCAAAATTTTATAGCCAAGAGGAGACACAAAAGCTATGCTCCTGGCAGCCTGGTTGTATTCCCTGAGGTCAACCTTAAAGCACTGTCCAGTTTCTCAGTAGCCATTCCTGCATCTGCTATGCATAAAATTAGTCCAAATCCTTTAAAACTTTGTTTAGTTCTCTTGTCATTACTTCTTGTAGGTAACAAGTTCCATAAAATCATCACCAGCCATATATGAAGTAAGGTTTTGCTTTTATGATGATTTTCTGCAATGATTATTCTGTATAAGGATTACCAGGATAGGGGGCAGCTAGGTGGTGCAGTGGATAGAGCACCAGCCTTGAAGTCAGGAGGACCCAAGTTCAAATCTGGTCTCAGACATTAACACTTCCTAGCTGTGTGACCCTGGGCAAGTCACTTAACCCCAGCCTCAGGTAGGGGAAAAAAAAAAAAAAAAAGGATAACCAGCAACTAGAATGCTTCTTCCTTATTTGTCCATAAACTATTCTAGGGATATTAAGGAAGTTCCTTGGACCTTGGTTTTTCCATCTGTGAAATAGGGATATGGAATAATTTCATTTCTTACAGGAGGAACAGACAGGCCTTGAAAATAAACAGACCAATGAATGCTTTGTGAAACATAGAAAATCCTTGCTAGGGACAGCAGTTAGGCACAGTGAACATAACTGAGGCTGACACAAGAGACTTGGGGCAGAACTCCAGGCAGAAAGGAGGTACTTTGAGCAGATGCTGGGGAAGCTTTTGTGCATGGGGTCTTCTACATTATTTTCTCCTTTCTTCCAGCCACAGAAAGGGAAAACAATGGGAATCAACACTAAATGTCAAACTGTTGATTACTCCAGGTGCTGCAGCTTCCACATGGTCAAGAGAAGGGAGATACATCTGTATTTTTATGTTTGAGCATTGTTTGTACAGATGGCCTTTAAATGTCATGAGAGTGACAAAATCCTTTCTTTCTCCATTATGTAAATATTATAATCTTTACCACAGTGGTTCTATGAACACTGAAGTCTAGCAGATAGAGAGTGGATGGTAGTGCTGACTGAGGCAATCAATATTCTTTGCCCATCTAATCAGGTTCAAAGACTAGTACAGGAAGCTCCTATTTACTCGAAATGATTAGGGAATGAATGGGGTGTTCTGTTTAAATGAATATTTTGATTCCCTGAGGGTTACCATAGTGACCCAATAGAATTAGAACTTCAAAGCATTTAGCATTAAGATGATTTTATTATTATTTTATTTATTCTGTGTTTGCCCAATAACCTCTCATAGAGGTTTTACCCAAAACATTGGGAATTTTCCCTCTGTTCTTTGAACATCTGACAAGCCTCAGAACAGGTGGTGTTGTCAATATGATGTTTTTCTTCCTGTTAGATTATAAATTGATTAAGAGCAATCTTTTGCCTCTTTTTTTATCCCCATTGTTCAACATAGTGCCTGGCACATAGTAGGTGCTTAATAAATGTTTACTGATTGATTCTTCTTCCATAACTAGCAGAGGAGATTGATGTGCACTGTACTGATTGAAAAAAATATTCTCTGGACATTACTTTAAAGAAAAAAATAATTAATTATTGGAATCATCTCAGGGGATAGGGATGGAAATTGGGATGTCATTGTTAAAAGAGAACTCCCAGGGGAAGAAATACATATCAACCAAAGCACATTATCATCTTTCCTGAAACTTTGAATGTAAAAGAATTGTCTATGACTTAGCCAGGGTCACACAGCCAGTATGGGGCAGAGTCAGATTTTGAACAAGTATCATCCTGATCCTGAGGCAGCTATTCTGGCTCTCTGATTACAATTTACTTATCTCTTTTTCAGAATAGTGTGGGAAAGAAGGAATTTGGCCTGATGGTTCTGAATCTGTTTGAAGACAGTTTTTGTTATTCAGAAACACTGGACCTTTCAAAGCTCAGCTTATATGCCATTTCATTTCAATTCAACAAGTATTTATAAAGCACCTATTATGCACAGTTAGCTTCAGAGATATCAAAATACATGTCAAATAGATACTGTTCTCAAGAACTTGATCATCTAGTGAAGAAAAAGGCGCATACATTCATAATTAAAAGGCAAAGTACCAGGGGATAAGTACAAAGGGAAGTCTCAGGCAAAGTGCTATGAGAATTTGAATAGGTGATCACTGCTGGCTGGGGCAGGGGGTGTGGGAAAAGGAGGATACCAAAAAAGGAAATCTTCATAGGATGGGTAGCATCTGAATTAGATCTCAAAGAGATAGAGAAACTCCAACAGAGAAATATTAGAATATTGTCTAAAGGCATGGATGACTGAGAGGGGTATAATTTGATGGAACCATAAAGAAAGTCAGTTGGAGCCAATTTGTGAAAGGCCTCGAATGCCAGGATCAGGAGGCTATGCTTTGCTCTGCTGCTGTTGCTTGTTCATTTTCAAAGTCCATTTCATCGGGGAGGGGATGCCATGGCAGGCAAGTGAAGAAGGGCTGGGCAAAGTCACCTGCCTTAGTTTCCCCATTAGAGCTCGGGGTTTAAAGGCCAGATCTAGGTCAGCACTGGATGCAGTGGGAAATTTTGGCCTTTTTAATTTAAGCTCTTTAACCGGTCTCAGTTTGCCTGAGGCAATACCCATTCAGTGAGAAGGTATCACTCTTAAGGTTCTGCATATCAGATTAATACATTAAAAAGATTATATGGGACAATAATTTATAAGATGGATAGTGGGTAGACTAAGAACAAGAAGATATCACCTGGAAGTGATATTTTTCTCATCTGATCACAGAACATTTAATGTTTATTTTACATACAAATGGAATCACAGTCCATTTGTATAATAGTTATTGTATACATGTCTTGTCGCACATTTGAGATTGGAAACTCCTGGAAGGTATTAACTGACTTATCTTTTTCATCCTCCCAGAACAATAACAAATAATTAATAAAAATTTGTTAAATGAAGAAGTAGAGACTCCAAAGTCCAAATGAAAGCGAAGTAAATTCTCTTCTTTATTAAAGGGTCAATCTGCTTTGCAAACATGGCTATTGCAATGCTTGAACCGGCATTACCAATCTGGATGATGGAGACCATGTGTTCCAAGAAGTGGCAGCTGGGTAATGTACTAGAATCAGCTTTTCTGTGACCCAAGGCTTTATACTGGACTTTCTCCCTTAAGGTAGTCACGGAGGGTTTCTCACATGAAAATGAAAGCTATTTTTGTTATCCTAAGAAATAAGAAGTTATTTAAGCAAAGAGGTTTTGGTAGTATTTACCTGCTCATTCTTCTCTGGACAAGCTAGATTTGAACCAGAAGTTCATACAATAATGGATGAGTTAATATTTTCTCTATACTTCTGGAGTTACCAGAAAAGTGGTCATCTAATCTCTCCTTGAAGATCTCTAAGGCCATGATGGGATCTGAGGGGTGATAGGAAAGAAGGGGCAGCTACAACCTTTTCAGACAGCCTACTACATTTTTGAAAGTCAAAAGGCCTAGGTTTTAAACTCAATTCTTCCACAAATTAGCAATGCAGTCTCTGCCCAATCATTCCAACTCCTGGGGGCTTCCATTTCCTCCTCTGTTAAAAAAGGGGCAGCTAAGTGGTACAGTGGATAGAGCACTGCACCTGAAGTCAGGAAAGCCCGAGGCTCAACCACTTGAGTACCAACTGTGCCACTTTGGACAAGTCACTTAATCCTGGCTTTTCTTGGTTTCCTCATCTGTTGAATGTACTGGAGAAGAAAATGACTACTCACTCTAGAATCTTTGCCAAGAAAATCCGAAATGTGGACAAGACTGAAACAACAACAAACAAACAACAGGGTTGGGTTATATAAACTGTCAAGTCCCCTTCAGATTTAAATTTCTCTGATATCCATGAGAGCTTTCCTGATATAATGGGAAGAACACTGGATCAAAAGGCAGGAAAAGTCCAAAGGTCTTGTCTAACTTATGCGACCTTAGGCAAGTGACTTAAATTCACAGAGCCTTAGGTTTCTCATGTGTGAAATGGGACTAATAATTCTTACCCTTCCCAACTCACAGGGTTGTTCTGAAGAACAAATATTTGTAAAGGAGTTTTACAATTTAAACAGTGGTCTTCAGGGCTTCAATCCAAAGAAATGTCACCCCTTGCACAATAGTGGACTAAGTGCTTTTAATCTTTCTTTTGTTATGGTGGCATTTACAGTATCCTGTAGACTGCTTCTCAGAATAATTCTTCATTGCCTACATTCATAATTGAAGGAAATGCTAAGTAAGAGATTGGTGGAAATATAGATGTAACATTTTCCCCAGACACCCTGAAATCTTTCCATGAACCCTGGGGAAGTGGGAATAGACTTCTGTAGAAGACATTTAATATTTGTTAAGTGAATTTGAATGAACGCTAGGAAGGGCCCTATGGTAATGCTTTTGGGAACTATGCGAGGGCAGTGGGTGAGGTATTTTATGGAGAAGGATGTCTTACTCTTTCACATCACAAATCCTCTGATAGTCATCGGATCAGCCTTGATTAGGCTCCGTTAAGCATTCATAAAGCAAAGTTTATGTGTTTCAGTAGGTCTACAAAAGAAGACAGGAAAAAGTAGGCTATGGTCTAAGAAAACAGGCCTCTGTATAGACTGCAGGCTATCATAGACTTGACTTAAAAGCCTTCCTGGGTTGAAATGGTTTGGGGACATTTCTGATGACTCCACCTAAATGATTTAATAATCTCACTAATTGAATGTATCCCAGTCAGCTGCAAAAACCAGCTACTCAAGCAGGCTTGCTTCCCCACCTCCCCCTCCCATACTCTGACTTGGGGCTTTCAATAAAATAGTCATTAAAGCTCTCAGGAAAAAAAGGGGGGGATAATATGGTATAGACATTAGGCAGGCAGGTGGGCTGCTTGGATTTATCAAGAACAGAACCATGTAGGGAAGTTAAGAGGTCAGATGTAAATCTGTGAAGCAAGCAGAAGGAAGATTTATATATAAGTGGAAATGTGTACAAAATGCCATAAAGGCAAAATCAGAGTCCCCATTGGGAAATAAATCCAATAAATCTATTTTTTTATTTATTATCCATAAGGCTTTGGGAAATGCCTTGATTCATGCTTTTGGATTCAATAGGACTTGATTGAACTCTACTATTCTATTCAGCTAAATTTCCACTAAATCTTTCTGCTCTTTCATTCTATTATTAAAATCAGCAAACACATATGTACCAAGCATTGTGCTTGGAACTGGGACAGGTGTATGTGATATAAAGATTGTATACCTTAAGTTGGAAGAGACCTTATCTAGTGCAACCACCTCATTTTACAGATGAGAAAGCCGAGGCACAGGGAGTTTGTGACTTACCCAAAACTGAGCGTAAACATGATACATAGGATTCAAACTTAGGACTTTCTATCACCGAATCCAACATATTGAGTTCCATATGACTTTTATCATCTTGATACTAATCACATGACACAGATGGTAATGACTTGCATTATAATCAGATCAATACAATGCTAATAGCATTTCATTTGACCCTAATAACTACTAGCTCCAGCTCTAATTTGGCAATATTATCACTGTAGGGAACTCTTGGTGAGGAATTTCTGCTATCATTACAGACTGGATTTTTCCTTGCAATTTATGATATGAAGCTGCTCAGGAACTAAGAAATTCAATGGCTTAACCAGGCTGACAGACCATATCAGAGAATCCAGGTCTTCTTGATACTTCTATCCAACACATTGCATTGCTTCTCTGGCTTATTTTGCAGATGAGGAACAGCTAAAAAAAAATTGTCCAAATTTATAATTACAGTACGCAAAAGAATAGAGGCTTGGATCTAGGTTTTCTAAGTCTTTTCTTAATATACCACACTGCCCTTCATATATTGCATCTTGTTGAATGTGGGGAAATATTTCTCGAAGCATGAAATTACATTTCATGTTTTGGTTCCTCTGAGCTCCCAAGTCTTGTATGATGATGTTTAAAAATTTAACTTGGACTTAAACTTTTGGTCTATGTTAAAATGGCCAGTGGCTTCCTTGGGATATTCCGTAGTAAATGACTAAAAATATTTTAAAAGAATCCAGTAGAACACAAGCTCCTTGAGGACAGGGAATTGTTAATTTGTCTTTTTATTCCTCATGTCTAACACAGTGGAGACACATACCAAGTTCTTCAAGAATTATGTATTGAACTAACTTGAAATGGCAAACTTCATTTATATGTGTGCTTATAAAGCCCTAGCAAGGAAAGACAAAGTTTTAGTAATTTGATGTTGGGCAGCACACCAGGAACTTTAGGTTATACATTTAAATTTTTTATTGTCTTTGGGAAGATTTTGTCAGATCTTATTTTTTTTTGGCCCATAAATTATATCAGAATGGATGGAGACCCACCCTATCTTTAAGGAAGCATTATCAGAGACAAAGCTGGGTAGACACCAGTGCCCATGGGCAAAATCAGGGTGGGACTTGACTAATGCAGTGTTTTTAATGAAGCCTTTGAAGTCCTCACTAGTCAAAATGCAAGACTCCAGAGGAGGATAACTAATGTCTTTTCTCCTCAGAGTATTATTCTGAAATTTTCCAAATGACATGGGTTCCCATTAATATTTCTGTAACTAGCATACAGAGCCAGACATTCTGCACTCAGCTCTCAGATCTCGATAATCCAGAGCTGCCCATTTTGACCCTCTGTGTAAAACTTACTTCCTTTAGTAGACCTAAATATAAAAATTTCAGAGAGAGATTATTCAGTTGATAGTGAAATAAATGTCTTTCATTTCTATAGCATCACAAGAGTTTGTATTTGATGGATAAATGGTGTGGAGCCCAGGCTAGATGTGTAACAGACCGGATATTAGATGCTTGGGTGCAAGGCTACAGGGTTTCATGTGATATGCTCTAATCAGAACAGCTGTGCTACATTTATTAGTTTTTCTAACATTTGACTGAAATCAGTACTGATAAGGTGTCCCTTTCATAAATTTTCAGGCGTTGCTTTCCTACCGGCTAGTATCTCTTATCTTATTGGAACCAATATTTTTGGGATACTTGCACACAAAATGGGAAGGTAAGATTAATTTTTTAAAAACCCAATGCACTTCTAAAGGAGTTCCTTACATTTGTTTTTAAGCATTTCTAGCTGATCCCAAAATGTAAAAAAATTTAAGTCTAAGACCTTTTAGAAATCTCAAATAATAGCTTTTGAAAAAGCAGAAAACAATCTTTCATTGATCTCTTTGGGCTTTTTTCCTTTGACAGGTGGCTTTGTGCTCTCTTGGGGATGATCATTGTTGGAATCAGTATTTTATGTGTGAGTAAGATAAGACGTTTTTAATAAGAAAATTCAGTTCTGTAAATAAAATATGAAGCCTTCAGCTTTGGGCAAATGTAACCCATTGCCACCAAATATTTTTGCTTAATGCTACATATTCAAGCCAGCCAATTTCAACATTTTCCAATGAGTTTATTTTCATGGACTTAGTCATTCTCTCTGTGCAGATGACACCTAGATAAGCTACTTTACCTAATTCCTCATTGTATCCTTATCACCAACTATTAGCCATTTCAACCTGGACATCCTATTGGCATCTCAAACTTAACTTTTTTTTTTCAGAAAAGAACTAATTATGTTTTTTCTAAACTTATTCCCTATTCCTACTATTATTGTTCAATTGTTTCTCAGTTGTGTTCAACTCCTCATGATCCCATTGTTTTTCTTTGCAAAGTATTACAGAACTTTGCCACTTCCTTCTCTACCTCATTTTGCAGATGAGAAAACTAAGGCAAACAGGATTAGGTGACTTGCCCAGGGTCACATAGCTAATGTGTCTGAGGCCAGATTTGTATTTAGAAAGAGGCACGTCTCAAAACCCAATGCTCAAAATCCATTGTACCACCTGGCTACTCAGCATTCCTGTTCAAAATGTTATTTTTCTGACCTCCCAGGAATGCAATCATAGAGGCAACTATTTGGTTCAGGCCCTCAAATCCTGGCACCTGGACTGTAAAAGGTCTTCTAATTGGTCTCACTGCTTCAAGTCTCCCTTCTCCAATCTATCCTCCATAGCTGCCACAAATTCTTTTAAGCACAGATCTACATAAATTCTAGTGGCTCCCTATTGCTTGGGATATCTGTTTGGCATTTAAAATTCTTCACAACATAATCCCATCAAATCTTTCCAGACTTAGTTTACATTACTACCCTGCATATTGTTTCAGCCAAATTGGTCATTTTATTCCTCACACAGAACAATCCATTTCCCATAACCATACCTTTGCTCTTACCATCCCCTATGGGTAGAAACACACTTTTCTTCACTTTTGTCCTTAGACTCTCCTTTGACACTCAGCTTAAGCACTTTCTTCCACATGAAAATCTTGACTCTACTGCCCCAGCTGCTAGTGCAACTTCCTCCCAAATCTACTTTGTATTGATTTCATAAGAGTAATGCCTGTGTTACCATAGAAATGAAAGATTTCATATTCTGTATTATCACATAATCATGCTGCCTACCTAAATAGAAAATAAGGTCCTTTAGGTCAGTAATTATTTTTGTGCCAGGGGCAGTTTACTATCTGGTACCTAGATGTTTAATGTTTATTGATATGAGTATACTTTTTCTGTTAAAGTATAACATTAAGCTATCCTCCCTTTGTAGGATAAAAGTTACTAATATTACTAACACAGAGTTTAAATGCTCTTGTTAGAAAACTAGAATTAAGTTGATCTTTTAAATCTTGCTTTCTATATTTAAACAGCTGAAAAGTGTCTTATTTATAAGGCTTTTTCTAGCTCTCAACTGCTATGATTAGGAATTTGATAACTATGTGATCTTGGGCAACTAATTTTACCTGAATGGATTTTAATGGACTTATCTGTAAAATGAGGAAGGTAAGCTAAAAGACTAATATTCAGATCAGTACTAGGATTCTTATTCTTTCATAATTGCCTTATAAGTAAATAAACATATCAAATTTCAAAAGAAATGTCAATATCTCACTAAAATAAGCATAATGGTATAGAATGAAATTGGATGATTTAAAAAAATGTAACCAAATTTTTTTTCTTTGGAGGTACCATTTGCAAAAAACATTTATGGACTGATCGCACCAAATTTTGGAGTTGGTTTTGCAATCGGTAAGTCACATAAGCTTTGCGCTCAAATATGACATTTACTGGTTACCTGTGCTTGGAAATATTTGTTCTCTGATAGCAGCCTGAAACATTATAGAAGCTTAAGATTAGATGAGCAGCAGCTTATGGCTCAAATATAATGTGTAGCTTACCCATATTAAAAGGCCCTACTTCCAGATTTTAGTCATTTTCTTTGTGAAAACCAATTTTTGCAAAAGCTGATATTTACAGAAGGCAAACTGACTCTACTGTTGACTCTAGGCAAACAGGCTAATATCCTCCACAGAGTATATGTATACACTGCATATCTGTGAACAAGCTTACTTTTATGACTCCAGGTATCAAAATTGTGTGTTTCATGGAAAGATTTAGAACTAAAAACAGTATTACCTCATAGAGAACCTAGTCAATGAATATCTTCATGACCAAAGACATCCAATTTTTGTAGCATTAACATTACAAAATATTAACTGAAATATTAGGGAATTTCTGACACCAATAATTTGGAAGAATTTTATACTCAGTGGGCATAATCATATAGAACATTCATGACAACTGCACAGAAAAAAACAAAAATCCTGGGACAAGAGCAAAAAGATCTGGACTATATTGTAGTTTCATTTTCTATAGGAGTGATATGAAAATTCATTACTAACAACCTGGCATCTATCATATAGTCTAAGTGCCACACAAGGGTGAGGATGGGAGAAAGTTGAGGGAACCCCTTACAGAGCTGAGACGAGGCGAGCAGGGTATGTGCACAAAATGAAATTCAGAAATGAAGAAAACTGAGGAATGAGGACATCCATCTGAAAAATTCATTCAACATCAGAGGCAATGAGGGAAATGGGGAAATATAGAACAAATCAAAGACAAGACAGAATAATAGTTGTGTTTTAAGCTCTCCAAAGCACAATTCCAGACATTATTCTCATTTGATGCTTATGAAAACCTTTTGGAATGGGTAATCTTATCAGATGCATTTTACAGATCAAGAGAAATAGGACCACAAAGATGTCTTAATTACTCAGGATCACAGGTCTTCCAAGCTCTAAGCTCAAGACTCTTATTGCCTCAATTAGCTTCCTCCTGAGGTTAAAATCCGAGAGAGAAGATTCTTTGTATAATGCATTTCTCTGAATTATTGGCAGGAATGGTGGATTCCTCAATGATGCCCATTATGGGCTACCTGGTAGACTTACGCCATGTCTCTGTCTACGGAAGTGTATATGCCATTGCAGATGTTGCCTTTTGCATGGGCTTTGCATTGGGTAAGGATATACCTTTGTCCTAAGTATTTAAGATGGCCTAAATTATTTAATAGTTTAAGATATAACTTTTAAAATTGTACTTCTCATTGAGTACATTTTTAGGGAGCTAATTTTTTTATTTCCTAAAAGGTCCTTCTGTTGGTGGGGCCATTGCAAAAGCAATTGGGTTCCCTTGGCTCATGACAATTATTGGGATCATTGACATTCTCTTTGCCCCTCTCTGCTTTTTCCTTCGGAGTCCACCTGCCAAGGAAGAAAAAATGGTAAGAAATTTCCATTAGAATGTGATCAAATATTTTCTAATTGTTAGCATGAAACTATAATGGAAGATATGCTATAGGAGTTGTGAGAATTGGGTGATAGTTCTGTTCCGTAGCTCTTTGTAAGAAAGAGCTTTTCTCAAAAAAGGTTTAAGATAGCATTCGCACTATTTTTTATTTTTATAATTCATATACAGAGATTGACACAACCATAGTCCAATGCTTTCTACTGGATCATACTTATTTCCAGCTTTGGTGACTATGGGCAAGCCCATAGCCTCTATGTCAATGTTTTCTTCATCTGAAAATAAAAGGACAAACTTGAATAATGATCCTAAAAGGCAGTTCTCCACTGCAATCTCTTGACTCAAATGTAAAGCGCATTCCATTTCCTTTAGAATGGAAACCTCCATAACATGAATTGGCCTTCCTGCCTTCATGTAGGATCCAAAAGCTGAAAGTTCCAAGGGAAATCTCATTTTAATGTTGTATCTTACCGGAACAGTTCCCAATTATTCAATCACTTGTATCCCACAAGAATGTCATTTAGACCTCAGTAGTAGGAGCATTGAATAAAAAGTAGGATACAGTTTTCATCCTCATATAAAGAAAAAACAACCAACTACTTCTTAGCAGGTAAAGCTGAATAAGTAGACTTGTTCTGAAAGTAAAAAGGGAAGACTTGGAAATGGTTTCCATGTGTATATTATTTAAATTCTTTTTGTTCCTTCACAAAAGACTTTGAGGGCATGGATAGGTTTTGTGTGTTTTTTGCAGGGGAAGATCTTTATGCACTTAGCACAATATCTGGCATATACAAAGCACTTAATGTTTAATGACAAGAACTCGGGAACGGAGGCTAGTGCTTTCTACCACACTGCCAGCTACCATCAACAAACCTTACGGCACTATGTGCATGGTAGCAATTATTCTTCCTGTATTCTTTCTCTTAGATTTTGTAACGATTCATTTTAATCCTGAACATCTAAATTTGACATTGGATTTTTTCAAGTGTTTTAATAATCAATTTTTCTGTGGCACTGCCGTCTCCTCCTCATTGCCCAAGATCATTATTTCCTGTCATTCTCTACTCCATCCCTTCCTGCCGAGATGCAAGTTAGCAGCTGTTGAGTGTGGACCCAAAGCTATTATACTAGATCCAATTATGGGCAGTAAGTGGCACACCTCCAGTCTTGCTAAGCATTTATTTAGATTTTTGACAGATTAAACTGAAAAGGGCTTTTTGGGAACACTAATGCCATTTCTCCCCCTCCCCCTTTGATGTTATTGTCTTCTGCCTCCAAAAATCTATTTTTAAAAAAAATGAAATATGATATTGGCCCTCCATGAGAAAATGGGGCATAGCAGACATAGCCCTGGCTTTCTGGAGTCAGAAAGACCTGGACTCGCTCTGCCTGGCAAATGCAATCCATGTGACCTCTAAGAGCCTCTCAATTCCCCTGGATAACTTCTTACAGCTAAGTTACAGATGAATTGCTTGATGGGGAAAGTTTCCATACCACTAGTAGCTAGCATTAAGGAAATCACAGGTGGAATGAAAAATAAAAATGGTAATGGTCCCAATATATGGTAGCTGGATATGCAGGTTAGTCATCTACAGCCGGAAATTGGCAGTGTGATGGAAACTAGCCTCCAGAAATTTCTGGGTTGTCATTAAGGATCTCCTCTGTCACACTGTGAAATGCTTTAAATTTATTTTCTCATTTGATCCTCACAGTGACCCTGTGAAAGTTACTATTATTCCCATTTTACAGAGAAGTAAACTGAAGCTGATTAGATGAGTGACATGCTCATGAATGATTGTTTGAGGCAGTATCCAACCTAAGATCTAACTTGAAGACCAGCACTAAAATTACTATGCCATGCTGGACTTACAAAATCACAAGTCATCTTGCTAACATTCAGTGTGTATTTAAAGCAGCAAATCACTGCCCTTTTTGGACTTTGGTTTCCTCCAAGATTTCACATTTCATGATGGCTGTTCAATCATTTCTGACTTCATAACAATTTTTTTTTTTTTTTTTG
Source organism: Sminthopsis crassicaudata (assembly GCF_048593235.1). Classification (NCBI taxonomy): domain Eukaryota; kingdom Metazoa; phylum Chordata; class Mammalia; order Dasyuromorphia; family Dasyuridae; genus Sminthopsis; species Sminthopsis crassicaudata. Next base: position 594,373,907 of record NC_133618.1, read on the forward strand.
ACAAAGATACAGGAGAGGTTTGTCATTTCCTTCTCCAGTGATTTAAGGCAAACAGGCTGAGACTTGTTCAGGGTCACATAGCTGGTGCCTGAGGCCCAAATTGAACTCAAAATGAATCTACTGATTGCATCACCTAGTTGCTTCTCTAATTCTACCATTCTAAGTAAACACATCTACTTACCTTAACTCATATTGCTAAGTTATCTTACTGTTTTATTGAGTTGTTGACCATCAACCCTCATCTTGATGAGTCATATGAAAAGCTTTTTCTGGCTCAAGAAACTTGTCTAGTCTTTGAACTACTTTTGGAGTGCACTTATTAGAGCATTAGACTAGGGATAAGGAAGACAAATTTGAATCCTGTCTCACCTAATCATTAGTTTCCTTTCCAATAAAAATGGGGATATCATGTAATCTCACAGACTATCATGAGGAACAACTGAGTTAATATCAGTGCATTACAACCTTAAAAGTCTAAATGAATGCTATTATTTAGGGCACATCCTTGATTTGAGCATTCACTGACTGCTAGAGCCACTATCTAGCTGGTTACTAAAAATAATTTGCAAATGTGAAGTACTTGTAAAAATCATAATTAAAATAGCAAAAACTGGTCTACAGAACAAAGTAACCCCCAAAATTAACACTACATACTTTTTTTAGGCAATACTCATGGATCATAACTGCCCAATAAAAACAAAAATGTACACACAGAACAACATTCAGTCATATCCTACAGTGGATGATGAAGAATCTGAAAGTGACTGACAACTTCAAAAGCCATAATAAACATTCTGTGGTATACAAAGCAGTGTTTCCTGTGAAACAGCTCATCAAAAAAAAATTTTAGTTGTACTGTATGCTAATGGTGTAGTAAAGAAACCAAAGGTTAAATACATTTCCCTCCCAATGTTATGAAAGATTGCTAACAGCCTTATAAAGAAGATGATTTTCTAGGGGTTTGTATAATGTTGAGAAGTTTATTTTATGTATTTAATTTTATTAAATATTACACAATATATTTTTATTAAGCTGTAGTATAAATCTGTAAAGTTGATTCAAGTCTAATTTTTTAAACTTACATTCCTGAACACTTAGAAAAAAATTCTCTATTTTTTCTGAACCATTATTGACAATGTGTATGAACATATGGCACATTATCTAGTTGCAAAAACTATTCAATGGCCAAAGAATAGAACCAATCCAACAATTATTCCAAAAAGATACCCTAAATGATAGTGAGTGCTGAATTATACTCGAACTTGTAATATACACATACAAGTTAAAAACTGGTTGGGGAAAATAAAGTGAAAATTATTTATATGTCATTTTTGAAGCTAAGGTTGTTACCAGAACTTGTGAATCACTTTTTGGGCATATATGTGAAGTGACATTGTCATTACTTTCTTATGTAACTAGCATTTGGAGAAAGAGGTATTAAGGTAAAGTTTTTTATTCAGTAAGATTTTGATGGTAATCATAAGACAACTAAAAAATTGTTAGAGGCGCAAAAAAAAAAAAAATCAGCAAACATACACTGGCATTTAAAAACTTCTGTTAATGCTTATTGAACTTTTGTTGGATAAAGACTTCATGGAGGGTATTGTTATGTATGTACTCAACTTACACAGTTCAGATTGTTCATCCATGCACTGACCGATGAATTTTTGGTCCAAAATACTTAAAAACAAAACAAAAACAAAAACAAAAACCAAAAAAAAAAAAAAAAAACAAAAAAAACAAAAAAAAAAAACCCTAACAACAACTTCAAAACTAGCCAAAATCTCAGATATCTTCAATCTCTTTAGAATAATACTGTCTTGTAGCAGCAGGATGTTAAATCTTGGGTTGCTTATAACTTTAGTAATTTCTATATACACAGAAATGTTTACATTACTGATTTGTTTTTTTGGGGGGAAAACCGAAGTAATTTAAAATGAAGGTGAAATAAAAATAGAAATGATCTATATCCAAAACTCCATTGTAATGAAGCAAGCACAATTAGGTGCAGATTAGATTCTAGTCATATATCCATTCACACAACTGTAAGAAACAAAACCAAGCTGTCTAATAAGATTCAACAAGTATTGACATTCATTTCATGTAGTGTAATGTGGAATTTCATGTGTGAACTCAATTATGTGCCTTTTTTTCAAAGTAACAGCACATTTTGTGTAGCAGTGGAGACTTGTTTACATAAGGTTTTGTAAAATGTGCAAAATGTATTTAGAGCACTGTATAACAATGTTATGGTATACATCTGAAATGAGGGTGGTGGGAAATTTTATAGTTTTGTGATTATAAAAACAAAAATATCCAAATCTTAAATTATGGATTGCTATAAAACATGTGGTAGAGACATATCAAAGGGCAAGTAGTTAAAAATAAAAATTTAAGTCTGATCTCATCATTTCTTATTCTGTAGATGGGCAATTACACTCATTGCCATATTTCTTATGGAGATCTTATAAAGGTGGTTCCATAAACTAAAAGTTCAGTTTCAATCCAAGTACGCACTGCCAAAGGGCTATCCATGTCATTTCTGATATTGTATAAGATAGCCCTGGCAAACTTTAGTTAGGGCTAAAACAAAAGGTCATCATAAACTCTCTAACTGTACATGTGTAAATGGCAAAGAATGGATCAAAAAAACCCATAAACTTTCATAGATTATGTAAAAAGCAGCACAAAGACAAGGAATGATACTTTTCTTAACAAAACAGGTCTACTAGGGGCAGAAGATGGTCATTTGAGAATATGAAAATTTTCAACTAAGAAAGCAAAAGAATTCAGTTAATTTAAAATAATTCTATTTCAGGTTAAGACCTAAAATTTACCCCCCATGATTCTAATTGTTTATCAAAACAAAACAAAACTGCACCAAATACACATTTAAGCATAACATATCCATGTTAATTAAACAAAATATTTCTCTCCCTCTGACTCTATTTGGAACAAAAATAGCTATCATGACTGTAACTGATTAAAAAAAATCATGTTAACCAAAGTACAAGAAGCTTACATTGAGGCAGTAGAGCATGTGTCTTTTGAGGGACAAGTATACATGTGAAATTCATGTTTCATTCAACAAGAAATAAATGGGCTCTGAATTCCATATCATGCTTGTTTGTATTTGTTTTGGATACTGAAACAACTGAAGATTTTTTTTAATGAGTAACTTCATCATATTTCCTTCTGGGATCTCTCCTGCATGTGGGTGTTTTTGGTTTACTTCATTATTTTAGGTTTTATACAGTCTGATCATTAAAATTTGATCCAGTTAATAAGCAGCACAATAAAGGCAAAAGTTGAAGCAAAGGACAGTTACTCATCTGACCATATTGAAGGATTGTTGTCAATACAGACCTGGTAGAAAACATTTATTAGTTGTTAAATGATTTTGTGATCATACTATCTTTTAATAAAGGGGAATGCTAATCTGAGGGGGAGATGGCAATAGGTTTTAATTAGGAATAGGACATTTCTTATGATTATCATGATATAATAACATTAAAAATGAACATTAGGGCTAGGCAGAATGACACAAAGCTTTTGAGATCTTTTGGATAAATTCTTTAGATACTAACATTCAGAATAGAAAGGAAAAAAATAAAATCCAGATTATTTGTAGCCAAATATCCAGTACTTAGAGGAGTCCGTCCTCTGCTGTAAAATGTTTTTATCTTGGAACCACAGGAGCCTATTTACACACCTCAAGTAGAGTTAAGGAATATAAATACTATGCAAAATTAGTATTTGGAAGCCAAGCAAATGAACAATTAAATTACAAAAGCTTTGAATCCAAAGATAATGTGATTTATCTGAAAATGTAGTTAAAATTTCATTGTTGTTACTTGGATTAAATAATACCTTAGAAAAATTAAGCTAAATATTCTCCTCACTTGTATATAGTGGAGGTATACATAAATCCTCCAGTATTTCCGGATTTAGATAGTAATATATTGTACATATTAAAAAACAAAAACAAAAAAAAAAAAAACTTAAGCAGCTTAAAAATGATAGCTTTATTTAAAGAAACAAAGAAATGCTTGTTTTCATGATAAAATTTTAGTAAGAAGCGATCTCTGAAATATGTAACACCTACCAACTCTCTAGATGTCACGAAATTAAAATATTCTTGTTTTCTGTGGTAGTCTTTATTATTATTATTTTTAGCTATAGATAACATAGCACAGCAGCAAAGATTACACATCAGTAATGTAATGTATTATAAGTTTTCCCTCTGGAGCCTTGTATTATATGATAGATTAACTGGATTGTTGCTTTACCCTCTTCTCTTCTATATAACAACAGTCCCCTTTATCCAGTGTATATTAAAAAAAATTCAACTACATTGAATCTATATCTTACACCTATCATAAGCAGCATTATATAAATAAGGTTTTATTGAGGCTTTCCATAGTCACCATTCTAAATGATTAAATACTTTCAAAACCTGAATATATTTTCAGGGAATCCAAAGTTTTCTGTTATTCCTAGAGCTCTCTTAAAGCAGGCAGAGATCTGATGAAGCTTTTAGTATTACAATAATCAGTCACTAAAAAGACCCACAACCTTCTTGGTTATCAGTGATTTTAAACTATATAAACCCCAAACTTGCTAACTATGTAGGATAAAATTTCATTTTAAATGAATTACTGAGTAATTTATGTTATATGTGACCTTTTAAGAAAATTTGTTTCTGCAATTTATTTTTTTAAAGAACAGGACTTTTAAAAAAATTGGGATTTTTTTCCACACAATTGGCTAACAAAGAATTTCTTGCCCTAAACACCTTGCAATTATTAAAAATTTTGTGAATGGTACCAATTGTTCACTGTGAGAGCAAAGTAGCAGTCTATAAATTCCCTCCCCCAGATTTCTGCCTTAGGTTAACAATAACCATCTTGCATTTGTATACTTTACTTTTAAATATTCTTCTAAACACAAAATTTTCCTCACAACAATCCTGTGAGGTAGATGGGTTTTATAAACCCATTTTACAGATGGGAAAACTGAGGCACAGAAAGCTTATGTGACTTGCCTAAGGTCACAGAACTTACTAGTTGAAATAATTGGACGAAAACTCAGATTTCAACTTCTCTGCCAGTGATTTTCCATTAGGCCATGCCCAATTTCCTCCATACTTAAGCTATCATAAATAAACTATTTGTAAATTATTAACCTGCTTTATACTTGGTTTAATTTTCAATATGCCCTAAAAAACAATTCTTTTATAAAGTACCTATTGACAGGAAATAAAATATGCATATAATTTCTAGGTATGCAAAAAGCTAAAATATTCAAAATATTTTAAGAGAGAGAAAGGGAAAGGTAGGGAGGAAAAGGAAGAGAGAAAGAGCGAGAATATAATACATCTCTCATTAATTACATGATAGTAAGAATGGATAATCTGAATCCAGGATCATCTCAGATTTATGTTTTTTGAAAGTGGCCCCCTTTTTATCTGTCTCTATATTACCTAAAAGTTTTCATTCATTCTGAATGAAAACACCCATTCCACTGGTCTAAAAGCAAATTTGTAATAAGGGAGACAAACAATGAATCAAACATTTTTATACAATGCTCTTATCATCAATACAAACCTGTTTCTAAAACAAAACACAATTACCAACCCAACTGCTTTACAATCTTCTGAAATTTGATATCCTTTCATATATTTCCGCAGGATAAGTATTTTTAAGTGTCTAAATGTTTAGAATTTTAAATGCTTTTTTAGCGGATACACCAAAGGTTAAATACCAAGGATCTACTGGTTATATTTTTTATAATTTTAAAATTCTTAAATTTGCAGGCAAAAATATGTTAAGTGGTCTGGCTAGAATTTCTTAACTCAATACAGCAAACTATATCTGTTGCTTTCTGTATTTCAACAGTGCAAGCTCTTCAAAAGAGGCACTGAATTGGGTCTTAACACTTCCAGAATTCAATTGAGCAACTTTTGAAATGAACATTTTTTTAAACAAAAGCATAGAAAGCAAGCATCATCATATGTAACATTTTTACTAAACCATCATAGACAAAATAAAAGCCACAGTACTTGCTTTCATGTAATTTTTGGCTGCCCTCTTCCTCCCCAAAAACCCCCAATCCAAACCCACTTTCAACAAATATAACCCATTGTTCCCCTACCCACCCCTGCCAAGAAAACATCCTACAACCAATTTGAGACAAAAATCAATGCAACATGATCAAACATTTCAAAACCTGTTTCCTCAATGATTGCTGTATTGTCAGTTTGGGCATGCAGCAAAGTTCATAACTATCACCATGATGTAAATTAAAACAATTTTAAGAATTTTTGACAGTATAATACTATTTAACACTAATTCAAAAGCAAGAAAAGAAAACAACATTAAATGTTAATTTCCATTAATAGAAATAAATTAAAAATAAATTAGTAAAAATAAATTCCCAGTATTAACCCCAAAAGCATGTTATAATACAATCCAAATCAACCAAGTTAGCTAAGTCAAATGATCATACTTTCTGCTGGAAAAAAAAAAAAGCAACTTTTTTTTCTTTTTCCTTTTTTTTTTTTTTTCTCTTAAGATGGGCAAATAAATGTGGAGAAGCAGGCCATACATATTATAAGGGGGGTTTAAATGGGGGTGTATCTGATGTATTTTAGTAAGTATAATTTCTTTCCTGCAATTGTTTAGAAGGTTAAATAGGCAGTTTGCTACAGAGGTTCAGGTTGGTCAAATATTTCCTCTGACAGACTGTCAAAAGGTTGAGCCTCCATTAGTTCGCATATTTCATTATCGAGTTCTTCTTCTGTATCTTCTGTAGTCACTTTTTTGGTTTGATATAAAGATAGAGTTTCTAGTTCTAGATCTTCAATACCTGCTCTGTAGTGTATCATAAGAAGTGTTAGAGCTTGTAGTCTTTCACCTGATTTAGTCAAAGCGGTTGAAAGAAGTGTTTTTTTCTTTGAATCAGTTGCCTCTTTCTCTTCCCTGACAATTGAATTGTTGTGTTCCAGCTCCTGATCAATTTCATTCTGCAATTTATCTAACATGAATTCTAGCTTCTGGAATCTTTCCTCATTAGGCAAACCCCTATAAAGGTCACGACCAATTTCTTTAACTGCAATGAAGACACTGTCATCGAGTCCTCCTTCTCTCCTTGCCAATTTGATTCCTGCAATGTTTCGCCGTCTGGAAGGGCTTGGAACACCAGCCTCTGAATCACTGCCTTCATTATCAGAAGTATTTGGTGTTGGCTTGGGTGAGGGTTCTGCCAATTCAGCAATCTGTTCAGCTTGGCTTCTTCTAGTGCCTTGACGCAAGTTTAAGATCCGAGAGCTAGTGTTCCATAAATGTCTTGTTATACCTGTACTTTTACCACCTGATTTGTTAGAAGGCATTCCTAGAATATTTTCTTGTCCTTCTATGCGTAAGTTTTTCAAGATTCGGTCCACTCGCTTTTCAGGTCCTACACAAAGTGGTGTTTCAGCAAAGCATTTTTCTTGACATTTTTTGTGGCAAACATAAGCACAAAACATGCACTGGGAAGCGGCCTTAGTCCAAACTTTCTTCTTACAGTAGTCACACCATGTTGGATTCTGAAACTGAGTATCTTGGAAACTATGTTTATTTTCTGTCAAATTCATCTGTCCAACAAAATACTCCTCTTTATTAGGGGGAGGGATGTCCTCTATCACATTGCTTTCTTTTTCCTTCTCCATAAGATTCATGTATTGTTCCTGTTCTCCTTCCTTCAAATACTTGAAATGTATAGTAATATCACCAAAGCAAAATTTTTCATTGAACCCTTTTTGCACACTGATATTTCGCAATGCAGTTCTAGTAACCATAGCTTTTGGTTTCGGAGCATTTAATCTGAATTTTGTGAGATATTCTAAGTTTGAAGTAGCTAAACACCCTAAAGCAATCTCTTCAAGTTTTATACTAATATGCCCTAAGCAGATAAGACTGCCCACCTTGAAAGGATCTCTACACCACAACGCAATATTCAAGTACCTATGAGAGCCTTCTATGTTAAATATACAAGTTCCCTTCACTCTTGTCCATTTACCTACTCTATGATGATAAGGAATTTCTGCTGATTCCCATGTTTGGTCATCTGCACTGTCCTTATTAGCACTTTCTGAAATTAAGTCTTTTGCCACTTCTTGCTTTGCCACATTTGGCTTTGACAAAGATGTATCTTCTGTTTGATTAATATTTGTTACTACCTTTTCTGAGGATTTTTCTGTTTGAGGAAGAGAAACTGATTTCTCTGTTTTTTCAACAGTTGTATCAGTTTCTGCTTGGCTTTGAGTATCAGTAGATGGTACAGGTTTCATTTGTGGCCTTGGTGGCACAGGTGGCTTCAAAAGATTTGTTTGGGATGTTTTTGTTAACTGTTGTCCTTGGTCTGAAACTTCAGCAACCTTAGTTGTCACTGCTTTGGCTGAATCTTTGTTTACAGAATTTCGTGGTGCTACATAACTTACTGATTTTCGATTTACGAGTGGTGAGGCAGGTCCATAAGGCTTAAGATTATGTATTGAATTGCGCTTGGGACTCTGACTCAGTGATGGAATCTCATCTCTGGACTCATTTTGTATCTTGATATCACATGCCAAATCTTCAAATTCTAAATCTAAATCTTTGTTATCAATATCCACTAAAAGGCCAGTTATGTCCTCTTCAAAATTTGTTTGACTTGTGTTTCCCAGAAATGCACTATCTTCCAATTGTGTAAAACTATCCTGTAGTATTGGCCCTTGATTACTCTGACCAACAGGCCTTTCATAATACACCATCACTCTGTCACCTGCTTGCTTGATGAGCTTTAACACTTGGATTGTAGATGTGATTTTAACTCCTATAAAATAAAAACAAACAAATAAACAAAAAATACAGTAAATTATTGCCACAATAATCATTTAAATCTGTTGTAAATGCTATAGTCAAATTTTGACTACTTGCACTGATGGAGGGATTCATAGGCTGGGATAATAATAATAATAATAAAAAAAACTTAATTGGCTTTGGAGTAGATTTTTTTGAAATCATAAAACTGAGTGCCATGCCAAATACCAATAAGTCAATAGTTGAGAATTTATACTCTTTCAAACCAAAAAAAAAAACAAAAACAAAAGAACAAAACAAAACAAAACAAAAAAAAACACTCAGAATTATTTTACTAGTTAAATTGGAATTGAGAAAAAGGGATAAGTGATCAAAGGATGTAAACAAAAAGTTATCAAAAAAAAAAAATTACACACTATTTATTATACACCATATAAAAGATTGCTTTACATCACTAGTAATAAGAAAACAGCAAATCAAAATATCTCTTGAGGTTTTATCCAACATTCAGAATACTGATAAACATCACAAAAGATGGTTGAGAGTCAGTATTGAAGAGGCTGTGGGAAGATAAGCACACTAATCCAGTATGGTAGAGCAATGAATTGGTGTGATCATTTTAGAAAGAAGCGTGAAATAGAGAGTTGGATGGAATAGGAGATCTGGCCACTGAATCTGAGAGGCTTAAGTTCAAATCTTACCTCTGACAGATGCTAGTTATGTGGCCCTCCACAAGTCACTTAAGCTCCCAGTACCTCAGACAATGCTCTAAAACTGTAATTGGAAGAGCAGAATCTTTGGTAACTGGTTATGCTAAGGAAATCACAGGTCTCTTCTAAAAACAGAAATTGGAATTATGCCTTAAAAATGTGATGAAACTGACCCAATGATCCCACTGGGGATGAACAGGAGGTCAAAGACAGAAAGAAATGTGTCACAAACAAGAAAGGATCTATATCAGAGCTTTTAGGAGTAACAAAGAATTGGATACCAAGTAGGTGCCATGATAAATTGGTAAATAAATTGCGGTGCATTAAAAAATGGTATATGTATAAGAAATAATTAACATGAAGCATTGAGAAAAACATGAGATAGCATATAAACTAATAGAGTAAACAGAACTGAACAAGCAACATATAGACAATGACTACAATAAAGAACAACAAAAAAAGAAGAAACTGAATATATAATTGTAATGACCAAGACTGTTCCTTGAAGAGATGGGAAAACATTCCCTTATTTGAAGATATGAAGGATTATGAGTGTTGAATATTGTATTAGTCAGAGCAAGATGACCTGTGGGTTAGTACTGCTGAGAGAGGACAAGGTGGGGAAGATAGAGTCCAAAAGACTGAGCTCCTGATAGTAAGTTACCATCTATGTAGTCTAAGAGAAGGTAGTTAAATAAACTTTAATCTGAAAGGAGATTTTTTATTCAAGTCAGTATGGGAAAAGGACAAGAAGCCCACACTGTGAATGGGTACAATGGATACCTCATGGATTATGGAAGAGATAAAAACTAATTTACCTGGAAATAAAAGGATTAATAAGGTACTATGGAAAACAAAAGTATCATGACTGTATTTAACTTTTAAAACTAATTTACTGGAGTCAAAAAAACATACATTAAAATAAGGTGTAGTTTTCTTGACCAATTTGTTCCTGCTTGTCATTAGGTCTTACTCTGCTAAGTACCATTGTTTAAGCAAAATAATTTATTATCTTTCTTAGAAAGAGAAAAGTGGTAGAAAGGTTTTTGAAAATTGGGTATACTTTTGGTACTTGACCAAAGTAATACCTTCTTCCTCTTAGCTTGTTGTTTTATCCTGATGTCTCAGGGCTATTCTGAATAGGCCACAAGAATAGAGCACCCATTTAGCATGTAGGGAGTAGAGAATACAGAATGGGTTTCAATTTCAGCTATCATTTGTGACCTTGTTGTTTGTCCTTCGTTTTCAAAGAGTTATCATGACATCAGGGAGGAGATGCCATGACATGCACATGAATTGGATTTAAGTGAGGGAGGCTGTGCCAGCTCACCTGCCTCACTTTCCCCTCCAGAGCCATCTGGGTCTTATAAATCAGGACGATTGAAAATGACCCTGGATGCAGTGGGAGATTTTGGCCTTTTAAAAGCTAAGATCTTCAACAGGTCTCAGTGTGATTGAAACCATACCTAGTCAGTGATTTAGGCTAGATAGCAACTGAGGCAGCACCTAGTCAGAAAAAAAAAAAAAAAAAAAAAAAAAATTTCCAAGTAACTGACTTTGAAAGGCAAGTTCCTGGATTCCTCTGAACTTCAGTTTTCTCATGTATAAATTGAGGGAGCTGGATTTGATGATCCATATGTTGTAGGCTATAAAATATGGTCACCAGAGATCTTCAAATAAGCTATACTCAAGAACTTTTAATTGTCAAGCTCAAGTTGCATACTTTAGGTCTTTAGCTGATGTTTTCATATAAAAATACGGGCTAAACATTCTTTCTTACATAAAAATTCAATAGGATGATTTATAGAATGGTCACTGAATAGGATTATAAATAAGGAAAATGAAATAATTTCTAAATTAGATAACTTGATCTTTCCAATATAGACAATATTGATTGGCATTCCTTTACTGTTTTGGTAAATACAAAAAAAAAAAAAAAAAAAAAAAAAAAAAAAAAAAAAGTTTAATGTTTAAACATGAATGAATGTTTATCAACATACACAGACCACATGGTACTCTCAGATAACCTATGTGAATGTTATCCCACTGTATTCAACAGCATCTTTTGCTACATGGTCAGCCATTTAGTTAAGGCCTGTAGCCAAGTAGTATTATATCCATTTATTCTCCTTATCCCCCCATATAGTAGTAGTGATGGGAGTGGGGTAGTGATAGCAGCAAGCAGCAATAGCAATTATGATACCTTGTAATTATATAGCATTTTTATATTAAGAATTGGATATATTCCCATTAACTTTATTGGCAGGAGGGGAGTTAATTTTGGGGGAAGGAACCAGAGTCTCTGGGGGCAGGGAGAAAGAGAATGGGAGAAAATGATACTGCAGGGAAAGAAAGAACTGTGCAGTCAAAAGCTGATGAGGTGCAAAGGGGAGAGAGAAAGGAGTTGTAATATTTTGGATATAAATCCAGTATTGGATTGTTGGATATCCATATCCATGGATATCAAACCATGCACTAGTTTAAAAAGTTGTTTTTCCTAGTCAAAATCATTTAAGTTTACTGTAAAGAGCAATAGCAGAAATTACCTCCAATGGCTATAAGTCTGTCCCCCCGCTGAAGATCTGCAAGTGCGGCTGGGGAATTTGGGGCCACGGTCTCAATTACGACGTGTCCACCATATCCATCAGATGACTGAACCAGGCGAAGTGTAAGTCCAACACTTTGTAAGTTTCCTTTTACTAACTCAGCCTTGATAAAGAGAAAATGTTCAAGAATGAATATTGATACAATGGATTTGTTAATAACAACAGTTCATGTTTTGCAGCAGTTAAAACAACGGTAATCATCTTCATTTGCAGATGAAGAAACTGAGACTAAATACAAAGCTTTAAATAACTGGGATTTAAACTTATGCATTTCCAATTGTAACTATTATTTTTTCCATTACACTTTTTAAATAAATTTAATTTATATTAAATTAAGGGCATGGAGGGGGGTGTGGAAAGACAATGAGCAGAGCTTGTCTTCAACTGAAGAAATAGAATTCTGGATGAGACACGTTGCAACAAACATTGGGGCTGAAGGTGAGAGGAGAAAAGACTTTACTGTAGCAAGACAAATGAGCCTTGACTTATGAGATAAAATAAGTGGGCCCAGAGTAATCTGCACAAACTATCAAATTACTTTTTGATCAAATTATCTTCAATGAACCATCTCAACCTAAACAAGAGAAGATTTGGAAAGGCACCAAGGATGTCTATTTTATTGTTTGGGGGAGAGATGTATAGGAGTATGTATATATCTAAATAGATGTGAGCATATTTAGTCTCTGTGAAAGGTTATTTGGCATCATGTCAACTGAAATTTTAAAGAAAACTAGCTGTAAAAATAAACTATCAATTTATAATTGAAAGGTATAATGATAAATTCTTCATATCTGTAGATTGTGTAACAAAAGACACGTATCTTAACTTTAACAAAAGTAGTCCTTTAATTTCCCTTAGTACCGGTAGCCTGACACCATGGCTTGGAGGGATGGCCCTGTCACACATTAGCACTATGATTTTAGATAAGTTAGTTAACATATAGCAGTTTCCTCATTTTTAAAATGTGGAAAAGACTGACCTTGCCATCTTCCCAAGACCACAGTGAAGATGAAATAAGATAATGGATATAAAGTACTTTGAATTATCAACAAGTGGTCCACTTTTTTCAAATTAAAGGCTAATAAAAATGTGGTATGTATGTGAACTTCTATATTTAGGGATACTTTTAAATAAGTTATGGTATATGAACATAATGGGATAATATTGTTCTATCAGAAATGAGTAGGCTGATTTCAGAAAAACCAGGAATGACTTACATGAACTAATGCTGAGTGAAGCAGAACAAAGAAAACATGGTACAAGATTATTTGATGATCAACTGTGATAAGACTTGGCTTTTTTCAACAAGATAGTGATTGAAGACAATTCCAATAGACTTAAGATGGAAAAGTGCCATTCGTATCCAGAAAAAGAACTATGAAAACTGAATGTGTATTAAAGCATAGTATTTCCACTTTTTGTTGCAGGTTGTTTGCTTGATTTTTTTTCTTGTGATTTTTACTTTCTTGATCTGATTTTTCTTGCATACCATGACGAATGTGGAAATATGTTTAGAATTGTACATGTTTAACCTATATTGGATTGCTTGCTGTCTTGGGAAGGGGAGAAGAAGGGAAAAAAATTTGGAACACAAGGTTTTGTAAAGATAAATGTTGAAAATCATCTTTGCATGTATTTACACTATTAAAAAAAAAAAGTAAACAACAACAACAACAACAACAAAACCCATTCTTTTAAAGAGCTAAATAAATCAATGCTCCTGGACTAAGAATCTAGAAGAACTGAGTTCAAATCCTTTTTCAAAGGACTTACCTGTATAACCCAGGGCAAGTCATTTATCCTCTCATCCAACATTTTCTGAAGTGTAAACTTTTAGGGAATAAAAAGAGCTTGTACTTCACAAAGTTGTTGTGAGGATCAAATGAGATAAAAAATGTAAAATGTTTTACAAACCTTAAAGTGCCATGAACTGTTAATTAGTATTATTATCATTTTTAAAATTCAATCTTAACAGAATTCTACTTTTTAAAAATCACCCTCAAATGCAATTTAAAAAAATTATCCAGTTTCAAATGATTTTAACACAAATGTTAGCTGAAAAATTTCAAGAATAAAGTTTTCCAGAACAGTGATTCAGTTAAAAGGAAATAATAAATGAAATTGCTTTTGTATCAATTTTTATTAGATACTACTAGTAAATTCTCTAAAGCAAAACTTGAAAAAAAATTAGTTATATACAGACTATACATTACAACCTCTAATTATACATACTATACTACTGTTAGATTGTTATCTTTATTTTGTTTCCATTTGTCATAGGTGAATTCACACATTAATCTAAGAATCAATAGCACTACTAAGATCATAATTATAAAAAGGCAAACAAATCATAGCTGAAGGCTAGCTAACATGACCTCTTTCCAGGACAGAAAACACCAGATTTATGTCACCACCTCCTAAAAGATGGAGGAGGAAAAAGACTAATAAACAAAGTAGTCCTAATTAAAACCTTATTTGGTCTCTCAAACATTTTCTGCATTAAAAAGGCTTACTTAAAATAATATGGTATAGTTCTTATCTGCTGGCCAGCTCCTCTCTCACATTCATAATAGAAGATAAATAATGGATGGCATATATTCAATAGAGAATGAAGATACAAGAAGCCATTCCTACTCTCAAGGAGTTTGCATTCTACTTGGGAGACATAATATGCCCACCAATTTAAATATATAAACAAAATGATTTCAAGAAGGAAAAGATACTAACAATCAGGAAAGGTCTGTGAAAGGCCTTTTGTGGAAGCCTTTAATGAAGCTAGGGATTCTTGAAAAGATAACTTCAGGAGCAGAGATTGCATTCCAAACATGGAAGATGACTTATATAAAGGACTAGAAGTGGCAGGAATTAATGTCACATAGAAAATACTGCTAAGTAGAATGATCCAATTAATATAGAGATTGTGAAGAGAATAATAAGAAAGATGACTAAAAAGGCAGAAATGAACTACTATATTATGGAAGTCTTTAAATTCCAGGGAATTTGAGAATAATAACCTAGTCAGATCTGTGTTTACTGAATACAAGGTACAAAGTGGATTTGAGAGACCTGAAGAATGAGGGTACCAAATAGTACATAAATGCTATTATCCAAAGAAGAGGTAATGAGGGCCTAAACTAAGATGAGAAGAGCTATACAGATAGAAGACAGATGATATGAAAGATGCTGTAGAGGCACAAGCAACAATACCTAAAATGTGATTCAATTATGTGATGTTTCCAGGACATTCAGGTAGATATACTAAGTAGATGGTTAGTAATGTGGTGCTGGAGTTTTAAATAGAAATGAAGGTTGAATATATAGACCTAGGAATCCTGGTATACAAATGCCCCATGGCAACTCAAACTCCATATATCTCAAATTGAAATCATTATTCTCCTCTCCTCTCAACTTTCCTATTTCTAATAAAGGTTCCAGTGAACTAAAGTGACCTAGATTCAAGGTCCATGGTTAATCTTTTACTCTTCACTTTCATTTACTAACCACGTATCATCAGTTCCCAAATCTTATACACCTTTCCCCCACAATAGCTCTTTCCATGTCCCATCATCTCTTCTTTTCTACTTACAACTACAACTATTCTTCTCAAGGCCTTCATTAACTCTTTCCATTTTAGGTAATTGCACTAGTTTCTTAAATGGACTGACAGCATCTAGCTCATCTCCCATCTATTCTCCACCCAACTGCAAGGTTGATATTCCTTAAAAAAAAGATCTACACATGATACTCGCCTGGTTTGAGAAATTCAAGGAGCTTTTTATTTTTTTACTTCAAAGAGAAAAGATGAATTTTTCTAGTTTGCTAATCTAGTTTTCAGGTGTAGTCAGACTTGTGGCTTGCCTTTCCAAGTTTTCTTCCATGTACTCCATTCTAATCAAAACTGGCCCAACTCTTGTTTTTTGCACAACATATTCTACATCATAACCCGACTCCTACCCCTATGCTTTGGAATATGTTGGGATCAATCTAGAATGTTTTCTTTCTTTGCTGCTACCTCTTGAATTCTATAACTCAGTTAAAAAAGTTGCATCCTATATAAAGCCTTTCCTATTTCAGCATATGATAGGGACAACTAGGTGTCACATTGGATACAGCACCAGGCCTGAAGTCAGGAAGGACGCATATTCCTGAGTTCTTGAATTCAAACACTAGTTATGTGATCTTGGACAAGTCAATAAAACTTGTTTGAGATAGAGAAGGAAATGGCAAACCATTCCAGTCTCCTCTCTGCCAAGAAAACCCCAAATAGGGTCATGAATTGGACAAAGCTGAAATAATTGAACAACAAAAAAATTTTATCAGGCAATGGTACCATATCATCTGAAATTACTTTATATGCATTTTACATTTATTTCCCTCCATATATGTCTTTTTAGTTAAATGGTAAGGTGGGAATTCAGCCTGCAGGGAATGGAGAAATGAATGAGAGGTGAATAGTGGATGAAAAATTGGACACAGAGGCAGGAAGACCTGGGTTCCAATCCTACTGCAAACACTTAGTAGCTGGTAATTTCTAGTTAGTAATATTAGCTAATTTCCTCCATCTCTACCTGAAAATCTCTCTGTAAATGAAGAGGATGTATTGGATAAGCTCTCAAAGTCCCTTCCAGCTCAAAAATCTAATACCTTGTAATCTCAAAAGAAAGATTAGTACTAATGATTCCAAAGATAACAATATGAATTGAACATACCTGCTTTTGTGTGTACATTATTAATCTTAAAGGAAAAAAAAACATTGGAAACATGATTTAAGGAAATATTAAATCTTGATTCAAATGAACATGTATGTAAAGGGAAGTCAGTAATCACCTTTTCTCCCTTCCTGACTCCTGACTTCTCCCCACAACTTTTTATTACTCTTTTAAGTTGGAAAAATGCATTTGTTAAGCACCTAACTATATGCAATGTACTAAACAAGGATTGGGAGACTATAAGGGAGAAAAATATCCCATAATCCTTGCCCTCAAGGAGTTTAAAATCATTACAGTCTAGTAAACTTTCAAAATACAAATCGGAATACAAGAGCATGAAACCATAAGTTTAGAAACCAAGAAGTACTTCTAGTTAAGATAATTAGAGAAAGCTTAGAGTTTATCACTTAGATTGGGTTTTAAGGACAGAATTTCAGTAAGCAGAAATTGGAGAGAGGAAGAATGTTCTGTATTTTCCCGGAATATTCTGGGCATGGGTTAAAAAAGGGTTAAGAAAAAAACAGAGATTCAAAAGAATGGAATAAAAAGTAGCCTTATTTACCTGAACTGTATAGTGTATTTGGAGAATTAGGGAGAAATTTGACTGAAATGAAAAAGTTAACTTAGAGCAAGACTGAACTGGCTAAGCAAGGAGTTTGGACTTCAGTTTATAAGCAATGGTAATCACTGAGTTTTGACATATAAAGTGACAAACACAATTACATGTTCTTAAAAATAATGATAGCTGATATTTATATAGTGCTATAAAGAATATAGAAGAATGAAGGATAGAGAAGATGACACTGGAGGCATAGAAACTGGTTTGGGAACGATTTTAATAGTCCAGATAGAAAGAATAAGGTCCAGATTTAAGATGGTTGCAAAAGAACAGAAAAGAGATAATATTGATTCAGAATTCACTCTAAAGGACTGGCTGAAGTTGGGGAGAGAAAGAGTCAAAGACAACTCTTAAGTTCAGGACATGCATGCCTTGCAGGAAAATGGAATCACAGACAAAGAAACAGAGACACAGGAGCAATAGCCGGGGACAGAGTTGGGGGGTTAGGTTTAAGGATAGATAAATGGATCATGGGAGTGACTGTTTAGTTTTAGATAAAATGGGACATCCAGGTAGGAAATAGAAATCAGATTGAAAAAGGTTGATATTGAGGTAAAAGTAAAAATTATAAAATATACTCTCTGAAGTAGTTTGACAGTTATTGTTGTCTGTCCTTTGTTCTCAGAAAACATCATGACATCAGGGAAGAGATGCCATGACATGTAAGTGAACTGGATTTAAATGAGGGAAGCTGGGTAAGGTCACCTGCCTCACTTTCCCCTCCAGAGTCATATAGACTAAGATGCACTGGGAGTACCTTGGCCTTTTAAAGCTAAGGTCTTTGAACAGTTCTCAGTTTCACTAAGGCCACACCCAATCAATGATTTAGGTTAGGTAAGCAACTGAGCCAAAGAGTTTCCTCTTTCATCTAGTCAAAAAAGGAAAAAAAAAAAAAAAAAAAAATCCAAATAAATCTGGGAGGGGAAAACTCTCAGGGTTTCTAGCCAAAGTAGAGATGATTACTATTTATATTCAATCTGATTCAATCAATATTCAAACAATGACCAAGTGGGGCTTTGCATGGGTCCTAAAGTGGCCAATCAATAAAAGTCAGAGACGTTTTAGTTTAAGGCATGGTTTTTAAGAAAGAAATCTAGCCCATAAATCCCAAGATATCTTAAGAAGATTCAGAGATCCAAAAGCCAAAAAAAAAAAAAAAAAAAGCTTTTTAGAGTATCTGTATATAAGAGTTTGATACCCTATGTGGACAAAGGGACAGAGAGAGGGAAGAAAAGGATTACTTACCTTGACTAAGAAACAGAATCACATTTTCACATTTTTCTCTCAAACAGGAATTGAGTTTTAAAGGATAGGTAAGAAGACAGCTTCATGTTCCCAGAGTCCTTTGTAGCTTTGAGGTAGGATCTGAATCAGAGTTCAAGCTAAATAGCCTTAATATGCTAAATAAAATAGGCAGTTAGGTCATCTGCAGAGAACAGGAGATCATGTATGCATAACTGAGGCAACATATAAAGGTCAGCAAAGAGGGCTATAGAACAATCAATTAGTAAACTCACGAGATAAAGAGGCGATCCTCAATAGGCACCAGACCAAGAGAAAAGTGGAGAGAGGAAGACAGAAAATAAAGGGGATCACTTTCTATTTGTCAGTACCAGACACCCTGATTCAGCAATCAATTATATCTAATTTGCATATAATTTTCTGTATACATGGATTCTGCTATTGATCATCTCCAGAATATATTCAATGAGAATGGAAAGTGTGGCCGGTAATTGTTTTTACCTTTTTTGACAAAGAACAGTTGTCTTTCACTGAGACTTATTACCTAACAAGGAAACCCAGAACTATACATGAATTCTGACACTCGAGGGCTAAACGGTTCCTTCAGTCAACTTTTTTTTACTAGGAAAACACAGCACATGCTGGGTCTTTCCTTCCTAGTCTATGCAAAGTCTGATTTCAATCCCAATCCCCTGATGACTTTTCTCTAGGCAAGACATGGTTACCTGAGTAACTCCATTTTGAAGTATTTACCTGCTTTCCTTTTGAATTCCCCATCTGTATAAAAGCTCTTTTATAATACTAATGCTAACAATATATAATTAGCTTCACTTGTACAACTCCTGAGGTTTTCAAAACTGGCTTTCTGCTGGTAGAAATTATTTCTTTCACATGTTTTTCCAAGTTTTCACTCTTTCTAAATCACTGAAATATGTTTTTCAATGTAAATTAGAAACTACTCATAGCTTCCTCAAACTACTCCACAGAATTTACAAGTCCATATATGACAGATACATGTCCAGCCAGAAAGCAACCAAAAAAAAAAAAAAAAAAAAAAAAAAAAAGAAAAGAAAAAGAAAAGAAAGACAAGCATTCCAACAAGACTGTCAAAAATTTCCTGTAGCTTCTAATAATGTCAAGGAACTTTTCAAAACGAATTCCTATTTGTCCAATTACTTCTTCCTAGAATGAGAGGCAGCATGTTATAGTTCAAAGAACATGGCATTAAGTATCAAAGGAGATGGATCCCAGTTCAGCCACTTGCTATCTTCATCTCCTTGGAAAGGCAATTAAAGCTTCTGGAGCTCTTTCTTCATCTGAAAATCAAGGATGTTGGCTCAAGAAGTCCCTGCTAGTACTAAACCTATGATCCTAAGGCCTTGTTTTGAATATTACCTACTTGTGACCTTGCAGAAGCTATTAATCCTTACTTAACTTTGGTGAGACTGTCATCTTCTAAAATAAGGTGAGATTAAATGATTTCTAAAGTTCCCCAAGGTAGCACAATAGGCCTGGAGTCAAAAACTCATCTTTCTTGAGTTCTAAAGTGGCCTCACATACTGGTGGTATGGCTCTGGGGAAGTCACTTCACTATTTGCCCGTTTCCTCTTTAGTAAAATGAGTTGGAGAAGTAAATAGTGAACTATGCCTCTATCTCTTCTAAGAAAACTCCAAATGGAGACAGAAAGAATCCCACAAGAATAAAAGTTCTCTTTAAGCTTAAAATCTCATGATTCTAAAAGATAGGGGGAGGGGAGTATGGAATGTGGAGAGCAAAGAATACCTTTATTCTTGTTAAACAGACTATCGAGTCCAAGAAACCTTGTATATAGCTAAGGGAGATGAGGGGAAATGCCTAACTAAAAAATCTATGTGGTTCAACAAATGGAAAAGGATGTTCAAAATCAAAGGCTGGTAAAGCTGAATTCAACTGATGGGAAATTACAAGTAGGGATGTGAAGTTCAGGACTTATTACTGAGAGCTGTGTGGGTGTAGGTAGAGATAAATCAATTTCACTAGAACAAGGGAAATGGGGGAGTTAATCCAAGAAATTAACACATAGGTAAAAGGTGGTACGTGAAAATCAAAGGTTTTATTTGTTGTGATAATGTTCTGGGAATTTGAGGTCAGAATTCTGAACAAAAACCCAAATTTTGAGACAACTGTCTTAAGGATGCTAAAAATACAGACATGAGAATAATTTAAGCACAAAATAGCTCTACTTAAGCAAATTCAGGAAGCTTTATTTCTTAAATCTTTACCCTTTGTTCATACAGATTAAAAAATAAACATGTCAGCTAGCAGAATGATTATTTAGATATGAAAACAGATAAAAAAATTTTTCTATGCTAAAGTACCTAACTTTATATGTATGATTTGGTTTTATTATAGACATGCCATCTATAATCCAGCAAGAACTTTTCCTGAAATAAAGGGAAAGCCTAAATATAGCTATTTCATAACAATGGTATTTTATGTGGGGATTTTGGAAAGTTTGAAAGCTTCTATAAATGATACCTGTATCTTCTTGAATTCAATTAAGTTAGGAAAATAATTAAAGAATCAATGGACATGAAGGAGCCATGACCAATACTTATGTTCCCCTGAGACATAAACTATCTGGTGAGAAGATGCTTTATAAACATTAAATAAAATTAAATAAAAACATTATGCTGTCTAAAAACTAGAGACATGTAACAGAGGAAGTCATTCATTTTTACTCTTAAAAACAAATAAAAAAAGCCTTGTGAGAAAGCTTTTTCTTCATTATCCTGATAAGCTGATCCCAAACCAGCTTTTAAAAAAGGCTATTTTAGTATTTTTCTCATTTTCTCTTTTTTTCAAAGCAAAGTCTAATTTCATCTACAAAACTAAACCTGAAAGGTGACAAAATTTTATAAATCAATTAACTCTTCCCCCATTCTTTTTACTTATCAGTTAAATTCAGATAAATCCAACTCAAATAGGAACTTTTAAAAAATTATTTCTTTTAAGCCAATGAAATTTGATGCCTAACTATGGGGACTTACTATAATTTAGAAGTAATGATAATTTACCTTTGTCACTACTTACCCAGCTGCCTTTTCCATAATATGTCACTGGCTCAGGGCTACTAAGTATAGCTTCAGGGGAAGAGGTCTGAAATAGTCAAGAATTTTTGTTTTAATCCATTAGATTTGAAGAATGGGGGGGAAATAGGGACTAGATCTCTAATTTTACTGGCATAGGGAACTATTTTATAACTTATAGCCATAGAAAGTCACCTTGCAATACTGGTAAGTTGACCACACATTCTAATGTGTGTCAGAGGTAAAATATGAATTCAGTCCTAAGTGTTTCTTCCTGACTGCAAAACTATCATATTGCCTCTTATTCTATAATTGTGTTGAATAATTTAATGGAAGATATCTAACAAGCTTATAATATAATTATCTTCACTATCAATAAAGAGAGAGTTTATACTTGAAAATCATTAAATGACTATCTTGTGGACACCATTCTCTTTGAGTGAGTGGGCCATTTTTTTAATGGGATGGATAACTGGAGAACAATATAGACAATTATGTACAATGACTAGATCTGTGATCGTTCCTCACCAGGCTGTATTCTGGACTTCACAATGCTTCAGAAATCTCTTCATACTTCAGCCCTGAAATTCACATCTCTCACCCATTCAATCCCTCCCACTGATTGGGATGCTCCTTCTAGAGCCTCCTTTTGGGGATGGAGCCCAGGCTAACCACCACTTTATTTCTCTTCAGGTTGTTTGAATTTCTTCATGTTGTATTATTTGCTTTCATTATAAGGTAAGTTCCTTGAAGGTGAGAAGTATCTTTCTGCTAGTAATGTGATTTACTGTTTTATCTCTAGTTACTAAGTCAGTCAGTGAGTCAGTGAATATCATTGAACTGCTAGATGAAGGCTGGCCATTGGTGATACTAAGGTAACAATAATGTAGTGATCCTCAAGTTGGTGATCATTTCCCCTCCCCCCCAATAACTCAGATTCTAGCAATAGTGCTTTTTATATTCTGTATAATGATTGATTTATAATCCTGCAGAGAATGTGTGGTCTAAGTCTTCTTATCCTCCCTCCTCACAAAGGAGGCATGGCTACCTTGGAAAGGCTAACTTACCCAGAGTCACACAAAGAGGAGAAGAGTGAAAACTGGAACAACTGTCTCTAGAGAAGAATGGGTAAAGCAAGAAGAGTGATTAAAGTGCAAATGATCAAGTGAATGTAAAAGATATCATGGAAGCATAAAAGGAAGTGTTTCTCAAGCTTTTTTTTAGTCATAACACATTAGATAGCCAGTTGTCATTTTTGCCCTGTGTTGTTTCAGTCACAGTGAACTCTGTGTGATCCATGGGACCTCTGTCCATGGGGTTTCCTTGGCAAAGATGTTGGAGAAGTTTGCCATTTCCTTCCTCAGTGTTGGAGGTTAAGTGACTTGCTGGAGGTCACACAGCTAGGAAGTTTCTGAGACTGCATTGGAACTCAGGTCTTCCAGATTGCAAATCCAGTGCTCTAGCCATCGAACCACCCAGCTGTCCCAGTTAGCTATTATTTCTAAAGTTCTTTTCTTATCCTTCACTCACAAAAAGCTCACCAAAAAATCTACTTGCAGAAACCTATTGCCAAGGACAGGCCTAGCAATATTTGGGAAGGATTTCTGCTAAGAAAGGAATAAAATTTGTGCCCAAAGCAATTATCCAAGACTATCTACCAACTCTTAGCTGACTACTAATCTTCTTCAAAGAAGAAGCCCACCAGATCCTAGTCTGACCTACCTCTCTAAACTGTTGCTTTAAGTGGCACAGTCAGAGATTGTCCGAGAAGGTAATTGCATACTGGCTTGTATCTGGTATCTGTTCTGTTTTTCCTATTCAGTGCCTCCCTTTTCCTCCTTTGCCAGCAAGTTTAACAAAAGACAGCTTACTAGAGTGTGTTCAGAGTACCACTGAACTTGTTTGGAGTCATGAAACCCAAGTTTCCTGACCATCCCCAACATTACATTTTTATTGTAACCATAAGACTTTACCTCCTTGAGACATTGAGTAGTCTCATATAAAGGGGGAATGGTATTCCTGGGACTACTTCATCAGTGGGTTATGAGGATCAAATGATAAAAGGCACCTTAAAGCACTCTATGTTTATTACCATTTCTTGTGACATCAAAGATCTGAATGCTTAAACTCTATCAATATCTAAATCTTAGGTAATTATTTAAAAATTGTCATTTTTAAAGCAAATTATCTCAGTATCTTTATAATAACTTTTGACTGTAGTTATGCAACAATACTGGTTACCCATACAAGGGTTCTTCAGAATAGCCTGTGATTCAATTTTCTTAGCTATAAAATAGACTGACCTCTATGTTCCGTTTTGACCCTAAATCTCTGATATGTAACTGTGAAATATTATAGCAAGAATGATGTTCTTTTTCCTCTAGATACAACTCCACATTTTTATGTGACATGCTTTCTATTAAAACACTTTTAAGACCCAAGTAAATTAAGTACTCCAAAAAAGAATGTAAATTCCTTGATGACATGGACTGGTACAGTTGTTTTTTGTTTGTTGTTTGTTTTTTAGCATCCCAGAAAACTACTACAGTAGGTGCTGTAATTGCTTATGTAATTAAACTGAAAACCTGACAATAACCTGAGGCAGTGTCACACCAGGAAATGACAAGTCAGGATTCAAACTTAGGTCTTCCTGATCTGAGAGCCTAGTCATTGAACCATGCTGTTCCTCCACATACAGTACCACTATAGCAAATACAAAAAGTTTGGCTCAAAAATACTAAATAATGGGTTTATACAATGTAAACTACATCATAGTATGAAAATTATGGTGGCAAAAAGTATTTCCTATAACTGAGTCAGTCCTTTTTTTCTGAAATGCTAGAATAAGAAGAAAAGAAAGAAAAGTGTTTAGCAATTGTCAAGAAGTGCTAATACAAGTTAACTAAATAGCAATTATATGAGCTGAAGAGTAGTGTTAACTACGCAGAGGAAAGTGGACAGCCTGCATTTAACTTCAACAATAATGTCAAAAGCAGGTAGAACCATTTCCAATTTTACGTGCATCTCTCCTAAGGAGAGCAATTTTGTAAAGATACCAGTGTTAAAAGATTGGCTTTGAGTACTCTTACACACTGACAGGCTAACTTTTTAGCCTTTACTCGAACTGACTGTGAAGCTATATTTTAATTTAGAAAAAATAAATTT
Organism: Sminthopsis crassicaudata; assembly: GCF_048593235.1. Taxonomy (NCBI): domain Eukaryota; kingdom Metazoa; phylum Chordata; class Mammalia; order Dasyuromorphia; family Dasyuridae; genus Sminthopsis; species Sminthopsis crassicaudata. Next base: position 594,398,870 of record NC_133618.1, read on the forward strand.
TTGAACATTGATTTTTATCCCTTTCTAAATTGACATCAATTTATACAGTGGATGGGAAGATGATGCATTTTAATGCCAGTGCTGTATGACTCAGCTTTATTTTTCAAAAAGTTATCATGTCAAGATTGGTTTACAAATAAAAACAAAAAGCCACCAGAGTAAGGTTTTCAAAAAAGAAAATATTCTAAATTGGCCAAACCTGGATTTCAATTTTTAGTGTCCCTTTATCAATTAATTTTTCACCAAAGAATATCATTTTCTAATTTTTGTGGTCAGGTGGATAGGCAAAGAAAAAAGTGACAAAATACTTATTTTTTAGTAATTGACACATAGTATATAATCCGAGAATAAACTTTAAAAAAGCCTCTTAAAGGCAGACAATTATCCTTTTCTCTCAAAGAACAGAATATAAATTCTTTAGCTCACCAGCTTTTTAATAACATAATAACTTTAAAAACTGTTTGATGAGTGTTGTACAAATCTGATATAATCTATAATGCACGGGTACACTACACTAGAACAACAGAATCACACATAGGTCTAACGTAGGTGGCACCTTATCTGAAACAGTTTTAGAACACTGCCCAAAGTACTGCACAAGCCACAGCTGAGTGACTTGCCCCAAGTAATAGAGGCAGTCAGACAAACCAGTCAACAAGTCACCATGAGGTACCATGTGACAGAGACTGTGCTAAATATTGAAGATTACCACCCTCCCAAAAAAGCCAAAAGAGCCTCAAGAAGCTCACATTCCAATAGGGAAGACAGAATATAACTAACTAGCTATATAACATAAATCCAGAATAGATGGGAGGTGACCTGAAAGGAGGATTAGCAATTAAGATATTGGAAAAGGGGTACAGAGTATAGAAGTAGGGCATGAACAAAGCAATGAAGACGCAGATAGAAGGAGAAAAAGCATTCCAACTTTAAGGTGGCACTTAGTGTAATAGCATGGAAATGGAAAATGGAGCATCATATGTGAATAACAATAGGTAAGGTCAATACTATTGGGCTACAGAGAAAAATGGAAAATATAAAGAGGAATAAGTTTATAAACATCATTAAATGTCAAACAGAGGATCTTCTATTTGATCCAGGAGATATGGTAGTAGGAAGATGACAAAGATAGATATACACTCAAGGAAATATTGCTTACTGAAAAATGGATTGGAATGGAAAAGACATACAAATCAATTAGAAAGGTACTGCAACAATCTGGGTGATCATTTCTTGCACTAGGGTGGTAATTGTGTGAGTAAAGAGAAGATACATATAAGGGACACAATAAAGGTAGAAGTGAGAAGACTATTCAGTAGACTAGATGTATGGAGTCATTCAAAGTGAAGAGTTGAGGATGATACTAAGTTTGTCAGCTGGGTGGGAAGATACTGATGGCTTCAGAAGTAACAGAGAAGTTGTAAAGAAATTTTTTAATTTCCTGGGGAAAGAAAATAAGCTCTGCATTAGACATGCTAAGTTTCAGATAATCATAACAGTTTAACATTTATATAGTACTAAGTTTTTTTTTTTACAATTATTATATCATTTAATCTTCACAACTCTGGGACATAGTAGCTATAATTATCCCTATGTTACAGACAAGAAAACTGAGGTAAATAGAAGCTATCCAGTGATTTGTCTATGATCACAAGCTAGTAAATGCTGAGACAGGAAGCGTGCTTAGATCTTTCTTACACCCAGTCTGGTGCTTTATATACCACCGAGCTACCCTAGAAACCTACAGGATGTTCAAGACATTTAAAAGGCAATTAATGAAATGTTTGACTATACCTTAGGAGAAAAGTTTGAGCTTGGTGGAATAGAAACACACAAACTCACAAAGGATTATCTTCAAAAAGAAAGATGATAACTGAATCTATGGGAGCTGATAAAACCACAAAGTAATATAGTAGAGAGCAAAAAAGAGAAGGGAGCCTACACAGAGCCTTGGAGACAGAGAAAACAGATACGTGAATCAGTAGAGAACAAGGTCATTAAAGGATAAAAGGATTGAATATTAGGAAGAAGGATGATCAATAGAGCCAAATATAGAGAATATGGGGGAAAGGGGACAGAGTAGTCTTGAATTCAGAGAAATTCTATCTACTATGTTGCCTCTCTCTGTAACCTATGATAAAATAAACACGATGTTGACAATTTTTAGGATAATGTCCATATTATGACAATTTTAGAAATACAATGCTTGCTATATATATATATATATATATATATATACACACACACATATACATATGTGTTTGTGTGTGTCTTAATTACAGAATTTCTCTGAATTCAGGTGATGTGGTTAAAATGAGTACCTTTTTGAATGGAAAAAAGTATATAAGAATGCTTTTTTTTTGGGGGGGGGAGGGAGGGTTCCAGACTTGTCATATTTTTGATACAGGAATGCAGATGGGCAAGTGTTCTGTAATTTCCAGCTATCTAAGACACTGAGAATTAAAGAGACTTGCCCAGAGAGAGCAATCTGTACAAATTAAAAAGAAAATTTGATCCCAGACATGCCTGACTCGAGATCCACTTTCTGTCCACTATTGCTAAATGGCCTCACCGAGTTAGAAAACAGTAACATCAATTATGGATCACTCCTAGGTGAAGAGTAGCTGAAACAATATTTGTGTCTAGTTTTGATTGGTATGAAGAGGAGAGTTATCTGTGCCTAAAAGGGAGACTCAAAAAGAAACTCAACTAAGATGAAACCAACCTCTGACTTAGTATTTAAGCTGCCTAGATGATTCTTTCATCAACTGACTATTGTTAAGCAACTGTATATGAAAAGAGATTTTATACAGGAGATAGCAAGTTCCAAGTCTAAGTTATCTTTTCTGTATTTAAGGAATTCCCCTCAAGTCCTAACTCACTGCCTCATTATATGCCAAGATGACACAAGCCCTGGAAGGCCTTACAATATATGTCTGATGACTATTTTTTGTTTAAATCCATGGTAACTCTGAAAGATGGTCTGCTTAAATCTAGAGGGTTTATAATTCATATTGCTGACAGAATCACGAACATCTGAAGTATCTCTAATGTATACTTACTTGATATATTCAATCCACTTACAGTCCTTTAAAAAATTCAATTTTTTAAAAGTTATAATTAAATTGAAATGAACTTAAGATAATGGATTATCTCACTAAAGAGCAAATAAATTCCTATACTTCTTCAGCTTAGATAGCTTCATGTTGCCCTTCTCCCCTCCACACATCATTATAACATGAAGGCCAATAAATTGAGATAATTATCCAACCATAATTATGCTTTACTTAACCCTCAATTCTTTAAACTCTTTTCTGGGTAAGGGGACCCCATAAATGTTCCTGGCCTTGTTCTATACCACACTGAAATAATTTGAATGGAAAGATACATTGGAGAGCAGATAAGCTGGGGACTCTAGGAAAATAATTAGAAGCACAGAACTAGTAGATCTGGGTTTGGAATAAAAAAATTAGCACTGAACAACTGAACTTTCAAATTCAAACTAGTGTTTCTGCCATATTGACTATAGAGAAAAAAAGATGCCTTGGACAAAGTCTTTCCATATATGCTCAAGCACTAGAATCTTGGAATTATCAATATCATATATATATATATATATATATATATATATATATATATATATATATATATATATATGTATATATACACACACACACATGTATATATATATATGTATATACACACACACACACACACACATATATATATATATATATATATATACACACACACACACACACACACACATATATCAATCTTCAGATGATGAAACAGAAAACCATAACCTTTTTGGATTCAATTTTGGTTTTTATTCTGCTAAATCTCATATTGTAACAGCTCTATTTTGTATTATAGTCCTATGTAAAGAAAATATTTTAGGTATGTTATGATCCATAATTGGAATATATATATTCCTCTATAAATTGCAGGCAAATAAAACTTCCCAGGGGCTCTCTATTCAAAGTAATTTAGAATTACCATTCTCCTAGATGGAAGAACTAAATTTATCCATTACATGACAGTCTGATTTTCATTTTTGGGAGCTGGGAATAAAGGTGAAAGGCTAATGAATTCTAGAGCTAATGATTTTGGGCACATTAGGAAGAAAAGCAGATGTGATCACATTGTTAAATATGTGAAGACTAGAATTTAGAGCTTAAGGGAATCTTAGAAATAACCTTGTCTGATTCCTTCACTTTATAGATGATTTTTTGCCTCTTAAGTAATTATAAGTGAAAAGCAAGGACTTATAATAAAGACAACTTTATATCATTAAAAAAGAGCTTCATAAGACCCTCAGTTGCTCGAAAAGTTGGCATTGTGTGCATAATATACTAATAATAAATTTATTATTTGATGACTGTGACTTTGTAGTCATTTCACTAAATACCTTGTGTCAGATCTAGTTGTGTATAGTTATAGGGCACAAGTTGCTACCAGGCATTAAAACAGTAGCTTGCTATCACTCTCAATTAGATTCAGATATAAACGGTATACCTAAGGCCAGAGTTTCACATTGTTACCATTTATTATGTATAAAAGTTCTGCCATGTATATGAAGACATTTAACTGAATTAGTGTAACAGTGAAATTTGGAACACAAGAAGAAAAGGCAAGTATAACTTATTCAACCTCCCTTTTTCTACTCTATATTCCTCATTCCTATGCCTTCAGCAGGACTAAGAATCCAGAATGATTTTATCAGTGCTCTCATTATGAATTAAAATTAAATGAATCACTAATTTTAGAGGATTTCTTGAGACAGGGAACACACAATGTAAACTGGGAACTTCACTATCATTTAAAATGTTTTTTTTTTCCTAAATATATCTCTAATTCTAAACATGTCAGTCTATATGAATGCAGCATTTTTTTGAAACTATAATCATAAACTAGGAATCACAGCATTGGCTTCCCCCCACTTCAAAAGAGAAGTAACTGATTAAAAAGTATGATGCTGAACTTTTATCAAATCATACAAACTCAATTTTCTTAAGGGATATAAGAAAAATCAAACCATTACTCTCTTAAAATAACAACAAAAATTATGAGGAAAATGAAAGTCTCTAAATTATTATGCTATAATACACTCTTATTATAAGGAACACTCATACTAACATACTCATACACACATTGATAATCATAGTAATTTTAATGGTTTCCATTTGTTTTTGGTTTTGAAGTAATTTAAAGCAAAAAAATTTTTAAAAGACTATCTAATGGTGAATCAAATATTGTAAATTTCTATTTTTAAAAGTTCAATAATGAGAGTTTATATATGATTATTATGTTAATTATCTTCCAAGTTGTACTTACTTCACTAAAATGTTATTTATATTTATTAAGATTTGTAAAATAAATTTAATACAAAGTCTTATAGATCTTCTTGGATTACTTCTTTTAATTTTTATGGAATGTCCTACATTATTTTTAAATGTTAAGGGACAAATCAATTCTCCGAGAGCCTCTACAGCTGTGAATCATAGCATCAGAAGGAGTTGCAAGGCAGCCTTTGCTGACACAGGTGTTGCAGACTGGGAATGAAATAAATTGGAGGCAGAAGGAAGAGGAGAGAGGTCAGACAATGCAACGGCCTCTCGGTCAGAGAGGTCACAGAACAGCAACTGCCTCTCAGTCTCCTTGTATCATCCTCTCACAAAAGGAGATCCATTCTGCAGATCTGGGTTGGATCTCCAGTAGCAACTGTCAGGTGGCTCCCATGTATTTTAATATTTAAATATTCACAACTATTTTATAATTAAGGTTGTATAATTTTATACTTGAATTGTTATAAAAACAAGTAAAATTTTGTATTTCATAATTATTCATGTAAATGCAGTAAATGCAGAATATTGTGAGAACTATTAAGTTACTCTGGAGATTCACAACATATTTTTTTGTTACTGTTGAGAGGTCTTTATAGAGAACAAAAACCAGTGGAAACCAACAGCTTAGAGCACTGAAAGGTTCAGCGACTTGCCCAAGGACACACAGCCAGTATTTTTCAGAAGTAGAACAAAAGTTACTATTTATATATTATAGTATCTATTTGATTTTTTTTTTACTTATTTTAAAATTTATTTATTTATTTTATTTTTCATTTAGGAAATAAAACAAACATTTCCATAATAGCATAAGAAAAAAAAAAAAAGATGATTACACATAAAATGCAAATCAATTATGAACAACTTGCTATTTCTTTTAAATATAGTAATCATGGAAATGTCTTTTTCCTTTCTTTTCCCCCTACCCACCACCACCCTAGAAATGGACATCATTAGACATGCGTGCAGGAGTGTGTGTGTGTGTGTGTGTGTGTGTGTGTGTGTGTGTGTGTGTGTGTGTGTATAATTCTAAATATATTATTTCTCTGGATGCAGATAGTGTCTTTCTTCATACATTTTCTGAAGTGAATTTGAGCATTTATAAGTCAATATTACTTATTCATGCCAAAGTTGTTCTTAAAACAATACTGAGGTTACTATATACAACATTCTCTTGGATCTCCTAATTTCATACTTCATTATCTTGTGCAAGTCTATCCATGTTTTTCTAGGATCACCAAGCTCATCATTTCTCATATCACAGTAGTTTTCCATCACAATCTAACAATATAATTTGTTCAGCCACTCCTCAATTGATGGGTATTCCTGAAACTTGTAAGTCCTTGCCACTACAAAGAGAGCTGCTACAAATATTTTAGAATACATAGGTGCTTCTCCTTTTTCTCTAATTATGTTTGGAATAGATCTGGTACTAAAAGATCAAAGAATATAGGCAGCTTAAAAACTCTGAGAACAATCCTAGAATGCTCTTCAAATTGGTTGGACCAGTTCTCATTTCACTATCAATGAATTGGTGTCCCAATTTTTCCATATCTCCTCCAAAATTTGTCATGTTTCTTTTCAATTATTTTTAGCCAGATTTTTAATTTGCAGTTCTCTAATCAATAATGATTTAGAGAATTTTTTCATATGACTATAAATTATTTTGATTTCTTCATTAGAAAACTGCCTATTCATATCCTCTGACCACTGATCAATTGGGGAATGATTCATATTCCTAAAGATTTGACAAAGTTCTATGTATCAGAGCTATGAGATCTTAATTTAAATTATTTTTAATTATATCAACAATATGGACCTGGCTTTACTTTTTGGATGATGATCCAGAGATAGTTCAAATTTTATACATGTGAAGAAAAAGTTTTACCTACAATATATAGTCTTTTATGACACCTGGCCAACAGATCTAAACCCATCTGTCTTTCCATAAAGAATCTGGCTTTCCCCCTCTAAAACTACTACAAGATGCATTTTTGTCTAGAATACTGATAATTTAAAACTTCATTAGGAATCTGTGTTTTGACTTGCTAATAATGAAATAACCAAGTATCATCTTGCCATTCTTAAAATTGTCTCACTAGATCCCATATCACTCCTTCCAATGAAAACTATGATTTCTGATTAACATTAAAAGAGTCTGTGTAAAATCCCTCTTCCTCTCTCTTTCTTTCCCTCTCTCCCTCCTTTCCTCCCTCCTCTGTCTCTCAGTCTTCCCCCTTCTCTCTCTCTCCTCCCCCCTCTGTCATTTTGTCTCTCTCTGTCTCTCCTTCTTCCCTCCCTCCCTTTTTAGAAATCTACAGTCTATGTTCTAAGACAACATACTGATGATTACATCATTACACCAATGTTTATATTACCTGAAAATAGCTATGAGAACAAATCCAGCTTTTTATATTGGCTTTTGATAGCATTCAAACCATGACCTAACACTTTCTCAATCATAGATAGCATATGTAATCAATTACTGTGTATAATGATTAACTTAAAATAATTTTTTTTTTAACCTTACTGGTTGTCTTAAGATGAAGCAACCTTTTTTTCTTTTTTTTTTTAATGTTCGTAAGTTTTATTATCTAAAGGAGTAATTCATTCTCTTAATGGTGACTTTGCTGATTATTCAAAAAAAAATTATCAAATGCTCAACTTAGCAGGTTTCCTATGTTAAGCTTCTAACAAATTTTTAAGAAACAAGTGTGTTCATCAGCTGAAAATTATATATGCATCAGACTAGACAATCTTCCATATTCTTAAAATCTTCAGTGATCAACTGAAGAAGCATAATGAATTACCCAAAAATTATTTTGTAGATGGTGATTAATAAAGATCTCTTACCAATTCTACCTTAGGATATATATTGTTTATAAAGTTTAACATTCATATATTTTTCTAATAAAATCCATTATTAAAATAAATCAACTTGGTCACAAATAAAAAGTATAATTCAAAACCCAGCTTTGTCACTTCCTGTGACTCCAAGGCTCAAGTTCTCCTAAGACCCAAAGACTTTTCAATCTTTAATATGAAGCTACAATCCTTTCACTCAAGAATTATTTATTATGGACATACTCAGTGCTAAGTACATTGCTAAGACCAGGGGATAAGTTAAAAAAAAAAAAAAAAAAAAAAGTTTCTGTTCTAGACTATTAGGTGAAATATGTAAACGTTACAATAACTTAAAAAATAAAATCAGTAGAAGATAATGGGGGGTAGAATGGGGATAGTGACAGCAATTAGGAATTATGTCCAGTAGGATCTGTGCTTTGTAAGAGACTAGGAATTCTAAGAGGCAGAGGTAAAAAGGAAACATATTCCGGGTGAGAAGAGCCTCCACAAATGCACAAAAATCAGATTACATGGGATAAAATGTAGTGGGAAAAAATGGCAAGTTGGAAAGTTTGGCTGATCGATGGAGACTGTGGAGAGTAATGTGTAATACTGGAGAAGCAAAGGAAAGACACAGTCAGTTCTGTGTTTTAGGAATATCCCCCTTAGCTGACTTTGTGTAGGATATGAGGTTGGACAGAATCTACCTTTAATCTGAGATAGGAAGAATAAATAGGATGTTATTGCAATAATTCAGAAGGTAGTAAAGGCCTAAACTAGGATAGTGGCCTTGACAGGGAAATAAGGACAGGTCTAAGAGATATTAAGAAGACAGAATAAATGGCAAGTGATGGGATAAGTTGGATAAAGAAGAATGAAGAATCTAGAATGATTATGAGGTTATGAAACTACATGATTAAAGAGACTGGCAATGTCCTTGAGAGGGAAGTTCTGAAGACAAATGGTCTAAAAAGGAGAAAAGATGATAACCTCTGCTTTGGAAATATTGGGTTTGTGATGCCTGTGGTTCATCTAGTATGAAATGTTAAATAAGCAGTTTGGGATTAGAATTCAAGAGTCATCTGAAAAGGGATGCTAATTGAATCTATGGATGCTAATAAAATCACTGGAAGTACTCACTGAAAAATGAACTTAAGGCAGAGACTTGGGGTACACTCACAGTGAATATATATTGTGATGCCAAAAAAAAATTATATTGAAAAGGAACTATGAGATAGGCAAAAAGGATCAAAAGAAATCAGTGTCATGAAAACCCAGAGTATCCAGGGAGAGCAGTCAACACTGCTAAATGAAGCAAAAAGGTAAGAAAGGCCTAAGAAAAGATATATCCTCAGACTATATGTTTTCTAGGTTCTATATTTTTGTTTATGCTGCTCATTATGACTGATATTTCCTCTCCTATCCCCATCCTCCTGCCTTCCTATTGATGTCTAAGCCTAATTTCTTCATCTTTTCCTATCTATAAAGCACCCACACAAGTCCAATTCCACAACAACCTAACAAGTATTCAAAAAGTCATTAAAATAACTCTGTGTTGGACCCTTGCTAATGATGGATAAATAGGCAAAAAAGAGAAAAAAAATAGCACCTGCTCTCAAGGAATTCATATTGTTCTGAAAAAGAACAAGATTATTATATAATAAAGACTATACTGAGATACTCTATCCATAGAAAGAGTTTTTAAATACTGGTGACTAGGACTACAACCAAGAATCACCTGAGTAATTCAGGAGAAAAAAAGTGGATACAGGGGAAATGAAATGAAATAGAAGACTTTCAAGACTTCTAGAAAGAACCAGAGTCAGACAGAAAATCTGACTTTCAAATACAAGATGCAAAAAAAAAGCATAAAAAGCTAAATGGTAAAGAATCAAAAAGGTAACTTGTTTATATTCCTACAAGAGATTGAGGACCCAAGATAAAATAATATTAGGGAAAGCAGAGGTTAGACTATGGAGTGCATGGAGAAAAGTCACAAATGGGCAAGAGGGGCTGTAAAGGTAAGAGGGAACCAGGTGGTGAAGAATTTGCATTGACCTTAAGAAACTCATAACACTCATAACACTGTTTCACCTAATATTTTCTCCTAACACAACCCAAACTTCTTTGGTTCTTTTTTGAATTAGCTTCTTTGGCTACAATATCACATTGCTGGCTTATTTAGCAGTCATTCAACATTCTCCAGAACATTTTCACCCAAAATCTTTCCAACCTTGCATTTATTTATTTTTTTTTTTGCAGTTGATTTTTTGAAGCCAAGTTCCAGAATTCAAAATGACATTTATAACTCCTAAAAACTTTCTCATTATTAGGACAACTACAAAGAATATGTACATAGACAGAAGAGAAAGGTATGAGTTGAATGTGATTTATGACTATCTAAAAAATAATAATAAGAGATGAGGAAGAAGAATGCAATGAAGAGTAAAGGGAGCAGTAGAATAGGATAAATTATTTGTCATAAAAAAGGCCTGAAAATATTTTAGAGTTGGGGGGAAATATCTTGCTTAAAACACAGATATTTTCAGAGAAAGTAAATAAAACATCCTTTTCCAAACAATACCAAAAAAAGATAGTAGCAAAGAATTGGAAATTTTAAGGATATCCACCAATTGGGGAATGGCTGAATAATTGTCATATAATACTATTGTGTTTTAAGAAATAACAAGGAAGGATTCTGGGAATGTAGGTAAATTTCAAGCTCTCCAGATTACCCACATGAATAGAACAAATTTGAGCCTCAGAGTGAACATAGACTGGTGAAAAAGCAAGAAGACTTGAGGCAAAACAGGTTTTCTCTAGGTTCAAAATGAGAAGACATGGGCCCATCATGATTAATCTGTGTGAAGTACAAACACCTCACACTACCTCCCTGGAAATACCAAATGCTGGGACTAGCTGGATTAAGCTGGAGCTGCAGCAGGAACCATAGAAACTTTCACCTCTCAGACTATTTGTGGAGTCAGAGTCTGAGTCCAGGAAGACTGAGTGAACCTTGTCTGATTAGGAATGATAGTCCCAGCTGTGCTACAGAGCAGCAGCCCAGGGCAAGAAGGAACCACCACACCCATAAGTACAGAAGCATTGGGGCAGGGATGCTGAACTTGCTAGAGTTCTCTTAATTTGGGGTTCCAGGTCAGAGGGAAGAACTGAAGTGAAGCTTGAGGTACCACCCCACCCCCCTCAATTAGAGGTGCTTATAATAACTATTCTTATTTTTAAAAAATGAACTAGAAAAGAAGAACCTCACCCTAGAAACTTACTATGGGAAGAAGGAAAATCAGGATTCATCTTCAGAGGACACTGGAATTTTAAAAAGCTTCAATTTAAATTCTATTTAAAAATCAAATGAGAGACATTTAAGAAAAACTAAAAATAAATGAAAACCATCCAAGAAAAACAAGATTATGAAAAAAATTAATCAACTAGAATTTCAAAGATGAAAAAAACTTTTTGAAAATTAGAATTGAACAAGGGGAAACCAGCAAAGTATGAGAAACCAAAAAATAACAAAAGAGATTATAAGGAATACAAAAATAGAACAGAATGTGAAACATCTTATAAGAAAAAAAGCAACAGATCTGGAGAACAGATCAAGAAGAGAAAATATAAGAATAATTGAACTGTTTGAAAGCTGTTACCAAAAAACAAACCCTGACACAATAATGCAAGAAATAATCTAAGAAAATTGTCCTGGTATAGTGATAGAACTTGAGGGGAAAGTAAAAATAGAAAAATTCACAAAAGAACAATTTACAAGGAAGTAAAGATGGACACTGGTGAACATAATTTATTTTACATACACATACACACACATACTTTCTTGAACTGGTACTGAATATAAAAAAAAAATGAACAGGATGCTCTCAGAACATGGAAAAATGTACATGAACTGATGCAAAATGAAATGAGAAGAACTAAAAGAACATTTTACACAGTAAGAGCAATATTGCATGATGATCTATTATGAATAACTTAACTATTTTCAACAATGCAATGATTCAAGATAATTCAGTAGGACTTATGAAAAGTACTGTTTATCTCCAGAAAGATCTGGTACAGTCTGAATATAGGTCAAAGATTTTTTTTTTAATTTTATTTTGCATGGGTTTTTTTATCTGTGTTTTCTTTAATAGAATGACTTACATGAAAATGTGTTTTGCTACACTACACGTCAAATTGCTTGACTTCTCAATGGGGAGGGAAGAGGGAAGGAAAGAATTTGGAATTCAAAATTTGAAGGAATAAAGAATCTTAAAACGTTTTACATGTAACTGGGAAAAATAAAATACTAAATTAAAAAAAAAAAAAAAAAAAAAGCTAGTGCTTCTCAGTGCCAAGCATGGTGCTTTGCATACAGCAGACATTTATGAAATGTTCTTGAACTTAATTGTACATATCTATTCAGATAAAATGTAAGTTTTTTGATTCATTTTTCTCTGTATTTACAATGCCTAGCACATTTCTGGCACATATTAAGTGCTTATTGAGTGTCTGAATGAAGTAATATAAGAGTTTACTGAACTCTCAGTGCATATGTGAAAGAGCTATAGTATCTCAAACATTTTTACAAGTTAGTGAACAATTAAGTTCCCATCTAACATGTTCTTCACCCAAATTTATGTTCCAACCAAAAATTGGCTCTTCTGCCTTTATCACTTACTGATGACACCACAATTCTTTGAGTCAACCACATATTAAAAATAAACCTTAGTAAACTCCTGCTATATACTCTTTCAATTAATTAGCTGCAAAATCATGTTGATTTTGCCTTCAAAACTATTCTTACTTCTCTGTTCCCTTCCCATTCCCATTATTACTACCCTAATTTAATCTCTCACTACCAGATATTGCATCCCTTATTCTCTGCTTACAGTTTCTCCTAGAAGCAAGACATCTTATATAGTACTACTTAGATTAATGTTTCTAAGGAACAATTATGACCCAGATCCTAATCCTCCATTAAAAACTCTTTCATGATTCTTTATGATTTACCAAATAAAGTTCGCACTCCAAGACTCTTTTCAACTCAAATCACAACCTCTTGTTCTAGTTTCATTCCTTCTAACCAATGACCTGCATTACACAAAGTTTCTTCAATAGTTTCAGTGATTCTATATTCTGAGCAATTACTCTAAAGCAGGAATGAGATTCCCTTCCCTACTTCAGTAAAAATGCTACACACCCTTTAAGGTAAAGCTTGGAAAATTTGACCTCTGATTATATTCTCCTACATCTTTAAGCCTTAAATGAGTTTTTGGCCCTGATAAAGTAATCATCACATCACAACTTATACAGAGGTTATCTGAATACTTCCCCTTATTTACAAATGCAAATTCATTTTTAAACCAAGCTCCATAAGACCTCTCTTTCCCCAATATTTCTTGTGAATTATGTTATCAGTTATTACTATAAAAATCTTCCCTTATAACATCACTGAAAGTAAATTACATATGTATCTTTATATCACCAGTGCCTAATGTGATAGGTACTTGATAAATATTTGTTGAATACTAAATTATTCAAAATAAACTTATGATATGGACAGGCCAGTTAAAATGCATATTTTGCAGAGGAAGAATCTGGTGCTTAGTGATCTTAAATGATGTATTCAAAGTTACACAGCTTTAAGTAGGAAAATCAGGATTCAAATACAGGTCTCAGATTACTATATTTTCCATTTAGCCTTAGTGCTTCTTCTAGAAGCAAGAGTAAGCTTTTGGGATGCTTAGGAACAAGGTTTTTGTACCTAACTATATATATCATACCTAAATGCCTAACTCAAGTTCCCAATATACACAAAATAAATAACTGTTAAATTAATTCAAGTTTTCATCATTTAGCAAAAGTTGCTTAATCTTTCAACATTACAAACATCTGAACTTAGAACCATAGTTCAATTTTTAACCAAAAATTTTAATGATAAAAGCAGAAATGCTATATAGGATTTACTATTAAAATTCGGGGACCTTCAATTTATTCATAAAAATGATTATAGACTATTATATGTGGTTAAAATCTCAATACTTCTAATGTATTTGCAAATATTATCAAATTGAAGAAGACCAGGGTTTTCATAAAAAGTGACATTTTCCAAAATCTTTATTTGCTTTAATCTTTCTTTTTCCTTTTCATAGGATTAAGCTTGTAAATGGCAAAACTGTTCAGTAAGAACTCCAAAATGCTAACTCTGAGGCATTTGGCTTTAGGTAGTAGCTAAATAAATTAGCCATCAAAATGCCAACTGGAAAACATTTATAGTCTACATTTAATGTACTCATAAATTAAGTCTCTCAGATTCTTCTGATTTTATGTTACTGCAAAGAGTATTTTCTATTAACTTTTTTGAAGGCTGTGAATTTATTGTACATTAGACTTGCTACTAAAAAGAAAATTTCACAGTCACAGAATTTTGCAATTGGATGAGACCTCATTAAACTAATCATACCTAATTTCTACCTTCCCCCCCAAAATTCAATCTATATACTGGGTTGGTTTTGCTGAACTGTTTTGCTGTTGTTTTTAACCTCTAATTAAAGGGCAAGTTTCATAGGTAGAAGGATGAATACATTTAGAAATTAAAATGAATAAAAATAAAAGGCATGTTTCAATGAAGAGTAATTTTTAAAATTTAGAAAATCCTTTGAAATCTGTAATTAGTAAAAATGAACAGAATTTCAAAGTGCAAATTCCAACTTTGATCTAAAGACTTTACTTTTTAAAAATAATTCTAATATTAAATCATGTTCCGAACAGGTAAATTAAATCTATATGCACACCAAGCACTGTTTTGCTGTCATCTTACTGTCATTATGCACTTTCTCAATCAATAATAATAGTACATTTTTATAAGAGCAGTCAAGGATTTTTACATATTAAGAGTTCTCAGACTTAAAATGCTAAGTATTGCAGCTAGTATTTCATCAAATGTTCTTCTTTATACTAGAAGATTTGCTCTTCTAATGCTATTTTCAAAAGCCTATTTGAAGTTATCATATTCATAAACCCATCAAAAACTATACTATTACACATTAGTGATGTCATAGTTTCTGCATATAAAGTATTTCAATTCACTTAAGATTATGAAATCCAATCGCAGCTGGCATTTGAAGCTTTGAAGAAACATGTTATTGCTGACATTTTCAGAACTACATCTAATTAATAACTGAGATTCATTTTTCATGTCTAATTTTGACACTTATTAATATCTCAAAGAATGGTTTCTGATTATAACAAATGTTAGAAAGATCTCCAAGTATTAAAGTAGTTGATTCATTTCACTTTTACAAATAATATAAAGGAGACTAAAAATGCCTACAGCTTTATCCAAGGTATGAAGTTTTTAAAAATCATAGATTTCTCTACTTAAAATTGTATGCTACTTGTTGAGATGATTATATTTCAAAATAAATTCTCAAATTAATGATTTTTCTGGAAAGTTAATTAAATGGTATAGTTTAAAGTGCCTCTTAAAGGGTGATAGATTATTTTCTCTCCCACCCAAGGATACTGACAACTGGGGAAAAAAGAATGAAAAAACAAGGAAATACAAAGGGTCCAGAGAAGAGTAACGAGGATGGTAAAGGGGCTTGAGTCTAAGACATTTTAGGATCATTTGGAGGAAATGGAGAAAAGACAGAGAATATGAAAGTTATATGACAGCATGTGAAGGTGCTTAATGAGGAAAAGATTTATTAGACTTATTTTGTTCAGACCAAGAAGGCTGAATCAAGAGCAAAGTTTGAGAGTTACAAAGAAGGAAATGCCAGTTAGAAAAACCTTCCCAACAATTAGAGCCAAAAAGAGATTCATGAGTAGAGTGACCTGCCTTCAGAGGTGATACTTTCCTCCTCTTCTGCCTAGTATCTTTAAGCAGAGACTAGATGATTTTGTCTAAGGATTGAACCAGATGTTCACTGAGACAGGCATCTTTCAACACAAATCGTGTGGCTCTGCAAACTGAATCTTCCTAAATATATTCTCTTGCTCAAAACCCTTCAAAGCCATAAATCTTCAAATATGGATTTCTGGTCCCTCTTAATTCAGTGTTCAGTGAGAAATGCATGCCCCAACAAAACTGTAAACTTTACTTCCTGGTGTAGTACAAAGCTCACTAAAAGCATAATGAGATCTGATATCGTGGGATCAACAATTTAGAGCTGAAAGACATGCTGAGAGGACATCTAGCACAATTTCCTCATTTTATATAGGCCCAGACAAGGATGAATTGTCTAATGTCACACATGTTGTAAACAGATCTGGGATTTGCAAAAGGGTCCCCTGCTCTGACTCCAAATCCACTGATCTGAATGAGAAAATTCTAATTTCTTTTATTTATTATTTTATTTTTGATAAATGAATCCTGAGTTGCACATTACCTCTAAGGTCCCAGTACTAAATTTCTCTGATCAATTCTCTGATTCATCCCTCTATAGACTCATTAATCACCCATAGCTCTTAGCTTTTCCTCTCTGTCTCCCCTTATTCTTTTAACATTTAACCTTTTCATTTCTTAATCTGCTTTAACTACAATAGCCAATTTGTATTACAAATTTGACTGTTGCTTTATAACACTTTAAATTGTATTCTTGAAGTCATTTAAATCTGTTCTTTGTAATTATTGTTAACATGAATGCACTGTCCTATTTTCCAAATAAGATTTCAAGCTTCATAAAGTCTAGGATCATGTCTTATATTTCTCTGAATCTCATCTTCCCCACAATTCTCCTGATATATAAAAATATATCAGATGCCAATAGTAGTACTTGATACATATCCCAAAGAGATCAAAGAAGTTAAAGGAACCATATGTACAAAAATATTTATAATAAGTCTAGGGTGGCAAAGAATTGAAAATTGAAGGGATAACCATCAAATGGGATGAATGATGGAATACTATTTATTATGCTATAAGATTATGATGAGTAGAGTGGACCCAAGATTGAAGAGGAGAAGCATCAAGCCAGCTAGCCAGCTAATGAACATTTTCATCCAAACAACTTTAAAATAACTCTCCAAGTCAAATTTTGGAGCAGCAGAGCCAACAAATGACTAGGGTATGCCATGTTTCTAGCCTAAAATAATTTAAGAGATTGGCAGGAGATGTCTGGCCCAGATTACCCTCAGTAGGAGCACCAGTGGTGGATCCAATGATGGATCTGAGAGGCACCTGTGACAGCACCAGCAACAGTAGCTTAGGGTGCTTTCACACTAGAGACAGTAATGGAGTCAGACAACTGGTCAGAAACAGAATATGGAGGACCCTTTGCTAGCACTAATTGATTGCTCTGCTGCCCATATACAGTTCTTGATAACAGTTCCAGGACAAAGGGGAGCATTTATGACCAGTCCCAAAGGGCCACTAGGGCCAAAAAAAGTACTAGTACTTGTGGTTGCAGAGAAACAAAAGCCCCTTCCTTTACCCTTCTGGGTAAAGCCAATGAAGACCAGGAGAACACTAACCTCGGAAATACTAAAAACTTGAAGATCCCTAGAACTATCTCTGAAATCAGAAGTATAAAAAAACTAAAGCTTAGAACAGTGCCTCTCTACTGCCAGTTGAACAGAGCCCAAAACTTTAACATGAAGTTCAAAAATCAAGAAAAAAACTGAAGGAGGATTCTGGGAAGATGATGGAATAGGTCAGTAAATAGTCCCCCCACAAACAGAACAAATTTGCAGCCTCACTGCAAACAAAGATTGGTAAAAAATCAAGGAGATTTGGGATAAAACAGGATTTCTCCAGGAATCCAAGAAGATCCTAAAAAATACTCTGGATCCAACAAATATGCAGTACAAACACCTCCAGGCTTACTCCACATAAACACCAAGTGGGGACTCTTGGTGCTAACTGGGTTTGGCTGGAGCATCTGTAGAAAGCACAGAAACATTCACTACTTAGCAATTGGAGTTGGGGGTCTGAATTGGGAAGACTGAGGGAGCCTCAGCTGATTAGAAATGCCAGGCCCAGAGTGTACTTCACAGAGTAGCCCCAAGTAAGAAACAAACAGCACACCTGGTAAATACAGAGGGAGTGGGGCCAGCACTTGCAGGAGGGTTGAGTTTTTAGTTTGGAATTCCAGGTAAGAGGGGAGAGCTGAAGTGAAACTAGAGGCACCATCCCCCCACCTCATATTTAGAGGTGCTCACATTAATACTTCACATTAAAACAAAAACAAAAACAAAACAAAACAAGAAAAACTGGCAAAGAAAAAAAGAACCTAACCACAGAAACTTACTATATGAATAGGAAAGACCAAGGTTCATCTTCAGAGAACACAGAAATTTAAAAAACAAACAAAAAAAACCTTCAATCCCAAAGAGTAACATGCAATGGTTCCCTGCCCAGAGACAATTTATAGGAGAACTCAAAAAAGAATTTAAAAATCAAATGAGACATATTGAGGAAAAAGTAAAATAAATAAATAAATAAAAACTATCCAAGAAAAAAAGGTTAACTAGAAATGGAGATACAAAGTCATAAAGATGAAATTTTAACTCTTTGAAAATTAGAATTGGGGGGCAGCTAGTTGGTGCAGTAGATAGAGCACCAGCCCTGAAGTCAGGAAAACCTGAGTTCAAATCTGACCTCAGACACTGAACATTTCTTAGCTATGTGACTATGGATGCAAAAAAAAAAAAAAAAAAAAAAAAAATTAAAATTAGAATTAGAATTAGATAAAAGGAAGCTAGTGAAGCTATAAAACAAAACAGAATAAAAAGAATGAAAACAAAACAAAACAGAACAGAATGTGAATTCTTATAAGAAAAACAACAGCTCTGGAGAACAGATTGAGAAGAGAAAATACAAGAGTAATTGAACTACCTGAAAGCTGTGACCAAAGAAAAAAAAGAGCCTTAACACAATAATGCAAGAAATAATCCAATAATTGTACTGGAGAGATAGAACATGAAGGGAAAATAGAAATAGAAAAAAATCCACTGATCACCACACCTCAACGAGATCCTTTGTGAAAAACACATAGGAATATTACTGCCAAATTTCAAAACTCCCAGATCAAAGAGAAAATTTTGAAAGAAAATATTTTAGCCAAGAAAAAAATCAATTCAAATATGTTGGAGCTACAATTAGATTTGTATAGGACTTAGCAGCAGCCACAATAAAGGACCACAGATCCTGGAATCATATATGCCAGCAATCAAAAGAACTAAGTGGCCAAAAATATCATAACCAGCAAAATTATCCATAATATTGAATGAAAAAAGAAAAGAAAAGGAAAAAAAAAAAAAAGGACATTCAACAAAGTTGCACATTTTCAGGATTTACTTTCAACCAAACCTGAACTCAATAGAAAATTTAATATTTAAGAACCAATATCAAAGTTTAATTTCAAGGAATTTAACATGGACAAATTGTTTGTTTTTTAAATGGAAATGTATACCTTAAGTTTAAGATAGACTCAGAAGTTGGATAACTCAAAAGAAAGATTGAGGCTGAGCTGAGTATGATCTTGCTTTGCTTAAAAAGCAAAACCTCCTAGTTATGTTATTAAAAAAAAAAAAATGAAGTACAGAGGAAGAGTAGACACAGAGGCATTAGAGGGGGGAGGGCTTCTAGTTCTAAAAACTTACTCACAAGTGGGAATGAGTTAAATAGACAACATTACATATCTACTATGAAAGGGAAAGCAATCTCCGAAATCTGTAAAGAAATATGGAGGGAAGGGATGGGCAGAGAAGGAAGCAAAGGGTGGGGAAGAAAATAAGGAAGGGATCCATGGGTGGGGGGAGGTTAAGCAATAGCAAGGCAAATAAAGGAGCAGAATTAAAACAGAAAAGTTAGCACAGATAGGAAAGAAGAGATATACACAAACACTAGAAAAAGGATCAGAAGTAGAATTTATTAAGAAAAAAAAAACTAATAATAACTGATCTTAAACAAAAATCAAACTTAAGATTCATCTGAGATAGAAATCTACATTATATGCCAGCTATAGTAATAGTTTTTAAACACATGTTTACATATGGGTAAATGTGGGCATATTAGTATACATGTCTAAGTATACATAGATGTGTATGCATGTTGCTCTATGTATGTGCATGCATATATATATATATATATATATATATATATAGAGAGAGAGAGAGAGAGAGAGAGAGAGAGAGAGAGAGAGAGAGAGAGAGAGAGAGAGAGAGGTGTATATGTATGTATACATGTGTGTATGTATAATAAATATATATGTGCTTAACTATAGCCTGCTTGGGGGATGTGAGGGAGGGATTAAAAGAAGGAAAAGAATAAAGTTAGTGCAACAGAAAATAAAAGAAGAATTTACAAGAAAATAAAGAAAAGATAATTCACTCATGAGTATGATTTCTACTATAATTTTATATATATATATATATATATATATATATACACACACACACACACACACACACACACACACACATATATATGTATTGTTTCCCTAAACTGGAAATTTAATGTTATATATTTTGAATCCCCCTTGACGTTCTGCCGGGCATATAACAATGTTTTTTTTTGTTGTTGTTGTATTTTCCTTTTCTGTTTTTCTTTTTCAATAAAAGAAAAAAAGACTAAGAGAAAAAGCAAACAGCAAAAAATGAAATAAAATTATAATAAAAAGGTATTGTAGCCACAGGGAAGATCAAGGCAAAAATACAAATGAAAACAAATAATTGAAACTAAAAAAACAATGAAAATAACTATAATACAGCTCTTTTTGTAGTGGCAAGAAATTGGAAACTGAGTGGATGCCCATCAGTTGGGGAATGGCTGAATAAGTTATATGTTAATGTTATGGAATATTATTATTCTTTAAGAAATGATCGGCATGATGATTTCAGAAAGGCCTGGAGAGACTTACATGAACTGATGCTTAGTGAAGTGAGTAGAACCAAGAGATCATTGCACACGGCAACACAAGATTATACGATTATATTCTATTATATTATTATTCTGATGGACGTGGCTCTTTTCAACAATGAGATGATTCAGGCCGATTCCAATATACTTGTGATGGAAAGAGCCAAATGCATGCAGAAAGAGTTCTGTTGCGACTGAATGTGATCACAACATATTTTTTTCACCTTTTTTGTTGTTTACTTGCTTTGAGTTTTCTCTCATTTTTTTCACCCTTTTTGATTGATTTTTCTTGTGCAGCATGACAAATGTGGAAATATGTACAGAAGAATTGCACATGTTTAACATATACTGGATTACCTATTATCTAGGGGAGAGGGTAAAGGATGAAAGAAAAATTTGGAACACAAGATTTTGCAAAGGTGAATGTTGAAAACTCTTTGCATATATTATGAAAATTAAATGTTATTTTTTAAAAAAAGAAATAGCTACAAACAAATTCTCAAAGAAAATGATGTTAATTGAACCCAAACCCAACCCAAAAATTCCTGAAAGAGTTAAAGAAAGAAATAAGAATGATAGAGGGAAAAAAATGAGAAAAAAATGAGTGATGCCATAAAATCATGAAAAGGAATTAACAGCTTGATAAAAGAGATAACAACAAAAAAATACTAAAAAAAAAAAAAATAACACCTTAAAAAATAGAAGGGGTGATCCATGATGGACGGAATTGGCTGTACCAGAAAGGAATTCTGGGAAATGAATGTGGACTACTTGCATATCTGTTTTTCTTCCTAGATTAATTTTATCTTCTGAACCCAATTTTTCTTGTGCAACAAGAGAACTTTATAAATCTGCACACATATATTGTATCTAGGATATACTTTAACATATTTAGCATGTATAAGACAGCCTGCCATCTAGGGAAGAGCGTGGAGGGAAGGAAGGGAAAAGTTGGAAGAGAAGTGAATGCAAGGGACAATGTTGTAAAAATTACCCATGCATAATATGTTCTGTCAATAAAAAGCTATTATTTAAAAAAAAAAAAGAAAAAAATTAGAAGTGGTCTGCTGGTTTAAATAAAAGGGCACAAAAATTCACTGAATAAAATAATTCCTTTAAAAGCAGAATTGGCCAATGAGAAAGGAGGTTCAAAAATTACTTAAGAACTCCCTAAAAAGAATTAGCCAAATGGAAAAAGAGATACAAAAGCTCACTGGGAGAACTTTCAATTCAATTAAATGATCTCCTGAGTTAGGCAAATAGATGCTAAAGACTCCAGAAGATGACAAGAAACAATCAAAGTCAGAAGAATGAAAAAAAAAAAAACATTAGATATCTCTTCAGAAAATAAATGCCCTAGTAAATAGAAGAGATAATTTGAGAATATCTGAATTGTTGAAAGCTATATTCAAAAATAGAGCCTAGACAACAAAAGTAATAAAATCAGAAAGGAAATCTTAGATTAGAAATTAGAGAGGGTAAAATGGAAATTGAAAAGAAAACACTGATCACCTCTTGAAAGAAATCCCAAAATGAAAAGTCCCAGGAACGTTATCACCAAATTTCAGAATTTCCAGGTCAAGAAGAAAACACTTCAAACCTACAATTGTGGCTTAAAGAGGGAAAAGAGTGTGGAGGTTGGGCCCAGGACAAAGCTCAAAAGATAAAGTAAGAAGGATACAAGATTAGAAGCACCATTCTCTATACCTCAGGACAAGATATGGTTATAACAATAAATTGCCATTAAAAAAAAAAAAATGAGGAGGCAAAGGAGAAAGCACCCAACCATAGACAATATAGGAATAGACCAGGGTTCATCTTCAGAAGATAATAAAGAAAAAAAAAAAAAAAAAAAAAAAAAAAAAGCCTCACCTGCCCCAAAGAATATAGTCAAAAGGTCATAGACCCAAAAAGAATATAGACAAACTCAAAAAAAGACTTTAAATAACAAATAAGACTTGTAACAAATATTTTTAAAATCCACCAAAAAACAAGAAAACTACGAAAAGAAAGCTAACCAACTGAAAAAAGAATCCAGAATTTTGGGGTGGGGGTGCTGCAGGGGAAGTCATGAGGCAATCAGGGTTAAGTAACTAGCCCAGGGTCACACAGCTAGTATCAAGGGTTCAGAAGTGAACTCAGGGTTTTCTGACTTCAAGGTGGATGCTTTATACATTGTTTCACCTACTTGCTCCAAAATCCTAAATCTTAAAGAAAACAACTCCTTGAAAATTAGAATTGGACAAGGGGAAGCCGGTAAAGCTATAAAAGACTAAGAAATTACAAAACAAAATGAAAAACAACTGATCTGGATAACAGATCAAGAAAACATAAGATTAATTTGTAACTTGAAAGTTACAATCAAAAAAAATCTTGATACAATAATGCAAGAAAAAGAAAATTGTTCTAAAGTATTAGAACAAGAGGGGAAAGCAGACATTAAAAAATCCACCAAAAAGTGGTTATCTTCAACATAAGAAGATTCAACTGACTTCCAGTTGATCAATGATGGACAGAAACAACTACACCCAGAGAAGGAACACTGGGAAGTGAATGTAAATTGTTAGCACTACTGTCTATCTACCCAGGTTACTTATACCTTTGGAATCTAATACTTAACGTGCAACAAGAAAATTGGATTTACACACATATTGTATCTAGATTATACTGTAACACATGTAAAATGTATGGGATTGCCTGTCATCTAGGGGAGGGAGTAGAGGAGGGGAGGGAGTAGAGGGAGGGAGGGAGGGGAAAATTTGGAAAAATGAATACAAGGGATAATGTTATAAAAAAAAAAAATGCTCGTGCATTTATACTGTCAAAAAAAGTTATAATTATAAAATATATATATATATATATAAATATGTATTTATATATATATATATAAAATATATATAATTATAAAATTTTTTTTAAATGATAAAAAAAAAATATCCAAAGACCCCTTGAAAGAGAGCCAAAGACAAAAACTTATAGAGTATCATAGTCAAATTCTGAAACTCTCAGGTTAAGGAGAAAATATTATAAAGAAGAAAAAATAATTCAAATATGGTGCAATCACATTTAGAATTATACAAGTTATGCTAAAAGACTGCAGATCTTCGAACAATATTGGAACTGAGGATGCAGCCTAAAATATCATATTCAACATAATATTGAATGGGGGAAAAAAAGTATTAATTGAATTTCCAGGCTTTCAGAATTTTGTTGCAAAAAGACTTGAACTTGATAGAAAATTTTGCATAAAAGATTCTAGAGAACATAAGTTGAATATCAAAGACTAATTATTACAAGGAATGCAATAAAGACAAATTATTTTTTTATACATGGAAATGTAAACTACATGTCTAAAATTGTTATTAGTGAATGGGTAGCTTGAAAGAAAGACTGGGGTGAAGGTATGATGTGATTCTAAAAAGCAAAGCTATGTAAGAAAAAGTAAAAAGAACAAGTATCTCCTACAAATGAGGTAGAAGAGGAAGAACTGACACCAAAAAATTAAATGGGGGAGAAGAGTTGAAGTTCTAGAGCATTTCTCTCAGTGAGAATGAATGAGAGACAGAACAACATATATATTTAGACAGGTATAAAAGTCTTTTAAAATTCAGATAGAAATAAAAGGGCAAGGGAGAAAGATTAGGGGAAGAGAATAAGGAAAGAATTTTTCAAAGAGGGAGAGTTAAGTAATAGGAGGGCAAGACAGGAGGTAGAAGAAAAATAGAGGAGCCAGGATGGGAATAATAGGTGAGAATCTGAATTGGATGAATTCACCCATAAAACAGAGAGTAGATTAAAAATCTAAACTCAACAATATGCAACAAGACCACTTTCCAATCAACACAGTATATCATAAAGTCTCTCACTGTGGTTACAATAAAGGAATTTCTTTTTAATTACTAATTTGAAATATCTCCAAATGACATGATACTATGATATTAACAATGATGTTACAAAGTAATTCTCTTGACTACTTTCCTCTATTTGCAAATGATATTTTCTACTTTTAAAATATAATCATAGGTTTGGTGATACTGCCACCAATTGTTAAAAATATGAACCACACTGGAGTTTTAAGAGAGAAACAAAAGGAATGTTTTTTTAAGACAGTCTTTTCCTAAGCCCTCAAAGTCATTTAAGATGTTAAGTATTCTTTTTATCTATACAGAATCCATAATTAATTTAACATATCAAAATCATCACATGATACAAGAACTAAATTAGTTTTAATATGAATTCCTAGATTTATATTTTAAGTATTTCCTCTATTTCTAAGCAATTTCTCCTATTTCCAATATAAAACTCTGAAGGATTTTTAGAAAAGAAACCACAAGGCGATGAAGAGGGAATCTGAAAGTTAATTTTTTTTTTAAATTAATGTTAAAAAATCTTGTTGGCATGTAACTGAGGGGAAAAAAAATAAAAATTAGCCACACACACAAAATGAAACCACATAAGTCTGTAAACAACAGTCTAATAAATAGTGCTATCCTTTGGTTTTAATGGGCTATATGAAGTATCAAGAAACACATAGACATTACACAATATACAGGTGTGTTCATTCAAAATAATAGCAATTAGGCTACTAGAACAAGACAAATAATTATTGATTACTTTGATAAATGGCTAACAAGATACACGCATAAAAACAAAAGGCTTAAGATTTCTCTTATTTTTACAAAGTTTGAAATCCTATACCATAAGACAATAAAGCGTAGTGCTATATGACACACAAGCAGTTAAGGAACAAAAGCCTGCCACTGTATTTTATGAGCCAGCATTCGATTTTGGAGGACCCTAGATGATAATTTCTTCTTGTCCAATTTCTCCATTTAAATACTAAAAACAGCATCACTAAACTTTACACTTTGAGATATCTTGTAAAAGATGTCTGTCATATAAGCAACCAAATAATATGTATTCATATAGTTCATTTTGAATAGAATTACTGTTATACAATAATAACTAATATTTATATAAAACACTTGATATATTTATACACACACACATATATATACACATATATCTCATTTGATCCTCACAACAACCCTGAACGACAGAAATATATAATCATAGTTGATCCTCATAACAATCCTGTGAAGTAGATGTTGGTATTACCCCCATTTTACAACTAAGACTGAAAGAAATTAAGTGATTTCCCCAAGGTCACAACTCTACTAAATATCCCTGGGCAGATTTGAGGCCTGGTCTTGCCAATTTCATATCCTAAGTCATCTTCTCTGCTTTTATGCATGTACCTCCACATATATTATCTAAATACATTTAAAATTACCAAGAGAATAAAAGCATAAAGGAAAAAATGAATTAACTTGAAGGCTGAGTTTCTAATCAATTTATTTTAGTGATCCATAGCAACATTTGACATTAAAAGTAGGTCTATATAAAGATATTTTACCGTCTTAATAGAACTCCTTTGTTTTTCTTCCCAAACACCACTGCTCAACTCCATCGTGCAATGAACATTTGTTTCTCTTTCATAGGATCCCAAAATCAATAACCTACAATAAAAAAATGGAAAAAAAAAAAAAAAAAAAGGCATTGAGTTATTAGGACAGACATGCTCATTTTTACATTTATCTTTCACCTAGTCATACACTACTCAACACAGTGACAACAATTTTACTCTTTATTTCCAGGGTAGGTACACAGAAAATAAAATTCAAATCAAGTTCTTGCTGCACCCTCTAGTGGAAAAAAGATATATAACCAAACTAGGCAAAATTCTTACTTCAAATCATGTACTTATAAGGAAGCTGAATTGGATCAAAATGTATTATCTACTTTTATAGCTAAGGCAGTGACTCCAATTAAGCTGAGTCAATCAATTAGTCATTGATTCAATAAACATGCACTTATTATGTGACTACTATGTTTAAAAAAGCTACTATGACAGACATTAAACATATTTACAAAGGCAAAAATTAAATAGGTTTACCTTTCCTGGAGTACTGGGAGATTATTTTTTTTTTCACTTAAAAAAAATTAAAAGCAATGAAAATTGGATTTTTTGGGGGGTGTAGGATTAAAATTCTTCATGAAAACAGTATCTGAGATTAGTACTGTCTAGTAGCATCTTTAAATTAGTGTTCCTTTTTGCTGTTTTTACACAGAAATCACAGCAGCTTGTATACCGTGGAGAACTAAATAAATATTTAAATTTTTATGTCATTCAGGGATACTGTGTTTCCTTTATAGAAACTAGAATGTCTGCACTGAAAAGGTAACAATGTAATAATTACAATGTTTTTGGCATTAAAGGAAATAAAATTATGGAAAATGAAAAAACTGCTAATCTAATAACGTCTATGCTATCTTTGAAATCACATGGAATTTCATCACAAGATTCAAGAATTAATCAGAGTAATATGGATTTCTATATTAGCTCATAGTTTCTGTGATTATTTTGCTACTACAAAACAGCTTGAGAAAATAAAACATACTAGAGAAATAAGTGTTAGAAACTTAAAAAAAAGAAACTATTTTTGTGATCTAACTAAATGCTAAAATAGATAAATGTTATTGAATGAAATGAGATAACACTTAAAAATCACAAGAAGTCTGTGAAACTAGTGCTTCAGGTTTATGATCAACATAGTGGCTGGTTTTTTAATATGCCCACAATAGTCACCATTTTCCATCTAAATACAAAATACCAAGAATTGCCCAACCTCCTTTTTTTTTTTTTTTTTTTAATTTACTCAGCTAGGCTCTACTGCTGCTCTCTGGTAAAAAAATTAGTTAGCTATCAAATGAATTACACAATGCAATTTTCTATATATTAGCCAGGTAGAGAAATCATGAAATCATTCTAGCTAATGAAGAATTCAAATTAACTCCTAATATGAAAAGAAACATCCTATAAATTTCTGTAAAATTTATTTTACTTTAGGAAAATAAATAAAACAAAGCCTTGTGGGGAGAACCTAATTCCTGACAATCCTTTAAGCCTCAATTCAAATGTCAGCTCCTCTGTGAAACCTTCACTGATTCCCAGACAAAAGTCAATTTCATATAATAGATACTTTATTAAGTACCTACTATGTGTATCATGCATTGCTGACACTAAGCAAGAATTACAATAAGTCTATGTCTTCAAAGAGCTCATGTTTTGTAGAGGGATAAATAAACACAAAAATAAACTAAATTAAAAGCAATTTCAGGAGGGAAGAATATGCAAACAATTGGGCAGGGGAGGTGGGATTGAGAGACCTAATTTTAGGAAATGGAAGTTGAACATAAACTTAAAATGGAGGTTAGAGATTCCTAGAGACATTATATGATAAGAACATTCTAGTTAATAAGATAGAGAGACATACATAGGCAAGTTAGCCAATTTGACTGGATCATTTGTATCTCAAATTATCTCCTTTTACCCCTCCTCAGACAAGAACTATCTCTTTTTTTGACCTTAATCACCATGAACTAAAAATAGATTGGAATAAGATCATGAAAAGCTTTAAATGCTAAAGGGAAGGGTTTGTTTTACCCTTGACTCTCTCAATCTTCTTAGGCAATTGCTGAACCCCCTTCTCACTTTAACAACATGCCAAATTTCAATAAGAAGTTAGTATAAAATACAGATACATTTTTCCCCCTATCCTTACTCACAAATCCCTTATCTAGGGACTCTTAAGTTAAGAAGCTCTGTACTAAAGGTAATAACGAGCAACTGACTTCCTGAATAGGGAAATATGGGCCGACCCATTTTTAGGAATATCAATTTTGCAGTTATGTGGAAGATATATCAAAAAGAGAGACCAATTAGGAGGCTATGTAAGTGAAAAGAAAGGGACAGATACAAGTAGAACTAAAAAGACTTACCAGGGAGCTGGAGTCAAGGAAATAAAGAGCAAAAGAAAAGTTAAGGAAGATTCTGAGGTTCTTGAGTTGGCTGATTAGACCAATAGTGGTACTTAATAAACTATGGGGAACTTAAGAAAAAGAGTTCTTCAGGGGAGAAAATGATAAGTTCTATTTTAGACACAACTTTGAGAAGCCTATGGAATATCTAGTTTGATGTGACTAATTGAGTCAAGTATGTGGGAGGAAAGACCCAGGCTACATTCAGTTTAAGAGTCATTTACATAAAGATGAAATCTGTACCTTTGAAAGTAGATGAGATCACCTGAAGTGTGGAGTAAGGACCCTAGATACAGCCTGGGGGTACATTCAAGCATGGGATGGGTCATAATTGAGGAATAGTCAGTCGGGTATGGAGGAGAATCACAATGGAACAATATCATGAAAAACCATGGAAGAAAAAATATCCAGAAATAGAGGTGATTGACAATGTCTAATGCTGTAAAGAGCTGAAGGATTAAACAAAACAAAACAACCAAAACAACAACAACAACAACAAAAAAAACAACAACAACAACAAACAAACAAAAAAAACCCCAAGGCTTTTGACGGTTATAATTAAGAGATCATTGGTAAAAACAATTTCAGTCAAATGGTGGGGTAGAAGGTCATACTGCAAAGGGACCTCTGATGTTACCTAAGTCAATCAGTACTATACAGGTTCAGGAAACCTTCTCTACAATATCCCTAGCAAGTAATTCTCCAATCTTCACTTGAACACTTCTGGCAAGGGGAAAAAAACTCATCATCTCCAGAGTCAGGCCATTCTCACTATAACAGCTGTTGGGAAATAGTATGATATTGGATTTGGAGAAAGGAGGACCTGGCTTCAAACTCCATGATATTTTATTACTTATAGAACACTGGACAAGTCCCTGGGCCTCAGTTTCTTCATTAGCAAAATGACTAGGTGAAAAGCAAAGCAAAAAAAAAGATGAAAGCAAAATGACTCCTGAATTCCTTCTCTGTTCTCAACCTATGATCCTAAGGTCATCTAAATGTCAGCTGCACTCACTGTCATACTCTTCCTGGCTCCTGGCTGCCCTACACTTTTTTTTTTAAAAATGTTTCCAAATATATGCAAAAATAGTCCTCAACATTCACCCTTGCAAAATCTTCTGTTCCGAATTTTTCTCCTTTCTTGTCCTTCCCCAATCCACTAGACAACATAGGCTAAAAGTGCAATTCTTCTAAACAAATCTCCATTTTCATCATGCTACTTAAGAAAAATCAGATTAAATGGGGGAAAAACAACAACAAGCAAACCTTAACACAGACACAATAATATGAAAATGTTATACACATTCAGTCTCCACAGTTCTCTCTCTGTCTCTGTCTCTGTCTCTCTCTCTCTGGATTCAGATGGCTCTCTCTATCAAGTCTATTGGAAGTAGCCTGAATCACTGCATTGTTGAAAAGAACCACGCTCATCACAATTGATCATCGTATAATCTTGCTATTCTTATATATAATGTTCTCTTGGTTCTACCCACTTCATTTAGCATCTGTTCACGAAAGTCTCTCCAGGCCTTTCTGAAATCATCCTGCTGATCGAGTTTCTTATAGAACTTAGTTATTTCCCATCTGATCACTACATAAGTTTGTCTATACTTTTTTCAAATGTGCCAAGTAAAATCTCTTTCCTCTCAAAACCTTTCTTACAGAATTTTTAATTTACCATATCTTTTTCAGAACGACAGACTTTTGCTTATATTTTTACCTCCAAAATATTTTGTTCTGTGCTTTACATTCGAAATATGAATAAATGCCAGAGTTAACAAAAAATCAATATATCAAACAGCAATCTGGTATGAAGCATGTAGAAGGTATAATGATGCACTGATTAGAAGGGCTCTTGGACAGTGGAACCCTGGCAATAAGCCTATGAAATACAGGTTAAAACTTGGATGAAGACATATGAGCTTATGAAAAAACTTGGAGTGCAAGGATATAAGGCAGCTTAGTAACATACACTGAACATATCATGAAGGTAAGGCAATACAAAGAATGAGGGAAATACACATGTATACATATGTAATTTATATGTTTGTGTGTATTGGTATAGCTTTATTTTTATTGATAATGATAGGAGAGTTTTGATTACCTTACTGAGGAAAGATCCTGATGGATTTTTTTTTAAACTATTCTTACTATTTATTGTATCACTTTATATATGAAAAATTTTAAAGAGGCTGGAAAAAACAGCTGGTATAATTAATCTGCAAGTACAAATAAACCAGATCCACAGTCCTGGACAGAATTTTGAGATGATAACTAAGGCATATTGAAATGTGTGCATTTATGTTATCTTTAAAGAGAAGATTTATAAGATTATAAAAGATGTCAAAATTTTTCTAGGTAATCTATACCATGGATCAAATGTCCAGGGCTTAAACCAGATACAAATGTAATTGGAAATGTTTAACAAAACTAATAAAAATGCAATAAAATATAATATTAATTTGTGTTTTTCTAAATCAATATGGTCCATTGGGATCCATTTCAACTTAAGTTTGAAACCACTGATTTTGAATTTTTGAACAACCTGCACTGCTATATTCTCATTTCTAGCTTTTGTTTCTTGTTGATCTAAAAAAACTGATGGTCTAGCTATGCTCTATAACTTACTCAGGAATAAAGAAACCTCTTCTAATCTAATAAGACCTTTCAAATTAAACTGTCCATGACTAAAATCAACTTCTTACTAATTCTCATACTGAAGAAAAATTCAAATCCTCATTATCAGTTACATATTTTATACTATATGCACTCCAAGAATATGAAAAAAAGTTAAATCATTTAACAAATAAGTTACCAGTTACTTGGGTCTTTTCAATTTCAGAACCAAAAAAAGTATAAGTGCTTGTCTCTAAATGTTATATATAACCAAATATTCATCCAGCTAAGGCTGCATAAGAGTATTAAAATTGAAGATGGAATCCCATCTTGGCTGTGTCAACCCCTAGACAAATCACTTAAGCTCTCTCCATATCAGTTTCCCAATCTGCAAAATGTGATAATGAAATCATCTACACTTGAGTGAGGTTGTGACAATAAAATAAAAATATATGTAAAGCATTTTGCAAACTTTAAAACAGGGGTTCTCAAACTGCAGTCCGCTGAGGATGTTTCTGCAGCCCGCCAGGTTATGGCGAATGGGCTGAGGGGCAGAGAGAAGAGCGTGAGTTTTTGTTTTTACTATAATCTGGCCCTCCAACAGTCTGAGGAACAGTGAACTGGCCCCCTATTTTAAAAGTCTGAGGATCACTGCTTTAAAATATTACATAAGTAATAGAAGTGGCAATAGTAGAAGCAACAGCAGCAGCAATAGTATCATTATATGTTTGTTTTAAAATCGTCCTTTGAGAATTCTGAAGAAAGAAGAAATTAAGGAGACTTAGAATTATCAATGCGAGCTGCTATGATTAACTTGGTTATCTCTTTGGCCATACTAACCTATAAAATAAAGGAAAAAAGGCTCTTATTTCTCTCTAAGGTATTAAGAAATAGATAAACTTATCCTTATGAAAGATAACTTATTTTAAAAGATAACTTCAGAGAAAAGTGATAATAAAAAAGGATCCTATTCCTCCTTTATAGTTAGCACATATAAGTATTAAAAATAGTCATTGATAAAATAAGGTAGTGACTGTCAAACAGTACTGTTTCTAAAAAATGTATATGTTTATTTACTGTCACAGAAGTCTTTCTTGAATCAGAAGCTTCTTTGTTATTGGGTGATCAATTTTCTAGATTAAAAATAAAAATAAATACAAAGCTAAAAAGAAAAAAAAATTAATTAAAAATATGTGAAGAACAATAAAAAACAACTCGACCTACTAAAACAAGTTGTTCACTCCAAAAAGTAGAGAATGGAGAACAAAAAAGACAATGACAACTAAAATAAGATGTACAGAAGTTTAATGAACATATATCAACTGTCATAATTAAGGAACCACCCTCACCCCTCAAAAAACCCTGAAAAGTCCTCCTCAGTTAAGAAATACCTGTTCTACCTGTTAATAATGGAGAAAAGGCAAACAAGATATAGACAATTTTAGAATACAAATTCATTAGGAAAAAAATCTCATGGAATAAGATTACAAGGAGGGGAAACTCACCACCTGGAGACAGGTCATATTATCTTAAATAGTTATTATCTTAAATATCCTGACAATAGTCAGGAAATTTTTCCTGACATTAAAATTAAATCTATCCCTGAAATTTTCACTCAATGCCAAAAGAAAGTGATCAAGACCCTAGAAATTTGGGGGGAGTCTTTGTGTTATATGTATGGGAGGACATTGAAAAGAAGTCAAAGGACATAAACAGGGAGAGATTAATTATAATCTACACTGTTAAATGGAATGACAACATAGATGAGATCACAGATCAATTGCAGTGTGGGAATAGCTGTTCGGTTATTTCACTTATGTCCAATTCTTCATGATCCCATTGAGGTTTTCTTGGAAACAATACTGCAGTGGTTTGCCATCTCCTTCTCCAGCTCATTTTATGATGAAGAAATTGAAGCAAGCAGGATCAAGTGTCCCAGAGTCACACAGCAAGTAAACGTCTGAGGCAAGTTTGAACTCAGGTCTGACTCCAGGCTAGCGTGCTATCCATTGTGCCACCTCGCTATCCCCTAGTGGGAATACTACCAGAAATTAAACAATATTATAAAACAATCATCAAAACTTGGCTGAAAATTAGAAAAGTAAAATTAAGATTAGATCTGCAAAACTGAAATGTAAACAGACCAGTGTTCAATAAATCCAAGATTAACTTCTTTAATATAATCAAAAAGTACCACTAATCTCCATAACATGCACAAAAAGCTCCAAATGAATAATCAACCTAAACATAAATATCACATTATGCATTTTTTTTAAAATGTTGTTTTATTCAGAAGAACTGATCAATATTCTAATAACATTCTTTAATATGTAATCACTTATTTTGTTCACTGATATTTTTAACATCAGAAGTATTTAAAAAAAAAAAAAAAATCGGAAGTACAGCAAAACTAATTTAACACAACTTAATCCTCCAGCCCCTCCACTGTCCCCACAAAAACACCTCAAAATATATGTTCTAGCATTTGTGTTATGATTCTATAATTAAAAAAATAAGAGGCTTAAAACATCAATTCTACCTTCTCAATATCAATATAAAATAGTTTAATGTAACTTATTCATGGACAAGAAAAACAAATTTTTTAGCCAATCAAAACAGAGCTACAGATATGAGATAAAATCTCAACTATAAGAGGTGTTTCAACTGATTTAAACTAGCAGGGTTGTTTTTTTTTTTTTTAATGTCTTTTTTTTAATGTCTTTAGTATTTTACATACTCAACAGTTTTTCCTAGGAAAATCTCCTTCCTCTCCCAGGGAGCTATTCCATACAATGGGAAAAAAAGAGAAAAAAACTGGCACAACCATTCAATACATTGAAAAAATATGAAATATGCGATGAACAATTCTTGTGAACCTGCCAACTCCATGAACAGATAGATCATGGGTGTCCTCTCACCTTCCTTTTTTTGAGTCATGCTAGATTGTTAACATCTTGCTACATTCAGTTTTAGGTTTTTGGTGTGGTTTTCTCTTCATCTATATATACTGTGGCAGTCACTGGCTGTTTTCTTTTTAACTTCACTGTGCATCAATTCATGCAGATCTCCATGCTTCTCTAGCCATATTCATAATTTCTTACAAAACAATAGCATTCCATTGTTGTTGTTCAGTCATATCTGACTCTATGTGACCCCATTTGGAGTTTTCTTGGCAAAGACACTGGAGTGTTTTACCACTTCTTTTTTTCCAGCTCATTCTAAAGATGAGGCAATTAAGACAAATAGGGTTATTAAGGGACTTGCCTAGAGTCACACAGCTAATAAGTGTCTAAGGTGAGATTTGAACTGAGGAAGATAAAGCATGCTGATTGCTGGACTCTATTCCTCACACCCCCCAGTTACCCACAGAAATCCATTACATATCATAATTTGTTTAGCTATTCTCAGGGCATCTGTTTTGTTTTCAATCCTTTGTTTTCATTAAAAAGAAGTGCTGCTATAAATTTCGAATATATATGGGTACGGCTTTCTTGAGATAGGAGTGCAGAGAGACTGAGTCAAAAAGTCTGGATGTTTTAATCACTTATTTGCATAATTCCAAATTGCTTTTCAAAATGATTATACCAATTCAGAGCTCTATCAATGATGTTATTAGTGTCTGCATTGCTGGTGGAGTCTTGAACTAAGAGAGCAATTTGGAACTATGACCAAAGGGCTATAAAACCCTATATGTCCTTGAATCTAGCAGTCGCACTACGGAGTCTGTATCTCAGAGTCATAAAAGAGGAAAATAGACCCACATGTACAAAAATGTTTGTAGCAGACTTTTTGTAGTGGCAAGAAACTAAAAATTGAGTGGATGCCTATCAGTTGGAAAATAAATTAGAATAAACTATGGTAAATGAATGTAATGGAATATTATTGTTTTATAAGAAATGATGAGCAGGATGATTTCAGAAAAGCCTGGAAAGATTACATGAACTGATGCCAGGTAAAGTGACCAAAACCAGGAGAACACTGAATCCAGTAAGAGCAAAATTATATGAGGATCAACTGTGATGGACTTGGCTTTTCTTAGCAATGCAGTGATTCAAGACAATTTCAATTGATGTGGGAAGGAAAATGACATCTGCATCCAGAGAGAGAAGTATGGAGACTAAATGTGGATCAAAGCACAGTATTTTCACCTTTTTGTTTGCTTTTTTCTTTCTAATGGGAGAACACTGAATCCAGTAAGAGCAAAATTATATGAGGATCAACTGTGATGGACTTGGCTTTTCTTAGCAATGCAGTGATTCAAGACAATTTCAATTGATGTGGGAAGGAAAATGACATCCGCATCCAGAGAGAGAAGTATGGAGACTAAATGTGGATCAAAGCACAGTATTTTCACCTTTTTGTTTGCTTTTTTCTTTCTAATGGTTTTTCCTTTTTGCTCTGATTTTTTGGTACATGACTAATATGGAAATAAATTTAAAAGGATTGCAAATGCTTAATTAATCTATATTGGATTGCTTGCTATCTCGGGGAAGAGAGAGAAGGGAGAGAGGGAGAAAAAATTTGGAACATAAAGTTTTACAAAAATGAATGTTGAAAACTATCTTTATATATTTTTGGAAAAAATACCACTGAGGAAAACAAACAAACAATAAAAAATATCCTGTCAACCCACAATCCTCCCAATATTAAGTATTGTCATTTTTTGGTAATTTTTGACACTTTGCAAGGTGGGAAGTGAAACAACTTCATGGTATTGTGATTTGCATTTTTCCAATTACTAGTGATTTGGAACATTCTTTCATTGGTTGTCAATACCACGCAATTTTCATTTTTCTTTTAAAAATTATATATTCCTATCCTTTAACCACTTATCTACTAGACATAAATTAATTTAACATATCAAGTCAACATTTTAAAGAACCAATTTCTATGAAGAAAATAATCTACATTTCCCAAAACCTATTATTTACTATAAATTTTTAAAATGTTAAAATTTTAAGCATTCAATGGTGACAGAACTTTTCAGTGCTTAAAAGGTTTTTAAATTTTATATCCCTTTACTGATGCGGTTTAATTCAAATAAAGATATCCCTGCATCTACACAATGACTTGAAAAATGACAAATTAACATTACCTATGTTATACTGTATTTTTACATATTTTGCTAAATATTTCTCAATTACATTTTAATCTGGTTGGGTCTTTAATTTGACAGCTATGGTTGTGAAGACTGAATATAGTTATGGCATATTATCACCAAGATGATAAAAACTTTCTGAACTGGTTAGGCTGGTTTTCTACATATAATTTATCAAATGGAAACATGTTATATAGTAATTTAAATAGAAAAAAAAAATAGTTTAATCTTAAAATTTCAATTTTCCCCAGCAATTCAAAGTGGGTTTGACCTCCATAAAACAATATTATAACAATTATATCAAAGCATAATTCATTAACATTCAGTTGAAAAGATATATATTACTGCTCATATTTGAGATTATAAAAAAAATGTTTAAAACTAGCTTTGGCCACAATAAGCATGAAAAAAAGATCTATTTATAACAGTCATTTACATTATTAAATTTGGGACAGTGAATTATTTTATATTTCTTCTAATGCCAAAATCTGTACTCAAGTTGTAAAAACAACTCAGTAAGTGTGTGTGTGAGTGCCATACATAGAAGTACATTGTAAAATTGCTGCTGACAAAAATATTCAATTTATTTTTGCAGGACATATAACAAAGACTTTGGAAGTTTAAAAAAAAAAAAAAAGCATTAAAATACAAATTATTTGCTCCATATTTTATTCACAAGACTTTCTAAACATCACAAAATGAGACATTCATAGAAAATCCCACGATAACAAAAGTAAATTGATCTATGTACCATTCTGACAAAGTTTTAAATAGGCCTTTGTTCAAAGAGGAGAAAATGAATTATGAAAATGTATATTTAAAAATTAATAACCGAGAAATCAATAGTCCATTCAATATAAGATTTTCTTCAATTTTTTTTTGCATTTGACCAATTGTATATTAAAAGAAATTATTTTCTTCAGTCAATCTTCCTGTTTCTGTCCTTCTCTCCCTCCCTCTGTGTGTGTGTGTGTGTGTCTCCCTCCCTCCATCTACCTGTGTATATGGGTGTCTGTTTCTCCCTCTGTCTGCCTGTGTGTGTGTCTGTCTCTCCCTCTGTCTGCCTGTGTGTGTGTGTGTGTGTGTGTGTGTGTGTGTGTGTGTGTGTGTGTGTGTGTGTCTCTCCCTTCCTCCATCTACTTGTGTATATGGGTGTCTGTCTCTCCCTCCCTCTGTCTGCTGTGTCCCTGTGTCTCCCCCTCCATCCTTCTGTCCCTCCCTTTGCCCATCTCTCTGCCCATTCCTCTGTCCATCTCTATCTGTCTGCCTATCCTTCTATCTGGCTCTCATGTTTCCTAATCCCTAATCTTAGCTATTAATTCCATATCTCTATTTTAAGGTATTTTGAATTAAAAAAAAAAAAAAAGAAAAAAAAAAAAAAGAAATACCCCATTCATCAAATCAAATAACAGTAATTAACAATCATTCATTTAGCAGGAGGTAGTCTCAAACTGTACCAATAGGGTTTCATAACTTTAAAAATTCTAATGATTACTCCTGTAGAACTATTTTCTTTTCAGATCGTATTTTTTCTTCCTCCCTACCCCCATCTTTGTCTAAAATCAGTGAATATAAGTTATAAAGACTGCTGCTTGATATAAAGAAAACACTTCTTAACAATTAGAGCTGTCCAAAAGTCAAATTAGTTCTTGGAAGCAAATGCTATCTTTTTCCCCCCAGAATATTTTTAACATATTTAAACATAACATATAATACAAATCAATTTTCCTCCTGGGTTAGTATCTTAAATAAGCAGTTGTGTTTTCAGATGTGTCAAGGATAATGTTTTCTAATCCCTAATCTTAGCTATTAGTTCCCCATCTCT
This sequence comes from Sminthopsis crassicaudata, assembly GCF_048593235.1. Classification (NCBI taxonomy): domain Eukaryota; kingdom Metazoa; phylum Chordata; class Mammalia; order Dasyuromorphia; family Dasyuridae; genus Sminthopsis; species Sminthopsis crassicaudata. Next base: position 594,437,350 of record NC_133618.1, read on the forward strand.
ATTCCAGGGTATTTTGAATTATTAAAAAAACACAAAAACAAAAACAAAACATTAGATACCCTATAATGTTCTGGTTAGTTTTCTGGAGGTCTCTGGACCAGCCTTCCATAATCAACATGAGAATAGCCAGGGATAAAGTCCAAAATTTTTATTATCTCCTTCACCGTCTAATTTCCTTGCCTGGGGCCCGGGACAGCTTTCTGGAGGTTCTCCGGAATGTGTCTTGGTTTCTGTGGGGGAAGCAGGAGGGCCACCAAGACAGTCTCTATCTTGAAGTCTCCCTGAGTCTGGGTGCTTGTGCTCCAGCCACCAGTCCCCTGTTATCCCCGAGTCTGTTCCAGTCCCCCACAGTGATAGGAGATGGAATGAATGTCTCTGGCTGAGTTTGTCCCAGCTTATATAATCTATTATAATTATATTATCATAGGTGTGAATTTTGTAGAACTATATTAAAAGCTAAATACATGTAGTCAACTAGAGAACTATTAATCACCATTAATAGACTAGATAACCATTGTTTTATCAATTCCACTGAGTTAACATCTTTCTCCATAATTCTTGTTTCAATTACAGAGTTCTGGCTCATTACAATACTCCACTCATCAAATTAAATAACAAGAATTAATATTCATATTTGTTTAGTAGGAAGTAGTCTCAGACTATACCAATAGGGTTTCATAATTTTTAAAATGCTGAAGATTGGGACAGTGGATAATGCAGTAGATAGAGTGCTAGGCCTGAAGTTAGGAGGACCTGAGCTCACATCCAGCCTCAGACACTTAATACTCCCTAGCTATGTGATCCTGGGCAAGTCACTTAACTTTAGCAAATTACTTTAGCAAAAAAAAAAAAAAAAAAAAAAAAATCTGAAAAACCCCTCTAGAATTATTTTCTTTTTAGAACCTATTTTCTGGGAAGTCATGTTATCTTAACATGAGATAAAATTTAAGATTATAGCAATGTGACTGATGAAACAAAAAATTATCACAAAAGAATGTTAAGTAAAGATGTTACTTAAACATTATTTACTTTGTTTATCTTAACTGAAATATAACAATGAGAGAAGAAACATACCTGCTACATTCTACTAGAGTAATTTTAAGGCGGCCTTCTGTAAGTCCATATTGTTGTATATACAAATATTGTTCATTTTCCTCCTTTGAAGTTTGTGAGAGTTGAAATGAGAAAAACGGCTTGAATCTGACAAAAGTTAAAAGGAAAAAGTCATAAGTTTCTTTGTTTTCAAAAACCTTGGAAATAAAACAAAATACGCTAATCTTAAGCAACTGCAATAAAAGACCAGGCAATCCATCTTTTTAGGTCATGCTCATATAATTTTTTTTTATTCAACTGGGTCGATTAAATTCAGAATGCTAAAATGTATCTTTTGCTGGAAAATATTTGCCTTTCCTAACCCAAACAAATCAATACTAATGTCAAAAATAGAACAAATATTCTTTCTACTAATTCCATAAAATTCCACAAAAACTCCTGGAAATGCTTGAAAGAAATCTGGTAGAAATTAGGTATAAACACCTCACTATATTTATCAAAATAAGCTCTAAATGAATATAAGTTGACATAGATGGCGACATTATAAAAAAATTAGAGATATCAAGAAAAAATTATTTTTCACATAAGGATCTAATAATAAATAATTTCTCAATTAGTAGTGAGGGATCTATGGATATGAACAATTTTCTAAAGAAATCTAAGCTATCAATAGCCAAAATCAAGATGTCAATAGGTATGACAAAACGTGTCAAATCATAAATAATTAGAAAAATGTAAATTAAAGCAATTCTGAGGTTGTATCCATCCAACATATTAGCAAAATGAAAGATTGTGGGGAAAAATGGACACATGAATGTATTGTTGGGGGAGCTGTGAATTAAGACAACTACTATACAAAGAAATTCAGAACCACACCCCAAAATTTAGCCCAAACTATGTATAGCCTTTTAGACCCAGTAAATGACAATTAGGGCTATAACCCAGAGACCAAATAAAGAAGAAAAACCTCTTCTCTGTGGTGGTAAAAAAACAAAACAAAACAAAACAAACAAAAAAAAACAAACTAGAAGTTAAGATGACACATCAATTAGGGAATGGCTGAACAAACTATGGTTTATGAAATTAACAGAATAGTACTGTGATGGAACTAATGCTAAAAGGGAAGGAGAAAATCCTAGTGTACTGATGCATATTGGTAATCCCTTCTTCTGAGGGAAGGACTAAAGCTGATAAATCATTCAAGTTTGTTAGTTCTGAGTACAGTAGGGCCATAGTCATTTGGGTTTCCAAAATCCAACACTTATCTAATAATTCCTATGGAATAAAGGCCTAAGGAGGAAGAACATACTAAATTTTAAGTATTCTTATACAGCTCACTACATGAATGAGATAACATGATAATGTTCCTATGATGCACCTGACCTGCTGAGTATATCTCTAAAATTAAGGGTTGATATGGAGTTGAGCTTCAGAAATATATAAAGAACTCTATATTTGTTATTATAAGGCATTCTATGATTATTATATCTTCAAAGTTGGCTAATTTTAAAAATAAGAGTTAATTATACATTAATTAGTTTGTAGGCCGATATGAACTAAGATATAAAATGTGAAACTTCTTTGAAACCAATTTCACTAATTAAGTAATAGAATATAATAGGAAGGGAAACTTGAGTATCACATATATATAAACAAACATTGTTTATCCAACTGACTAGCAGAGTTGTATGCCTCTACACCAGGGGTTCTCAAACTATGGCGGGCAGGCCAGATGCAGGTCATTGAGGAAGTTTATGTGGCCTGCCAGGTTATGGCAAATAGGCTGGGGGGTGGAGAAAGAGTGTGAGGTTTTTTGTTTTTTTTTTTTTGTTTTTTTTTTAACTATAGTCCAGCCCTCCCACAGTCTGAGGGACAGTGAACTGGCCCCTATTTAAAAAGTTTAAGGACCACTGTTCTAGACTATAGGTCATAAGGGGATTGTGTGGAAATTGAGTTGTTGCAGTTCAAATGCCTTTTTACTTGTGGTTCAAGACCCAGACATAAAAGAAAGTTTTACAGTAGTTCTGAATTCCTGATTTAAAAAAAAAAAAAAAAAAATCTTTATCCCTCAGAAGAAAAGCAAGTGTGAATAGAAGCTGATGCCACTAGAAGCTTTAATTTCTCTCCATAAGGAATTAAGCAGCAGTGATGACAGTGGATCAGAAGCAGTAAGGACCAAAAAATAAAAATGCTTCTTAAGGTCTACAAAAAGCATGAATAAATTAAAAGACTTTTACCGTCAGAAGCAAAATAATCATAGACAAGGGCATGAAAAAAGACAACGTAGTTTAACAAAAAGGAGGGCAAGAGATTATATTTTTGCTCAAGAATTGGTTTAATTTGAAAGATAAAGTAAACTTAATAAAAAGACCCAAGTTTAAAGAATTTATTTATTTAAGAAAGGTTTATGGGCATGAACTTTTGCTTTTTATCATTATTTTCAAAATAAAGTGTTCTAGTTTGGCTTATTAAAAAAAATTTCCAAAATATTTATATTAAAAATAAAAACTTCCTTAGAAAAATTCCTTAAAAAACTATATATTTAGTAAGCAATGTCTAGAAAATAATTTCACTGCTTTCAAGGCTCTGGGGCTTTACATGGGCCACTGTTAAGTAGAAAGCTTTATTTCTTTTACCATAAATATAGGATTATATGGGATTATAAAATGAGCATTAATAATAACTAACATTTATATAGAGCTTTAACAACCTTGTGAGTTATTACAATTATTATTATTCCATTTTACATATGAGTAAACTGGATCTTCAAAATGTAAACTGAAGCAGCAAGAAACCCTTCCTAGGGCTTCTTCATCCTTGTACCTTTTCTCTGAGATTGCTCTTAATCTATCTTAGCTACATCTTGGTTGTACAGTCCTTTGCATATCATGTTCCCCAACTGCGTATGAGCTCCTTAAGAGCAGGTTCTGGTTCCCCACCCCACCCCTTTTTTTTGTATTTGCAGTGCTCAGAACAGTGCCATGCACCTAGCCATCTGTAATAAGTGCTAGCTGACTGGTTTATCCAGATGCTGCATTGCTAGAAAGGGTCAGAGGCAATATTTGCTCAGGTCTTTGTGACCCCAAATCCAATGTTCTTCTCTATACCCTCTATCTTCATAAGAATTTGCTCTAAATTATCCCAAGAATTCAGAAATCCTTTCTACAGCACTGGTGATGCTCATCTTTTACACTTTTTCTGACAATTGTTCTCATTTTTAGGGAGCCAGAAGCTCTAGAGGGTACATCATTTAACCAAGACCACATAAGAAGTTAGTGGTAAAGTCAGAAATAAAAGGAAACTTTCCAATTATTTCAAGATTTCACTAAATGTTTCCCCTCTCGAAAAATCAATGTTTGTGAACCTTTTTATCTTTGAGATGAGGATTCTACGATGCAGCAATTAGGATACTTATTTAGGAATCCAAAAAAAAAGAAAGAAAAAAAAAAAGGCTTTTAATCACAGCAAAAATTGTCTTTTAATTTTAAAAATATTTTTATAGTGCCAAATGTAGGTGAATATTTTTTAAAAATTTTGTTTCTATTTCAGTTTACTTTCTTTTAAGGGAGATATTGCAAAATACTGATCCTGAGGAGTTAGGGTACCTAGCTATTAATTTTACATGTTATCAGGATCAGAAGCTAGAAGTAGGGAGATTATGTTTTTTAAAAATTGCACATATTTAACCTATCTCAAATTTCTTACTGTCTCAGGAAGGGAGAAAGTAAGGAAAGGAACATCAAGTAAAAAAATGAATGTTGAAAACTATCTTTTACATGTATTTGGAAAAATAAAATACTATTGAAACAGAAGTAGGAATACCATTAGGAAATTCCATAAGGAATGAAGAAGGCAGAATGAGATATTTTGTTGGGGTCTTTAAAAGAATTAATGAAAATAAGACAAAGAGACAGAGAATTCAAAAGACAAGCACGAAGCTGAACACGTTAATTCTAGGGTTAGTACTTTGAAAAAAAAGAAAAAGCAGAGCAGGGATGATGGGATTGGGAAAATTGAAAGGATTTCAGTGACTAGAGCTTATAGAAAAGATAAAGAATAAATTTTAAGAGGGGTGAGGTAACAGACATTTCTGAGTTTTGGATTATGAGGGTAGAATATTTGGAGTGGCGTAATCATAGATATGACTGACTTTCTATGTGACTGAAATGAAAGAAAGATCATGGGAATTGAAGGGATTGATAAACTAGATGAGGATGTCAACATGTATAGTGAAGTCACCAAGGGTTGTTTTTTGTTATTGTTGTTCTGTTTGGGAGATTGGAGTAGTAAGTATGAGGATTAGAAACTATATTCGGACATCTTTCCAAAAAGAGGTGGAAATGACTAAGGGCTTGTAGATAACCAGCAAGAAAATGTAGCTAGGATAAATTGCATGGAATGAACCATCAAGGAAGAGAGATGGCCGAGTGACAGCAGAAAGGTGAAAGTCTGGAAGTGATGGTTAAGAAAGAGAACTAGGGGGCAGACAGTTGGTACTGTGGAAAGAGCACTGGCACTAGAGTCAGTAGGGACCTGATTTCAAATCTGGCCTCAGACATTTAACATGTCCTAGCTGTGTGACCCTGGGCACTTAACCCCAATTGCCTTGCAAAAAAAAAAAAAAAAAAAAATATATATATATATATATATATATATATATATATATATATATATAAATAATATAAAGAAAGAAAGAGAGCTAGGTTTCCTCTGTCACAGCATTTTGAGCAATGTCAGAGAAGAATTACCTAGTTCTAAAAAGGGCTAGCCAGATGCATACTCTAATATGAAGAAAGCTAAGTTTTTATAAACTCAAGACAAGAATGTAAAAGAGAGATTTAAAAAGGAGGTTAGCTTGCTAATATGGACTTTCAGAGGGCATGAGAAAAGCCAGAGCAGCTGAGGTGGGAAAGGAATTTTTGTTTAACCTAGCTAAGATTTCCCCAATTCCAGGAGGAGAACCTTTTCTAACTACATTTGCTAACTACAGAATTCTTACAAAAGTAGTTTGGTGTAGTGAAAGAAGAACAGATGATGAAATTAACCATAGTTTCATATTTCTGCTCAGCATAGCTTGAAATACCCTAGTAGGAAACTTTGTTGCCATAGTCATGATAGATAATCATAGGCACGATTATCTATAAATAACAGATTAAGTGGACCATACACAAAAGCAGAAGGATAACTCAAATCTGTATAAACTATAGACAATATGAACAAAAACAGTGATGGGGTAAGCATCAGTAGAGAAAATCGTGAAATTGATTAATCTTCAAAAGCAAGACTTTGAAAATATAAACAACATAATCAATCATAAAACTTAAGATAGTCATCTCAATCTTCCAAAAAATCTAAGCTAAGTAAAGAACAAATCTGAAGTCATGACATGTTTATAGAATAAGCTTTTGTTTTTAAATCCACACTGGTGGATAATTTATAGTTTTTTCCCCGATTTGATCAAGATTAATAAATTTTAAAATATAGATTAAACATGTGCAATTCTTCTAAACATATTTCCACATTTATCATGTAATTCAAGAAAAATCAGAAAAAGAAAAAGAAAAAGAAAAAAAAAATACCAAGTAACAACAACAACAACAACAAAGGTGAAAATCTTTGTTGTGATCTATATTCAGTTCTGATAGTCCTCTCTCTGGTAATTATGTCTTTTATGGCATTTGTGACTGTCACAATTGCTACAATCTATTACAAATCTTATCACAATTCCTTGGAATACCTATAAATATGATTCTTCAAATGTCACATGGGATTACATTATTCCAATCATAAAGTAAATGAAAGAATATTAGTGTTAAACAGAAAGGCTTCAGATAGATAAAGGCTGGACTAATTGGTTGCTAAAGTTCTTTATACTTTATACTTCTTTATACTGTAGGTTCCCCAAACAGTATAATCAAGATTATAAAGAATGCAGAAGGAACTGGTCATTTTCAGAACCAAGCTTTTAACACCACCAATCCTGTTTTAAAATTTTAATTAATTAGAACTCTAATATACCATACACCTCTTTTAAATAACACTGCACATAATTTGACTTCTGGATTATTCAAGAATCATCAAAAACCAGAATCTTCAACTAGTCCCACATATATATGCAATAGAAGTGTCTTTTATATTCAAAATTATGATATTTATAAAATTGATATTAAAATGTTTATAAATTATTAAATATACCTCACTATATTGAGGTACAAGAAGATGGTTATTCATCTTCCAAAACTAGAGCACTGAATCACCTCTCAACTATCTTTCTAATTCTATTCTAATTGTAACTGTTATTATCACCACCAACTTCACTATTATTAATTATGATGAGACTAATGTACTAAAAATTTAAAGAAAGGCACAAATAGTCCTCTTTATGAAATTCCTTTCTGTGGCTGATAATGATGAAATCTGCTTTTTAAAGATTATATTGTCTGAATTCCACAGATGGAAAAAAAAGACTTTTGAATATACTTGCAGAGATAGCTAGAGTCTGTTTTTCTTACTCTCTATCTATAAACTTAGCCTATGCTGTAATCTAAATTAGATTTCAACCAGGTCACTATCATTGAAGCCCATAATTCTGTAAGCAAAAACCACAATGACTAATAAGAATTGGATGAATAAAAACCAAATTCCCAAATGCTTCATAATTTATCTAAGTAATTTCAGAAACACTGAACAAAAAGGATAACAAGTTAAGTCAAGAAGTTCATAAGAGAATGCTTAACATCCTTTGACTCCAAGATAGCTGATACCCATATACACCAAGATAAGGGATTCAATAAGATGAACTGCTCAGAGAATAAAAATAATTCTCTAGTTCTTTATCTGATAAACTTCTCATCTCTAGATTCATCACAATTACAATATGAAGACCCCCTTTTTGAACCTTACATCTGTCTAATTTAAATTTCTCAAATTCTCAGATCTCTGCCACTATGCCATGGTCAAAAACCACAGCACAACTGCCAAAACTATAGCAATTGTTTTATGGGGGGAGGAAAAAAAAAAATAGAAACACAGACACACACAAGTGGGATGAAATGGAAAAACAAACTTGGAAAGAGTGAAAAATGACTTGTACAAGGTCATATCAAGGAAACAAACAGTAAAATCAGGAATGGAACAGAGATGCTGTCTTTCAATCTCATGGTCCACTGCAATAGACCAAACTGTTTCAAGAAAAAAACTTTAAAAGATTATATTATCCCAAAGGTTCCAGAATTAGTATCATATCAGCTTTAATATACCTCAAGATTATTAAATAAGTTTAATAATTTTTCAATCAACAAAAATTTATCTGATCTCCCTGCAGTCTACTCCCATTAGAAAAACAAAACTATAGTGGTATAGACCCATGTACAATATGTGTGTGTGTGTGTGTGTATGTACATGTGCAAATATAAATACACATAAATGTATCTGCATTTTGACAAGTGTTATAGCCAGTCTTTGTCTCCCTGTGCTGATGTGGCCTGGAAAAAATGACTATGACTTTTTCCTTAGACTTTCCCATCAAGATTCAATTTACTGTGTTTTGAGATCTATTTGGAGCAATTGAGATCAAGAGGGTGAGCTCATTTAATTTCTTAATGCTTTTGTACCACCAAATTCATATAAATGAAGTTGAATGCAACAGAATTGCTCTTATGTCAAATCAAACTACAAAGAAAATATTTTAAAAATAAATTTATCTGTTCATTAAACTAGATATATATGGAATCAGTATTCACATCACCCTCAAAAATATCGACCAATACAACCTAGTAAACATTCTAACAATGAATGATGAATAGAAAGGACAGAAATTTTGTACATAACAAATAAAGAGAAATTCATTATTTACTAAGTAGTGAGTTCTTCCTGGGATGCAAGTACCTAAAAGAACCAATAGTAAAACAAATACAAAATATACTTTTAAAAAAATGCTTCTTGAGAGCCATCTGTGCCCAGAGAGAAACTGAATGTGGATCATAACAACATTCTCACTTTTGTTGTCAGTGTCTTCTAAATTTCAGCACTTTAAGAACATCAGATGCCATGCTATAGGTAAGAGTTAAGTTTTCCTCTTTGTTGATTAATCTGATATAATACAACAAACATTATTAATAAACTAACTAATGTATATACATCAATGATAAAAATGCATTAAGGTATTTTCCTACCAAAAATTGGGTCAATACAATTATCCACCCCTCCCTATAAAAATCCTACTAAATTTGAAGAATATAGGCAAAATAACTTATCAATATCTAATTAATGACTGTACTATACTCATTTTATTCAAATTTAAAACACATTAATTATTTGTATTATGTCTACTTTTTGGTACAGGAGATACCTTGAATAAGCATATACAACATACTTTATATGTGTGTGTGTGTATATGTATAGGAATGTAATGTAAATAAATTCTATTTATGACTCAAAAGTACTACATGTATGTCAGATACTAACAGAATTTTGCCTTAAACAATTACCTACAACATTCCTCAAATTCAAAATAGAGATGTACTTGAATATTAGGATCACACCATTAAAAAAAATTAGAAGAAAAATATTATATCAATTCAATGTTATGGATAGGGGAAAAAAATTCTTAACCAAATAAGGAATACAGGCAAAAAATAATGTTGATGGTGTCAAATTGAAACATTTTTACACAAACAAATTTAACACATCTGTGATAACGGAAGTGGTCAACAAGATCTTTTTATCAAGTATTATCAATAAGGGTTTGGATTCCAAGATAGACAGCTGAAATACATGAGACCAAAAATAATTCCCACACAGACAAGATATGAACAAGCAATAAAATAATAATTGCAAACTATTAATAACCATACAAGGGAATGTTCCAAATCACTAATAATAGAAATGCAAATCTAAACCACCCTGAATTTTTATCTTCTATCCAGCACAAATTGACAAAGATGACAAAGGATAGGAATAGTCAGTGTTGGGGAGGAATGTGAAAATACAGGCTGGTTAGTTTAAGTCTTCTGAAAAACAATTTAAATTATGCAAATAACATGACTAAAACACCCATACCCTTGACCTAGAGATTCCATCCTTATATCTCAAGGAGGGCACTGTTAAAAAGGACTGAAATAGTTACAATAGCACAGAACTGGAAACAAAGTAAAAGCCCATGGGGGGGAAGGGGGGGGAAGGATAAACAAAAGGTGGCACATGAATGGAATGAAATATTAGCATGTTCTAATAAGTGACAAATATGATGAACATAAGAATGAAAAAGACTTACATAAAGCAAAGTACACAGGGTGAGGAACATAATACACACATCAACTTTGACAATATAGAAAGAAACACCAAAAAAACCCAAAAATAATTTAGACTAAGCGGGCTCCAAAAAACACATATAATACCTCCTCCAACTCATGTGGAGAGGTGAGGAGTCCATGGGTATGATGTCATATTTATCAATATATGTCATATTTAGGGGGATGTATCTTTCACTTTTGTTAATTTTTTCCCCCTCTTCTTTTTCATTTAAAAAAAAAAATATTTTTTAAAATAAGGAATGATTCTCTGATAGGAAATAAGAAGACAGAAACCAGGGAGGAAAATCAAGACAGTTTAAAAGCAATAATCTTAAAAGCAACTATTTTTTTAATGTAAGCTATTATTATTTGAAATAGTTTGAAATAATACTTAATTGTTTTAAATTATTTTATGACATTTTAGTCACAGTTTTTATTTCTCTTGTGACAAGTGAGAAGTAAAAATAAAAATTAAAAAGCAAAACAAAACAAAACAAAACAAAAAAAAAACCTTTGGGAAAATATAATTCATTTTTACGATACTTATGTTCTTTCTTTAACAATTGTTTCTCTTAATCTACAATACACATCTGCAATGTGTAACTATATCAACATGCTATATTCTGTTTACAGAATCTAGATTCCATAACTTTAATGCAAATGTAAACATCTCAAAAATAAGATATTTATGCTTGTACAAACAGAAATAAAACAAAGTAACATACACTGCAAAAATACAAAATGATACTCTGATAGAATAAACATCATTCAAAAAGAACAGAATAAGACAAAATGGGTCACAGCAGAGGAGCAATTTGCCAAAAACAAAAACTAAGAACAGAAAAAATGAAATTATATCAGAGATTAAAATAAAATTTAAAATTGATGAAAGGGACTTTACACTTAAAAGAAAAAGGGGAAAAAATTTCCAGTAAATTACAAAAGAAGATATCAAAGAAAACTAGTCATAGAACCTATATTAGAGATCTCTACAAAAATATCAATAGAGAGGTAATTAACAAGGTGAACTAGACAAATTTGGGCTAAAAAGTACAGCTGTGATTTGGTGGGATGGAAGTCATGACTCGTATCATAACTAATATAAGATAATGGAAGGGCACATTTATTCAAAAGGAGGCAATAAGATTTTTTTTTTAAGAATAGTAGAGTAACACTGTATATGAAAAAGCCATACTGTATAAGGAAATCTAGGAATCTGAGGGGCAAGACGCATGCAGATTACTTCTATCTATAGAAATAATACTGTCTCAGGTTGTATTGAACATATGTAGAGAAAATGGGGGATTTGATGTATATAAAAAAAAAAAAATCACAAACCCAAGACAAAAGTATGTTATTATAGTAATAGATGACAACTCTCTAAACATGCTGGAATATTCTCTCACAGAAGAGAATATGAGTTTGTGATCTGCCCAAATGATAATTTCATTCTTCAAAAATTGGACACAGTAATCGAGGTTACTGTTCAGAACTCATTTCGATTAATGAGGAAGAACTAAGAAGGAATAGCAGAAAGCACAGGGATAACTCCAATTGTGATGAAATTAATAATTAAGAGATGAAATGGAAAACTAGACACAGCTTTAAACTTAACACAACCTAGATTTAAGTGGGGCAGATTTCATAGGGTTTAGAGAAAGAATAAGTAGGATCCAAAAGCTTAACGTTTCCATAGAGAAGTTAAGCAAGAAGGGTGGGAGAGCTCAGAAATGAAATTCTAAAAATAGAAGAAATCATTCTAAAGAGAAGAGGGACTATATAAAATAAACCGATATTGTCACACAAGAAACTCACTGACCAACGAGAAATTAAAAACAGAGAGACATCCAGACATAAGGGCAAGTGACGGAGGATAAATACTAAACTGTAAAGATATCTTTTAAGAAAATTATCAGGAAAGTTGAAGGCTGAGGAAATCCTAAAAGCTCAGCATAATAAATGTTTTTTAAAAAGCCATTTTGTAGGCAAGGAGATCAAAGAAGTGATAGGATTACAATTTAGGAAGGGATGGGATGATAATTGGATCATGTTGATAAGAATGGAAAACTTATTTTGCTTCTATTTTTTCTTTTAAGGAGAATGCCTGGGAAAAATATCTCACAGAAAGTAGAAATACAACATAATTGAGGAAACACTAAATTCAATAGTTATATGCAGTCCATGAGCAGTAGCCAATCATATTTACTAATGTGATTAAAGTAATCTTTGAAAGATTTTAGGAAACTAAAAAGGAATAAGGCCAAATGTTGTTTCGATATTTACAAAAGAGAAAGGGGATGGGAGCTGGGAGAGGAGTATGAAATATACTAACTATAAACCAATGAGTTTGACCTCTACTTTAATTCTTTTTATTAAAGTTTTTTATTTTCAAAACATATGCATGGATAATTTTTCAGTAACCCTTGCAAAAGCTCTTGTTTAATTTCCCCCCTTCCCCTCATCCCTTCCTTTAGGTAGCAAGTAATTTAATATATATTAAACATGGTAAAAATACATAGAAACCCAATATTTATACAATCATCTTGCTACACAAGAAAAATTTTTTTAAAATGAGAGAAAATAAAATGCAAGCAAACGACAACAAAAAGAGTGAAAATGCTATGTTGTGATGCACACTCAGTTCCCACAGCCCTTTCTCTGGGTATAAATGCTTCTCTCCATCATTAGAATTGGCCTGAATCATCTCATTGTTGAAAAGAGCTATGTTCGCCAGAATTGATTATTGTATAATCTTATTGTTGCCATGTATAATTATCTCCTAGTTCTGTTCATTTCACTTAGCATCAGCTCTCCAGGCCTCTCTGAAATCATCCTGCTGATCATTTCTTATAGAACAATAATATTCCATAACATTCATATAACATAATTTGTTCGGCCATTCTCCAACTGTTGGGCTTCCACTAAGTTTCCAGTTTCTTGCCACTACAAAAAGGTCTGCCACAAACATTTTTTTTGCACATTTGCTGACCTCTATTTTTAGAAAAAAATACATATATTTCTGGTGACCATGAATAAAGAAAAGTAGGTGATATATAAAACAAAAAAATTCCATGAAGAACAGTTTATAGCAATATATGAAGAAGTCTTTAGTTCTAATAGCTATCAATATTAAAAATCCTACAAGCTTAGGTATGACAAGGTCAATATGACCAAAAATATATCTCTAGCATGAATTAATTTGCAAGGAACAAACACTGGAAGCTAAAGCGAGGATGACTCCCTATTATTACTTGACACTCCAATATTATTTGACATTGACTAGAAATCCTAATTATAGCTAACCAACCAGTCCTAAAACAAGAACATAAAATTAAAATTATAAACCTAAACAAAAAGGTTACATTCAAAATAACTAAAAATTCATAATATATCTGGGAAGTAATCTATTAAAAACAGACATAGGATTTACAAAAAATAAAAGTAAAACCACAAAATCTTCTTTTATTGAAATAAGTGATGACAACTAGAATTGAGTGCTTAATTCATTTCCCAACTTACTTGTCTATCAATCAGATCATTAAAAGTATATTTTATAGGGATAATCAGAACAAAATTCAATTGGAGAGAACAAAAGGTCTAGAAGTACAAGAGAAAGAAAAAAGTGGGAGGAATCAGTCATAACATTCTCAGATCTCAAATAATATAATGAAGTAGTAATCCTCATACTAGCTTAAAAATAGAAAAATAGATCAATGGAACAGCCTAGATAAGCAAGAATGAGAAATAACTGAAAACATTAGCTCATTATTTGATAAACACAATATAATATATATATATATTATTTGAAGTGCAAGTCTAATCATATCACTCCCCTAATTCAATAAAACTCCAGTGGCCCCCTACCATCTACAGGATTAAAAATCAAATCCTGTTTGATTTTTAAAGTTCTTCACAACCTGGCCCCTTCCCACCTTTTTTTTTATTTTCTTATACTTTAATCCTCCTTGAAATATTCTATGATCTAATAACATTGGCCTCTTTGCTATTCTTCACACAAGACACTACTATCTCCAATTTTCACTGTTTGCCCACCATGCCTAGAACGCTCTCCTTCCTCATCTCTTATCTCTAGCTTCTTTTAAGTCTCAGATAAAATTCCACATCTATAGGAAGCCTTTCCTAGTCCACCCTAAATTCTGATCTCTTGCCTTTTTTTTTTTTTTTTTTTTAATTTCCTATTAATAGCTTGTTCTACATAGCTGTTTGCTTGTTGTGAGTTCCTTGACAACTGGGACTGTCTTTTTCCATCCTCTGTATCCCTAGTACTTAGCACACCACCTGGCACATTGTAAGCACTTAATAAATGCTTACTGATTAAGGAAGCAAAGACCAAAATCAATACAAAAATAGGAGAGAAAGAAAAAAGATATTTAAAATTCCAAGATGGTCTGTTAAAACGAGTTATTGCTACCAAATATGGAAAAAGGATAGAGAAAAAGACATCAGTATTGTAACAATTTCACATAAAAATTTAACTACTATAAATCAACTGTCATAAAATTAAAAGTGTGAACATGAACATACTGAATGAAGATTCAATACATTCAAACTATTTGCAAAAGTAAATAGACAGCAGCCAAAAATAACATAATTTAGAATAGGAACTTCTTTCTTTATAAAATCTCAGGAATATACTCAAAAATTATAAGCAGTATTGTCCACTGTCAGAAACAGTGGAGAAAAAAGATTTCAATGCATGGAGATAGCTTAGTATGCCATATCCCAAAAACTATCCCACCATAATGAACTATTATAGTGAAGGAATGCTTAAAACACAAATAAAGAGGAAGAGAACATCTCTAAAACATCTTCAAGCAATGCCTCAGAAGAAAACAAAGCTTGAGCATACTCAACTGGAATTTCTAAAAAGAGAAAAAGCAAGAATTAAAAGAAAAAAAGAGAGAGAGTTAAATGTTTTTTACAAATGAAATGAGAACAACTGAGGAAAAATGGGGGGGGGGGAGTGCAGAAATAACTATGGAAGAAAGAACTGGAAAAGGAATAAACAGGTTAGAAGAAAAAATAAAAAAAGCTTGCCCAAACAATATACTTCTTGAAAATTAGAATGGAACAAATAAAAGCCAATTACTGCTTGAGACAATAAGAAATATCAAAATAAAGTCAAAAGACTGAAAAAAAAAATTAGAAAGTGTCAAGAATCTAATAACAAAAACAAATAACCTGGAAACAGATAAAGAGAAAAAACAATTTAAGAATCACTGAACTATCAGAACATCATGAACAACAACAAAAAACAAAAACAAAACAAAACAAAACAAAAAGAAAATAAAACACACACACATACAAACCCAAACAAATCCTAACCATTAACTTTCTAGATCTCATAAGAAGTGTTCAGATCTTTTACGACCAGAGGAAAAAGAGGGAGAAAAAGAAATCTCCAGTCACTCCCTTCAAGAAACCCACAGATGAAAACTCCCATAAATATTACAACCCAAATCCAAACCTTCCAATTCAAAGAAAAAATTACTCCAATCTACACTAAATCCTAATGCTAGATTAATCTTCCTAAAACAGAGTCCTTCTCCCATTCATTTTCCAGCTCAAAAATGTACCTGCTCACAGCCTACAAGAAGTCCAAACTCCCAAACTTCACTTTCTGAGGTCCTATGTTACATATCCCCAATTGCCCAAATATGCGCCTCATTTACCTAAGCACTTTTGCTTATGTTTTTTTTTTTTTTTTTTCTGCCCAGAATGTCATGCTATTGTATGATTAGTTGATAACTCAAAAGCCACTTCTTTTGGTAGGGGCAAAAAAGAAGAGAACCTCTTCTTTATAAAAAGCTTTCTACTTTAAACCTAATTTAGGTCCTTTTGAAACATTTTTCTTGGATTTCAAAATCTAGTAAAGTCTGATGTTAAAACCATAGGTGTTTCTCAAGGTTCTGTCTTGGGTCCTCTTATCTTTTCCCTCTATACTAGAGCAGTTGGTGATCCCAGCTCCCAGGGATTTTTTTTTTTTTTTTAATTGTTTTTTGCTGAGGCAATTGGGGTATACCGCTAGGAAGTATACCGTGTCTGGGGCCATATTTGAACTCAGGTCTTCCTGACTTCAGGGCTGGTGCTCTATCCACTGTACCACCTAGCTGTCTCTGCTCCCAAGGATTTAATTATGATCTCTATGCTGATGACTCTCAAATTTACCTCCTGCCTCAAACTCCCTGCTGAGCTCCAACTTCCTCAAATCTCCAAATGCCTTTCAGATATCTCCAAGTGGATATTCAGTTGAATCTTAATTTCCTCCTATCCAAAACTGAACTCTTTATCTTCCCCCCAAGCCCTTCCCTCCCCCATCTTCAACCTGGTTGGTTGGTTGTCCTTCATTCTCAAAAAGAATCAAAATGATATCATTATGTTAAATTCAAATTAGTGTTCAACTGAAGCTGATCAAACCAATATGAGCTCAGAACTTTGCCAGAGGTGGGGCACAAATAGTCCCTATGAACATTTGGGTAGATTCTTTAATTTTGTGCATTTCGCTTTTCTTTTGGACAAGTCAATTCTTTTTTGCTCATACAGCATAGCCTTCTCTAATGAGGGCATGCCATGCTAGGCAATCCTTTGCCAATGTTTTCCATATCACACAATCAATTCTAAAATCTTAAGAGACCTTCAGTGTCCCTGTGGTACTTTGATCACCTTTTGAGTTTTTGCCCTGTGTGAATTCTCCATAAAATAGCCTTTTTTGGCAAGCATACATTTGACATTCAAACAATGCAGCCAGCCCAATGGAACTACATCTTCTGCAGTAGAGCTGGAATACTTGGCAGTTTAGTTTGAGAAAGGCCCTCAGAGTCTGGTATCTTATCCTGCCAGGTAATCTTTAGAATCTTAAGACAATTCAAATGGAAGTGATTAGTTTCCTGGCAAGGCAGTAGAATACTCCCATTTATCCTAAGGCAACACCATCCTCTTAGTCCCTCAGGCTTCCAACCTAAGGGTCTTCTTGGATTTCTCACAATTTCTCATTTCTCATATCCGATCTGTTGCCCCAAAGCTTGTCTATTTCTTTTTTTAATATCTCCTAAATACAGACATCTCCATTCTCTCTTCTGATACTGCTACCATTCCAGTGTAAGCCTTCAAACCACCTCAAACCTGGATTGCTATGGTAGCCTGGTGGTGACTTTGCTTGTCTCAAAAGTCTTTCCTCACTTCAATCCACCCTCCATTGAGTTACTAAAGTAATTCCCCTAAAGCTCAGGTGAAAGCATTTTGCCTACTCAATCAGTTCCAGTGGCTTCCAGGAAAAATATAAAATACTTTTTAGCATTCAAAACCCTTCATAACCCAGTCCCCCCCTACCTTTCCATCGTCTTATACTTATTCCCTGACACATATTCTTTGATCCAATAACATCCTGGCTGTTCTTCAAACAAGATCCTCTGTCTGTTGGCTGTGAGAATTCTTTCTGGCTATAACCCATGCCTGGAACACTCTCCCTATTCATCTTTGACTGCTTACTTACCTGGCTTCCTTTAAGTTTCAACTAAAATCCTACTTTCTACAAGAAACCGTCGTTAATTCAATTCTAATGTCTTCCTTCTGTTAATTATTTTCTTGTTTTATATGTTTGCATGTTACCTTCCCCATTAAACTGGAAGCTCTTGAAAGCAGGAATTTTTTGTTTCTTTCTGTATCCACAATGCGTAAGTACAGTGCTTGTCATATAGGAGGTGCTTAATAAATGTTTATTGACTGACTAATTAAAGCATCTTCTTGACAATAATCCTGTAAACAGTACAGATTTTCTTCTCCCCTTTGTGCCTATAGTCACATATTTAGCAATTGTTGATTGTGAAATTTGAATCTCAGTCCTCTTATTTCACACTGCCTTTTCATGAATTCTTACGTAAATAAATGAATGTATTTATGTGGGGAGAAAGGAAGTGATAGAAAGAAGAAAGAGAGAAAGAGGTAGAGAATACATGATTGGGAGGGACTAACTCAATTTATTATTATATTGTCCTTTTATGGGGAACAATAATTTTTCCTATCAATTAAAATTTCAAAAATTCTCAAAAGTGCATAGCAATTCATTAAGTAAAAAAGTAATATTGTACAAAAGAAGACATTTATTGTGGAGTTGAAAAATCTGTGCTCAAATTCTAGTGTTAATACTTCAGTACAAAGAAATAAGCATTAAAATATTATGTACTGAGTGTTTGACAACTATTATCTCATTTGATCCTCACAATTTTGAGAGGTAGATACTGTTATTATATGTCCATTTTACAAAGGAATAAACTGAGGCAAACAGGTTAAATGACTTATCCAGGGCCATAAAGCTAGATGTCTGAGGCCAGATTAGATTCAATTCTCCTTGACTCCATCCAGCCCAATGCTTTATCCATTGTACTACTGAATTCACTGCAGCCTGTGATAAACTTTGAAATCCTAGACAAGGTTATTTATTTTACCTCCCTGGATTTCAGTAGCGTCATCTATAAAATGGGAATAATACCAAGTATCTAAAACTGTGCAGAAACTGAAAAAGTCATCTATCCCTAACTTTCATCTACAGATGAGGAACTTCTATTTATTACCCAGTTCTCAACTCAGCTGTGGTGAGAAAAGCAGGTTGTAAACTTTACAGTGAATAGTTTTAGTTATTATTGTTGTTATCAAAGCAAAATAAGTTTGAGGAAAAAATATCTGTAAATTCTACCTGTGTAATCTCTTAAATCTACTTTTAGTTACTGCCTAAAAAGAAATATTTGTGCACTTAACTAATGAGTTTCCTTATGAAAAAGGAGATATCATTTTACTTAGGTATTATGTTTTACTTAGCTCAAGATTTAATGCTCCAAGTCTAGCCAGTTCAAATTGTTATTTAAAGCCACTTTTAAATTAGAAGTACTTGAGCAATTTTGCCATATTTTAAATGGCATGCTTCTTGTTTAAAACAAGTTAACTGACTTGAAGGAAACCTTTAAAGAGTGCCAACTTATTCTGTCTACTCTTTCCAGTCATAATTAATTTATTTGAAATCTATCTAAAAACCAGACTCAGAATATATAAGATTTGTAGACCTTATCTCTGCCAGAAGCTATTTTGAAAAGAATAAAAATAACTAATGGCCCAATTAGCAACCTTTATTTACCTGATAAAGTTTGCCTACTCATATTCTGGAAGAGAAAAAAAAGTAAAACTTGCCTCTTAAGACATTAAGGATTTGAAAGGTGGAAGGACTCAAGAGTTAATCTAGCTTTTCATTTTAGAAAAGACAAAAACAAGTCTTAACTCAAGGATAGGAGAGAGGAGCCAAGAAATTAAGAACTAGGTCTGGGACAAATTAACTTCCCTGGGCCTCAGTTTACTCAATTGTAAATGGGAAGGAGAAGGAAGGGGAGGGAATAGATGACCCCAAGGGTCCCTCCCAAATCTGTATCTATGATCTTGATTCCAAATCTAGGGCCCTTCAACTTAGCTACACAACTTGAAACTCAAAATCTTACTTACATTCTCAGAAGCTACAACTTTCCATGATAAAGATCTTAATGTTTAAACAAAAAACCTGATTAGTAACTGATATAAAGAATAAATTTTTGAAGAACAAAATTTTTCAAGAATCAGATTCCTACAAAATCAATAAGAGCTGAAAAGGGACCATTTGAGAATCACCTATTACAATTTGTTCTACTTCAGGGACGAAGTATGATATAACTCTGCTAATACAGAAAACATTAAATCTTTAATCTAATTAGATTCCACCTGTTATACTTTCATGTTTTCAATTTAATGGCAATATATTCTAGAAAGGAAAAAAATTAACATAAGAACAAAATACAATTGCCAATTTAAAAAGTCCCAAAGCACCAAAATAAGTTCTACATTATCTGTGTCACTATCCCTTTAAATAGTAAATAATTGAGATTTGACCATATTTTCATTATCCTGTTCAGTTTATTAAAATCACTCTAATATGGATAACAGAGCAGCTAGGTGTTCTAGTGGCTAGTGTCCTACCCAAAGTCAACACCACCTGAGTTCAATCCTACCTCAGGAACTAATTGTATGATTGTAAGCAAATCATTTAAGCCTGTTTGCCTCAGTTTACTAATCTATAAAATGAGGGAGAGAAGAAAATGGTAAACTACTAGAGTAGTTTGCCAAGAAAACCCCAAAATAGGGTCCCTAAGAGTTGGACTTGACTGAACAACAGAATGGGAGACAAAGGGCAGTATATATTTCTGGAAAGAACTAAGAAGGATGTTACCCAGAGAATAACCTGTACTATAACATATATTACTAGGCATTATTTTGGCATTCTATGCTATGATTTCTAAAAATTATATATAAAGCTCAAATATGTTGGGGATAAAAAAACTTTAGAAGTAACTTTAAAATAATAACATGAAATCAAAAGCCTCTTTGAATTCCACCCAATAAAGCTAATCTTCCCAGAGTAAACAAATGGGAACATGCATTTTAACCCCTTGTTTTCCCAACAAGTTTATTAAAAGAAAAGGCCATGAATGAGAAAAAAAATGAAACCAAAGATCATATCGCACATAAAACGAGGCAACTGCTAGAAAAGTGCTTGGAAAAGTTACGTTATTGGGCAAAGGTAAAATTACTTGTGTTTGTAGATCATATACTACAGCGACAGAGAAGACACTCTTGGGGAGCTAAGGATGGAGTCCCGCATGTGGACACCAGAAAGACAAGAAGGATGATTACAAAGGTGATTCATTTTGATTGGGCGAGGTGAAGAAATTGCATCCCTAACTGTAACTGTCTGTGCTACTTTCTACAAATGGAAGCAAAGCTGGTTTCAAAGGCTGTTACAAAACACACTTTGGGGACAAGTCAGTTACCCTGTTTGTTTATCCGTCTTTAACACCCAGAAGCCTGTCCTAGTGCAATTCCCCAAAGTGGCCAAAATGAGGTGATGCAGGAGCCGGGGATGCTGCTGCCCTCAAAGCATAATAGCTGCAGGGCAGAGACGGAGCTAACTCCCGAGACAGCGGGACAACTCCGGTGCCCATCTCTGCACAGATCACCCCCCTCGAGCGGCCCGGACTGCGGCCGCGCCAGCACGTCCTTCCAGCTTCAGTGCCCTCGGGCAGCCCGACCTTCTGCCCCGCGGTCCAGCCCTTTCTCACCTGATCTTGTAGTTGGGCAGGGTGTGTTTGCGCTTCAGGATCTTCTTGAGCTGGTTGACGATGATGGAGGTGAGCTGCGGCATGGGGTGACCTTCGAACTGCGATTGCACCTCTAAGTCCATCACCGGGTCCTCCACGAACGAGAAGGCCCAGTGGGTGAAGGGCAAACGGGTGAAGACGAGCCGCAGCCTCCCTGACATGTGCGACAGCTTGACGAACAGGAAGGCGGACTTGCCGAAGACCAGGTCCACGTCGATGGCCAGATGGAAGCCGCCGTTGTACTCCACGTCCACCTCGAATATGAGCTCCTCCGGGCTGGCGGCCGGGGGGTCTTCCGCGCTGTCTGCGCCCTCCGGCTCGGAGGCGAACGAGGGCACCACGGGCTGCAGAAGGCGGACCATCTTGATGAGGGGCACGGCCTGGCCTAGCGACACCTCTCGCAGGCCCAAGCCCTCCAGCAGCCGGCCGGCCGTCTTGCTCTGCAGCAGCTCCTCGAACTCCACCCTGATCTTCTTGGTGATCCAGCGCCTGGCCATGGTCGTGTCCCGCAACTCCCGGAACAGGAACAGCATGATCGCGTTGAGGAAGTAGCAGGTCTCCACGGAGCGCGTCTCCACCTGGATCCCGCCGCCGCGCTCAGGGGGCTTCGACGACCGGCCCGAGGCGCCATAGAGGTAGTCGCCGAGGAGAAGGCCCGGCGACGGGGTGACGTAGGAGACCCCCCAGTCGGGGGCGGACGGCGGGAACGGCTTCGGGGGCTTTCTGTGATAGATCAGGAGGAACTGAGCGAGGAGAGTGAGGAAGCAGCCGACAAGGGCCGACACCGCGATGATCATAAGCAGCTCCATCCCGCCGCCGCCGCCGAGGCACCTGCTCCGGCCCGGACCCGGACACCGCCGCCTCCTTCACGCCGCCGCCGCCCCCGCTGCCTCCATCTTGTGGACATCGGGCGGCGTAGTAAAGTCGGGGAGATCGATTCCCCCGGCCTCCTTTTCAGGCCCGGGCCCCGGTGGTCGAGCCCTGTACGCGGCCCGCGTCTCCCTTTAGTCTCCCCGGGCTGGTGGTGGGGGTGGCCGTGGAGGGGCGGACGGAGGGAGGAGAGGGGGAGGGCGCGGGACGGGTAACCTCCCTCCCGCCCGCGCTCATTGGATGAACGGGACGTTGCGTCGGAAGCCCCGAAGAACGAGCTCGTTCCCCTGGCGTCGCTAGGGACCCGCCCCTTTTCCGCACATGCGCGCGAGAGGGGCACCTTCCTCACCTCCGGAAGGTTGCGTTCCTCGAGCCGCACGGTCCCTCCTCCAACCCCCTGCTCCCGGGTGATCCTTCTCCAGTCCGCAGAGGGTGCGCCCTAAACCGGCTTGCCGCCCCTTAATGGAGCAGGTCTTGAAAGAAGGAGCCAATTAGAAGCACCCAGTGAAAGTGGGTCAGCACTTATTTTAAAAATATATAAACAAACGACTCCTTCCTTTAGCTTGGCGGTGGTCCCTGGTTCCTCCTGGGTATTATCCAGGGTCCGCCGGGATCTGAATGGGTCCAAAAGATTCCGTGCAAATAGATGCATTTTCAGAAATTTTCCAAACACACCAAAGGAGAAGGGTCTCAGGACAAGGAGGAAACCGAATTAAATGAAATAACTAATATTTAAAAAGAATTTTTTTTTTTAACCAGGTGGTCTGGTGAGCTGCCAAGATTGTGGAGTCAGGTGTCCTAGGTTCCCATCCCAGCTTGGCAGCCCAATACCGGCCTGGGGTGACCTTGGGTAAATACGCTTCTCTCTTGGGTCTCAAGCTCCTGCATTTGTCGAGAAAGCTGAGCTAATCTCTCAAAAGTACTTTCTAACTGAATTCTAATCTTTTGTGCTGGGTCCTCCGGAGCAAAAATAAAAATAAAACAAAACCCCTTTCCCCGAAAATAATGTCTGCACTTTAGTTCGTATGACTTACAGCTGCTTGAAGGCGCCCTTAGAGAGCTGTGAGATAAATAAGGGTTTGAACAAGTCTCATACCTCTGAATCTATGATGGCATCCGTCCCATCCCCTACCCCCGGGGAAAAGTCTAGATTAAAAAATAGCCTGTTTACAAATCATAGGTTAGGAAACGAAGGTCCAGAGGAAATGGGCTGCTCAAGATGGCATGTTTTTAAAGGCGGATAGTCAAAAAAAAACTGAACTTCCTTCTCTTTATATTCGAATTGATTTTCTTCAAATCCCCAGTTAGTCTAAATCATTGTTTTCCTAAACCAAAAAGAAAAAACCGTGGATGTAGTTTAAACTAAAAATGTGTTCATATCAACAGAGTAAAACATTCAAATGATAATCATATCCCCCCAAACCCCCTACAAAATACAAATGAAAGGGGGATTTCGTAATTAATTACTGCATGAAAAATACAGACATTAAGTGCTATAGGATTTTAAAAGGGTGAAAAACCAGCAGAAGTTGAGAAGGGTTAAGAAAAGACTTCTTGGAGGAGATGGGATGTGATTTGAATTTTGAAGGATGGGTAGACCTTGATACTAGGAAAGGAGAGAATGTGGGTGTTCAAGATGGTAAATGAAGGGCAAAGTAAAAGTGTAGAGGTAAGGATGGACCTCTAGAAAGACAGACTTACCCAGCCCTGGAATCCTCACTTCTTCTACACCTCACTCCGGTTCTATACTTATTGCATCACAAATGCTATGTCTGAGCAATCCAATCCAATGGGCACCAATAACACTCTTAAGTGACAATAGATTTCAGTAACTCCAGTCATAAAGAGCAGGCCACTTCTAGGCCACCTCTCTAATTCCAGTCATTTTTATTCTCTGACCACAGGTCCATCTCCAGATTA
This sequence comes from Sminthopsis crassicaudata, assembly GCF_048593235.1. Lineage (NCBI taxonomy): Eukaryota > Metazoa > Chordata > Mammalia > Dasyuromorphia > Dasyuridae > Sminthopsis > Sminthopsis crassicaudata. The sequence goes on from NC_133618.1 coordinate 594,461,678, forward strand.
ATAGTTGCCTCACTTTTTCAGTCACTTATTTATTCGACAAAGAGATTGATGATTCCAAAACCAATCTGAGAATTAAGGGTCCAGAGTTCTGATTTGTTGTAGGACCCAAATGAACCCAGTTGTGGGTTGTCTGGTTCGATTCAATCATTAATTGAGCCCAGGGTTGATCCAAAGCTATGTCTTCTCTGATCTAGACATGAAATACTACACAACTTATTTTTATCTTTCTAACCAAACATCAACATTTATTAGTACCTAGTACGGGGGTCTTGTACATAGTAGATGATCAATATATTTTTTTTTAATGAATAAACTATTTTCAGGGTACCATACCAAAGAATCCTGACTTGGAATTATCCATAAATAGACAATTTCAATAATCCATTTGGTGGACTATCTTTTTCCCATAGCAGATTTCTTCAGTCTTTAGCCCATTCCTAAATTATCTCCTTTCTGCAGCACCTCCCTACACACCCACCTTCCCTTGGTACATATTTAGGCAATGCAAAACTAATTTTAATAATCAGCTAAGCAAAACTCAATAAAGATAAGTATAGTGGAAAAAATTGTCATTAAACCAAAAAAAAAAAAAATTCAATTTTATCAGGTATTTTGAGTTTTAATTACTCATGTTCCCTCAATTAGCAAGATAAAGGTAAGTGTATATGTGCCAATAACTAGTTTTTTAAAATTAATTAATTTTATTTTTACAGAAATTTTATGCATAGGTAATTTTCGAGCATTGACCATTGCAAAACCTTTTGTTTAACTTTTCCCCTCCTTCCCTCCACCCCTTCCCCTAGATGGCAGATTAACCAATGCATCAATAACTAGTTTTTGAAGTAGAATAACAAAAAGAGCAGAATAAAGATTAATTCTTAACATTTGGCTTAGAATTTATATAATGCCCAAGTTTTTAGAAGCTTGACATGAAATCTTAGAGCTTAAAAAAAAAAATAAATCTTAGAAATTGTCCATTGGTAAATCTGATCAATCACTAAGCATTTATTAAGCAACTACTGGGTGCCAGACATTGTGCTAGGTGTTATGGAAACAGATATAAAATAAAGCGATTGCCTAATCTTTTAATTCAGAAGACAAGATATATCAATGTGTACATAAATACATATTTATGTGTGTACAAGCAGAAAAGTATAAAAAGAGCCAAGTCTCCAGTGGAGACCCAATTGTTAAATTTTCACTGTGAGCATTTATATACCAAATATCATTAAATGATACATATCAAGATTTGATTATTGTTTTGTTGATTGTCTAGTCTTAAGAAAGTGACAGAGAAAATAATGATTACACTTAAAATTGCATCTTTTTCTTTTGAGAAGTGGTTATTAAACATTTACCAGCACAACTCTACATACACATATTTATGCATGAATATGCAAAATAAATATATACAGAAAATTCAAAATCAAGACGGTCTAAGGCACTAGAATTTGGGGGATCAAAAGGCTTCATGAGGAATTGATCTATTTTGAAATTAGGGATTCTTTGAAGTGAAGGTACAGAAGGAGTATAGTAAAGGCAGAAACAGTAGACAGAACTATATTGTTGGGAAGGAAAGTATAGGATTTGGCATGAGACCATTTTGGAGAAGCAGTCTCATTGTTCTGATCCTATGACTTTCCTAGTAATCTGCCTCCCCTCCTAAAAAATATTTTTTTAATTAAAAAAAAAAAGTATAAATTTCTTGAAGGCAAGGGCCATTTTTGTCTTTGTGCTCCCAGCTCTCAGACCTGTATTAACAATCACCACATCTCTAGTTTCATTACTATAGGGAACTCCTGGTGAGAAATATTCATCTACCAATGCAGATCAGCAATTGTTTTGTAATATATAGTTTTAGAGACTCGCCTGGGAGGCACTTTAAGATTAAATGACTTGCTCAGGGTCATATGACCGACATATATCATAATAATGAGAACTTGAGCCCAATAAATGTTGATGTTTGATTAGAAAGATAAATATAAGTTGTGACAAAACTTCTCTAGTATTTCATGTCTGGATCAGAGTTTAAAGTCATTTCTCACTTTACCTCACCTGGAGGTGTGAAACCCTATGGCTTCATTATGTCAGCAACACTGCTGAGTAAGGCCTGAACCAGATTAAAAGGCAAAAGAGAAACACTTAACAAAAAAAAAATAAATATATGATAAAATACAAGTAATGTTAATATGGGTACCTCCAGGGACCCTTATGTACAGTTAGTGGCCCTATATTTATTTCAGTTTAATGCCTATATATACCTTGCTCTCTCTGTATCTTGCACCTGATAGGCACTCAATAAATGCTTATTGGATTGAACTGGATTCTAGTATTTATTCACTTTACCAGCCTGAAAATTCTTATATAAATAAATTCTCACATAAATAATAAACAATAATTTTAATATCAGCACATTTCTTCAACTTCTTTGTTATATGAAATTCTTTTCACATCATTGTTCTTCCTTTAAAGGACAGTGGAAGAGGTTAAATTGATATGGAAATTCATATCAAATTCCCAGAGAATCTGAAATTCCCAGATTTGATTCAGATAATGAAATTGTATATGCTATGCTATAAATATAATTGCATTTCTAGTCAAAGGACTATCTGTTAAATGATTGAACATTTTGTGAAAAAATTACAGGCTTTAACTACCCATCCAATAATATTAAATAAGACAAAGAAAACAAAAAAACTGCTAGTCTTGGCTTTGATCTTGGAGATAGAGTTCCCATCATAATATATGTGTATGTGTATATATATATATATATATATATATATATATATATATATATATATATATATATATGTGTGTGTGTGTGTGTGTGTGTGTGTGTGTGTGTGTGTATATTATACACACACACACACACACACACACACAAACACTGGCACTTCCATACCAAAAACAGCTGCAGAGGCAATTTTGTCATGCAGGTAGCCACTAAAAGTCCTGGGCAAAAATTGCATTTGTTGGTCTTCCCACCTTCTGAATTCCTCTTTCCCTTCACTGGCAGAGGACCACCCAGCATGGCATTTTTTGCATCAAATAAAGTATTTATGTTCTACAAGCAATGCAGAATTGCAATAGCTCAAAAGAAATGTGAGGTACACAGATTTAGAGCCATTTGCACTCCAAATATTCCTATGGATTAGTTGTGTTCAAATTGTGGTTGAATTTTCTGAGTCACAGTTGGATTCACTGTACCTTGATCCAAACATGATGATGCCATTTTGATCCTCATCAAAAACAAAGGTCAACAACCTACCAAGTTCTCCACAAAGATGCTTCCTCCAGTTTCCAATGTCTCTTAATTGCCAAATTGAATGATTTTTTTCTCATATTGTTATCTTTCTTGATCTCTCTGTGGCATTTGATGCTATTGATAACCCCTCTTAGATACTCTCTTCTTCCTAATTCCTTCTGCAACTGCTCTTTTGTGGTTACCCTTCTACATGTCTGACCATTTCTTCTCACTTTCATTTGTTTGTTCTACATCTCTCTTCTCTTTTCAGCTCTGTATCATCTCACTTGGTGATCTCCCCACTCCCCAGTCTCTGAAATCAATTGTGAAATAGAAGGAAAGTATCTGATTAATCAGATATTAATATGATTGAAGTGCTCATGTCAATGGGCATTTGCATTTTAAAAGAGAACCTTAATGAACCTATCATTGATGAAGTGTATATTATGTTTTTGAACTAGAATAGTGTCAGCCTCATATTCCATTTCTGAAAGGTGGGTGACCATAGATACATTTTCCTGTTATGCATAATAGACCTATATGTTGTTAAGAAAAACATCTCTTAATTCTTAATTTCTAGATGGCATTAAATCAGGAAAGTATTTGACAAATAATCTATAATGTTCAATTAATAAATACATCAGAATGAAAGCTAAATGAAGCTAATGGAAAATGATGGAACTGCTTTCAGAAAACACAAAAGCCTATAATGAAAAATGATATCCACCCTCAGAGAAAGAACTGAATATTCTTCTGCATGTACATTGAAGTATTCTGTTATTTTACTTTATTCTCCTTGGATTTGGGGTTTTCCTTTTTCCTTTTTTTTTTTTTGGTCTGTATTTTCTTTCACAACATGATTAATATTTTTATACCACTGCACATGTATAACCTTTATCAAGTTACTTGCCTTTTTAATTATGAGGGAGAAGAGGAAGGACAAAAGAGAATTTGGAACTCAAAATTATAAAAAAAAAAAAAGTAAAAATTATTTTTACCTGTATTTTGGGGGAAACAATAAAATTTGGAGGAAAAAAGAAAATGCAAAAGCTGTTTTTTACAAAACAAGACAAAAGATACCCAAAGGTATTGACAAAAAAAAAATTGCAAAATACCTGAAGAATTGTAGAGGATAATCCTATATAGTGAAATGAAAACATATAACTAGGCAATTCTAATATTGATAAAGAAAATACTATTGAGGTAATTTAGAGAGTATCATTCTTTAGATGGTGGTTCATATTCTCAGCAAATATATATGTGTGGATATACATATAGCTTATACATCCCCCTCACATGTATATATATGTATGCATATATGTGACAATAGACTTATTCTTTAGAATTTATATATACATGTACATATATACATAATGCACACACATGCATATATATGGAAGAAGAGAAATGTTATCTTTTTATATAACTCAGTTGATAAGCAATTCTTTATGTGTTAAATTTTTCATGATACAAAATATTACTCACCGACCTATTCTTTCTCTTGCAGAAGAATTTGACTTTTGATCTTGACCACTTTTTTTTTCTTATTTTGAGGCTAGGGGTAAAGATTAGACCTATGATTTCATTAATATAGAGAAATCATAGAGGGCCTTAAAGAAAAAAAAAGTGTGATAGGACTAAAGAATTTTGTTATTATTGTAGCAAGAGTGAAAGCTTGCCCAAATATTTTTTGACTGTTTCTAATCCAGTCACATAGAAACTTTGAGAAACTGATTTCTAGCCAGTAGTGACTTAAAGATGAGTACTGTGTAATCATAAAAATAACTTGAAATTGCTTTCAGAATCAGAAGAACTGATGCTTCAAAAGTTCTTGAACTAGAAATGGGTCACAAGAGATGTGACCCATTCAGCTCTCAATCTCTTTCTTTAGCAGCTTTGAGTGAGGATTACTTTAAGCTGTGGATAAGGAAAACTGAATTTTTCTTCCTAGACATCATGTGTCAAGAAGCATGTGGTCTTCTGTTTCTATTGTAGTTATTCTTTCTTGATCTTAAGTTTAAAAAAATGTTCTGAGAAAGATATATACAGACTACATGGTAAGTTCAAGAGCTTTTAGAGGTCCCAACACCAGTGACTAAAGTAACAGAATCCAGCAGGCTGGTTAACAATAGACACAGAAGTCAGAAGGTAAGTGAGCAGCATTATGAGAGTAACATGGAAAGTCAACATGGATGGTATGATAAGGTCTGGAGAGATTGCAGGATGACCAGCAGCTAAACCTGGCAAATTTCCCTTCCCATCTCCCAAACAGAAGGCAGGGAGAGGAAAAGCCAGCAGTAATGAAATAGCCAGGCCCAATGACCTATTCAGATCAGCCTGACCCAGGAAAATGATGACCTACCCAGCCTAAAGCTAACATAAGATAATATTATTATATTATAATTAAGTTATAATATTATTATAAATATTACTTAACATAATAATAATAATAATAATATATAAATATTTATTGGCTGACTAACTTATTGGGAATTTCATATAGACTCCACAAAGAGAGAAAAGGTCTTCTAGGGCCAGGAGGTAAGAGGTATACTTTGGCCACTTGTGTTCTCCATTCAGTTTTCTCACTATCATTGTATCATATAATTGAGCCTACTCTCCCCAGGGATCTTGTATATAAACAGTTTAGAAGAAATGTTTTATACCAACAGTACATTCTCAGTTAATCCATCTCTAAAAAGCTAGTGTCAACTAGTTGATAGATTATAAGGAATGACACATCATTGGATATTGATGAGTAATGGTGGTAGAAACATCTCAGGCTTACCCCAATAAAATACCAAGGGGAATAGTAGTTAGCTACCCTTTGAAGTCCCAACCTGTCAATGTAAATGATCATTTGAAAAATGGCCCCAGAGAGGGTACTACATAATCATGGTCTGAAATGGGATTCTGGAGATGGTAAATGGGATTGTATTTCTAAAAAGTAAATTTCATGGGTATACACCTTTCAAATGTTAAATTAAAGTGGGATGAATGCTTATTTGATTTTAATATAATTGGTATTTATAATACTCTATGAAGGAATTTTAGAAATGATGTAATCACCCCATTAATTTTATAGTTGAAGAGACAAAGGCTCAGAAAGATGTTGATCTCACTCCATATCCAGTGAGCTTCATATGACATTATGAGGATACATCTGTGAATCTATGATATACAAGATTTGGCAGGTATTGTTTTAGTTAAGCAATGCATATTACTTAAGCATTGATCCAATAAACCTATCAGTGCCAAATTTCCTCTTTATTTTGTTCACTGTAGAGAAGTCAATGACCTCTCCTTCAAGCTCCAAATCATTACATACTTATACATGTAAAAAGTACTTTCTTAAAATCATGACTTCTAATAGCAGTTGAATCAATAAATTCAAACCTCAGCTACTTCAGATGTAGCTATCATAGTTGGCTCATTTCCTGGTTTGGACCATACTATTTTTGGACCATTGTAAAAATGATGGCCTAAGAAATCAATTCTGCCTTTTATAGAGTATGTTTCTTTTTTATAGTTATTCCAATCATCTTTGGAATAATTAAGATCATCTATAGATTGATAATATTCTTTGCATTTCCAGGAAATCTGCTTAGCTGGTAAAATGCTTCTCCATCTCTTTTCTCAAATTACCTAAGTTCATCCAGACAAAGTGGCAGAGCTAGAGGTAAGAAATCAATGCTATTAACAGATGTATTAGAGTATCTTGTTTTTTTATTTAAAGGGAGGGAAGAGTTGTTTCACAAAACTTGCTGTTTCAAAAACCTACCTAACTTGTTTATTATGCTGAACAAAACAGACCCATGCATTCCCTATATTTTAAACTATCCCTCTTTCAAAAACTATTTTTAATCATAACATTAATCCAATTGGCAATGTCATTTTTTTTCCTCACTCAGTGATTTCAACATTCATTGGTAAGACATAGGAAGAAAAACTGGAAATTAGTATGGCAGAAATTAGATATGGATCCACACTTAACACCATATACCAAGATAAGATCAAAATGGGTCCATGATTTAGGCATAAAGAATGAGATCATAAATAGATTAGAGGAACAGAGAATAGTCTACCTATCAGACCTGTGGAGGAGGAAGGAATTTATGACCAGAGGAGAATTAGAGATCATTATTGATAACAAAATAGAAGATTTTGATTACATCAAACTAAAAAGTTTCTGTACAAACAATACTAATGCAAACAAGATTAGAAGGGAAGTAACAAATTGGGAAAATATTTTTAAAAGTAAAGGTTCTGACAAAGGTCTCATTTCCAAAATATATAGAGAACTGACCCTGATTTATAGGAAACCAAACCATTCTCCAATTGATAAATGGTCAAGGGATACGAACAGACAATTCTCAGATGATGAAATTGAAACTATTTCCACTCATATGAAAGAGTGTTCCAAATCACTACTGATCAGAGAAATGCAAATTAAGACAACTCTGAGATATCACTACACACCTGTCAGATTGACTAAGATGACAGGAACAAATAATGATGAATATTGGAGGGGATGTGGGAAAACTGGGACACTGATGCATTGTTGGTGGAGTTGTGAAAGAATCCAGCCATTCTGGAGAGCAATTTGGAACTATGCCCAAAAAGTTGTCAAACTGTGCATACCCTTTGACCCAGCAGTACTACTACTGGGATTATATCCCAAAGAAATACTGAGGAGGGGAAAGGGACCTGCATGTGCCAAAATGTTTGTGGCAGCTCTTTTTGTTGTAGCTAGAAACTGGAAGTTGAATGGATGTCCATCAATTGGAGAATGGTTGGGTAAATTGTGGTATATGAAGGTTATGGAATATTATTGCTCTGTAAGAAATGACCAGCAGGATGAATTCAAAAGATTTGGAGAGACTTGCATGAACTGATGCTGAGTGAAATGAGCAGAACCAGAAGATCACTATACACTTCAACAACAATACTGTATGAGGATGTATTCTGATGGAAGTGGAAATCTTCAACATAAAGAAGATCCAACTCACTTCCAGTTGATCAATGATGAACAGAAATAGCTATACCCAGAGAAGGAACACTGGGAAGCGAATGTAAATTGTTAGCACTACTGTCTATCTACCCAGGTTACTTATACCTTCGGAAGCTAATAATTAATGTGCAACAAGAAAATGGTATTTACACACATATATTGTATCTAGGTTATATTGTAACACATGTAAAATGTATGGGATTACCTGCCATGGGGGGGGGAGGGAGTGGAGGGAGGGAGAGGATAATTTGGAAAAATGAAAAGAAAAAAAAAAGACATAGGAAGAGTCACTTTAAACCTTAGAGGTGCAGGTTGACTCTGTCCTTAATCCTTTTTTTCCCATCAGATCTTATGGATTTAAATACCATCTCTATGCTGATAACTATCAGATCCACCTATCTAACTCTAAACTCTGCTGATCTCTAGAGTGGTTTGTCCAATGGACTATTGAATATCTCAAAGAGAATGTGTTGTAAGCATCTTAAATTTGATATGGTTAAAACCGAACTCATTATCTTCCTTCCTTCCCTAATCTTCACTTCTTGCTAATCTCTTTATTGCTGATGATACCACTGGTCACTTAGGCTAAAAACCTAGTTGTCATCCTTGACTCTCTCAATTGTTATATCCTATGTTTTGCCTACATCTGTTAATTTTATTTTCATAATATTTCTTACATAGTTTCCTTCTCTTCTCTGACTCTGTAACTCCCCTAATGTGGATCCTGATAATCTTGAGGCCTGCTGGTGGATCTGCCTACCTCAAGTATGGCCCCAGGCCAGTCTGACCTCTACTAAGTTGCCCAGTGAACTTTCTAAAGCTCAGATCTGACTGTCTGTCCCCTACCCAAAAAACTTAAATGACTCCCTTTCATTTTAATATTCAAATACAAAATTCTCTGGTTGATGTTTAAAACCCTTTTCCACCTTTCTAATTGCCTCATTTCTTGCAGGTTCTCTGAAGGTCTCACTTCCAACTCTAGGCATTTTTGTCTGTCTCCCATATGTGGAATGTCTCTCTCCTGGCTTTAAGTCTCAGCTAAAATCCCACCTTGTAAGAGGAGACTTTCTTAATCCTGCTTAATGCTTAATTCTAATGTCCTTTATTTGTGAATTCCAATTCAATTTTTAAATAGCTTGTTATACCTAGATGTTTGCATGTTGTTTCCAGCATTAGACTGTGAGTCCCTTGAGGTCAGGGATTATCTTTTACTTTTCTTTGTATCCCCAGCACTTAGCATAGTTCCTGACCTACATTAAGAACTTAAAAAGCTTATTGATTGACTGACTGGTACGATTCAGAGTTTAAGAAGAGGTAGAACATGGGAACAGTATCTCAAGGTTTAGAAAGTCATGTTTTGTCCAGGATTTCTTTTGAGAGTCACAACAACCTGGGCCCAGGTGCTATTATTATTTCCTAAAGATTACTTTGATAGAATGTAAATTTCTTAAAATCTCATGTACTCAAATGTCCCAGATTTATTTCCATATTTGATGATAAGCACTTCATTCCCATTAAATCTGCCCTATGTTTAATGAGTTTTAAACATGAATGAATCCATTATCTCAGTGAAATACAAAACTTATAAATCTCTTTACAGAAAGTATAAGAAAAAATGGTAGAAAATAGAATTCTTGATTTTTAAAAATGGTATTATTCTGGGCAGATACACAGTAGATATTTAACAAATTGATGTTGATTTATTGATTGTCATTTTAAAAACACCAACTCTTAAGACTGGGTTTTCAAATTTCTTCCAAATTAGCATTGCAGGGACTATTGGAAGACAAAACTTTCAATTTGCCATCATGGAACTTTCAATTGCCCTGTTTCTAATCTGGACCAGTTTGCCTCTAGTTAGGCAACCTGGTAGCCCTGGGGGCTCAACAGATTAACACCAGACAATGTAGATAACCTGGGTGGCTTAAGCCTCCTACAGCTCAGAACTCCTAAAATCAAAAGATCCTTCAGCATCAGCCTCTCTATCAGAGAGAATGATATATATTAGTGCCACAAGCTGATTCCCATTTTAGAGATGAGAAAATTGAGACTCAGAAAGGTTAAGTGACCATGTCTACATTTACCTGTCCAGTAAATGCTAAGAGGCAGTCTTTAAACTTGAGTCCCTCTGACTTCATGTTCAGCTCTTCTTGTTCTATATAATGTTCTCAATTTAGTTAAAAGGTAGCTATTGAGCTTCTTTTAATGAATAAAAGAACTCTGATAAGAAGTGCAGATTATGGTATATATAGTAAAGAGAAGGAAAAATTAGTCCCCTCTCCTCCCTTCTTCAGCTCATTTGATATAACCACACACACACACACACACACACACACACACACACACACACACACACACACACACACACAATGGAACAGGTAACAGAGGGACCAAAAAACTAGTATATCAAACTAAGCGAAAAATTGTTTCTACACCTGACAACTCTATATAAAATGTTTCCCTGATAAAACTGAAAGGAGAACTGGCTATTGGCTGGCCAAAGAACAAAATACCTCTTGTGATTCATGGAATGTGACTCCTTGCCTTTACTAGGTACAATGTGGAAGTACCACATTCATCAGGAAACAGAGATGGAAGTACCATAGACACCGAGCATAGCGAAGTTGGGGAATGTGAATCTGGAAAAAATTAGCTCTGGCAATTGAGAACTGAGCTGAGAAGAGGTGCTAATCCCAGGGAACCCAGATAAGCAATCTTCTCTGCAGAGACACTATACCCACTAGTGCACAGTATGAGGGTGCTGCAAAGAAAGAAAAGTCATTTAGGGGACCTGCAATGCCAGAGTAATTGTTGTTTTGGTCATATGGATTCCCTACTTTGAGTCCTTCTCTATCAGTTTATGGGAAGAATGTTTTATAGCCACTGTACTTACTCTGTCATCTTAGTAAATGCTTTTAAAACTTTGAACTAATTGTAGCTACTGGCTAATTATTAAAGGTAAAGCACTCTGACTGATGCTCATAAGCTATGATTTTAGTTATATAGATTCAAAGAATCTTTGAACCTGAGAGTAGTTGTGTCCCTGAGGATGCAATCTTCAAATCTCTGAATCTTAAAGCTAGGTGGAGATATTCCCAGGATACTACATCTGCTTCAAAGTCTCATTTGAGACTATTTCTATTGAAAAAAATTGAATAAAGCCTCAGCCAAACTTTAGCTTGTAATATAGTTGCTTAAGGTAATAGAAGTAGAATTTTTCATAAGGATGTTTCTCTGTTCCATATTTTGCTACAAGACAGATTCAAAATACTGGAAAATTACACAAATAAATTATATTTCAATTTCAAAATTTCAGACCTTCTCAGTAAGCAGCAGTAAAATTCTAGTTTATATGATCAAACAAATCCACAAAATCTTCTTTCTCAAACATTCTTCCCTAGGCAACCCAGCCAAGAAAGATACAAATCATTGCCAAGAACCCATCTATTGCATGGTGCATCTTGAGACACAAGAAAATTCAAATTAAGTTGATTATTCTATAAAATTTCCAAAATAAAATATCATTGCCAATAAAAATGGTTCAAAATATTCTTTATTCTCCACATCACAGTTATATGTATCTGTGTAGTATATGTGTATATTTACTATGTATGTGTATGTATGTAAGTTCAGAATCCCTTGCTTCTTTAGATGATGTGAGACTATTCAAGAATTATATTTAGTGGGTTGATGTAATGTTCTCTCCATTTTTTTACATTTTTTATTAATTTTATAATTATAACTTTTTTTTGACAATACATATGCATGAGTAATTTTTTACATCATTATCCCTTGCACGCACTTCTATTCCGAATTTTCTCTCCTTCTCTCCACACCCTCCCCTAGATGGCAAGCAGTCCCATACATGTTAAATGTGTTATAGTATATCCTAGATACAATATATGTGTACAGAACTGAATTTCTTGTTGCACAGGAAGAATTGGGTTCAGAAGGTAAAAATAACCTGGGAAGAAAAACAAAAATGCAAACAGTTTACACTCATTTCCCAGTGTTCCTTCTCTGGGTGTAGCTGATTCTGTCTATCAATTGGAACTGAATTAGATCTTCTCTTTGTTGAAGATTTCCACCTCCATCAGAATCCATCCTCATACAGTATCATTGTTGAAGTGTGTAATGATCTCCTGGTTCTGCTCATTTCACTCAGCATCAGTTCCTGTAAGTCTCTCCAATCCTCTCAGTATTCATCCTGCTGGTCATTTCTTACAGAACAATAATATTCCATAACATTCACATACCATAATTTACCCAACCATTCTCCAATTGATGGGCATCCATACATTTTCCAGTTTCTAGCCATTACAAAAAGAGCTGCCACAAATATTTTGGCACATACAGGTCCCTTTCCGCTCTTTAGTATCTCTTTGGGATATAAAAGTCCAGTAGTAACACTGCTGGATCAAAGGGTGTACACAGTTTGATAACTTTTTGGGCATAATTCCAGATTGCGCTCCAGAATTGTTGGATTCTTTCACAACTCCACCAACAATGTACCAGTGTTCCAGGTTTACCACAGCCCCTCCAACATTCATTATTATTTTTTCCTGTCATCTTAGTCAATCTGACAGGTGTGTAGTGGTATCTCAGAGTTGTCTTAATTTGCATTTCTCTGATCAGTAGTGATTTGGAACACTCTTTCATAAGAGTGGATATAGTTTTAATTTCATCATCTGAAAGTTGTCTGTTCATATCCTTTGACCATTTATCAATTGGAGAATTGCTTGATTTCTTATAAATCAGAGTCAGTTCTCTATATATTTTGGAAATGAGGCCTTTGTCAGAACCTTTAACTGTAAATTTTTTTTCCCTCAGTTTGTTACTTCCCTTCTAATCTTGTTTGCATTAGTTTTGTTTGTACAAAAGCTTTTTAATTTGATGTAATTAAAATTTTCTATTTTATGATCAATAATGATCTCTAGTTTACCTTTGGTCACAAATTCCTTCCTCCTCCACAAGTCTGAGAGGTAAATTATCCTATGTTCCTCTAACTTATTTATTATCTCATTCTTTATGCCTAAATCATGGACCCATTTTGATCTTATCTTGGTATGTGGTGTTAAGTGTGGGTCCATGCCTAATTTCTGCCATACTAATTTTCAGTTTTTCCAGCAGTTTTTGTCAAAAAATAAATTCTTATCCCAAAAGTTGTGATCTTTGGGTTTTTCAAATATTAGATTGCTACTGTTGTTCACTATTTTGTCCTGTGAACCTAACCTATTGCACTGCACTCAACTAGTTTATTTCTTAGCCAATAACAAATTGTTTTGGTGACTGATGCTTTATAATATAGTTCTAGATCAGGTACAGCTAGACCATCTTCATTTGATTTTTTTTTTCATTAATTCCTCTGAAATTTTCGACCTATTCTTCTTCCATATGAATTTTGTTGTTATTTTTTCTAGGTCATTAAAATAGTTTCTTGGGAGTCTGGTTGGTATAGCACTAAATAAATAGATTAGTTTAGGGAGTATTGTCATCTTTATTATATTCCCTCTACCTATTCAAGAGCATTTAATGTCTTTCCATTTATTTAAATCTGACTTTATTTTTGTGGCAAGTGTTTTGTAATTTTGCTCATATAATTCCTGACTTTCCTTTGGTAGATAGATTCTCAAATATTTTATACTATGGACTGTTATTTTGAATGGAATTTCTCTTTGTATCTCTTGCTGTTGGTTTTTGTTGGTGATGTATAAAAATGCTGAAGATTTATGTGGATTTATTTTGTATCCTGCAATTTTGCTAAAGTTGTGGATTATTTCTAATAGCTTTTTATTAGAATCTCTGGGGGGTGTAATGTTCTCTTTTTTGATTTTCTTTGGGTTTCTAGGAGCAGCCTTTGTTTCAGTTCAGAGTAATCATCAGACAAGTAGCCAGAGGTTAAAGTCCAAATCCTTTATTATCTCTTTTAAAGTCTTGTCTCCTTTCCTAGGGCTCGGTTAGCTTTTTTAGAGGTCTATCTCCTTAGTTCTAAGAGCTTGAGCTCCTGCGGCCAGTCCTTTGTGTTCTCTGCCTCTGCCAGCTTCTTGAGGTCCTCCTGAATGTGTCTTGGTTTCTGTGGGGGAGGCAGTAGACCACCACCATGGTCTCTGTCTTCCAGTTCTGATTCTGCCTGAGTTTGAGCTTATATGCTCTCTTATCATAGGTGTGAATCTTGTGGAACTATATAAAGTACTAAGTACATGTACTGAACTAAAGAACTGTTAAGCACCATGCTAAACAATCATTGTCTCTATCAATTCACTGACTTAGCACCTTGTAAGAATCCTTTATTTCAAGTTCAGAGTTCTGGCCCATAACAGGCTGAAGGTAGTATAATTTGAGCAGGAAACATAAATAATCCAACTCTTTTCAAATCTTTCTGGGAAATATTCAAATATCCTTGATCCTCTCATATTCCTGTGACTGTTTCTTCTAATACTCATTTAAAAAACATGGAGTTTAACTATTATTTGTGATTGGTGAAATAGTATTTCAAATTATTTGAATCTACCAGCATATGGTATTATACCAAGCTAGGAACAATATGAAAAAATTGAAGGACAATATTATAAAGGAGAGAGACGCTCCATCTCTAATTCCAAACATTTCCCCTAGCTGTGCTTAATGCCTGGAATTCACTCCCTCATTTATACTTCCTGGATCTCTAGCTTCCTTCAACTGAAGTCCTGAGAAGTCTTTCCTGGGTTAAGGAGATTAAGGTTATTTAACCTTAATACTTTCCTTCTAAGATTATCTCTAATTTATTCTGTCACAGCTAGCTAAATAGCTATATCTTGTCTAAGCATGATTTATTTTTGTATGTTGTTTCCTCCATTAAACTATGAACTCCTTGACAGTTGGACTGACATTTATTTTTCTTTGTATCCCCAATTCTCAGCAGAGTAATTAACACATAGTAGATATTTAACAAGTACTTTTCTTGGAACCTTTGGATCAAAGATCATTTTATTGACTTTCTTTTCATCTTAGAAGGATAAGATTTTCTTCTGTACTGTGTTGTTGTGGTTGTGATTGTGGTTGTTTATCCTTTGTACTTGGAGATGGTCAATGACATCATGGTGTTGGGATCAGAGTACAGTGTGTTTGACTATAACTAAATTAGTTCAACATAAGCTTGGAAGGCTCTCCTACAGTTCTAATACAAATAGTCTATTAGAACATGAGGCTAGAGATGTCTCTAGATTTGCACATCTCATGTTTTCCTTGTGTTATTGTGATTCTGCTTTGCATACCATGCTGGAAAGTCTGTGTCAGGGTCTCCCATGCCTCACAATTGATTCTAAAGTTCTTTAGAGAGATCTTGAGAATGTCCTTGTACTTCTTCTGACCTACATAGCCACCCTTTCAGAATTTTTTCCTCTGAAATGAAGTTTGAATGCTTGGCAGTTTATTTCAAGAGGACCTCAGCATCCAGTACTTTATCTTTAGAATCTTTCTAAGATCATAAAAGAAATGTAGATACTCTAATTTTGTATGGAATGATAAATATTCTAAGAAAAATGATCATCATGGGAATGAGTAAAAATGAAAGAAGATAGAAAAGAGGTCAAAGATAGACAAAGGGAATAGAGAAAATTCTCTATTTCTAATTCTATTATTATATATAATATATATATACATATATATTCTCTATAAAAATAGAGAAAAATAATATAAAACATAGAAAAAGAACAAAAGAAGGAGTTTGACTTAAAAATCAAAGAGTAAATACTATGTCAGAGGCACAAGGAATTTTGAAAATCATCTGTTTCAACGCTTTCATTTTCCAGGAAAGCAAACTGAGATTCAGACAAGTAAAGTGATTTGGCCCAAATCACACAGTTTATTCATGGCAGACCTGGGATGATAATTCATGACTGCTGACACTCAGCCTCTTACTGTAGAATGAATGAATATAGTTATGGGATATTTTAGATTAAACTTTTGTTTTCTAGGCACAGTATATGTCTTCATTTTGACACAAAAGTACAAAGATATGCAATCTTCTTTATGGTATTAATTATGTAAAGTAAAATAGCACTGTAAGGCTGTGTTAAAAGCATAATAGTATTTGTTAAAAGCTTAATAGTATGCTATATATACTATTATACTTTTAACACATCCTTATAGTTGTATTAAGGCTGAGAGCATAAAGATCTTTTGTGCCTTTAATAAATAAAAAATTACCCAAATTTCCCTCCAATTCTTTAGTTTTCTCCCCCTTCAGGTCTCCAATTGACTCCATGCACTAGATAACCATTATTATTTTTCACTCAAATTTTACCAGTGTTCAGTTGTTTTCAGTTGCATCTGACCCTTCATGACCCCATTTGGGATTTTCTTGGCATGGATATTAGAGTGGCTTATTATTTCCTTATCCAGCTCATTTTATAAATGTTGAAACTGAGGCAAACAAGTTAGGTGACTTGCCCAGGATTAGAGGCTAGATTTGAACTCAGGAAGATGAACCTTCCGGACTCCAGGCCCAGTGCTCTACCCATTGTACCACCTACAGATCACTGTATGAAGAGAGCACATTCAGCTAAATTCAAATATTTATTAAGTTCCTACATACTACATCTTATACTTGTGCTTTCTCTCTGCAGATTATCTCCAATTTATTCTGTCTATATCTTGTCTATACAGACTTGTTTGCATGTTGTTTCCATTAGACTGTGAGTTTCTAGAGAGCAAAATCTGTCTTTTATCTTATTTAGTATCTCCATTTCTTAGTGTAATGTCTAGTGAATTAAAGGCACTTAAATGCTTGAAGATCTGACTTTGTTAGGTGCTGGAGATAACAATTAAGTTATTTTCAAGTCCCTATCTTCAAGAAGCTTATATTCTAGTGAATAATAGTCATTGATATTTCTATAAAACCATCTTAAGGTTTACAAAGCACTTTATATGTACTGTTTCATGACAATCTGAAGAGAGAAGTATTTACATCCATTATTCACATTTTATAGAGGGCAGAAACAGATATAGTTGGCACTTGTTCAGGGCTACGCTGCCAGTAAATGACTGACGTGAGGTCTGTAATAAGCTTTTCCCAAATTTGGCATGCTACCCACAAAGCCACCCACTATGCCATCCAGCCTGTCACCCGAGCAAGGATCAGCCCTAGAAAGTGATGTTTCTCTGTCTCTGCCTTGCACAGTTAACTTGGTGGGAAAAGAAAGAACATTCTGGCAACCTGCCAGGTACGGGGAATGCAAATAAGCTAACATCAATAGTGATCAAAAAGATGCTGTTTGATTTCTCTGCTAAGGTACATATAACACTTTGTAAGCTTTTATAGTAGTTTCTTTGTGAGAGAAATGTTTAGGGCCATTAACTGGAACAAAAAATGTATTTGTACTCTGCTCCTGAGTAACTTAGGCTATTTAGCACACAAGGAGGTCTTGTAGTTGATTAATAATATATAAATTCAAGTCAGTGAAAGAAACTGCCTTGTTAATTGACTTCTGAGATACTAATCTAGGACTCATTAGCTTTAAACATAGCCCAACAGCACTATTTGTACCATGTAGAAATAATCTTTAGCAAAGGAAACACAAAGTATCCATAGCCTGTACTTTCTTTACATACTACATGCTCTCCCCCCCCCCACACACACACTCAAAAAGATTGTCAAGGCAGCTGTGGTCTGTGCCAGTATCTAAGTCCTCTCCAAGCTTCAAGCTCAGTTGCTTAAAAGAGAGAGAGAGAGAGAGAGAGAGAGAGAGAGAGAGAGAGAGAGAGAGAAGGAACTGATGAACTCTAAAGTCTGAATGTAGTTTGAAGCACATATATATACATACATATATACACACACACACACACACACATATATATATATATATATATACATATATATATACACACACACCTTTTTTTTGAGGGGGTTGTCTTTTTATTTTGCAACATGCCTAATATGGAAATATGGAAATATATTTTGCATAGTTAATATCAGATTGCTTGACTTCTCAGGACAAGAGAGAGGCAGAAAAGAGGAAATTTAGAACTTGAAATTTTAAAAAATGAATGTTAAAAAAATTTACATGTAATTGAGAAATGTTTAATAAAATAAAAATATATAAAAATATGGTCAAAATAACACAAGGTAGTTTTAGGGGTGGAGAGACACTATAACAGGTGAGGGAATCATGTGGATGTGGGGGACAGGGCAGAAAGAAAGAAAAAAGGGAAGGAGAAGGAGACATTTAATAAGAACTTACAATGTTCCAAGCATTATGTTAAGTGATTTACAAATATCTCATTTGATTCTCACAAGAACCCTGAGAAGCAGATAACTATTATTACTCCCATTTTATAGTTGCTGAAACTAAAGTTTAGGGACTGGCCTAGGATTACACAGCTAACATGTATCTAAAGACAAATTTGAATTCAGGCCTTCCTGACTTCAAGCCCAATGCTGTATCCACTTGTACTCTTGCAAAAGGACACATATTGTGGATCCTTGCGGAGTGACATGTGCCTTTCTGAGACAACAAAGAGAACTCCTGATTAGTCTCCAGTGACAAAGGCTACAATCAGAGATGACTGAAAACTGAATATCACTTTTTTTCTCTGCCCCCACTCCCAACTACAGAACTCTAGTGAATGGCAATGGGATTATTTGCTTGTCTAGGTGAGCCTGAAACTGGACCTGGCTTTCTGCGTCTTATTTCTGCGATTATTCCCTCTTTTGGCCACAGGTCAGCAGCTTCAAGTCTTGAGAAATAGACATGTTTGCTTGGTGGATTCGGAGTGCTTAAGTTTCAGAATCAAGCATCAGCTGATGTAAGGAAAGAGGTTTTTAGAATAGTGCTATATTGGAGGGGGGGGTCATCTTGAATTTGAAGGACAATGTTAAATAGTGAAGACTGTGCTGGACTTGGAATTAGGAAGATTTGAATTAAAATCTCACCCCAGACAATTTCTGTATGACTTTGAGCAAGCTATTTATTTATTTATTTATTTTACCTGAGGCAATTGGAGTTAAGTGACTTGTCCAGGGGTCACACAGCATAGGACGTGTTAAGTGTCTGAGATCAAATTTGAACTCAGATCATCCTGACTTCAGGGCTGGTGCTCTATCCACTGCGCCACCTAGCTGCCCTGAGCAAGTTGTTTAACTCCTCAATGCCTCAGTTTCCTCATCTGTAAAATGACAAAATTGCTCTCAGTTATTCTAAGATCTCTTTCAACTCTTAGTCTATAAGCATATGACTAAAGAAAACCATGACCTAACTGAGCAGGGAATGGAAGTCTTGCAAGTTGCTCCCCTTAGTGCAAGGTGAATGACAACTATCTGCTCAGTATGTGGAATGGACTATTTGAAATGTTTTGTATTTTTTGTATTTGTTAATGCTTGTCTATAAGTCTTTTGTAGTTTATGCAGTTTCTGTGGTAGAGAAAATACATAGCTGTCCTTTACCTGAAACCTATATACATTGAGCACATTTTTTAGAAGATCCTTTTTTTAACCCACATAGTGGAGAAACTCTCATCAGATGCCTTTGTTTTAAAGAATTGTCTGAAATTACTCTAGAGTGTTGGTAGATCCAGGCAGAAAAACATGATTTCCCCTGGGATCAGCTTTCCCAGGATTAAACCAAGGTTTTATGAGACATGGAGATTAGTCTGTTTTCTCACATCACAATATATATCCACTTCCACAGTGGATATATTACCATCTGTCCTTCTACAACCACCTCTCTTCTCCCCATCTGGAACAACACCCTCTTGAATGAAGCTCCAGAGACTCTGACTTCCCTTCACCAGGGGAATTAATCCACTCAGCTATAACATTTCACCCTGGGGCTAAGCTGTCTAGATTGGTTGAGAAAGGACATATTTACCTTCTGTTGTGCAGTATTGTTCTCTGAAACTCTTTCTGACTCTTATTTGGGTTTTTTCTCTGCAAAAATTATGGAGTGGTTTGCCAATTCCTTCTCCAGTTTATTTTATATATGAGGAAACTGAGGCAAAAAGGGGTTAAGTAGCTTGCCCAGAGTCTCATAGCTAATAATTGATTAGAATTCTGGAAGAGGAGTCTTGCCATTTCCAGGCTTACCACTGTATCTGCTGCACCATCTAGCTGCTCATTCACCCAATCCACTATAAATTTTTAGCCTGTGATTTTGTTTCATGTTTTATATAATTATCTATATAATCATCCACTGGATTATTGTGTGCATAATCCTCTCACATCCCCAAACTACTTCCATTTCTTTTCACTTATTATTTTAGAAACAGTAATCAATCAATATTAGGATTGCTTTTGGAAAAAGCACTATTGTTCTGTGGCTCAATAAACCATCCATCTGCTGGGATTTTCAGACCCAAACAAATTCTCTGGTCAATACTCTAATATGTGTTAGTTCTCCCTACTAGAATACAAGTTTCTTGAGTGAAGGGACTTATCTCACTTTTATATTTGTATCCCTAATACCTAAAACAATGTCTAGCACGTAATAGATGATTGATAAGTGCTTTTTTATTCATTCCTTCATTCTTGAAAGGGATGACCTGACAGATCTCCTTCAGCTGAAAATTATGGGGCTTGCTAATGAACTACAGTTATCCTTTCCATATCACTGGGCGTAGGGGAGCTGAATATCTTCCCCTCCATCTGGAAAATGCACATAAAAACTTTTGGCTTTTCCTTCATACCAAAGAAGATTAATAACATGTACTGATATTATATAATACTATACATATATTTTAGACATTTCTGAGTGTCTAAACTTTTAATGTATCATCTACAGCTTCCATAAAAGTCCGAAATTCTCATTTAATTTCTTATAACAACCTCTGATATTTTGAAGTAGCAATGTGGAGGGATAATTGTATATGTTTGTTATCTGAGGACCTACCTAGATAAATTTGAAAAGACCCATTACCAAATTGCCCTCAGAATGACAAATGTTCTGAACACAGAAATATCTGAAAACTTTACAAAGTCAGAGAGAAGTTATAACTACCATTGGTACAAGGAGCATCTTTAATGGATAATAAGACCACAGTTTTTCAAAGTTTTGAAGTAATGTCAACATCAGCTGACAACGATATGAGTAACCTTATTATATCACTATTAATAATAACAATAATAATTAGATCATTTCATCTATACTTTTGTTGGAAGCCTGCCAAATGCAAGACATGAGTCAACAGGCATTTATCAAGTGCCTGCCATTTGCTGGATACCATGGAACAGCTTATGAAGGCCTTTAAGAAGAAAAAGATGTGACTTCCTCTCAAAGATTTTGATGTCTATTATGATTATTATCATGGGACAATACATAATAATTATACTATCCTCAATAAAAATGTAGCTTACATTTACAAAGTGCTTTATATTTAGAAGGATTTTTAAACATTTCTTATTTCTCATGATCCTTTCAAATCCTTTATAAGGGAGAATGTTAAGGAAAAGGATCTGAAAGAAAAATTCAAGAAAATTTCCCAGAATTAATAACATATTACAACCAATAAAATATCAGAGTTCTAACAAGAAGCATAAGATTCAAGTTTCTAAGATGCATTAAACTCCAAAACTTTAGAGATAAAGAAAAAAAATCATCCAAAACTCAAAAAAGACTAAATTGTATATTAGAAAGGACCAATCAACAGCAAGAAGACAATAGGATATTTGATTAGCATATATATATATATATATATATATATATATATATATAAAGAGAGAGAGAGAGAGAGAGAGAGAGAGAGAGAGAGAGAGAGAGAGAGAAAAGGGGCGGGGTTTTGTTCTTCCAGTTAGCTTTTCAGAAATCCTCAGAATTTTTTTGAAGGCAGAAAAATAACACTTATATACTTACAAGCCTTCGAAACATTCCTTGACAAAAAATTTTATCTGAAAAGAACTAGGGTCAGAGCTTGTGATGATATTTCCTTTAAACAGTTGAATAATTAAGGCCATTCAACAAAGGCTTCCTAAAAGAACTTAATAATAGTAGTGGAGATTATAAAGTGATATTTAGAATTTTAAATTATATATTTAAATTTTAAAGTGTTGATTTGCCTATTTAACAGTATTGAAAATATTGAATTGCCTCATATCCTGGACCAAAAAAGGAAGAAAATGAGCAGAGGAAGAGAGGGAGGGAATGAACAAAGCAGAGAAGGAAGAAGGGAAGGAAAGATGGATGAAAGGAGGTATTTCTTTAAATAAAAGAGAATTCCTTTTAAAAAAAAAATTAAGCTAGACAATTGGGTTAAGCGACTTGTCCAGAGTCACATAGTTAATAAGTATTAAGTGTCTGAAGCTATATTTGAACTCAGTTTCGTCCTGACTCCAATGCCCCATGCTCTATTTACTCTGCTATCTAGCTGCTCTGGAAAGAGAATTGTAATGAGGATATAGAAATCATAAACAATAAATGGACCCTGAAACAATATGTGGAAATTGCACAGAGACCAATTTAGTCTTGGTATTAACACTTACATAGGTAGCATTTTATAGTTTATGGGCACTTAGGTGTCACAGTGGATAGAGCATGGGCCTAGAGTCAGGAAGACTCATTTTTCTTAGTTCAAATTTGACCTAGCTGTGTGACTCTGGGCAAGTCATTTCATTCTGTTTACCTCAGTTTCCTTATCTGCAAAAAGAACTGGAGAAGGAAAAAACAAAAGCACTCCAATCCTTTTGTCATGAAAACCCCAAATAGGATTATGAAGAGTTGAGTTAGACTGAACAACAATAACAAACCACAATTGAAAAACTGAACAAAAAACCACAATTTTTCCCTCAAAAATATGCCCACCTGCAAATAATCCTAAATCTATAGCTGAGGCAGTTAAAGCTGAGAGAAGCTGTTGGATTTTCTAGAATGTGATAGAATCAGTATTCAAATCCAGGTCTTTCTGATCTAAAGTCCAGAACTTGTTGCACTGTCTTGGGTTGCAACATGGTTTGGAGATACCATTTAAAGTGCTCTAGTGATTGTGAAATCTTTAGAGTACCATCACCCCAAAGCATCACATGCTGATATTACTTATATCATATTCTAAGTAACAATATAGAAAATATAGCAAATATAGTCCCACTTCTCCAGCATTTCCTGCACAAAGCTCACTAGGTCTCTTGATTGCATCTAGTAGTAAATATCATACAATCACTCCTTGGAAGAACTAGATAGATGTTGTAACCCAATCTCGTTCTTTTACAGAAATCACTGAGATAGGAAAGGACTTACTCAAAGTCATACAATGGCAGAATCAAGGCAAGTCTCCCCTTTCTCAGCTTTGTGCTTTTGCCACTAAATGCTTTTTTTCTAAGAAAAAGAAAGTTTTAGGTATCATGGTATTCACCAATCTGGGTTATTTCTCTATTCAGACACATCTTTAGGCTTTCAATAAAAGACTGATAGGATAATCTATTTATCCCAAAAATAAATTTACTATCATCATTTAGCTATTTGTAGGAAAATACCAACATGAATTCAAAGTTAAATTGCTTTGTATAAATGGCCTAAAGATGCTATCAAGAATCATAGAAATTTTAAGAGATGGAAGTTAACAATTATCTGGTTCAAACTGTATCAGAAACAAGAACCCCCAGTATGGTAGTCCATTTAATTTATAGGAGTTATTTGGGTCTTCTAAAGCTAAAGTGATCTTTTTACAATCTCTGCATATTGCTTCAAGTTCTGCTTTCTGTCTACATTGATGGCACCAGGCATATATATTCATTAAAGTTCCATTTCCTTATAAGGTAATTTCTTCCTTCTTCTTCCTACTTTTTCCTTCCTTCCTTCCTTCCTTCCTTCCTTCCTTCCTTCCTTCCTTCCTTCCTTCCTTCCTTCCTTCCTTCCTTCCTTCCTTCCTTCCTCCCTCCCTCCCTTTTTCTCCCTTTCTTCCTTCCTCCCTTTTTCTCTTCTCCTTTCCCTTTTTCCTTTCCTCCTTTCTTTCCTTCCTTCCTCTCTTCTTCACTCCCTCTTTTTCTTCCTCCTTTTCTTTTTTCCTCTTCTCTCCTCTCCTCCCCTCCCTCCTTTCCCCTTCCTTTCTGTTTTCCTTTCCTCTCTCCTCCTCTCCTTTCCTTCCTGTTTTCCTTCCTGTCTCCCTTTTTCCTGTCCTATCTTCCTCCCCTTCAACCTATAACTCATCAAATTAGGAAAACAACTTGATAATCTTGGCAATACATGGCACCAGACTCTCTCTTTTCTCTTTCATTGACTTGAGCGCACACTGATTGTGTTCTCCCTTTTTAGGGGTTCAGTGACTGACACCCCAGTTCTATTTAGCTACTTAACTTTTTTGAGAGGGATAAGGCAACTGAGATGGTCACACAATTAACAAATATTAAGTGTCTAATCTCATATTTGAATTTAAGTCTTTCTGACTTCAGAGCAGGTACTCTATCCACTGCACTCTAGCTCCCCTTGTATTAACTTTTATAAAGAGATGACTACTTCAAAGATAAAGCAAGAATAAACATACAGATGTTTCCCTCAATATCTTGGGGGCATAATCTTCCTTATGTTCCCTCTTCTCTGGGGAAGAAAGGGGGTTAAGCTCACAGTTTAACTCATAATTTTTATGTAGAATTAGTCCCACTAAGTTCAAGTACAATGCTTCTCAGGACTTTTCTGCCAGGCTGGTTCCTGTACCTTCTCTGGATTCCTATTCTACTAGACTTCTTCATGGCTAAAGTTTCTCAGTCATGTCTATATGGCCAAAGGAGAGAAAAGATGGCCCTCTGACCTCCTACATCACCATATATCAACTTCTATGGGTAACCAAGTCCTTAACCCTTCAATAGTAATGCAGGGAAAGTCCAGGTTGTACTCAATCAGGTAGTTTTAAAGACACAAAAAGTTCTGACTACATAGACAATAGGAAAAGCTTGCTTAAAACCATGTGGTGGTTTTAATGTTGATATGTGTGCCCCTTTTTTGTTTCCCAGAAGCCATTTTAGGTAGTCTACATCACAAAATTATATTACACAAAGACGAAAGCAAATTATTCCTTACTCTCAGGGTATTTGCATTATAATAGGAAAAAGAATAATAGTTACATATACAACTATAGATAAATAGAAGATACATATGAATCATATTGGTAGGCAAAGGAGCAACCAATCAGGAGAATAAGGTCTTAAGATAAGAAAATTTTCCAGGGTGGAAAGGTGGTAGGTTTGACAGGGGTAAAACTATGTCCCCTTTGATCTGTAAAATAATCACTCTGCCCCTTTGATTCCTGGCCTCCCACACTCCACAGAGTCTATAAAAGAGCATATTTCCCAGGCTGGGCTTTACTAAGGCAAATCACCCCCTCCCCATTGATCTTTTGGGAAGCCGGATCCTCATTCAGGAAGCTTTCAAAGTGATTTTCATTCAATTTGGAGATCTGGGTCTGATACTGAATAGTTTCATCTTTTAAGAATGAAACATTACCATAGACAAAGGTCCACACTTGAAGTCAAGACTGCTTGTATAAAAGAATAATCTCCCCATGCTTCAATTTGCAAATAACACAGTTGTTGATTGCATCAAATAGGAGTGATAATCTTTTAAAACAGCCTGGACTAATTATCTAAACAAGAAAAACAAAGGGAAGAAGAAGGCACATTGCTCAGCCTATAATATAAAGTTGGAAGGATGATGGCAACAAGTGAACCTATCAGTACATATATAGCTTGGACAACTCTAAGCATGAGCAATAAACTTGGCCCAACAACAAAAAAGGAGTAAGAGAGTCATCTGATTGTCTTTGGGAAGTTGTTCAGTACTTTTAATGATCCTAAGCTTCTCTCTGTAACAAAGACCCTTCTTTTTCTCATTGATATTCTTCTGTTGAGGTCAATTAGTTGCAAGTAAGGTTGCTCCCAAAGAATTTAAGTTGAAGTTCATTGCAAGGGCAACAGAGGGGTGCATGGTAAGAATGAGTAGTCTTTCACACATTACTCACCAACAGTTACACAAGATAAGAGAGTATTTTAAAAATGGGTCAGTCATGTTGCATAAGGAATGAATGACCATTGTTTTTCATTCAACATCAAGATAATTAGAAGCAGGTCATCTGTCTGTGGGGCAGGTGCAGTTAGAGAATTTACAAGAAGTCTTGGATAAATGTTGCACAGCATGAGAGAATGGATGGATTGCAATTTCCCCTTTGGAGGAGTGCCCACAGCAAACAGTTCACAGATCTACCAAGATGTTGATGGATGAGGACACAGAGGCTCAAAGAAACTGAATGACTTCCCTACCCTCACACAACTAGTAGGCACTAGAGATGGGATTTGGACTTATAACTCTTTTATATTCATATTGCCTTTGCTTGAACTCATTAAAGGTAACAAGGGTTTTTTTTTTTTTTTTGTATCTCTCATTTTATTTTGAGTATCTTCTCCTTATTAACTATCATTGTTCTGTTCTTTCCAGTCCAAAAATCATTCTCTTTTGCAGAGAAATCCAAAAACAATTAAGAGTTTAATAATTCTGTTTTCTATACACACATCCCCTTCCCCCACCCATCCCATCATCATCATTCACCCTATTATGTATAGTGATCCTATCCCTTCTTTGCTTCTGTACTTTTATTCAGTTTTGTTTTTAAAAACTCCTTTTGTTGAATTCAGCTTCTGAGTATTAACTAGCTAGCACTCCTGATGTACTTACAATATAGTATCTTGCTAGGTTTTCTATTACTGTTGAAGACACCTTCATTCTTCAAACCCAGCTCTCAACTTAGGCAGAATAGAAGCAGTCAGATGAAGAAGTGGATAGAACACCCAGTCTGGAGTCAGGAAGATGAGTTCAAATCCACCCTCAAATACTTGCTAATTGTGTGATTCTGGACAAGCCAATTAACCTCTTTGGACCTCAGTTTTCTTATTTGAAAAATGAGGAGAACGAGAACTTACCTTCTGGGGATTGTTACATGAGGATCAAATGTTATAATAATTGTAAAGGGCCTGGCACATAATATGTTACATTAATATTTGCTATTATTATTATCTTTTCCTCAACCCATTCCCCATGTCCAATCTATTGTCAAGTGCTCTTGTTTCTATAGTCATAACATTCTATTACATACCCCATTTTTTCTTTTCACCCTGTAATTACTCTGGTTTGGAAAGTCTTCACCTTACACATAGACTATTGCAGTAGCCTGCTGATTGGTTTTCCTGTCACAAGTCTCTTTTTCACTCCAGTCACTCCTCCACTCAGCTATCAAATTGATCTTAAAGTACTTCCACATTATATTCTCCCCCTTGCCCTCATATGATAACCTCCAGTGACCACCTATTATCTCCAAGCTCAAATATAAAATCCTGATTTTGGCTTCTAAAGCTCTTCCTGTCTTATAGTGTAAGTACTATACTTTTCCAGTATTTTTAGATCTCACTCCCCTGCACATACCTTTCCATCTAGGGACACTGGCTTCTTTGCTGTTCATAGAACAAGCCTCTATTTCCCAACTGAATATTTACACTGGTTGTATTCAGTGTCCTATAATTCTCTCCTTTGCCTTCTGGCTCCAAAAGCTTCCTGTCTGTCTCAGCTAAAATTATATCTCCATAAGAATCCTTTTCCAGTCCTCCTTAAACCTTCTTTCTGAGACTCCCCAATTCATTCTTTTTATATCTTATTTGCATATAGTGGCTTACAGGTTGTCTTCCTGTATTTGACTGTGAGTTCCTTTGGAACAGGGACTATTTTTTATCTTCCTTTGTATCTCTAGTACTTAGCAAATTGCTTGGGAATAGGAGATGTTTAATAAATGCTAACTGACTTCATGGAACCTTGAGATACTTCCATGCAGATTAAACTTGAAAGGTTATTATAAAAATATGTATATTCCCCACCCCCCTCCAAGAGCCAGTCGTTAAACATTTGCTAGCATACTCTTGGACACAAGATAGTTGTCATATGTTCTTGCTGGAATCCCTGGAAGCTAAGAACCAGAAAGTATTTCTTTTCATAGATTCTCTGAGCTTAAAATCTTGACCTCCAAATAAAATCTATCACAGACTCCTCTAAGCCTGCACCCTAGTTTGGATATCCCCCTTCTTACATTTACTTTCATCTTTTATAATATCTTTTAAAAACTTAAATAAATAGTAAAATTATTTGCCCAAGGTCACATCATCTGTACTCAAACCCAAGTCTGCTGACAAAACCGTCAGCACTCCTTTCCCTATGCCAAGGATTATGGTAAGAATAGAATGAGATAATATATAAAGTGCTTTCTAATCAATAATATGCTTTCTCCATCAAGGTTATTATTGACATTTTCATCATCATTAGTTATACTAATAACAGTGATAATGATAATAGTAATGAAATGTTCAACTCTTCATAGCTTATTTCAGATTCCAGGAATCTTACTCCCACTTTTCCTTCCACACCTTTCCATGTGCCAAATGGATGTATTTTAAAAGCTAAAATTGATTGGAGATATTCTGTCAGTCACTGAGCTTCTCCAGAGCTTGAAGATAGCAGCAATGTAAATAGAGTTGTCAGATGAAGTGGAAGTTAAGAAAAGAAAGCTAAAAGTATCCATTTCAGAATGTCCTGCAACATTGACCTGATATTCATTTTCTTGGGTCATGCATTCAAGGACAGAAAAAGTTGCTCAGCTTGCTTTTTTTTTTTTTTTTTTAAATAGTAGACTGTTGTCTCCTTTGCTCTCAGCGGAGAATCAGCTAGGAGTCAGCAGTCCTGGAGTGTGTAGAATTTCTATTAACATTCTCTAGAGAGGTGGGCAAGCTTCTATCAAAAGCAAACCTTTTATGTGGAAGATGCTCAGCAGAGGGCATCCCTTTGTCTCTCTGGGACCCAAGGTTTGGAGTGGGGGATGACAGTGCTGGAGCTGTATCAGTCTGACTGTTAAATGTTCAACGTAAGCATTTACATTTTGGAAATTGCCAAATGCACTAAATCAAGGCTTGGTTTTTTATTTTATTAATGGTCTAGACTTAAGGAAATGATGAGAAAACTTTAATAATATAGATTAAACTTTAAAATGTGCCATAAAAGTACATGTATCCCCCCAGCTGTTAAACATTTACCAGCATGCCCTCAGACACAAGGCAGAGGTGACCACATGTTCTTACTTAGAAGAACACAGAACCTTAGAAGTCACAGAACCAGAGAGCATCTCCCTTTAGAGGTTCTCTGAATTTAAAGTCTTGAGTCCCAAGAAAAGTTTGTCAAGAGTTCTCTGCATCTAAACCTAAGTTCTCATATCCCCCCATCTTACCTCCCGCACAAATATCCTCAGAATGTATTTTGAATTGCCCTTTTATGGGGCCATCAAGGACTAGGTGGTGTTTGTAAAAGAGGGAATCCACCCACTGCCAATATTTTCCTGCCATCTCTCCTTTCCCCTGAAGTCTGTTATTGCTCTTTAAAAATCAAAATAAGCACAGACTTTCTAACCCACACATCCTCTACCATGGTGAACGACTAAACAGATGGCAATTTGCAAACATTAAAACTAGAATTGCCAGATAAATATATTCATCAGTAGGAAAAATGTTCTTGATTTTCTTTTTTTTTTTTTTTTTTTTTTTTTTTTATTATATATATATATATATATATATATATTTTATAATATTATCCCTTGTATTCATTTTTCCAAATTACCCCCCCTCCCTTATTCCCTCCCCCCGACGACAGGCAATACCATACATTTTACATGTGTTACAATATAGTCTAAGTAAAATACATGTGTGTGAATATCATTTTCTTGTTGCACAATAAACATTAGAATCCGAAGGTATATGCAACCTGGGCAGACAGATATTAGTGCTAACAATTTACATTCCCCTCCCAGTGTTTCTTCTCTGGGTGTATCTACCTCTGTCCATCATTGATCAACTGGAAGTGAGTTGGATCTTCTTTATGTTGAAGATTTCCACTTCCATCAGAATACATCCTCATACAGTATCGTTGTTGAAGTATACAGTGATCTTCTGGTTCTGCTCATTTCACTCAGCATCAGTTGATTTAAGTCTCTCCAACCCTCTCTGTATTCCTCCTGCTGGTCATTTCTTACTGAGCAATAATATTCCATAACTTTCATATACCACAATTTACCCAACCATTCTCCAACTGATGGACATCCATTCATCTTCCAGTTTCTAGCTACAACAAAAAGAGCTGCCACAAACATTTTGGCACATATATGTCTCTTTCCGCTCTTTAGTATTTCTTTGGGATATAATCCCAGTAGTAGCGCTGCTGGGTCAAAGGGTATGCACAGTTTGATAACTTTTTGGGCATAATTCCAGATTGCTCTCCAGAATGGCTGGATTCTTTCACAACTCCACCAGCAATGCATTAGTGTCCCAATTTCCCCACATCCCCTCCAACATTTGTCATTATTTGTTCCTGTCATCTTAGCCAATCTGACAGGTGTGTAGTGGTATCTCAGAGTGGTCTTAATTTGCATTTCTCTGATCAGTAGTGATTTGGAACACTTTTTCATGTGAGTGGATATAGTTTCAATTTCTTCCTCTGAGAATTGTCTGTTCATATCCTTTGACCATTTATCAATTGGAGAATGGTTTGGTTTCTTATAAATTATGGTCAGTTCTCTATATATTTTGGAAATGAGACCTTTGTCAGAACCTTTGTTTTTAAAAATATTTTCCCAATTTGTTACTTCCCTTCTAATCTTGTTTGCATTAGTATTATTTGTACAGAAACTTTTTAGTTTGATGTAATCAAAATCTTCTATTTTGTGATCAATAATGATCTCTAGTTCTCCTCTGGTCATAAATTCCTTCCTCCTCCACAAGTCTGAGAGGTAGATTATCCTCTGTTCCTCTAATCTATTTATTATCTCCCTCTTTATGCCTAAATCATGGACCCATTTTGATCTTATCTTGGTATATGGTGTTAAGTGTGGATCCATATCTAATTTCTGCCATACTAATTTCCAGTTTTCCCAACAGTTTTTTCCGAATAATGAATTTTTATCCCTAATGTTGGAATCTTTGGGTTTGTCAAAGATTAGATTGCTATAGATGTACCCTTTTTTGTCCTTTGTATCTAATCTGTTCCACTGATCTACCGGTCTATTTTGTAGCCAATACCAAATGGTTTTGGTGACTGCTGCTATATAATATAGCTTTAGATCAGGTACACTTAGACCACCTTCCTCTGAGTTTTTTTTCATTATTTCCCTTGCAATTCTTGACCTTTTATTCTTCCATATGAATTTTGTTGTTATTTTTTCTAGGTCATTAAAATAGTTTCTTGGGAGTCTGATTGGTATAGCACTAAATAAATAGATTAGTTTGGGGAGTATTGTCATCTTTATTATATTCGCTCGGCCTATCCAAGAGCACTGAATGTCTTTCCAATTATTTAAATCTGATTTTATTTTTGTGGCAAGTGTTTTGTAATTTTTCTCATATAATTCCTGACTTTTCTTTGGTAGATGGATTCCCAAATATTTTATACTATCAACATTTGTTTGGAATGGAATTTCTCTTTGTATCTCTTGCTGTTGCATTTTGTTAGTGATATATAAAAATGCCGAGGATTTATGTGGATTTATTTTGTATCCTGCCACTTTGCTGAAATTTTGAATTATTTCTAGTAGCTTTTTAGCAGAGTCTTTGGGGTTCTCTAAGTATACCATCATGTCATCTGCAAAAAGTGATAGTTTAATTTCCTCATTTCCTACTCTAATTCCTTGAATCTCTTTCTCGGCTCTTATTGCCGAGGCTAGCGTTTCTAGTACTATATTGAATAGTAATGGTGATAGTGGGCAGCCTTGTTTCACTCCTGATCTTACTGGGAAAGGTTGCAGTTTATTTCTATTGCATATTATGCTTACTGACGGTCTTAAATATATACTCCTGATTATTCTAAGGAATAATCCGTTTATTCCTATACTCTCAAGAGTTTTTAGTAGGAATGGATGTTGGATTTTGTCAAATGCTTTTTCTGCATCTATTGAGATGATCATATGGTTCTTATTAATTTGATTATTAATATGGTCAATTATATTAATAGTTTTCCTAATATTAAACCAGCCCTGCATTCCTGGAATAAATCCTACTTGATCATAGTGTATTATCTTGGAGATGATTTTCTGAAGTCTTTTTGCTAATATCTTATTTAAGATTTTAGCATCAATATTCATTAAGGAGATTGGTCTATAATTTTCTTTCTCAGTTTTCGATCTACCAGGTTTAGGTATCAGTACCATGTCTGTGTCATAAAAGGAATTTGGTAGGACTCCTTCATCCCCTATTTTTTCAAATAATTTATATAACATTGGGGCTAATTGTTCTTTAAATGTTTGGTAGAATTCACATGTGAATCCATCTGGCCCTGGGGATTTTTTCCTGGGGAGTTGATTAATAGCTTGTTCTATTTCTTTTTCTGAAATGGGACTATTTAAGCAATTTATCTCCTCCTCTGTTAATCTAGGGAGCCTATATTTTTGGAGGAAGTCATCCATTTCACTTAAGTTATCAAATTTATTGGCATAAAGTTGGGCAAAGTAACTCCTTATTATTTCTCTAATTTCCTCTTCATTGGTGGAAAGATCCCCCTTTTCATTTGTAAGACTATCAATTTGATTTTCCTCTTTCTTTTTTTTGATCAAATTTACCAAAGGTTTATCTATTTTATTGGCTTTTTCATAAAACCAACTCTTGGTTTTATTTATTAATTCAATAGTTTTTTTACTTTCAATTTTATTGATTTCTCCTTTTAATTTTTGTATTTCGAGTTTAATTTTTGGTTGGGGGTTTATAATTTGGTCTTTTTCTAGCCTTTTAAGTTGTAAGCCCAATTCGTTAATCTTCTCTTTCTCAATTTTCTTCAAATAAGCCTCTAAAGATATAAAATTTCCCCTTATTACCGCTTTAGCTGCATCCCAAAGATTTTGATATGATGTCTCATCATTATCATTATCTTGGGTGAAATTGTTAATTGTTTCTATAATTTGCTCTTTCACCCAGTCATTCTTTAAGATGAGATTATTCAGTTTCCAATTACTTTTTGGTCTATTTACCCCTAACTTTTTACTGAATGTAGCTTTTATTGCATTGTGATCTGAGAAGAAGGCATTTATTATTTCTGCCTTCCTACATTTAATTTTGAGATCTTTATGTCCTAGTATATGGTCAATTTTTGTATAGGATCCATGAACTGCTGAGAAGAAAGTATATTCCTTCCTATTGCCATTCAGTTTTCTCCAAAGGTCTATCATACCTAGTTTTTCTAATGTTCTATTTACTTTTTTAATTTCTTTCTTGTTTGTTTTGTGGTTTGATTTGTCTAAATCTGAGAGTGCAAGGTTGAGATCTCCCACTATTATAGTTTTACTGTCTATTTCTTCTTGCAGTTCTCTTAACTTTTCCTTTAGAAAGTTAGATGCTATACCACTTGGTGCATATATGTTTAGTATTGATATGGCTTCATTATTTATGATACCTTTCAGCAGGATATAGTTTCCTTCCTTATCTTTTTTAACGAGATCTACTTCTGCTTTTGCTTGATCTGAGATAAGGATAGCTACCCCTGCTTTTTTGGCTTTACCTGAAGCATAATAGGCTCTGTTCCAACCTTTTACCTTTACTCTGTATGTATCTCCCTGCTTTAAGTGTGTTTCCTGTAGGCAACATATTGTAGGGTTCTGCTTTTTGATCCAATCTACTATCCGTCTCCGTTTGATGGGATCGTTCATCCCATTTACATTTACAGTTAAAATTACTAATTCTGTATTTCCTGCCATCGTATTATCCCCAGATTATGCTTTTTTCCCTTGACCCCCCTGATCCCCCTCCCCGATATTTAATTTACAGACCCCCCTTGTGACGCGCAACCCTCCCTCTTTTTTTTTTTTTAGGATCCCTCCCCCCTCCCTCCAAGTCCCTTCACTTATTCCCCTTTTCCTTTTCCCTTTTCCTCTCCCCCCTTTTAATGAGGTGAGAGAAAATTCTCTGAAAAACAAATATGTTAATTATTTACTCTTTGAGCCTCTTCTGATGAGAGTAAGATTCACACAATGATTCTCCCCCTCACTAAGTTCCCTCAGATATGGTGTATTTTCTATGTCTCTTCCTGGGATGTAGTTTCCCTCTTTTTATCACTCCTTCCCCTTTTTCTGAACCGACCTCCTTCCCTTTACTACACCCCCCTTTTTTTCTTTTATATCAGTAAAATCAAATTATCCTTGAGTATTTTTTATATACCCACAACAGAGTTACAGTTCTCAAGGGTTCTGTGTACCTTTTTCTGTTTCTCTTCAGTCTTGTGGATGTAGATCAAATTTTTTGTTTAAGTCTGGTTTTTTTCTTAGAAATATATAGAATTCCTCTGTTTCATTGAATGACCATCTTCTTCCGTGGAAAAAGATGCTAAACTTAGCTGGGTAGTTCATTCTTGGTTGCAGTCCTTGATCTTTTGCCTTACGGAATATCAGGTTCCAGGCCCTTCTATCTTTTAATGTGGAGGCAGCCAGATCTTGGGTGACCCTTATTGTGGCACCTTGGTATTTAAATTGTTTTTTTCTAGCTGCTTGCAGGATTTTCTCCTTTGTGTGGTAATTCTGCAGCTTAGCCACAATATTCCGTGGTGTTCTTTTTTTAGGGTCTATTTCAGAAGGAGTTCGATGAATTCTTTCCACATCTACTTTCCCTTCTGTTTCTATTATCTCTGGACAGTTCTCTTTGATAATTTCCTGTAAAATAGAATCTAGGCTCTTTTTTTGGTCATAGTTTTCTGGAAGTCCAATAATCCGCAGATTATCTCTCCTAGATCTATTTTCCAGGTCTATAGATTTTCCCAGTAAGTATTTGACGTTGTTCTCCAGCTTCTCATTTTTTTTGTTTTGTTTGACTGATTCTTGGGTTCTCTGTGAATCATTCATTTCTATTTGTTCCATCCTGACTTTTAAGGAGTTATTTTCTTCTTTCACAGTTTTTAGTTCTTTTTGTAAATGCCCAATTTCGTTTTTAAATGAATTATTTTGCTCTATTGAATTTTTTTCCATTTCCCTAATTTTTTTTTTTTGAGAATTATTTTCTTTTTCCAATTCAGAAATTCTATTTTCTTGAGACTTTTTTATCTTTTCCAATTCAGAAATCCTACTTTCCTGTGTTTTTTTAACCTTTTCTAATTCACTAATTTTGTTTCCCTGCATCTCCTGTGAATTCTTTATTTTTTCCAACTCCAATTTCAGGACGTTGTTATTTTCTATCATAACTTCCCTTTCCTTGCCCCATTTTTCTTCAATCTCCCTCAATTTCTTAAGAGCTTCTTCTAGGAGAGAGTTATGTGATGGGGGGCAGGAATCGTTCCCCTTTAGGTTATCTTCTGAATCTCTGCTATTAACTTCCTCGGGGTTGGATACCCGCTCTTTCTCTGTATAGAAGGAATCTATAGTTTTTCTAGCTTTTTTGCTCATACTTAAAAAATGTTTTGGGGTCTGTCCCTGGGGTAGGAAATTATTTACTTCTTTACCAGCTTCCTCCCAGACCGGATGGATGCAGCGGCCCCTGCGCCCGCGCTAAGAGAGAGCTCTGGGAGAGAGTTCCCCACCCCCTCCCTGGAAGCGCCTCAGAGGTGATTAGCACTGCTGTGCTTTGAGGGCGTAGAATAGTGAAGACAGCAAGAAGCTCAGCCTATGTGTCCGGGTGGGGAGTGGACGTCTGCAGCAGGTGACGTGAGAAGCCCCTGCGCTCAAACTGGAAGTGTCTTCCAGAAACCGCGGTCCCTAGTTCAAAGGTTCCGCTTCTCTGGGACTTCCTGGAGCTGAGTTCCACTCCCTCCAGCTAAGCTAGGCCGTGTGTGTTGCCTTGGGCCGTATCCACCCACTTGTCAGTCTCTTAACTATTCTCAGGAGGTAGCTGAGGCCACACCCCCTGGTGCCGAGTCTGCCCCAGGGTGGGGGGGGGGGAAATCTAATCTGAGTTTTAAAATATTTTGGCTTTCTCTTCTGAACTGCTAAATAATTAGCAGAGAAGAGCTAACAGCCTGTGCCAGATTCCTTTACCTCAATGGTTTCTCTGATCCCAGAGCCCCTCCCAGCGCAATGGGCGCAGTGTGCCCCTACCCCACCGTCTGTGCTGGTCTTTCTTATTCCTCCCCTTAGAACTGACCTTTCCTGTTGAAACTCCAGATTCTCTTCAGCTGGTAAGTCGTGCTTCCAGTCCTTGTGGTATCTATCAGTCCTGAGCTAATTTTGAGACTTAATTTATCTAATTGGTTGTGAGGGAGTGAGGACGTTCACTGAGTAGTGTGTTTCTTCTCCGCCATCTTCGGGCTGGCTTACTTCTTCTGATTTTCTGATATATTTCTACAGCCAATGAGAAAATGAATTAAAATGCTTTAATTAGGACTTGTTATGTGCTGAGCACTATACTAAGTGCTTGGGGAAAAAAATATAAAAACAAAGACAGTCCTGGCCCTTAAGGAGCCTACATTCCAAGGGGATAGAGCAAATAGGGATAAATGGTTTAGAAAATTAGTGGATTATTTAGGAGTGAAGACTCAAGAGAGTAGATGATAATAACAACACAAACAACTAGATAGTGCCTACTATGTGCCAGGTGCTTTACAAATATTATCTCATTTGATTCTCACAAAAATTTTGGGAGTAGATCCTGTTATTATTCCCAGTTGACAGTCGAGAAAACTGAGGCAGATAGAAGCTAAATTGTCCAAAGCCACATAGCTAGTAAATATCTGAGGTTAGATTTGTACTTGTGACTTCACATACATTCTATCCATTTCACAACATTCTCTCCACTGCACCACCTATTAATAACAATAATGATAAGTTATTATAAAACACTTTAAGGTTTACTTTGCAAATGCCTCATTTCATT
This sequence comes from Sminthopsis crassicaudata, assembly GCF_048593235.1. Classification (NCBI taxonomy): domain Eukaryota; kingdom Metazoa; phylum Chordata; class Mammalia; order Dasyuromorphia; family Dasyuridae; genus Sminthopsis; species Sminthopsis crassicaudata. The sequence goes on from NC_133618.1 coordinate 594,498,740, forward strand.
CTCACAGTAATCTTGGGTTGTAGGCATTATTTTTATTTCATTTTACAGATTAAGAAAGTGAAGCAGACAAGTTAAGTGACACATAGCTAGTGAGAATCTGTGACTGGATTTGAGTCCAAGTCTTCTTGACTCCGGTTCCAGAGTTTTCTCTACTGTGCCACCTCATACTTTTTCCAATGGCAGAAATTATTTGGTTGTGATTCTAGGACTGAAAGGGAAGAGGGAGGGATGGGAAGGAAGAAGGGAGACCTTAGTAGGGAAGCTGGTAGGAAAATAAAATGAAGAAGCAGTTAGGTAGTGTAGTAGATAGAAGACCAGACCTGAAGTCAGGAGGATCTCGTCTCAGATACTTAACATTTCCTAGCTGTGTCACTTAATCCCCATTGCCTTAGCAAAAAAAAAAAAAAAAAAAAAAAAAAAAAGTAAAGTGAAGCATGGCTAAGTCTTTCTTGAAATAGTGGATAGGGTGAGAAACTTGCCAGTCAGGCCAGTTGGTTACTAGGGTAAGAGTTTGGAGATGAAAGCGTTAAGTAAGTTATGAAATAACTCATAACTTAGGGTATAAGTATGTTGCAAAAATGCACTTTCAAAAAATCCCTAAAACCCCAAGCAAATATTCTGTTCTCCTCCAATCAGTAATTTCTTGTTTTTCTTCCCCCATCTGCAAGAAATTAATTCTCATCTATTACAAATAATAATTTGTAACAGGAATTAACTATACTATCATTTCATAATTATGAGAACTCTTTTGCTCCAATAGCGCAACAGATTTGTGTATTACCTAACCGATCTTCATAGCCTTCCAGCAATGAGTTGGAAAAATTACTGTCATATCACTGAAATTCCTCACCACTACTCATCTATCCTCCCCCCCTCTTCCCCAAAAAAGAAAAATTCCTATTTGTGGAACTCTTGTGATCCAACTACAGCCTCCTGGGGATATCTCCTTAGGGCCCACATAGAATTGTAGATTCTTAAATTGTTCCTAGAGTTTAATAAAGTTCCTAGGACTTTAATAAGAATTTGCAGAGACTAACACAGACTCACAAATCATGTTCCATCAACTGAAGTCATTTGATAACAAGCTCCCAAACTGCAAAAATGAAGAATAGAGAAATAAAATTGGTACTTTCAAGAAATTACAAATACCAAGGTAGAATCAGTTAAACATTCAATTGTATTGCTGTAGATTATGGGAAAAATCCTATTAATTTTGTAGATGTTAAATATCCTTGGAACCAGTAATTAATACAAAGTATACCAATCAGTCAAATAGTAAATATTAAACATCTACTATGTGTTAGGATTACCAGATGAGAACTCAGGTTGTCTGGATAGTGACAAGGTGAGAACTCAGGTTGTCTGGACAATTACAAGGTGAGAACTCAGGTTGACTTGACAGTTCTCTGGCTCAGACCTTTGGTTCAGGCTTTTAAAGGGAGTTTACACCTTAGGAATTCTAAGAGAGGAGCAAGCTCATTGGTGGAAGTATTTTCCCATGCCCGATTGAGTTCTCACCTGCCCATTCTCTGGGAGGATAAAAGAGGGACAGCATGGGGTCTGAGAGAATCGACTCTGGGATAGAGTTTTGACCCCAGGCAGGCTGAAAGGAGACCAGTCTGATTTGAGAAAGGACAAGAGCTGGAGGAGATTCAGAGCTCCCAAGAAACCTGCGCTCAGAGGAAAAGATTTTACAGATCTCCTCCCAGAGAAGGATTATAATTGAGCAGACGACTGGACCCTCACAATTCAAGAACATTACAACTATGTACCAAGCATGTGGATACAAAAAAAGATAACAATTCCAGTTCTCAAGGAACTCACAGACTGATAGGGGAGAGAACTCACAAACATTTATGTATGAATGAGTTGTCTCCTGGATAAACTGGAGATAATGAACAGAGGAGCCTGAATGAAGGGGTATGAAGAAGAGCTTCCTATAGACATGGTATTTTAGCTAGGATTTGAAGGAAGCCAATATGTGAGAGGGTGAAGAGGGAGATGGAGGATAGCTAATGATATATATATATATATATATATATATATATATATATATATATATATATATATATATATATATATATATATCTTGTTCCCTTTCTCTCTCTTTCTCTCTCTCTTCCTTCCTTCTTTAATTAAGTACCTACTGGTATTTAATAAATGTTTATTGGATTGAATTGAATTGGAATACTGAAAGGCCAAATTATCAAAATTATCAAATTATCAAAGGTTCCTTCAAATTTTCCCAGGTGCCCTTTAAAAAAAAAGTGTTTTAATGTTTTCCTATACTAGGGAAACCAATGATTCATGAATATGTTAATAGATCATTTCAGGCTATTTTTGTTAGTATATGCAACATATTATTAGTATTAGAATATTAGTATATTCAACAATCAGGCCTATTAAAAATAGGCTTATTCCTAATTCTAACACAAAAGCTATTCACATTGAAAATGGAAAATGTGTTGTCTGTGATGTAGAAAACCTCTAACAATTACCTCTAAGTTATTGTTTTAATTTTATATCCTAGCTGCCTTATCCAATGTCTTGTACATACTTAATCGTTTGTTGCATGAATAAATGAATAGAGTTTAAACATCTTGTTGTTCTGGTTTCTTTGAAAGAAATCATTATTTTAGAGTGCCTGGAGAATTTGTTACAATATCAGCTCATTTCCCTTGCAAGTATTTCTGTTACTCAGTGCCTTTTCCAAACAGATTCTAATTTCCCTTTCCAGGACCCAGGTAAAGGTAGTCCAACATATTAGAAGCCAGACTCCAAATCACAGATTTTGACATAACAAAATATTAGAACTGAAAGAGAATTAGTTATTTTCTTATTCATTCTTCCCTCTACTCCATCCCTGTTTTAATTTATCCTAATCAATAACTGTTCTCCTGGAAATCATTAGAAGATTAACTTTTTTATCAAAGGGTTTCCTTTTGGGGTCTCATGCAAAGGGCCAGTTCTCCTATTGGATAATGGGGCCCTCACCAAGGGAAATTCCCATTTGAATTTCTCAAGCTGATAGAACCCTCTCCTACCTATCTAACTTGTACATTACTTACAAAAGTATGGGTTACTTATATGGTTCCTTATATAACTCACTAATAAATGTTTTTCTGCTCTCTGGAGATAACCAGAATCTGGTTTTTAGGCTCTTTATGATCACTGTGGAATCATTACTGCTTAGCCATAGCTTTCCTTTCCTAATTCAAGCTGCTAAAATAATTTTTCCATTATTTAATCTATAATAGATACTTAATAAAAAACCTTACAAAAATTACCAAAAAATTACAAATAAAATGAATAATAAAATGAATACCTAATATTTATATAGCATTTAAAAATTTATAAATTGCTTTGTATAAATTGCTTTATATTTTATATAAATATATAAATTTATATATTGCTTGTGTGTGTACATTATCCTATTTGATCTTCACCAAGCCCTGTGAAGTAGGTGCTTTTATTATCCTCATTTCACAGATGAGGAAATTGAGACTAAGAGAAATTAAATGACTTGTGCAGTATCATTTGGCCAAGAAGTATCTAAGACAGTATTCAAATTTAGATTGTTCTGACTTCAATTCCAAATCCAAATACACTATCCTACCTAAATGCCTTGTAATAAATAGAATGTAAGCTCCTTGAGCATCTCTCTCCTTTCTCTTTTTTTCCTTTATTTTTCTTTCTCTTTCTCTCTCTTCTTTCCTTCCTTTTTCTCTTTCTCTTCCTTTCTTTCTTTGTCTCTCTCCCTTCCTTTCTTCTCTCTTCCTTCCTTTTTCTTTCTTCTTTCCTTCCTTCCTTTTTTCTCTCTCTTTTCCTTTCTATCTGTCTGCATCTCTTTCACTTTCTTCCTTTCTTTTTTCTTTTCTTCCTTTCTTCTTTGGTCTTTTATCACCTCTTAGTATAGGAATTTTCATGGTACATTCTAGGCACTTAATAAATTCTTGTTGATTAATTGTATATTTGTCATACTATTCTATGTTCATCAGCCATACTAAGGTTCTCCACTTTGATGATTTCTCTATAATTATTTCATTCAGTGGGTTTATTGTAGCCTTTTTGAAGAAGTTTATCCCAGACAAAATGTCAAAGTCCAGTTGATTGGCAACAAGAAGCCCTGACCATTGTGACCCTATCAAGGAGAACACATTCACAGAAACTCTACCACAAATCAAATATTTTAGAGAAGCCAGGGTCTGGAAACAATGAAAACTACTTCTTCTTCTTTTTTTTTTTTTTTTGGTGTGGCCTTATGGCAGGGCAAAATTTTAATGCAGGAAACAGGGGAAAGGGTGACACTTTTATAAGGATCCCACACTTTTTTATTTTATTTTATTTCATTTCACAAAATGCAATAAGTAAAATATGCTGAAAATGAGTGGGCGCTAATAGGATCTTCAACACAGCAGGCCTAGACAAGTGATTCTAAATAAATCTAAGGTTTCCCGCACACCTAGAAATTGATTACAAGTTAGAAACAATGATAGCCAGCCGAGAAATAATAAGAAAAGTTATATTTTACTAAATGAGAAAAAAAAAATAAACCCTTTCGCATCACTTAAAATAAATTCCTGTTGATTTTCCTGTTTATCTTTTTTTTTTTTTTTTTTTTTCCTTGAGCATAGAGCAAGGGAGAATATTATTCCACTGGGCTATCTAAGTGCTCACAATCTCAACCACATGAATCTCTTTGTTCCTCAGCTCACTCTGGGAGGGTAATTAATAAAACAGCTTCCTGTACCATGTGACAATGTCTTTGCTACCCTCTGTTCTGTGGTATGTGCTAGAAACCCACAGCTTTGCTCTATTAGTGTATTAGTGCAGCTGTCCTGCTTTGCCTTTATCTCCTCCCCTTTCTCCTCCAATTGATGCTGGATTAGCACATCTTCTTCAAATCCCAGCTGCTAGAACCTTACAACTCATGGTATATCTATACCATAAGGGACAATCTTTGAAATTTTATCTTCAATCTCTTCCTGGTCATCTCAAAGACTATTAGGCAATTGAATTCTTGTAAAGAAGTAGATGGATAGAACATAGAAAGTCTGGCAGTAGCCTTAAAAGTCATCTGGGGAGGAGATAGTCAGCTCTCTGTGTAACCTGAAATGCCATGGGATGTCATAGAAAGAATGCTGGCAGTGAGCCTGGGTTCAAATCCTGTTGTTGTTTTGTCCTGTCTGTCTAATTTTGGAATATTCTTGGTAAAGACACTGGAGATCATTTTACAGGTGAGGAAACAAAGTCAAATGACTTGCCCAGGATGACACAGCTAGTAAATATCTGAGGCTGGATTTGAATTCAGGTCTTTGTAACTCCAGGCCTAATTCTGGTTCTTCAATTTAATGCCTGGCACCTTAAACAAGATACTCAATCTCTTGAGGTTTTTAATATCCTTATTTGTAAAATGGAGTAGACGATTCTAAGATCCTTTCCAGCTTTAAACTTGTAATTTTTCTAGTCCTCTGTTTCCTTGTCAGTAAAATGAGGGACTTGGATACCAGCTAGTACCTTGGACCTTTCAAACACTGACATTCTATGTTATACATAAGACTCACAATTTACCTTTGACTAGGTGACATTTACACTGCTCATTGTATTCCCTGGCCAGGAAGTGTGACCAATGAAATTGTTTAGATCTCAGCACTGATCACTTTGGAAGTCAGGAACAGGAGAAATATAAAAACAAAACATTTTTCAAAAATTATAAACTTGATAACTGTCAGCAAAAATAGATCAACATTCAAAGGGTAACCTTTAGTCTTTAACAAGGAAGAACTAATGAATGAGCAAATGATAAATAAAAAATATATACTTTAAGTGGTAGGAATTTACTAATTCATCTAGTCACTGTTTTTATAAATTGGCTTCCCCACTGTCCCTTAAATAGTGCTGAGTTGCACATTCTTATACCAAATTCATTGGTACCCACCTGTTGGGATGGAGAAGGGCAGAATATAATGCTTATTGGCTCTGAAGGAGCCATACCTAAGAATTAACCCTTGTTAATATCTCTAGAGTAATCAGCACAAATGCTCTTCTCTTGGGTTCCTTATCATTTTTTCCAAATGCTAATTTTAAAAATATTTATTTATGAAATTACACAAGCATTTTCATAACATAGCAGAATTTTTATAAAAAATGATTGCAGCATGAAACTGCATCTCTATTAAATACAACTGATTACATCTCTACTCAAGACATTAATATTTTGGGACTCTTCAATAATAGAATTATAGATTTAAAGCTTTGAGGGGCCTTAGAGATCATCTAGTCCAATATACTTAATGTATAGATGACCAAACTAAGTCATAGAGAAATTCATTGATGAGGCCAAAATCACACAGCTGTACCTTCCATTTCTATGCTCCTATTATTTTGGTGCAACTGATTTGACTCCTGAATGCCTGATTCCCTTCCTTCATTATTACTATCAAAGCTTAATTGAGGTAGCCAGGTGATACAATAGATCAAGCACTGGACCTGGATTCAGGAAGATCTGAGTTCAAAGCCTGCCTCAGACACTATTAACTGTGTGATGCTGGGCAAGTCACTTAAATTTGTTTGCCTCAGTTTCCTCATCTGCAAAATGAGCTGGAGAAGGAAATGACAAATCATTCCAATGTGTTTGCCAAGAAACTCCTAAATAAGGTCATGAAGAATCAGACATCACTGAAATGACTGAACAGTTACCTTGGTACCAAGTTCTAGCATTAAGTCCTTTATTTTCTTCTTATCTTAGCTTTAGACCCCAAGAACACACTTTGTAAGGTTTGTTCACAGGAGGAAAAATATATCCAAATTCAGAAATAATACAACAGGATAAGGTAATTAGACGTACAAATATCTATACACATATTCCTCTCTGGAGTTCTATTGTTAATATGTAATGAGTCACTCTCTTGTGACTTATTATGCTAACAAAGAAATCAAAAACCACAAGTCAAATCACAAAGTATTTTACAGAATATTAATACTAGTGGCAGAATCATTAAGTCAGTATTAGGGAAAAGACAAGCAATAGAATTATTTCCTCCAATTAAGTAAATGAGTACAATTTACCACAGATGCTTATATCAATGGAGAAGGTTTGGGAGCTTCTATTCCAAGCAAATCTCCTGAGGCAAAGGGAGATTTTGGCTAAGTCCTTCAAGATCTTAGTTCTTAGAGCAGGAGGGAACTTCTGGCCTTTAGAGATATGAATTGCAATCATTTGCTAAGGAAACCAGAGTCTATGATGAGCTGAAAGATAGGTACAACTTCCCATTGCTTGAGTTTTATAAGTTAATAATTTTGTATTGCCCCTCAAATGATCCTTGACAGAAAAAAGTTTCCCATCCTCATCTTACAGATTTTAGTTTTAGAGTCTCTATGTTTCTTTCATCTGCTCTGCCCTACATTTGAACTGGTGGAGTAGCTTGCCATTCAGCTGCAGCCCTCCATTTCTGTAGTTGTCATCAGCTGAAGTTTCTCTTGCCATTTTTTTGTGTAGGTCCCATGATCTAACATTCTCTTAACCTCAGGTTCTTCATGCTATTTGCTCAGGAAAATGTCAGGTCTCTTTAAGAGTAAGAACTACTAGGTCCCCATGCCTGGGAGGTGGTCAACACATTCTTACCTCTGTTGTTAATCAATCTCATAGACTCTTTCCAACTAGTATGCAAAAGAGACTCTTGGGCATCTATAAAACTTCATTGATTTGCCTGTCTCCATGGAAGGTTCCTATCTTTTACTTCTATCAGTTAGGAACTTATTTGCATTTACTTCTTCCCAGGCTCCCAGTATATTCTATATACACAAAATGTCTTCCACAAATCTGTTGCTGAACTTTTCTGAAAGTGGAAATAGATTTATATCCCTTTTCATTTGTCTTTATTCCTCCAATAACTAGTACCCAGACATTCAAACTTTGATTTGAAGTTCTTACAAACTTCAAGAAGGCACAACAAAAACTTGAAGGGCAGATGGTAAAGCTGGTGAGCCCCTTGTGAGTAGAGACTAAATTCTTCTTGTCTTTGTGTTTTCAGCATTTAGCACAGTAGTAGTAGCTCAATAAATCCTGCTTCCCTTCCATCTACAGGCTGTCCTCACAGTCTTAGTGCAGTTTAAAGCTTTTATAGCTTAAAATTTCACTAAGACATTGGGGATAGCTTGCATGAAGGGAAAATATCCAGCTTCGTACTGGATAGTAGTTGAACTTTCAGATCTAACTTCTAAATTTACTGAGGGATAACTTGTCTTTCATAATTGTCTCTATGTGTAGAACATTCAGTTTCCTCATTGCTCTAAAAGTGAATCATGGATTCTTCTCCAGAACACTCCCATACCAATTCAGGATTTACCAACCTGGGTTTTTTCTTTCTTTTTTTTTTTCTTTTTGTTTAAATAATAATAGCTATTTATTTTTTCAAAATACATACAAAGATAGTTTTCACATTCACCTTTGCAAAACCTTGAGTTCCAAATTTTTCCCTTCCCCTTTACAGCAAATAATTCAATATAGGTTAAATATGTACAATTTTTCTAGACTATTTCTATATTTATCATGCTACACAAACAAAAAAAAATTCTATCAAAGGTGGGGGAATTAGAAAGGAAAAAAAAGCAACCAAACAACAACAACAACAAAAATGATGAAAATACTATGTTGTAACCTGGATTCTTTCAATGGAAATCATTCATCTTTCTACAACATCAGGCTTAGGCTCAGCTAATCAGAAAGCCTCCTAATTTTCTGATGAGTTTTTGGCTTACATTCCTATTTAATTACTCAATACACTCTATAGTTCCTGGACTGAAAGGAGAGATAAGAAAACATAAATATGTATACATGTATATAAACAGCATTCCTATCATTTTAAATATAGACTACAATAAAGGAGTCAGAAACCACAAGCCAAATTACAAAGTATTTAATAGAATATTAATATTAGTGACAATAACTAAGTCGATAACAGGGGAAAGCCAAGCAATAGAATTATTTCCTCCAATTAAGTAAATAAGCACAATGTACCAAAGATGCTTGTGTCAATTGTGTTAATGAAAGGTTTGGGAGCATCCATCTATCCATCCATCCTTCTGAGACAAAAGGAGATTTAGGCTAAGTCCTTAGAAATCTTAGTCCTTAGAGCACGAGGGCATGAAGACAAACCTGCAGGCTCTGAGTGAGCTAGTCTAGCTAGGTATAAGATTGTCTCTGGTATGCAACAGAGGAGCTGGCACATAAAAGACTTTTGTCTTTTGCTGCAGATGGATACCAGAGTCATTGAAAGTAGGAGCTAGGTCATCTTTTGGCAGGAGATAAGTCTAGACAATCAACAACAATAAATCAAGTCCCAATTTGTAGCAATTTAATAATGAGCTGAAGCCATTTAAAGAGCTGGCTCCAGCACTGACCAGTCCCCACCCCCAAATACATTAAGGAACTTCTAGGTCAATATTATCATCTTGCAGATGAGAAAACTCAGGCCAGGAATGAGGGAAAGTAAGTTGCTCAAGGCCATCCAGGTAATTGTGATTTGTCCTTCATTCTCACAGAAGAGGACCATGACATCAGGCAAGTGATGACATGAGAGTGAATTGGATTTAAGTGAGGAAGGTCTGTGCAAAGTCACCTGCTCACTGTCCCTTCAGAACTATTTGGGTTTAGTGACCCTGATATAGATTAGGGCAACTAGAGATGACCCTGGATACAGTCAGAGAACTTGGCCTTTTTATTTTATTTATTTTATTTTTGCTGAGGCAACTGGGGTTAAGTAACTTTCCTGGGGTCACACAGCTAGGAAGTGTTAAATGTCTGAGGCCAAATTTGAACTCAAGTCCTCCTGACTTCAGAGCTGGTGCTCTATTCACTGCACCAACTAGTTGCTCCCCTTGACCTTTTTAAACTAAGGTCTTTCCCAGGTCTCAATGTGACCAAGGTAATCCCCTTTCTGTGATTAAGATTAGATAAAAAATGAAGGAAAGAATAACTTTACCTAGTTAAAAGAAAATCAATATGGAAGAAGAAGCTCAAGATTTCTGGCCAATTGCTATTTATAATCACTCTCAGTCATGAGGGGTCCAAAAGACGGTTAGGCTGAGACCTGTTGTTGACAAATCAATGAAAGCCAGAGTGATTTGGATTTGAGATATTGAAGAAGGGACCCCGAAACTCTAAAACTCCTTGAAAGAGAAAATCTTCAATTGTGCCCCAGTGAGAGACCTCAACCACAGGAAAGAAGATAAACAGTTTCATTCTGTTATCTAGGTGGGTTGGTTCAGTCCTGAGCAAAAGAATTCCAACCCTATTCAATTAAATTTCTTTTATTCAAATCTATTCAAATTCCAGCTCAAGCTGAAACCCAGCTTGTAAATGAGCCAACTTGCGACTCCACCCACTAGCCCCCACTGGGTCTGACCTGCTTGGGATGTCTCAGTCCCCACCAAGACACCCAATCTAAAGGCTTCCTTCAATTAAAGTCTTTTGCAGATGGATCTAGATAGCTTCCTTTGCTGCCAGGACCTTCTGTCCACTGAGAAATGCATTCTCAGTGCAAAACTCCATTTTCTATAGATCTGCCCAGAGTCTCTGGGTAAACTGATTTCTATCTAACAATAAACTTTCATTTTGCAACTAATAATTCAGGAATGAGTGAATTCTTTCACTCTTAAAACCTGTGGCCAATTTAAAGGGGATGCTTAACAACTCTCTTATAGCCACTAATCTAGACCACTCAAACAGCATCAATATGATCTTTAGGAAAGAATCAAGCCCATGAACCCCAAGATATATTGCCAAATCTTAGAGATTAAAATTATAATCCCTTGGACAGAGCACCTGCAGGTAAGAGGTATGTGGACAGAGAAAGAAGAGAGAGAGAGAGAAAAGGAGAGAGGCAGGGAGGAAGAACAAGAAGAATAAAGGAAAGGAGAAAGGAAGGAAGGAAAGAGGAAGGGAAGAAAGACAAGAGGAAGCAGGAAGGAGGAAGTTGCCTTGCCCAGTACCACCCTCTCCTCACCCCCAAATACTTTAGGAAACTTCTAGGTCAACACTCATCTTGCAGATGAGAAAATACAGGCCAGGACTGAAGGGAAGTAATTGTTTAAGGCCATCCAGGTAATAAGCATATGAAGGAAAAGTCCTTAAAACTCCCAATCTTGTGTACTAAAGTACACTGCACTTTCTGTCCAGCCTATTATGTAGTAGAAAAGCCAGCCCAGCTTAAAAGCCTGCAGAGGCTCCCAATTAACTTAATTAAGGCCATGACACATTGCAATTGCCCAGGACTCTTTCTTTTGATCAGCCCATTTTCCTGATTTGCTCCTTTATTCCTTTGTTTATGGCTCTGGTTTCCATTTTGTCATCTTTGTTTTCATGCTCTGTTTTGCTTGTCCCTTTTTATTAGATAGATCCCCAGCTCTGACCTCTTTCCCATTGTTTTTCCATTGTTCCTGAGTCTTTGTACTCACACACCAAGATAACTCCAATGGCATGCTTGAAGACACTAGGCCATCTCACACTGCTTGGCCCTCCTCCTGGCCCAAACCCTAAAGCTAGGCTGGACAGCATTGAGTAGAGAGGACATTGTGAATATTTGTTCTATGTAAACAACTGTTATGCCATAGTTCTCTTTTATTGTTCTGGCTCAGTTTTTCCAATTATCTTGACCCAGTCCTGAGTCAGTTTCTCCACTTATCCTAACCCAGTCCTGACTCAGTTTCCCTGCTTCTTACTTCTGCAAAAAAAACCAAACCCCCCCCCCCAAAAAACAAACAAACAAAAAAACCCCTTCCTATTTATCAGAATACTTGATAAGGATAAAAGACCCTATGTTTTCGAATATCAGAATGCCTCTCCCCATCCCAAGCTATTGGAATGTCAGATACATGTCTGGGGTGCCTCCTCCTATTATGTCATCTCATCTCCAGAGGCTCACCCTACCCTGTCAGAATCCCGTTCCCACTCTCAGCACCCTGACTCCTCTCCTGCCTCAGTCTACCCCCAGAGTCTGAGCCATGTGTATATACGTTACTGAGATCTCTCATTGTTTGCTGGTTTCTTGGAGATGATAGTCTCATTCAGCCCTGGAATCAAACCATGGAGCCATTTGGTCCCAGTAAATCTCTCCCATTAAATAAATTATTAAATACTCTCTAATCTCTATCCTGCCTCAGTTTCTCTGGCATTACACAAACAGTGTTTATTAACCACTTTTTATGTGGTTGACACAATGTCTTAAGAGCTGGGCAGTTGAAGACAATAATAAAATAGTCCCATTTTTAAGGAACTTATATATAATTAGGAGAGATTAATACAAACAAAATAAAAACAAAGCAATGTGGATAAAGGAATACCTATGAATAGCAACTGGGAGGATCAATAAAGGCCTCATACAAACAGAGATATTTTGACCTGAGCTTTGAAAGAAAGGGGGAAACCAAAGAGATGGAAGTGATTAAGCCTGTTCTACTTGATTCTAGAGGGCAGAAAAAGAAGCAGTGAGTAGAAATTAGAAAGACAAATTTATGCTGAAGGTTATAAAAATCTTTCTAATCAATATTTTCCCAGGACTTTAGTTGAATATAGTCAGATTGAAAGTGAAGAAACCAATCTGTTAATTTATTATTTAAAAATTTTTCTTTATCTTCTTTTTAATTTATAACTAAAATAAGCATTTCTATAATATAGTAGAATAAAAAAGATGACTGCACATGGAACTGAAAATCTATTATGTACAACTTACTATTTCTCTTAAATACATGATAATTATCCTGTAAATTTCTTGTTTTTCTTCCCTCTCTCCAGAAGTGACTACTCTCAGACACAATGTATGGATACACACATATATATGTAAAATCATTCTATGCATACTTCTATTTATCACTTCTTTCTCTAAATGCAGATAGTGTTTTCCTTCTTATGTCCTTTGTAGTTAATTTGGGTAATTATAATAGTCAAAATGACTTAGTCACTCAAAGTTGTTCTTAAAACAATATTTTCCCCCCTTGGCAATTAGAGTTAAGGAACTTGCCCAGGTCACACAGCTACTAAGTATTAAATATTCGAGGTCAGATTTTGAACTCAGGTCCTCCTGACTCCAAGGCTGGTGCTTAGATATACTGTTCCATCTTGCTACCCAAAACAATAATAATTTATTTAAAAAGCACTTATTTAGTGTGTATTTTTAATTTTTTCAAAAAGAATTGATTTTTTAAAATGTGTATACTATATAGGATATGAAGTTAACCTTTCTCTGCAAAGGGAGGAGCTATCATGGACAACTCAATGTCAGGGAGAATGGGGAGGGGGAAGGAATTAGGAAGCCTAGGTTCTATTTTTGCTCTTACCTCTGATTCTGGTATTTTTTTTACAAAACAGGGGATAGAAGCTTTTAAATTGTATGTGGCTTTGTTAAAGCTAAACTGCAGTAAAGAAGTCTTTAAGAACTACATTTAGAATATACTTTGATGCTAGACTGATGCATACAGTTATTAGATGGATCTTTTGGTTAATAGTGATGCTTGCTAAAGTAATTCCAGAATCCAGACTGCAAGGTCAATACACAATGCTAGGTGCACAGGTTACCTGAAGCATTAACCTGAAGCTCACTGCTATCCACAGATACAACTTGAAAAGACACTGAAACAGCTGCAGTTACTGGGATAAACACAGATGACTTCTATACTAAGAATATCTTTAGGCTGGAAAGTATTTTACAGCTTTCCAGTATTTTCACACTATCATCTTGGTTCATCTTTACAATGTCTCTGGGAAAGGAAAGGCAAGAATTAGTGCCCCTATTTTACAGATTAAGAACTAGGTATTAAGTGACTGTCCTAGGGTCACACAGTTATTATGAAACAGGGAGGGAGATAGAACTTAGATCTCCTGATAAATGAAAAAAATATTTAAGTTATTAATGTGCCAAGAACTTTTAAATCCATGCTAAGGATTGTGGATACAACTAGAAAAGAAGCAAGAACATTTTTTTAATCTCAAGAATCTTTATTTCTGTAATTAGAAAAATATATGATTCAGCTATAGATTGAGGAAAAAAGATCCAGAAGTTCTAAGGGTACAGCAGGAAGGAGTGATTTGAGGTCTTAAGGGTGTAAAATCAGGGCAGGAAGTTTGGCTTAGAAGACCTTACTTAGGATGCAGTGTGTCAGAAGAGATGGTAAGACTTGGTGTTTCTCCATTTTACCAGAAGGATTGTAGATGGTGATTCCCAGCTCATCCAACTAGTGTAAACAGCCAGGTAAACTTAGATTGTTCCTATGGGGAGGGGTCAGGAAAAGAAAGCTCTGATGTTATATGTCTGAAATCTTCTGGTCATAGCAAATTAGGCTTGAGGGAGAGATAGAAGGCTGCACGTGCATCTTGACCACATCTCTTCAGAACCCTTGGAATCATTAAATGGTTCAACAGAAATGTTATTTAATTAATGGAAATGATGCTAAAGAATATATATTTCCATCTGTTTTGTCATTTTACCCTAAAGACCACTGGATCTTTCCATTTGACTTGAAGTTGAAATCTCATTTATATATTGTCTAGAATGTGAGCTCCTTGAGGACAGAGGCTATCTTGCTTTTCTGCTTACATCTTACAACACAACATAGGCGTTACTTAGAATAAAGTATATTCTTAATAAATGCCTTTTTATTCATCCATTCATTCATGAAACTGAAACAATAGCTTTTAGAGGTTACATATTACAAACTTTAATTTTACAAGGGGAAACTGAGATTTGCAGAAATTAAGATGAATTCAGTTTAGTAGGTAAAATTATGATTTGCTGAAGGTCACCCATCAGGATATTAACAGAGCAAGGACAAGAACTAGGTGGGTTTTGTGTCCTATCTGCATGCTCTTTGACTCCACTCCATACTGCCTCATAAAACTTGAACAAGTATTGTGTTCTAGGCATTTTATTAAAATTGATTATTAATGGACTCCAGAAATACTTAGGTGCACTTAAAATATAAAGAGAGAGAGATTTCATCTGGGGAGCTACTATATCCCTAAATGGGGCAAATGCCACCACCAGAGGCTCCAGAGTATTTATAGCCCTGTCTTTCTTTATAGATAGGTTTGAAAAATTGTTTGAGGTCAAGAACAAGTTAAGGTACTCCCAGAATACCTATTTTATAATTGTGTTAAACCAAAAAGAGGGAGCATGGGGTTAGCACTAAAAGAAAGAGATCTTTTGTATTCTTTCTTAAAACCTCCTCCAATCTTTCCCTTTTTATTCTCCCAAACTCAAGGCATGTGATGAACTCACTATTAGAGGTGCTATAGATATGTATCCAAACAGCTTTCCCTTTACAAAATGTGTCTTTTACTCTGCAACTTTCTAAACAAATGACTCAGTGTTAAACATAGGCCTAAAAGGAAAAAAAAACAACTTGACCTAAATAACATTTTAGTGATTCTGACTTTCTCCAGCTCTGCCACAGAGGGAGATGTAGCAATGTAATCTGGGAAAACCACTTCCCCTTTCTGACCTTCTGTTTCCTTACCCATAAAAATAAGGAGATTGCACCAATTATAGTGAAATACAAATGTCATAACACTTCTAAAAAAAAGTCTCCAGATTAAGAACCTCTTTGATCTAGATGAACTCCAAAGCCCCTTCTAATTCAAAGATTTCATTGCTCTAAAACTAGTCTCAAAATATGCAGTGCTTAAAGTAGAAAAGAAAAGCACAGGATGATTTTTCTTTACAGGAGGACCTGAAGCCATACCACTGTCTTTTAAGGGACAGAAATAAGCATTGAATGAGCTAGTCAGTTTTCTTATTTTATATCAGTTTGAAATGGTATACACTCATGGCATCACCTCCCTGGTCTCATGGTCCTCCTTGAAAATGAAGGACAAACAACAATAGTCTCTTTTTCCCAGTATTCTGTGTGGATAAAATAGCCATCTCTGCTTGTTATACCAAACCAGGCTGTTCCAGAGCAAGTTCTCAAGATTGGAACTTGCCTTCCAATAGATAGAAATCTCACCAGGGAAAAAATGCCTAATTATGATTCACAGAAGGCTTCTGTTCTGAAGATGATGGCAGCAGGAAACTCCAAAAAGATTCTTCCAACTGAGACTGGCCTAACTGTTTGAGAAAATTAGATTTGCCAAAATGTGACTGCTTTTAAAAGCTTTTAAGATGCTATCCATAATTTTAAAAGCTGCTGAGAGTAGAATGGGAGGTTTCCTGGGAGCTGATTGTAATAAACTGAATTGTGATCTCTGGGTCATCAGTGATATATTCCCAGGGTTGATAATTTGACATAAATTGCTGAGCAGTTTTTTGAAATAAAAGTTTTTGGACCTATCAAATGTTCTAGTAACATCCCTGGTAATGTCTTGTAACATGATCAGTGAGTGGAAAGAAAGCTATTGTCCGTGGTGAATTGTCAATTTTCATTTTCATTCAATGTCTTCATCATTCTGAATCTTATGACTAGAAAGTTCTTCCTGATTCCCTCCATCTGTGACAACTCTTCCTTTTTGACCTTGGTTTTGAGCCTCTCCAATGGGATGAGGAAAGAGGTGTTTCCATGATTTGGAAAATCCACATAAAAAATTTTGGACCCTTTTACCAGAAAAGGAATCTGAATCATTATGGCATTTCAAGATAAAATATATTGATATTATACAATATTCTACATATATTTTATGCATTTCTGGGTTTCTAAACTTTTTCTGAGTCATCTGCTGGATTTCCCATGTTGATTGCAACTTTCACAAATCTCCCCAGAAATTTCTGTTTTATTTCTTATGCAAACCCCTGATATATCAAAACTGTGATGGGAAAAGTCATGATGGGGAAAGTTGTGATGTGGAAGGAATAACTATATTGTATATTATAGTTTATCTGATTTTGTTTATTCCCTTTCTATGTGGTAAACTTGGTGACATTGGGAACCTTATCTTTTCTAAATTTTGATATCCCCCAGCACCTAGCATAGTACCGCTTCACACAGTAAGGATTTAATAAGTGTCTGTTGAATGAAGAAATCCTAAATCCATTTTAGTGTACATGGCAGAAATATATCATCTGACAACATTCTGTTAGAAAATGGAATGTTGAAGTGTGGTTAAGTATAGATTCCATAACACTAGAAAACATTTAGCATGGGATTTACTTTGTAGAAGCTGCCTCCTACATATGTTAGTAGGAAGAGGTTTTGGCTTCCCGGGAGACTTCAAAGTTTGAAAAATTCTGCTTGGAAGACTGGGTGGTACAGTAGAAAGAGAAGAGGTAGGGAATCTGGTGGAAACCTCATGTTTGTTGCTCTTGGCCTATATGACTTTAGGCAAATTATATAATCTTTCTAGGGTCCCCTTTCCTCATTTATAAAAGTATACTAAACTGGATGGTTTCTCGTGTCTCTTTCCATTTCAGAATTATGATTCCATGATCCAATTTAGCAATTCATGGAATTAAAAGGCAGCCAAGTTTTAATCCCCAAACCCAAACCAATATTATACATAACTTTTACCTCTTCAATCTTGGGTCTTTTCCCACTCTTTGGGAAAAAGGGGGTACTGCATGGAATAATGAAAAAAGAGATGGCTTCAAATCTTGACTCTACTGACAGTCACAATCTCATCACTTTTGCTCTTCTGAAAGCATATGTTTTTGATCTCCCTCACTGCCAGTGTCTTCCCTTTGTCAATTATTTCCAATTTAGCCTGTATATTTCTTGTTTCTATATAATTGTTTACATGTCGTGTCCCTCATTAGCCTGAGTTCCTTGAAAGCAGAGATTATATTTTACTTTTTTTTTTTTTGTATCTCCAATATTTAGCACAGCACCTGGCACATAGTAGGTGCTTAATAAATATCTATGACTAATGACTACCTTACTTCTTAGTGCTCTTTAAACTCTTAAACAACTTTTTATTTTTTATGTTATTTTTTGTTTTGACATGGCACATGGTATTTCCTCCAAATAGAATGCAATATGGATACCTTAGGAAAAATGATCATTCTCTCACTTAGCATTATCTGAGAGGCCGAGTTCTGCTAAGGATTTCACAGTCAATAAGTACAAAGCCAGGATTCAAACACAGGTTTTTTGTCTTCCAATCCACTGCTTTTGAGGCACCACTATTTATTTAATAATAATGCTCTCCTTGGTACTCCAGTCCCTTAGTGTTAAACACACAGCATAGTACTGTTTATTACCATCCTTGAGTGGAAGTTGCTAAGAAGCATATTTCAGCTCTAGAGGAGGAAAATCCTTATTTTTCCCAAGAATTAGAATTATCTAAAAGTGGAATGGGCTATTTTAGGAGATATTATTTAGGAGATTTTAGTGATGGGTAAATTGCCCATCAGTAGAACTCAACATGTAGAAACAAGAAGGCCACTTGTGAGGCATCCTTTAGAGAGTATTCTTGTTCAGGTATGGGTTGAACTAGATACTATCTAAGATGACTTCTAAATCTGAGATTCTCTGTCATTTTTCTAGATCCACCTTCCATGCTGAACCCTTCATCTCAAGCAATTTAAAATAATGTCATGTATTTTTACAAAAGCTTACTGAGGGTGAAGTCACCTGAAGAAGTAAGTAAGCACTTTTTTAGGAGGCTTGTCTTTGGAAGTTTGTATTCCAGTGGGCCCCAGAAGGGCCTAAACTCCCTAAGAATGTACCCAGAGATCCCTGTGACATATGCTATGGTCATGGGAGGAGATATATTATCCCTCCATCTTTTGCTTGTCACTCCTTCCCATTACAAACAACAAGGGAGAAGAAAATAAGATTTAAACCTGCAAAATATGCCGATCTTCTACTGATCCTCACCTTAGCTCAGCTCCCACTCTAAATAGGGAGCAAAGCTTACTCTAGGCTTTCCCCAGCTTGTGTTCAAAATGGTAAGAGACATACTACAAATAAACTCTTAAGCTAGATGTGCTAAATTTGGGAGTCTAGGGAAAATTGACTTCAAATTTTGCTTTACCAGCTTTGTGACCCAGGGGTAAGTTAGTTTCCCAGTATCAAAAATGAGGGGTACTAATAGCGTAAGGATGAAATGAGATCATGTATGTAAAGGCTTATAAGGTTTAAAGTACTATGTGATATTTGTTAATGGTCATTATATTTTGAAGCCTATCTCAAAAAATCCACAACAGCAGCTTTCTGACCACTCCCTCATCTAGTAGTGGGTTTTTTTTGACTGAATATCTTCTTTTAAAAGCTTTGTTAGCAATATAGGCCCAGTATAATCTGAAGCACTGAGTATTAAAAGTGTGGGGAAACTACATGAAATTCACACAGAAGCCTGGTGTTTTTCTATGACCACTGGATGTCAGTACTGATCTACGTCAGATAAACAAGGTATTTTTGAGGAACATATCTATATAAAGGATGATTTTTTTTTTTTTTTTTTTGGAATCTAGAGAGGATGTTGCTCAAAACACAGTGCTTGTGAAAAGCTTTCCTTAGTTGCATAATCTCATTTCCTCACCCTTATCTTTCACAGGCCATTTTTCCTTGGCTGAATAATGTGGTTCAGGCAATACTATCATTGCACATGTTTTGGACATGCTACCCATACTATCTCAACCCTACTATATGATCTAAGGGTATCTTGAGGGAGAGGAAATTTAGAGAGCTTATAGAACTGGTTGTCATAAGGACAGAACATCTAAGCCTCTAACTAGATTAGAATATAAGAACTAGAAGGGATATTCAAGGTGATATAACCCTTCTTTCTCATCTGGCAGATGAGAAACCTGAAGATCTGAGTCCCCATCTATTGGGCAATGACTAAACAGATTATGGTATATGATCTAATGAAATGTTGTTATTGTAAATACTTCATTTTCAAAGAGAACCAATGGCATCATGGGGTCATGGTTAATGTCTTGACTTGCTTGTGAATTGGATTTGAGTGAAGCAGACTTGCACAAAATCCTAAGCCTCATTCTGTCTTCCAAAATCATCAAAATCCATCATCAGGACAAAGGTTAAGATGACTGGCCATGGTCTAGAATGTAGTAGATGGCATCTTTCATGTTTGTAATATAACTACAGACATGTAATAGAATATTGCATTGCTGCAAGAAGTGGCAAAATGAACAATTTCAGAGGAGATCTGCATAAAATGATGCAAAGTAAAATAAACAGAATGAGGAAAATAATTTTTACAATAATGCCAACATAACTATGAACTACCTAAACCAATTTCAACTCTTTTCTAGTCCTACTTTCTGCCTTTTGCAATGTATCCCATGACCCTTGATCCAGTGGCTTACCTATTGAAACTAAAAGGTGTTCTGCTTTCAAAGAAAGTTTTCCCCAATAAGTATTCTACAACCAGTGGCATCTTTAACGATGACTCAAACTGAGGCAATACAAAGCACCAAACTTGGAGTAAAAAGCAAGGCTTTGCATCTAATTTTTTTTAAAATTTGGGGTTAAGTAACTTGCCCAAGGTCACAGCTAATACATATCTGAGGCTGGATTTGAACCAGTTGCTGAGAGCATTATTGCTTTGAAGTATACTTGAAATTTGAATTTGAAATTGGTTCGAGGCCTTTGTGGTAAAAGTTATTTTCAAAATAATACTAAGACATTTTTTTTAAATTTAATTTTTATTTAATTTTATAATTATAACCTTTTTTTGACAGTACATATGCATGGGTAATTTTTTACAACATTATCCCTTGCACTTACTTCTATTCAGATTTTTTCCCTTCCTCCCCCAACCCCCTCCCCCAGATGGCAGGCAGTCTTATACATGTTAAATATATTACAGTATATTCTAGATACAATATATGTATGTAGAACCGAATTTCTTGTTGTACAAGAAGAATTGGATTCAGAAGGTAAAAATAACAGTTTACACTTATTTCCCAGTGTTCCTTTTCTGGATGTAGCTGATTCTGTCCATCATTGATCAATTGGAATTGGATTAGCTCTTCTCTATGTTGAAGATATCCACTTCCATCAGCATACATCCTCGTACAGTATCATTGTTGAAGTGTATAATGATCTTCTGGTTCTGCTCGTTTCACTCAGCATCAGTTGATGTAAGTCTCTCCAAGCCTCTCTGTATTTCTCCTGTTGGTCATTTCTTACAGAACAATAATATTCCATAACATTCATATACCATAATTTACCCAACCATTCTCCAATTGATGGACATCCATTCATCTTCCAGCTTCTAGCCACTATGAAAAGGGCTGCCACAAACATTTTGGCACATACAGGTCCCTTTCCCTTCTTTAGTATTTCCTTGGGATATAAGCCCAGTAGTAGTATGGCTGGGTCAAAGGGTATGCACATTTTGATAACTTTTTGGGCATAATTCCAGATTGCTCTCCAGAATGGTTGGATTCTTTCACAACTCCACCAACAATGCATCAGTGTCCCAGTTTTCCCACAGCCCCTCCAACATTCATCGTTATTTGTTCCTGTCATCTTAGCCAATCTGACAGGTTTGTAATGATATCTCAGAGTTGTCTTAATTTGCATTTCTCTGATCAATAGTGATTTGGAACACTCTTTCATATGAGTGGAAATAGTTTTAATTTCATCATCTGAAAGTTGTCTGTTCATATCCTTTGACCATTTATCAATTGGAGAATGGCTTGATTTCTTATAAATTAAAGTCAATTCTCTGTATATTTTGGAGATGAGGCCTTTATTAGAACCTTTAACTGTAAAAATGTTTTCCCAATTTGTTACTTCCCTTCTAATCTTGTTTGCAATAGTTTTGCTTGTGCAGAAACTTTTTAATTTGATGTAATCAAAATTTTCTATTTTGTGATCAATAATGGTTTCTAGTTCTCCCTTGGACACAAACTCCTTCCTCCTCCACAAGTCTGAGAGGTAAACCATCCCATGTTCCTCCAATTTATTTATGATTTCGTTCTTTATGCCTAAATCTTGGACCCATTTTGATCTAATCTTAGTATGTGGTGTTAAATGTGGGTCCATGCCTAATACTAAGACATTTTAATTTTAATATAATAAATATTAATATAAATATAACCTACTTAGAAGATTTGGGGGGTCCTCAGTAAATTTTTTTTGAGGCTGGGGTTAAGTGACTTGCCCAAGGTCACACAGCTAGGAAGTGTTAAGTATCTGAGACCACATTTGAACCCGGGTCCTCCTGAATTCAGGGCTGGTGCTCCATCTACTGTGACACCTAGCTGCCCCTCCTCAGTAATTTTTAAGTGTGTAAATGACTCCAGAGATCAAAAAAGTCTGAAAATAGCTGATGTATGAGACTTCTAGGCTGACCAAAATAGACTAAATAGAAAGCATGATGTGTATGTGTATGTTTGTCATTTGTTGAATGCCAAATCTTATAGCTTTAAATTTGGAAATACTTCATTGCTAAGTATGCATACTACCTCAGTGATGGTGGTTGGATCCAAGCTATGAACTCTTCTCTCTACCTAGGAGGCTGTCAAGAAAGATTGATTTGGTATAGAATTGTCCTCTGTTAGTAGTATTCTATCCTCTAAAATATGTGGGAGAAAAATTTAATCATAACATCTGACATTTCATCTGATATCACTTTCATTTGATTCTAATTACAATCCTACAAAGTAAGTACAAATATGATTCCCTCCATTTTAAAGATGAATAAACTGAGTTTCCGAAAGCTCAAGTGACTTCCCAGGATCACAAAGGTAGTAAGTGGTAGAACTAGGATTAAAATTTAAGTCTTCGAGGCTAAAGCCACAGTAGATCTTTTATTTTACTAGTCTGCCTCTCAATTACATTTGTACATTACCTTATTTTCCAAGTGCTCTTACAAACATTATTTTATTCATTAAAGGTTGTTTTAGAAAGGAAGTGATAAGATAGAACTCTGCCTCCTAAACAGCTCTTCA
This sequence comes from Sminthopsis crassicaudata, assembly GCF_048593235.1. Classification (NCBI taxonomy): domain Eukaryota; kingdom Metazoa; phylum Chordata; class Mammalia; order Dasyuromorphia; family Dasyuridae; genus Sminthopsis; species Sminthopsis crassicaudata. The sequence goes on from NC_133618.1 coordinate 594,521,590, forward strand.
AGTAGAAGAACTGCTAGAGGTCATTTGGGTGTTGCTGGAATTGACCCAATGAGGTGGGACATCAGCCAGCAGCTTATTCTCCTTTCCACCTGTTGAAATCCTTTCCTTTGTTCAAACCAGCTCAGGTACCATCTGGTTCATGCTGGTTCATGAAGCCTTCCTGCTCCAGCTGGAAATGATCCCTCCCTCCTTAAATTGCTCACAGCATTTTGTATGCTCCAATTTGTATCATGGCTATTTGTACACATAATTTATCCTTCCTACTGGGAATGCAAATTCTGTTTCAGGCTTCAGGAAACCCTGTTTTCATTTCCAGTATGTACCATGATTCTTTGTACATAATTGTTGTTGGTCAGTCATTTCAGTTATGGCTAATTCTTTGTGACCCCATTTGAGGTTTTCTTTGTAAAAACACTGGAGCACTTTGCAATTTCCTTCTGCAATACATTTTACAGATAAGGAAAATGAGAAAAATAGTATTAAGTGACTTCTCCAGGATCACACATCTCTAAGTGTCTGAGGCTAGATTTGAAGTCAGAAAGATACACAAAATTTATCCTTCCCTACTGGGAATGCAAAACTGTTTCAGGTTTCAGGAAACTGTTTCCATTTCAAATATAACCATGATACTTTGTACATTATTCAGTCATTTCAGTCCTGACTGTCACCCATTTGAGATTTTCTTGGCAAAAATATTGAGAGCAGTTTGCAATTTCCTTCTCCAGCACATTTTATAGGATAAGGAAACTGAGGCAAACAGGGTAAAGTGATTTGTCCAGGATCATACATATTCAAGTGTCTGAGACTAGATTTGAACGCAGGGATATAATAGTGTTCTGTACACTGTGGCCCACCTAGTTGCCCATTGTACATAATAGGGAGTGGCTAAATGTTTGTGGAATAGTATACAATGAAATTTTTTGGCTGGTCTTCATGATTACTATCACTTTCACAGATACTCTGTGAGATAGAATGTGTGGATAAAGTATGAGACTTAAAGTCAGGAAGTCTTGGTATCAGATCCTGTCTCAGACATTTCTTAGCTGTGTGACTATGGGTAAGACATGCAACACCTCTGTGCTTGAGTTTCTTCATCTATTAAAGAGGAATGAGTGCTGGACTTGATAGTCTCTACAGGGCTTTTCCAGTTCTATGGGGTATCCTATGGAGGATTCCTCCTATGGAGGAAGAGATTCCTTCTCTTCCAAGGGTCAAACTATTAGGCTATAAAAGGTGCCCACTTTTTATTTTGAAACTTTTCTTTTTTTCTTTTTTTTTTTTTTACATTACAGGAATTGGGAGGAAGGAAAAGCCTCCCCCTATCCCAGTTTGAACTGTCCCTTGTGACACAAAAAAATGACAAGTAAAAACACTTTATACCGTGGCTGTGACTAATAGTATATACAATGTTCCATCCTGGTTGCCCACTACCTCTCTGCTTGTGAGGTGCTAGATATGCTACATTCTCTCTTCTCCAGCAGAATGTGCTTATTTTTAAACCTTATTGATGGAGGTTAGGCAGGAATTCAGAAATGGAACTAACTTTAATTTAATAGAGAGACTTAGTTTAATGTTTCACAAAAGGCATTTGAAGAGTCATCCAAACCACTAGAGAGACACTAAAACCAGCTCCCTGAGAGCAAGAAAATCCAAAGCCAAGGACTGTGTCTACGCAAAGAAATAGAAGCACTTCATTGTCTGGCCAACAAAAAATGTCCACTCCTGACGCAATTTAAAAATATCTCTCAAGGAAAAATGCCAATGGTCTAAGTGGTTTTTGCCTTTCAAACTCCACTCACCTTGTGTGCTTTAGTAGCAGGACAAGCTGAATCATCCTCCCTTTGCAGCATCTGGGAGTGATAAAACTTGAAAAGGGGAGAAATAAGCTTCTCATTTCTCTCCCAAGAGCTGCCAAAATGGTCAAACACTGCCACCTTCTGAAGTGCAGGGTATTGCAGATGTGCTTTGAGACAGCCTCTTCACTTTCAAAGCTTGTAGAAGAGTCAGGCTATAAAACCATTAGCAATGTCTAGGAGTTGTGGATCAGAGCTCAGAGCCAAGATCAAGAGAGGCTTCTGGGTGTGCCAAAGACAATTATCTATGCCAAGGACAGAGGGAATAGGCAGCCAACAGGGGAAACATGAGCATCAGGGAAGGAATCCCCAAGGTCAGCCTCTTGTTTCCTGGAGCACAAGCTACTAATAGATCTGCCCTATAGGATCTCCTCTTCCCTATGAATTCCCTACGAATTTCTAAAACTCCCTATGAATTCTAAAACTCTCTGAAGCTCTAGATAACTTGATCTCTAGAGACTGTGCTCAAACTGAAGCTCTGATCTTCTACTCACACCCTCTGCTTGGCCAAAATAGGCTGTGGCTTGTCCAAGCTTCTCTTCCCTTCTCCACCTACCCCATCAGTTATATACTTTAGACAATATTTGAAGGTTTTTTTTTTAAATAAGGAAGAGGGGGAACAAGTAAATTTTAGAAATTACAGCAAGGGTTCTAATTGAAAGCATGTAAAATACATTTAGCTAAAGATAATTGAATGATTCTTAGAATTATTTAATTTAGTAACAATAGACTGTACCATATAGGTGGAGAAAAAAAAAATACTGTTTCACAATATGAATTAATTTGCTATGTATCCTATAGGTCAGACTTTTCTTTTCATCCCTTTCCCTATCCCATTACTAAGGACTCTAAATTCAAATCATCCAGATTTAACTTCGGGTGAACACAAAAGACACATTCTTATTTGCTTTGACCCTTTGAGTCCCTTTCTTCTGGCCCAACCAGTAATTTAGGAAAGTTTATTCAATAAAACTTTGCTATAATTTGTGTCTATAGTCTTCCCTAAAGTGAATTAATGAATGAATGAAAACGCATTTACCTACCATGTCATCAGGATAATAATTATCACTAGCTTTTACATAACATCATTAGCTTTGCAAAGCACTTTGCTGTGCAGTTATCTTATCTGATCTTCACTCAGAGAAACAAGTACTATTATTGTCCCCATTTTATAGATGAGAAAACTGAAACTGAGAGAGAGTAAGTGATTCCTTAGAGTCACCCACCAACCTAGTACAGTGTCTGAATCTACATTTGAACTCAGCTCTTGCTGACTCAGAGTCTAGTACCAACATTATACTAAGTGCTGGGTATACATATATAAAAAGCAAAGATATTTCCTTCCCTCAAGGAACTTATATTCTTTTTCTTTATTAAACTTTTTAAATTTTCAAACATATGCTTGGATAATTTTTCAGCATTAACCCTTACAAAACCTTGTGTTCCAATTTTTCCCCTCCTTCCCTCATCCCTTCCCTTAGATGGCAAGTAATCTAATATATTAAATAAGGTAAAATATATGTTAATACAATATATGCATATATATTTATGCAATTATCTTGCTGCACAAGAAAAATTGGGAAAAATGAGAAATAAAATTAAATGTAAGCAAACAACAACAAAAAAAGTGAAAATGCTATGTTGTGATTCACATTTAGTTCCCACAGTCCTCTCTCTAGGTGTAGATGGATCTCTTTATCACAAGATTTTTGGAACTGATCTAAATAATCTCATTGTTGAAAAGAGCTATATCCATCAGAATTGATCATCATATAATCTTCTTGCCATGTACAATGATCTCCTGGTTCTGCTCATTTCACTCAGCATCAGTTTATGTAAGTCTCTCCAGGCCTCTCTAAAATCACCCTACTCATCATTTCTTATAGAACAATAATATTCCACAACATTCATATACCATAATTTATTCAGACATTCTCCAACTGATTGGCATCCATTCAGTTTTCAGTTTCTTGCCACTACAAAAAGGGCTGCCACAAACATTTTTGTACATGTGGGTCCCTTTCCCTTCTTTAAGATCTCTTTGGGATATAAGCCCAGTAGAAACACTGCCAGATCAAAGGGTATGCACATATTCCAAATTGCTGTCCAGAATGGTTGCATCAGTTCACAACTCCACCAATAATGTATTGGTAAAGGAGTTTACATTCTAATGGTAGAAACTTCACACAAAAAGAACTAGTGGCCAGGGAGGGTCACTGTGGTCTTGTAAAATGCAGATATAAGCAAGTAGGTAACCTGAGTGACAGGGTAGTCATCCTATATAAGCACTCAACATATAATATAATTTTATATTAAAATAGCTTTTATTTCAGTCTAGAGAAAATGCATAAAACTCTAAGGACTCACAAGAGACTAGAAACAAATACAGAAAAAAATAAAGTACTCAAATAGTTCCATCCCTACTAGAAGAGTACTAAATTTGGCCTTATAATCAGGCTTTTGGTTCTGTAGATTAGCATCTTATTCCTACAGAGTGCTATACTCTATGGTTTTGATGCCCAGCCCCAAGTGAAAGTGTTAACTACCTCATGCATCCCACTATCATTCTTTTTTCTTAGACTGATGTTTATATGACTTACAATGTCTGAATAACTCACTTGCTCAGCTCTTCAAGCAGGATGCTATGTGGGAATCATATGGATTATTTTCTTAATTTTCCAAGAAGTAGGATGCATCAGGAAATCTCTCCCCAGAAGAGTCTAATGATCTTTTTCTTAAAACTCAAGAACTTAAACTTGGTTGTATCTACCAGGTAGTTCTCAAAGCTGATGCTATCTAGTAAATCTACCCTTTCTATTAGGAGCCTAGAATTCATAATCTTGCTGCTTAGGGAATTCACAATTCCTTTCCCCTATGCCAGTGATAGAAAATCAGGACCTTGAACTGCCATCAAGATACCTGGAAGTATACGTTTTTGCTATTATGAACTTCTATAAGTCACCATTTCCTTAGTCATCTTCTGGTGGTAGAGTGGAAAGGGTAGTAAAATCTTTTCCCCTCTGTCTCCACTTTACTGTCCTTTTGGAAAAGGCAGAGAAAATCTTTGAGAGCTTAAAGTCATACTTACTTTTATAATCTATGAACAGAAGAAGCTGAAAGTCAATTGGCTTTAAACAATGGCTTGTACCTTATAATCTCAGTAATTTGAGTGAGGAATACCCATCATTTTGATCAAGGATTAATGATAGCCTACACTCAGGAACTTCATCAATTTAATCAAGGAGTCTCCAGACCAGCCCCCTTTCATAATCATAACTAAACTATATAATAAAGTCATAAAATTTTGGTATTATGTAATTCTACTGACTATCCATTAATAATGTTTCCTATTGTATTAATTGTCCTGTTGGAGCATTTTTTCTAATACTGTTAGACAAGATTGACTTGAATGGCATATCCTTTTTATTTGAATCACTTGTACTTGAGTCAGAAAGATTTATCTTCCTGCAGTCAAATTAGGCTTCAGGCATTTATTATCTATGTAACCCTGAGCAAGTCAATAAACCCTGGTTGCCTCAGTTTCTTCATATGTAAAATGATTTGGAGAAGAAAATGGAAAACCAATATTTTTGCCAAGAAAGCCCCAAATGGAATCATGTAGAGTCAGATATGATTGAAAATGACTGAATAGCAACAACAAAATAACTGTACAATATGGTACAATTGCCCTTTTCTCAAAATATGCTCAAAAGTGTACCTTTTTTCTACTCTATCTGATCTTCCTACCTCTGAGCTAGGCTAGCTCCAACCAACTTCCTTCTGCTTCAAATGATGCTACTGGCAGATTTAAATATTTGTGTCATGCTCTCAGCCAATCAAAAATGACCATTTCATCTGATTATGGCATGGCCTATAACCAGTAGGGTAAAAGGAAGAGATCAAAAGAAATAATCCTAATTTTCACTATCCAGAATAAATTATAGGCAAACGTTCTTATTACCTCAAAAAACAATCACCTTCAAATCTTCTCATAAATTTACAAAAATTCCAACTCTATTAAACAGTGTTCCAAGGAATAATAGAGGAGTAGACTAGCAAGTAGTCAGATACCAGGAACCTGAAGAATAATAATAGTTGGATTAAGTCCAACAGCAATTCCAGATTCTAGGTAACAAGTGTAAGGGGTCTGTAGGAGTAACGAGAGCAATAATATGGTAAAAAAGAAGATTCCGAATTCAAGGAAGCTTGCTCTCTGAAACCCCTTCCCTCACCCATTCATGACATTTCCAGTATGTATAACTGGAGGCAAAATCAGCCATACTAGTCTAGAAGATGTATATAAATGGAACAGGTGTGAAGAAACTCAATGTTTGCAGTTTAAAGTAGTTCAGGAATAGGAAGTATGTTAGATCTAGAAGGGACCTTACCAATCCTCTCATTTGATAGGATTAAGTTAAGGCCCCAGAAAGAAGTATTTTCCAAAGGAGGATTAGGACATTGACCCTATTTGGAGTTTTCTTGGCAGTGATACTGGGTGTGGTTTGCCATTTCCTTTTCCAGCTTATTTTACAGATGAGGAAAGTAAAGCAAACAGGATGAAATGAGTCCTCCTTATTCAGGTACAGGTAAATGAAAAGGGGGCATTGACATAGTAAGATAGTAGTCAAGCCAAGATTATAATTTAAGCCATCGGCAGCAATTCCATTCAGCTTTACCAATATTTATTCTTGAACTTTTGACATGAGAGAAGCTTCTAGATTATCAGGAAACAAAAATTAATATTCTAGTTGTAGTTTAGCAACTAAAAATGGAGAGTCTTTTTGAGCTTTGAGAGCACTTTAAAAAGAAGTCTGTTGTTTAGAGGAGTGATACATACCTATTTCATTGATGTTCCCTAGATCAGAAAGCTATTGATGACAATTGTTGGAGAAAAGTATCAGTTGTGGAGATGAGAAAATTGAGAGCCAGGCTAGAAGAAGAGTAGCTTCCTGATTGGCAGAGGGATATAATGCTGATTCTAAATCTACCAATAGATCTCTAGTGAGCCAGAAAATGGGCATATCCAGGGTCAGTAGGGTATGAGGAAAAAGTGATACCATTCTAATTGTCTGTGAAAGAAGGGAGAACAAGTTCTGAAATACTCGAGTTCCCAATGAAGTTATTCGATGATATTAGAGAGCCAGACAAAATCCAAGACTCCTTAAGAGAGGCAGTATTATATAATGGAAAGCACAGCCAGATTTGGAGTCAGCAGGGCCTGGAGTCAAATCCCAGATATGCATTTATTATTGCCTATGTAACACTGGGCAACTCACAACCTTTCTGGGCTTGAGTTTCTTTAGCTATAAAATGAGAAATCTCTTCTAGCCTTGATTGCTGTGAGTACTACTTAGAGTTAAAAAGATTAGAGCTGTCCAATGAGACACACAGGGCAGGTATTTTTGGAAACATGCTGAGTATGCTTGTATCCCATATAGCTGTGCATGTTGTAATTTTACTCCTCCCTTGTAAATTAATACTCCTAAAGTTCACATTGGCCTTGAATGTGTCAGAGGTATTGAGAGAATAATTATACCTCATTTTTATGGTTCACTTTAAGGTTTTCCAGAGCACTTTATGTATATTATATTTCCTGACATTCACAGTGACCCAATGATGTAAGTTATTATTATCCCCATTTTACAGAAACTTAGTTTAGAGAGGGAAGGGTAATTTTCTCTGTATCACATAGCTAGTCTGAGGAGAGATTCAAATCCAAGTTAGTTCTGCTCTCTATCCATTATTTAACTACCTTATTCTTTCAAGATAGGGTAGATGCTGGAACTAGAGACATCTAAATAGTGGTTATGGATTTAACATACAAAATTTTAGAGACACTTAATTCTAAGGTCAGTCCAGGGTGATAAGAAAAACACTCTGAGAAAAAGTCATCCCTGCTTGAGAGTTGTAGGGGAAATGTCCAAAAAGAGAGACACAAGCTTAAACTAGAAAGCCAGTTTGGACAAGTACCAGGGAATCTGCAAGGTGCTAAAATTAGTTTTGGCATAAGTATAAAATATGCTTTCATAGGAACTGGTTCATTGGGCAACTTCAACCAATGAATCTGACCTCTTTGAGTCAAAGTGTCTACATCACTAGTGCTAAAATTATTGCCAGCTTTCTTAATGACTATTTAGAAAGCACTGAGATTCTTAGATAAGAGGCCCATAAAAGATAAAAGAGCATAGCCTTCTGATTCTTTGTCTTTCAGAGCATACCCAGTGCTTAGGAAGGTAATAGGCTAATATTTACTTCTTTAATTAAAATTCTGATATGGTCAAATCCAAATGACAACTATCCCACTTCTCTTGTAACCTGTGTTAGTGATAAGCGGCAGAAACTGGCAGAGAGAATGGGTCAAGTTTAGATAGCTTTTAGGGGACAGCTATATAACACAAAATGAAATCTGTCAGAAGACAGTGTCCTCAATTAGAAAGTGAGGAGGTAAAAAGAAGGCTTTGGCCAGTAGAAAAGGCAGTGTGTTTTGAGGCAGAAGACCCGGGTTCAAATATTTCCCCATAACTATCCAAGTAATCCTGGCGAGTCATTACTTCTCTTACCCTTTAGAAAGAAATCTCGAATGTGTTCTTTGAGGAGTTGAGATTTTACTAGACTGAACTGGCACCTTCTCCACCAACACAAATCTCAATCTCTCATTTATTTAATTATTTGGTCATTGAAAATTGCTATGGCTGAAAAATTTATCTCCTTGAAGCTGCCTCAGTAATTAGATCCTCTGAATTTAGCTGAGCTGGAACTCAAATGGCAGTAATACAGTTAGTTTTTAGAGCTTATTCTCAGAGTCACACCAGAGACTGCATAGTATTTGAGATCTTAAGGTCACTTCCATGTCATAATGAGGCATCAGAGCTGGACGTGGGTGAAGGCAGGTGTAAAATAATGGTGATGATGGGAATAATGCTGCCTTTTTTACTCTCCTTTTTAAGGGTATTATATATGAAGAAATAATACATGTCAGATGGCTTATAATCATAAAATGTTATCTATGAGTTGTTATTTTCATCATAATCATCAAGCATTCATCATTGTTGAAGGCTGCCTGGTATAGTGATAGAGTGTTGGAGTTGGAGTTAGGAAGATACTGAATAGCTGCGTGATGCTAGGCAAACATTAATTCTCTCTTACCTTCAGTGTGGCTTATATGAGATATTATCTGTAAAATACTTTTCAAACATTACTCAGGTATAGAAATCTTAGGAATTGTCATCATCGTTCTTCCAAGTCTCAAATTCTATGAGTGTTATGTATGTTAACTGGATTTTAGAGCACAAAACTTTGATTTGACTATCTACATTATTAGTTATTATTATAAAGCATTGTCATTATATAGTAATAATATTATTATTATATAACTAATCAGCCACTGCCAGCTGTTTCTTTCCTTTTGACATGTTTAGAGCACACCTCCTATAGCACCTGGACCCCTTGTAAAACAATAGCAGAAGTTATTGCAGGGAAGTAGTAGGTAATATGGTGGACAGGTTCCATGGGGAAGGAGCAATTACTTTTATCTTTTAATGAGACAGTATCCTGGTAACAAATTATAGCCCCTGTTTATGACATAAGCTCAATTGGGGTAAATGACTAACATTTGCAAGGGATGCTGCTCACTCATCTGATTTCACCACCATCTCAAGGGAAACACTTAGAATCCTACTAAGGATAAGTGCTATAATTATTAACAGAGGCTGCTAGGGTTGAGAGTCAACTATATGAAATAGGTGGAGTGAGGAAAGAGAGCTATGGTTATACAGCTTAACACATTAAGAACAAGACGTAAAACTATATTTAACAGCTAAACATCAGCATGTAATGTTTCCCTTTCCTTCACATCCAGATGACTTCCACAGTTTCCTAATTGCTTTCTCTGCTTGCAGCCTCCCCTATTCAATCCCTCTACACACATTAATGTTCTGTAATTCATAGTACACATAGCTTATTTGTACATAATTATTTTGATATTGTCTATTTATTTAACTATGAACTTTTTGAGGACAAGGACTCCTTTCTTTGCATCCCCAATACTTAGCACAGTGCTTGGCATAATGTCGCAATGAATGTCTATTGACTTATTAACTTTCAAATAGATTTCCCTTACTCATAATTTCTCTTTTTGTTACAATAGTTCCTCTTTGCCTACTATATTAAATCTCAAGTTCTCCTCTTAGCTTTCAAGGGCCTCCATAATGTACCATCCCTTCCTTATTGGGTCAATCTTATTTTTCATTAGTTTTCAAAATTTGCCTTCCTAGAAACACCCTCATTCCCAGAATCTCTCTCTCCTAATAGTGGGCTTCATGCTATTAGCTTTGTATTGCTTTCTTGGGCACAAAAATTTCTGCTCACCCCTCTGTTGACCTTCCTGGCTTCCTTTAAATACTAACTAAAATCCTATCTTCTCCTGGAAGCCATCCCAATCCATCTTAAATCCAGTGCCTTCCATCTGTTAATTATTTCTTATTTATTCTATAAATAATTTTGCTTGCATGTTATCTCCCCCATAAGATTGTAAATCCCTCAAGGCCAGAGACTGTTTTTGACTTTTTTTTTTTTTTTTACCCCAGAGCTTATTCCGGTGAATAGTAGGGGCATAATAAATGCTCATTTCTTTGATTGATTGATGAGACTGCTTTGATTCTGCCTCAGAGACTTCCAAGTAGAGGGCCTTAGAAATTGCTCAATACATATTTATTGGTTGGTTGAACTCAAGATGTAAAAACTAAATTTGGAAGACAATAGAAGAGAGTTAAAAAGAATTTTGGGCTTGAACCTCAATTCTTCCCCCAGTTGTGTGACATTGGGCAAATTATTTAGTTTTTCTAAGGCTCTACTTATTCATTTATAAAATGAGAATAATAAAAATTGAACTACTTATCTCCTAGGACTATTGTGAGAATCAATAGAGAAAATGTATGTAAATTATAAAGTCTTAGATAAATGGAAGTTATTGCTATTTTGATGATATAAAGCAATAAATGATGGTGCTAAAATAATAATAGAGAACACTTCTAGCACTTTACTTAGAAATGGTAACTTAAACTACACTATCTCTTATGAGGGGATTTAGAATGTGCAAAGCACTTTACTGACATCATTCTTTGATTTTTATGGTTGTAGCTGTTTTTGGACAGTTATTCTAACTGTTGGAAGATACAGGAGGTGTGTGGATCAGTTAGTTGAATTGCTCAGTTATCTGCTCCTTTGCCTTATCTAGATCTAGGTTGTTTTTTTTTTAATCATCCAGATTATTTAATCTGATATGGTCCTGAATCCATATATTATTGAGAGTGGGGAAGGTGATGAGAATAGACAAAGGAGTCCCAAATACCAGGTTGGTAGGGGGAGGCATTAAATCTCATGAGTGTTGAAGTTCTGGACTTTCATTTCTTGCTTTCTGTGATTAAAAACAACAATAACAACAACAATGTGAATGGGCTGACATTTTAGGCTTTTCCTTGCAATTCCTAGATTATTCCAGACTGAATACATTTTTGTTGAATTTCCTAAAAAGCCATGTGGTCCGTGCTAGGGGAAGGATATTGTGTCAATTTGCTGATACGATGATTGAAACTATAGGCAGTGAGTTGGTCAGCAAGGGCTGTCGATGTTCATTTGGAGCAACAAGCTTAAGCTTGTCTTACCTTGAAATGGAGTTTTCATGTTTGAAAAGATGTCGAGGTAGATAGATTCACTTCTTTATGAGATGTCAGCTGACTATTCTTGCATAGAGTTATTTTATTTTAGAATAATTCATAGTGGCAGGGCTCACTACCATAATAAGTTTCTGTTTCTATTATAAATCCAATTTTAGTGGGTGATGATGTCTGCCATTCCATCTTCCTTCAAAAAAATAAAAAGATAGAATTTACTTGTTCAGGATTTTTTTTTTGTTTTATTTTCTTTTGTTTTTAAAGAACATATTGAAAATAAAAGAATGAAAGAATTGAAAAGAGTGGATTGGTTTCAAATAATCTACAGAAAACTGAGAAACAATAAATTTGATAAAACTTCCTTCTTCCCTAATATTGGTTTAATATAGTAGAATAATACCCCATCACTGATTTTCAGAAGCTCAAGTGATAATAGGTAATGTTTCTACATTCTTCTCTAAACCCTATCCATGAGACTGCTCTTCCATGTCTTAGAGACATAGATCATGGACTACAATGACATTTGAACACATTTTCTATACTAGTCATATTGGCCCATTAGTTTTTTCCTTTATGCAGTGGGATGCTGGTAAATGTTTAACAACTAATCTTCAGAGGGAAAAAAAACACTGTTTTTTTTAAAGGTTCATCTATATTGTTAACAGTTTCTTCACCATTTTCTTAATGATAGAGAATCTACAAAATAACAAATCAAGCTCTATGTATAGCTGATTCCAAAGTATGGATGTTCACACTGAAAATTTAACAATTGACTCTGGTTCCAGCACTGCCTCTCATATCCTACCTCTTAGCTTCCACATCATAACTTTATATGAGTGTCCCCACAGCTCAGGGATGCATTTTATCTTTCCTCTAGCATGTGTAGCATCCCTGGTCTCTTTCCAAAAACAGCTCAGATGATATTTCTTATGGTAAAAAAGAAACTGGGAATCTTTTTGGTCAAATAAACCAATTTTTACTGAAAGAAATAAAGATGGGATCTATGATCTGCCCAGTATGGTCTGAGACTCTAAGATACAAAGTTCACAATAATTTATGGATCTCTTGATCATAAATGGTGCAAGTAGGCTAGTTACAGTGTTAATAGTCAGTGCTCTTTTATTTAAGCAGGCTTTTGGCTCAAGCAGGACTCTTTTACATCATAAGCTCAGGGTAGCTCATTACTTTTTAATAGAAAGATGATTAATATAGACACATATTTTATAATGATTATAGTTACACTCCTTAACATAGGAATTCCCCTGAGACTACATCATAGTTTTGGTTACACAGGTTTTCTCGGGTCTATATTCTTATTGTAAATCACACAGTTACTTTTTATTTTTCCAAGATAATTACAGATGATAAATGATTATAAAGCAAAGAAATCAAGGCTCTGATTTATCTTGACTATGAAAGTCAAAAAAAGCAGTCAGAGATAACTAGGAATGGGATGAAGAATGAAGGTATCTATAAACCAAGGTCATATCCTAGGATTGAAAACCAAGTATACAGTGAAACTCCAGAGGGTTGAGGAGAACAAGATAGATTTGTTACATCCCATCAGAATCAGGTCCCTCTATGCTGGTTATTAGACCAGCCATAGATGATGTGGAGACTGACACCTGTTGAAGACTTTAGCTTAAAAAGGCCGAGGTCTCTCACTGCATCCAGGGCCATCTCTGGTCCTCCTGATCTATATCTGGCCGCTGAACCCAGACATCTCTGGAGGAGAAAGTGAGGCAGATTATCTTGCACAGCTCTCCCTCACTTAAATCCAATTCATTTGCATGTCATAGCGTCCCCTCCCTGGTGTCATAGTCCTCTTAGAGAATGAAGGACAAACAACAACAGCAGTAACAGCAGCAGCAGCAGTAGCAGCAGCAACAAAAGGATGATGGAGAGAGAAGGCAATTCTCATTCTCTGAGTCCTGTAAGAAAGGTTCATAGAAGGGTGAGCTAGTAAATAATAAGGTTCAGGCATACTTTTAAGCTGAATCTTGATTAACTTTCTTAAGTTTAAACAATAAACAAAATGATAAATCAAACTCTGATTTACAGCATTTTATTTCTGAGATAAAAGTGCTCACAATGAACATTTAGCAACCAGCTCTTTCTGAGCTGTTTAAGCTGGCTCCATCATGCTCTTGAGATAAACCTATGCAAATCAAAAAGTTAGATTGGATAGGACCAAAGTATCTTCTAAGAGGCATAGCCTAGCATAATGGGAATACTGGTGTGCTTGGAGTCTGGAAACTGGGGTTTGAATCCTAATTCTTTTCTTTTAATGTACATTTTTAATAATAGCTTTTTATTTTCTTTTTTTCTAATTAAAAAGGGCTTCTTTTCCCCCTTTTAAAAATAATAATTTTTTATTTTTAAACTATATGCAAAGATAGTTTTCAGTATTTATATTTACAAAATCATATATTTCAAAATTTTCTCCCTTCTTTCCTCCTATCCCCTCCCATACACAACAAATAATTCAATATACATTAAACATGTGCAACTCTTCTAAACATATTTTCACATTTAACATGCTGCACAAGAAAAATCAGATCAAAAAAAAAGAAAAAAAAATGATAAAGCAAACAAAAACAAAGGAAAGAACAACAAAAAAGATGAAAATAGATGTTGTGATCCATATTCAGTTCCCATAATCTTCTTTCTGGATGCAGATGGCTCTCTCCATCACAAGTCTATTGCAATTGGCCCAAGTCACCACATTGTTTTAAAGAGCCAAGTCCATCACAGTTGATCATCACATAATCTTGTTGCTGCTGTGTATCAGTGTTCTCTTGGTTCTATTCATTTCACTTAGCATCAGTTCATCTAAGTCTCTCTAGTCCTTTCTGAAATCATCCTGCCGATTGTTTCTCATAGAACAAGAAAATTCCATTACATTCGTCTACCACAAGTTATTCAGCTGTTCCCCAACTCATGGGCATTCACTCAGTTTCCAGTTACTTGCCAGTATAAAAAGGTCTGCTATAAACATTTTTTGTGCATGTGGATCATTTTCCCTTTTTAATGATCTCTTTGGTATATAGACCCAGCAGAGACACTGTTGGATCAAAGGATATGAACAGTTTGGTAACCCATTGGGCATAGTTCTAAACTGATCTCCAGAATAGTTGGATTCGTTCACAACTCCACTAACAATGTCTTCTACTGCAAGACACAATATACATATATATATGTGTATATATGTATATACATACATATATATATATATATATATATATATATATGGAGAGAAAAGAGAATAAGCATTTATTGAGTACTTTCTATGTGTTAGACACAGTGCTAAGTGTTTTATGATTATTATTTCATTTGATGTTCACAATAAGCAATGAGGTGCTATTATTATCCTTATTCTACAGTTGAGGTGATTGAAACAGACAAATATTATGTGACTTATCCAGGGTAGCACAATTACAAAATATTTGAGGCTGGATTTGAATTTAGGTCTTTTTGAATTCAGGTCTAGTACTCTATCCAATGTGCCACCCAGCTGCCCTTAACCCCTTCTAGGCTCAACATTTTCTCTCAACACTTTAATATGTCTCTGGTAACTGTTGACTTGATTTTCCCTGATAGGGTGATAGCTTGACACAGTCATAGTTAGTGTCTGCCATGATCTCTCCTAAATAAATCATCATCATCAGGCCATAGGCCTGAATGCAGATCATCATACCTTGGCATCCATTTAAGTACTTCCATTTAGCATCTTACTTGCCTGTGCCAGATATGCCTTGTCATGCTTCTTTTTAAAATTAAATTTTAATTTTTTTTCTCAATTACATATAAACAAAAATGTTTAACATTCTTTTAGAAAATTTTAGGTTCCAATTCTCTCATCCTCCCTTCCCTTCCTACTCCTTGAGAAAGCCAGCAGTTTGTTGTAAATATATATATATATATATATATATATATATATATATATATATATGCAGTCATGTAAAACATTTCCATATTAGCTGTTGAAAAAAATAGACAAAAACAATGAATAATAAAGTTTTTTTAAGTATGATTAAATTTTTATTCAGACTGCAACAGTTCTTTCTCTGATGTGGTTAGTATTTTTCATCATAAGTCCTTCAGAGTTGCCTTGGATCATTGTATTGTTAAGAATAGCTAACTCATTCACAGTGGATCCTTGTACAGAATTCCTGTTATTGTGTACAGTGTTCTCCTGCCTCTGCTCCTTTTCATGCCTCTTAACTGGACCATTTTGTCCTGATTCAAGAACAGATGATAGGCAGACATGTCATTTGATGTTGCTAAGCCATGGTTCCTTTCTCTATAAAATAAGGAGTGGGACCAGATGATTGAAGGTCTCTTTCTATCTCTAGGATTCAGTGATTCTAGAATTTGACAATTACAGCCACTTACTGAACTGCTTATTTACAAATGTACCTCTATTTGCTCTTCTTGGCATCTGTGCATACCCATTCCCTCTGCCAGGTCAAATTAACTTCTGCTGAAACTTTACCGATGGTTTGGCTGTGAATCAGGGAGGTCACCCCACCCAGCCAGGGACTGAAGATAAAAGAACTTCAGGGCTTGCAAAGTTTCTGAGCAAATTTTATTGAGAGATAGAGCAGGCAACCTACCACGTGAGCTGAGGGACACTGGGAAGGTGTTCCGACTCCAAAGGATCTTTCACTGCCAAGAATGAGGCCAAGAATTCCATCATTCAAAATTTATTACTTAGGTTAGGGCATGGCTGCCTATCTAGGACTTTACTAGGTAGAGGAAAGTGCTTTGAAGGATAGAGTATGATATTAGCACAATAAGGTTTTAGGATAACAAATTTTATAAAGTGAATTATGTGTAGTCTGGACCTTCTTCAACTGTAGGTCTCTGAAATTTATACCCAGATTCAAGACATGTGGTTAATTGTTTATACAGAACAATAATTAACAAATTGCTGTCCAATGCATCTTTTGACCAGAAAAGACATTTCAAATCAAAGGCTTTAGCTAAGCAAGGTAAATTGGGCAATTTGATGGCACAGTGAATAAAGCACTGGTTTTAGAATTAGGAAGTTTCATCTTTCTGAGTTCAAATCTGGTCTCAGATACTTACTATCTGTGTGACCCTGGACAAATCACTTAACCCTGTTGCCTCTGTTTCCTCATTTATAAAATGAACTGGAGGAGGAAATAGCAAACCACTTTGGTATCTTTGCCAAGAAAACCTAGACATGACTGAAATGACTGAACAATAACAAAAGCAAGGTGAATAAAAAGGAAAATCTCTCCTATGCATATAGGGGTATATTCTTCTACATTACTTAGCTTGTTCCTAGAATGTGGGTCCTAACTGGAATACTTAGCTTTTGTTGAAGTTATTTGTTAGTCTGCTTGGTCCTCATAATTTGTAATTTGCTCTCATCAGCTAGGCTATTCTTGCTCTGCCATATAGTCATTCCCCATTGAGTTGCCACTATGGTTTTATTGGTTCTTGGCTAAATTATAGCTTCTTTGCAGCTTTCTCTCCCCTGGGGAGTGGTGATGGCTCTTGAGGGATATAACCACTGCCCTCGGAGCTTTTTTAGCCTTTCTATTAGACATAGCTGAACCAAGCAGTGAAAGTCTCTGGTCAAATGTGTTGTTTGAATTCTCTGTTTCCTTACAAGGGCAACTTTTTTTTTTAATTCTTTTAATATTTATTTATTTAAAACTAAATATAAAATAAGAAAAAAATGAAAAAGAAAGACAAAAGGAAAATAAAACCAAAACTAAACATTGTCATATGCTCAGCAGAATATCAGAGAATTTAAAATATGTAAACTATATATTTCCCTTTAAAGAAAGCATATATAACAATAGATTATATTCATGACCATTCATCGCTTCTGTGATTTCTTGTAGGTTATTCTTTTGTTCCCTGCTGTGCATATTTTACTTTATAAATTTTTTCCCTTTATCACCCCCCACCTCTCCCAGCTAAGCTACACTTAATCATAGATATATTTACACACATATACATGAATCTATATATGCACATACATATACTTACATGCACATATACACACATTCATATATGTATATATGCATTTACAATATTTAAATCTGCACCTAAAACAATATTAATATGGCTCACATAAGATGTAGATTTCTCTCTTGAATGAATCTTTAAATTTGACTTTGTCTGATTAGCCCTACTTTTTTTTTTTCTTGTTAGAGTTGACTTTATTATTTTTTTATTTTATTTTATAATTATAACTTTTTTTTTTGACAGTACATATACATGGGTAATTTTTTACAACATTATCCCTTGCACTTACTTCTATTCAGATTTTTTCCCTTCCTCCCCCAACCCCCTCCCCCAGATGGCAAGCAGTCTTATATATGTTAAATATATTACAGTATAGTCTAGATACAATATATGTGTGTAGAACCGAATTTTTTGTTGCACAGGAAGAATTGGATTCAGAAGGTAAAAATAACAGCTTACATTCATTTCCCAGTGTTCCTTTTCTTGATGTAGCTGGTTCTGTCCATCATTAATCAATTGGAATTGGATTAGCTCTTCTCTATGTTGAAGAAATCCACTTCCATCAGCATACATCCTCGTACAGTATCATTGTTGAAGTGTATAATGATCTTCTGGTTCTGCTCGTTTCACTCAGCATCAGTTGATGTAAGTCTCTCCAAGCCTCTCTGTATTTCTCCTGTTGGTCATTTCTTATAGAACAATAATATTCCATAACATTCATATACCATAGTTTACCCAACCATTCTCCAATGGATGGACATCCATTCATCTTCCAGCTTCTAGCCACTATGAAAAGGGCTGCCACAAACATTTTGGCACATACAGGTCCCTTTCCCTTCTTTAGTAGTTCCTTGGGGTATAAGCCCAGTAGTAGTATGGCTGGGTCAAAGGGTATGCACATTTTGATAACTTTTTGGGCATAATTCCAGATTGCTCTCCAGAATGGTTTCTTTCACAACTCCACCAACAATGCATCAGTGTCCCAGTTTTCCCATAGCCCCTCCAACATTCATCGTTATTTGTTTCTGTCATCTTAGCCAATCTGACAGGTGTGTAATGATACCTCAGAGTTGTCTTAATTTGCATTTCTCTGATCAATAGTGATTTGGAACACTCTTTCATATGAGTGGAAATAGTTTTAATTTCATCATCTGAAAATTGTCTGTTCATATCCTTTGACCATTTATCAATTGGAGAATGGCTTGATTTCTTATAAATTAAAGTCAATTCTCTCTATATTTTGGAGATGAGGCCTTTATCAGAACCTTTAACTGTAAAAATGTTTTCCCAATTTGTTACTTCCCTTCTAATCTTGTTTGCATTAGTTTTGTTTGTGCAGAAACTTTTTAATTTAGTGTAATCAAAATGTTCTATTTTGTGATCAATAATGGTCTCTAGTTCTCCCTTGGACACAAACTCCTTCCTCCTCCACAAGTCTGAGAGGTAAACCATCCCATGTTCTTCCAATTTATTTATGATTTCGTTCTTTATGCCTAAATCTTGGACCCATTTTGATCTAATCTTAGTATGTGGTGTTAAATGTGGGTCCATGCCTAGTTTCTGCCATACTAATTTCCAGTTTTCCCAGCAGTTTTTGTCAAATAATGAATTCTTATCCCAAAATTTGGGATCTTTGGGTTTGTCAAACACTAGATTGCTATTTTTATTCACTATCTTGCCCTGTGAACCTAACCTATGCCACTGATCAACTAGTCTATTTCTTAGCCAATACCAAATGGTTTTGGTGACTGTTGCTTTATAATATAGCTTTAAATCAGGTACACTTAGACCACCTTCCTCTGACTTGTTTTTCATTAGTTCCCTTGCAATTCTCGACCTTTTATTCTTCCATATGAATTTTGTTGTTATTTTTTCTAGGTCATTAAAATAGTTTCTTGGGAGTCTGATTGGTATAGCACTAAATAAATAGATTAGTTTGGGGAGTATTGTCATCTTTATTATATTCGCTCGGCCTATCCAACAAGGGCAACTTTTTTTTAGGAAATTCTGATATCTGGATTGTAGTCTGTAAGTCACTTCCAGCTCCCATCATGCAACAACAACAATACATAACAAACAATAACAATAACCAGTCTAGGTCCAAACATCTTATCTTGGAACTTAGCAAAACTAGAGAGGGCATGATGGGGCTTTAGTCATGGGTTGTTCCAAACACAGTATTTTTGCATATCTTGTTCAGGTATTTTGGTAGTATTGGGCTCTTTGTGATCCCATTTGGGGTCTCTTGGCAAAGATACTAGAGTGGTTTGCCATTCTTTCTCCCAATCATTTTATAGGTGAGGAAACTGAGTCAAACAGGGTGAAGTGACTTGTCCAGGCTCATGTATATAGTGTATCTGAAGTTACATTTAAACTCAAAAAGATGAGGCTTCCTGTCTTTAGGTCCTGCACTTTATTTATTAAGCCACTTAGCTGCCATTTTGTATTTAATAAATAATATCTTTTCATTCATTCATTCATCCATTCTTACAATTACAAGTGTGACTCTTCTCCATACAAGTGTAATATTATCCTTATTTTACAGATGAATAAATAGAAGCCAAGAGAAACCAGGTCACACTGCTGGTACACTGAGATAAGGTCTGAACTCGAAGGTTTTGCCTCTCCTCCTCAGTACAAATCATGCCACAATTCCCCTTTACTCACAATGCCACGGACAAGAGGGAAACATTCAAATAAGCTGACAGAACACTAAAATTATTAGGCTATAAACTTATTTTTAAAAATTAAATCTATGTTTTCCCCCTTATCAATGAAATTTTCCCCAGAAAGTACTGAGAAGGAAGGAAAACCAAAATCTCAGTTACTAAGGGTAGCCAAGAAAAACAGATTCCCTCATTGACCATGTACAAAAAATGAATGTTAGGTTGTAAACTTGATAAAGGCTATAATGGCATGTTCATCTCTGTATCTCCACACCTAATGAGCATTTTCAATAAGCATTTGTTATAGCTATAACTAGAAGACTAGGCTTGGTCTAGGGCTCTAGCATCTAGGCTAAGGGTTCCTCCAGGGCAAAGCTTCTTAAATTGTGACTCACAGCCCTAAGTGGGGTTGCATAACTGAATGTGGGGGTCATGAAATTATGATTTATTATAGTGAATGTTTGATTTGTTTATCTATTTTATATGCCTACATTTCTGACTTCAGGGAAAAATTTCTCCAGCAAAAAGAGGTCATGAATGGAAAAAATAAATTTTTAAATTTTTTATTATTAAATATTTTTATAAAATTTGCTCTAAACTGTGCATACCCTTTGATCAAGCAGTCTCACTTTTGGGTCTGTATCCCAAAGAGATCATAAAAGAAGGAAAAGGATCCACATGTGCAATAATGTTTGCAGCAGCTCTTTTTGTGGTGACAAGGAATTGGAAATTGAGGGTATGCCCTTAAGTTGGGAAATAACTGAATAAATTGTGGTTATCTTAATGTAATAGAATATTATTGTTATATAAGAAATGATGAGCAAGATGATTTCAGAAAAACCTGCAAAGACTTATATGAAACGATGTTGAATGAAGTGAATAGAACCAGGAGAACATTGTACACATTACCAGCAAGATTATGTGATGATCAACAGTGATGGACTTGGCTCTTCTCAGTAATGTGGTGATTCCAGGCAATTCCACTAGAATTGGGATGGAAAATACTATCAGCAAGAAAACAATGGAGTCTGAATATGGATTAAAATATAGTATTTTCACCTTTTTTGTTTGTTTGCTTTTTATTTCTCATGTTTTTTCCCTTTTGATCTGGTTTTTCTTGTACAATGACAAATATGGAAATACCTTTAAAATAATTGTACATATTTAACCTATATCAGATTGCTTGGTATCTTGGGAAGGAGAGAAGTAAGTAAGGGAAGAAGAAAAAATTGGAACAAAATCCTACAAAAATGAATGTTAGAAATTATCTTTGTGTGTCTTTGGAAAAATAAAATTGAGAAAAAAGAAGCTTTGCTCTATAGGGATACTTCTATCCCCATGGCTACTACCACCCCTGAATTTTGCTCCATAGTCTTCTATACAAAGATCTAGTGAGCAATGAACTTTCTGTCAGCCTATCCCTCCCCACTCAGATTCCCAAAGCTTTAACATGCTTCTTGTGGGAATGACTTCCTCAATCAGATCAAGAGAATAGGCATTATTACAGATTCATGCTAGGCATTGGGCTTAAATTCTGGAGATACAAAGAAAGACCAAAAACCTTCCTGTTTAAGAGCTGACAACCTAATAGAGAAGATGACCCTCAAATAACTACACACAAACCCAAAATATGCAGAATAAATTGTATATATTCTTGGAAAGATGGTACTAGCATTTTAAAAAATAATAATAGCTCATCTTTCAAAACATGCAAAATAGTTCTTAACATTCACCCTGCTAAACTTTGTGTTCCAAACCTCTGTCCCTTCCTCCTTAACTCCTCTTCCCCTATAGCAAGCAATTCCCCTATGGCAATCCAATATAGCTTAAACATGTGTAATTCTTTCAAAGATATTTCCACATTTATCATACTACATAAGAAAAAAAACAGATCAAAATGGAAAATGAGAAAGAAAAAGCAACAAGCAAGCAAACAACAACAACAACAAAGGTGAAAATATGCTTTGATTCACATTCAGTCTCCATCGTTCTCCTTGGATCATTCCATTTATCTCTCTTTATAACTCCCTTCTTCTTTCTACATTCATGTTCTTTCACCTAATCAGTGTTCAGAGTACTATGGGATTTCTTGGGTGGGAAAAATCTGAGGGACCACCTAATTCAACTCATACCTGAAAAAGAATTTCCTTTATAATGTATGCTACATGCAGTCATCTACTTGAAGACCTCCAGTTATGGAAAGCTCACTACCTGTAAAGCAACCTATTCCATTTTGGGACTGTCTCTACTACTTAGAAAGTTTTTCCTTAGTTCAAATCTAATCTATCTCTCTGCAGTTTCTACTTAATTTTTCTCAGTTTGACTTTCTAGTATCAAGAAGAATTACTCTTCCAAATGACTTCCATTTCAAATAAGGGGACACAGTCCTGTTACTTACCTTCTCAGCCTCAGTTTATAAATCTATAATACAAGACAAGATAGCATAACATTAATTTATTTAACAAAGATTTATTAAATGTCTGTTATTCAGAAATGTTTAAGAAAATGCATATCGAACATTGAAGTTTCACTTGAATTATTAACATTTTTCAATTACTTTCTTGTTTATCCAATAAACAAAACAGTAAGTAAATTCTTGATGTAGTAACATTTGTCAATTTACAGATTATAAATGCTCACATTGAAAATTTAATAATCAGCTACCACCACGTTGGTGCTGACTCTAGCACACTCTTGCAAAACACTGTGACAGTTTCTGGGGATGTAAAAACAAAATGACACAGCCCAAATAGTGGTTGCTTGGTGGTGAAGGAGATAGATAAAGTTCTGGTTCTGGAGTCAGGAAATTCAAATCTGACCTCCGGTACTTACTATCTGTAGGACACCAAGCAAGTCAATTAATTTTAGTCTGACTCAGTTTCCTTAACTGAAAAGTGGGAGTAACAATAGCACCACTCCCCCACTTAATATCTATGTATCTACTTGGGCAAACCAACTCCTGATTCCCACGCTGTGGTGCTGGAACTGACATTTGTTGAATGACTGAATCATACCAAGGAAAACAAGACCAATAATACCAAAGAGACAAAAATCTTAATGCTATTGGGAAATCGCTGTCATTTATAATGAAGAACATTTTGAGGAATAATTGAGTTCCTTTCCCAAGCCTCACAAATATGGCTGGTTATTAAAGCACATTATCTTACCTGATTCTATCTAGTGCTCTGTATGAAATAGTTTTTTACTTTCTTGCTATCAATGACATATTTCTAGTGACAGTTATTTGGGAAAGAAGTGTTGATATTTTTTTCTGGATCAATTGTCATTTGATTTGAAAAGTTATGACACATGGTTTAGGAAGGTGAGTTCAGTATTCCACAAGAAATTTCAAGGAAATTTTCAGAAATTTTCCCTTCAGGCACTAAGATTTCAGAGAATTTTGGATTTAAAAGGAACTCTGGAAATTGTCAGGTCTACCATATTCCTAGATGTTCCTCAAATTGGAATAAAGTTTCTTTATAAACATTTCAAAACTAGTGATATTTATCTTTCTAAAATATGAAGTTATCTACTTATTAAATTTTTGTATACAGAAGTTGTTCAATATGAGAATAAGTTTAATTTAG
Source organism: Sminthopsis crassicaudata (assembly GCF_048593235.1). Classification (NCBI taxonomy): domain Eukaryota; kingdom Metazoa; phylum Chordata; class Mammalia; order Dasyuromorphia; family Dasyuridae; genus Sminthopsis; species Sminthopsis crassicaudata. The sequence continues at coordinate 594,545,373 of NC_133618.1, forward strand.
ATCATAGATTAGAAGTGGAAGTTAGCTATTCTTAGATGATATCTATTCTAACTCTGGGACAGAGCCCTACCTGGAGTCAGGAAGAATTTCTGAATTCAAATCTGGTCAAAGACACTTACTAGCTGTGTGACATTGGACAAGCCACTTAAAACTGTATGTCTCAGTTTTCTCATTTATAAAATGAGCTGGAGAAGGAAATGATAGTATTTTTGCCAAGAAAACCCCAAATACAGGCAAGAAGAGTCAGATATGACTGATATAACTGGACAACAGCAACATTCTAACTCTGCTGTTTTCAAATAAGGAAACAGATCCAGAGGAATTAAGGGTTTCCTAACTCTCATTTCTATTGTAGGATGATTGCACACTCTTAAGGTCCTTAAGGCCAATGCTTATGAATTCAAACAGCATATTTCAACTCCCCACATTATCTGTGGCCCAATAAATCTGGTTCACACTGAGCTAGTAAAGTTCTCTCACTTTACAGATGAGTAATTTGAGGCTCACAGAAATTATATGACTTGTCCAAGGTCAGGAAATGAGATAACAGCAACACTAAGATTTAAAACCAGATCTCTTGACTTCCAGTAAGGCAACAAGCATTTACAAATGACCCTGTGAAGTGCTGTGGTTATTAAAAAAATTAAAAAAAAATAAAACAGAGTCTTTGCCCTCAAGGAGCTGACATTCTTTTTTTAATTGTTATTTTCTCTTTCTATAAAAGTTTTATATAAACCTTTACGTTCAAAACATATTCATAGATAGTGTTCAATCTACACCCTTGTAAAATCTTATGCTCCAAATTTTTCTCCCTCGCTTCCCCTTCCCCTCTCCCCTAGACAGCAAGTTGTTCAATATAGGTTAAACATGTACAATTCTTCTATACACATTTCCATAATTATCATGCTGCACAAAAAAAAAGATCAAAAAGGGAAAAAATGAGAAAGGAAACAAAATGCAAGCAAACAAAACCAAAAAAAGATGAAAATATTATATTGTGATCTGCACTCAGTCCCCACAGTTCTTTCTCTGTATGCAGATAAATCTCTCCAATACAAGTCCATTGGAATTGGCCTGAATCATCTCATTGTTGAAAAGAATCACAAAGGAGCTGACATTCTAACAGTAAGAAAACACATTAATAACTAAGCACACAAAAGATATACAGAGAGCAGATGAAGGACGATCTAGGAGGGAAAATCACTAAGAACTGAAGAAATCATAACACGGCTTTCTGCAGAAGATGGGACCTAAGCTGAGCCTTGAAGGGAGCTAGGAAAATGAGGTGGAGGTGAGTGAGGGGGCAGAAAACTGCAGGCATGGGGGACAAAGCTGATCATAGAGTGTATAGAGGGAAGTAAAGTATCAGAAGGCTGAAGAGGTAGGAAAGTGATAGGTTATAATGTAGCAAGGAGAGGGTTTTATATTTTATTCTAGAAAATAATAGGGACCCATGAGAGGTTAATAAGTGAGAGGGGAGAAGGGATGATATAGTCAGACCAATATTTCAGCAAAATAATTTTGGTAGCTGAATAGAAGATAGATGAGAAAGACTTGAAAGAGGGTCTCTTATCAGAAATCTATTGTAATAATTCAGGAGAGAGGTGATGAGGGCCATAAGTAGGATGGCAGCTATGGGAAGTGAGGATTTCTACTTGTTCATTTGATCAGGTCAGGAACATCTCTCCTACTATTCAGTCCCAAGAGAACCGTGTCAGGAACAGACACAGAATTTAGTGTCACAGAAATAGTAATCTTCTCTTACTATCCCCATTCCTTTACTGTTATGACCAATGTGAGAAAAGTAAACAAATGTGAAAGAAATTTAGACTAAATATCCCAGGCAAATATTTTTTTCTTTTTAAAAGTTTTATTCATGCCTTTTATTTTTACATTATAGTCATTCTCTTTCTTATCCCAAATGAATCTGGGATTGTAAAAATAACAACAATAACAAAATGAAACAAAAATGAAAAACCTTTTAAGAAATAGTGACTTTTTGACAACATATGTACCTTTTTGCCCTTGTAGATCCTTATCTCTCCATTGAATGTGGGAGAAGCTTCAAAGAAACATTTTTTTCAAGGAAACATTTTTGAAGATTCTTTAACTCCTTTGAATTCTGATGAACTCATCAAAAGTGTAATATATCTGCCCAATACTATATGAGAAGGAGGAAGAAGAGAAAGAGAAAGAAACTGGCTGACACTTTCTTAGATTTTGCAGTGTCAGTAAATCTGTTTTCTTCTTTCTTCTTCTTCTTCTTCTTCTTCTTCTTCTTCTTCTTCTTCTTCTTCTTCTTCTTCTTCTTCTTCTTCTTCTTCTTCTTCTTCTTCTTCTTCTTCTTCTTCTTCTTCTTCTTCTTCTTCTTCTTCTTCTTCCTCTGCTTCTTCTTTTCTGCTTCTGTATCTTCTCCTCTTCCTCCTCCTGTATCTTCTCCTCTTCCTCCTCTTTCTCTTTCTTATTTTTCTTCTTCCTTTTTCTTTCTTGTCTCCCTCCTCTCTTCTATTTATCACATCCACAAAGTATTTTACAGTTTTATAAAACACTTTCTCCAAAATAATTTTGTGACTTGAGTAGTAGTAGTATAAGTATCATCTCTTTTTTTGTAGATAAAGAAACTGAGTCTGAGAGAAATTAAATGACTTACTTGTAGTAAATTGCTATCAAGATCTAAAGCTAATAAGATTCAAGTCTCAAAGTACTGCTTCATAATAACTGAGAAATGGCAAGTTAGGAATGCTAGTGTTTTCTTTGTGTGTGAAAAAAGAAGGAGAAAGAGGCTGCTTTAAGAGGGCAACAAAAGCTCTGTAAGTGTGGACAGAATGTCCTTTTGGGAGGCCACCCCAGATTCATCAAATCATCAGATGACACAAACTGGGATGGATAGCTAAATTATAATCCAAAAAGATTTCAACAAGCCTTAGAAGAATGGACTGAAATTAATAAAAAGGAATTTAATAAAGATAAATTTTTGAAAAGTCTTACACTGGCCTTTAAGAAATCATCTGCAACAAATATAATGGAGGGGAATGGAACAAACATTTATTTTAAGTCACTTTTCAGTCATGTCCAGTTCTTCATGACCTCCTTTAAAGTTTTTTTAACCAAAGATCCTGGAGTGGTTTATTATTTCCTTCTCCAGCTCATTTTACAGATGAGGAGACTGAAGCAAACAGAGTGAAGTTGTTTGCTGAAGGTCACATAGCTAATATGTTTATGAGGCCAGATGAACTCAAGAAGAAGAGGCTTCCTGCTCTGTGCACTATGAAGCCACTTAGCTTCCCACCTACTATGTGTTTTGCACATTTCAAGTAATATCTCATTTTAGCTTTACGACAACTTTGTAAAGTAGGTGTTATTATTATCCCCATTTTACATTTGAAGAAACTGAGGTAAGTAGCAGTTAAATGATTTGCTCAGGGTCACACAGTTAATGTTTGAGGTTATATTGAGCTCAGGTCTCCCTGACTCCATTAGAGTACAAAATCCTTGAGAGCAGAAACTAGCTTTCCTTTTTAATTGTATCATTATTGCTTAGCATGTTACCACATAGTAAATTCTGAATAAATGTTTATTGTTTAAGGTTTAGGCCCAGCTTTTTATTCACCCTGCCAGGTAACTATAAACAATAATTCACATAAAAAAGACATGGTGATTCTGATGGACATCAGTTTTAGTAGAAGTCAGCAATATGATGAACCAGCTGAAGAAAGTTTGGTGGTATTAGATTGCATTAATAGAGGTCTAGTTTCCAGAATAAGGATGGGCAGTGTTGTTATGCACTTTGAAAAGCTACAGAAGGAGATTATAATGCTGAGAATCCTCAAAAGCATACCATTATCAGGATTGACTAGAAGAATGGGAAAAGCATTCACTGGAGATAGAAGACCAGGAACAAATTCTGCCTGTAACACTTGAGTGAAAAAGCATGATTTTAAGTGTTTACTTTGTTCCCAAGCACTGTGTTAAACTCTGGGGATACAAATACTTTAAAAAGAGACAGTTTGCTTTAAGAAAGTTTGCATTCAAAATGTACATGGCAGCTTTTTTTGTAGTGGCAAGAAGCTGATGGATGCCCATCAGTTGGAGAGTGGCTAGATAAGTTATGGTATATGAATGTTATGGAATATTATTGTTCTATAAGAAATGACCAACAGGATGATTTCAGAAAGGTCTGGAGAGTCTTACATGAACTGATGCTGAGTGAGATGAGCAGAACCAGGAGATCATTGTACATAGCAACAACAAGATTATACGATGATCAGTTCTGATGACGTGGTTCTTTTCAACAATGAGATGATTCAAACCAGTTCCAGTGACCTTGTGATGAAAAGAGCCATCTGCACCCAGAGAGAGAATTGTGGGAACTGAGTGTGGATCACAACATGGCATTTTCATTCTTTCTGTTGTTGTTTGCTTGAATTTTATTTTCTTTCTCATTTTTAAACTTTTTGATCTGATTTTTCTTGTGCAGCAAAATAATTGTATAAATGTGAATACCTATATTGTATTTAACATATATTTTTACCATGTTTAATATATATTGGATTGCATGCCATTCAGGGGAGGGAATAGATGGAAGGAGGAATATGAACACAAAGTTTGTTGAAAAATTATTCTTTTTTATAACTTTTTATTGGCAATACATATGCATGGATAATTTTTTACAACATTATCCCTTGCACCCACTTCTGTTCCAACTTTTTCCTTCCCTTCCTCCACCCCTTCCCCTAGATGGCAAGCAGTCTTATACATGTTAAATATGTTATATATATCCTAAATACAATATATGTGTGCAGAATCATACAGTTCTTTTGTTGCACAGGAAGAATTGGATTCAGAAGGTAAAAATAACCTGGGAAGAAAAACAAAAATGCAAGTAGTCCACATTCATTTTATAGTGTTCCTTCTCTGGGTGTAGCTGATTCTGTTCATCATTGATCAATTGGAACTAAATTCTATATTCTCTTTGTCAAAGATATCCACTTCCATTAGAATACATCTTCATACTGTATTGTTGTTGAAGTATATAATGATCTCCTGGTTCTGCTCATTTCACACAGCATCAGTTCATGTAAGTCTCTCTAATCCTCTCTGTATTCATCCTGGTGGTCGTTTCTTACAGAACAATAATATTCCATAACATTCATATACCACAATTTATTCAGCCATTCTCCAATTGATGGGCATCCATTTATTTTCCAGTCTCTAGCCACTACAAAAAGGGCTGCCACAAACATTCTTGCACGTACAGGTCCCTTTCCTTTCTTTAGGATCTCTTTGGGATATAAGCCTAGTAGTAACACTGCTGAATCAAAGGGTATGCACAGTTTGATAACTTTTTGAGCATAGTTTCAAATTGCTCTTCAGAATAGTTGGATTCATTCACAACTCCACCAACAATGTATTAGTGTCCTAGTTTTCCCGCATTCCCTCCAACATTCATCATTATTTTTTTCCTGTCATCTTAGCCAATCTGACAGTTGTATAGTGGTATCTCACAGTTGTCCTAATTTGCATTTCTCTGATCAATAGTGATTTGGAACACATTCATATGAGTAGAAATAGTTTCAATTTCATCATCTGAAAATTGTCTGTTCATATCCTTTGGCCATTTATCAATTGGAGAATGGCTTGATTTGAAAAATTATGTTTGTATATGTTTTGAAAATTAAAAAAAAACTCCAATAAAAAAAGAAAATGTGCATTCTTTTTGTTATTGTTGTAGTAAGTGGAGTAAGAGAGCTGGAGACAGTTTAGATGATTCCTATTTTGCTGGCAACATCAAAAGCATCCTAGTCTGGATCAAGCCAGACATTGGCTTTTTCTCTCCAAGGACTGTACTGGGTTATCTTGATATCATGTGGCTGCTTTGCTACCTGCTTGATCTGCTCTTTATTGACCTTGATGACCACAATGTCCTATGTCTAGATAGCAGATTCAGTAGTCAAGGGAAACTTGATGGCACAGTAAGCAAACTTGTTTTTTTGAGAGTCATGTCTGTGAGGATATTTGAGCTGCTTTCAAAGTCATAAGGTCTTAGAACACTGGAAGGTGGGAAACATTTGGATCTTCTTTTTGTGGTTATGGGCATCCTTGAACGCTGCCTTCTTGGTTGTCAAGTCCTTCAACTTGGCTTCTGTCTAGGAGAGGAACAGCCACTTTCTTCTTCATCTTAGTGGAAGAAGATCTTGGAAGAAAGCAAGAGGTTTACATTCTAATAGGGGAAGACACACATGAGAGAACAGGACTGGGCACGATTGTTTTGTTCTGGGGGAGTGTGTGGTAAGTAAATGGTTACCATATTACCATATGTTTCAGGGAAGAGACTGTTTTAGCCTTTCCATTAGACTGAATGTCTTCATTAGATTGTGAGTTCTTTGAGGACAGGAAATGTATTTTGCTTCTTATTATATTCCCAACATTTAGTACAGATCTTGACACATAGTGTCCTCAGTTGTAAAATGAGTTGTAAAAAGATTTGTAAAAATCATTCCAGTGTCTTTGCCAAGAAAAACCCCAATAGTGTCACAAAGGGTAGTACATGACTGAGATGACTGAACAATGACAACAACAAAGCAATGTATAATAAACCAGGCATATGGCTGCTATTTTTTTCTTCTACACAAGAGACTTCTAAGCAAGCATTAATAAAGACTTAAGCAAGAAGCAATAGTAACATAACTACTATTACACTCTCTTGGGAGGTTGTTACATAAACCAACAAAACATGAGACATTTTGTTCAGCTGCCGAATTAGGATTTCTCCTTCACTTCTGCCACGGGGTAGGGACAGACAGACCACCCAGGGTTTATTGAATTATTCCAAAGTGACAATCTCTTTTTTTTCAGCCTCAATTCTTTAGAACAGATAGAAGTACAAGATCATTACTTGGTAAGGTGTGCTCTGTTTAGAGCCAACCACAAAAGGCTACTATTTATCCCAATTACAGAAGCTTTGGAGGAAAGAAGCAGGCATAATGACTTGGGTTCCAATTCCATCCCTGACTCATACTGGTTGTATGATCTTGGACAAGTACCTTAATCTTTCAGTGTTCTAGGCTACTTTCTAAATTGCAGATAAAGTACCTTCCTATATTCTTAGAGGGAGTTTCCTTACTTAGGAATTCCCATCACAAGTCAAGTTCCTAACCCAACAGAAGCATTATTGATGAATCAATCAAGAAATTTTTGAGCATATTATATCAGGATTTCCTAGTTTAGAATACTATACCACTAGGAGTTGTATGATTATCAAGGGATTATCAGGAATGTTTAGCAAATAAATAAATTATCTTATTGAAATTCATCATACTATTTTATTTCTTGTGTGTATGTTAAACTCAAGACCTTATTTAATTTCACATTGCAGAGGGGATACTGGGAAGATTACTGAAAGCAAAGAATACAGGGTTTTTAATGCTTGGGAACCCTTGCAGGGTACTAAATTAGGCCTTGTGGGTATTAAGAAGAGCTACAATGAATTTACAATCTAGCTGGGAAGAGTTCACTAATATGAAAAAGTACCAGAATAATGCAAGAAAAGATATATAATTCGATGCTAAATTGTATAGAACAGATTCTAAGGACTGCGTGAGTTTGAAGAAGCTAGAGATCCATGAAAGCTGGAGTGGTTGAGAGGACTTTATGGAGGAAACAGAATTTTAGCTGTGTTTGAAAGGATATATGGAACAGAGGATAAAGGGAAATTACAATATTACTATGCCCCCAAAAGTCATTTTTTATCATTACCTCTTTGGGTCAATGCTGCTGGCTACTTACTCATCTCTACTGACAGGTCACATTTGTTTTTAGAGTGTATATCATCCAAGTAACAGTAATGGGAAAGAGGATAATTAGTAGTATTGTTGGTTGTTCTGTCAGTTGTTGTCCTTAATTCTCATAAAGGACCAAAATGAAAATCACTATGTTAGAATTAAATTAGAGTGTGTCTGACTGTGGCTGATCAGAGCAATCAGAATGTTCTACCACAGGTCCAGCAAAAAATAGGTCATTAGTGAACATTTGGGGTGGATTCTCTAATTTGCTCATTTCACATTTCCTTTGATTTATTTTAATTCTGCTTTGTTCATAGAGCACAGTACCTTCTCTGACAAGGGCGTGCCATGCTAGCAGGTCCTGTGCCAGTGTCTCCCATGTCATACAATCAATTCCAAAGTTTCTCTCAAGTGTCTTCATATTGATTTTTTTCTGACCACACTGAATTCTTGTCTTTTATGATGTCTCTATAAATTAGTCTTTTAAGCTAAAATATCAAAAAGAAAAAAAATTTAATTGTACTCCACTTCTTGCAATAGAACAAAAAAAGAATATAATTGACTCCAACTTTTAATTATGATTACTCTGTCTTTCTACTACTAGATGGAGAAAAGTCAAAGGTTAGCAAAGCCTACAGCCAATAGGGAAGGAATCACTCGATCAAATAATTTGGCAAAATTAAGCATCTCTTATTCTCCAAGCAACATGCTGGGTGCTAAGGATGCAAAGGAATGCTGGGGTGGGATTTGCCTGAGGTCTGTAGTTATTGAGGGGGTTGGGAACAGAGGATGTTTATTGAATAAATGAACAAATGGATCCATGGACATCTTGTAAGCAGATAATTTAGAGAGCCGATGATGAGGCAATAAACAAGAACAGATGCTGATGATAAATAAACCAGCCCAGAATTTCAGCACGACTTCCAGGAAGGAATGGAGGTGAGACAGGACATGGAAACAGATTTCAGCAGACAATGGGTACCAAGAGAGTAGATTTAGAAAAAAGAAAGCTGGTAAAAATGAAGATACACGTTGGTGCATGATGCAGGCTGATTCTTAATGGGGAGTTGGACTTGTTAATCAGCTGGATCATGTTTCTTAGAGAAATTGGACTGCAGTGACTTCAGACTCAGGCAATCGCAATACTTGCAGGGTGACACACCCTGGGGGCGATTTCCTTTTGTAGCTGTTCCTGGCTCCTCTTCAACATCCAAAGTATCTCGCCAAGGTTCTACCTCAGTAGACACTCCATGCTACTTACTAACTGGAAATTAGATCATTTTTTTTTTCTTTTTTGTCTTTGAGATGGAGAGGAAGTTGCTGGCGAAGCTGACATGTTTCTTGGGGCTTGGTTCTGTACATTTGGCCAAGACAAGAAGGGGCTCAGGAGAATGACCCTTTATCTCACATAGGACCGAGAGTTTTTGATGTTTATTTGGAATCCTAATTGCCTACTTTCTATTATGTTGTTCCTTGCAGAGCCACTGGTGAGTGGCTGGAAGTGGGTGCACGCAAACAGGCTGTTTATGCAAAAGCATCTGGAATCAAAGCCATTTTAAAAAATGCATTAATGGCTCATTTTTCCATGAAGCAACTTCTAGCTCCTTTTAAATTTATGATCAAGTCATTGCTTTTCTACTGGGAAAATGGAAATATTTATTGTCAGGAACACACTAGGCACTATTGTTTTCTTCTACTGAGTTAACATTTGGGCCAGATTTGCTGGGGTGATAGAACTCCTCTTTTTGAAGGAGTAGGGGAGGTGGATTCTGGTATGAATGAAGTAAGAGAGATGATCTTAATTTGTTTTCCTATCAGAGTCATAAACTCATAAAATGCTCAGGGCTTCCAAGCTTTGTCTGTATGCTTTTCTCACTATACCTATCTATTATGCTAGTTTGCATATATATTCATTTATTTTCTACAGTTTTTTTTACTAACAGTTCCCAAATAAGACAAGACCCCAGTATGATGTAGAAATAAAAGGTTAATTACTAGATAAATACTCAGAAGACCTGAGTCTTGACTAAGAACCTTAAACTCTGCCATAATTTTTTACTCTGAAAAATAAGAAGGTTGGATTGGATAATTTGTAAGATTCCTTTTCATATTTGAAATTTAGTGATGAAGGAATTTTAAAATTCCATAGTATTTATAACTAAAAAGTCTGGTTCAAAACTTAGCTTACATTTACTACTTAGGCAAGTTGCTTCCCTTCTCTGGGCTCAATTTCCTCATCTGTAAAACTAGGGAATTAGATTAGATGTCCTCTAAGGTCTTTTCCAGTTCTAACTTTCCCTGTAATTCTCTGACTTGAACAACACTTTATGAACAACAAAATTCTTCCCATCACTTATCAAACAGTTTTTCTTCACGCTCCATAGCGTTTCTCCCTAATTGTCCTCAAATGATGTTGTGTTGACAGCACAAATCAAGGATACTTTGATTTTAGGATGATTAAGATGAGATATTCCAAAGGGATACTTGATGAACAGACAAAGTACACTATGTATGTATGAATCAAAATCATCACTTCACCATTCTTCCCTCACTACCTCCAACTTTTCTCCCCCCTTAAACAAACAAACAACTAATGAATTACTGGACTGAGAGGAAAAGAAAACCTTCCAAATTTCTCTCAGCAGGAGGCTAAGTGTGCTGTACAGTGCCCAGAAATGGGCTCATTAGTTTTAACAGGAGTGGTCTGTGTAGTCTCCCTTACAGAAGCCTACAGATTGGTGCTAGGTGAGATGACTCATTGTCAGGGCTTGTGAACCAAAAACCTCAATTCATTGGACCCACTTTACTTTTACCCAGACTAATATGGTATGAAGGGCAAGGATTAGGGGGCCAGAAGCTTTTGATTCCATGGAGCTTTTCAGCACAAGAGAAAAGCAACAACTAAGCAGAACTATGGCAAAGTGAGTGGAGAGATAGTTTTGCTGAAAGATCCAAGTCCTACATCGAATGGCTGTATCACCCAGACCAAGACACTTAACAATCTCTTTAGAGAGGCAATTTTCTAAGACTATGTTGCAGAGAAAATGCCAACCTAAATTGGCATGGAGATAGTTTCCTCATCCAGATTGTTCTACCAATGAAATCACAGGTACAATCTCTATTGTAATCATCGCTAAGTTTTTTACATTTGTAAGGTCTAAAATTTCCAAGTTTATTATCTTTTTGGATCTCATTTGGAGACACAATAGTAGCTAGGGGCAGTGGTGGAATAGAAAGTATTCCTGGACCCAGTAATGGAACGTCAAAGACAATAATCCATTACAGTTGTATGTGCTGAAAGCTATGTGGTCCTGGGGACAGTTAGGTGGTGCTGTGAATAGAACACCAGGCGTTAAATCAGGAGAACTCGAGTTCAAATCCAGTCCGAGACACGTATTAGCTGTTTGATCCTGGACAAGTCACTTAACCCCAAGTGCCTCCAAAAATAAAACTATGTGGCTAGAGTTAAGGGGAGCCATGTGGCTAAATGGTGGGATCTCTAGAACCTCAATTTATTGGATAAAAGAAGGGTGAATTCCTGAACAGTGAGTTTCAAGTGAGTTTTAGGACCAGTTCTTTTGGTTAATAACAGGAGATGCTGGCCATTATCAAGCTCTTTGGGAATAGATAGTAGAAATAGTCTTGTAACTAGAGGAACAATAGAGAACTGAGGCTTAAAAGAGAGAAAGTGACTTGCTTTAGAGGGAACAAAAGAAGTGAACTTTGTTCTCTACTACACTACATGACTTATTCAGGTGGTGTAGGTCTAAAGAGAAGAGGGTCGTTTCTTTACCATCCTTACTTTTATTGTCCACCAGGGTGTCTCCAAGCTTTTTAGGATATTATATAAATCCGATTACATGGATTCCTTGAGATGAACAAGAAACATCTTAGAATGTTGAGGGAGATGAGTTGCCTCTCTGGCAATCCCAAGCATTTCCTTTATAAGGAAGAGCTAAACCAGAGGATGGCACACAATCTGGGCAACTGGGAGAACTGCATCATTTGTTCATGGGCAACAGTGAAACTTTTACATAGTTTCTGTATCTCTGAAAATTCTGAGGGAAAATGCATTTCAGTAAATAAACATATTATGTACAGTATTTATTTCACAGTGGGGAAAAAACTATGCATAATATATATTGCTAGTTTAAATGTTTCCTGGTAGCTGAGGATCTCATTACCAACTTCTGTAGATTCCTAACCATGAGCTAAATATGTTCTTTCCTTTTCTTGTGGAAAATCAGGATAGATACAAAGTGAGTCAAAGAAAAATGATTTGGGATCACCCCCAAGATTTAATTTGGTACATGTGGAGCCGTACATTGCTTAGGATTCCAAACCAGGGGCTATTGTCATCACTTTGCCTGTGATGGCATCTTTAAGAATACTTCTGGCATGAGTGGGTATAACCTATTAATACCCTCCATATCTTTTTTCATTGTCCTTTGTATAACATTACTTTATGTTCTCTATGTTTCAGACAATGGAACAAATAACTTTTCCTTAAGCTTTATGTTCTGTCTCCCATTTTGATTCCTTTCCCTAGCCAATCAATGATGCCTGGAATGCACTCCCTCTTCCCTTATATTCTTAGAATCCCCAGCTTTTATTAACACTCAGATTAAGGGACACAACTCCTACTTGCAGCCTTTTCTGGTCCCCCAAGGTGTAGATTTTCTCTTTTTTATGCAATGTGTAGAATGTAAATTTCTTGAGGACAGAAATGGTTTTGTTTTTGTCTTTATCTAGGATCTAGAACAGTACTTTGAACTTAGAAGAAGTTTACTAAGAAATATTCATTGAATTTAAATTTAATTCTGCCACTAATTAGGTGTATGTATGTCTTTTGGCAAATCATCTTACCCTTTTGGGACTAAATTTGCTCTTTCATATCTATCTCCTCTTTATTCATGTGGCCAGCCAGTGCTTTATCTCAGGTCTATGTCAATCAGGGCCATTTGATTATAGTAGTCAAACCAAACTACTGCCGTTTCCCAAATTCCTCCTGGGTTCTTTGATTATACTTTCCAATTCCCAAAATATAACTTTCTGATTCCCCCAATATCTGGAGGCTAAAATCCTTCAAAACCTCAAATTGTTGTTACCTTATTTATGAAATCTGCCTCCAACCTGCAAGTGGTAAGTAATCACTTTTCTCTGAATTATCATAGCACTTTCAGGCCATATACCATAGAAAGTTTAGATATCAAAGATAATATCATAAACAAATTAGGGGAGCAGGAAAGGAAATTTCTTTTATAACTATGAATAGGGGAAGAGGTCTTGAGGATCACAGGACAAAAAATGGTTATCTCAGATGAAAAGATCAAATGAAATTATGTAGATGAGAGCATCTGATAACTTAAACACTATAAAATATGAAAGATTATTAGCAATAATGTTTTACTTTTGGATTAGAATGAACAAAGCAATATTAAAATTTTATTTATTTTATATAGTATTTTATTTTTTCAAATACATCTAAAGATAGTTTTCAACATTCCTCTGCAAAACCCCATGTTCCAAATTTTTCTCCCTCCTTTCTTCCCGCCTCCTCCCCAAGCAAGACATCAAACAATCTGGTATTGGTAAAACATGTACAACTTTCATATTTGCCATGGTGAGCAAGAAAATTCAGATCAAAATGGGAAAAATCATAAGTCCACTGGAACTGCCCTGAATCATCTCATTGTTGAGGAGAAGAGCCAAGTCCATTAAAGTAGGTCATCACATAATTTTGTTGTTACTGTGTACAATGTTCTCTTGATTCTGCTCACTTCTCTTAGCATCAGTTTATATAATTGTTTCCAGGCTTTTCTGAAATCAGCTTGCTTATCATTTTTATAGAAAAATAATATTTCATTACATTTATATACTATAACTTATTTAGCCATTCCCCAACCAATGGACATCCACTCAATTTCTAATTTCTTGCCACTACAAAAAAGATTGCTAACAAATATTTTTTGCACATGTGAATCCTTTTTTCCTCTTTTATGATCTCCTTGGAATACAGACTCAGAGGCACTGATGGATCAAAGAATAAACACAATTTGATAGCCCTTTGGGCATAGAAGCAATATTTTAAATATTATCATTAACAATAATCATAAACATTATTTTGGGAAGTGTTTAATGTGACATTAGTAGAAATAAATAAAACATACTAATTGAACTGTTAAAATACCATAAGAAAGAAGGCAAATCTTTTTGGTTCCTAGTCTTTAGTCAATGATTCACAGGTACTGAATGTTGTAGTTTGTGCTATTTTTCAATTGGGAAGGAATTCTCTTGATGAAAGATATAAGGATCTGGAACTAGGAAACTCCTTGACTTTATAATTGTGACTAAACTTTGGGATTAGAAAATTTCCAAAAAAGTAATACATATCACTCCCTGCTGATTTTCTTAAATCTTCTCACCTTGTCCCACCCATAGGATCCTAGCATTCAAAGCCAACACTATTGTGTCTCCCTCCTATCTGTTTTTTGGTCTCTTTTCAAAAAGAAAATAGAAATGGCATTATTTCCTAAACACCTTGAAGTATCATGGTGATAGAGATCACAGCTATACACAGCTAGACAGCCAGCATCATTCAGTTAAAATGAACCTGATGAATCACTATAATTTGGAGCTGGCATTCTTCATTTAGAATGTCTTTCAAGATTGTCATAGTGGGAAGAACTTGTGGTAACATGTAATATCATTGTTGTATGCTTGTAACCTTAAGGGAAAAGGTCATTTCCTTGTCTCTGTTTTGCTAGAAAATCCCTAAAATGTTTTTACTGACTCCATCCTAAACCAATATTCTCTGTAAAATAGAATTTGGTTTAAGGTTTTCAGGTTTGGGTTTTTAGTACTATACAACTTGATTTGATCTCCAAAAGGACAGTGTTATTAGATCTCTCTTTTTTTAAAAATAGTTTTTATTTACCAGATAAATCCATTGGTAATTTTACAGCATTGACAATTGCCAAACCTTTTGTTCTAGTTTTTCCTCTCCTTCCCACCCCCAGATGGCAGGTTGACCAATACATATTAAATATGTTATGGTATAAATTAAATACAATATATGTATACATGTCCAAACAGTTGTTTTGCTGCACAAAAAGATTTGGACTTTGAAATAGTGTACAATTAACCTGTGAAGGTAATAAAAAATGTGAGCAGACAAAAATAGAGGGATTGGGAATTCTATGTAGTGGTTCATTGTCATCTCCCAGAGTTCTTTCGCTGGGTGTAGCTGGTTCAGTTCATTACTGCTCTATTGGAACTGATTTGATCCATCTCAGTGTTGAAGATGGCCACATCCATCAGAATTGATCATCATATAGTATTGTTGTTGAAGTATGCAATGATCTCCTGGTCCTACTCATTTCACTCTCATGTGTAAGTCTCTCCAGGCCTTTCTGAAATCATTCTGCTGGTCATTTCTTACAGAACAATAATATTCCATAATATTCATATACCACAATTTATTTAGCCATTCTCCAATTGACAGGCATCTGCTTAGTTTCCAGTTTCTGGACACTATAAAGAGGGCTGCCACAAACATTCTTGGACATACAGGTCCCTTTCCCTTCTTTAAGATCTCTTTGGAATATAAGCCTAGTAGTAACACTGCTGGGTCAAAGGTAACTTTTTGAGCATAATTCCAAATTGCTTTCCAGAATGGCTGGATGTATTCATAATTCCACCAACAATGTATCAGTATCCCTGTATTCCCACATCCCCTCCAACATTCTGCATTATCTTTCCCTGTCATTCTAGCCAATCTGACTAAGTCTCTTTTTTAAAAGACAATTTTGTACTATGGATCCCTCATACTAAAATTGTAGCTCAGCTCCAGCATAAGTAGGAAAATCACTACTACTATCTCAGAGTTCCAAGTTTTACTGTTGAGTCAATGGATAAGTCAAAAACAAGAAAAAAAGAAAGGGCAGGTTCCCTGAGTTAGTGAATTTAGAAAACGGCTCCTCATTATTCACATCCTGAGGAATGCAGACACTAAACTTCAATTTGATACTATTTTTTAAAGAAAAAAATAGAAAATATATACTTGATATAGTTTGTTGCTAACCCAATAGATAATGGTGGGTATTAGTAGGCTATAGCAGTAGTATAAAATAGAAATGGGGGCCACTAAATCTTAGATACAGTTCCTTGTATTTATTGACTTAGAAAAGTCAATTTTGCCACCTGCCTTAGAAAAACACATATTAATCTATAACATATTCAATGCAGAAACCCACATATTAATGTTGAATATAATATATTCTATTGTATTAAATTTTAATTACATTTTGATGTGATTGTAGATGCTTCTGCTTTATCATATACTGCCCATAATGACTGGTGCAGGTGTAATGAAAAGAGTAGTCAGATGCCCAGAGTCTAAAGGAAGTCACATTATTTCTCTGGGTTTCATAGTCCTCATCTATAAAAAAGTCCCCATTGGACTAGTTTGTCATTCATCTCTTAAATGATGATCCTTGATCCTGGAAGGAGTGTAAAAGAACATGGATGACATGAAAAGAATGTAAACTGGTCATATAGAAAAAGTGAGGAATAACAAATTGGGGAACCTTAATCCTACAGGAATAGTTACAAGATTTTGAAAGACTTAGTAAAAGGCCTCTGGCATCTTTAGTAAATCCTCTATGAAGGATTTGTAGGAAAACATGGACAGGATTATGTGCAGCATTAGGAAACATGAATAGTTTGGAATTTGCACTGGTCAAAGGAACAATTGTGTTGATTAAGGTCATGATCTGTTGACGTTTAAAACTAAATTTAGTCAGAAGGAATAAATTAGGGTCTTGGCTTTCCCAGATATTTAAATATTTCATGTTAGCTTATGGAGATTCTGGAGAAAGTGAAAAACTGGAAGTAAAATTTGTTATTATTCGCAATAATTATTATGAAAATCACCATTATACTTTTATCTTATTCTCAATTTTAAAAATGAGATTCAGACAGATAATTTGAGCATAAATCACAATCCCATTACTCTTCTTTTGTATTTTAATGTTCTGTAGACTATTTTGAATGATAGATGAAATAGCCACTTTTTAAAATTGAAAGGTTGAGATATAAATTAATTCATCTTCTGTGGAATCACTGAATGTATAATTAAGGCAACTACAGTAACAAACAGATCATTAGGGTTATGACATAGACCTCCTCATACAACTATATAGTTTAAGTTTCTTCTACTTTTGTTAATTGTTTGTCCAATGTGTCTGAATCTCTGTAACCCCGTATGGTTTGGTTTTTGTTTGTTTGTTTTTTTTGACAAAGATACTGGTGAGGTTTGTCATTTTATATTCCATCTCATTTTACAGATGAGGAAACTGAGTCAAACAGGACTAAGTGACTTACCTAGGATGACACAACTAGTAAGTTTCAGATTTGAATTTAAATTTTCCTCACTCTAGGTCCACCACTCAATCTATTGTATGATCTAATTTCCCATTTCTTTTACCAGATCTCTACAATTTGAAAGTAATTTTGAGGTTATGATTGCTAATTATATTTATATCTATTTAAAATGTTGTACATACATTTTATTTATCAATATTATGACCCTGTAATTGTAGGCAGCACTTTTGTTTGTAATGATCTAGATCTAGTAGGGTTTTTTTTTTTGTTTATGTTTTATAAAACTGCCATTTCAAGTTGTAAACTTTTGTAAAATTGTAAACTGCTTCAGTGGAGGAAATATTCACACCAATGAAACTGCAGATTTTTTAAGTATTGAAATCAGTACTTGAATTGGTAGAAAAATTATAAAGAATCTCATTACTGATATTCACATATAATCTTCAAACTTCATTTTTTCCATCCTTCCCTATATTGACTTATACTTGGACAATGATAGCTATAAAGTCATAGTCCCATACAAATTTTCTTCTTGATATATAGATATGTATATATGTGTTATATGTATATACATGTATGTATATGTATATTGTGTGTGCACATATATGTATTGTATGTGTAATACACACTTATTCTGTCTCATTCCCACTGCTCTCTTCCCACAGAACAATTTTGAAAAAAAACCCAAAAAACCCTTCACAACAAAGATAATCCAGCGAATCAAATTCCTACATTGGCTACAGCTGATTCATTGAATTTTCTGGGCTATTTGGGAGTTTGTATTTCTGGTGTGAGGGTTTTTTATTTGTTTATTAAGGAGAATTAGTTTTTGGTGAATAATTCTAGCCACTTTATTGAGTCTATTCTAGTCTTTCTATCTGGTACATGCTAAAATTTTGCAACCTATAATGCTATGTTACATAGTTTTTACCCATCTGTTGCATAAAAAATTTGCATCGATCGCTATATCCAACCTCCTTAAGAATAATCTTTTAAAAAAAAAATCTCTGGTGAGCCTAAATACTATGTTAAATCCCTCTACTCCTTTAAAGCAAATGTACATGACTTGCCCCTTTGTGAGTTTCTTTCTTTGTCAACATATTGTTGCTTGAGTTCATATGAATGTAATTTATGGAGCATCCTTATTTTCTAGATGTTTCATAAGCTCTGTCTAGAAAGAAATCACTTTTGGTTGTAACTCAACAAATAAAGCAGCATGTGCCTATAGTTAGCTTATACTCTTGCTTTGAGAAGTGAAGTCTGCTTGTTTCAAAAGTATTTCTGTAGATTTTTAATTTATTGATTGTGTACTCTGAGAATATCTTCATCTTGTCTCCCTGGTGATGAAATATCAATCTTCTCGGCCTTAGAGTGATGACTCTTGTGAATATATTTCATTAACATCATTATAGTTGTTGTTTGGGCATTTTCTAGCTTTGTTGTTATTGTTCATTTTACTGGGACAAATATATAACTTTAAACTGGTATTATATGGATAGTTAACTGTCCTGAAATTTTTCCCCACTAAGCTTTGACTTCAGGATGCCAGTTTCTCTCTTAATACACATGATCTCAGCATTATCTTGATAGTGTTATATATGATGTATCTTCCCTGAAACTAACCAAGGTATTTATACATATCATCTTCATCCATGTTTAATTTGACTTCTAGATGGAAGGTCAAAGTCTTTGGTCTTCATTATTTATTGGATAACACTGCAGTCTCTATTCCTTTTTTGACATAATTTTATACTTATACCTCTGAATTCCATTTTGATAGAAAAAGTTTCTATAAAATAAAATAGCTGTTTGACGAAATTTTCAGCAAAACCATATAACTCATCATTTATGTATACATTAAGTAACTAATATTATGTTTTGGTAAAACTCCCCTTTTGGCTTGAAAATCACATTCAGTTCTATTCAAAAGTAATAAATAATGGATTTAAGGAAGACAGAATTTATATCAGGCTTAAATTTACTCCCTTGAAGATGTTATGTTTTATAGCCATTGTTTTTGGCATTTTAGGGTTTAGTAGCATGTTTTAAGCAGAGACCAATTTTCCATTTGGAATATTTAGTAATGTAATATGTACACTCTGGATCTATTTTGTACATTTAAAAGAGAGAAACCAAGACAAAGTATTTGGGTATAATAAAGGAAAAGTAAATGTAATGGTGCTTTCTGGTGATTGGTTCAATAATTAATGAACCAATAATTAGTTGGTCTTTATACATTCTTTGCTTTTTTAGCCTCTCAGGCAATATGTTACTTTGTTGTAACTTTATATTTTTTGAATGCTACAAGCTTTTATATGAGATATATCCATACATAACTGACTTATATTAGAAGAAGTCACTGGTATCCTTAGTGCTTAGCATAGTGCCTGGTATATAGTAGGCACTTTATAAATGTTGATTGATTGGTATCCTCATCTTTTGGTAATAAATGTGGTAGTTTCTTTTAAGAAAGATGAGATCAGATTTGCATCAGAGAAGTTGGGGAAAATGATCTGCTAGTGATGATCCATGTGCCATGTAAAGCATTTGAATTAATAACTGGATCTTATCTGGGTCTGCCACTCTCTATTTTTTCAGGGAAACTAGAATTTCAATGTCATCTCTTTTGATGAGACTGCTGTGTTATTCATTGTATCAATAGCACACAAAATGTCTGTTTTAAATTTGATTCAAGTTGCATTTTTTGTGGTATGAGTCCTCTTTTGGTTATAGAGACAATTCAAAAATTTCCACCCTCTTTTTCAGGGGTTCTCTCCCTCTTCCAATTTTTTTTTGCTTCTCATGTCTCTAAAATATAACTTTTATTGTTATTGGATTAGTTCTCTTGGTTTTTGAAAGTGTTTCTTTAATTGTATGTCATATTTTCCTACACCTTTGCCTTTTTTGAAAATTTAAAAATTAAGAATATCAAGAATTTCTGGTATATTTTTTCTTGATTCTATTCTATATTTATTATTTTTTTTACATAGTATAACATGTATGATCTTCTTCCTTTGCCTTGATGAGGCAATAAGATGTTTAGGTTTTTTTAGTGAATATATATATTCAGGGAAGCCAGTCAGGGATATTCTAAGATGGCTCTATGTTCTTTCCCATGGTCCTTCTGCAGTAATTACAATTGTACATACATGGTTCATGATGGATGTATCAGATATCAGGTTTTTTTTGGGGGGAAACTTTGATTTGCACTTAGAGTTCACCAATTTTCTCTCTAAAGATAGCTAATATTTCTTAATTCTGAGGTTTTTGGAATTGTCATGAATCATTATATTGAGCTGAGATAGCCAAGTCCATCACAGTTGATTGTTGTTACAATATTACTGTTATTATGTGCAATGTTCTCCTAGTTCTGCTCACTTTATTTTGTATCAACTCATATAAATCTTTCCAGGTTTTTCTGAAACTTTCCTTTTGTCATTTTTATAGTACAATATCTTTATAACTATATAGCATAACTAATTTAGCCATTTTCCAACTGATGGTCATCTCCTCAATTTCCAGTTCTCTACTATCATAAAAAAGCTGCTATAAATATTTTTTATATATGGATCCTTTTCCTTTATAATCAAACTCTTTGGAATAGAGACCTAGGAGCAGTATTGCTGGGTCAAAGACTATGTACAATTTTATATTCCCAGATCATCTCTTTTTCCAAATCATTCAATATATTGACATATTTTTTTAACCAACTGCTTAATTCTTTGTAAATCCAGAAAATCCAGCAAAACTAGATTTTCTATACCTTTAAAATCTTCAGCTTTTCCTTTGTT
Organism: Sminthopsis crassicaudata; assembly: GCF_048593235.1. Lineage (NCBI taxonomy): Eukaryota > Metazoa > Chordata > Mammalia > Dasyuromorphia > Dasyuridae > Sminthopsis > Sminthopsis crassicaudata. Next base: position 594,566,329 of record NC_133618.1, read on the forward strand.
CAGATTTATGTAAACCCTTGATTTATTTTCTTATTTCATCTAATCTCAGTTCAGGAATGAAGTAATATCTTTTACTTGACCTAATTGATCTGCTATAAATAGATTTTAAACTTGAAGCTGATGATATGATTGCCAAAAAACAAGCAAAAACTCAGGAAAAAAAACACTATAAAATGCCTATGATTGCATGTATCTGCTTCCAATTTTGTCATGATGTAATATTGGCACATAATAAAAGCATTTACATATTCAGTCTATCACTAGTGGTTTACCCACTAGAGGGATCAACATCTTCTGTAAAACAACATTTAGATAAAAAAAAACATCTCACACCATGTACTTAGATGAGTCAAATGAGTGCCTTATTTAGACATAAATGTGACACCTTAAGCAAATTATAGGAAAAAGGAATAGTTTACCTGCCAAATCTATAAGGAAGGGAAGAATTTATGACCAAGCAAGAGATAGAGAACATTAAAATGCAAAATAGATAATTTTGATTATATTAAATTTTTAAAATTTGTACAAGCAGGGGCAGCTAGATGGTACAGTAGATAGAGCACCAGCCCTGAAGTCAGGAGGATCTGAGTTCAAATGTGGCACAGACCCCTAATACTTCCTACCTAGGTGACCCTGGTCAAGTCACTTAACCCCAATTGCCTTAGCAAAGGAAAAAAATTGTACAAGCAAAACCAATGCAGCCAAAATTAGAAGAAAAACAGAAAGCAGGGAAACAATCTTTACAGCAAATTTCTGTGATAAAACCTCATTTCTCAAATATATGGAGAAATGAGTCAAATTTTTAAGAATACAAGCCATTTCTCAATTAGGTAAATGGTCAAAAGATATGAACAGGCAATTTTCAGATGAAAAAAATCAAAGCTATCTATTGATATATAAGGAAGTACTTTAAACCACTCTTGATCAAAGAAATGCAAATTAAAACAACTGTGAGATTCGACCTTACCCTTATCAATTAAGCTAATATGAAAAAAAAAAAAGGAAAATGATAAATGTTGAAAAGGATTTGGGAAAATTGGGACATTAATGTACTCTTGATGGAATAATTGAATGGATCCAACATTCTGGAGAAAATTTGGAACTGCGCCCAAAGGGCTATAAAACTGTGTATATCCTTTGATCCAATAATACTAAAGATACTAAAGAGATCATAAAAAAGGAAAAAGACCTACATATGTAAAAATTGTGGCAAAACATTAGAAATTGAGGGGACACCCTCAATTGAGGAATGGCTGAATGAGCTGTGGTATATGAATTTAATGGAATATTATTGTGCAATAAGAAATGATGAAAAGACAAATTTCAGAAAAACCAGAAGGACTTGTGTGAACTGTTAAGTCAAATGAGCAGAACCAGTAAAAGCATTGTACACAATATCAGCAACATTGTGTGATGATCAAATATGAATGATTCAATTGTCCTCTGTAACACAATGATTCAGATAAATAAAAAAAGACTCACAAAGGAAAATGCCATCCATAACCAGACAAAGAACTGGTGGACTCTAAATGCAGATTAAAGCATATTGTTTTTAATTACTTTATTTTTTCTTGTGATTTTTCCCTTTTTGACCTTTTTTCTTTCATAACTCTAATATGGAAATACTTTACACGATAGCACACATACAAATGATATCAAATTGCCTATTCTCTTCAGAAGAGGGAAAGAGAAGGGAAGAAGGGAAGAAAATTGGGAACTCAAAATCTTGTAAACAATGCTAAAAACTTTCTTGACATGTAACTGGGGAAAATATTATTAAAAAATAAGAACATTTATTTATAATTTGTTTGATGCATCTTTCTTGCATTACTAGAATAAGAAAGATCATCACTTATTCGCTGTCCCTTTATCTAGCTGATCATCGTGAAAGATCCAGTTAGGGCTAGTGTATAACCTTATGCCATTTATTCTATTTCTTAGATTCATAGGAACAGTTATACCTCAGTGGTCAATTCAGTTAATGACATTGCTAAGACCAATTGACCAAAGTTTCAGGGGTCCTTCAGCTCTTCATAATTATCATAGTTATTCCAGGACCTAGAAAGTCTCAGCTGTTCATCATCCTGGCTGGTATGTCCTTATTCTGACATTTCTTTCTATCCCCATCATGACATGAACACTGGGTTAGACTTTTTTTTTGGAAGTGAGGAGTCATGTTAGGGATTAGACTTTAAGGAAATTATTAGTATTGATCATTTTCTTACACTTATATGGTGCTCCACAATGCTGAAAACTTCTTTATAAATGTAAAGTAATGCCTCCCTTCTTGTGTGTACATTTTATTTACTGAAAAGGATAGAAAGAAACATTTTTATGAGAAACAGAGAAAAGTCATAAATTTTGAAATACAGTTAGTATTCAGAGGACCTAAGGGAATAGCAGCCTTTCAAATAAAAATTCTTAAAGGAAAGAAACTAAGAACTCTGATGGGAACTGAATGAAAGCAGCCCCTCAAAGGCAAAAACATTGACTATTGGTTATGGTGCATGGTTTCCAAGTGGCAAATTTATATATGACTGATTTTTAGGAATTTGAAATTTATTGTTAAGAAACTATGTATCAAAGAACTGTTTAAGGAAAGGAAAACTGTAGATTGACTGTGTAACATCTATGAAAATGCGCATTCAGTATTTTTCAATCTAAGATAGATGTACATCACTACATTTGAGGCAGGAGAGTTATTGATAAAGTGGGGAATTAAGAAGCCAAGAAATTAGAATGTAGAAGCCAGGTGCTTATAGATAACATTACATAAGAATACATGATATATAAGCAGACAGGACTGAAAAACCAAAGTACAGCCCAACTGAGACCAACTGACGAGAGACAGATGTTTTGCAGTTGATGTGGAAAACAAATCTGATTGGAGGAAACTTTTGAAGCTAGGAGCTGATTGGTGAAATCATAATCCTTTACTGCTTGAATAAATGACTTGGAAAGACTCCCTTACACTCTAGTGTCATCTCCATTTTGTGAGAGAGGAAATACCCCCAGAGGCTTGCCTTCTTTTTCTTTACTACCTTCTTTAGCTTGAGGCAAGAAAATCTTTCACAGTCCTTGTGGTAGTCCAGAATAGTTTTTATACATCTCAGACTTGAAGGAACTGTTTTCCTTCTCTCCTTCCCTATTCCCAGACCTCAGAGTAGGCAAAAGATTTGTGAAATTCTGCAAATCCCAGGTTTAATGTTGCTTTTTCCTAAAAGACTGCAGTGGTGAGAATAGCATAAAAATGAAGTTGTCCTGTATTATAGCTAAAGGGCCCAGAAGAGGAGTGACCTCACCCATCAGGTCTAGCATGGTACACACTGTTCCCTAAAGAAATCAAGTATATGGTTTAGAGTTGTGAGTTGTCCTACTTATGTACCTCAATGCAAGGTTTTTGTAAATTTGTTCCCACTATCCTCCATAGGTGTCCTGTATTAGTGGGAGAGTTTGATTCAGGATTATGAAAGTGCTACTATTTTATGATTGTTATAACTTTGTTTTCTATTAGTAAATGTTTAGTGTTTAAGAATTAATTATTTAATTTTGGCCAATTCGCTTAAATGGGAAAAGAGGGGGCTTAGAGCTAGTGTTGTGATTAGCAGGCATATGTTCCCTCCCTAGCACTGCTTATCCTTCAAACTCTGAGAATAATTTATATAATAATATATAAGTTATATATATTTATATAACTACCCCTTTGGAGAATCATCCTAACATCCCAATATACATGTATGTGGACTTATCACCATGGAGAGATTTGGGGACCAAACTCTGTAACACATAACTGTTATTACTTTTTTGGTTCAGACCTGTGATATTATTGGTATAGGAGATTCCTGTTGAAACTCCCTTTACCACAGCATATTAGCAATTGCTCTACATCTTATAATCTTAGAGAGTTGCCTAGAATAGTAAAAGTTTAGGTGATTTGCTCAATCATACAGCCAGTATCTGAAAGAGCCAGGATTTGAACTCAAATCTTTCTAAATTCTGAGGTTAATTCCACCCTTTCTTCCATGCTACCTCTCATCATCTTAGAGCAGAGAATCTTAATTCTTTTCATATCATGGATCCTTCTCAGAACAATTTTTGTTATCTACATTCATAACCAAAGTGAGTGATACATTTAAATTAGACATTAGTGAAAATAAAATCCACCCCCTTCATGTTTTGGGACTCCATAAAATCTTTCTGTGATTGACTTGGGAATTTATAGACAAAAGGTTAAGAATTCCATGCATAAGACCTTAATAATAATAATGTAAAATGGATAGAGAAGCAGTTGTATATAACTCTTTATATATGTATACATGTAATATAGCTAATATATCTATATTATAGATGAGGAAATTGAGGATCAGAGAGTTTAAGTCACCCCAACATCACACCATGAAAAGGCAAATTATCTTGCCCTACATCCTCAAGGTACCCCTTCCCCTAACCTAGTAGTAATTCAGCTTCTTCTCTGGAGTCCTGTGCTCCTGAATGGTAAGAGGTCAGTACTTGTAGGAGCTAACCAAGATGCACTCCATTCATGCCCTGCTACCAAGAAGGTACCTTCTCTTTCCATTTCTTGTTCTTGAAACAACAATAAAATCATTAATTCTTGGAAAGTAATTATCAATCAATAACTTCTCAGGTTCTTCCCTCCCTCACCAATTTCCTACCATGTGTTATAATCCTCTATTAGAACATAATAAACTCCTTGAGGATAGGGACTGTCTTGCTTTTTATATTTGTATCCTTAGCATGTAGCATACTTCCTAGCACACAGAAAGTACTTAATAAATGGTTTTATTTTCATTCATTAAATTCAATCCTTCTGATTTTGATCCTAATGTCCTTTCTATATACAGTCACAGTTGTGACTTAAAGGAAGCAATATTTTTAAAGTGTAGTTAAGGTTACAAAAACACAATTTTCTATGGGTAGCCACCAGGCTTATACCTATGAAATTACCTTCAGTAAGAAACTCTGTCCTTTGTCTAGATTCTTCTGACTTAGAATTTTAAAGCTGGTGAATTAAGTGAGAAGAACCAAGAGAACATTGTCCACACCAACAAGATTATGTGATGATCAACTGTGGTGGACTTGGCTTTTCTTAACAATGCAGTGACTCAAAGCAATTCCAAAAGACTTGGAATGGAAAGAGCCATCTGCATCCAGAGAGAGAACTATAGAGACAATGTGAATCAAAGCATACTATTTTCACCTTTTGTTGTTGCTGTTATTGTTTGCTTGTTTTTTTCTTTATTTCTCATGTTTTTCCCTTTTGATCTGACTTTTCTTATGTAGCATGATGAATATGGAAAGATGTTTAGAAAAAGACCACGTTTAACCTATATCAAATTGCTTGCTGTCTTGGGGAAGGGAGAGAGAGGGAGAGAGAGAGAAAATTTGGAAGGTTTTGCAAAGGTGAATGCTGAAAAGTATCTTTGCATATATTTGTAAAAATAAAATACTATTAAGAAATAAAATGAAAATAAAATAAAAAATAAATATTAATAAGAAAGTAAAAAATAAAAAAGGAAAATAAGCCGTATATAATAGAAATTTGAAGTTTCATATAAAAATTTTTTTAAAAAAGAATTTTAAAGCTAAAAGGAACCATGGGCATCATTTAATTTGTTCCTCTCATTTTGCAAATAAGGAATCTGAAACTCAGGTTAGTTGGAAAAACAAGAGACTAGAGGAAAGAATTGGGATTGAAATTATAAGTCCTACTAATACATTGCTGGTGGAGTTGTGAAAGAATCCAGCCATTCTGGAGAGCAATCTGGAATTATGCCCAAAAAGTTATCAAACTGTGCATACCCTTTGACCCAGCAGCGCTACTACTGGGATTATATCCCAAAGAAATACTAAAGAGCGGAAAGAGACATATATGTGCCAAAATGTTTGTGGCAGCTCTTTTTGTTGTAGCTAGAAACTGGAGGATGAATGGATGTCCATCAGTTGGAGAATGGTTGGGTAAATTGTGGTATATGAAGGTTATGGAATATTATTGCTCGGTAAGAAATGACCAACAGGAGGAATATAGAGAGGCCTGGAGAGACTTAAATCAACTGATGCTGAGTGAAATGAGCAGAACCAGAAGATCACTGTACACTTCAACAACAATGCTGTATGAGGATGTATTCTGATGGAAGTGGAAATCTTCAACATAAAGAAGATCCAACTCACTTCCAGTTGATCAATGATGGACAGAGGTAGCTGCACCCAGAGAAGAAACACTGGGAGGGGAATGAAAATTGTTAGCACTAATATCTGTCTGCCCAGGTTGCATGTACCTTCGGATTCTAATGTTTATTGTGCAACAAGAAAGTGATATTCGCACACATGTATTGTACCTAGACTATATTGTAACACATGTAAAATGTATGGTATTGCCTGTCGTCGGGGGGAGGGAATAGAGGGAGGGGGGGTAAATTGGAAAAATGAATACAAGGGATAATATTATAAAATATATATATATATATAAAATAAAAAAAAAAAAAAAAAAAAAAAAAAAAGAAATTATAAGTCCTTTAATGTCCTTATGAAACACTTGAAAATAGTACTATAGTACTGGAGTTGGAAGGAACCTCAGAAGCCATCAATAGGAGACTGAGGCACAGGGAATTTAAGTGATTTGCCCAAAGTTACAAAGTAAGTGGCATATGAATCCAGATTCTTTGGCTCCAAATCTAAGGCCCTTTCCATTGAACTACATGGTCCCTTGGGAAAGTTGGTAAAATATATTCTAGGTATTTCATTTGACTTTAAAATGTTTTGTTGGTATCTTTTTTAGAAAATAACTGCCATTGAAATTAGATATGGATCCACACTTAACACCATATACCAAGATAAGATCAAAATGGGTCCATGATTTAGGCATAAAGAGGGAGATAATAAATAGATTAGAGGAAGAGAGGATAATCTACCTCTCAGACTTGTGGAGGAGGAAGGAATTTATGACCAGAGGAGAACTAGAGATCATTATTGATCACAAAATAGAAGATTTTGATTACATCAAACTAAAAAGTTTCTGTACAAATAATACTAATGCAAACAAGATTAGAAGGGAAGTAACAAATTGGGAAAATATTTTTAAAAACAAAGGTTCTGACAAAGGTCTCATTTCCAAAATATATAGAGAACTGACCATAATTTATAAGAAACCGAACCATTCTCCAATTGATAAATGGTCAAAGGATATGAACAGACAATTCTCAGAGGAAGAAATTGAAACTATATCCACTCACATGAAAGAGTGTTCCAAATCACTACTGATCAGAGAAATGCAAATTAAGACCACTCTGAGATACCACTACACACCTGTCAGATTGGCTAAGATGACAGGAACAAATAATGACAAATGTTGGAGGGGATGTGGGGAAATTGGGACACTAATACATTGCTGGTGGAGTTGTGAAAGAATCCAGCCATTCTGGAGAGCAATCTGGAATTATGCCCAAAAAGTTATCAAACTGTGCATACCCTTTGACCCAGCAGCGCTACTACTGGGATTATATCCCAAAGAAATACTAAAGAGCGGAAAGAGTCATATATGTGCCAAAATGTTTGTGGCAGCTCTTTTTGTTGTAGCTAGAAACTGGAAGATGAATGGATGTCCATCAGTTGGAGAATGGTTGGGTAAATTATGGTATATGAAGGTTATGGAATATTATTGCTCTGTAAGAAATGACCAGCAGGAGGAATACAGAGAGGCCTGGAGAGACTTAAATCAACTGATGCTGAGTGAAATGAGCAGAACCAGAAGATCACTGTACACTTCAACAACAATACTGTATGGGGATGTATTCTGATGGAAGTGGAAATCTTCAACATAAAGAAGATCCAACTCACTTCCAGTTGATCAATGATGGACAGGGGTAGCTGCACCCAGAGAAGAAACACTGGGAGGGGAATGAAAATTGTTAGCACTAATATCTGTCTGCCCAGGTTGCATGTACCTTCGGATTCTAATGTTTATTGTGCAACAAGAAAATGATATTCGCACACATGTATTGTACTTAGACTATATTGTAACACATGTAAAATGTATGGTATTGCCTGTCGTCGGGGGGAGGGAATAGAGGGAGGGGGGGTAATTTGGAAAAATGAATACAAGGGATAATATTATAAAATATATATATATATATAATAAAAAAATAATAAAAAAAAAAAAAAAAGAAAATAACTGCCATTTCCCAGAATTATCTGGGAAATTTATTTTAAAAAGTAAAAACCATTCTTTGCTTGTAAACTATAAAAAACGACAGTGGGCTGAATGATTTGTTGACCATAATTTGCCGATCTCTAATTTATAACAAGTAGGGAGAAATATAAAGTAATACCTGTAATTGGAGAAAATCTAGAGCATAAACACACACACACACACACACACACACACACACACACACACACACACACACACACACACACAGAAAGAGAGAGAGAGAGAGAGAGAGCTGTTGTTCAACAAAACTAACCAATACATCAAGAAAATCCATCAATTCACACAGTGTTTCCCCATCTGTAATCCCCTATTTCCACAAAAATGACAGAAAAGTGAATTTTTTATTTTTCTACTATGAGACCACTGAAATATTTCTTGAGAATAACTTTGACCACCATCTGGAGTTCTGTGAATGGAAACAGGAAAATAGATTAAATGATCTTCCTAGGTCTGGTTCATTCCAGGCTAGTATTCAGGAACAAAACATTTATATATAGATAGGCCACAGGTTTAGAGGTGTTAAAGGCAATTTCATCCTCTGTGTGAATTCTAGGTCATATGCCTTCTGCGTTTCTTGTTTTGACCCTTAGCTTAAATGGGCAAAACTGAACTGTGGAAGAACAAGTCAGTTCCCATCAGTCTAAGTTAGCAAAAAAAACCACACACACACACACACACACACACACACACACACACAAATATATATATATATATATATATATATATATATATATATATATATATATATATATATATATATATATATATATATATATATATATATATATATACTTTTATTAAACCCAAAACATTAATTACTTACTGGGAGTGATAGGAATTACTCTATTTTGGGAAACAGCCTTAGAGAATGATTTCCTTATTGGTCTAAAGGACTGGAAAAGGTATTTTTTGCCCCAGTGGGAAGGCAGGACTCAAGTGATGTTCCTTACTACCTGTAGGGTGTGCCCTGAAAAATTACCCCCTCCAGTTTCTCCACTTGCACCTCAAAAGAACAGAGCCATTGTGAGAAAAGAAGAAAAGTGGAGAAGTGAAAAATTTATAAAGCATGTTGTGTCTAACTTCCTCTGTCCTCTACCAGTGATTTAGATCAGAGAAGCACATTAAATGGACTTGGGCGTCTGGCGATTCAGATCAAGTCCTGACTTAAATCTATTTATTCAAATAGCTCTATGTGACTGCACTCCAAGGCCTCCTTGCTAATGTGCTTCTTACTAAGAAATCAGTCATTACACAGAATTAGCTTTTAGCAGAGACATTTACTGAGATTTCATAGTGAAAACAGTAGCTAGGAAATATTTCCTCCCATGAACCATTATCACATTCTCCCACAAATATATGCGCTGTCCATGAAGAAAATGTGCACAAAGAATATACAATTACAGCAGGACACATATTGACACATGACTCTTAATTCTGCAGATTTTGGTTTCTGTATTCTTTTGTAATATCCTCATGAAAATATCCTTGGCTTGCAACTGTCCCTGAAGGGCAGGGCTTTCAGGGGTTCCCAGGGTCTCCTCCCTGACTTTCTTCTTTGATTCCATTAGTCCAATTCCTTGAAGTGGTTTTCTCCCTTGAGTGCTATCTCTGTGTAACCCAGGTCTAGAAGGTCTATCTCTGATCCTTGTTGGATTCAAAGACTCTTGTAGATTAAATAGTGAAGCTAGGTGGCCCAATGTATGAAGAGCCTAGCCTGAAGTCAGAAAGATCTAAGTTCAAATTCATCCTCAGACCTTTACTAGTTGTATTACCCTGAACAAGTCATTTCACCCTGTTTGCTTCATAATTTCCTCATTTGTAAAATGATCTGGAAAAGAAAGTGGAAAAACACTCCAGTATCTTTGTCAAGAAAACCCCAAATGGGGTCCAAAGAGCCAGACATGACTGAACAATAACAAATCTCCACTCCAAAGCATTATAAACAATAGGGTAGGAGAAATAAACCTTTTTTATTTTCCCAAAATTTTCCCCTCTCAGAAGCCTTCTACTTCTTTCTTTCTCACATAACACGCCACATAACCCCACAGTTAGTTGGTGTTCTGGTCATTAGCTACTCCCTTTTAAACTGTATCAGGAAAGGGTGTTTATACCTCATAAAGAGTTCAGCAGGTGTTAACACATTAAAACTTCACCATATGTGACTACATTTTATGGTTTCATCTACTATGTTGTGAGGAAGGATGGAATTCCATTCATCCTTCCACCTTACAAATAAGAATGATTCAAAGTAAAATATGATAAGGGAAAGGGAGAACTCCAGATTATATATGACAAGAAACATGAGTTGGGAAAGATGAATATCAGCTGGGAGTGTAACAGGTTCTTAATCATGAACTTCTTTAAAAATATTTTGTTAGGGGCAGCTAGGTGGTACAGTGGGTAGAGTACCAGCCTTGAATTCAGGAGGACTAGAGTTCAAATCTGATCTCAAGACACTTAACACTTCCTAGCTGTGTGACCCTGGGGAAATCACTTAACCCCAGCCTCAGGAAAAAAAATATTTTGCTAGCTTGCATTTTATATAGATTATATTCTTTGTAATCTTATGTATTTTATTCTATGAACTAAAAATTATTCTGAGAAGGGGTCCTTAGACTTAACTAGACTGCCAAAGGAGTCCATGGCACAAACAATGGTATAAAGTCTTCACCAAGAAGGTAACCCTTGAATTGGACTTTGAACAAAAGGAAAGATTTTAGTTGACAGAGATGAAGAAGGGGTGAGTTAGACGACTGTTATGTGTACTATTGAACTAAGTTCTAGGTGGGTGCCACAATTCAGCAAGGACATTGGCTACAGATCATCAGTAGGAGAGCACAGGGATCATGATGACCTTAGATTCATGCCATATGAGGACCAGTTGAAGGAACTGGACTATTTTGCCTGGAGAAGACTTAAAGAAAACATAAGAGCTCCTTCAAGATGTGTGATGGGCCCTCATATAGAAGAAGGATTTAGTTTGCTCTGATGGGTCTCAGAGAACAGAATTAGGAGTGAATATAAGTGGTAAAGATGCAAATTTATGACTGATGCACTTAATAATTATAAGCAAACAAGAGTGGACTGGGCTGTTTGGAGAAGGGATGGTTACTCCCTCAATGATCTTCAAGCAAATGTTGGAATGCTACTAAGTTTGTTAAAGAGCCATTCTTTTTCAAGCTTAAATTGAACTAGGTGGCCACTGAGGTGCCTTTTAACTCTGAAATTCTACAATTTGGGGATTGTGAATGCCCAGTGTCCATTCACAGACAGAAAGTTGCAAGATGATAATGACAATAGTAATTTAAATCATCATCACCATCATCATTATAACTAGAATTTATATTGCACCTATTCTATGTGCTTGTATTGTGCTAAATGTTTTAGAATTATTATCTCATTTGATCCATACAGAAATCCTAGGATGTAGGTGCTATCATTATCCCATTTTATATTTGAGGAAACTAAGGCAAACAGGTTAAATGTTTTATTCAAGTAATGTCTAAGATCACTTTTGAACCTGCCTAACTCTAGGTCTAGTGTTCCGTCCACTGCTTCATCTAAATGAATCTGAAGAACAAATAGCACAATTTGGCCAAAACATAGAGTGTATGAAGAGCATTAAGACTGAAAAGGAAAAGAAAACCATGGTGGGAATTAAATAGCAAGCTAAGGATTCTCTTTGCTATTTATCAGAGAAAAGAGACCAGATGTGAGGTATTGAAGAAATAATCGAGATTGTATATCTACATCTGTGTAACACTTCATAAAGCATTTTCAAATCCTATCATTGCAACTTTGTGATATAAGGATTATAATCCTCATTTTACAGACAAGGCTCAGAGGCTCAAAGAGGTGAAATCATCTCTCCAAGGTCACACAACTAGTTAGAGACAGAGCTAAAACCACAAGACCTTAGGTCTTTTCATGAGACCCCACTTCAGGTGGAAGACATATCTGTATATGCTAGTTCCATTAGTGTTAATTATGTGATGCCTGTTAAAATAGTTTATTTGTATTTTCAGTTCTGAATTATCTTCCTTTCTCCATTCCCTCCTCCATTCATTGAAAAGCCAAGAAATATGATACCCATTATACATATGAAGTCATACAAAACATATTTCCACATTAGCCATGTTGTGGAGGCAATAAAAAGCAAGGAAAATAAAGAGAAAAAATATACTTCCATTTGCACTCTGACTTCATCCGTTCTCTCTCTGGAGGTAGATAGTATTTTCCATCATGAATCCTTTGGAACTGTTGTGGATTATCATACTGATCAAATTTGCTATGTCTTTTCTTTTGCTGCATGTGGTGTTCTTTTACTTAATCAAAATTTTTAATTAATTTTAATTAATTTTAATTAATTAAATTTAATTAATCAAAAAATCCCAGACTTTTGGATCTTCAGAGGGACCTTATAGATCATTTAATCATGTTAGAGATGTTGAAACTAGGATCCAGGGAGGAAAAAGACTTGTCTAAAGTCCCACAAACAGCAAACTTTAGAGAGGGAATTTGAACATAGGTCTAGAGCCAACATTCTTTCCTCTGTATAATTCTTGTTTCTACATTACTAAAAAAAAAAAAAAAAAAAAAAAAAAAAAAAAAAAAAAAAAAAAGCCAGGGCTTGAAAAAGGATAGGCCGTTTATAACCATCCTATTATTCTTGCTCTCAGCAACAGAGATTTTCAGGATAGCCAATGCTATTTACATATTCTCAATAAGTTCAGCTCTTAGCCTCTTCCCTTTCCTTCCAGGTCCCAACCCTAAAAGTGAATCAGAATCAAAATTGGATTTGAAAAACCTGCCAGAAGAGGACTTGAAAGCCAGATGGAGCCAATCAAGCCCAAGAAAAGTCCCTGATTGGTTTGCTCTGAGGAGCAGAAAAAAAGAGCCGTTGCATGGAAAAGAAGACATTCAGAGAACTTCAGAACTGCCCGGCCCTGACAGCTCTACTGACAGTTTTATGATTCAGTTTTATGACTTCCAAACTGAGTCATGGGTTAAGTCAGCCTGCACAGAAACAAACAAATAGCAAAGTAATGACCCAGATGCTTCAGCAGGGGGAAAAAAAATACACTCCACCCTCTGCAAGAGTAGAGCCAAACATTTGGGAGACCAGAGAAATCTGCTGCGAAGAATCCTTTGTTAGCTCAGTGACCTTTGAGTCATTGTTGCTGTAATTGTTTGTATTGTAGAAGAAACGACTCTGAGCCCACTTTGGGAACTGAGAAGCTGTGGGTTCAAATCCTCCCTCTGACATATATTGGCTGTGTGACCCTGGAAGAAGACATTTAAACTTTTAGTGCCTATACACTTCAACAACGATACTGTATGAAGATATATTCTGATGGAAGTGGATATCTTCAACATAAAGAAGATCTCATTCAGTTCAGTTAATGATGGATAGAAACAGCTACACCCAAAGAAGGAACACTGGGAAAGGAGTGTAAAATATTTGCACTATTGTCTTTCTACCCAGGTTACTTATACCTTCGGAATCCAAGTCTTACTGTGCAACAAGAAATTTGGTTTTACACACATACATTGTATCTATAGTGTAACACATTTAATATATATGGGATTGCCTGTCATCTAGGGGAGGGAGTAGAGGGAGGGAGGGGGAAATTTGGAAAAGTGAATACAAGGGATAATGTAAAAAAAATTACCCATGCATATGTACTGCCAAAAAATTATAATTATAAAATTAATAAATAAAAAAGAAGAAAAAATAAAAAAATAAACTTTTAGTACCCTGGGTAACTCTGAAATGATAAACTGCAGAAAGAATGACAATCTGAATAGGTAGAAGGTGCTTCACCATTTGGGAGCAAAATTACGGGTCGGATCACTGTCTCTATCCTTAATTTATGGGTAGTTAACTGAGTTAATTCAAGATGACCTGGTTGGCTTCCTGAGTGAGATGGGATTGAGCCTTCCGTTTCAGTAAAAGAGGTCTAATGAAATGAACCCTGGCTCGGAATCATTTCCAAGATTCTAGTCTTAGCTAATGGTGTGAACTTTGACAAATCATTTTTCCTTTATTGATTTCAGTTTCAACTGTTGGAAAGAGAGGAGTTGCACTTGAAAATCACTAAGCTCCAGTCCAGTCCCAACATTCTGCTTTCTAAGGTCCTTCTTCTCTGTTGATTGCTAAAGCACCGGATGATCTCCATTATATCTTAAGCATTTGTTCATTTCAAGGGAATGCTGGAGGCAGGAGGGACACTAAGACAATACAAAAACTATGTCCTTGCCTATAAAAAGCTTGGAACCTACAGGAGGATTGCTACGTGCAAATATACAAGTGATAATTATAGGTGATAATTTGAGGAGGAGGAGGGCACTAGCAACTAAGGAAAGACTTCCCTGAGGAGATAGAACACAGGTGGCACCTTGGAAAAAGTCGAGCGTTCTAAGAGACAGAAATGAGTCACGAATGTGCTCCAGCATGGGAAGCAGCCTGTGCTGATGCCGAAGGGGGGTGCTGAGTGTGGGGAACAGCAAGGCGGCCAGTTTGTCTGCAGTCTAGAGTCTGGATCCCTGAAAAGGGTATCTCTTAGCCCTGAAGCTACAGAAGCTGAAGAAAAACAATGCAACTGTTTTCATTTTCCCCTTTGCCCCTACTTTTGTAAGTATTAGTTTTCAGTATTTGGGAGAAAATTACCAAAGCCTGATACTAAAAAAAAAGATAAAAGTTTGTTTTCCTTCCTTCCTTCCTCTCTCTCCCTCTGCCTCTCCCTCTTCATCTCTCCCTCTCTTTCCCCCCTCTCTTCCTTCCTCCCTCCCTCCCTCTCTCCATCCATCTTTCTTCTCTCTTTTCCTTCATTCTTCCTCTCTTCTATATCTCCCTCCCTTATTCCTTCCTTTCTTCCCTCCCTCCTTCTCCCCTCTCTCTTTCTCTCCTATTTCTTTTTTTCTTTCTTTCTTTCCCTTCCTTCCTTCCTTCCTTCCTTCCTTCCTTCCCTCCCTCCCTCCCTCCCATGACTTCTACTTAAAATCAGAAGACGAATGAATCACTCTCTAGTCTTGGCCCCAATCTACATGTATTTATCGATCTTTGTTCTGAGCCATTCCGTACGGAGTTGAAAGAGCCTTTGCACAGCTGTGTGTGGTAAAGACCACATGAAAATGAAGACTAAATATGGAGTTGACTTCCCAGCTATAGGGAAAGGAAAGTCTTATTTCACTAGTCAATTCTTTTTTTTTAAATTGCAAACATTCATCCATTCTAAGGATAGTCTAGCAAAACAAAAACTGAACTAGGATTCAAGAGAACTGAGTTCTAATTCTAGTTCTGCTGTTAAGTAACTTGTGACCTTCACCTCTCTAGATCTCATTTACCTCATTTCTAAAGTGAGAAGCACCAGAGGACTTCCACACTTTCTTCTAGCACTATAATTCTTTTCATACTCTCTGCATGAGTGGAATGGAATAAGAAAAGAGAATATAATGAATTAAGAAAACTCATTTTTAAAAAGTATTATCAGACTGAACTCTTCCAGGGAATCTTCCTCTAATTTGTTAATATGGCACAAACTATTCCTGGGTGGCCAAATCTATGCCAATTAAGTGTCAGCTCTGTTGGAAACGCTAACATATGGAACCAGCAGCACAGTTTGTCTGCTATCTGAGGACTAGGCCTTCCAAGCAGATAGAGAACCATCTTCTGGGAGTTGGTCATCCGATGATGAATTATTTTGGTCACACAAAATTACAAAATGCTGGGCAGTCCTATTCTTCCAGTCATGGTGTTGGAGTGCTAGAAAAAGAAGCAGAAGGTGCTAAGAATTCCATTTTTACAAACAGTCATTTAAGTGTTGATATTCTTAATGTACCATCTACATCCAATGATCAAGTTAATAACTCTACTAAAGAAATTAGACAATGTTCACATTGACATTTTTACTATAAATGTATCACCCTTGTATCAAGAGCTTTTTGAAGAGTCTGGGTATATTTTGGAACATCTTATCTAGCTCATTACCCACTCCTCCCTGAAAAAAAGGAAGAAATCTATGATAAGATCACAAGGTTATAGAGTAAGAAAGGGAAGGAATATTGAGCCCAACTTTCCTTGGAAATGAATACTTCTCAGCATTAAAGGAGACAAGTTTTATGAAAAGATTGAGGAGGAAAAACCATAACTCTTGGAAGCAAACCAAAACCTTTCAAAGTAGAAAAGCAAACAGAAATTGTGCTAAAATCTATGTACAATTCTCAATCATTTACACAGGTGAATGACTTTCCTACTGTGATTCTCCATAGATATCAGTTTTCAGCTGCTTCCTGCTTATTTCTCTTCCATAATAGAGTGTCTCCAATAGTGTAGCTGCTGACCCAGTTCTTTATTACACTTAGAAGTTGGGGGCTGGGGTAGGAGAGGGTAATTGAGGCCCTCATTTAAGACATTCTTGTCTTTGAAAAAGTTGTTACCTAGAAATATCCTTCCTGTTGTGGCAAATATTTCCTTTGCCACTGAGTTAAATTTGTATCATTAATGAAAAAATTCAAAACAAACCAAAAACCTAGTATTCTTGTCCACAGGAGACACAGTTCTCCCAGCAGTGTCTCAGTTTGAGTAGGGTAGGATTTAATTGGAAGGAGAAGGCTTCCTTTTGAAATGATTCTCTTTTGTTTCTACTCTTAATCTCTAACTTCCTAAAAATTAGCTCTCTCATTATTTTTTAACATCAAGAGAGTGGCCATCACCAACTCCACCTTTAGATATGGTGACTTTATTGGGTCTTCAGTAAATGGAAATGCGCAGTCTCAGGTATTTACTAACTGTGTAACTCTGGGCAACTTACATAATCCTGACTGCCTCCAAAAAAAGTTTAAAAAAAAGAAAGAAAAAGAAAATAGAAGAAATGTTGTACTTACATAGCCAAGAGAAGAAAGTAAAGAACAAATTATTCAAAGATACCCACATTAAAGAGGCAAGAAGAGAATAAGAAGACAGCAAAGAAGTAAGTATCAAAGAGATAGGAGAGTCATACAAGTACAGCATCATGCAAAATCAAAGGAAGAGAGAGTATTGAGAAGGAAGAAGTGGTCAAAAGTGTTAAATACTGTAGAGACCCAAATCTCAGAAATGGCAGGTATTTAGGGGGATTTAAACAGAAATTGGATTATCATTTTTCAGATATTCTATAGAGGGAATTTCTGTTCTCCCATAGGTTGGACTGGATGATCTTTGTGGTTCCTTCTAACTTTGATATAATTCTAGGATTCAGAAGCCTATAGCAATAAAGCTTTAACATATCAGTTAATCTGTAAAATATTTCATAGGAATATTAAAATAAACACCACTGCACTAAACATTAAAAAGTAGCTGAAGAAAAAAACAAGCCTATGGAAAAGTTGGCATGAGATACAGCTAAACGATATAATCCTAAGAACATTTGTAGTGAAAACTGAAAGGAAGACTACAAATGGGCAATGGAACAGGTCTGTTTGACAAGAGTTAAACTACTGCATTTATATTCTCTTCAGGAACTCAGTGCTATCATTTCACTGGAGGAAATAGAAATGGCACTTAAGAAGACAAAATCAGTAAAATCATTTGGTCTTCATACATATAATAGTCTATCTACTTCTTGACAGAGATATGACAAGTTCAAGATTTTGAATGAAACAAACATTATCAGACAGTTCATGTAGAGATTTGTTTTGCTTGAATATTAATATCTTCTACAAGAGTTTTATTTTCTTTAAACTATTTTGGGCAGAACAAGGATGAAAAAAGGTAGGAAAAGAAAGTCATTAAAGCATCTATAATGAATAGAAGGGAAAAGAAAAAAGGTTGGTAGGAAACATAAAGATATATTTTCACTACTGTTATACTTCTCAGATTGGCTAAGATGATAGGAAGAGATAATAATAAATGTTGGAGGGGATGTGAGAAACTTTGAGTAATATCATACTGGTGGTATTTACTACTTTAAATAATATAATGCCACAGTTTTAGAAGAATCAGACTTGTAAGTGGCCCAAAGGGCAAAGTAATGATATAAGATGAACGCAAATAAGAAAATTGTGGCATATTTATTACAGTTACTTGTATCAAGTCCATGAATGGCCAGAAAAGCTGGCAGACTGGACATGTAGCAAGAATGAGGGATAATAATTGGTGGACAGTCTGAGTGCTCTCTTGGTCTTCTCCTGGGTATTAAAAGAAGAGAAATGAGATGAGTGAGAATTTTGCAATATGACAAAATATGAAGGGATTGTGAGCCCCACTGATGGAAGAAACAACTACACTATGATCATTGATTAGAGGGTTTTTTGGTTTAGAGGTAACAGCTCATCTAAATCATAGAGATGTGATCACACACTACTTTATACCCACTGAGGTATCCAGTACTAATGTGGACCAAAGATTAAATGAGAGAATGTGTTTTTTCCCTCCTACAATTATTTATATCAAAGTGATGGGGAAAGAGAATTATTCCTTTAAAAACATGAAACAATAACAAGTATGTCATCTACTGAATATGGGGACTTAAGAGAAATAAGTGAGCTCTCAAAAATTCCAGGGCTTTCTCTGCAAGTTTCTCTGAAGTTCTCTGGAATTGTGATAGAATGGGCTGTAAATCTCACTTCTCTGTTTCCTGTAACTGTTTGATTTAGAGGATTTACCCAAATGGAAAGGGGCTTTGATCATCATCTGTGGCAGATATCAGAATTGTAAAGAACCTCAGAGATCATCTAGTCTTATTCCTTGATAGCTTCCTGTCTTTTGCAAATACACACTAAATAATAATAATAGCTAGCCTTTAAATAATGCTTCAAAGTTTTCAAAGAACTTGACAAATATTTTCTCATTTGATCCTTACTACAGTCCTGGGACAATCCCCATTTCACAGATGAAGAAATTGAGGCAGACTAAACTTAACTGACTTGCCTGAGATCCCACAGTTAGGAAGTATTTGAGTCTGTGTTTGAACTCAAGTTTTCCTGACTACAGGCTTAGAATTCTATTGACTCTCCCACCTTACTGAGAAACAGCATATCCTATCCTAATCTCACTGATGATTCTTAGACCTTGATAGATATTTTTTTATCATATTTAGCATGTGGAAAAGAAACTATTTTCCAAAAGGTTTCTATGGAATACATTCCTTACTATAGCTTTATCAGATATAACTGGGATCTCCTAAGTTAACATGGCTGCCCGAGAAATCAGAGTCACTTATAATCTGCAACAATTACCTAATCCACTACCCTTCCCCCAAATGCACCTATTTTATAGATGAGAAAACGGAGATTTAAAGTAAATCAAGCTGTCTAAAGTTCTAAAGGTAGTGAATTACTGGGTCAAGCCTGATGTCTGAAGATTAGGTATCCTGATTCTTGGTCAGTTCTCTTTGTACTTTCTAGACATTGTCTTTTGGAAACTGCATGGAAGACAATTCAAAATATCACTCTCTTTTATGAAATGAAGGGATTGGATAAATGAACTCTAAAGTCTCCTCCAGTTCAAATTCTATGAGAGCTTTCTTTTGTTAATTATGAATGGGTCTGAATAGGGCAGGACAGCTCCATAGGGCAGCCACTATGATACCTGTAGGGTAACTGCCAATCTGGTATATAGGCAGGTTTGATGAAACTAGTAAGAATCATCCCTGGGGCAGCTAGGTAGTGCAGTGGATATAACACCAGCCCTGAAGTCAGGAGGACCTGAGTTCAAATCTGACCTCAGACACTTAACACTTACCAGCTGTGTGACCCTGAGCTGTGTGACTTACCCCCAATTGCTTCAACCAAAAAAGAAAAAAAAAAAGAATCATCTCTGAAAACTTTCTTGAGACTTGACCTCCTAAAAATTTGCTGGACCTGCTCTGTTGGTGGTCATTTAATCATGACTTGAGATTCTGAGTTGAGTCATTATGATTCATTAATACAGATATGGTCCCAAGAAAAAGCCCAGGAGATCTTGGATAAATCACTTTATTTCCCTAGATCTGTTTCCTTATTTGGAAAACGAATAAGTTGGAATAATGTAAATTGGACTTATATAAGCAGGGCTTCTTAAACTTTTTCCACTCATGACCCATTTTCACCTGAGAAATTTTTACATGATCCTTGGTATGTAGGTATATAAAATTAGTATACAAATCAAACATTTATTTATAATAAATCAAAATTTCATGAACCCCACATTCAGTTATGATCTTATATGGCATCATGACCCACAATTTAAGAAGCTGGGGACTAAAAGAATTCTTATGATCTTTCTAGCTATAAAATTCTATGACTCTATATAGTTCATTCATTACTTTGCAGAGGTATTGCTAAATACTGCTTTCTGCAGCTCTGGGATTATTCTGTCTCCAAACTCATGCCCTTATCTCTGTTTTCACATGCCTCTAAGTACATACCTTGGTTCCATTCTTAAAATGCTATTATATCTCTAGAAAAACCATAACCAATATTCTTCTTCTAGCTCATTTCAAGCCTAGCCGAAGTAAACAGTAGGAAAGACAGATGGAAAAAAACAACTGAGTTGTCACTTTTGGGGTGTGAAAGACCATGCTGAAATTTAACAGTGTATGAATAAACATGACCCTCCAAAGTTTGGATTTAATCTTTAATGTGAAAAGACCATGGGTGTTTGGATACTTATATTTCTCCATCAACTATCAATTCATAGAGAAACTTAATCTATTGACACTAGTAATTGCTTTTATTTTTATTCATTCATTCATTCCTCAAATGTTTATTCAGAAAGAACTTCAAGACACTATATGAAGTTTGTGTGTGTGTGAAGGTACAAAGATAACTAAGACATAGTTCTCTCCTTAATAAATAGTCTATTTGGGGAAGAGAAGACATATACATTAACAGGAAGAAAATGTTACTATAAGTATATAAGTGGAGCAAAAAGTTCTTTAAATAATTTGAAGGAATTATATAAACAAAAAGAAAAGCAAGTTGTCCATAATTGCAATTCCACATACAATTTGATTTTCTATTCTACTATGCATATGGAAATATCCATTTTACTTGGTGTTTATTAAATCGAGCCAAAAATACAAAAGAGATCATATAAGGGAGAAACGGCTTTCAATTGGAATGATCATGGCAGGTTTCATGGAGGAGATGGAATTTGAGTTGGACTCTAAAGGATGAGTAACATGTCAACATACAGAAATTTAAGGAGAAGGGAAAGAAATGTAGATAAGAGTGGCAATAAATTCAAGAGGGTGTGTGTGTGTGTGTGTGTGTGTGTGTGTGTGTGTGTGTGTGTGTGTGTGTAGAAGATAATCTAATTTGGCTAGATTGTAGATAAAAGAGCTAGAGAAGGCTAGATAGTGATGTTGGAGCCAGATTGTGGTTAGCTAAAAAATTTTGCTTTTATTTAGTGGACAGTGGGAGGTTTCTGAGAGTTTCTGAGCTGTGAAGTGGCATGTTATTTATTATTTGTATACCAGAAAGTCATATTGGCATCAATGTGGAAGATGCACTGATTGAAGTGATCATAGGATCATGGTATTTAGAGCTTTTCAATTAATAAGCACAATATCCTTATTTTCTTTTTTTATTTTAGCTTTTTATTTAACATATGCATGAGTAATTTTTCAACATTGTCCCTTGCACTCACTTCTGTTCCAACTTTTCCCTTCCTTCCCTCCACTCCCCTCCCCTAGATGACAGGGAGTCTCATACAAGTATATTTTAAATACTATATATGTGTACACACAATATCCTTATTTTAAAAATTAGAAAAGAAACCCAGGAAAATTGAATAAATTGCCTGAATTCATATAAGTAGTAACAGGTTCAATGCTATTAGAACTCCAGCAATTGAGTAGTATGGCAGAAACTAGGTATTGACCAACATCTGACACCTTATACCAAGATAAGGGTGAAATGATTTACACATAAAGGGTAATATTATAAGGAAATTAGTAAAGCAATGGATAGTCTAACTATGAGATCTGTGGAGAAGGGAGGAATTGATGATCAAAGAAGAACTAGAGAACATTATGAAATGCAAAATGCAATTGTGTAATTTTGATGAAATTAAAAAGATTTTGCACAAACAAAGCTAATGCAGCCAAAATTAGAAGAGAAACTAAAAGGTGGAAAAAAATTTATAGCCAGTATTTCTGATAAAGGCCTCCTTTCTAAAATATATTGAGAATTGACTCAACTTCATAAGAATACAAGTCATTCCTCACTTGATAAATGGTCAAAGGATAGGAACAATGATGAAGAAATTAAAGCTATCTCTAGTCAAATTTTAAAAATTCTCTAAATTGCTGATTAGAGAAATGCAAATTAATATAACTCTGTTACCACCTCACACATTTTGGATTGCCTAAAATGACAAGAAAAGAAAATTATAAATATTGGAAAAGATGTGGGAAAACTGGGACACTAATGCATCATTGCTGGAGTTGTGAAATGATCCGGCCATCCTGGAGAGCAATTTGAAGCTACGCTCAAAAGGCTATAAAACTATGCTCTTTGTTCCAACAATCTCACTGCTAGGTTTGTATCCCAAAGAGATAATTTAAAAAGAGACAAGGACTCACATGTGCAAAAATGTTTGTAGCAGCTCTTTTTGTAGTGCCAATGGAACTGGAAACTGAGTGGATGCCCATCAGGTGGGGAATAGTTGAATAAGTTAGGGTATATGAAGACAATGAAACATTATTGTTCTATAAGAAATGGTAAGCAGCTGATTTCAGAAAAGTCTGGAAAGACCTAGATGAACTGATGCTGAAGTGAACAGAACAAGGAGAACATTGTACATAGTAACACTATTATGTGATGATCTACTGTGATAGACATGGCTCTTCTCAACAATTCGATGATTCAAGACAATTCCAATAGACTTGGGATGGAAAATGCCAATTGCATCCAGAGAGAGAGCTATGGAGACTGAATGTAGATGGTAGCATAATATTTTCACCTTTTTGTTTGTTTGTTTTTTCTTTCTCATGTTTTCCCCCCTTTGTTCTAATTTTTCTTGTACAACTTAATAAATATGGAAATGTTTTAAAATATTGTACATATTTAACCTTTATCAGATCGCTGTCTTAGGAAGGGAGAAAGTAAGGGAGGGAGGGAGGAAGGGAGGAAGAAATTTTGGAACACAGAAGTCTTAAACAAAGGAATGTTGAAAACTAGCTTTACATGTATTTGGAAAATAAAATACCATTTAAAAACCCCCAGCAATCATGTAGTAAAGGGTTGTAGGGTAGAAAAATGTGAGAGGGGTGACCAGCAGAAGCCATGACTAAGGAAGAGGTTTTTGGGTCTCAACGGTGATGCTGATAAGGTTTAATATGATTGAGTGCTTTATTTCTTATCCCGCTGCATCTGTGTTTTTTGCTCTAGGTTAAGGTGACCAGCTATTCCATGTTGCCAGGGAGAGGAGCCCTTGCTTAGTGCATTCTGGCAATTACCCTGCCACATTTTTGATTCCTGCCCCACATTTCTCTAGGTAATAAGGACCATCTGGGTGGGCTGCACATAACCCAAATTTTGTCTCTAAACAACTGAAAGGTCTCATTCATAGGATAGCATATCAGCAACATTGAGAGATTAGTTGGGACTCTTGTTTTACCTTATTTGGCTTAATGCGTGCATGATTGTATATTATTTGAATATGTGTGTGTGAGAGACAGAAAGACAGACAAAGATGGAGAGGGACAAAGAGAAAGGAGGGAGAAAAGAGAGAGGGGGAGAAGGAGGGAAGGAGGGAAAGGGAGAGAGAGAGAGAGAGAGAGAGAGAGAGAGAGAGAGAGAGAGAGAGAGAGAGAGAGAGAGAGAGAGAGAGAGAGAGAGAGAGAGAGAGAGAAAGTTTAATGGATGATTTTTTTTCTGGTGTGGATTTTTCCTCCTCTTCCAACTTATTCTGGCTCTGATCCTACTGAATTGAATCCAGAATTAGAATTCTGAACTTATTCTGGACTCGGAGATCTGTTCTTAACTACTCCTCCCAGCAGGGGAAAGAAAAAACCCCAAGGCAGCTTAGTGGTCGGTATGGTTTTCATTTCCTCACTCAGCTGGTCAGTTGCTGCCTTTCTGCAGTACATATTAAGTATGCAGAACAGTAGGCTGAAGGTTGTGTGAAGACATTGAAAAATAAGAAGCCATTGCTAGCCTTTGAGCACTAGTTCTTAACAGGAATGTGAATGGAGGGTGAGGATGGAGAAACACCCACAGAAAGACATAATAATATTTAGAAAGACATGATAATGTGATGAATTTTATTGAGCCCCTGATATCAGCATTGTAGGTTTAAAGTTCACAGGATGGACCTAAAAGCCTTCTAGTCTAGTTCTCTGATCTTATCAATAAAACTGAGATTAGATAAATGGAGAAGATGAAGTGACTTGGCTGTGATCCAGCTACTAAGCTGCAGAGCCAGAATCCAAACCCAGATCATCCAGTACCAAGTCCAGTACTTTTTTCTCAGCAAAGCCTATATCCAAGACATTGAGGGTAGAAACAGAGATGAATAAGATACAGTGAGATCCTCAAAAAACTTATACCATGAGAGGAATGAGAGCAGCAGAACAAATGTCCAAATATAAGTGTATATTCTAATAAGCTAGTATCTCAGATTGGCACAAGTGTATTACTAGTTAGAAGGTGACAAGTACCTCCAGGAAAGTAAAATGTATTGTGAGGACTCTGAGGAAGAAGACTGCCCACGTGGCATTAGGACCAGGAGATGACTTCCTGGAAAAGGTGGCATTTGAGTTGGGTCTTAAAGAATAGGTAGGATTTGGACAACCTGAGAAGCAATGAGAAATGAATACAAGACATAGGGAATGGACATGAACAACAGGATGATGTGGGAAGATCTGGAGGAGATTTAGTG
Source organism: Sminthopsis crassicaudata (assembly GCF_048593235.1). Taxonomy (NCBI): domain Eukaryota; kingdom Metazoa; phylum Chordata; class Mammalia; order Dasyuromorphia; family Dasyuridae; genus Sminthopsis; species Sminthopsis crassicaudata. The sequence goes on from NC_133618.1 coordinate 594,591,402, forward strand.
AGCAACAACAAATTAGTCAGTTTGGCAAAAGCAGAACAGGCACAGCGAGGAGTACTTCTAGATACATTTGGAAAGTTGCCTTGGGGCCATATTGTGACAAGCTAAGAATTTGAACTAAGCTATTTACACAAATTATTACAAACTCTCCCAGAAGCAAATAAATGGACATTTCTACAAATGCCCATTGTTCTCATTATTAGTTCAGCGACAAATGTCTTTCCCTATTTCATCCCCTAAGCACACTAAATTCTGACTCCCTCTCCCCATGTAGACATGACATTAGCTACACATCAAGTTGTGGTTTTCTCTTTCTCTTCTTATTTGGAGAAATAGATGTTCACATAATCATGGGAATCAAGGCAGAGATCTGACTGACCCTTAGAAGTAGAAATACCTGTGCAGAAAGGATAATTATATCCCATAGCATATGCATCAGAGTAGACTTAGAGGACCTATCTTATAAAATACATATTGGAGCTCTTCTCATAATATCTGGGGACATGTGTGTCTCAGTGCTGAAGGACTTGTGATTTGAGGTGATGAAGCAATCTCATTATTAGATATTGAGCAGGAAGAGACACTGACTCAGGAGACTCTAAAAAGAGAGTGACTTGCCCTTTCTCTTCCTTCAACTCTCCAGGGACCATAATTAATTAATCAACAGTAAGTATTGGACATTTACCCTCTGCCAGAAACTGTACTAAGTCTGGGGGTTCAAAGAAAGGCACAAACTCAAAACCAATATCTTCCCTCAAACATTTTGTAACTCTGGAATTTGCCATGAGTTGTGGAGGAGGAGTGGTTTTCTCTGCCACAGCAGTCTGGTGAATGTTCTCCAAAGCAGCTGGAGCAAGAACTTAAGGGTGATGTGCTGAGACTAGGAGTGTGAGTCATTTGCTATCTTTTTGGTATTTGAACTTTGATCATGAGATGCATGTCTAGCCTTAGAGGAATCCTTGTGGCTTTTAGAAATCAGAATTCTTGATGCTTTATTTACTTGATAGCTAACCATAATACAATGGAAAGTGTTTCCTACAGCACTTCTGGGAATAAATGACCACCAAGAGGATTTTGAATATGGATCTGGAGAGAATTGTTTGGATAGTGAAGAGCCAATGTGAAATGTAAAATACCTATTTGATAGTCTTTGCAAAATGCATTTTGTCTTGACATTTTAAGCATCAAACTCTTGGGAGCACAAAACAAGTTTTATTACTATTTCTGCTCAAGTTTTTCTGTCAGTGTGCTCTTGGGGTTCTTGTATGTGTTGAGTTTTATTTTTGTGGGTATAGAGGAAGAAATAAAAAGTCCTGTACATGATCTGTATTATACAATGAGCCCTTTGCTAATCACATTTCCTACTATAGAGAGAATCTAAATATGAACAAAACCCTGTTTCCATAAATTTCTCTGTTAGTTTTTATAAAAATAAATTTTGTCTTTTATTTTTACATCATGAAAATTTTGTCTTTTATCTTTTAACTTCCTCTACTCATAGAGTTATCCCATACAACAAATAATCTTTATAAAAGGAAAAAATCAGCAAAACCAAACAATACTTAGAAAAAAATCTGACAACATAAGCAATGTTTCACACCCTTGGATGTGCCACCTTTGCAAAAAAAAGTTGGAAGGGTAGTCTTCTCATATTTCTTTTTTGGTGTCAAACTTTTTCTTCGTAATTTTGAAACATTTATTTCTGTTTTATTGTGTTTTTTTTCATTTGCATGGCTTTCATGTCGATGCATATTATTTTCTTGACTCTGATTACTTCATTTTGCATCAGTATATGCAAGTCTTTCCATGTTTTTCTATATTAATCAGAGTTGTCATTTCTTACAGCAATATTACAAATCATTAATACACCACAATTTATTTAGATATCTCTCAATTCATGGGAATCTCCCCTTTTATAAAAGTCTTTTGCTGCCATAAAAAGTGCTACAATAAATATTTTGGTCAGTCTTTCCTTTTTTTTATTTATTTTTTTATTTTTTATCAATGGGTTTCTTGGTCCTGACAATGGAATCTCTGTTGGACATGTTAGCTATATTCCAAATTGCTTTCTAGAATGTTTATGCTAATACCCCGGTCTCCCAACAATTTATCTTTCCAGCCCTCCTGGCATTTATCATCTTTGCCAGTATGCTGTGTATGATGGGAAATCTTAGTATTTCTATTGTATTTCTATTCTTAATAGCAATTTGGAATGCTTTTTCATGTATTTAACATGTTATGCAATTCTTTCTTTGAGAGCAGTACATATCCTTTGACCACTTATCTATTTTGGAATGACTTTTGGTCTTATATATTTCCATCAGTTTCCTATAAATTGGATAAAAAATCCTTATCTAAGAAATTTAATGCAAAGTTATTTTCCAATTTGTCTGCTTTCCCTCTTATCCTAGATGCATTCATTTTATTTATGCAAATGTTTTTCAATTTCAAACCAAAATAGTGAAGAGCCAATGTGAAATGTAAAATTATCTATTTTATCTTTTATAATTACTGTATCTTTGGTTAAGGATTCATTTCCTATCCACAGATATGAAAGGTATATGATCTTCCTATCTTTTGATTTTTTATGGTATGATCTTAAATATTCAAATCACATCCATTTTGAATTTATTGTAGAATATAATATAAAGTGTAGGTATCAACCTAATTATTGCCAGACTAATCTTCATTTTCCCCAGCAATTCTTATCTGATGGAGAGTTCTTTCCTAAGTAATTTATGTTTTGGGGGGCCTATTAAACACTGAATTATTTGAGTTCAGGCATTTCTAAATCTCTGTTTCTTATCTCTTCCCTTGATTTACTTTTCTGTTTTTTTTAAAACCAGTACCAAATATTTTTGTTGATTCTTGCACATAGGAAATGCTTAAGAAATGCTTTGGGGTTGGTTGATTGTTTAATTGGGGGTTGGAGAGCCAAGAAGTTTATGAAAAAGAACCTGACCTTCATTTTAGATAGTTAGACTCTTCCAAGACTGAATCTGATCTATATTTATGGGTCCAAAACTGAGAGGGGCCCTTTAAGGATAAGGGAGACAATGCCTCCCAACTCTACTCAGTCCTGTAGAGCCATATAGCCAAATACAAGTTTAATCATAACCCTTCTCTACTCAATAAACTCCAATGGCTCCTATTAATTCAAGGTTCAAATTTCTATTCCAAATAATAGTAACAGTCATATTATTAACTAGTATTATAGAATGCTTAAAAGTTTGAAAAATACTTTTAATACGTTATCTAATTTGATCCACAAAACAATCTCCTGAGTTAGGTACTATTTTTATTCTCATTTTTTACATGAAGAAGCTGAGGTTAGATGACTTACCAAGGATCATAAGCTAGTAAGTGTCTAAGTGAGCTCTACCCATTATATTACCTGGCTGATTTGCATATGCTACTTTGGATGATAGTAATATAGTGGTGGAAGTGGTAGTAGTAGTAATCATTGTCATCATAGGAGTAGTGGTGGTAGTAGTAACAGTAGTAGTAGTGGTAGTTGTAGTAGTAGTAGGAGTAGTAGTGGTTGTAGTAGTAGTAGTAGTAGTGGTTGTAGTGGTTGTAGTAGTAATAGTAGTATTAGTAGTCATCATTGTCATCATAGTAGTAGTGGTAGTAATAGTAGTGGTGGTGGTGATAGTAGTTGTTAACATTTATACAGCACTCTGAAGTTTGCAAAGTATTTTACAAATATTAACAAATTTTAAAATTACTTTATCTTATTTTATTTTACCTTATTTTATCCTGGGAGGTAGGGTATTATTATCTCCATTTTATAGGGAAGGAAAGTAAGGCAGACAGAGGTTGTGACTCATAAACTCAATAAGTGCTTAAGGCACTTTGGATTTTGCTCTTCCTGGCTCTATGTCCTACACTCTATCCACTATTCCACCTAGCAGTTAAGGAGTTATTTTATCCTCATTTATAAAAACCTAGACATAAGCTATTTATTGTTCACTCTGACTCTTTGTGACCCCATTTGGTGTTTTCTCAGAAAAGAAACTTGAGTGATTTGCCATTTCCTTCTCCAGCTCATTTTACAGATAATAAAATTGAGGCAAACAGGGTTAAATGACATTCCCAGGGTCACAAAAATAGTAAGTATTTGAGGCTGGATTTGAATTTATGTCTTTCTAATTCCAGGTCCAACATCTATTCACCATGCCACTTTCTTGCCTCTGAGATCGATAGCTAGCTAGATAGACAGACAGATAGATGATGGATAGATAGATAAAGAAAGAAAGAAAGAAGTAAAAGAAGGAAAGAAGGAAGGAAGGAAGGAAGGAAGGAAGGAAGGAAGGAAGGAAGGAAGGAAGGAAGGAAGGAAGGAAGGAAGGAAGGAAGGAAGAGAAAGGAAGAGGAAGGAAGGAAGGAAGGAAGGAAGAGAAAGGAAGAGAGAAAGAAGAAGAAAGAAAGAAAGAAAGAAAGAAAGAAAGAAAGAAAGAAAGAAAGAAAGAAAGAAAGAAAGAAAGAAAGAAAGAAAGAAAGAAAGAAAGAATAAGAAAAAGAAAGGAAGGAAGGAAGAGAAAGGAAGAGAGAGAGAGAGAAAGAAAGAAAGAAAGAAAGAAAGAAAGAAAGAAAGAAAGAAAGAAAGAAAGAAAGAAAGAAAGAAAGAAAGAAAGAAAGAAAGAAAAAGGAAGGAAGGAAGGAAGGAAGGAAGGAAGGAAGGAAGGAAGGAAGGAAGGAAGGAAGGAAGGAAGGAAGGAAGGAAGGAAGGAAGGAAGGAAGTCAGAGGCAGCATGAGAACATGGGAGCTGGGGGTTGTAGCCAGGATGAAGGAAGACTGTAAGGTGCATTTTGCTTCAAGTCAAAAATCCCCACTTTTTCTGAGAGCTTACCCTACAAGTGGTTTTTCTAGCTATTTTAGGAAGTGGTCCAAGACTCCTCTAACCTCTCTGACAACTCCCAGAGGCTCCATGTTTTTGAGTAACCCTGATTATCCACACAAAACTGAAGTAGCTGGGAATACCCAGTAGTTGCTTGCTCTGAAGTAGGAATGAGTAATTCAAAAGAGGTTTTGCTGCCTAATAAATACAGTGAAGACAAGTCATTACCCAGTGTGAGGCTTAAGCTAAACTGATGGAATTACAGTTGGCTTGTAATAAGACTTATTTAAAAGCAAAAACAAATCAGGCTTATTTTCAGTGTGAAATTAGTTGTGTTAGAACCTAATCTCCTGTGGTCAGTCAGTGGTAGTCAGTTATGACAGTGGTCCATGTCCCTACAGACTTCCTTAGTGTGGGTATAGCCCCTTAATTATGAGAAACAGAAACAAGTCACTATTTGTTCAAGGCAAGGAAAACAATCAATCCCAGATAGACTTTTTTATTCATATAAGTATAACACAGGGTTCTTTACAAAGGAATATTTACTTCACAAGGAATAATCAAATATACGACTTACTCTATTAACATAAAGGAAGGCATAATCCTCTCCACCCCCCATTTCAATCTCTCTGGAGGGGAAAAGAATTAGGTTTGTAGTTTAGCTTAGTTCCTATAGACTAAGGCTTCTTAAACTTTTTCCCTTTTCTCCAAAAAAATTTTTACACAGCCCCAGATTTATAAATATATAAAATAGGAATATAAATCAAATGCTTACTGATAATAAATCATAATTTCACAGCCTCTACATTCAGTTACATGATCCCACAATTTAGGAAGGGGTTTGTGACCCACAATTTAGGAAGCTTTGCTGTAGAGCATAGTCCCATTTCCAAATCTCATGAGACTCCACCCAAACATCTTCAGTTCATAGGGCTTCCATGATGGGCTGGTTGTATGCACCATATCATTTACATCTGGATTTCAAAGTTTCCCATGTTTTGAACTCCTGAGTACCATGTACTCCTGAGTACTCATTACCAGTTTCTAAAAATGAGTAGAACAAATGATATAGAATAGAAACAAATACTCCAGTCCCATTTTTTTTCAGGCACCAAGATGATAGAGGGAGAGCCCAAGAAGAATATTCCTTCCCCGTCAGCTGAAAAAGGCAGAAACGGAAGCAGTGGATCAGGACTTTCTGGCTCAGTCTGGCCAGTTTTAAAGGTGCTGAAAGCCAAAGGACGCTACCCTCAACCCAGGGCATATATTTTATTATTCTCATTGTACAGATGAAGATATAGACTCAGATTAAAAGACCTCAGAAAAGTTAATTGTTTGCTGAGCTCTAGGATTCTGTCTGATTTGATCATTCAAAAAAGCATTTATCTAGCACCTATTGTGTACAGCACATTGTGCTTGGATATTGGGCATACCAAAACAAAAGAAAAAATAGTCCTCATCCTCAAATAGGTTGTAGTCTGCTGGGGGTAGATATAACATTTAGCACAGTGAATATAATGTTGAACTTGGAGTGGAGATCTGGATTCAGATCCATCCTCAGATACAATGTAGTTGTTTCCCTCTGTGTAGGCCATTTACCCTCTTTCAGTTTCAGGTTCCTTAAATACAATGGTGATATTAAAGCATATGAACAGACAATTCTTGGATGATGAAATTAAAGCCATGTATAGTCATATGAAAAAATGCTCCAAATCACTATTGATTAGAGAAATGCAAATTAAAACAACTCTGAGGTACCACCTCATACCTCTCAATTGACTAAGATAACAAGAAAAGATAATTATAAATATTGTAGGGGATGTGGAAAATTGGGACACTAATACATTGTTGGTGGAATTTTGAAATGATCCAACCATTCTGGAGGTCAAATTGAAGCTGTGCACAAAGGTCTATAAAACTGTGCATATTTTTTAAGCTAGCAGTACCACTAGTGGATCTGTATCCCAAGGAAATCATAAAGGAGGGAAAAGGACCCACATGTACAAAAATTTTTGTGCAGTTTTTTCTGTGGTAACAAAGAATTGGAAAATGAGTAGATGCCCATCAATTGGGGATGGCTGAATAAATTATGGTATATGAAAGTAATGGGATATTATTGCTCTATAAGAGATGTATACGCTGATTTTAGGAAGATCTTGAAAGATTTACATGAACTGATGCTGAGCAAAACAAACAGAACCAGGAATGCAATATACACAATAACAGCAAGATTGTGCCATGATCAACTATGAAAGACTTGGTTCTTCTTAGTGGTTCATTGATCCAAGGAAATCCCAATGATAGATAGAAAATGGCCATTTTGGATAGAAAGGCCATCTGCATCCAGAAAACGAATTATGGAGATTAAATGTAAATCAACACATGCTATGTTCAGTCTTTTTTCCTGTTTTTTTTTCTTCTGTTGTGGTTTATCCTTTTTGTTTTCATGACTCATAAATTAATGTGTATTTAAGAAGTTAATATATATTAAAAAAATAAAATAAAATACATATATGGGGGTAATGGGGATAAAAATAACACTCTGCTCACAGGAGTTGTTGTAGAAATCAAATAAGACAATAAATGTAAAGTGCTTTACAAACCTTAAGCTTTACATAAAATCTACCGACTTATAAATACAAGATAATTTAAGGAAGTAACCATTAGGAGTATCCTCCTCTGAACTCACATTTTCCCTGACTATTGTCACAGTTCCTTTTTCTCAAGGTTTTCCTTTGATTAGCTTTTTTTCTTTTTCATCCTTTCAGGTTTCAGCAATTCTACAGGAACTAACCTAAAAAAATCAGTGTGAGATCATCTGAGGTTGCTTTATGAAGAGTCTACTTTGCTCCTCTTAGGCAATATTTGCATTTAAGAGTCAGTCTCCTAGCCTTAATTCAAAGGAATGACTAATAAAAACATTAAAGGGCCTGAGGTAGGCTAGAGGAGATAAGAAAATGATAGCAATCAAAGTCTTATGAGCAAGAATCCTAAAATTTTAACACTGGAAAGAAAATCAGAAAACTTATCCCAGAACTTTGCTTGGATGCCATATTTCCATTTATTGTATTCTTTCTTATGATAAGACCGAAATCAATTTTTTTTTAGATTGGAAGCTCCTTGAGGGCAGGTACTGTGTCTTATTTAAATTTGTGTTCCCGGAATGTATCATAATGTTTTACAGATAGCAAGTGTTTAATATATTATTTGGGGGAAAGGGTTTGGTTTTTTTTGTGTTTTTTTTTTTTTCCTACAGTCTGAGAATTTCCAGTATAAGATTCCTTCTATCAATTAAGATTTACTATTCTTCTCTAATTTATAGAAACCTTACAAAGTTATGGTAGACACCAAGAGAGTAAATAATTTGACTATATCAATCCAATCCAATAAACATTTATAGTGCTGGGATACGATTAATAAAAAGAACAACAGTTCTTTCCCTGAAGAAACTTATAATCAAAAGGATTGTTCACATAGCTGGCATATATTGGAACAGAACTTGAATCACATATACCTGACTCTAAGTGAGGCAGCTAGGGCACCTGGCTTGAAGTCAGGAAGCCCTGAGTTCAAATCCAACTTCAGAGGAGTACTAGCTGTGTGACCCTGAGCAGCTATCTGCCTCAGTTTCCTCAACTGTAAAATGAGACTAACAAAATTATCTACCTCCCAAGGTGATCATGAGCCTCAAATATAGAGTTGTTAGAACAGTGTCTGGCATATAGGTGCTTAATAAATGTGTATTTCCTCCTTTTCCCTTCTTTCCTTCATCTTCTGTGCCAGGCTACAATAAATAACATTTATTGAAATGAATTAAATCTAATTCTTTAGAGGAAGAACCTGAGGCAACTTTGACAAATGGTAATGTGTCACAACCCAGTGAGATCTCAGAATGTTACAGGTTTGAGATGGTGCTAACCATACTGGTCTTACATCTATCATCTTTTATTTCATCCCCCTCATAGGACTTGTAATTTCCCTTATGGGAACGTTTTTAATATTGCAGAAATCAACATCCCAGCCTCTCAATGGCACCTTAATAGATGGTTCCATGAATTTCTGTGGCCACAAAAATTCATCTCTTAGTGGCTGACTTTTTGGGCAATGAGCCTCGGATGATTCAGCAACTCTGCCAAGAGTCTCCTCTGGGCTTGTGCTTCAAGTCTTTCCAAATCTGGATGGAGGGCTCTTGGGGCCTGCCAGAGCTTAAACTCTGATGTGGTAGCGTAGGTTCCCAGAGCTCACATGGGATTACTTTGACACAGGAGGAGACTTTTGTCAAGCAGCCTGGTTGCCAATTGTCAAGGGAAAGGAAATCACACTGTAGTGTAGTAAAATAAAGTGGCTCTAATATTTCCTACCTGTATGACCTGGGCAAGTCATTTAACCCCAATTGCCACAGCAAAAAGAAAGAAAGAAAAAAAGAGAGAGAGAGAAAGAGAGAATGAGAAAAAGAAAAAGAGATAAAGAGAAAGAAAGAAAAAGAAAGGGAGAGAGAAAGAAAAAAGAAACAAAGAAAAGTGGTTCAAAGGGATTATCCTGCTATATGAAGTTGTTAGAAATACCTACTCAGGATTTGCTTATATTGAGTAATAGTTAAAAACTAGAATAACAAAGCCTTATTAACTAGCCTTTATTGGAGGAAGGTCAGTCTGACTTAGTGAGAAATCCAAGTTATTAAACATGTAAAGAAAAAGTTTTATTATGTTCAAGGGCACACAGTTAAGCTCTTGCCAAGGGCAGGCCCAGGCTTATCTAATAATTTATTAGAGAACTTTGTAAGTAAGTACTTCTGTGATTGGTTAAGACTCATTTGTGAAAGAAAAAAAAATGAGAGACAGCAATGTCCAGGGGCCAAGAGTGCTAAATTCATGGGAAGGCTGCATTTGAGTTCAAATCCCTACTTTGATTTAACATTCAGTAAGTTACTTAAACTCTATGACACTCAGTTTCTTCATCTATAAAATGGAAATAATACTTGGGAAGATCTGCTTTTGTCACTTCATTGTTCTATGAAAAAGTTTATACATCTTATGTTGCAAAAGAAATTTGAATGATCATTAACAGCTAATGTTAGAATGCTGCCAATGTAGAATGGTTTCTATCCTCAAATTTAAGAAAGTTGCCTGTTTTTAATACATAGCCTATGGACTGCATACATTACACAATATTCTTGAGTACTGACCTAACCAAATTAAAATGTAATTGGCAACTACTTAACAAAAGAAATTAAAATATAATAAAACACAGATAACACATTTTATTTTTTATTTATTTATTTTTAATAATAGCTTTTCATTTCAAAATACATGCAATGATAGTTTTCAACATTCAGCCTTGCAGAACTTTGTGTTCCAAATTTTTCTCCCTCCCTCTACCCCACCCCTCCCCTAGATGTCAAGTAATCCAATATATGTTAAACATTTGCAATTCTTCTATACATATTTTCACATTTATCATGTTGCACAAGAAAAATCAGATTAAAAAGGAAAAAAGAAAGAAACAAAGCAAGCAAACAACAAAAAAGGTGAAAATACTATGTTGTGATCCATATTCAGTCCACATGATCCTCTTTCTGAATGCAGATGATTCTCTCATCACAAGTCTATTGAAATTGATCTGAATCACCTCATTGAATAACATAACTAAAACTAAGACAATATGTGGGCAATATATACAATTGATGGCTCCATTTCTATTGAGTCTGATACCAATGGTATATGTAATGAATAATAGTAATATCTAACTTTTATATTGGGCTTATCGTGTGCCAGGCATTGGGTTAAGTGAATTATAACTGTTATCTCATTTGATTCTCACAACAAATTGGAGAATTAGGTGCTATTACCTTCATTTTATGGATGAAGAAACTGAAGTCAACAAAAGTTAAGTGACTTGCTGAAGCTGAATTTGAACTTAGGTCTTCCTGATTCTAAACTAAATGTTCTATTCATTGTGCCACCTAGCTTCCCTTAGCAGAATGTGCCCAGAAAACATTTTCCCCTATGTTTTACTTGATTCACTCTAACAAGAATGTATAAAATACATAGACATAGGGTAGCAGAGTAGATAGAGAGCTGGTCTCAAAGTCAGAAAGACTTGGCTTCAAGTTTTGCCTCTGACATATCCTGGTTGTATGATTCTAGATGAGTCATTTAAGCTCTCTCTGCTCTAGATAATTCTCTAAAATAATAAATTTCAGAGTGGGTTCCAACGGGCATTGGTAAAGGGATTTTCCTTATCCAAGAATTCCCTTAATCAAGGATATGTCCAGTCCCTGTTGTTATGTAAAGTGAGGATAGGAGATGTGGGAGAAGGAAACTAGCTAATTGGAATCCTATTCTTTGGGAATGGGCACCTTTTTGCCTGCTGCTATCCCCCATATTAAGGTCAGGTAAGCCTGCTTCTGTGCATGCAAAATGGAAGGGACCTAGTTATTGATTTAGAGCACCTGCTCCTGCCTGCTTACTTGTCAAAGAAAAAAAAAGCCTTGTTATTGGCTGCCAGGATGGCGATAACTATTCATACAAAAGGCTTTGATGGGTCAGATGAGCCTCTCTTTTTCCTAGTGGTGACAGAGTCAGTCACTGCTGTAAGCTTCTGAGTGGGGACAGAATGCTGGCACCCATGTGGCTATGAATGCATGGTACCCTGTCCCTTGTGTATTTGCATTTGTTCTTTCCTATTCTTGGGTGAAGGAATATTGGGAAACAAGTATTACCTTGTGATTTTTCAAGTTCAGGAGATCTAGCAACCAGAGTTCATACCAGAGTCTGCAGACTGCTGAGCTGGATAAAGAGTCGGCATACCCCAGGAGTGGGCATGCCAGAGGCATCCTATAGCAAGTAATTGACTCACCCATAGGAGATGCCACAGTCATTGAAACTGAACTTGGTGACATAAATGAGCACCCACTTTTGTAGCATCCACTTCAAATTTAAGCACCCTCTCTGCAGGGGCTGAATATAATGGGGAGAGTGTGTCTCTAGTCGGCATGGGGGTAGGAGAGAAATGAGGCATATTTTTTGTGATTTATTTCTTGCTATATATATTTTTTAAGGCTGGGATTAAGTGACTTGCCCAGGGTCACACAGCTAGGAAGTGTTAAGTGTCTGAGATCAGATTTGAACTCAGGTACTCCTGAGTTCAAGGCTGGTGCTCTATCCACTGCGCCACCTAGCTGCCCCCATCTTGCTATATCTTTTAAGTAAATGTCTCTATAAAAGTAAATTGATAGAAACCAGATAAATTGATAATGAGGTCAATCAATGAGCTAGAGGAGATATTAACTGTGAGGAACACAATGGGAGATAGAACCAATAGCATTAAAGGAATAATCCCCTTGACCCTCAGGGGTACCTCTAGAACTCCAAAGAGAGATATAACCAGTTGCACTCTGGGAATCTGACCTGCTCAGATCTGTATGAATTGGGGGTTCAAAGATTCATCACACCTGGTGAATGTTCAGAATGTACTGAGATAAGCATTGGGGCATACAAAAACAAAATGAAAAACATTCTTTACTCTTAGGAGCTTACTTTCTCCTGGTAATGGGGGTGGGAAAGATTCCACTCATTATACAGATAAGTAAAGACATGATAATTCTAGGAAGGAGAGAGCACTAACAGCCAGGGGGATAAAGACAAGTTTCCCATAGGAGATGACACTTTAGTCAAAGCCTTGAATGAAGCTAGGGATTCTAGAGAAAGAGATGAGGAAGGAGTACATTACAAGCAAACGTAAACCTGATACCAAGTTAAACTTGAAGCTGACTTGTATAGAATTATCACAAATTCTAATACAGTGAAGTCCAAATGAAAAGTTACCACCCTCTTTCCTCTGTCTCAACCTACCCTCTTCCCCCAAGATGTCACAGGTGTACTGGCTATACATCTAAGTGCCAAGACTGGATTGCTGTTTTCCTAAAGTAGTATTTCATAACATTTCTACATCTCTCACTAAAATCCTCTTGTATTTATTTCTATTACTCGACATTTTGTTCAGTATGGCAGAGTGCTAGCTGCCCCATCAGGACTCACGTGGCCCCTGCTCCCACAAAGCTCAGAGGCTAAAAATGGAAAAATGCATGAAGCAAGAAAACCTTCCAGCTAAACCCAGCAGGGTGTTTTAACATCTTATCAGTTGGATTTCTGTTTGAGCTTAATTTTCTCTTTCTTCTTTTAAGAAATAGTGTGGGGAAATGGCTGGGATTGTGAGAAAAGCTCACAGAAGCTCCATTTCACCAGAGAATCCCCCCCCACACACACACACAACCAGCTCCTCAGATTTAAGGGATGGAGAAAGGAGGGACTGGAAAAACAGAGGAAGACAAAGAAAGGAAATATCTAGGAAAATAATAATAAAGCAAACACAAATTCTGAATGAGAAAAGGCAGAGAGGTAGGCTAGTTGAGGTTAACAATTAGTTGAAGAGATTCCAGTTTTACTTGTCTTTGGGAATTTGGAAAGGAAACTCCCAAAGTCATCCTTTTATCCTGTTTCAGCAAGAAAAGAGCTTTCTATGTACCTTACACAAAAGGATTTTGGCTGCTGCTCCTGGCGGCTTTGGGCTTTGGTTCTTCCCCAGTAAAAATATTAAAATGAGCAATGACTCTCATCACAGGAGAGGCAACTTTCCACTAGGGGAAATATATTTCCACTTGAAAAATTAATGAAAAGCAGTTGTGGTTAAAAAAAATCCTGTCAAAGAGAAGAAGGATTATTTATTTATAACCATAGAAAGAAATGCTTAAAAGTTTTGGACAGGCCTGTCTGGTTTTTACTTCTCTGTTTGCCACAAACCCAGGGACAAGATTGGGATAGAAATCACTTTTGCGCCATCCAAACCACAGTGACCAAGAGTAGTCTAAGAATGGAGACCCTGAGAACAGCTGCCAGGAAGTGGCAGAAGAGGGAATTCTCAGGAATGCTATTTAGAAAGGCAAAAACCTGGCTTTTCCTGAATATGATAGGGAAAACAAACTTTCTTTTAAGGAAAATGGAGACATTAGGATGGGATAGGGAGGAAAAAGGCAAATGAATAATCATAGAATGTCCAAATAGAGAATGTGGGGGGTGGAGAGAAAATGGGGAAGATAGAAACTTTCTTCATTTTAGCAATTCATCCATTTTCTGATCTCTTATTTTTTAATATCCCGATATCAAGATTAGTTTCAAGTAAGATTCTGACTCTGTTAAAAATAAATAAATCATATCCTATTTTTAGGAAATAGCATCCCCTTTCCATTTTCTCCAATGTGTTTCTTAGTACAAAAATCTAATCCCTTAACAAAATGATAGTGTTAATAGAATCATAATCTGCCCAATCCCCAAAAGTCCATGCCCTTCTCTGTGTCTATCAAACCTACCATCCTTCCAATCTGCCTCTTCCATGAAGCCTTTTTTCATGATCCCAGGACACACATCCCCTCCCCTTAACTCTTGGCATTGGCTGAAGGATCTATTCTGCCTTGTACCATCTCTTGAGTTATGATGTAACTCTTGTTTTGTTGTTTAATTTTTTGAAAATTGTTTCCTTAATTGGAAGTGACTCAGGGTGGCACAGGTGGTAAATGCCAGAGGTGAGTTGTGAACTTAGATCATCTAACTCCAGAATTTGGGCTTTTTTCATTATTTGGTCTTTTCTAAGCCTTTTTTTTCAGACACCTTCCTCCTCCCAGTTCTCTTCTTCCATGGGAATTGTTTGGAAATTATGCTGTACTAATAAAGCCATGGCTTGGTCTGACTAGATGGTGATTGCCTATCTTAGGCAGCAATAATGAAGAAATTGTCCAAGAGAAAGCAAGGGAAAGATCAAGAAGTGATTTTGTTGTTGGTTTTTTGTTTTCAAATATAGGCTGCTGGGTATGAGAGTCATTTAATAAGAGACTCCCTGTTGATTGTTAAATAGAATAAATCATCATTTAATAATAAGAATAAGATGATTACATACCTTAGTTTTTCAACAGAACTTTTTTTAAATTAAATGACTCTAAAACCATATGGCAAGAATGAAAAGCAGTGTATCATTATAAACAGGGAGTTTTCCTGTGAATTTAGAAGTGCTGAGTTCATGTCTTCCCTTTTATACAGAGTCGTGGCTGTTTGGCCCTTACCATGGGGAAGCCTCTTAGACTCTAGGACAATTCTCTAAGACTTAAAATTGTAAAGTGGGTGCTGACATGTATTGGAAGAAGGGGCTTCCTCATCTGGAGTTTCCTTGCCAATGAAATCCTAATTCTGACTTAAGTAAGTCCAAAATAATAAGAATGTCCCATTTTTCCTAATTTAGGGTTTTTCTCCCCTACAATCTAGAGATATCATAAAAGATAACCTGACTATAGAATGCTTATAAGATTCTTAGCTTAACCTTCAAGGCCTTCCACAACTTGGTTCTGAATCACCTCTGAGATACACTAATCATAACTCATGCTACTCCTCTTATTACCTAGTACTCACCCTTTGGTTCCCCAAACATGACTCATGCCTTCCCACCTGAATACTTTTGCTTAGGTTGTTCATCCAGTCTCTGCTCAATGAAATCCTATTCATCCTTCAAAGATCAATTCCAATGCTACCCAATTCATTTCCATGAGCTAACTCTGAGGCTCTCTTGGACTTCTAATAATTCATTTGTACTTCTAGGTATTTACCATTTTGGTCATTTAGTATTGATTTGAATATATGTTAATATCATACAGAGGTTATAACCTCTAAATGAGAACTCTTTGAAAGGGAAAAAAATGTCTTTATATATAGCACTGAGGTGCAATGTAAAAAGTGCTGTCTTTGGAGTCATGGGGCATGGATTTGAATCCTGGCTCTGTCACTTTTCATATTGTGATCTTGGTTCTCAATTTCATCACCTTTAAAATGAAAAGATTGGAATAAATTATCTCTAAGGTCTCTGTAAGCCTATTTAGTGAAAAATGATTGTGTTGAATTACAGTATAAAATATTTGCTACAAAAATTTTGTTTTCCTATTTCTTTCCATTCAAACAATGTTTTGTTCATTGTTATTTGCACTATCCTCTTTGCCTTTGTCATTTGCATTGTCATTTTGGTAGTGAGAGCAGGATAATAAACTACGCTTGACTTTTCCCAACATCTAGATCTAGGAAGAGAGGATGGTTTTTATTTGGACCAGGAGGGCATTTATTTGTGCACAAATCTTATTTCCTCTACAGCCACAGTAAGTTCCTTAAGAACAGTACCCAGCTTTATTTAGTTTTGTGTTTCTCTAAGTGTTCTCTAGAACATGTACATATAACAGGCTTAATAGATACTTAATAATATTTCCTAGAAAAAAGTTCTGTTGATAGGCCTGTCATGGCCTATCACAGAATTTTAAAATAATGCAATAGAATGGCCCTCAGGGCCCCACCTCGAGTTCAATTTATACCTGAGCAAGAATCCCTGCAACTTTATACCTGAAAGATAGTTGGTTATTCCTTTGCCTGAAGACTTCTGATGAGGTTGGATGACCAGTAATCCATCTGAGAGTCAGGTATGAAAAACCATCTAAAGAGCAATTGGAAAATTTCCTAGTTCTTGTTCTCTGTTCCCCCAAGTCCTTCCAATATTTGCCTGCAGAGCAAGGGATCATCCCTCCCTCCTTACTCTCTCAGGGTTAAACCAAATGAATAGACTGATTCTCACTCTGGAGAATGGAACTTAAATACCTCTTATCTGCTGTGGTTCAGACCCACATGGAGCACCTAAGCCCAGGGGTAAATCCCCTTTCGTTATTTCCTCTGAGATCTGCTGAAGAGTCTCCAAGAGGGTTCTCAGAAAGGACACATGGAAGTTCCCACACTGACTGACTCTCTTCACCATCATCCCTTTCCCTTCGGATTAGGGGCCCCTCCAGCACCTGACCTGCTTACTCCCTCCAAGAGCTGATCTCAGCCCTCTTAATCATTTTACATTTCTACAGGCTCCTCATTGGGAATAAAAAACACAAAAGAAAAATCTGATTGCTACTGCTTCCATTTAGAAAGCTTTGGTTCCCTTGTTGTTTTTTTCCAAGATTAAAAGCCTGTAACTACGTTCTCTGGGGCCATTGAGATTTCACAGTGGGGGAGCGCTCTCATGGGGAGCAGCACCAACTAGAGATAGGACAGGAGGAGGTTAAATTCAACATTCCCTTCCCCAAAAAGCCCCTTTTCTATCCCAGAAATAACCTCACCATGTATCTTGGGGACCTTCCTTTCTTAAACTTTTGACCTCCTCCTTCAAGCTTGCCTGAATGGTATCTATATTTGGGTGGAAAGACAATGGCCAGAGAAAAAACATGGCCCTAGTCCTTGATTTTATACTTGCCAATTGCATGACCTTATTTTCCTTCTCTCTAAAATGCAGAACTGGATATTAATAAATTCTATGTCCTATAACTAATTCTATGTCCCTAACTTCATGGATAGTAACAGGTTTTGAAAACAGGCCACATTTACAGTCAACAGTCTTCATTCACTAAGATTATGGGAAGAAAGAAAAGATAAAGGCAAGGGAACAGAGAAAATTAATATTAGACTATTTTATACTTTATATTGAAGCCTTTTGTATGTTGATTCAGTATGTGAACAGAGATCAGCCCAATACTGTGTCTTGACTTACCCAAGATTTTTTTAGCAGATTTTAAAGGCTTGAATACCTAAATTACCTCAGTCTCTATGAGGATATGTCCAGCTCCTCAGAAATACTTCTGTTTGAAGCTCTCATATGCATGGAGCCATGCTCTCACAGCCTATTCCACCCTTTTCTTACACCCTAGTTCTTCACATACTTCTGGTAGCTGATCAATATAGAATGAACAACCCAATATGGGAAAAAGAGTGGCCATAGTTAAGATGCCTCTACATCTAGAGATGGGGGCATCCCAAGGAAGGGTAAGATACAAGGTTCACAAAAAACTTACCACTGATGTTCCCTGTGGCAATTTATCATGGTGTCCATAAAGCGATGGAAAGTGTCCAAACTTGAGCGTGATATGATTTTGATATCATGATAACTTTGGATGTCAATATAATTGCTCAGTACAACAATTGCTCAGTCTGCTCTGGACAAAATGAACAAATTGCATAAAGGTCTTTGATTATTTAATTCAATTGAATCCAGCCCCTACTATGTGCAGGGTTCTGTGCTAGGCACTTGGACTCTGACAAAAAAAGAAATGTTCCCTGCTCTCCTGGAATTCACATTGTGTTGAAGGGATACAATGTATGCACAAATAAATACAACATATGTACATTATAAATAATAATTGCAGACATTTTGATAGAAATTAAAAGTTTACAAAGTACTTTCCATTTGAAGTTTATAACTACTGTGAAGAAAATGGCATAGGTCATTATGAAGTTACATAGCTAGCTAGTAAGTGTGTTAAGTAGGATTGGAAGTCAGGTTTTCCTTGGCAAAGGCCTTTTGTAACTCTTACAAGTAACAGGGAGCCATTAAAACTTCTTGAGTAAAGAAGGAAAATGGCCAGATCTGCTTTGTAGGGAAATTAGTTTGACAGTTGTATGGAGGATGAACTAGAAAGAGACAAACTGGAAGCAAAAACACTAATCAAGAAGAAGATTAGATCAGTTTGAACTGTAGGTCTCAATCCCATATAGGGTCTCAAGTGAGTGTGGGATTGCAAAATTAGCATTTATTATTCAATAAATGTTTAATTTGTATGCCTATTTTACATACTATATGTCTGGCATCACATAAAAATTTCTCAGGTAAGAAGGAGTCATGAATGAGGAAAAATTTAAGAAACCCTGGTTAAAATAAACTTCTTTCTCTTTTTCACCATTGTGAACCCTTCATTTTACAGAATGTGGGCTAAAAGAAACCCGTACCAGAAGCTTTATCCACATGGCCTATCTCATCTCAGAGGATGAGTTAGTTGTTGGCCACCAATGGTTGCCATGCTCTTTCTATTGCTCTAACACAGTATTCTTTCCTTTCTCTGGAAGATTTAGGTCTGGTTCATTTTTGGTATATTGTAGGAGATGCTACCAATTCTCACTGGATAAAATTATTTTTATTACCAAGAAAGGGAAGGCCAAATCATTGTTGCTTTTATTCCTCAAAAAATGAGGGACTTTTAGTTTTCCTCCTTGCCTCTTAGCATCTTCCTTCCTCTCTTAGACACCACTCCCTCTTTATCCAAACAAAAGGTTGTTTTTCAAAAGGAACTTTTACCAAGAAACTGAAAGAACTCACTACCCACAGTCATATGACTCTGTCTTTTGTGCAGGTCATGCAGATGACCTTTTACCAAACTAGCTGAAGCTAAAGACATCCAATGATTAAAGGCACATTTAGCATTTTGCTAAAGGGAGCAGAGAAGGGAAAGTCTCTTCACCTGTTAGCCGGGCTAACAGGAGCCAAGAAAAAGTTTGAGGTATTGCTACCAAATCTTCAAGCTCTAACCACCAACAGCTCAACAGATCCCACCAATCTCTAATTTATTAGAATTTATATGGATTTAACAACACCCTTCAGCTCAAAGCTTACACTGTTTCCCCACTGACAGCCAGCCAAATATGTGGTGGGAAAGTGTGGCCAACTGGCAGGGAGCTCCTCCCAACCAACACACACACACATGACACATGGCCAAAGTCCCCAGCCCCTTCTTCTATTCCAGTTCTCTATTGCAGGAACTAGAGTTGGAGGTTAGAAAAAAAGGAAAGCTTTTTACACTTCTTTTAACAGAAGACCCAAAATGGAATAATGAAAAAAACTCTGGATTTAGAGTTGTAATATGTGAACTTAAATCCTTACTCTTCTGCTGTCACCTGTATGACCTTGGTCAAGTCACTTAATTTCTGAGACTCAATTTTCCTTATCTGTAAAATGATGGAACTGACCTCTAAATTTCCTTTCTACCACTCAATCCTACAATCCTGAATTTATCATATCAAAATTTATTGAGAAAATTATTCTGTGCAAAATATGTTCCAAAAATCCATCAAGACTGAAATCAGAAGAATTAGGAGAGTCCTCCAAGGAAAAGGTCCTGAGGAAGAGAAGACTGTTCTGACAAAAAAGAGTGTGTCAAGTAAACAAGTTAGCATTTTATTTCAACCAAAGATTCTTTGGTAAGATCTAATAGGGCCCAAGCATATTTGGCTCTTGTCAAAGTGGAAAAGAAGGGACACCTGACAAGTCTCCTGAGCCAACCCTATGGCATTACCACCCAGCCTTAAGGGAAATCTAGAAGCCCAGGTATTGCCCAGTGAGGAACATATAGTTCATACCCAAACTATGTTATCTTTAGCAGAAACCACTCCTCTTCCATAGGTGGGTAAAGAAGCGGATGGAATCATCCTCTTTAATGTGAGCCTTGGCTCTGTAGCTTGTAGTTCTTAAGGATCTTGGAGAGCTTGTAGAACGGGGGAAACCTCAAATTTGCTAAATCCCCTTTACAATTTATAAAGTTCTTTTCTGATCATGACTTTGTGAGAAGGACAAATATAGTCATCAAATAAAAAAACTGAAGTTTATTGAAGTTAAAGGATTTATCATAAGATAGACCTGGAAGGGACCGCTGACCTGGGATGAGCTGGAGCTAGTTCTAACTGATCAAGTCTTAATTGTTAAATCTACATGATAAGCACAAGCACCAATCAACAAATCTGGGCTTGATTCATTATTTTGTTGATTGGCTAAATTTAAGAAAGTGATAGGGAAAATGTTAATAATGCAAATTAACTTAAAATATGTCAAGTGTACATTTCCTTCCATCCCTTGGAAAGCTGGTTATTAAGCATTTATCTGGGCATCACTGCCTCAAGGTTTGAGGGCAAATGACTTGCTCAAAGTCACATTAGCTAGTCCTCTGACCCCAAATTCAATGCTTTTCTAGGATGCTCTTCATCTTATGATCACATGGATCATAACAATAGCACTTCAAAGTTTACAAGTATTTTCCATATGTATTCCCTCAATTGATGCTTACAATGTAACACTAAATAGTAACTGAAATTATTTTACAGAGTAAATGTCTGAGGCAGGATTTGAATTTAGGTCTTCCTGACTACTGTCCCCTTAGCTGACTTAGATTGTAGATGACAATATATAGTATGACAATAAAATCTGATGACGGGCCAAGATCTCTTAAATCTTCTAAGAACCAAGTTCTTTTGATTCTACATTTAATATTTTTTCAACTACACCACATTGCTACTGCCTTCACTTTGGAAAGAGTATGGGTTCCAGAGTCAGTGAACATGGGTTCAAATTCTGTCTCTGACACCACTGACCAACTCACTTAATCTCACTAGACCTCCAAAAATTAGATCACTTGGATTGGATGTCCTCTGAGAGCAACCATCCCCCTTTTCCCTACTATTTCTGAGAGTAATCCTAGTGCCCTAGGGGCTCATCTCAAATGCTATCTCCTTTAAGACATATTCCCTGATTTCCCCATTTGTTACTACCTTCTCTTCCAATTGCTTTACATATATTTCCCATATATCCTGTATTGAGTTTCTGGGAATATGTTGTAGCCCTTAGTAAAATGTAAACTCCCTGAAGGTAAGTATTATGTAATTGTTATTTCTCTAAGTTCAATGGTGCTGAGTAGCACATAAATATCTTCTTAATAAATGTTGATTAGCTGATGCTTGTGGTGGCCTTGGTCTATCAGTATACAAAATCAGAGCAGAACAAGTATGGTCATAGAAGAGGTAACCTTAGATAGTTTTCATCCTTGAAAACCCTATCCCAAATATACTCAAAAGAAAGGAAAAGGGCAGTTTTCCTATCTAGGTCCATATAATTCTCTCATAAAGAACAGGACCTAGATTTAGAACTGAAAGATTACCCATGAGAAAACTGAGGACTACAAAGGGGCAAAATGATACAAGTGTGATAGAAGCAGAAATGGAATCTAGATTGAAGTGTGTGATAGAAGCAAAATGGGAATCTAAGTCCTCTGTCACTAGGTCCAGCAAGATAAAAAGAGTTGGGGTAGATTATTAAAGATGAATTAAATCTGAGAGGGGAAACAGTAATTTCCTGGACTAGCTGTTGAATTGTATCTTTTACATGCAATTTAATTTTGTATTAATATTGGAAGAAAGCCATGATGGATAAAGACAATACTCATGAACCTCCATTTAAGACATTTAAAAAGGAAAAAATCTAGGGTAGAAAGGGATCTCAAAATGTTTGCTTTTTTATGTTCTGTCCAAAATATCCATTTTAGGATCTGACCATTTTGGAAGAGGTAACCCCCGAAACTTGTCACATTACTGTTCGATTCAACTTGCTTCTTTTCCTCCACCTCCACCTTTTCTCAAACTTGTAAATCGATCAACAACTCTTCGTCTTTCCAATTATACAGGGGAGCTTCTGTATAGTCTACAAAGCTTCCTGCTTCTTGCCAGATCAAATCAGTATTGTTTCCTTGAAAAACATGTTTTTAATTCAAGGGAGATGTTGTTAATGCAAGTTATGGTGCTGGGAATTTTATCTTTCTTCCATTGTTTCTTGGTACTATCCCAGGCCTGGGCACACCCATTAGAGCATCCAAAGAGCACTAGTTGGCTTTCAAACATATCCCTCCAACCTTCTCCATGGAGCATGACATCTTTTCTTTCTCATCTGGCCAGCTGTGAGGGTAGAAAGGTGGAGCTCCTAGTTCTGGATCGTAGAAGTGAATGTTCTGCCTTTCCTCTTTTACCTGCTCTGGAGAGAACACAAACATGTGTCAATGACAACACAATAAAATCTGATGACAGGCAAAGATCTCTTAAATCTTCCAAATTATCATCTGTACTTCCTCTACCTTTCTATCCTGGCATGCCTGAGCAGACACACCCTTAGAATCTTGCCAAGCAGCTGTAGCCAAGGGTCTGCTCCTTCCTGCCTGCTTGGAGGAAACACTCCAGCCCCAGGTGCCATCTTTCCTCAGGCTGTTCAGTCCCAGAGGAAATCAGAGCTCAATATGGGTGGGGGCTCACAATGGGCCAAAAATTTTTTCCTAAAAAATTCATCTTGATTCAGCAACTTTAATGACATTTTGGTCTTTCTGCACTGAAAACTAATAATAATAATAGTAGGTCCCATTTACATAGCCTTTTTAACTTGTAGAGTATGCTTTCCCTACAACAATGCTGGGAACTAATAGAGCAAAATATTCTTTTACACATGATGAGACTCAGAGAGCTTTAGT
The DNA here is from genome assembly GCF_048593235.1 of Sminthopsis crassicaudata. NCBI lineage: Eukaryota > Metazoa > Chordata > Mammalia > Dasyuromorphia > Dasyuridae > Sminthopsis > Sminthopsis crassicaudata. Next base: position 594,614,412 of record NC_133618.1, read on the forward strand.
GATTCCCCCAAAGTCAAACAGCTAATAAATGTTGGGACTTAAATTCAAACAGACTTTTCAATGTCAAGTCCAATTCTCTTTCCACCATAATATGAATCCTCTCTAATCTAACAACCAATTTCCCAACAAACAATTTAGGAGGAGGAGAGAGAGGAGGGCAGGAAGAAGAGGAGGAAAAGGAGGAGGAGGAGAAAGAAGAGGAGTAGGAGGAAGAGGAGGAAGAGAAGAAGGAAGAGGAGGAAGGGAGAGAAAGACAGGGAGACAGGAAGAGTAGGAGGGGACAGAAAGAGAGAGAGAGAGAAGAGAGAGAGAGAGAGAGAGAGAGAGAGAGAGAGAGAGAGAGAGAGAGAGAGAGAGAGAGAGAGAGAGAGAGAGACAGACAGACACAGACAGACATAGAGAAAACAGAGAGACAGAGACACAGAGAGTAGAGAACCTTTGCATTATGCCAAGTTTAGGGACATAGTTATAGGCAAACGCGACAATTCTTACTGTCAAGTTCTTACACTCAATGAGTTTAATCCTAATGGAAGAAGATGATACATATAGAGAAGCAGGACAGAGGTTGAAGGATAATCTCATGGGGGCAAAGCAGTAGGAAAAAAAGAGCCAAGTGAGTATGGGTATTAGTTGAAGCTTCACTATGGTCATTCTTAAAATGCTGATTCTAGGGAAGGAGTCACCCATCAGGATGGAAGCTTCCTCATAGTGGTAAAACAGCAGTTGAGGAGGAGTCAGAAAAGTGAGAGGGAGAAAAAAGAATAGACTTTTAAGGACTCAGAAATGGATGAAGTTGGAATTTATAAACTTACAAATATCTCCAAGGCAGTCCTATCCTCTACTTGGTGAAGCAAGAGAAAAAGGAAGTTGTTCTTAGCAAGAATGTATGCACAGGCGCGAGGGCACACACACACTTCTGTTAGTTGGTCCACCTAAAATCACATCAGGAGTGCCAATGATCCCATAGTCAGGGAATTACATCTGGCATTTTCTCCAGAACTGTCCCAGGGTCTTTGATTGTCTCTGGAATGATGATTGAGTTTTGAGAGATTAATTTTTCCACCCCAGATGGCAGAAGAGGTGGGGAAATTTAGGATCAGAAACTTGCAAAGGACTGGACCTGATCCAATTTGGTTAATCTTTTCTTCTGATAAACTTAAGTGCAAGTCACCTAAAGCTGTTCACATACATAATGCTGAACACATTGGTCTTTTCTCTATGGCTTGTCCCATGAGCCAGACAGCCAATTCAGTCCATTCAAACCTGTTTCAAAGGGTATAATTTAAAATAGAATACTATTTATATGATCTTCTTGGTCCCTTCCAGCTCTGAGCTTTTTTTGGTACTAGGAAATGGAAATAGAATCATCATATAAATGAACATTCTTAAAAACAAACACTTCCTACCTGTTTAACTAGCCTCTCATAATTAGATGACATCCGAAAATTTTTTCTACCTCTGATAATATCCCCAAGTTTATAATATTTGGTCTACTCCCTAACCCATAATCAGCTCAAAGTGATATACTTCTTTCACATGTTATAGTATATATCATAGAATTCAATAAATACCGTGAATGAACAAAGAAACTAGGTCTATTCAGTGAAAAAAAGCAATTAGGAGAACCAGCCGTATTGACATTGTAGTGATCAAGAATTCACTGATTGAATTTTTCTGATGCTGATGAATGATCATTTCTGCATGTTTAGGGTACATTTTTTCTTGATTGAAAACAGTTCATAATTGTTGAATTTTTTGAATGCTACTTTTATCTTCAAGACATTTCATTCTTGTCCAGAGTATCAAGTTCAAACTATCTAAACTAGTGGTCTCCAATAAGTTAATATCAAAGCTCTCTCTGGTTGATGACCAAGCTAGTTATCACTGCCACACTTTCTATCTAATAACTTTTCAGTCAGAACTTGCAAGCTTGGAGCAGAACCCAAATAGGAGTCAATCCTTCCACAGGTCATCAATTTTCATTCTTAATATTCCTTGTCCTTAGATAATTCAGGACCTTCCAAAGAAGCTGCTCATCACAGAAAGGATGGGAACCAGTAATTTAGTAGAACTCTCAATTAAATGAGAATTTCATATAAATATGTATAGATACATACATATATAAGCATATCATATATATAAAAGACATAAATATATAGTATATATGAAAGTTTCTGACAATGACATTTAAATTATTTTATTTACCCTGAGAGCTCCAGGTGAAGAAGTTGCCTTTAACACTGTAAATTGGCAAGAGTTCTGCAATTTAGAGTTTGAGAAAGCCTGGGGCAGTGAGATGTTAAGTGATGTTTCTAGGGTTGCACAGCCAGATGGGAGGAATCTTATACAAAAGTCTTCCTTATTCAAAGGTCAGATCACAAATTTCTATTGTTATTTTTAAGAGAAGAATAAACACCTTCCCACTGGTTTTCTGGAGTTCTTTGTACTTGTAAGAAGTGTGTTTAGGCCAAGGATCTTACCAACTGAGATAGCATTATAGCCTTTACAAATTTTGCTGTCAAAAGAAATTGCCTCCAAAATTCCTGGTGATGAAAGTATAAAAGATAATTTTCACACACACACACACACACACACACACACACACACACACACACACACACACACACACACACACACACACTTTCCACATTAGTTTTTAGTGACTTTTTGCTTAATAGCTCTAAAAGTAAATGCTAGTACTTCTTCCAGGTAAACTGACAAATGATTTTAGCAGTCAGACAAAGACAGATGTTTTATTTATGACATCAAACAAAAATCTGTTTGGAAGAAAAAAATCATTTACAAGATTACTAGGGGGCTTCTGAGCAAGGGAAGAAGGGAAGTTGAGACCAAAATGGACTCTAGAAACAATACAAGTATAATCATATATATCAGAAATACAGATTCACTTCCTTATGGCCATGGAAGCAAAAATCTGCCAAAGTGAAACAATCCTTATCTGTGTTAATAAATGCTGCAGGAGGCTGCTTAGCTGTGGGCACTCGGGGTCCTTCGACATTCAATCATTACAACTTTCATAACTGATGTATATTGTTATGTGGTTGGGCCCTTGTCAAGATGGGAACAAAATGGGGGAAATGATTAGAAAGCCTTATGTAAGCTTACAGTCAAGAATGCCACTAATAGTAATGTAAGAAATGAAATGCCTGGCTATAGGCACATATTAAGTGGGTACCCGATTGTTCTGAAGCACATCCCAGTTGTGTCTCTATTGTTAGAATTTGGCTAGGTGATTTAATTTGTTTGGGTTTCAATTCTCTCATTTATAAAATGAAAAGGTTAAATACTAAGTATTCCTCTAGCTCAAAGGTTCTTTTTTCCTGCTACATGTGTCCTGGAAAGTTACTTGATCTCTCTGCCTCATTTTCCACATCACTAAAATGGGGATAATATTTCATGCTCTACAGAATCAGATGAAATAAGTGGGTTCATAAGTGGTACATACAAATATAGATTTATAGCAACGAGGGAAAAGTCACAGTGTGTTGTAAACATGGTAATAAGAAACAGGCCTTCAGAGATCAAGTGTTTTGAGGGTTTGAAATTTTAAAAGAGCCTATGTCCTGGCAAAGAAGTATTTTTCATCACATTTATGAACCCCAAACCATCTTTGTAATTCAAGTTTTATCCAAATTGCCAAAATGCCAAAAATGTTGAGGAGTTTTAAAAGTCAATCAACTAGGTATTTAGGGAACATCACACAATCATTCGACTGAATTCCCCTGCAGGTCACCTCCCATTTCACTGAATTGACTCTCTGTCTCTCTGTCTCTTTGTCTCTCTGTCTCTCTGTCTCTCTCTCTCTCTCTCTGTATATATATATTTCTCTTATCCTCTCCCTCCCTTCTTCCCTTCTTTTTTTTTTCCTCCCTCCCTCCTTCCCTCCCTTCTTTTGTTTTCTTTCATAGTATTTTATTTTTCCCAATTACATGTAAAGGCAATTTTTACCATTCATTTAAAAATATTTTTTGAGTTTCAAAATTTCTCCCTCTCTTCTTCAACAACTTCATCCCTAAAATAGGAAGTAAATTTGATATAGGTTAGATATATGCAATCATGTAAAACGTTTCCATATTAGCCATGTTTCAAGAGAAGAAATAGACCAAAAGAAAAATACCATGAAAAAAAATTAAGAAAGTGAAAGTAGTGAGCTGTGATTTGCATTCAGACTCTATCAGCTCTTTCTCTGGAGAGGGATAGCATTTTTCACCATGAGTCCTTTGAAATTGTCTTGGATCACTGTATTGCTGAGAATGACTTAGTTATAAATAATTGATCATGGTACAATGTTGCTCTTACTATGTACAATGTTTCCTTGATTTCTACTCATTTTACTTTGTATCAGTTCATGCCTTTCCTAGTTTTTCTGAAATCAGCCTGCTCATCATTTCTTATACCACCATAGTATTTCATTATATTCATATATCACAACTTTTTAAATCATTCCCAAATTGATAGGTAACCCCTCAATTTATTTTTGCCACCACAAAAAGAGCTGCTATAAATATTTTTATACAAATAGATCCTCCACCCCATCTTCACTCCCTAGTGGATTCTTTGGGATATAGACCTAGTAGAGGTGTTGCTGGATCAAAGAGTATGCACAATATGATTGCCCTTTAAGTGTAGCTCCAAATTGCTCTCTAGAATGATTCAGTTCACAACTCTACCAAAAAGTGAATTAGTATACTAATTTTGCCATATCCTTTACAATATTTATCATTTTCTTTTACTGTTGTGTTAGCCAGTTGAGAGATATGAGGGGTACCTCAGAGTTGTTTTAATTTGCATTTTTCTAACCAATAGTGATTTCGAACATTTTTCATATGACTATAAGTTAGTTTTGATTTCTTTGTTTGGAAACTGCCTATCCTTTGACATTTAGCAACTGGGGAATGACTTCTATTCTTATAAATTTGCCTCTCTATATATTTGATAAATGAGGCTTTATTAGAGACATTTTTTTTCCTGAAGCAATTGGGGTTAAGTGACTTGCCCAGGGTCATACAGCTAAAAAATGTTAAGTGTCTGAGATCATATTTGAATTCAGGTCCTCCTGACTTCAGGGTTGATGCTCTATCCACTGTGCCATCTAGCTGCCCCAATCAAAGACATTTGCTGTAAAAATTATTTCCAAGCTTTCTGCTTTCCTTCTAATCTTAGTTGTATTGACTTTGTTTCTATAAAATCTTTTAAATATTAAATGTCTATTTTATATCTTGTAGTGCTCTATATCTCTTGTTTGGCAATACATTCTTCTCTTCCCCATAGATTTGACAGGTGAACTATTTCTTGCTCTCTTAATTTGCTTATGTTTTCACCCTATATATGTAAATCATGAGCCCATTTGATCTTATCTTGTTAGTCTGGTCAATACTTACTTTTTGCCATATTCTTTTTCAAGCAGTTTTTGGCAAATAATAAGTTCTTATCCTAGAAACTTAAATGTATCACACGTTAGATTACTAAAATTACTGTGTCTTTAGTACCTAATCTATTCCACTGATCCATCACTCTATTTCTTAGCCAGTAATATACACTTATGATACTGCTTTATAAAATAATTTAAGATCTAGTGGCTAGACTACCCTCATCCACATTTTTTTCATTGATTCTTTGATATTTTTGAGCTTTTGTTCTTTCATATGATTTTTAATAGTCCTATAAATATTTTGGTAGTCTGATTAATTTAAGCAGAAATAACATTTTTTTATATTAACTTGGCCTACCCATGACCAATTGATATCATTCCAGTTGTTCAGATCTGACTTTATTTGTGTGAAAAGTACTTTGCAATTGTGTTCATAAATTTCATGAGCTTGTCTTGGCAGGTAGATGCTCACGTATTTTATGTTTTCTACACTTATTTTAAATGGACTTTCTTTTTCTATCTCTTCCTGTTAGGCTTTGTTAGTAATATGTGGTGATTTCTGTGGGTTTATTTTATATGCTTCAACTTTGCTAAAGTTGTTCATTATTTCAAGTGGCTTTTTAGTTGATTCTCTAGGATTCTCTAAGTATAACATCATATCATCAGTAAAGAATGATAGTTTTGGTTTTTCTTTATCTATTCTAATTCCTTATTTTCTTATTGCTATAGCTAACATTTCTAGTACAATATTGAATAATAGTGGTGATAATGGGCATCCTGGCTTCATCTCTTAAGGCTTCTAGCTTATCCCTACTATAGATAATGGTTGCTGATAGGTTTAGATAGATAGTACTTATCATTTTTAAGGAAAGTTACATTTATTCTATGCTGTCTTGTGTTTTTAATAGGGATAGGTTCTGTGCTTTGTCAAAAAGCTTTTTCTGCTTCTATTGGGATAATCATATGATTTCTGTTGGTTTTGTTATTGATATGGTCAATTTTGCTGATTGTTTTCCTAATATTGAACCAGCCCTGAGTTCCTGGCATATATCCCACCTGGTTATAGTAGATGATCCTTGTGATATATTACTGTAATCTCCTTCCTAGTTTTCTTCCTCCCTTCCTCCCTCTCCCTCTCTCTCTCTCTCTCTCTCTCTCTCTCTCTCTCTCTCTCTCTCTCTCTCTCTGTTCCTCTGTTTCTGTGTTGTTACTCTCTCCCCCCTTTTCCTCCATCTTTCACTCCTTTTCTTCCTTCCTTAATTCCCTCCTTCCTCTGCTGCCTTATCAACATTATGTATCAAACTTGTACATTCAGAGCTTCAGGCCTCCTTCTTTCTGCTCTCTTTTTGGGAAAACAATAAATTGCCCTCCCAGAGCAAAGCTTAGGAAAAAGATGCACTGCATTTATAAAAATATCAGGAGTTGTAATTCTGAGATTTGCCAGTAGATGGCAGCCAAAGAATGCTGACATCCCTTGGAGAAGGGATTTGTGTATTCTAGCTTTCCTTTATTAGTGGCACAGATAACAACACTGCTAAGGGCCTTTGAAAGACAGATCTGCTTACTTTAAGGCTAACAGGGTAAGTGGAGGAGGTGAACCAGTGACTAGATAAAAGAAATGGCGTTCCCACGATTCAGGGACCAAAAAAACAGGGGAAAAAAGGAAAAAAGAAAAGAAAAAAAGAAAAGAAAATACAACCTTTGAGATGAAAATAGATCAGGGTCCTCCTACAGTGGGGAAAAAAGGGTGTGAGGGGAGGAAAGGATACACAGGAAGTGATGGATTTGTCTCCCTTATCCACTTGGATGAGGAAAAACAACTTCCAAGAACTGTTGCAAATAGAAACACATGTAACCTCATCTGGGGTGCAGAAGCTGACCATTTCTGTACATTACAATAGCAAATGACTATAAGGACACAATCCTAACTCATATTTATATGGTGCTTTGTAGCTGGCAAAGTGATTTCTTCCCAATGGCCTTGTGAGATTATTGTTATCAATGCTAGACTAACCTTGAGCTTGCAGGAATAGTGTTCTCAGAAACAATGAGTTGAAATTTCTTTATAATGAGGTCCTTCAACTTCAGATAATTAACTCCTCCCCCTCTTTGAATGGAGTCCAAAATGAACCCTCCTTAGATTGAATTCTGTATTATACTATGTCATATTATAGTAAAGCCCTGGTGTCTCGTTTATTTGTTTTGCTCATGGATCTGGCCTTACCTCATTAGAACAGCACAGCCTGAGTTGGCCAAATCCATTCTCATAACTTACTGTGGGACAGATATGAATAACAGAATTATAGAACTGGAAAGGTACTTCCTGATCATTTAGCCCAACTGTTTCATTGTACAGATGAAGAAATTAGATACTTGTTTTGATCAGAGATGGGACCAAAACTCCAATCTCCTGATACTGGAGCATAGTGTTCACTGCTTACTACATTCCATCATGAGTCCTATTTTGATTTCCCTAGCTGTTTGTGCCCTACCTTTCTTGAAATTACTTTGTTATATATAATTTTTATTTCTCTGTGTTAATGTTATGTCTCTCATTTCCTTCTATTCAACAAAATATAGATTACTTCAAGGAAAGGATAGTGTTTCTTATCTGTATTTCTCCAAAGCTCAACAGAGATCCTGATACATGGAAGATAATACCAACATATTTGTTGATTTGAAGTAATACACAATTGTTCTAGTTCCTGAGATGATTGTTAACTTTATTTTTATATCTGACAGCTTCTAAACCAGCTTTGGCCAAAGCCATGTACATATTTGTTTTCTAGATATATCTTAGTTATGTTCCTACCAAGAGGGCTCAAACAACTATATGTGATCTTCAAGTAATTGGTTTATTTCATAAGACAGTAAGTATGCTCAGGTGAAGTTCTATTCCAATGCCAGAGAACAGACTTGAAGTGAGCCTAGATTCTCAAAGCCAGATCTAACGGGGTTCAAGACCTGGCACGTCCTACTAAACTAAAACATTTCTGAATATGGGTCAGCCTTCTTGACTTTAGAGAGGCTAATTAGCAGGCTAGTTGCAAAATCATGAAAGTTTAGGTACAACCCTTATATAAGTTGAGTTATTTAATAGTAAGTTATTTAATAGTAACCTTCTAACCTATAAATGGAATCTGCAGAAGTAGAGGCTTTTCCACACCAATAAAATTAGTATCAGATAATGGAATATTAGATTTGTTTGCTGGTCTCTTTCTCAATATATCTTATAATAGCTATTTTCAACAAGAGTCTTACTTAGTTTTATACACTTAATATTAGACAATTTTATTGTAATCATTCTTGTTGAGTTCATTAGAGTTGATGGCAAAAACCATATTTTTGCTTTTCTTTAAATCCCAGTGGTCTGATTTAAGTTTTTATTTTTTTTTAATTCCTTGAAGGTTAAGGCTCCACCACAAGTATCTACCTTAACCTTGGAATCAGGCAATTGGGATTTTAGTCTCAAATTTGTCACTTACCAGCCCATGTGGCCAGAGGCAAAAAAAAATTACTTAATAAATTTTCATTATCCATTCTAATTCCTTATTTTCTTATTGCTATAGCTAACATTTCTAGTACAATATTGAATAATAGTGGTGATAATGGGCATCCTGGCTTCATCTCTTAAGGCTTCTAGCTTATCCCTACTATAGATAATGGTTGCTGATGGGTTTAGATAGATAGTACTTATCATTTTCTTTTCTTTTCTTTTTTTTTTTTTTTTTTTTTTTTTTTTTTTTTTTTTTTTTTTTTTTGAGGCTGGGTGACTTTGACTTGCCCAGGGTCACACAGCTAGGAAGTTTTAAGTGTCTGAGACCAGATTTGAACTCGGGTCCTCCTGAATTCAAGGTTGGTGCTCTATCCTTTGTGCCACCTTGCTGCCCCCAGTACTTATCATTTTTAAGGAAAGTTACATTTATTTCTATGCTCTCTTGTGTTTTTAATAGGGATGGGTTCTGTGCTTTGTCAAAAAGCTTTTTCTGCTTCTATTGGGATAATCATATGATTTCTGTTGGTTTTGTTATTGATATGGTCAATTATGCTGATTATTTTCCTAATATTGAACCAGCCCTGAGTTCCTGGCATATATCCCACCTGGTTATAGTAGATGATCCTTGTGATATATTACTGTAATCTCCTTCCTAGTTTTCTTCCTCCCTTCATCCCTCTCCCTCTTCTCTCTCTCTCTCTCTCTCTCTCTCTCTCTCTCTCTCTCTCTCTCTCTCTCTCTCTCTCTCTCTCTCTCTCTCTCTCCCTGTTCCTCTGTTTCTGTGTTGTTACTCTCTCTTCCCCCTTTTCCTCCCTCTTTCGCTCCTTTTCTTCCTTCCTTAACTCCTTCCTTCCTCTGCTGCCTTACCAACATTATGTATCAAACTTGTACATTCAGAGCCTCAAGTCTCCTTTCTGCTCGCTTACTTAATTACTTAATAAATAAGTAAATAAATAAGAGGAAAGTGTGTTTGTGTGTGCTATAATAATATTTAACTACATACCCTACAAGATTGTTATGAAGATCAAATGGGACAATTTATATAAAATGGGTTTGTAAAAAATAATTATTAAGATATTTTAAGAACTGTTCAGACTCTAGAAAACAACTGGCTTTCTTTTGAAATCTTTCTGTCTCTTTACTTGTTCTCACCAAAGTCACTTATTTCTCATAGATTCTCTTCATATGTTCTTGGAATATTTCACCTTAGTGCAACAACAGTATTTATTAATCCAATCACTGAATTAATGATGATGATGATGAGAAGGAGGAGTGGGTGGAAGATGAAGAAAAGGATGAGGATGAGAATGAAGGAGTTCAATTCTCCCGAGTTTGAACTCAGTCCTATGGAACAAGGGTTCCATAAAACCACAGGAATTACTATTGGTACTTTTCCAGTTTACAAAACTCTGATCTTGCTCAAGACAGTGGCCTTGAACTTAACCACTTTCATTAAGGTGAAAGAACCAGGCCTATGGTAATCATTTGCACTTTTTGAAATTATCATTTAATTTGGTGTTCAAACATTGAGCTTATACAAAATGTGGTTAAAAAACAGCAGCAAACCCAGCCTTCGGGGAGCCTATGACATAAGTCACAATTAAGGCAAATATATGGATAAGGTTTAACCCTGTGTTTATTTTTGGTCTTTCACTGTTCAGCTTGGGTCGATTTAGGGTCAAAAGGAGGGCAGAGGGCAAAGAAAATTGGGGCTGAGGGGAAAGAAAGGAAAGAGGGCTAGGAACAGAAAGAATGTGGTATATTCATTATTGTCAGACAACTATGCAAATGCTTAGGAGGTCCCATCTTGGACTGTACATTAGTTCTTTATTGAGTGATTCTAGGAGAGTCCCCCCAAATCCAGCATAAGGTAGCCTGGCCCCAGCAATCCCATATCTCTCCTGGGCTAAAGCTTACCCATTATCCCCCTCCTTTCCTTTCTTCTCTTCTCTTTCCTGGGGGAACCTGGTCCCTTTTTCTGGATGGAATAGACACTTATTATTGATGATTTTTACCTATTTATTTATTAGCTCTCTCTAATGCCTTTCTTCCCCAGAGCATAAATGAGCTCTTTGTCAAGCTGCAGAAGAATAACCCCTAACTGCAACCTGAGTGCTTTCTCTTTCTGTTATTATTTTTCCCTGGTATCTTTGATTAAGACCACATTATATTTAATCAGTGCTGGCAGAAAACACTCACACATGCACGTGCACACACACACATATACAAACACACACACACCAACAACAACCCACGACCAGAGTGATTTTCCAATTTGTTTGCTGCTTGCTGCTTAAACACCAAGACATTAGGACACGACTTTCTTTTCAGTTTAATGAGCAAAAAGAAACGGGAAAGCAGTGTACAGGGAAGCGGGGGGTGCAGGAGGGGGAGCAAAGAGGAGAATGCCAAGGAGCAATTATACAAAAATATATACTGTGCTGATTAGGGATTCCTTCTCCAGCCTGCTTTGGCTCAAGCTAAATCTTTTTCTAATGAGATATGGCTTATCCAGATCAGAGCGCACAGGAAAAAGTTGCAATTAACTTTTAAAAGAAAGAAGCAAGTAAGAGAAAGGAAAAGAAGAGGGAAAAGGGTGGGGGAGGAGTGGGGAAGAAGGAAAAAGAAGAGAAGGAGGACGGAACAGGAGGGATTTAAGTCAGAGAATGGAGTGGAGTGGAAAGCATTCTTCCACCATGCATGTCAGTGCATATGCTTACGGTGGCTTGTTACCTTGATTATATATGTTGAGTCTATTATTACTTCTCGGTGGAGTTTTAGTGCTGTGTTTGAGGGTGAGGAGTTGGGGGTGGGGGTGAAAGCCACTTGTAAAAACTGCCTGCGCCCGCGGGCGGGCCTCTGCCGGGGATTGAGGTTATCTACCCCTTTGTACTAACTGAATTCAGATTCAAAGAGTAATTTCTCGGGCGATTCCTATCCACTTGGAGCTCAGATTGCGTGAGAGTCGGGATGGGGGTGGGGTGAGGACGAGTCCGGCTTTCTTAGGGAAAAGAGAAATGACAATTCGCGCACAGGCACACGCAAACACACGCAAACACTTCTTTTATCTCAGGACTATCCACGTTCTGGGCCACAAGGATTTGAAACAATAACGCCCGCCCTTAGTATACTGTGACATCCCCCTCGAAGCATTTCGGGAGAACTCTGTAGGGTTGGCTTGGGCCCTGTGGGGCCTATCATCACTGAATGGACAAAGGGCCGATTTGTCTTGAGTCACATTTTCCTGCTTCTTCAGGAGCGGAAGGAAAGAAAATGGTCCTCAAACCTCCCAGTTTCTCAGTTCCCGCCTTTTCTCCTAGAATCTCTCTACAAAAAATCAGAGATTGTGCCCCAAGTCTGGGACCCAGTTTTTCCCCAAACAGAAGGTGCCCACCTTCTGAAGGGGCAGCCACCGGCGTTCCATCCCGGCCTAGAGAATTCCGCGGAGCCGGAAGAGTTGGAGGCTTTCTGTATCCGAAGCATCTTCTCCCGGCGCGAGTTCTCCCGGCATCCGCGCAGGTCGTGGAGAGTGAAGGACCTGGAAAGAGATTCAGAAAAGGGATTGTCTGTGGAGCAGAGAGCCCAAAGCCGGAGAATGCTCGTATTAGCAGCGGGATTCCTTCCCTGCTCCTTCGTGTCCCTCACTGACAAATCCCCAGAGTCTGTTTCGAGAGGCAAAAAAAACTAGAAAGAGGCCTCGATATAGGTAATTGAAGAGAAAGGGTTCCCGACTTTCTAGCAATCGATCCGAATTGTCATCTCCTGTTTCTAGCGGGGCATCTTCTCTAGAGGTATCCTCGAATGCCCCCTCCCTTCCCCAATAACTCCAGCCCTTGAGTAGGAGCAAAGACAATGAATTACTCGTTACAGAACACGGAACTGTAAGAAACCACGTAAAATATCTAATTCGGTGCCCTCCCCCTAGTGAGAAGAGTCAAGGACTCAGAGAGGAAGTGGTTTGCCCAAAGTTAGATAGTGAGGTATTGGAAAAGATAGAATTAGGAAGAAATTCTCCTGGTTGCCAGGCTGCTGCCCTTTCCGACACATTCAAGAAAGGAGGGGGAGTCCGACAGCCTTCAATTCTTCTTCTTTAATAGCTTCATCTCTTGGGAGAGGACGAGTATACTTTATTCTGAGGAATGTTTTAGTCTGGGAAGACGGAATTGTTTGCATCAAATTGGTGTACGAGTTGTACTACCGCTCCCTAACCGGGCAGGAGAGTATTTCACTAGGCAAGGTGGGATTTCCCAGCTGGTAAACCTCAGCCCTTGGTTTTCCCAGCGGCAGGTGGCCCTAGACATCAAGGGTGGGCAGATGCACTTTGGGATTAGGTTGAGAGCTTACTCCAGGCGGGGTCTGGGGAATTTTACTTATAACGTTCTTTCCAAAGTATAGAGGCGCGGGCGTCACGTTCTCCAGCCCCCCTTCTTTTCTTTTCTACCAGCCGACCAAGTTCTAAGGGCATTAGGTTACCAGGACTCGCGGAGGTTACTGATTCCGGAGGAGTGAATCGAACTTCGAAACCTATTGGGAGAAATAAGGGCTCAGGTTTGGACAATGCCCGGGGAGATTTAACAAGGAACCTGTTTTCGGGATGTTCTTTATCCCTTAACCTCTTTTCTTCTCCTTTTGGGGAAAATAGGGATCATTTGCTTAGGAAAGGTTCAATCTGAACCAACCGGTTAGTGGCGGGACGCAGGAAGTCCTCAAAGGCAAGGACTCTCTGCTCCAGCCCGACTCTTTCTGAACCCCTAAGCAGAACTGCAGCCCCTTTGGGCTCTCCTCTCGCGGAGCCATCTGGAAGAAAAAAAGAGACCCACACAGCCTACCTTCCTCAGATCAAGTCCCAAAGAGAGGGTGTGAAGTCTAGTTACCCCCTTGTCCCCCCGAATAACACTTTTCCTCCAGTCTTGGTTTCGGGATTGGCTGGGAGACTAAATAAACGCCAATGAAACTCTACAACCTGTCAGTACCTGGGGCTTACCAAAGGCTGGTTTAGTCATCTCCTGATTGGTCCCGAAGGTCCCTACGTTCAGGACCAGAAGGAAGGGGCTGGAAACACCATGCTTTTGCTAATGGTGGATAAAATGAGAGAAGGGGGCAAGAGGAGAATTCTAGCTTGCCACATCAGCAGGTTGAATAGAGTTTTTTTCTATGCATCTTTTACCAAATTGTAGGAACTTTTCATTCGTCCCTTCCTTGGAGTCTCCTAGTAACTTGCCTCCCAATTCCTTCGATATTAGGTGTAAGGAAGGTCTAAAACGCACCATCTACTCTTTGCAACTAAGGAATGTTGTAGAAATAGAAAGCCGACAAGAGGGGATAGGGTGCCGGTCTCCCAGATTCCTGCTGGAATAGCATGAATGCCCCCAAACTCTTTAATCCCTTCCCTGTTCTTCAGAGAGGATCTCACATAAAGTTCCTTAGCACTAGTGTGAGCTGGGATCCCTTTTCCAAAAACACGGGGACCGATAAAAGCAGCCTCCCTTTACCTGGTTTCACTTTGACGGAATAGAACCTGAGCTAACTCCACAAAGCTATACTCAGAGTGCCCCAAGTGCATACACTCGGAGACATATCTAAAGATGGATGAATAAATGCATACGCCCTCTATGTTCATTTCAGATAATTTTATTTAAACCAGAGCCTCCATACTTCTATCTACTTTAGCGCTAAAGAAATGAGGGTGTGTGTGTGTGTGTGTGTGTGTGTGTGTGTGTGTGTGTGTGGGCAAGGGCCAAGATATAAACTGAAAACGAATTAGTCATTTGAATAAAGTAAGATTAGGGGAACCAAGTTATCTTTCTTAATTTTTCCACATTTTGATTTCTTGTAACTTCTCTATTTATGAACTACTGAACTACTCTCCTCCTTAAAATAGATGTTTCTCTGTTAAATAAAGAAATTTGACCTTTGGAAAGGGAGGAAGCTATCCTCAGAACTGGAAAGAGCTGGGTTCAAGTCCTACCTTCAGAAGCTTAGTTTTCTGACTGAGCAATTTCTAGGGTCTGCCTCTAAGACTATATATGGAAGAGAAAGTGCTGATTAGCTTGGAGATCTGGAGCTTTCTCATCTGCAAATCCTTTTCTCCAGACTAAACCTGATTCTTTTGTTAATTAAATCACTTGGGGTGGGGGTAAGGGAAAAGAAAAGCAAATTCTCCAAGAGCAGCAAGGAGATGCTGTAGATAAATCTGGCTTCAGACACTTACTACCTGTTTGATTATGAATAAGTCATAATCCACTTTGCCTTGGTTTCCTCATCTATAAAAATAGCTGGAGAAGGAAATAGCAAGTATCCCAAGTATGTTTGCCAAGATACACCCAAATGGGGTCATGATGAGTTGGACACCATTGAGCAACAACCATAATGAGGATTTAAGTTGGAGGATGGAGGAAGTGGA
This sequence comes from Sminthopsis crassicaudata, assembly GCF_048593235.1. Classification (NCBI taxonomy): domain Eukaryota; kingdom Metazoa; phylum Chordata; class Mammalia; order Dasyuromorphia; family Dasyuridae; genus Sminthopsis; species Sminthopsis crassicaudata. The sequence goes on from NC_133618.1 coordinate 594,629,703, forward strand.
TATATGCAGATCAGGATTAAAAAAAAATTCTACCTCTGAGGCAGTGCTACAGAATGGATCAGACTTTTCAGGCAGTAGAGAAGGGAAATGGCTTTGGGGATCCTGTGGCATGAAACTAATTGGAATCCATATTTCTCAGATAGTCATAAATAACAGCAAGACATCCAGAAAAATCACCATAGGTTTTTCATTCAATGCTTATGAGGATTTTTGACAACACGGCGAGTTTTAGGTAGAAATTGTTCATTCCAAGGTTTTAGATGGCCTTTGTGTACCCTGGTGGCATTGGTTTCAGTACCCATATTAGAATATCTATAGACAATAGTTAGAGATTATAGTATGTGGAGGCCCTATCTACCCTTTCTATCTCCAACCCACTCCACATTCCCTCTCCTCATCCCTCGAGACTGAAAGAAGCTTCATTAGGCCCTTTGGGATTCAGCAACCTAGCATCTGCAGGCCAGCAGAGTCTATGAGCCGGAAGTCTTCGATCAGATGGAACAAGGATGGTTAGAGGGAGTTGGGGAGGGAGGAAGTGGGGTGGGGTGGTAGGATCATAGGATTTTGAACTGGAAGGAAACTGAGAGATCATCTAGTTCGACTTCCTCATTTCAGAAATGATGGAATCAGAATCAAGCCCCAGAGTTTGCCTAGAATGACACAAGGTCACACAGAACCAAGATTCTAACCCAGAATGATCCTTCAGTCATGTCATGCTGTTCTGTTTCCTTTGGTGACCCTTAAAAGAATCAGATAAATTTGAATCCTCAAAGGAATAAAGGCAAACATCTAGGGCACTCAACCTGTCCTTTTGCCTCTGGACACTTCCTTTTTCCAAGGCACAGATTTACTTCTGCAAGAGGAAAGAGTTTCCAGGGCAACCTAAGCATGAAGTAGGGATGGTGGCAGTGGGCTAATGGTATGAATGTGTGTGGGGTGGGGTGGGGGTGGGCGGTGTTTGAAGTAAACGTGGGAACTTTAAAGTTTTGCCCACGGGGTTTTCCCTCCTCATTGAAGGAGTGAGGCATGAGGTGGCAACATTTCTCGTCTCCAAGTCCAGTGATCATTTTCTTAGTGTACTTGTTAACCTATATCCTAGTAAGGTGACTAAACTTTGGGGATCAGAACAGTCTGAGAAACAGATTAGCTAAGCCCTTTGCCCCATCTTTCCCTTGTGGATTCTGTTAGGGGTCATCTTTGTCCCTTATCCACAACTTCAAGGTCCAGGAATTTTCTTAGATTTTGGTCTCCTTGCTTTCTCTTTGGCTGTGCCTTTCATGGTACTAGTGCTAAAGATAATCAGTGCCTTCCCCTATCTCTCTCCGTGTCTGTAGTCAATCTAATAAGCAAATGTGCTAGAAATACTAGCTGGAGTGTTAAGCTAGAAATTCTTCTTAAACATATAGCAAGGTCAGAGAAAAACAACTAAAAAAAAAAAAAAAAAAAAAAAAAAAGCTCTGAAACAGAAATTGGACACAGGAGGGCAGATGTAGACTGAACAGGAAGTGCTGGCCCAAGGCTAAATGAAACAGCTGTTGCCATTGTTCTGGATTGAAAACTGCCTTTGCAAACTCCACGCGGCCCAGGCTTGGAAAGCAGATGTTAGTAATTACAGCACATGAAACGAAGAGCACAGGATTAGGCAAGTGACGAAAAAGAAATGGTACCAGTAGATTTATAACTTGCTCGGGCAAATCAGCAAGGATGGGGGGTGAGGAGGGCAATGCAAACACTCTCACCCCCATCTGAATCTGCCATATTGACTCCTGGGCCACTCAAAAAAAAAAAAATAGCCCTTTTTAGAGCTAAAATCTAAGTCAAATCTTGCCTGATGCAGGCTATCCAGCAGTTCCTTCTATTCATCCCACAGTCCCAGAGCCTTGCAGGACTATGATTAAATACTTCTGACCTCAACCCAGAGGGATGAAATCTCCAACACTCTACTTAAGCACCAGGTAATAGTTTCTAGGCCAAAGGAGCCAGACTAAGGGGCCTGTGTTAGCAAAAATGGATACATGTGAGTTTCAAAGCTGGATCAATCTTCTGGGAGCTTTTGCCTACAGAAAAATTCAAGTTTTAGGTCCCCTCAACCCAAAACTGTCCTGAATAAAATCCAGGAGTGCATATTCTTTGCAGCTGAAATTAATTCATGCTTGAAAGTTAGCCCCCATAGTCCTGGAGAAGAGAACGCTGGAAAAATGGAAAGCCCAGCGCCAGTGGGGAAAAAATAAGCAAAATGAAGTTTCTTGGCCTAATTATATAAATAGAAAGGGCAGAAGGCTTCACATACTTTCTGAATATTCTCCAATATTTTTCCATATGAGCGAGAACTGTAACACAAAGCAAAACAAAACTCAGACCAAAGCCAACAAAACAAAACCAAACCAAACAAAAAATTCTTCCATCAAACCATGGCCTCGAAAGCAAGAGAGATTCTGAAAGGTTAGTCAGAAGGTAAAGCATGTGTTTGCCATCTTTGCTCCTGATATGGAAACCATATGCTTAAATACACTAGCAAACATACTTAATATAACACTCCCTTTTATTAAATGTGGTTTTATAAAAACTATCCCCAGCCAGGGCACCTTTTCTGTGCTGGTGACTGAAGCTCCATGAAATAACCGTCTGCAATACTACTATCGCTATACATTTTTTGGTAAATGAGTTTCGGATCCTTGGAAAATAGACTGGTTCTGATTACTATTGTGTGAGAGAAGGGGAGCACGAGAGAATCTTTTTTTCCCCTCTGATAAATTAAAAGAACTGTAATGGGTGCTTTCTGCAAACCTGTAAAAGGGCAGAGCCATCTGTGACTCATTTAATAGTGCTTTAAAGAAGATTTATTTGATTAATTTGGTCAGAATAGAGAGAATATAGATTTTTCCCTTCTCTGAAACACACACACATACACATACACACACACATACACACACACAGAGCAGCATTGACATTTCAGGAATGAAAAATGAGTAATTGTGTTATTAGAACTGGTGTGTCTGATGCTGCTTCAGTGGTGAGATAGCAGATTGCTGCCCAGCCAATTGGGAGAGTTCAACCCAGGAATGGATTTAATATCCTACAGGCCCAGTGCCACCACCAAAGAGAGATCCCAGGGCAAGCACAACACACTCTGCAGGTTTTCTTCTTTGGAAGTTACTAGCCTGCCTCCACTCCTATGCTGAGCTCACCTCCAGATGCTTATTTCTCTTTTCTAAAGCCAGCATTCTGCCCTCCATGACTGAATGGAGAAAACATAGACCACAAGTTTTATTTGCTGACATGGAGCTGCTGTCCTTGCAAGATCTCAGAATGAGTTCTCAGCAATGATAATATCCCCCCATCTTTGTGTTTCTGTGCTGTCTGGTGACAGAAATATACCCCAGACCTCAATAACAACAATCACAACTATTTGGTACTTTCCTAAGAATAATTTCTGTGAGGCTATACAACTCTCTTAGAGTTTAATTTCTATTCCCAAGAAAAGCTGGACTCATCTGGTACTTTCCTTAACTCTTTCTGGGCAAACATGGGGAAACAGATATTAGCAATCAATGCTGACTTACTTCAGGGCTGTGAGACTCTAAGCAATAGTATAGGTAAGCCAAAGATCTCTAAGAATAGTCGTGCCCCTAGACCACTAGATCTTCTTTCAGTCTATCCCACAACAATCATCCAATCTCCACCTCTGTGGAGAAGGGTTTCTTAGTCTATACCATCATTAAAAACATCTGCCAACAAACTGTCACCATCGGGGCAGACAAGCCAACCTAGCTAAAGCAACAAGGTACCCTGAGAGACAAGACTTGACTGGGCAGCTCAAACCACTGCCACTATGATCACTACTTACATCTTGGTGAAGACAACCCAGGACTCACCTAAGTCCAAGAATAGCAGTGTCATCCAATCCAGTAGTGCAGTTTCCAGTATCACTTAAAATCATTATGCAAAGAAGCAACCTCTGCAAGGAGGGGACTGCTATCATGACCACCACCAACTTCAAATGTCAACCAATTGTCCATTTTTGAGCAGGTAAGCTCAAGAACCCCAACATCAGGAACAGAGATGTCTTATAAAAAGCAATGATACTAAAGATGCTTTACCTTACCTTGTCATTGTAACTAAACACCATTCACTCTGTGGCCAAAACCATCTCTATGCCTTTCTTTTATTAGACTATGAATTCTTTGTAAGATAGTTCCTGCTGTCTTACTTTTTAATTTGTACCTCCAGAGCTTAGTAGAGTGCCTTTTACATAACAAGCACTTAATCATGATGTTTCATTCATTCATTCATCCCAACCTAGAATACTAGAATTCTAGATCTGAAAACCAGTTCCTTAATATTTAGCTGAGGAAACTGAGTTCTGTACTTTCCCATAATCTAAGAGTTGGAGGATTGATAGTCAGATGTAGGTATCACACCTTTTGATTCCTAGTTGATTTTGATTCTGCTACTTTAGTGAAATGGAAGCTTCTTGAAAGAACTTTTTATCCCTCCTTCCCTTCCTTCCTTCCTTCCTTCCTTCCTTCCTTCCTTCTTTCCTTCCTTCCCTTCCTTCCTTCCTTCCTTCCTTCCTTCCTTCCTTCCTTCCTTCCTTCCTTCCTTCCTTCCTTCCTTCCTTCCTTCCTTCCTTCCTTCCTTCCTTCCTTCCTTCCTTCCTTCCTTCCTTCCTTCCTTCCTTCCCTCCCTCCCTCCCTCTCTCCTTTTTCTTTCTGCCTTGTAGACCCAGCATTATCTACTACAATGCCCTGCAGATAGTAGATGCTTAGGAAATGTTTGTTAAATTAGATCACTGAAATGTATTGCCAAATACCCTTGTATATTGTTATTCAAGCTACCATTAGGCAGAATAAGACACTCTTTGAAAGCTAGCATAAAACTGAAATCACTTTTTTTTCCTTTAAGAGCATAAGTCTTGAAGTCAGAATGTCTCAAATTGAACCTGCAGGATTTTACAACCCGGAGTTCAAGATTTCAGATAATCTAGAAAGCAAGAAGGGAAAGGAATGGGAAGATTTCCCTTCTGAATCTCTGGGACTAGCCAGCTCCAACACCCCATTTTCCACCTTTTACTTGCCTGACCAGCAGGAATCGCTGAGATCAAAAGGAACTGGGAATCAATAAGATTAAAGAGTTGAAGTTCTTCTATTTTACCACAGGCTGTCGCCCTGGCTCCTTAGACTATCCAGCTGGATAGGAATTCCCTGGAGAAAGCAAAACAGGACTTCATAAAAGGAAGGGGGCTCAAAACTCCAAAGGTTCCTCCAAAATGCCCCTACTTCTGGTCTCATCAAAGAGTCTAAATGTTAATCTTCTTCAGTCCATCTATTATTATTGTAGGGATCCCATGTATGATTCTCCTAAGTAGTCAAAACAAGTTCTTCATTGGGGATAGGGCAGGGGAATATGTAGGAAATGCAATTTTAAAAAAATCATTAATTTGAACACACCAGGGAGATCAGTTTGAGAAAAATCTGAAATGTAAAAAATAAAAATAGAAAGAAATCATTCCAAGAGGATTGAAAGCTCAGAGGCAAGAATATTGAATTTTGGAATGGAGATCTATGTTTAAATTTCACCTCTGAGATTATTAGTTGTGTAACATTAGGCTAGTCAACAAAATTTTCTGAGACTCAGTTTTTTCATCTGTGAAATGAGAGGGTTGGATTGGATGCTCTCTGAGGTTCTTTCCAACTCTAGCTAGATCTCTGATCATACAGACCTATATTATGTGCCAAAAGGCATCAGTGTATATAATTATTGTTTGTCCTTTGTTTCAGAGGACCAATGACATCACCAGATGATGTCTTGACTGGAGTGTGAATTGTATTAAAGTGAGGGAGAGTTTCATAAAGTTATCAGCCTCACTCTCATCAAAGTCAGTGGCAGGGCAAAAGTTAGAATGACTGAGGATGGCCCAGGATGCAGTGAATGACCTTGGAGTTTCCTGATGTCTGACTAACCCCTCTGTTTCAGATATCTTACCAAGATCTAAACCTTATGCTTTAGCTGTTTTCATGGCTGTTGGAACAAGCTGTTCTGAAGGGAAGTCTTCATAAGCTTGAGGCAGACACCCCTCTAACTCACTGACAGCTTTGAAGCCTGTTGGTTACCCTCAACCTGGTTTACCCTGTCTGCCAAGACAGTTTTACCAGGGTGTGGCTGCTGAGCATGCTCCAGCTTCTTGGAGTCACTGGTGATAGAGCTAGGTGAAAGGTGGACACCAAAAGTGGATGAGCATCTTTGAAAGTCCTCTTATCAGAGGTCTTAAAATCTACCTGAACACCCCATACACTCCAGTATATGTAATGGTGGTCGAGTGGAAAAGTCCAGTAGTAAGACAAAAGTCTGGTTTTGAGTCCTGCCTGAGATCCTTCCTTAGATCCAGATTTGAAGCAAGTCACCTAAGATCTCAACACTTACGGTTTCTCATCTGTTATTTAAAATGGAATGAACAATATTGGTATTACTTCCCCATGAGAAGAAGGAGGAGGAACAAGAGGAGGAGGGAAGAGGAAGGGAAAAGAGGAGAGGGGAGGAGGGAGGAGCATGCCCCAGGCAAGTCAAACTACCACCACTAATTTGATCATCATCTCTCATCAGATTCTGATGCAGACATCCCAGGACTTTGAATTTAAGAACCGTGGAGGATCAGCATCCTAACCCTATCATTCTTGAGAAGCATCCACTGTGGGGATGGCAACTACTCTTATAGGTACAACAGTCACATTGGTAAAAGACTTAGAAAAGAAAGTTCTTGTCCCCCAGAGTCCTTCGAATTGCTAAATCATTCAACATCAAAAATTGATACAATTTTATTAGTAGAAATGGCATTATAGAAGCATCTGAGGTGCTTCCCATGTGACTTGAAACTGCAACTTTCCACGGTATTTTTCTATACTAAAAATAGAAGTAACAGGTGACTTTCTTTTTAGAACTGTTCAGGAAGCCCATGGGGTAAGAAGTTTACTCCTAGAGAGCCAGAGGAAAAAAAGGAACTCACAAGTCTAGGAATTTTGTTAGAAATCAGTCCTTCAGATAAAAAGAACATTAGTGTTGGAGACTTGGGACCCAGTTCTGGTTCTGGCTATGCATTAGCTGTGTCATCTTGGACGAGTCACTTCCCAGTCCAACCCAACTCAATGATATTTATAAACTTCACACCTTTCAATCTGTTTCCTCATCTGTAACATATGGATGTTGGACTAATTTATCCTCATTCTCTCCCAGGACCCGGACTTTGATTCTTTGATTAGGTCTCAAAAACCATAATAAATCAGCAGCATTCTATAGCAAGACAGAACCACAGGAACCATCTAAGCCAAATGTTCTTAACCTTTTTTGTGTCATAGTCTCCTTTGACAATCTGTTTAAAATTCATGGACCTCTCTCAGAATAGCATTATTTAACATACACACAATAAGGTATATAGTATTACAATGGATATATATTATATTCAAATACAGTTATCAAAATATTTTTAAAAGTCCACAGACCTCAAATTAAGGACTCTAGAAAGCAATCTTCTCATTTTGCAGATGAGGAAACTGAGATCCAGAGAAGTTTAATGGCTTTCCCAAGTTCAGATGGGAGTCAGCGAAAGACACAGAATTTGAACTCCAAATTTTCTGACTGCAGAGTCAATTAGACCATATCACATACATCCTATATTCCATTATACCATACCATGCACAAGCATGATGAATCAATTTGGACTCTTCCAAGTGATTTTTTGGACACATCTGTGCTTATCCTTCCTGTTCAAAGGAACAAAGGAGACACTGGTGATGGATCTGGTATTAAAAGATTTAGTCCCCTCTGTTATTATAACTGAATATGCCACTTCATTTCTCAAAGTCTCAGTTTCTGCACATTATGAATAGAGAACATAATATTACTTATTAATCTTAAATATCAAATTAATATTACTCATAAATCCTAAATAAACTTAGGAAGCATTGTGAAAAATCAGATTTGAATCTGTTCATATACTATGAATATTACAAAAATATCACTGATATCATTAATGTCTGGGCTTATAATATTATCAGTTTGAGGAACTGTGAATATTGAAGTTTTCTCCTTTGACATAGCTCAAAGTCTCAGTTTCTGCACATTATGAATAGAGAATATAATGTTACTTATTAATCTTAAATATCAAATTAATATTACTCATAAATCCTAAATAAACTTAGGAAGCATTGTGAGAAATCAGATTTGAATCTGTTCATATACTATGAATATTACAAAAATATCACTGTTATCATTAATATCTGGGCTTATAATATTATCAGTTTGAGGAACTGTGAATATTGAAGTTTTCTCCTTTGACATAGCTTTGCAATTTCTACCTAATTTATAATCTTAGAGAGTTGTCCAGGATACTGAGAAGCTAAACAACTTGTCCATATAGTTAGTATAATTCAGCTAGTATAATCCATATAGTAGTATAAAAGACTTGAATCAAAGTCAATAAGGCTGGCCCTCTATTATCTTTTTAAATAATATTTTTCTTAAATACATGCAAAGATAGTTTTCAACATTCATTTTTGCAAAACTTTATATTCCAAATTTTTCTCTCTCCTTACAACTTCCCCAAGATAGTAAGCAATTCTATATAGGTTAAACATGTGCAATTCTTTTAAACATATTTTCATATTTGTCATGCTGCATAAGAAAAATCAGATCAAAAGGGAAAAAAACATAAGGAAGAAAAACAAACAACAACCAAAAAAGGTGCTTATCCATATTCCATAATTCTCTTTCTGGATGCAGATGGCACTTTCCATCACAAGTCTGTTAGAGTATATTTTATTCCAGACTGCTTCTTTTTATTACTGTTATTATTATCATTAGTTCTTCAAAGTGCTATGGAATCTAAAGCCTGCTCTTTGCATAAGCTTCATAGAGATGGTTAACATTATGATTGCACCATCTTGATAACACTCTGCTGCTTTAGAAGGGTCCCCTCCTCTTGCCATGAACATGACTGCTGCTCAGCACAATGTCAGATGTCAACTCCAATGACTAGAAGGCATGCAGCAATGATGAGATGAGCATGTGGCCTCCGTTTGGTCCTCTATATACATTCAGCTCAACACACCATTTTAGTTAAATTCTACCTACTGCCAGGCAGATTATTATTCTTGGCATTTAGAATGAATTGGGAAGAAACAGACTGAGTGCAATACACACAGTTTATCACGTTAAACTGCAGTTAAAGGAGATCCAGCATGAATCTGACTCAAGAATACATGCTCATCACCAGAAAACATCCACCAAATTAAAATTATAGGTAAAATTTTTTCAGTCAAGGTCTAAGAAGTCTGGATTTTAAGAGATTTGAATACCAAACAGCATTTTGATTTGCGCTTGGAGGCAATTAAGAGTCACTGAAATTTATTGAGTCGAGGGAGATATGGTCAGACCTGTGCTTCAGGGAAATCACTTTGATTAATGGAGAATGGACTAGACTAGGGAGACACTTAAGGCAGGCCGACCCACCAACAGGTATGAGGCAAGGTTAAGATGGTCTATACTAAAGTGGGGACAGTGTTAGAAGGCAGAATGGGTTCATATGAGAGATGTTGCTAAGGTAGAATTGACAGACCTTATTTATTAATAGCTTGGTTATTGTAGAGGAGGTGAGAGATAGGGAGGGGTCAGAGAATGACTCCTAGGTTGTGAGTCTGAGAAACTGGGTGGACTGTCCTCTATAGTCATAGTGAAGATGGGGCAGGAGTGGGGAGAGAGAGATGAGTTTAAGAGAAAGGATAATTCTATTTTGAAAATAATGAATTTAAGATGTCTACTGGTCTTCAAATTTGAGATGTCTTTTAGGCAGTTGGAAGTGTGAGATTAGAGGTCAACAGAAATATCATGTAGCCAATTCTTTCATTTTACACATAAGGAAACTGAGACTCAATAGAAAGTGATTAAGGTATATGAAGACAATTGACAAGGTATCAATAACTACATAAAAGAATGCTTTCAATGAATAGCTAATATTAAAATTAAGGCATCTCTTTGTTGCATACCTATCCAATTTGCAAATGGGATAAAAGTAAGTGTTGGAGAGTCTGTGGGAAGATGGGAATATGAATGGACTTTTGATGAAAACTTAACTAGTCTGACTCTTCTGAAAACAATTTGGAACTCCATTAGAAAAATCACTAAACTGTATATATCCTTTAACCTGCTGATATCACTACTGGAGATATACCCCAAGGAGAACTAGGACAGAAGGAAAGATCTTTCATATCTATAAAACATTAAAAGGATATGATTCAAACATCCTTTGATTCATAGATTTAACTTGAAATGGAACTTAGAGGGCTTCTGTCCAGTTCTCTCATTTTACAAATCAACAATACAAATCAACTAGGTAATTTGCCTTCATTTGGGGGAAGAATCCAAGTAATTGCAGAAAATGAAGGCAAATTACCTAGTCCTTCTGGGCTTCAGTTGTCTCATTTGTAAAATACAATTAATGATTTATTATATAGAATTAATTAATTAATTAATTGAATCAGTGATTTATTAAACACTCTAATGGGGCATTGTACTAAGGATTAAGGATACAAAGAAAAAGCAAAAATAATCCCTGCCCCTTTTGAATATGTATTTGAATGAAGAAGATAACATGTATATCAATATCAAAAAGATAAATAGGTATATAGAATGCGTAAAAGGTAACCTTACAGTGGGTGGCATTTGCAGCTGGAGTGACTAGAAAAGGCTTCTTAAAGGAGGTAATAATTGATGAGTCTTAAAGGAAACCTGTAATTCTTAGTCAAAAGTTGGAAGAAAGTATTGCAGACCCAGTGAACAGCTAGTATGAAAGGCAGGATGTAGGATGTCCTGTAAGAAATATGACTGGACCCATTAGTTAATGCATATAAAAGAACTTTTAAAAGTTGGGAAAAGTATTAAACAAATATGTTATTATTAAAATGAAGGTTAATAAAAATGTAATTTTTATAGACCCTACACTCTTTGTGATTTATTTTGCTTTGTTTTACAAACACTAGACTTAAAACAACACCACTAAAAATACAACTCATTATATTTTAATAGGCAGAAAAGACTCATTGATGTGGAAGTCATCTCAGAATCTGCTGTCTGTGTACAATTACTCCAAGCTACCCCACTGTCAGAGGAAAGATAAGAATGAATAAAAAGCCAGAAAAAGTAATAATAATCAGAAAAGATATGGCATGCAATTGAAATAACTCAATCCAGAACTATTTTAACAAGTAATTGGTAATGAAAATGGGACATGGACAGCAAAAATGACATCAACATCAATTAAAATAATTTTATATCAAAGTTTAACCAATGTAAATCAATTTTCCCAACAGGGAGAATTTTAAAAGTCTAAAATTGCCTTAGTCAGAAAACTCTTGGCATAGTTTCCAAGTAAAGAGAGATTGTAGCCAAAGGCAATACTGGTGCAGAATATAAACTTGCTTATAAATCTTATAAAGGAGATGGATGTATATGAACAGCATTGCCTCAATAAGTGACAAAAATCAGTAAAGAAAAAAAAACAGTTTAAGGAAAACTTGGTAAGAGAATCAGCTAAGCAGTTGTCCACAGGACATTTAAGGATGAAAATGCAAGAAAGATGAACAAACCAGAGAAAATTGGAAAAGATCTACAAATACATTTTTCAATTTTTTACAAACCACTTTTATTTAAAGTGTTGAGTTGAAAATTTTGTTCCTACTTTCCCTCCTCCTTGAGATTCTAAGCATTCAGATATAGCTTATCTATTATGTAAAACATTTCTATATTAGCCAATTTATATAAAAAAAAAACAAAAGAAAAATGAAAGCAAGAAAGCATGCTTTTTTCTGTATTCAATCAATATCAGTTCTTTTTCTAGAGGCAAACAGTACGTTTCATCATTAGTCCTTTGCTATTGTCTTGGATCATTGTATTACTGAGAATAGCCATCATTCACAATTCTTTATGGAACAATATTGTTATTGTGGACAATATTCTCCTATCAGATCCTTTGGATATAAAAATATTTTCCCAGTTTATTGCTTTTCCTCTAATCTTGTTTGCATTAATTTTGTTTGTACAAAAGCTTTTTAACTTGATATAATCAAATTTTTTTTCTATTTTGTGATCAATAATGATTTATAGTTCTTCTTTGGTCACAAATTCCTTCCTCCTCCACAAATCTGAGAGGTAAACTATCCTATGTTTTTCTAATTTGTTTATAATAAAATTCTTTATGTCTAGATCATGAACCTTTATCTTGGCATATGGTGTTAGATGTGGGTCTATGCCTCTTTTTTGCTATACTAGTTTCCCATTTCCCCAGAAGTTTTGTCAAATAGTGAATTCTTATCCCAAAAGGGTGGGGCCTTTGGGTTTATCAAATACTAGATTGTTATAGGCATTGGCTATTTTGTTCTGTGAACCTAACCTATTCCACTGATCACCTTGTCTATTTCTTAGCCAGTACCAAATGGTTTTAGTGACTGCTGTTTTATAATATTAGATCAGGTACAGCTAGGCCACCTGCATTTGCTTTTCTCTTCATTAAATTCCTTTGAAATTCTTGATCTTTTGTTCTTCCAGATAAATTTTTGTTATTTTTTTCTACTTCAGTACAATAGTTTCTTGGGAGTTTGATTGGTATGGCACCAAATAAATAGATTAGTTTAGGGAGTATTGTCATCTTTATTATATTTGCCTGACTTATCCATGAGCACTTGATATTTTTCCAATTGCTTAGATCTGACTTTTATTTGAATGGAAAGTGTTTTGTAGTTTTGCTTATATAGTTCATGACTTTCCCTTGGCAGATAAGATTCTCAAATATTTTATATTATCAACAGTTATTTTAAATGAAATTTCTCTTTGTATCTCTTGCTGTTTTTTTGTTAGTGATGTATAATAATACTGATGATTAATGTGGATTTATTTTGTAACCTGCAACTTTGCTAAAGTTGTGGATTAGTTCTAATAGCTTTTTTAGTAGATTCTCTGGGGTTCTCTAAGTATACCATCATATCACCTGCAAAGAGTGATAATTTGGTTTCCTCATTACCTACTCTAATTTTTTAAATTTCTCTCTCAACTCTTATTGCTAAAGTTAGCATTTCTAACACAATATTGAATAATAATGGTGATAGTGGGCAACCTTGTTTCATTCCTGATCTTATTGGGAATGGTTGTACTTTATCCCATTACATATGATGCTTACTGATGGTTTTAAATAGATGCTACTGATTGTTTTATGGAAAAGTCCATTTATTCTTATACTCTCTAGTATTTTTAATAGGAATGAATGTTGGATTTTATCAAATGCTTTTTCTGCATCTATGGTTTTAGTTAATTTGGTTATTGATATAGTCAATTATGCTAATAGTTTTCCTAATATTGAACCAGCCCTGCATTCCTGGTATAAATCCTACTTGATTGTGGTATATTATCCTGGGGATGATTTTCTGTAATCCCTTGGCTAATATTTTATTTAAGATTTTTGCATCAATATTCATTAGGGAAATTGGTCTATAATTTTCTTTCTCTGTTTTTGTCCTACCTGGTTTAGGTATCAGTACCGTGTCTGTGACATAAAAGGAATTTGGTGGGAGTCCTTCATTCCCTATTTTTTCAAATAGTTTATATAGTATTGGAGTTAATTTTTCTTTAAATTCTTGGTAGAATTCACATGCAAATTCATCTGGTCCTGGGGATTTTTTCTTAGGGAGTTTTTTAATAGCTTGTTCTATTTATTTTTCCTAAAATGAGACTATTTAAGCAATTTACTTCCTCCTCTGTTAATCTGGGCAGTCTATACTTTTGTAGGTATTCCTCCATTTCACTTAGGTTGCCAAATTTATTGGCATAAAGTTGGGCAAAGTAACTGCTAATAATTGCTCTAATTTCCTCTTCATTGGTGGATAGTTCTCCCTTTTCATTTTTGAGACTAACAATTTGATTTTCCTCTTTCCTTTTTCTAATCAAATTAACCAAAGGTTTATCTATTTTGTTAGTTTCTTCATAAAACCAACTCTTGATTTTATTTATTAATTCAATATTTTTTTAGTTTCAATTTTATTGATCTCTCCTTTTATTTTTAGAATTTCAAGTTTGGTATTTGATTAGGGTTTTTAATTTGTTCTTTTTCTAGCTTTTTTAGTTGCAAGCCCAACTTATTGATTCTTCTCTTTCTCTATTTTATTCAAGTAAGCATCTACAGATATAAAATTTCCCCTTATTACCACTTTAGCTTCATCTCACAGATTTTGGTATGTTGTCTCATTCTCTTGGATGAAGTTATTGATTGTATCTCTGATTTGCTGTTTCACCCATTCATTTTTTAGGATGAGATTATTTAGTTTCCAATTTCTTTTTGGACTATTTCCCCCTGGCCCTTTATTGAATGTAATTATTGCATTGTGATCTGAAAAAATGCATTTGTTATTTCTACCTTTCTGCATTTGATTTTGAGTTCTTTATGTCCTAATAAATGGTCAATTTTTGCATAGATTCTATGTACTGCCAAGAAGAAAGTGAATTCCTTTCTGTCTCCATTCAATTTTCTCCAAAGATCTATCATATCTAGTTTTTCTAGTATTCTGTTTACCTCTTTAACTTCTTTCTTATTTATTTTGTGGTTTATCTAGTTTTGAGAGAACAAGGTTAAGATCTCCCACTACTATAGTTTTGCTGTCTATTTCTTCTTGCAACTCTCAACTTCTCCTTTAGGAATTTAGATGCCACACCACTTGGTGCATAAATGTTTAATATTGATATTGGTTCCTTATCTATGGTACTCTTTAGCAAGATATAGTTTCCTTCCTTATGTGTTTTTGTTAGATGTTTTATAACTTCTCTGCCCTGTAACCAGGGCAGAATGGCCAACACTGCTGTAAATTCCTGTAGATTCTTCCCCACAAATACTCTGCCACATGGAATCAGCAGTGGCAGAGTCAACTACACTCCAGGACTCTCTGAGCTTTCTGCACTAGCATTTGTGGTCAGCTGTTTGTGTTCGACTGCCTCCCTCCTGTTTCCGATTGAAACAGATGTTTTCTGGTCTGTTTTGTCCAATAGATTCTCTGCTACAAGGAGTCTGCACCACCACACTAAGACTACACTGCCCAGGGACTCTGTACTGTTTGCACTGGAGTTTGTACTCAGCTGCTTGCGCTGGCTGCTTCCTTCACATTTCCAATTGAAACATCTTTTCTGGTGATCTTTAAAATTATCTTCTGCTGATAATTTGTTGCACTCCCAGTATTTGTGGGTTCTATCAGTTCAGAGATAATACAGAGGCTGGATTTCATAATTAGTGTGAGAGTTATAGAGAAGGTCAGAGAGAAATGTGTGTCATCTCCGCCACCTTGGCTCTGCTTCTCTGTTCATCATTTCTTAAAGAACAATAGTATTACATTACATTCATATAACACAATTTGTTCAGCCATTTACCAATTGATGGGCATTCCCTCGATTTCCAATTCCTTGCCATCACAAAAAGAATTGCTACAAACATTTTTGCTTATGTGAATCTTTTCCCCTCTCCTACAATCTTTATGGGATCTAGACCCAGTCATAGTACTGCTGCATCAAAGGATATGCACAGTTTTATAATCCTTTGGACATAGTTCCAAATTGCCCTCCAGAATGATAGATCAGTTCATAACTCTGCTATCAATGCATTAGTATTCCAGTGTTCTCACTTCCCCTCCAACATTTATCATTATCTTTTTCTGTCATTTTAGCCAATCTGAGAGGTGTGAAGTGGTACCTCAGAGTTGTCTTAATTTGCATTTCTCTAATTAATAGTGATTTAGAGCATTTTTTCATATGATTATAGATTAATTTAATTTTTTTATCTGTCTTAATTATCTGTTCAAATCCTTTGACTATTTATCAATTGGGGAATGACTTGTGTTCTTATAAATTTGACTCAGTTTGGCTAAAAGATGTAGACAACATAATATCCATAGTACGTATCATTTGTTGATTACCAAAAAAGGCATTTGATTTGATTTTTTGGCACAGTTCTCTTCCAACAAGGCTCTCTTTCAGTAAGATATTCTTGTGACAAGAAATCTTGTCACGTATTTTTTTTTTGGACAATTCAACTATTTCAACATGAGACCACACTAAATGATAATTTAAAGTACAGTGGAGGAAGATGGAATTATGGTTTGATTAGACAAGAATCCATTGAACATTAACATACTCAGAAATGTGGCTGATACAAAACAATGCAAAATAATCAAGAAACATTTACTTTAGCTTTTAAGCTGAGCTTCATTTAACCAACAGGAAATGGGGATAATAACACCAAATAATAGATATCTCACAGGGTTGTTGTAGGTTTGGAAGAAATAATTTTGTAAACACCATTGTAAAATATAAATTACTATATAAAATTTTATCACTTTCATAGAAAAATCATCCTTTTCTTCTTGTTCAATGGAGATCAAAAAGGAATGTTACTGAGGCCAGTCACTATCTTCTTGTTATATTTTTACATTTACTCTATTATATTTAATTTTCTGTGGATTGTTTGACAAGAAGATAAAATAACTGCTTTTTGTCATAGAATATAAATATTAATTTATAAGCTCACTGAAGTCCACTGAAAGATTCACTGAAAACACTGTTGGTACAACTTCAGAATCAAACAAAATGACAACTAGATATATCTTAGACTATTCCTGTATGATTTTTATTTCATCTCAAAACTCTATAGTTATAAAGCTTTTCATCCCATGAAGCTTGAATATTATGAATATTTGCTTTATTGAAATCTATTAAAACATTCTTTTTTAAAAATAGTTTTTATTTACTAGATACATGCATGGATAATTTTATAACATTGATAATTGCCAAACCTTTTGTTCTAATTTTTCCCCTCTTCCCCTCCCCCCAGATGGCAGCTTGACTAATGCATGTTAAATATGTTAAAGTATAAATTAAATACAATATATGTATACATGTCCAAACAGTTGTAAAACATTATTCTTAAAAGTTTTTTACTTTTTCTATTTCTAATTAATTTTTAATAAGAATTTTTTTCCTTTTCTTCACCCCATCCCCACTGAGAAAAAAGAAAAACAAAACACCTTTCACAAAGATGTATAATCAAGCAAAACAAATTACTGCACTAGCCACTGTTTCAAAAAAATCTGTCTAAATTCTGAGTCCTTCATCTCTCTTATTAGAAAATTGGTGACATGTTTCATCATTAATCTTCTGGAATCCTAGCTGCTCATTATATGCTGATCAGAATTCCTGAGCTTTTCAAAGTTGTTTTTCTTTATAATAATTTCATTACAAAATGTTATCCTGGTTATGATCACTTCCTTTTTGATTAGTTCAAGTAAGTCTTCCCAGGTTTCCTGGAAGCCATCCTCTTTATTAGTTACTATTGAATAATAGTATTTGATCATATTTATATACCATAGTTTACTCAGCAATTCCCCAACTGATGGGTACCTCCTCAATTCTCCATTCTTTGCTGTAATTCTTTTTTAATTTTAATTTTTAAATTATTTTTCCCTCTACTTCCTTTTAAGAAGACAAGAAATGTGACACCCATTCTACAAATAAAGTTATGCAAAACATTTCCAAATTAGCCTTGTTATGGGAGAAAAAAGTAAAAAAAAAAAAAAAAGAAAATGAAAAAATATGTTTCACATATGTACACAGAATTATCAGTTTTCTCTCTGGAGGTAGATAGCTTTTTTCATCACGAATCCTTTGGAACTGTTGTAAAGCTTGAATTGATTAAAATAGCTTTCTTTCACAGTTTATTATTGTTACAGTATTGCTGTTACTGTATATAATTTTCTTTTAGTTCTATTTACTTTTTTTTTTACTCTTGCATCAGTTCATATATGTCTTCCCAGGCTTTTCTATAAGCATTCCCTTCATCATTACTTAAAGCACAATAATTTCCCATCACAATCATATACCACAACTTGTTCAATCATTTCCTGTTTCATGGATATCCTTTCAGTTTCCAATACTTTGCTATCATAAAAAGAGTTGCCAAAACCTTTTTTGGTACAAACAAGTCCTGTTCCTTTTTCTTCGTCTCTTTGGAGTACAGATCTAATAATGATATGATATTATTGAGCTAAACAGAATTCATTTTGGGAATAATTCCAAATTATTGCCCATAATGGCCTGACTAGTTCATAGCTCTGCCAACAGTGTATTGGTTTACCTATTTTTCAACATCCTTTCCAACATTTGTCATTTTTTTGGTCATGTTAACAAATCTGAGGATGTGAGGTTGTACCTTAGGGTTGCTTTAATTTGAATTTCTCTAATTATTAGAGATTTAGAACATTTTTATATGATTATTAATAGTTTTGATTTTTTTTCTGAAAATTGACAGTTTATATCTTTTGAACATTTATCAATTGGGGAATGGTTCTTATTTTATAAATTTGGCTCTGTTCTCTACATATTTGAGAAATGAGACCTTTATCAGAGAAACCCCCCTTGTTTTCTGCTATCTTCCTAATTATAAGTTCTTTGGCTTTTTCTACAAAAAATTTCAAATAATATAATCAAAATTATCCATTTGATAATGGGATCCTCTTTATCTCTTATTTGGTTGTAAATTCTTCCCTTGGCTATAGCTCTGACTGGCAATTTATTTCATGCTTTCCTAACTTGTTTATGATATCACTCTTTGTATCTTTATCATGTACCCATTTTGAGCTTGTGCTGGTATACCATGTGAGATATTAGTCTACGTGTAATTTCTGTCAAATTGCTTTTCAGTTTCTCCAGTAGCTTTTGTTGATAAGTAAGCTTTTGCCCTACTAGCTTGGATCTTTGTGTTTATCAAACACTAGGTTACTGTTGTGATTTATATCTATATACTATATGCCTAATCTAGTTAATTGATCAAATACTCTATTTCTTAGATAGTACCAGATCGTTTTGATGATTATCTCTTTGTAGTATAATATAAAATCTGATATTGAAAGGCTGCCTTCTTTCACTTTTTTCGTTGATTCACTTGCCTTCTTAACCATTTGTTCCTTTAGACAAATCAGGTTATTATTTTCCTAGCTCTATAATGAAATTATTTGATAGTTTATTGATAAGGCACTGTATAAGCAAATTAATTTAAGTAGCATTATAATTTTATTATAGTGGCTTGCCCTACTTATGAGCAATTAATATTCCTCCAATGTTTGTATCTGCTTTTATTTGTGTAAAGAGCGTTTTGTAATTTTGTTAATATAGGTTCCTGTATGTGTACCTTGGCATGTAGGCTTCCAAGTATTTTATGCTGTTTGAATTTATTCTAACTTTAATTTCTTTTTCTATTTTGTCATGCTGAGTTTTGTTGGTAATATGGAGAGGCTGAAGATTTCTGTAGGTTTATTTTATATCCTGAAACTTTGCTAAAGTTGTTCCTTGTTTTGATTAGATTTTTAGTTGTCTTGTGTTCTATAAATATACTATTACAACATCTTCCAAGAGTGATAGTTTTGTTTCCTCATTACCTGTTTGTATTCCTTCAATTTCTTTTCTTATCTTATTGCTATAGCTAGTATTATTGCTCTCCCCAAACCAGCCCTTTTCCCTGAATGTCTATACTTTTGTCAAAGTATTGGAATTTTTGTTCAGGCTGATTTCAGAAAAGCCTGAAAAGACTTACATGAACTGATGCTGTATGAAGTGAGCAGAACCAGGAGAACATTATACACAGTTTTAGCAAGATTATATGAGGATCAACTATGATGGATTTGGATCTTCTCAGCAATGCAGTGATTCAAGACAACTCCAATAGACTCAAGATGGAAAATGCCACTTGCATCCAGAGAGAGAACTATGGAAGACTGAATGTGGATCAAATTATAGTATTTTCATCTGCTTTGTTTGTTTCTTTCTCTTGGTTTTCTCCCTTATGGCCAATTTTTCTTGTACAATAATGTAAAAATTGAAATATATTTTAAAGTATTACTCATATTTAACCTATATCAGGTTAAATTGTCTTGGGCAGAGAAGAGATAAAAGAGAGATAGAGAAACATTTGGAACACAAAGTCTTACAAAAATGAAAGTTTGTTGAAAATAAACTTTACATATATTTGGAAAAATAAAATATTAATGAGGGAAAAAAAGAAGTGTAATTTTTCCAGTCAATCATCCAAGTTTGAAGTCTTAGAATCATCTTCAATTCTTCAGTCTTCTTCACCCTTCCTCATAGCCAGTTATTTCCCAGGCCTTGTTGATTCTATCTTTATAATACTTCTCATATCTATTCCCTCTCTCCACTCTCATCACTTATTGCCTTGACCATTGTAACAAGTCTGTTAAACCATCACTCTGACACAAGTATTTCCCTTTTCCAATTTTCACAGCTTGCAAAAAGATATTCTTAACCTGATTATGGTCTGAGCATGTCAATCCCCTGTTTGAAATTCCACTGGTTTCTTGTTGCTTCTAGAACAAAAAGAACCATTCTGTTTAATATTTATAGGCCTTCACAGTCTATTTTCAATCTACCTACACTTATTACACTCCCTTTTACCTTCCTCTCTGGTCCAGGAAAACAGGCATCATTGCTGTTCCTTGCCCATAGAATACTATTTTTGTCTTGAGTTTTTTGTGCATACTTTTGCCTGTGTCTAAAATGCACTACTTACATCACTCCTTGCCTCTTAGAATCCCTCACTTGTTTCAAAGCTCACCTCAAGTGAATTCTCCTCCCGGACACCTTGCTTGATACCCACTGTGGCTAATGGCTCCTTTCCTTATATTACCTTGAATTTATGAATATATATATATATATACATGTACATATATAAAGATATATGTATATATACATGTTTCTCCAATAATACATAAAATCCTTGAGGTCAGAAATAGTTTAATTTTTTTCATATTATCCCCAATCTTTAGCACAAAGTAGATCCTCATAAATGCTTCTTGGTTAAGTGAATCCACAATAGCCCTTCTAATATTTGAAGATTGCTATTATATTCCTCCATAGGCTTCCCTTCCCCCAAGAGAACTATCCCTAGTTTCTTCACCTGTTCTGTGTATGGTATATTGTTCTGTCCCAGGTTTTTCCAGAAAAATCTATATTCCCCATAAAATCCTGTGTATTTTATTTCACCTAACCTGGTGATAATACAGTGATAATAAGGGAACATTATGAGGTTCCCACCCCTTCAGTTAACCTTACATATTAATAAAAACTGTGACCCTCTGGTTACAGTTGGACATATTTAGTTCTAATAGCCACCTTGAAATCATATGACACTGTTTGAAAGAAGTATAAGTTCATATATCATACACACAGAGACACACTTATATATGTATATCAGTGACTCCGGCATCCCTTCATTACAACTAGAAAAACAACTTTCAGATGAACATCTCTGAATCATGGATCATTAATAGCATCTTAAATGTTCTGTTCCCCTGTGACCTGAAAAAAGTGATTATATCTCCCTAAGCACCTAATGTTCTAGTACTGAAAGAAATGAATGAAAGAGAAAAAAAAAACACTTCTTAATTTAAGTAGCTCAGCCTTTCCAAAACCTGCCAGATAACTTTCTGATTACAGCCTGCCTGGATATTTCCACATGATTGTCAAGACTGTTACCTATGTGCAAGGATTTGCTGGTAAATGTTTAACAACCAGCTCTGAGAGTTTGAATGGGGATGGAAAATATATCCATGACATGCATTTTAAGTCTAATCTTTACTATTAACATTTCCTCCATCGTTTTCTTAAGTCTAGATAATCAACAAAACAATAAATCAGGTCTTACTTTGAAGAGTTTGTTTATTTCCAAAGATAAATGCTCACGCTGAAAATTAGCAATGAGCTCTCTCACTATTTGAGCTGGTTCGAGCATTCTCTCACATATGTGAGAGTTCCTTTAAATTAACCTCTTTTGGCTTCTGTAAAACTTCTGTTGTCCTTATGCTGTTCATTCCTTATGTAATGTTGAATTCTAAGTATTTTAATGCCCGATATTTATCTCATTATAGAGTTTTGTTTTATTATGTGGTCACTGGAAGGTTTTGGAGATCTCTTTGAAACAGATGTCAAGAAAGGCTCCCAGTATAGATGATGGGATGGCTCTTAAGGCCTTTAAGATGGAACTGGATATCTCTATAACATCATTTAATCCATTACCAAAATATACCTTGATTCATTACCCTGTTTTTGTAAGAAGCTCTGGACCATATGCTTGGGAACTAATTAAGCATACAAATCAAACTCTGGGATCAAGTAGAGCTCTGTTTAACTATCTTAACTTTTTATGATTATCTTAATATAGAGAAAATTTAAAACATATTAAGAAGTTGTGGAAAATACAAACTAAGGAATGTGCTTGTTAACTTTTTTTTCCTCTTCATTCAATGACAGTTTATGTCACTCAATGATTTTATGAATCCTATAAGTGTTTCTTTCGGAAATCTTCCACGACCACCACTTCTCAGAAGGAAATAGAGACATTTGTCTTCCTTGTGAGCTCAAGAAAGGGATATGCTACCTTTTTCCTTTACCAGCTGTTACCTGGGAAAATACCACAGATGTTTCCATTTGCCAAAAGGAAAATCCTGTCGAATTTGGAACAGGAGGTTGCATCTTGTTTTTTAATTAAAAAAAGAACAAACAAAGGATAAAATGAGTTGAAGTGAAATATGCAATCCAATGCAGAAGCAGCAAATGAAGGCCTGGACAGACAATACCAGGATGAGATTGTCAATGGAATAAATATTCATATTGACTATAGAAGGTGGATAACGAGGAGGTTGATAATGCTTGTCCTAAAATGCTTGTGGTCTAGATTATTCTCTTTCTATGACACAATCTGCTTTCTTAGCTTTTGAGTAACAGGAGATGGGGAAAGTCTAGATATATTTTTGAAATATGTGATTATCAAATTTAATTGACTCTTAATATCTTTAAATCTTTGCAAAGACATGAGTTCTAGTAAACAAGGGACTATGCTGAAGTAATTAGGCTGAATCTTAAAAAATCATACTTGTGATGATGTCAGGGTCAAGGCTCCATTGAAGTACCTCAGGAAACGAGTATTTATTTCATGGCCAGCAGCCAATGTTTGGGCTCTTAGAAATTGTTGTTGTTATTGTTGTTGTTCAGTTGTTTCAATTGTCTAATTCTTCATAAGCCCAATCGGGGTTTTCTTGGCAAAGATACTGGGATGGGTTTGCCATTTCCTTCTCTAGAATGAGCCAAAAATGTCAGGGGGAGTAAGAGAGGAAGTGGGGAAGTAGGAAAATTGAGATATATTCCCAGAGCAAATATAAGCTGAAACCAGACATGAACCCATTGGACTAGAGTGGAATATGGAGAGATACAAAGTCCAGTAGAGGAAACTCATATTAATGCCAAAGAACATCTAGCTTTTCTTAGTTACAAAGCCAGGTCACTATCAAGACACATTTTTTAGTAACATAATGGGTAATTTGTGTTCACATTTTGTTGGTTAGGAATGAAGTGCAGCCACATGTAGTCCAGTGTCTAAGAGACCAGAGTACAAAAGGTCAAGATGTTAATACTTAGGATCATTACTCCATTTAAATAGGTGAATGAAATCCAAATGGCAGGGAATAATGAATATACATCATGTTAGATCATAGATTTAGAGCTTGAAGAGAAGTTCAATTAGAACTCAACTAAACCAGGGACTCTAAAGCTGGGGTCCATAGACCTTTAGGGGATTGTGGGTAAATTTCATGGAATCCTTGAATGTGGATAGGGAGGGAAATACATCTTGATTTTTTGTAACCTCTGGTTTGCTTTGTAAACCTATGTATCTTATACTTTTAAAAACATTATTTTGAGGAGTCCATAGGCTTCTCCATTCTTCCAGAGATCCAATCCTAGATACCCCAAAAAGGTTACAAATCATTGATCCGATCTAATCTCCTCTTTTTTTTACATGCAGTAATTGACATCCAGATAATAGCTTTGCCCAAGGCCACATGGGAAATAAGCCAGTATTTAAACCCAGAAAATCCCTAAATTCACTGTCCAACACCATTCCAAGTCCTACTGATAATAAAACTGGCATTCTCTCAAAGATCATTAATCATTAATGATTTCCTATTTGCAAAATCCAATGGCCTTTTTTGCTTTCATTCGTCTACGTTTGAGATTATATTTGACAATCCCTCATTCTAGATAGTCTCTTTCCCCTTAATTTTAAAGACACTATACTTGACTGATTTTCCTTTTACTTTTTTGATTGCCCTTGTGGACTTTCTCGTCTTAACCTTTGAAGATTTAATTTTTTCCCCAAGATTTTCTCATAGGCTCTATTTTCTTCTCTGTTTTCTCTTCCTAGAAAATTTGATTCATTTAATGACTCTTGAATGCTACATAAATGTCTCTATAATCTACAAAAACAACCTAGATGGTTTTCCCAACCTCCAAATTTATATTTCCATATTTCAATAGAACAATGCTATCTGGATGTCCTCCTGGCATTTTAAGCTCATGTCCAAAATAAAGCTTTTTAACTTGATATAATCAAATTTTTCTATTTTGTGATCAATAATGATTTCTACTTCTTCTTTGATCACAAATTCCCTCCTCCTCCACAAGTCTGAGAGGTAAACTATCCTATGTTCCTCTAATTAATTTATATCTCGTTCTTTATACCTAAATCATGAACCCATTTTGATCTTATCTTGGTGTATGGTGTTAAGTGTGGGTCCATGCCTCTAATTTACCTATTTCTGTTAGTGACACCACTATTCATTCAATGTCTCATGTTTCAAGCTTTGATGTTATTTCCATTGTTTCCTTTCTTCACTTCTCTTATCCAACCAGATACCAAGTTTTGTCAGTTTACTTTTAAAATATCTCTCACATTTGTCCCTTCTCTATCAATACCAATAACAACAACTGCTAACATCATAGTTGCAGGAGCATATAGTCAAAAAGCATCTGAAGAATGAAAAGAAACCAAAGTACTTCCAAATTCCAAAGAACTAACATGACTGGGAACTCTTCAGCCCATGAGTGGAATGGCATAGCCAGTGGGATTAAATAATGGTTTTTTTCTACTGTTCCTGCCAGACCCAAAGGATGAGGAATTAAGGGAAAGAGGCCACTAGTTCTCTAAAAACCATGGAGAAGTTGTCATTTTCCCTGAGGTTCCTCTAGTGACACGTAGAACATATAGTTGTTTTGAAACCCATTTAGTCAGCTTAAGGTCCCCAATGCCACCAGGTAGTTAATCCTGCAATGACTCCTTATTGCCTACAGAATAAAGTTCAAACTTTTTAGCCTGATATTTAAGGCTTTCCACAATTTAGGGGCATTCAACCTTTTCAAAATCTTTTCCTCTCCAATTATTTTGTAGTCCAATCAAACTAGATTTTCCTGAATCACAGATCTGACTATGTCACCCCCTCCACCCCAGTCAATAAATTCCAGTGGTTACCTATTACTTCTAAGACCAAATATAAAATCCTCTCATAGTCCATCCCTATGTTAAGCAGTGGAGAATGATTCAAAAATCTTTTGGCATTTGAGTTGGGTTTTAAATAATGGATAGGAAGTCAATGGCAGAAGAGGATGTAGGGGCATTCCATACATAGGGAACAGAGTGAAAAAACACAAGAAAGTATATTGTTTGATAAACTGATGCTGAGTGAAATGAGTAGGACCAGGAGATCATTATATACCTCAACAACAATACTATATGATGATCAATTCTGACAGGAGCGGCCCTCTTCATCAATGAGATGAACCAAATCAGTTCCAATAGAGCAGTAATGAACTGAACCAGCTACACCTCTGGGAGATGACTATGAACCACTACATAGAATTCCCAATCCCTCTATTTTTGTCCGCCTGCATTTTTTACTTCCTTCACAGGCTAATTGTACCCTATTTCAAAGTGCGATTCTTTTTTTTTTTTTTTTTTTTTGGTATAGCAAAAATAACTGTATGGACATGTATACATATATTGTATTTAACTTATGTTTTAATTTGTTTAAGATGTATTGGTCAACATGCCATCTGGGGGAGGGGGTGGGGGTAAGGAAGGGAAAAATTGGAACAAAAAGTTTTGCAATTGTCAATACTGAAAAATTACCCATGCATATATCTTGTAACTAAAAAGCTATTATAAAAAAGAAAGTATATGGTTTGTATGGGACAAGGTAGTCACTCAATATACATTTATTAACACTCAATCTCTGACTCCAGGTATTTTCATTGGCTGTCTCCCATATCTGATATTCTTTCTTTCTTCATTTCTGCTTCCGGGCTTCCCTTGCTTCCTTCAATTCCCAGCTAAAGTCCCATCTACTACAAGAAGATTTTCCTGATCTTTTTTAATGCTTGCTCCTTGAGAGGAGCTCATAATCTTATGGGGAGACAACATGCAAACAACTAAATACCAAGAAGATATATGCAAGATAAATTGGAAGCAGCCAACAGAAGGAAGGAGCAAGCATTATTAATACAATATTATTTCTAATTTATTTAGACTCGTACCTGGCACACCACAAGTTTCTTTTCCCAGTTTTCCTAGGACTATTTTTTATTAAAGCTTTTTATTTTTCAGATCACATACATGGATAATTCTTTGACATTAATCCTTGCAAAACCTTGTCTTCCAATCTCCTCTTCCCCATCCCCTCCCCTAGATAGCAAGTAGTCCAATATTTGTTAAACATGGTAGAAGTATATGTTAAATCCAATATATGCATACATATTTATACAATTATACTGCTGCATAAGAAAAATCAAATCAAACTGGAAAAAATTAGAAAGAAAATAAGATGCGACCAAACAACAAAAAGAGTGAAAATGCTATGTTGTAAACCACACTTAGTTCCCATAGTCCTCTCTCTGGGTGTAAATGGCTCTCTTCATCACAAGACCATTGGAACTGAATCATCTCATTGTTGAAGAGAGCCACATTGATCATCATATAATCTTGTTCAATGATCTCCTAGTTCTGCTCATTTCACTTAGCATCAGTTCATGTAAATCTCTCCAGGCTCCTCTGAAATCATCCTGTTTGTTGTTGCTTATGTAAATATAATATTCCATAACATTCATATACCATAATTTATTTAGCTATTCTCCAATTGATGGCTATCAATTCAATTTCCAGTTTCTGGCCACTACAAAAAGGGCTTCCACAAACATTTTTGCACATATGGGTCCCTTTCCCTCCTTTAAGATCTCTTTGGGATTTAAGCCCAGTAGAAACACTGCTGGATCAAAGGGTATGCACAGTTTGATAGTCCTTTGAGCATAGTTCCAAATTGCTTGAAAATGCTTGAATCAGTTCACAGTTCCACCAACAATGTATTAGTTTCCCAGTTTTCCCACATCCCCTTCAACGTTCATCATTATCTTTTTCTGTCATCTTAACCAATCTGAGAACACCACAGGTTTTTGATGAATATTTATTGTCTGGAAGTTTTCTTTTCACTTTCTTGATTTTCTTGTTATATTCTCTGTGCATCGAATGACCTTACAATCCTTGCTGCTTGTTGAATTCCAGCTTATCATTATTTGTTATTATTGCTTTTCCTTCATTTCCAAAAAGGACCAGTGACATGGAGTGATGTCTTGTCTTATTCATGAACTGGATTTTAATGAGACAGAATTGCACAAGATTTTCAATCACTTGCTTTTCTTAAGTCATCAAAGTCCAGTGATAGGACACAAGTCTTGAGAAGTAAGTGAAAGAAAAGGAAGTAGAAGCAATGAGTATAGATAGCTTTTTCAAGGAGTTTGCCTGAGAAAAGAAGAATAGGACAATAGGGAGAAAGAGAGGGAGGGAATCAATATGTATGTAGCACCTACTTATGCCAGGCTGTGCATAGGATGTCAGAGAGAACTAGTATCTCTAGAGCAAGAGCTTGCTCAACCCTTTTCAGGGCTGCTTATCCACCTTTATTGTCAATCTTTCATCCAACTCTCACAGTGCTTCAAGACGCTATAACATTCTCAGTGTCCACACCCAAGTAATACTGTCTCTACAGACAAGCTAAGCCAGGTTGAAGACAACTAGTCTTAAATCTGTGAGTTAGAGGGATATTTACTCCAAGCATGTAAAAACTGTCAGAATGGTCAGATGAGAACAATTTGTTCCAACAACCCATTATTTAAAGCCCAGTTCAAATGTCAAACTTTCCGGGAAATCTTATTTGATAATAACCTCCTTTATTTGATAATAATCTTTACCCTTGGACTTTACACAGCTTTCTATTTGTACTTCTTGGGTAGTATTCTCATGTATCATATAGTGATTTTATAAAGAATATTTGTTAATTTGAAATCAGTGTTTCATGGGGAATGGTACCAAGTCGGTGTTTGTCATATTGTAGGAGCAACTCTACTACTCAACTCTGGGTTTTGTTTTGTGTTTTTTTCAGCTTCTCTGTATTTCTTTGCTAAACTCTCAAGGAAAGCTTCACTTGCTGGCACTCCTATACGATCAATGTCCCTTTCATAATGAAAACCACTGCAGCGACCCTGGGAAAGACAAGATCTGTAGGGCCTAATGAGAATGGTTCCGATTATGCAAAAAGCAACCTCATGGTTATTCTAATATTACAAGTAAATATAAAGGATTTAGAAATACTTGGCCTGGACTTTTTTTTTTCAAGTACAGATGTCTGACTCCTTGCCAGCTTGTTATTAAAAACGCTATGGTGGTTTGGGTACAAAGATTGCTGTAAAAATAAAAGTTGAGTTGCACCAAGCACTCATTTTGACTTCGCTGGAAAGCTTACAGTGGAGACAGCAATATCTGAGCTGCTTCAGTGTCCACTGATAAAGCAAACAGATACATCAACATTCATGGAAACACTTGCTACTAATTACAGGTGAGCTTACTTTTGATTTGGTATTATTGTCCACCAAAAGACCAGCTGCTAGAGGAAAAGATGCAGCTGGATAATATTTTTAATCAATTCACAAGAGAAAAGGGAGCCTGCTGGCCTTGTAAATCTCCTTCAAACAGTGAGTTCAAGAGTGATTTCTCAATGTGTTCAGTCCAGTCCCCTCATTCTACAGATGGGGATATTGAGAACAACAAGGCTAAGGACCAAGGAAATGGCTCGTTATATAGCTCATCAGTCCAGCCAAAAATAGAATTTAAGGCACAGAATTATAGATGTACAGGTTGGAAGAATTGTAGAGGTCACCCAGCCCAAACCTTTCATCCTTATGGATGAGGAAATTGAGGCACAAAAAGATGAAATGATTAACTTGTTTAAAGTCACCTAGATAATACAGGTATTGGAGTGGTACAACCAGGTCTTCTGACCTCACACATTCCTTACTTGCAATCAGTCCTCTCTGCACCCCATGAGGACTCCTTTTGGTAAACCTACTAGGACTGCCAATCCTTAAATTAAAACCTACCTTTTGATAAGAAAAAGGTTGCATCTAGGCATTTGATAATGTTTATAAACAAACTCCAAAATTCTATTGCCTCAGTTATCTTGATATTTCAGGTAAATGTGCTTATTTACTCTGAACTATCTTGTGGAAGAATTGTCGAGACCCTTCACTGCATTTTGTGCAAAACCACATAGCTTTGAGCTAGTTATTTTAAGTAATAATGATGCCTGGAAATTGATTCAGTGTGATATAGTAGCTAGAGGGCTTCCTTGGAGTAAAGAACTGAGTTCAAGTCATTTAACACTTGAACACAGACTTGTCTGGTGCCCCCCTGAGTTGCCAATCTGTATCTGTGAAAGGACTTTCCACACTGGTAATTCTCTGTAATGAAATCATGTATCTGTCTCACTAAAGGAAATAAATAGAGATATAATTCCAAGAATCTTTAAATATAGATAATATGGATCATTGTTTAAAACAGCATCAGAATCCACTCAGATCACCTCTGGATTCCACTCATGCATCCACCCAAAGAAGGGGTGGACAAAGAAAGGGCCAGGACAAATTAGTGCTACATCTATCCAATGTTAAGCCTTAGGAGTAGACAAAGACAAAAACATAAAGCAACCTGACTGCCTTTGAAATTTTCCACATGGGGCAGCTAGGTGGTACAGTGGATAGAGCACCAGCCCTGAAATCAGGAGGACCTGAGTTCAAATGTGGTCTCAGACACTTAATACTTCCTGGCTATGTGACCCTAGGCAAGTTTCTTAACCCCGATTGCCTTCACAAAAAAAGAAAGAAAGAAAATTTCCACTCATATTTTGGATCCATATGGACCTTGTCTTCAATAATTTACTTTTGGTCTGTTCTACAAATCCATCCATTCCCAGCTTCCCTAAATGTACTCCCATTGTTTTTCTCTAAAATATGTCTAATCACAAAATTCCTCCTCAAACTCAAAAGTTAGCATTAAAAAGTGGGGGTGCAGGGGCAGCTAGGTGGCGTAGTGGATACAGCACCACCCTTGAATTCAGGAGGACCCGAGTTCAAATCTGGTCTCAGACACTTAACACTTCCTACTGTGTGACCCCGGGCAAGTCACTTAACCCCAGCCTCAGAAAAAAAAATAAAAGTGGGGGTGCATCACAAGGGCAGAACATTACATATACACTATAATCAGATGTTTTTGATAGATGGATCACTTTTGCTGATTTTTCTCTCTTCTTCCTCATTTAAAAAAAAATTTGCTATGAGCTATGGCTGCAATGGAAAGGATGGGATGCAGAGGGAAATTTAGGTAATATAAAACCAAAAAGATGTCAATAAAAAATTTGTCTTTAAAAAACAACAACTAACATTAGGGAACCATGGTTAATAGCTGAAACAAATATCCTACTTCTGCCAGGTAATTATTGTCAAATAGATGAACAAGTAAATTTATTTATCCCAAGTGGGTTGTAAATAGAGTACATAACCCAAACTGTATCCAACTTCCCTTATAAAAAAAAAAAAGATGGCAACATAACATTTGGATAATTTCACACTTTCAAGGCCAAGGATCCGCCCTTTCTGCATGATCCAGGAGGTCTTTAGATGTTTTTCAAGAAATGTGGTTTTAAAGAAAAGAATGTTACAAGCGTTTGATCTATAGAGGACAGTGTGTATGCATATGAAACACCATGGAGCAGACTGGCTAAATTTAAACAATCCGCTAAGGAATATGAAGCTCCAGGGTTGTTGTTTTTTTCCCACAAATATTCAAAATCTAGACACATCCTTGGGATTTCACACAACTAATGCATAGGGAAGGTCAGTTAAAGAGTCCCATGATTTGAACTAGTTCATGACACCAAAGTTTGGTGTTGGCAGGTTCTTAACCATTGTCACATTTTAAAACAATCCATTCCTGTTAAAGAGCATGCTAATAAAAATGTTTTGCTTAACTCATCATGTATTGCAACAGAAGGAAATACTCGATCACTAAAAAGTGACAGTAATGTATTCTATTAGATTTTCTTATCATGTTAAAGAGCATATTAAAAGGAAATGTTTGGAAATGGGATATCATAATGCAGCATGATGGATTGAAAATTCCTAATTTGGAAAAAATGCACTAAAACAACATGATTGATGTGAGTGACCTACTTTATAAGAAAATATGAGTTGCCTCGGGCCCATTGGTACACATATTTGGAAAAAGTGTTTTTTTTTCCACATTAAGTTTTTATTAACATTTTCAAAAGAGCAGAAACACCGTAGAAGGATATAAGTTGCAACTTGTCAAAACAGATGTGCTTGAAGTAATTTGTCTCTTAGGAAAGCATACCCAATGCTGGGAAGATTTCTGATTTAGATCAGTTTTCTCTCTAAGGAAACACCTGATGGGAAAAAACATGACACCATTTTCCCTGATAGGAACTCTAGTAAAAAGATGAGTTAAAGAATAACAGATCTCCATCTAATTAATTTTGACCTTCTGAATTCCTTTAGCAAGTAGCACTTGCAAATATCAGTCATGAAGGATTGAACTTGGCCTTTCAACCATTGTGATTATTGCACAATGTCTGTTGTTAGACAGATGATGCTTCATCAAGTTAACCCTTCCATATAAAGGGACTGAGATGAAACTAAAAGTCACTAAGAAGACTGAGGTTCAAGGAACTATGACATCAAGATTTGCTATTCACTTACAGTAAAAACTCACAAATCTATTTCTTCATTTGTAAAGGAGGTTTTGGGGGGTAGGGGAAGGTGATGCTGAAATGAGGTTACAGATATTATAGTAATTGCTCCTCTTTCATTTTCTTCTTCCTGTCTCTGTCTCTCTGTCTCTCTTCTCTTTTTTAATATAATTATTTTCCAAATCTTGTCAAGTTCATCTTCAATTCTATTCTTTCATCTGTATCCTCTCCATTCCCTGCTAAAGTCTCAGTTCAGTCCCTAATCACTTTTTACCTGCTGAGCCTATTGTAATGACTTCTAAATTGATCTTACCCTTACTAGTCTTTCTTCTCTTCAATCTATCCTTCAAACAGTAGCCAACATAATATTTCTAAGAAATACATCTGACCATTAAAGACTCAAAAGTCTTTAATGACTACTCATGTTCTCCCATAAAATATAAACTTCTCACTAACTTAAGTCTCTCTACAATCTAATTCCAATGTACACATTCTAGTCCAGGCAAGCTAGAATTGTTTGGGAAATTTGTCAGATAACATTTTTTCAAGCTCTTAGTCGACAGTGACTGGCACATATTAAGCTCTATATAAATATTAGTTATTATTATTATTAATTCACACCTTTTACTCACCCTTAATATTCATATCTCAGAGAACCCTTCAAGGTTCAGTGCAGGTGACATCTCCTTTATGAAACCTTTCCTGATTCCATCAGTTGTTATATATGTTTTCATCCTCCAATTATTGTGTATTTATATATAACTTATTGCATCTCCCTAAGGAAAACATATCTCTTCAAAGACTGAGATTATTTAGTTTTTGTCTTTGCATCCCAAGTGCCTAACACAGTGTCTTACCCACAGTAGGTGCTTAATTTAAAACACATATTGTTTCAATACAATTAATTTATTCCAGTTGAATCTATTCAAGTAATTGATGAATTCATTCTTTTAAAAAACTCAGTAAAAACCAATTATTTAGCATTATTTTGATCTAGACTGGGGAGTCTTAAACTTTTTCTAGTCACGACTCTTTTTCACTTGAGAAAATTTTATGTGATTTCAGGTATATAGGTCTATAAAACAGGTATACAAATCAAATATTTATTAATAAAAATCATAATTTCATGAACCCCACATTCATTTATGAGACCCCCCCATATGGAGTCATGAACCACAATTGAAGAAGCAGGATCTAGACAAAAGCAACAAATTCTATTCTATCTACTTTATTGTAAGTATAAATCCAAAGAGCACCAGTTTTGAATATAGCTTTTTAGATCCAAAAGAGAACAGAATGAACATAACAATATTTTAATAATGTGTCTTGTGTCTTCAGGGAAGACTATGACCTAAATGCCTTAGTTCATCATTACATGAACTTTCCTTTGTGTCTGGAAAGGACATTAGGTCAGCAAGGGTGGATAAAGTAATGCCTACTTTGAGCTCCTTGAATGAAGAATTTGGGGTATGTTTCTTCAGTGTTATTTTCTCCAAATTCTTTGAAAGCATTAACTGTGAAGATTCATCTTGCAGCTGGTATTACTGAATGAAAATCTTTTTTTTAAAATGGAACAACCAAGGACAACGTTTTCAACCTCAGAGCTAGGGTCGCAGACACTATAAGAATTGTAAAAAACAAAAAGTTCCTATTATGACTCTTTACAGTTTTATGAGCCTTGTGGATGCAAAAAAAAGCATAGAATTGGAGAAAAATTATTTGAATACCTGGCCTTAGTGATTATTATTTGTAAGAGCCTAACTTTTCTGGGCCTCAGTTTCCTTATCTACAAGTTGAAATGGCTGGACTAGATGACCTCTAAAGTCCATTTCAGCTCTAAATCTTTGTATAAGCCTGGCACTGTACCTGGTGGACAGTTGGCACTAGGTAAAAGTTTGGAAGATCTTGACATTTAATTAGGTAAAAATATCTCGCTCAGTGTCTTTGTTGTTGAGCTTCATCTGACCCTTCATGGGACACTGTCCATGATTTCCTTGTGATACAGCTAAATGTCTAAGGCTGGATTTGACTCAGGTTTTCCTGATTTCAGGCTTTCTGCTCTATCCATTGAGCCATCTGGCTGCTTTCCTGTTCAAGGTCACAGTAATTTAGCAGAGGCATGGAACTTAAAGTCAATGACCATGTTCTGTGTCCTCTACCGCATGAACCACAAAGTCTAGCTGAGACCAGACGTTCTCCAGACTTCTTGCAGAAAATGAGGTGGTTTTTCAGCATTCTGGACTCGTCCAGGCACTAATTACCAAGTGTGTGCATCTCAGTTCTCTGAAGTTTTCTGCAATCTGCACTGTTTCAAGAGAAGCCGAAACTTCACTAGAGAGAAATAGGCTGTGTGTGTCATTTATTTTATTAGGCTTTCTTACGGTGCCCAAGGCCTAGGGTGTGATGCATCAAAGAAAGAATAATTAATGTGAAGAGAGGCCTTCAAGTATGTATCAATTTACATTGAAGCTACTTTTAAACAAGTATTAAAGCAACTTAATTCCCTGTAGAGGAGCTTAATATTACCAACTTAGCGCAATCTGTTTTCACTTATTCAGAATCACAGCACCTCAGAGATAGAAGGAAAAAGAACTGGGTGAGATGGAAAGTATAGTGAATGTCTTGCTCATGAGGCTCAATCACTACATGAGTAAGTATGAGCAAGTCATAATCCCTGTGGGTACCGAGGGGACCTGCACACATTAGGTCATATTTAAGGTTCCTGCCAGCTCTAAAATTCCATAGTTAGAAACTATCTACATCTCCCTGACTAGTGCAGGAATTGCCTTTGCAACAACCATGACAGGTGGTTGATTATCCAGTCTTGGTTTGAATTTGTTCAATCTCAGCATCTCAGCACTGACCCTTTCCACTTTTGGACAGCTCAAGCTGCTCTCATTAATCCTAGTTCTGAATGGTTAGATTAAGCAGACTAGTAAAATTCCTTTAGGTCATAGCTTAAGTCATTGCCCTGACTGCCCATAAAGAAATGACCTCACAAGATTTCTTTTTACAAATTTTCTGTCCACTAAGAAATATCAAAAAGAACGCCAGACAGGAGATCTGATATATTTTTTAAGGTCTACTTTCTTATATGACATCAGGACATGTCACTTAACCACCTGGTCCCTCCAATTCTCCTTCCATTTCTGCCTTGCCTCTGAGATTAGCTCCAATTTACTATCCATCCAGCTATCCATCTATTTACCTATCTATCTGTCCATCCATCCATCCATTCATCCACCCATCTACCTACCTATCCATCCATCATCTATCTATCTATCTATCCATTTATCTATAATTATTATGCAATTATGCTTATATAACTATTGTTGTTGTTTTCCCTTTGTTCTCAAAATGAGGCAGGTGATGTTGAACATCCCTCCTCACTTAAATCCAATTCACTTGCATATCATAGCATCATGGTAGTTATATAACTATATGTTTTATATATAGCACACATATATAATATACAACAACTATGTATATACAAGATATCTTTATATAAAAACTATGTGCATGAAAGATATATAGAAACTATATACATATGCAAAATTATAAACATACAAAATAGATACATATATCAAATCTGTACATACAAGATATGTATATAACAACTATGTAGATTATATATAGATAGATAGAGAGATACATATCTCTCTATCTATCTATCTATATATATATAGTATCCATAGTCTTATTAACAACTATGTGGATACAAGATATATATCTATGTACATACGACATGTATAGATTTTATCTATTTTATCTTATATGTATATCTCTATACATAGGGAGAGAGACTGAAAGATCCTTAAGATCTGCAACCATATTACATACTTATTTTGAAACCCCTATTCTGACTAGCACAGTACTACTATATTCAAAAAATATTTATGGTCAAATTCTGGCAAGAACCTCAGGAATCCATCTAATCCAAGGATTCTTAATCAGGGATTTGTGAACCTGTTTTTAAGAAATATTCTGTTAATATATTTCAACATAATTGGTTTCCTTTGTAATTCTTTATATTATGGATTTAAAACATTATTCTGAGAAACAGTACAGGCTAATTTCGCCAGATTGCCAAAAAGGTTAAGAACACCATAGTTCAATTTCTTCATTTTGCAGGAAAGGAGACAGAAGCCAAATTAGTGAAATAATTGCTCAAGGTCACAGCCCTAGTTAGAAGTTGGATCTCTTGGCTCCTAATCCAATGTTTTCATCACATTCCAACTGGCCATATCTCTAACAATAAGCCAGTTTTTACTGCTGACTCAGGATTGTACACTTGAATGGCATGGTAAAAGCCCTATAAATTCTCCTTCATGTGGACCACCCCAATAACAGGCAAATGTTGGCTGGGAGGGAGCCCCAGTGGGAAAGGCAAAGTTTAATAAGTTTCAGGGTGGAGCTCAGAACACTTAGTGGGACCAGTGCATGGGCTCTATCTCCAAAAGCTGCCCCCCTTCCAGGAACCAGTGCCAATTTGCAAGCTTGCTTTCTCAGCACACTTGGGAGACTATGGCTTGCTCCCCTAGAGTGCAAAAGCCTTACTGACCTAAAGACTCTCCTAGTCAAATCTGTTACCTTGAAGTCTGTTGCCTTGGGAAGACTAGCCATGTAAACTAGGCAGGGGAAACTCATTCAAATTTCTTGCATTCAGTTCGGGTACTTTCATGAAGACTATGCCTCATAACAAACTATTCTCCACTTCCTTCCTTCATCAAAATAATAGGAAATTAGGGATGACCTGCAGAAAGCAAATGATGCCTTCTCTGGTCCCAGGACAAGGGCAAACTTTTATTCACTCAATAAGCAACAAGTGTCAATGGAGGGAAAAGGAGAGGACAGTACTGGGGAGGAAAGCCAGGGCTGGGCCTCTAAGCTCAGGAATTCTGTATTTCAAGTCAGAAGACTCGTCTTTGACTCTCAGCTTTGCTAGTTACTAGCTGTATGGCATTGAGCCAATCAATGAATTTCTTTAGCCTTCAGTTTCCTCATCTTTAAAATATCAATAAAAACTCTGACTTGATTAAATGGCAAGGGTTGGAGGACTAAATGAATTAATTTGCTAAAGTAGTTTGTAACTATAAAATTATATATAATATGTAAAATTATATACGTGTAATATATCAATGTACATGCACACACTGATTAGGTCAAAAGAATTGGAAAATGTCATTAAAAATAATCTTGGATTTTTAATGTCACATAATCAAAGCAAGGTAGAAAAAGTAGACCTGCAAATTCTTTTCAAGTTAAGAAGCAAACTTACTTTTTTAAAGAGCAGGAGCCAGTATTTTTTTTTTCTTTCAAGGAGTTGGTCTTGGCCAGTCAATTGTAATGCTAGAAGCTACCGTCAGGGGTGAACTCTGACCTTCTCAACATTCCTAGTGCATATCAGCGACTATGACTACTTAGGAAACAGCCTGATTCATTGCTCTGACATGGAAACACACAGAAAAGAGCCAGGAAGAGACCCTAAGAAGAGATGGAACTGGCTTTCCAAATGAAAAAAATTATCTTCCTAGTGGACTGCCAAAAAAATGATCTGACCAGTTCTACAAATAGTCCACTTTTTGTAAATTCTGATATTTTGGGTCATATATTATGGAATGAGAACACATTAGGGATCTCTGAGAGAAAGCTGTACAGTAGCCAAGGCATTGGACTAAATGTGAAGACACTCATTTCCATTTTTCCCAATGAATAGAATATAGGCAACAGAATATAGTGGAAAGAACCTTGGCCTAGGGGTTAAGAGATTTTAATTTTAGTTCTAGCTTTTTCACTAAATAGCCAGGTAACCTTAAATAAGTCATTATCTGAGCCTTTACTTCCTCATTTATAAAATTACATGAATGAACTAGATGGTTTCTAAGATCCCTTTCAGCTTTCAGCAGTATGGGGTTCAGTTTTCCTTTCTGTGGAATAGCACGTTGATGTAGAGAAATGTTGAGGTGCTGGGTATGGTCTTTATCATCACCTCTCATCTGTGTTATAGTTTTCTTTAACATGTCCTTACAAAATTTAACAATAATATATGCCTGATTCCACTTAGAATGACTAACTAGGTTAACATCCTTGATTTTTAAACAAGGAGATGGAGTAGAGACAAAAGAATTAGAAAAGTTCCAGAAAACAGTCTAGTCTGGCTTAGAGGCACATCTAAAAAATCCTTTAAACCATTTCACCAGCTTTAACAAAGTGTTAATATTGTTGATCTTATTACAGAAAGTTCCTCCTTCTGGTTTCCCCTGGAAAACTTTAGGAATTAGAAGATACTAGTAGGAACCTCAGAGAATCCCTCATTTGACATATGAAAAAGCTGAGAATGAGAAAGGGCAGGGTGACTCATTGTCACAAAACTAGGAAGTCTGTGATTTAGAGCGTCTGAGAAATAAATAGAAGTGACACCAGAATCAATTGGTCTCTCTGATGATCTGTTTGGGAAATGCTAATGTTAATTAATATATATATATATATATATATATATATATATCATTATAAAGTTTATAAAATAAGAGGTTTTTTGAGGGGAAAAAACTAATAATAAAATAACATAGTCTTCATCTTTCAGACAAGAAAAATGAAGTTTAGAAGAGATTTAGTTTTGCCCATGGGCAGCTAGATAGTATGGTGGAGAGAGTGCTGGGCCTGCAGTCAGGAAGAGTGAGTTCAAAATTGGCCTTAGACACTTACTAGCTATGTGCCTCAAAGTAAGTCACTTAACTCTGCCTCAGTTTCCTCATCTGTAATATAATCTGGAAGAGGACATCGAAAACCACTCCAGTTATGTTTGCCAAGAAAATCCTTAATTGGGGTATAAAGAGTCTTAAATGACAGAACAAAATTGGTTTGTCCAGTCACACAGATCGAAAAGAAGAACTTTGATACTAAGCCATTTGACTTCAATATGATGTCATATTGAGGCTGTACTACTAATAAAAGTAGAGCAATGCTTTTTCATGATGAAGTCATATTTATTGCAAAGATCCTCATGCTACTTAATTGCAAAAATAACTGCATATGTCTGAGAAGGACTGGAAGATCAAGGATTTATTTTTTAAAATCTCATGATGCTCTTGGACTGAGAATTGTAAAGAAAAAAAAACCATCTCTAGGTTACAGATCATCAGGACTTCAAAAGGGAGAAGCTATCTAATCCAAAACATACCTGACCAAGAATCTTGTCTACACTGCCCCCTACAAGGGTTCCTTCAAGTTCCCCTTTCTGCTTTTGGATAGCTCCAATTGTTAGAAATTTGTAACATAGTCCAAATGTACTATTGCACCTTCCACACATTGTTCCTAGCCTTTGGGGCCAAGCAGAATGAATATAATCTCCCTCCCACCTGACAGCTATCATGTTTCCCATGAGTCTTCCCTAATTCCTTAAACTATTTCAAAAACATTATGTTCTATATTTCTTTCCCCATCCTGATCACCTTTTTTTCTTTCCTTGACATTTGAAGAATGTGCCCACGAGCATGATAAACCTCTGAGAACAATAACTTTTTATTAAAGCTTTTTATTTTCAAAACATATGCATGAATAATTTTTCAACACTGACCCTTGTTGAACCTTGTGTTCCAAATTTTCCCCTTCTTCCTCCCACCCCCTCCTCTAGATGGCAAGTAATCCAATATATGTTAAACATGTTAAAATATACGTTAAATCCAATATATGTATACATATGTATACAATTATCTTGCTGCACAAGAAAAATTGGATCAAAAGGAGGAAAAATGAGAAAGAAAACAAAATACAAGCAAACAAAAAAACCAAAAAGAGTGAAAATGCTATGTTGTGATCTATATTCAGTTCCACAGTTTTCTCTCATCGAAAGATCATTGGAACTGGCCTCAGTCATCTCATTGTTGGAAAGAGTCACATCTATCAGAATTGATCATCATATAATTTGTTGTTGCCATGTATAATGAACTCCTAGTTCTGTTCATTTCATGGAAGTCTGAGAACAATAACTTAAAGGAGCTGTGATATTTTTCTAAGAAAATATCATCAGGACAACCCATTTAGGATTGAGAAGAAACTTCAAAAATTGGAATGATAGAAAAATAGCTGGATTTACACCTGGATTAAAATCCTGAATCTCCTAATTATTATCTATATAATTTCAGGCAAGTCATTTTGAGTGTCATAAAGGTACAGATTTGAACACAATATTCCAGATTTGAACTATGGGAGGAAGAGTGTGGTAGTTCTATAATCTTCTAGTCCTCAACACTTTGTCTCTCTTACTGTAGCCTAAAATTGAATTACATTTTTGTTTGTTTTGTTTTTGCTTTACTTCCCTATCATGCCATTGACTCATAATGAGCATTTAATTCCCTAAAATCCCAGAACATTTTCAGGTGAACTGATATCTAGGCCAAATCTTACTCATGTTGTGCTTGGAAAGTTGATTTTTTGGGCTCCAAGTGTGAAACTTGGCACTTATACCTGTTAAATTTCATCATAGTGTGTCTGGTCCATCACTCTATCCTAGCTGGATCATTTTGGATTTAGATTGCCATCCAAAGTGTTAGCTATCCTTTACAGCTTTGTGTCATCTATAGGATTGTTGAATAGACCCAAGGTAGTTCTTCTGGAACAAATCAAACTAAGCTCAAAGCAGATGTTTCATCTTTTCCAATCAATAAAGGAAGGAAATACCTTCTAACAATTGATAGGACTTGGAGCTAGAAAGGATTTAGAGCTAGAAAAGACATTCAATTCAACCTTTCACTTTGTAGATAAGAAAACCAAAGCCCAAAGAGTTGGAGTGGCTTCTCTAAAATCATACAAAATGTTTATTATCATTTATTTATTATTATTATTTATTCTAATTATTACTAGAAGGCTAGATTTTAAACAGGTCACATCTAGCACTCTTTTCTATGTCATTATATTCTCTTTTGAAATGTCTTCTTGGGGCAGCTGATGGTGAATAGATAGAATACTGGCCTCTTGAATCAGGAGAATCAGAGTTCAAATGCAGCCTCATATACTTAACACTTACTAGCTACGTGACTCGGGGCAAGTTACTTAACCCCAATTGCCTTGCCAAAAAAAGTTTCTTCTCAATCTTATATGGGTTGTATTGGTGACATATTTTTAGAGAATGACATTATTTATTATTTACTAGAGGTTTATCATATTCATAAGTACATTTTTCTTCATATGGCAAGGAATAGAAAACATAAAGTGATTATCTAAATTCAATGTAATGGGATTGTTGGTTAAATTCTCAGAGACAAGATTCACAAATTTCCAAACCAAGAAACTTTCCATGCTTTAGACCCAATTCTTTTTTTTTTTCTCATTCTTTGAGGAGCAGCAGATGCTATCCAAAGAACACCTGATTTTTCTGGGCCTTTGAAGTATTGCCATTAGAGGAGAGCAAAATGCAGAAAATGAGAATTTCAAGGTCTAGGTTTGGAAATCTGTTACTAGCTATGTGACATTAGGGTGTCACTTAACTTCTTGGATTCTTATTA
Source organism: Sminthopsis crassicaudata (assembly GCF_048593235.1). Classification (NCBI taxonomy): domain Eukaryota; kingdom Metazoa; phylum Chordata; class Mammalia; order Dasyuromorphia; family Dasyuridae; genus Sminthopsis; species Sminthopsis crassicaudata. The sequence continues at coordinate 594,671,266 of NC_133618.1, forward strand.
TTCAAATTATAAAACAGGGACAAGTCTCTGCCTTACATACCTCAATCAATCCATATACCTTGAGGGGTTGTTGTGAAGATCAAATGAGACAGTCCATGCCATAAGTACTCTAAACAATAAAGCTCCATATAAATACCTCGGTTCCTTTGTGGATGTGTGATCTCATGCATGTGGGTACACTCCCTCCCTGGGTGCAAAATCTCAATGCCTCCAAAACCTCACATCCAATGTTCTTCTTGTTCATGTCTTTCCTTAAATCCTCTATAGAGAATCTACCCAATGTCCTGGAGACTTTCTTCTGATTCTTTTAATAATTCATGAATACCAATGGTCTGTCCATCACTTTTGATACATGATGGGCTCACTTCCTTTTCTGGTCCTAAATAAAGATCAAGGAATGTGATTTCCAAACAAAATGGCTAAGCAGGCAGAACAGCTCCTTTACATCTACTCAAGCAAAAAAAAAAAAACCTAGAAGTTGAACCTAGCCAAGAAATATAATAGGAAACTACAATTTTGGCACCAGATTTTCTCTCCTTAAAAAAAGGCAGCCAGAATCTCACAAGAAACAGGAAAGGAGGCCACCAGTAAAGTTAGTGTTTAGTGTACACAGAGAAATCTGGAGCCTCACAGCACAACTAGAGATGAGCCAGACATGTAAGGCTCTTTATCTCCTGAGAAGTAGCAAAAACCAAAACCCAAGAGTTGGAGTGACTTCTCTAAAATCATACAAAATGTTTATTATCATTTAGTTATTTATTGTTATTATTTATTCTAATTATTAATACAAGGTCCTAGATTTTAAGCAGGTCAATTCTAGCACTCTTTTCTACACCATTACATTCTCTTTTGAAATGTCTTCTTGAGGCAGTTAATGGTGAATATATATATATATATATATATATATATATATATATATATATATATATTTCTCTCTCTCTCTCTCTCTCTCTCTCTCTCTCTCTCTCTCTCTCTCTATATATATATATATATATATATATATATATATATATATATATATATATATATACACAGTGGAGTGGCAGCAAAGAGTACACTTATGACATCAGTCAGAACAGGAACCCCAGGACTCCAAGGTCACAAGCAAGATCTGGCCTGAAATATCACAGCTCAGGGTCAAATAGTTTAACATCATAATTGAGATGCTTTTATCAGTGGAAATAGTATTAAAGAAGAAGCAATTACATATGACTTATCACTGCACTCTATGGACCTTGAGACTTGTCCTCTCTCCCTTCCTCTCTCCTTCCCTCCCTTCCTTCCTCCTTTCTTTCCTTCCTTCCTTCTGTCCCTTCCTTCCTTAATTCCTCCCTGACTTTTTCTCTTCTTCCCTCCCTCTCTCCTTTCCTTTCTTCATTCCTTATTTCCTTCCTCCTTCTCTCCTTTCCTTCCTTCTTTTCCCCTCCTTCCCTCCCTCTGCCTCTCCCTTCCCTCCTTCCTTCCTTCCTAGAGGCCCTAAAGATCAAGCATTCTGAATTTCAAAGATTCAGGAGTAGTATAATCCTCAGAGATATAGGTTAAGGAACCAAATGACTCAGACAAGATCAAACAATACTGAACACACCACTCAAAAGTGTCAGTTTGGCCTTGACACAAAGTCCCAATTTAGGAGCTAAGGCTGGACACAAAAGCAAAAGCAAAACAAAACAAAACAACACCGAGCAGTATAAAGAATTATAGGTCTAGCAACATCCCCAAATCCAGCTTAGAAGGAAATAATATTTCCATAAAAACTTAAATCAGAGATTTAAAGGGGAAAAATGGATTTTTTTCCCATAAGGACTACATGAAGAACTAGAGGAAGTAAAGCAAGAGCTAATAATAAAATAAAAGCTCTAGAAGAAAAAATTGTAAGGAGGATAAAGAGTTTATAAAAGAAAGTGGTTACTTTACCCAAGAATTTCCTGAAAATTAAAACAGAAAAAGTAGAAACCAGTGATTCCACGAATTAGATAGAAAGACTGAAAAAAGAAGAAATGTTAGATATCTAATAATGAAAGTAATTGATCTGGAAAACAAGTCAAGAGGAAATAATTTGATATCATTGGATTCCATGAAAACTATGATTAAAAGCCTGGACATTATTTCTAAAAAATCATAAATAAAAACTGCTCAGATGTATAAAAATTAAAAGTCAAAGCAAAGATAAAATCACTAATCACCTTTTAAAGAAAACTCACAAAGATAAGTCTTAAGAATGGTATTGCCAAAATCTAGAGTTTTCATATTAAAGAAAAATTACTTTTAGCATCTTAAAAGTTCAGCTACCAAGGAATCATAGTCAAGGTAACACAAAACTTGGTAGCTTCTACATTAATGTTAGCAGAACTTGGAACATGATATTACAAAAGGCAAAAGTAGATTTACAATCAAGGATAACTTGCTCTGAAAAGAAGAGCACAATACCATAGAGGAAATAAATGCATTTTTAATGGAATAAATAGTTTTAAAATGTTAGAGTTTGAATTTCAAGATGTAAACACAAGAGTCAGGAGAAATCTGTGAAGGAAAATTGGTTGGAGTAATTGAAAGGAGTTTTATGATGATTCGGTAAACATTTCAATACAGGTAGAAGAAAAAATTGTACCTTTGAAACCTGCCTTCAAAGGATATAGAGGGAAATAAATAAGAGAAACAGAAGCCTTGAAATCATATTGGTTCTGTTCTGAAGGTTTTTAGGGGAGAAAGAAAAAGAAGAGTAAAATTAATACAATAGTATAAAAAGGAGGAAGAAGGGAAGAAATTTTTCTCTCATTACTGGGGTTTATGAGAAGAATAAGATAGAGGAAGGGTGGGGAATGGATAACAGATGAATCTCACTCTTCTCTAAACTGGACAGAGGAAAATTGATCACATGAACATATGATTAGATCACACATAAATAATTTGGTGTAGAAATATATCAAACTTAAGGAAAAGAGGGAAAGAAGTGGTAAAAGGGAAAGAGGAGGAATTATGAGGCAAGGTAATACTGATGAGGGAATAGTTGAAGGCAGAACAAATTTCCCAATACTGAAACGGAACAGGGGATAAAAGGTAAGAAAAAAATTAGGGAAGAGAAAAGAAGAAAGGAAAAAAGAGAAAAAAAAGTCTCTAAGGAGAGTAACCAATAAATAGAAAACAGTTGAACAAATTGTAATATGAATGTAATGCAATATTATTGAGTTGTAAGAAACAATGAATGAGATTAATTCAGAGAATTCTGGGAAACATGAACCAATGTAAGTGAACAGAACTGGGTGAACAATTTATACAAAGGCAAATCAATTGCAAAGGAAAACTATTTTGAAAGAATTAAGAACTCTGATCAAAATAATGACCAACTCTAAAGCCTATGATGAAGCATGTTACCCATCTTTTTCAGAAAGGTGATGGATTCAAAGTGAAGAACATATTTTTTTTTAACATGACCACGGTGTGGATTCATTTTGCTTAATTATTCTTATTTAATAAAAAGGTTTTTTTCCCCTCTCTTTTGAACTGAGGTAGTAGAAAAAGGAGAGGATGTTAGCCACGTAATGTCCCTTCCTTCCTACAAAGAAGGTGATTCTTTTCTCCATAGAAAAAAAATAAGGGAATTTCAGAAGGAAGGATAGATGAACAGGAGAATTTTGAAGGTAATGTAGGATTTGTTACATTTTTTAAAAAGCACATAGTAGGAAATGTAGATTCATTGTTTCGAATACAATCTTTTTTTAAATTATACTATGCCTATGGAAATCATTTTCTGTATGTTTAAATCCAGAATTAAAAATAATTTTTAAAAGATTAAAGCTTTATATGACCTTAGTGGGTAACCTTCTTGTTTTATGGATAGCACAATGTCTAGGGAAGATAATACTTTGTTCACAGGGATAGTAAGACAAAGGCAGGATTTGAACCCAAGTCCTCCCCCAAAACTGGTGATATTTTCCCCGGTACTATGTTTTTCATATCAATTAAAAAACACTTATTCATCACTGGTATGTGCCAAATGCTGTGTTAAATGCTGGAGATTGAAAGAAAGAAGGAAACAAATATGGCCCTGCGCTCAAAAGAATTTATGTTCTAATTGTTCACATATATACTGAGTTTGAACAAACTTGGGTCACCTGTTGCATCATCATCCAAAAATTGGGCCAAAGTAACATTTGCTTACTGATTTCTTTCTTTCTTTCTCCTTCCTTCCTTCCTTCTTTCTTTTTTTCTTTCTTTCTTTTTTCCTTTCTTTCATTCTCTCTTTTTTCTTTTTTTCTTTCTTTCTCTCTTTCTCTCTTTCTTTCTCTCTTTCTTTCTTTCTTTCTCTCTTTCTTTCTTTCTCTCTTTCTCTCTTTCTCTCTTTCTCTCTTTCTCTCTTTCTCTCTTTCTCTCTTTCTTTCTTTCTTTCTTTCTTTCTTTCTCTCTCTCTCTCTTTCTTTCTTTCTTTCTTTCTTTCTTTCTTTCTTTCTTTCTTTCTTTCTTTCTTTCTTTCTTTCTTTCTCTCTTTCTTTCTTTCTTTCTTTCTTTCTTTCTTTCTTTCTTTCTTTCTTTCTTTCTTTCTTTCTTTCTTTCTCTTTCTTTCTTTCTTTCTTTCTTTCTTTCTTTCTTTCTTTCTTTCTTTCTTTCTCTCTTTCTTTCCATATCTGTTCTTGTGTCTGTCTGTCTATCTGTCTGTCTTTGAAGCACTGGACTTGGCATCAGTGAAACAAGATTCCATACAGTCAGGAAACTGAGAATTTTTCCTCTTTCACAATTGGAGACAGGAACTTTTCTATCTTATCTACCCTAGAAATAGCTAGTAGAAAAAGTCCTGTGGGAAAGCTGTCTGTTGTCTGAGCCCATTTGGTGTCTAAATTTTGGAATAGTAACAATAATAATTAGCATTTACATAGCATGTTCAGGTTTGTAGGAAGCACTTTACCAATATTATGGATGTGATAATAGCTAACATTTATATAGTGTTTCCTATGTGCCAGGCACTATGCTAAGCCCTGTATGACTATTATATCATTATATCCTCCCAATAACCCTAAGAGTTACTTTAACTCCTATTTTACAGAGGATGAAACTGGCTGGAAGTGATTAAATGACTTACTCAGAATAGCTAATAAATGTCTCAGGCTGAATTTGAACTCAGGGCTTTCAGTCAACTCCCAATCTAGCATTTTATCCACTAAGCCACCCAGCTGCCTCATGGGACTCAAATAACAATCTCCTTCAAATTCCCAGAGGAAATAATTTTTACTTTTAGCATTAAGAGCAAAATTTCACTTCAGTGATATGACCTCAAGAACTGCTGCTACTGGAGAGAACCAGTGAGGTGGAGATTCTTTTGATTCATCCCATTCTACATGACCAATATCTCAAAATTAGAAGAGATTGCAGGAAACAAGCTAGCCCAACTTTCGCCTAAATAGAACCTCTCCCCTTTTATAATACACGTGCCATGTGCTCATCTACTTGAAGACTTCTAGTGATGGGGAGCTCACTACTAATGGAAACAACTCATCTAATTATTTCTTGTTCTAATTAGTGTGAATTTTTTTCTTACATAGAACCAGAAAACTCACTTCATAACTTTCAAAAATGGATCCTGATTCCAGCTTTTTATTCCAAATTAAATAAATATACATTCTTGTCCATATTATATTCCTTCCAAAATTTGGAGAGAGAAGTTTTTTCTCCTATCTAACTTCTCTACCTACCTCCCCTTGAAGTTACCACCTCCCCTATGGATGCTCTCTACTCTCCTTTAGAAATACCTTAACTCTCCATTACTCTTCTCTATTACCTGGAATAATTAATAAAGAATAAGTTAATTATATATATATTGAGTTTGGGCAGAGTTAGGTCACTGATTGTACTATCACTCCAACAATTGTGTCAAAGTGACATTTGCCTACTGATGTCTACCTGTCTATCTGTCTGTCTGTCTATACCTATATATGAAGGGCTGTAAATACCTATACTAGCATTAAAATAAAAAAAGACATCAAGAATGGGAAAAAAAGATTGGGCAGAAAAACATGTTTTACAAACTTATGGTGGCTGACCAAGAAATAAATACCAAACTAATATCAAAGGATTAAGTCCTATATATTGTACTCTGCATATTTAATTTTATGCTGCTGCTATCCAGGAGAACCAGTGTTCTATCCATATTTAAGAAAATGTTCTGAACCTCTCTCCTGATGCTCCTGGACCCAAAAAGCATTGGTTCTGATATCCTAAAAGGTTACAGACATCCTTTGAGTTGTGGACACCTCTTCCATATATACAATTCAAGTCAATAAAATTTATGAAGCACTTTCTATATGTAGGGCACTTTAGAATATTCCAAAGATTCAATCATCTGTGATTTTGTAAATGTATTGTCTCCCTTGATGCAGAAAGCATCCCTTCTGTAGCTACAAAAGTTTCTGTGGCTGAAAAGTCAATCACTTTACCTCATCCTCACTACAAACCTCTCCAAATTGGGCAAGACTGGTCTTCAGATAACAGAAAAACAGCTTGATAAGATTTGCTAGACATTATTCACTGGCATAATCTTTTAAGAACATAGAACTTTGCACACCATCTAGCCAACATTTAAGGAAAAAAAAGTCTGCTTATTTGACCCTGGTTTATCTCCACATATTAATGAAGCACCAAAATGACATATATTCAAATTTATGTCCTAATTTATACAAATAATCAATTATACTTATAATTAGCTTCACATTTCTCAAGCTGATTGCAAGCAACAATTAAGCCGTCCTAGATCAATGATGCCACCTGGTGGCCAATGTGGGGAATTTCAGACAACGTCTTTTCCCTACCAACTCCTTTTTTCCTCTTCTGGGAAATTTTACGTGGACCACGTTCTCTCCTTCCTTCGGTCTTTCACCACTTACAATAAAACGATTCTACTTCAGGCAATTTTTTCCTCACATGTACATACAAATCCTTCCTTTTCCCCCTCTGCCTTGAAACTCTTGCCTAGTTATCTTAAGTAAATCTCTCTTCTTTTTGGCTCTCCTCCCTCTTTGTTTTATGGAAAAGCCAAAGGAAGAGAGGAACTTAATTAGAGTTGACAAGTCTAAAAGTAGGAATATTGATATACAGCTCTATCAAGGAAGTGAATGAAAAAAGTTTTGACAAGAAGTTAGAAAATGAGAACCAGTGTCAACCCTAACCTCTAAAGCCGTTTATCACATCCAAATTGTCCTTTAGAATCCCTACAATTTCTTCTAGCACCAACATTCAAGGTAATAAACAAAATCTGTTTTAATTATGAATATTAATTATACCATAGTTTTCTATTAAAAAAAAAACTAGCAAATATGTTGTGTTTTAATGTGTGTTAAATTCCATTGGGGCAGCTAGGTGGCTTAGTGGATAGAGCACCAGCTCTGAAGTCAGGAGGTCCTGAGTTCAAATCTAACCTCAGACTCTTAACACTGCCTAGCTGTGTGACCCTGGACAAGTCACTTAACCCCAATTGCCCCTGGAAAATAAATTATTTCATCTTTAAATCCATGACTGCTTTAGATAGGCTATTGAAATGGTTTCCCTGGATGAATTCATTCTAAGTGCCAAATAGCCAACTGACAAGCAAACAATTGGAGCACAACACATTAGCAAATTGAAACCTTTTATAACCCCTCTGTGGTTCATGGGAGTCCTTCCTTTTATCATAATTACAATTATCTGTATCACTAATGGTTGAACCAAAATCCTGGTCATGGAATATTTCAAAAGCTTGTAGGCCAGGATAATACCGACATTTTAAGGATTCTATCCTTTGACATTTAATGAATGATTTCTTCTCTCTTCCTTATACAAATAAAGTATGCAGAGTCCAATATATAGGAGCTAATCCTCTGAGTATTAATTTGGTAATTTTTTCTTGGCCAACCACCATAACTTTGGAGAACATGTTTTTCTGCCCAATCTTTTTTCTCTTTCTTGATGTCTTTTTTGTGTTTTTGTTTTAATGCTAATGTAGGTATTTCCAATTCTTAGTTTCTGTTACCATCCTATATAGCCACCATTTTGGGTAGGTATGACTTTTAAATGAAATTTTGAATAGTGCATAGCCAGAATCTTGAAAATGCTCTCCACCTTCAAGACTATAAAAATGAACCTTCATTCAAGTTCAGAAGAAACCAATTGATTTTGGTTGCATTAGCACAACTATGTGTAATGTACAGAATGAAGCAAATGATAGTTGAATTGTGCTCTGGGTCAATTAGCCAGAATGATAAAGGGACTGGGTATATATTATTTAGGAAATGAATAAAGGAATTGGAGAAAATTTCAGGGAGTGGGGTGCCATGCTAACGGTTTTTAAGGGAAGTGAGAGAAAACTTCTAAACATTTGTCACACTTTCTAACTTTCTGCCTAGAATGGACTCACCTACTTCTCTTTGTTGACATCCTTTCCAAACTTCAGCACCTGGTTCTTATGAAGGCTTCTCTAATTTCTTTAACTAGAAAAGCTTTGTCTTAATCTGCTCTCAAAAATGTGTACTTCCCTGATATATTTATATAATGGAGGTCCTGAAGGAACAAACACAGAGACCAAGGACCAAGGTCCTTTCATGGGGCCATATGTCCTCCTACAAGGAAAGACCCTAAGGCATTTCTCCTTATAACATAGTCTTTCACCAGAAACCAAGATTAAAAGAGTCACTGAAATCCCTCCAAAAGGAAAGAGGCAAAGGAGGGAGGAGCTGATTCTGAAAGGCTTTTTAAAAATGTCTCCTCAGCCAATCAAAGAGTTTCCTCTTCAACACATGGCATGTCTACCTGCACCAGTTACAGAATGCACACACATATGCTCTATAGTTTTCCCTAAACACTTCTATTATATATCATCACCATTCTCCCAGAAGCAAGCTCTCTTCACATGAAGAGTTTATGCAACAGACCCCCATAACATTCCTATCTTGATCTTTCCTGTATTTATTTGTGGTCACATCTAATCTAAGCTTCTCTCATTCATCTTGTATCTCATTTAGAACTTTGCAGATTAGAAGGTATTTTATGTAGCCCTTAAATGAATGAACAAATGAATAAAGTACAATAAATATTTGGACAGCTGTATTCTAGTCCTTGATTGCATATGGTTTCAGAGTGAAGATGACAGTATAATGTAAAAATAGAGAAGAATGAAATATATAAATAAAATATTATGTATATGTGTGTGATGAAGAGAGACAGAATACCTACAAAATATGAAAAGATTCAGTGATTTTTCAAAAACAACCACACACTTCAAACATAGCTCTGTTTGCAAATTATTTCAAAGCAGAAACTAATTTGGAAACTTCTGGTCTAAAGCATTTGAGAGAGAATTGGCCGATCAGAACTTATACCTCATTCTGTAACTTACCCCTTCGATGGCAAAGAGCCAAATATTTCCCCTTTAGTCTGTGACTTACTTAGCTTCTTTGGAAGAAAAGGAGAGAATAAAAGGATGTAAACAACTCAGGGAGCTCATTTGGAGAGGAGAGCTAGATTGCATACCCCATATTAACTTATTTGTCCATCATACTGTTTATAGAAATGAAGCAAGAGGAGGAAAAAAGAATAGGCTTATTAGGCCTCCCTAAGGGGGTTTCAGGAAAGACATCAGACAACAGAGGAGCAGGTTGAGATGAAAGAGAAACTACTACTAAAAAGGAGGGAGCTGGGCAGTGCCCCGAGAACCTGGAGTCTTTCATTTGTAACTGAGACCTACTGGGTTACAAGCAACGTGCATGCTCCAAAGCACATATTCATTTTATGATAATAATAATAATAATAATAACTTACATTTATATTGTTTCATTACAGTGGCAGGGATGTTCAGATCCATTATCTCATTGGAGCCTCATACAACAACAGCTCTATTAGGTAAGTAGTTTAATTAGTATTATCCCCATTCAAGAGATGAGGAAATAGGGGCTGTTAGAAGAATAAGCTTCTTGTCTTGCCTCTGTCAAACTCCACTCTCTGACCTGATGGTGGAAATCATCCCTACCTGTTCAAAGTCACTGTGTATGACTAAAGGAGGAATTTAGAAATACTGAATTCTTATGTTCTCATCAATAGCAAAATAATGCTCCAAAGTGCTTATAATAGCTATATCAACAGAATGCCAAAATATCTGGATGAAAAGGAAAAATTTAGTCAATCATGCCGGTGTTCCTAAACACATCTGTACTATCTGTGACTTGTTTCATTTTTTATCAGGATGTTTTGGTTCTGTTAAGAAAGGATTTTAGATTACTAAAATTCAGTGGATATTATTTATTATTTATTGATTAGTTAGTTCTTTTTTTCTTTTTTTTTTCTTTTGGTTGATGAACAGGGTTGAATCTTTATTCTTCTCTGAGCCTCAGTTTCCTCATATGTAAAATGAGAAGTTTGGATTAGGTCACTTCTGAGAACTCTTTCAGCTCTAAGATAATGTGATTCTTGGTTTCTCTGAAATGAAACAAAAAAAAGTCAGAGTCCTTCAAAAAGTTGGAGATATGTTTGGTAGAAATAAATGAAAAGCGTCAGAAAGACCAGTAACAAAGGTAATAATCCTCTACAAATTGTAAATGCTGCAAACTTGAAATCTTATCAGCTCCATTTCACCCAAAACAAAACAGTGTTTTTAGACCTTCCTGAGACACAAATGAGATTTAGGATTGAGAGGAATTTGGAACACTATTAAGCCCAGTTAAAGTTCCCAGCTTTGATCAGCATTCATTTCAAGGAGTCATCTATAGATGTTGCTTTTAAAAATAAACAGCTAGTCCCAAATACCATCTCTTACACATTCTACACAGTTTCTGTGTTTTGCTTTTCAAGGCAAATAATATGAAGGCTTCTCTTTCAATTCCTGTTTGTTTAGGCTATTAAGTAAGGTCAACTCAGAAATCTCCTATTTCTAATGCTGTTCTATCTTAGCCAGCTTTATCTACTTAAAAAATCTCCTAAAAAGCCTTTTCCTTTCAAAGAGGTGATTATATGTAACTGTCTAGAAATTAGGAATATATTTTCTTTGAGGTTTTCATTCATACTGGCTCTTTCCAGCATAGTAAATTGGGACTGCCTGATTACATATAATCTCTAGATTCCAGTACTTAGAATTAAAAAAAACTTGTTTTCTTTTGGGTTTTCTGATTTGTACCAATCTGAGCTTGAGACAGTTCTCCTCTTGTGTGAGTGTGTGTGTGTGTGTGTGTGTGTGTGTGTGTGTGTGTGTGTTTCTTCAAAAGGAGCATAAAACTAAAGGCAAACAGGATGGTGCAATCTGTTGAACTCTCCCTTCAGATTTACATTAAGCAATTGAAGAATGGAGACCATCAGATTCCTTTTATTTATTATTTAGGACTCAGAGGTGAAAGGCCAGTATGAATCTACTAAGCATATCCAGTTAAACACATGCTGAGCTCCCCAATTCCTTTTAATTGATTACACTCTATACTTCTCCCTATTCTCTCCCCCCCACACACTTCAGTACTCTTGTCCCTCTCAAATATGCAAAAGTGAGTGGTGAAAAACAACTGTGTTCTTTTGAAAAACCATCCTTGATCCATAATATTGGGATATCATAGTTTTAAAAATAGATTTCTGGGATGTACATATTCTCTTTTCTGACAATATTCCTAAGATAGCTTTGATGAGCTGAAGTTGGATACATGGGTATATAACAATATTTTATGCGAAATCATCTCCTTTCTGAGCATCTCAAAGCAGTTGTTGTACAGAATTTGTTGTTTTGTAGAACTTTACTCTATGGCCATCTGTCTATCTATCTATCTACATCAAGAGTTCTTCACCTAGAGCCCTTGGACCCCCAAAGAAGTCTGTGGATAGATTTTTAAAAGTCCACTAACTTAGATGGAAAAAAATTATATCTATATTTTCACTAACCTTTGATTTCCTTTATAATGTAATATGTATTTTGTCTTATTTGCTTAAAAATATTCTAATGCATCTATAGGCTTTATCAAAAAGGTCACAAAAAAGTTTAAGACTATCTGGTTCCAATGATCCCAAAGATTCTAGAATGCTGTAAAACTAAAAATTATAGGCAGTCTTTCCCATAATTTGAGGTAAAAGATATTTAGACCTTTTAATTCACACAAGTTTTTGCTAGAGCTGGGTTGAGTATCTAAAGGGAAATAGATAGTGATGACTTCCTTTAATTTTCAAAGAAGCCCCTACTAAATATACTTTTTTAACCCTGCAGATGGGGCAGAGTACCAGTGACTCCAGAATTTTAGGGGCACAGAGTATTCCAAATAATTTAAGTATATAATTTAATTCATGATTTAAAAACCAGACTCCAGACTTTTCTTGGAATAAGAAAAAATAAGCAAGAGAGTAAATGAGATCCAAGTGAATAATTTTCCCTTGGTTGTTCAGTGGAAAATCTGAGAGTTTGAGCTTTACCAATGACAATAGTGGTCTGTCTTAGTAACGTAAAACAACTTAAAATGCCATTTTCAATTGTATTTAGAGTCAAATTTTAAAATTAAACCAAATCTTTAAATTCAAGGCTGTTTAAGAACATTTTTTTTTAAGTATCAGCATCCTTTAACGTTCCTTACTGGCACCTAATGATTAGGAAATCATTGTAGAGTTAGGACTGGAAAACATAGAGAAGTAATCCAAATATGTGGGGGTGGAGTGAGGAGGAGAATGCACAGTAAGAAATTTGATATGAAATATGTGCTAGCAAGTAATGTAGCTTAATGATAATTGCTTCGTGTATTTGCGCTTCACACACTATGAAAATAAGTTAGACATTTCATCAGAAAAGTTAACCTAGAAAGTTAGTTAAAAAAAAAAAAAGTCTTAGCAGCAGATGTGATTTTTATTGGCACCAAGGCATAAAACTCCATTTTCGTTGATTAAAATCCCCCTTCGATCTCTAGAGCTATCTAGAAACAAAGTAAATCTACTAAATCAATATACTCTCCAAGACTTAAAAGGGAAAAGAATTGTTTTAAACTCGTGGATTTGTTTCCATTGGAACAATTCCGAGAGCTACTTCTTAGACAGCTGACTCCAAGCCCCGTGGCAACCTCTCCAAGCCCTTTCAGGTAAATCATTCCAGGTAAATCATCTAACTTCGGAACAATCTTTTGAATTACACAGATCGTAGGGAAGTAAGAACCGTGGGAAGAGCCAATCACCTGTCTTGTTGTTTTGAATTTTGGTCACTGTCAGCTTCCTATTTTTGATTCTCTTCAAGGATATTCCGGGTGGGTATTTGGCTTATAATTAATACTGTTTCATGGAAGTAAAATGTTTTGCAGTGAAAAGCTAATGTTGAAGACGAATAGTCGCCAACGATGTGAGGATGGCAACTTTTACTTCCCAAAACTTTTTAAAGTTTTGCTTTACAATTGAGGTTAGCGAAACCGTGTCCCCAAAGGATCGAGGACAGGACCCTCTGGAATCTGACAGGCAAAGGGATCCGTTGCACTGGAAGGCTGAAGGTGGGGTGGGGTGGGGGTGGAGTCCAGCCAGGGTCATTTTCCTTTCCCTATACCCCAGGCTCCCTCTCTCCAAAAGATTCTCGCTCTTTAGCTTCCCTTTGCTTCTGTCAATTTCCCGGAGCCCCAGGTGGCAAACAGGTTCTGGTAAGGGACAGGAAGATCGGAACTTTCTGTTCTCTGTCTTGTCCTTCCCCCAGGACTGCCCTGAGAGGCAATTTCCTTGCGGGCTGTCAAAGAGAAGTCAGCATCTCCTTCCCGTGCTTCTTTCTAAGCCACGATTCCCACGTCTTCTCCGTGACTCCGGGCGGAGCCCCATTTAGTTCTCTGTACACCACCCATCATGGAGTGCACAAGGACAAGATTCATTCATTCATTCATTTAATAAACATTTATTAATGCCTACCTTTTGCCAGGCACTATGCTAAGTGCTGGGGATACAAAAGGAGGCACATTTTTCACGCTGGCTAAACGTTTCATTCGGTCCCTGCTCTTGCCAATCCAAGAGATAACTGCTTGAATGCAAAAGGAAAAATAGGATTACCTGGGCAGGCGACTTTTAAAGTGGGCACCCCGATTATCCAAGGGGAGGGGGAGGGGCAGTTTACCAAGATTTAGCCGGGGCCCCCAAACACAACTCCCACTTTCCATATTAACTGTCCTGAGACAGTTCTAAATTTAAAAGTGTCAAATCCCCACTCCAACCCCCTTTTCGCTAGCTGGGCCCAGTGGGGATGGGAGAGAAAGAGAAAGAATGAAACCTGGTACAATCCCAGGACTCGGTACCTAAAGATAGATGGAGCAAATGCTTTCCCCTCTCAGTCGGAGGAGAAACCAAATTGTTTGGGGTCCTATTCCTTCCCATCTCCCTTTCCCCTCGATTATTTTAAAATGATTATATCAGCAGGGCTCAGGAGAAGGGGCGGAATGGGAAGTAAGACTGCCGCTGCAAAAGGCCATATGGAGGTCATTACGCTCAGAGAGAAGATACAAACTAGAGATTTTCTACAGCACTATATGCGCCCGCGCACGCACGCACATACATACATACACACATACATAGACAAATACACGCGCGCGCGCACACACACACATTCGGGTTCTGTTTCTTTCCAGTCCCTCCCCGCTTCCCACCTCCTACCAGCCCAGCTCCGGGAGGTCTCAGAGCAGCTTTAAGTTGCAGCCTCGTGTCAGGGAGCAGCGTCCGAGACAAGCCTGGGCCGCTGGGGTATATTGCATTTCTGCCAAGCCTTTGGCTTCTCTGTACATACGAGAGCCCCCTGCCCCGTCCCATCCCGTTCAGTCCCTGTAGTGACTGCTAGTGCTAAACCCTGGAACTCGTGTGTGTGTGTGTGTGTGTGTGTGTGTGTGTGTGTGTGTGTGTGTGTGTCTGTAGGAAATGTTGAGGGTAGAGAAAAAAATGAATCGATAGAAAGATGAAATAACTAAAACATCTATTTGTTTCCTTTTATTGTCCTTTGCGGAGTTTTTGGATTTGCCTGGAAGGGAGAAGGAAGAAGTAAATGGTAAATGATTGTGCTAAGTCACCCAAAGCCCCGGGGAGAATATCGTTTTTTTCTGAATGCTTGCGTGTGAGTAGGAGAGGGAGACAGGGCGTGCATCCTAGAAAAGATATTCATGTTATTGTCCAAGAAGAGAGAACAGTGCATGGGGATTTTTTTTTTTTTCTCCAGCTACGCCCAGTCACCCTGGCCTGAGTTTGTTATGACTGCACGAGGGCTGTTTCCCTTTCGCTGGGGTCCTCCCTGCCGAGATAAGATCTTTGCTCCCAGTCTGCAAATTGTGATTGCTTTTGGCTAGTTACTTCCTACAAACCTGACTCTAGAGATGCGGGACAACTCTCAACTGAACCAACTGGTTACGCCTGCCTTCCTCGTCTCCTCCCCTCCTCCCCGACTCTACTCTTTAGCCAGTTTGAGGATGCTCAAAGTAGGGAGATAAAGGAGGGGCTCTTTTAATTCACTTTCTACTTTAAGTGTTTTGTCTCTGTCTTTCTCTTTGAGTCTCTGCCTCTGTCTACCCGCCCCCCCCCCTTTCTTCAAGTTTTCACCACTTACAGACTACCAGTGATATGAAGAAGATACAATTTACTCACGAAAAAGTTACAAGCTCCATCCACAGGCCCCAGTCAACCCCAACATTTCTCGTTGTTATCTAAAGAAGCCTGGAGTTGCTGCAAAAGAATAGAATAGAGATCTAGGAGAGACAAATCTGAGTTCAAATTCCTCCTTTGATTCTTTTTACATTTTTTTAAAAAATGGTGAATTGTCTTTGATTTTTGCTTGCTTTGTGGCCACAAGTCATTTAACTTCGTTAAGCTTACTCTCTCCTTTGTAAGATGGGAATAACAATAAAGGATTGCTGTGAAGATCGAATTAAATAGTATATAGGAACAGTTGTGTAAATGCCAGTATTATTTAGGGATAGTAGATAGTATATTGTATAGTATACAATATAGCATATAATATACTATATATATATGTATACATATATGATAAAATATTAGAATAAGAAGACCTGAGTTCAAATTCAGCTTTTGCATTTACTAGCTTTGTAACCCTGAGCAATTATTTAACACCTTTGAATCTCAATAATAGTTCTATCTCCCCTGGTTTTTTGAGGCTCAAAGGAAATATATTTAAAGAGTTTTGCAAACTTTAAAAGTGTCATTTAAATGTTACTTCATAATACTCTCTAATGCCCTATAGAATGGCTGCTTTGCAGTGGAAGAGTTATCAAAGAAATCGAAAATCTTTCCTCTATTCAGGTATTATGCAGGAGAGAATAATGGAGCCGAAGATGGATAAAATCTCATTCCACAAAGATGGACAAAGTGAAGGGGAAATTTGAAGTACATTTGTGCTTTTGCCCCACTTCAGAATCTGGACTACACCAGAAAGCTAAATATCAACTGTGCCAAGCAACCGCTTCATTGTTTGTGCATCTCCTCCTGCTAAGGGAGGGGGACATTAGAGTTCCCAACTACTCACTTACTCCGAGCTCTGCAAAGTCAGGGTTAAATCAGGACAACCTCGGGGTCTTTTGACAGGAAATGCGTAGTTTCTAAGGAAAAGGTGTAAAATAGAAAGGAAACCAGGGCCATCCTTCCAAAGTGGTTGACTATATATTTGCTTGCCCATGTCCCTCCTGAAGTATTCCCAGGACTCCCAGAGCATCCGAACAGGGAGGAAGGAAGAAAGAAGAATGGGACCTATGAGTCTCTCGGCCAGAGAATCTTTTAGTCCAGGAATGGGAACAAACGGAATCCCACCACTCAGTTTTAAATTCTGCAAGGAAAAAAACCGAGTCCTCTTTTCTCGAACTCCATCCCCACCCTACAGATAATCCCCAAATTCTATAAGTAAAATCAAAGCCTCATTTGAACATCTAGCTTTACGTCTACTTTCTCCGCATTGCAGAAAATTCTAAATTAGATTGAGACCGGACAGTGGAGAGCAGGGTATGTTTTTTTGTTTTTTGTTTTGCTTTGCAGCATTCTATAGGAGTGGAGGTGAAGGAGCGTTTGCTCACAGAAATGGGGTGGGGGGTAATGTCTGGTTGAGACCCAGAGAAGAAAAATTATTCTCGACTTGGAGTCAAAGGACTCAGAAAATCTGGGATAATTCTCTCTTTCACATAACAGTTGTGTCATCTTGGACAAGTCATTGTCCTTCATACCGCAGCTTCCTCATCTGTAAAAGGAGGGTGTTGGGCAGCTAGATGACCTCCGAGGTGTCTATCAGAATTAGCAGTCTGTGATCCTGTCAGCAGTTATAAAAAGCAACTGAACTCTGGAAGTTAAAGGGCTGGGTCAGAACCCGAAGCATCACTTCTCTCTCTCTCTCTCTCTCTCTCTCTCTCTCTCTCTCTCTCTCTCTCTCTCTCTCTCTCTCTCTCTCTCTCTCTCTCTCTCTCTCTCTCTCTCTTTTTAATTTTAAATCCTGAGAAATGAGAAAGTGAGACTATGCTTGGCTGGGTGATGACGGGGGTTCGAGATCCCAAGGCACACACGAGTTGAAAAGCAACAATAACAACAACAAAGAGATTGGTTAACTATGGTTTAATAAACAATAGAACGAAATTCAATTCCGAGCTTAATGTCTGTCCTTGCAATATTTTTCTGGCGGAGTAAAACTATCAGGAATATCAAAGCGGGAAAAGACTTACAGAATACCGAGAAGGGTCACCAACAAGAGTTACAGCATAATCTCGAGAATATGGGTTGAAAAAAGGAAATAGTCTTCATCTATTTGCTGAAAGCTGAATTTCTCTAAACAGCGTTCAAGGAATCAAAGTTTCGAGAACCATCTCACTCACTCCGGGAGGCAAGAGAATGGAAGGGGCAGACCATTTATTTATCTTCACCTAGCAGATCAGCACCCCCATGTTGCCTGTGGATCTCACGTTCACTCTAAGCGGGTTTCCAGGAAGAGGCACGCGGGTTCTATTTCCATAAATTACATGTATACACCTTTTCGAACTGAGAGAAGAGAGAGCTTCGGAATACGGGGAGAGTTGCTGGAGATGAGACGGAAGAGGAGGTACGAAGTGAAGTTCTGGGAGAAACTGCTAGTTCCTCCCCCCCCCCCCCGAAAAATACGATTTTGCCTGGGAGAAGAAGGAAACTTGGGTTGCCAAGCCCTTACTCCCTTTCCTCTGCTTCGATCTAACACTAACTCCACTACTTTTGTTTCGGAGCGGCGCAGGCAACTGAGAACTTTAATTATCCGAAAGTGGAATGGCTAGTTCGGTGCGTTCTCTCTCGAGCCCTGCTCGCGGGGACATGACCAGTCCTCTGTTCTTTGCCCGCTCCTCCACTACTGGCCTAGAAGGCGTGGCGGGTGGAGCCGAGGAGCGACTGGCGGGAGTGAGCCTAGTTCTGTATCTCAAAAGAGGAGGAGAAAATGAAGGATAATTTGTTTAAAGTGACCTTTTATCTATTACACAAGTATAGCAACTTCCCAGGTTTTTATGCAGAAGATCACAGAAAATCCACCGCGTCGGAGCTGATGAATTTAGCTCTGAAATTTGTCCGCACACACCGTTGCTGGGTGGGATTTGAACTCTTGGCAGCGGGTATAAAGAACTGCGAATCGGTGGGTTATGGGAAGGAGGGCGTACATCTTTTGGAGGGGGGGTGGTTGGGAGAGGATATTTCCCCATCTCTCTTCCCCCCAATTCTTTTTTAATCGCTGGGCAACTGGGTTCTAAAAGTGGGGGGAGTTTATAAAAGAAGGATAAAAGCTGTTTCGTGGATGGATTGCTAAGAACTCTGAAGAGCAAGTCTACACTAACTTCCTTTGTGGGTTTACGCCCATGAAACCGCTAGGCGGCGCTGCTCACACACCAATCTGGCTCATATGATAGCAAAGTATTCCGCGAGAGCCGGCTGAGTCCCAGAGAAGCTGGGTGGGGTGGGAGTGGGGAGCATTCATTTACTTGCGAGCCACCGGGAAGGGGGAAGGAATTAAATATCCAGTTTTCGTGTTTCTATAGTCCCTTTCCGTGTAGGCTGAGAAATTAAGAAAAGTAGAAGCCATCTCGTGAAATGCAAACAGATAATACCTTTATTCACGGAAGGCCGCCTTCTCTGGCTAATTTCACCAATTTGGGAGTCCTTCAGATATAACCCAGTCAATACCTCTTAATTTTTAAATATCCACATTCCAGATTTATAACATGCTCTCGGCACACTGCTCTATATAGCATAGAGCCCTCAGCGCCTCAGTTAATCAATCCTGACATTAAGAATATATAACATATTAGACACAAAGTGCTTTGCATTTGCATCATGCCATATGCTACATACACAGCGAATATTGCCTTTGATGACAATTTTTCGGACAAGAAAGAACTCACTTTCCTGTAGATCTAAGGAAAGGAAGGAAATGGAAAAAAACAAAACATGATCACGTTCTTGAACGCCCACCCTGAGGATCTTCTTATTTGAGGACATCTCGAAAACCTTGACTAGGGAGCTTCTCTTCCCACCGGCTTCTTAGATGTACTCCAAGGTTTGTAAAGGAGTAAGAACTAGATAGCGCACTGGTCCCAGAAAAGACTGTCTTGGCCTTGAATAACATTAAGATTAGCTTCTTGAATACCGATGACCCTCTGGTCAAAGAGTTTGGTGCCTAGAGTCGACAGTGTCCATTTGCATTTATCCAGGACGGATATACTTCTGAAGGCGCCTGGAATTTTGCTGGTCCTCTTTTTATTTCTCAGAGTGCTAAGTATTGATTTGTATTTTAACCTTTAACTTCACTGGCTCAGGGATGGCTTTGCTCTGATTGGATGCAATCACCCTTTCCATGTCACCACGCATTCATGCACCAACCTGCTGCAGAAATATGCTTTCTCCTGCCATCGTGGGATCTAGGCCTTAAATCCTGGGACAAAACTCGGATCGATTTTGGGCTGGGTTAGGTGACGGTGAAATGGGGAGAGAGAGTGGCTAAGTCTCTAAAGAGAGCTTTAGACTTGAGCCATCTTAGTCGCCACCTGTTACCCTGCCCAGCTTCTGAAGAGAGTCGGCAGTGAGTCAATTGTTGGCCTTCGAAGCACCTGAATGCAGAGAAGCAGCCAGACCGAGCCCTGACCTCTCCCAGTTCTGTGTTTTGGCTGAGGCTAGAGGCCCCAGGTTCTTTAATGTGTAACTCACCTCCTTGGTTCGTTTGCATGAAAAGGGGTCTTTAACTTGTGAACCTGTCTCCTGTGTTTCCGAGGTCCCGGGCGTGTGAATTACCATAGATTACCCCCACTTAATATGCGCTTAAACGACTGAGAACCAGAGAAAATCTATTTATCGATATTTAGAGCTCATAAGAAGCGCATTAAACTGTGTGTTTAGTGGACTAATTGTCTCTCCTCCTCCGACTCTCCTTCCTCCAACGCACGTGCGGCAGCAATCCCTCTCTCTCTCTCTCTCTCTCTCTCTCTCTCTCTCTCTCTCTCTCTCTCTCTCTCTCTCTCTCTCTCTCTCTCTCTCTCACACACACACACACACACACACACACACACACACACACACACACACACACACACCGGTAGACAGACTCAGGTCTCATTCTAGGGCTGGCCTCCCACAGCTTCGTATAGAAAGTGAAACCAGGAAATTTGTGCCGCTTTTGGGCGTTTTGCTTCAGAGTGAATAATTCACTTCAGAAAGAAGGCCAGTGGTGATTTATAAACAATTCTCTCTTCCCCTCGCAGATTTCAGGATTGTCAAAACACTTTGGATTGTTTTTAAGGATGAGGCCTTGAGACAATGAAGCTCCCCTAAAAAACACCAGCCTCTCTCTGACTTTACCCTAAATTAAGCCAAAATCATAATTGACTATGCCTGACACCCAAAAAAGGAGTAATCCAGAAAAGGTAAGAGCAGGAAAAGTGCAATGTTTTCAGGGGTACATTTTTCTGGGGTTCAGTAACTCCAACACAGGATCAGACGCCTCCTCCAGTAAAAGGGTGAGAATTTTAGAAAAGGCACTTGAGGGTCGACTAGCAGCAGCCTAAAAACCTGGAGATGCTCTCAATAATACTTTTTTCTAATTGCACATCCATCATTTCCTCCCAACTTAACTTCACGCCAATAATTAAAAACACACTCAAGGTTATTTGGGTCCCAGAATCTTTGGGACAGTCACCAGTTCCTGGCTTTCAGATTCCACCAAGTTGAATTCATCTAAGCACCTCGGTACTTGGTCAGCAATGAGTTTCCCGGTAGCTAGGACCCACTGTGTCTGATATTCCAGGCTACACCTCCCAGAAAATAGTTTGAAAATTTCCAAAGCCTAGCTCCAGAATCTAGGGACCCACGGTCAGCTGCGCTGGCCCTCAGGGTGACTGCAAGCAGCCAGGCAGTGAAACTGAAGGGGAAGAGAAAAAGATTTTTTTTTCTCTCGTTATAAGATTTTCTCCGACCTTTCTCAGCCCAAACACACTCTTCAGCTCTATGGGGTTTCCAGACTTGGTTCACCAGATTTATCTTCCTTGGACCGGGTTAACTTGGTGAGACCAACAGGCTCATGTTCTGTGTTTCTTTTCAATTGGAAAAATTATCGGGAGCTGAAAGCATTCCAATTATGCCCCCAGGACTGCCAGGTTCATCCCGATACTTAGACTTAGAAATTACTTCGGATATTAGCTTGCTTCTTATAACCCGGGCTTGGACAGCGTTTTTTGTCTCTCCTCCTCACCGAGGTGTTCACACACAAACACATATACAAACACATAGACACACACACGCACACACACAAGTCTGGATTTTAGTAAGTCTTTCTACTGTTCCTAACCAAACAAGTTTGTGTATTTGAAGGATTTCTTGGACTAGGGATGGTTAAGTGGGGTGAAGGTCAGGGCAGGGAGTTAGCCGGAGCAAGGTGATGGGGGGGCAGGAATTTTGTACCCTAAGGAGTAACTGGGAGAATCAGCTTTCCTGCCACCTGTGTTCTAGTTTCCCTCCCCTCCCCCCATACACACTATCCTCCTTCCCACTCTAACACCACCATCAGGGTTGGAAGTTTCTTTGCCTAGGTCTCATCCCAGGAAGCTGGGCCCAGTTCCTCAGTTTGCCAGAGCCCTCAAGGAAACCACCAGGTGGAATCAAACGCCTTTGGGGGAGGGGCAGTCCAGCGCAAAGGGTGATACCCAGGACATGACCCCTGCTCTGCTAGCTCAGCGGTAGGAATGAAATCCGGAAAGTGCTGGGAGGAAGGGGGTTTACCCCTCCAAAACTACCGAATCTCCAGGCAACCGCTTTTTTCCTACCACCCTGCGTAGGTACACTTATGGGTGTATGTATGGACGATTATGTATAATATGTAGATTTGCAAATTAATTCTGGGTAAAGAGATCGCCAAATTAGGGGTGGAGTGTGCAATAAGTTTTTTTTTTTTTTTTTTTAAAGAGCGATACTCCAGTTACTAATGTTTTGGCATATCTATAAAAGAAGACAGTTCTTAAATGTCCTACAAACAAGGTATGAACCAATTTTTTTTTTCCTGAGGAGATTTCCAGAGACAAGAGCTCTTCTCCCCCACCTCAACATTAACAAAAACAAGTCCATAAACAAGCAAATAAAAAAAGAAGGGGAAATATGAGGGGGGAGGGGAGAGATGGGGTCACCCACTGGGTAAAAGAAAGAGATCCTTAGATAATTATGTATCGAGACGCGGCGTTTCTCTGTTGTTGTCGCCTCCTCAAAATGTGTATATCAAGCTTCTATTTCTGTCTTCCCCCAGTTTCCCCTCCCGGTCTACTTTCTCCCAGGTTCCTCGGCAACCTATTCACTCAACACAAGCATTTCTGCGTCCTTAAGATAAATTACACCGCCTCGGCGTAATAGATTTAAAGTACGCCAGATTTTTTTTTTTTTTTATCATTAATTGTAAACGTGAAAAATACCTGCTGGTACTTCACTTTAGAAGAATGTAATTGGCAAAAAAGAAAAAAGAAAAAAAGGGGGGGGGGTAAAAAGAGGCGGCTGATGAATAGATAATAGATCTTTAACTACCAATAAACAGTAAGCAGCAGCCAGCAGCCTCGGGATGTGATCATAATTATTCCTCGGCGCGAACCAATGGGGATGAGGGAACTCAGCCCTAAAATCATCCCAAAACCAAAGGCGAACTCGAAAATACGGACAAGGTCTGGAGCCTGAGATCCAATTCACTCTCACTGTTTGTAGTCCTCTCCCTGACTGAAGCCTCAGATTCAACTCATTCACACTGCTCCTGGTCCTCTCCCAGACATAGCAATTAACAATCCAGGGTGGGGCACGGTGGTAGATGCTTTAATAGATGACATTAGCAACAATAATAATAACGACCGCTAAGACAAACTGCATCTACCTCAACAATACAGATTCTCTTTCCCCCAGAACTTTCGAAGGAAGCGTTTGTCTGTGTAGGGGTAGGTGTTTGGAGGGGAGAGGTCGTAATTACCACCTACAAGAAGAAAAAAAAGCAAAACAAAACTGGGTAATTTGATTGAAAAGGCACAAGCTAATAGTAGGTATTGGATGCCTTTTGAAGGGGGTGCGATGGTGTCGACTTGCCAACTATCTAACAGTTCAAGGTCTCTTGGACTCTCTCCGTCCTATTGGACTCTCTCCGTCCTAGAGACCCTTTAATACAAGTTTGGAAAGGAGGGAGCTGGGTAGGAAGAGAAGGGGAGGGGACAGCTCTCAGAGTTTACTCTTCGCCTAGGAGACAAAATTAAGTTTTGCCCTCAGGGGGGGGAGGGGGCTGGAGAAATATAATAGTTTCCCCCACCCTCACCCCAAGCCAGCCCCCTTTAGCCCTCCCCATGCGTCCCACTCCCTCCTCCCCCGGGCTCAAGTCTGGAATGAGAAGCGGCGGAGCGCGCGGGAGGAATCTGTGCTCTCCTACCTGCCCCCGCGGCAGCTGGTTCGGGTTGGGAGGGGAAGCTGCGGATGGTGGCGGCGGCAGCGCCCGGCGGGGACTCTGCTGGGACCTGGGCGCCCCGGAGGGAGTGGTGATAGAGGTGGAGGAGGAGGCGGGGGAGAAAGAGGAGGAGGTGGGGAAGGAGGAGGAGGAGGAGGAAGAGGAGGAAGAGGAGGAGGAGACGAAGAAGAAGGAAGAGGAGGAGGAGGGGACGGAGAAGGAGGAAGAGGAGGAGAAGACGAAGAAGCTGCAGCTGCCGCCGCCTTGGTGGGCGCTGAGAGAAGGCGCAGAACCGACCAGAGCAAGAGCAGCTCAGGCAGCCCCCGACTCCGTTCCACTCCGGGCCCGGATCCAGCCCTCCAGGTTCCCAGCCGCTCGCCGCCCTCTGACGCACTTTAAAGAGTCTCCCCCCTTCCACCTCAAGGCGAGTAATAGCGACCAATCATCAAGCCATTTACCAGGCTTCAGAGGAAGCTGTTTATGTGATCCCCGCACTAATTAGGCTCATGAACTAACAAATCGTTTGCACAACTTGTGAAGAACCGAGTACATCCATGGATTGTCTTTGGACTTAGGGTGCCCTGCCCGCCTTTTGCAGAAGAGAGGAAACTTTTTTTCTCCTTCGAGAAACTTTTTCTCCCTTCTTTTCTCTGCCCGCAGCTCTGGGTCCCCCACGCTACCTAGCCAAAAAAAAAAAAAAAAAAAAATTACCCCTCCCCATCCTTGCCTGCAAACTCTTTTGGAAGGATTTTTTTTTCTTCTCTCATCTTTGGGTGCGTTCTGGTTCAAGATTATCGGGCTTCTTCCCGTTGCGTTGCCTCTCCTCTCCCTCCCCCTCCCCCCTTTTTCTTTTCTTTTTTCCTTTCGACAGCACAACAAAAATATCATTTTTTTCCTCCCCGAAACTCGGCGTCGGAGCCAGCGCATTGCTGACGCTCCGGAGCGAGGGAGCCCCCAGGACTCGCTCGGCGGCGCAGCATGTTCCAGCCGGCGCCCAAGCGCTGTTTCACCATCGAGTCGCTGGTGGCCAAGGACAACCCCCTGCCCGCCTCGCGCTCCGAGGACCCTATCCGCCCGGCGGCTCTCAGCTATGCCAACTCCAGCCCCATAAACCCCTTCCTCAACGGCTTCCACACGGCAGCCGGCAGGGGCGTCTACTCCAACCCGGACTTGGTGTTTGCAGAAGCCGTCTCCCACCCGCCCAATCCCGCCGTGCCGGTCCACCCGGTGCCGCCGCCGCACGCCCTGGCTGCACACCCCCTGCCCTCCTCGCACTCGCCCCACCCCCTCTTCGCCTCGCAGCAGAGAGACCCATCCACGTTCTACCCTTGGCTTATCCACAGGTACCGATATCTGGGCCACAGATTTCAAGGTACGTGCCATGTTGCCTGGGTCCCTGCTCGCCTTTTCTGCTTTTCTGTCCCCCCTTTCTTCCCGGAGTCTGACCTGGGCGCTGCCAGATTGGGAATGCGTCGTTTTGAAAGGCCTTGGCATTTTATCCCTCCCGCTTTTCTGGGATACGGAATCCTGGGTTTGGAAGTCCTGCAGTAGGAAAGTTATACTCACTGAATGAAAGCAGAAAGAGAGCTAGAGGTTCTAGCTGCTTCGTTTCTCCTTCCTCTTTCTCTCCCCGAAATGAGTTGACCCTTTTACGGGAAGGAGAAAGACTAAGAAGTTGTCACAATCTAAAAAGGGGCTCAAAGTGGGGGGCGCATGGGGCATTGGAGGGGGAAATCCACCGTGTACATTGTGTGAAGGTAAACGCAGGAAAAAGCTGCGAGCCAGATTGTTCTTCCTCCGTCCTCCTCCACCCCCAATCCCCAATACTTTCCGTTGTTGCACCAGCTCCGGAGCTGCATAAGGCAACCAACCCGGACTGAGAGCCACTTTTGCCTCGGTTTCGTTAGAAACTCTTTTACCTTGAACGCCACACCTCCTTCAGTCGAGTCTGACCATCACCCCACCACGCTGGTCAGAGACTCATTTCACATCTCGGAGTGAATTTCCAACTACCCATTGATAAAGTCATTTTATTTCATTTATATTTTTAGAGATGGAGGGAGGGAACTGGAAATAGATAAGGATAGAATCATCTTCTGCAGCTCCTGACGCCCGCGTAAATTACAGCGCACTGAAGTCAAGGCAGAAAGGCGGGTTTGCTTTCTTTTATTGTTTTTCTTTCTTTAAAAGAAATTAATCCAGTTGGAAGAAAAGAGCTAGTGAAGGCTGTTTGGTTGGTTTTGTACAATTTCTTTTTCCTCTTTTTCACTCTCGTTTTATCCCCCCCGGGAGGGAGAGGGAACGAGATCTCAACCAACGGGAAAAGGTTTAGGTAACAAGAATAATTAGTAATCAGATGAGAGAAAATAGCCGCTTTTGAGGGCAGTCGAACAAAACACAGTTGGCCATTGATTAACCCTTAATATTCCTGCTAATAAATGGAGGTAAAGAAGGGGTGCCTTCCCCCTTCACCCATCATATGTATATTTTCTCTTTTCTTAAAAAAAAAAAAAATGACCCGAGATCTCCCTAACTCTGCCTGAACTTGACCGTTAAGTGTGTGTTTGTTTATAGTTTTTCTTTTGTTTTTGTTTTGTGTGTTTGGGGCTCGGGGTTATAATTTTTATTGATTTCTCTCATCTACTCTCTACTAACTCTTAGGAAAGTTAGATTTTCCCATCTTATTTGGCGAAATAACCAGGGACCAGCCGAAGGACAGACTTTGCAAATGTATTAATGTTCTCAAAATAAAATGACACTAGCTTCCAATCACAGCAATGTTTTCTCCTGGTCCCTGGGAATTAAGGACAGAAAGAGCTACTTCAACCAGAAGAAAGGATGGTCCCAGCAGACTGCTTAGATTAAATTTAAAATCTCCTCCTGGTTACAACAATCTCTTCTCTCCTCCCTCCCCCACTATCTTAAATACTACTAATACAAATTAGATTGTCGTCGGAAAATATGGGAATCGCAGCTTGCTGCTTTTCCAGCTCGAGCGAAGAAGTTAAATCGGGAGGGGAAATACCATCCAATCCCTTTCCTGAATGGGGGCTCCAGATGTTGAGGCAATAGTCCCCTTTCCTCTCTTAGGCCTGTGTGACAAGTTGAGAAACCGGGGAAGAAATGAGACAGGTCGAAGTGAGGGAGCTGGCGAACTGAGTGCGCTGAGAGCACCGGAGGCTTCGGCTGTAGCTTTGCGTCCACTGAAATTCGGACAGTCCGAACCGGCCAGACACTGTCCTCCTGAGCCGGGCTTTGGACTGGGGCCGAGCCGAGTCGTACGCCAAGCCGAATCCGCGGGATTTGCAGGAAGTTGGGAAGGGAGATGTGTTGAGAGTGAGTGGGGTTTGGGAGTAGCGTACCCCTTTCTTTAGCTGTAGAGAATGGGCAGGTTCGTGAAGTTAACAGGTCCCAGCTCTGGGTTAAATCGAGCTGGGTTGTGAGGCTGTTTGCGGCGGGGTACTTTCACTGTACTTCTGTGAAAGAAAGGAGAGGAGCGGGCCTCTTTGAGCCAGTTTATTTTATTCTGGCTTTTAAAAGACGACTTGAGTTACAAGATATTCCTCTCCTTTTCCTTCCCCCACCCTCATGTAAGGTCGTCAATTATTTATCGTGATTCCTCTAATAATTCTTCTAATAAAGTTGTACTCTGAGGAAGCTGGTGTAGTTCCCGCTTTCCCCCGCTCTCTATTTTCCATTCTTGGAGATCTCCCTGCTTCAATGCAGTTGATTTTTTTGGGGGGGGGGAGCGGGGGAGTGGTGGGATGGGAAGGAAAGAAATGAGTTATCTCCCTTACTTAGGGGAAAGGCTGCTTGGGTCCCCTCGAAGCCCCACCTTGGCTTGGTGACAGTAACGCCTAGGGAGGAGTAAAGGGACGAAGTCTAGGTCCCTAATCCAAGCTCTGCTGTTTCCTACCCCTCAGGAAATGAAACGAGCCCGGAAAGCTTCCTTTTGCACAATGCCCTGGCCCGAAAGCCCAAGCGGATCCGTACAGCCTTCTCCCCGTCCCAATTACTGAGACTGGAACATGCCTTTGAGAAGAATCACTATGTGGTGGGAGCGGAGAGGAAACAACTGGCCCACAGCCTCAGCCTCACGGAAACTCAGGTAAGAGAGGATGCTAGAAGGACAGAGTCCCACTTGCCACGGACGTGGTCGATCTATGGCGTTCAGGCAATCCCTGGGGCAGAGGCCTCCTTAGGAAGTCTGGCATGGGGGCCAGAGAAGAAAAGGGGCAGACCTGCTCTGTTCTCTCACCCCCAAGTGGTTCTACGAGTTTGTCTCAAATAGCTCAACTCCACTGAAAGAGGACAGCTTCTCTGAAATAAGGCAAGCTACTCTAAAGTTGTCCCCCCCCCAAAAAAAAAGTCAGCACCCAAAGGGGACATCAAGGAATCTCAGTGGGATTCCGATTGGATAGTGTGGGAGGTGTCCTGAGCCTGGCTTGCTGAATTGTGGAATCTCAAAGATCTTTTAGTTCCACCGCCTCATTTTCCTGACAAGGGAAATGAAGTCCAGACTTGGGATGAGCCGATGCTCACATTTAGGCAGCTTGGTGTTTAGACAAATCTAGTCTCTTTTTGTGGGTCAAAAAGGTTTTACTTTTTACCTTTTATTTAAAAAAAAGTTTAATTTTTGTGATGTTTATTTGTTTAAGGCTTTGGGTTAAGAACCTCCTTTGATTTCGATCCACTAGGGAAGATTAGTGACATTCGCGGTTTGCGGGGAGTGGAATTGAGCCTTGAAATCCACAGAGATTGCTTAGAGAGTTTTGTCTTGAATATATTAATTTTAAATTTAGAAATTCGTGCAGAGTGTTGGTTCCTCCTTTCCTCTTTGGCCTAGCTCTACGAGTCCCTAGAAAGCTAATAAGAAGGCAAGAAGGATGGCGCTGACTGGGGTTAGCAAGAAAATAGGCCACAGACAAGTGGTTGGTTCGTCTGGGTAATCAGAGATTGTGTTTGCAGGAGGCAGCTTAACAAATAGGTTTTCACCTCCTTTCCGGAGCCCAGTGCGGCAGTTATTTACAGCACAGACAGATTACTCCACTTAGTCTGCAGAAGCAAGCTTTGCCTGTGGGGACATTGAGTTGAGTGGTGAAGGGTGCAGGGCAACCTATTGGGAAAGAGGAAGTGGAGGTAGAGATGACTCTGGTAGGGCTTTGGGACTGATGGCAACAGATCCTCTTGGATTAGAGGAGAGAGCAACTCCCTTTCGGAGAAAAGACCAGTAACCTTGGAAAGTAAACGAGGAGAGAAAGAGAAGGAGAAAACGCAGTTTGAGGTAGTCTGGGCATCCATACTATTCGACTGGGTTAAATATGGACAGTCAAGAAGTGTGAGTTGTTTCTAGTTTGAGATCGATAGATTATAGTTGTTTTTGTTTGTTTGTTTGATTGATTTTTTTTTTTTTTTTTTTTAGTTAAGGGTATTTAGAGGAACAGTGATCCCTCGCGTCTCCTAACTGACTGATGCTTTTTCTGCTTTGACTATTCTCTTCATACTGCATGCCCCTTTTGGATGCTTACATCTATGGAAACGTGTAACCTATCAAGGATCCCAGGTGGAAGAGATGCTATCCGCCAGAGTGGGGCCATTTGAGTGGTTTCTCGCCCCAACTGAGGCGACTGTTGGGGGTTCTGCTGTTTATATCATTTCCCCCCTCCCCCATTTTGCTAGTGGAGAGAGAGGGAGGGCTGAACCGTCTCTTCCTCCCCTCCCCCCCCCTTCATAGAGTCTGGGCCTGGGCGGGGGGAAGGGGGCTAGTTTCTGTCCGGGCTGGGACTGGGGCTGGGGGTTGGGCCTGGGCAGGAGGCGGGGGCCAACTACAGTAAGCTGTACTGTACTATAGAACCACTAGGCTAGTTCAAAGTTCTCGTAAACAGTAACGTTTTCTGGGCGGATTAAGTTGTAACACTTTTTTTTTTTTTTTTTTTTGAGACGATAAGAGGTTGAGGCTTTTGTTTTAAAATGTCCCCCGGACAAAACAGAACAGGGGATCTCCACTTTTATGAGGTTCTCGGAACAAGGCACAGCTCCGGCTTATTTCCCCCTAGAAAGCTGTATTTAAGGTGGTCTTTGTCCGGCCTGATTCCGACGCTGGTTGGAGTCTTTTGTCTTGGTGTCAACCCCCCGATCTCGACAAACGGGCTCCCTTTGGAGAGCAGCGTGGAGAAATGAACCATCCTCCCCCTCAATTAGCAAACTAAAAGCAAATTAAACTCACCCTTGTTCCCGCTCAGCTTTTTAATGGGAGACTTTTGGGGAATATGAAAATGCGGGGAGAGGGCTAGGGAACTGGTCTCCGATGGGGCAAGGCTTGGAGGAGGCGGTGAGAATGGCTAAAGCCGAGGCGATTTGGTGGCACTGTAGCCGCTACCCTGGCTAACTTTGCAGAAGGCTTGGCTAGATATCCTCCGCTCCTACACCCAACCAGACTTTAGATCTGAGACTCAGATAGTGGTGCTGGTGATGATGATGTTAATGGTGAGAACAACAGGAGGTGAGAAGACGTTTATAGTCTTCATTTGCCAGAGCCTAACCTAGCTTTGCAGTTTACGAACTTCTGGACTGATACTGCCTTAGTCTGTCTGAAGAGCAAAGAGCAAAGGGGCCCCAGGCATGTTTTCAATCATTTGGGTTTGATTCGGAACCTATTTCCCGGTCTCCTTCAGATGAAATGAGGGGCCATCGAGTTTGATTTGTTCTGGCCTCTAGTTTCCAAGCTTTCGAACAACTGGTATCTTGAATTTCACTGTTTACAAAAGGAGACATCCTGAAACCTCTTATAGGAACAGGAAAGCTGCTATTCGGAACAGAGGCCCCAAGTAACAAGGTGTCACCAGGGCTGATCCTACATATTCCTTCTGCTGAGTGATATTCTCTCTCTCTCTCTCTCTCTCTCTCTCTCTCTCTCTCTCTCTCTCTCTCTCTCTCTCTCTCTCTCTCTCTCACACACACACACACACACGCACACACACACACACACACAGAGCCTTGTGAATGCTTTCACTTTTGAACCACTTTTCATGGAAAGGATCTGAAACCTAGGACTGCTCCTCCCCTCTCCCAGTTCCTTCAACCTTCTCCCTTTCGACTCACCTGATCAACTTCTAAAAGAAGGAAAAAAGATCTAAATGAAGAGAAATCTAAAAATAGTGACCTCAGGCCTATGCTAAGCAGCTGAATCTATATTTAGGATTCAGCATCCAAATGTGGAAAAAATAATAAAAAGCATATTGAAGTCTTGAAGGAAGAAAAGGAGCCGAGTTTCTATCTTGTGAATTTGTATTCTTCTTCCCCCCTAATTTTTAAAAAAACTCTTTCATATTTTTGAAGGTATGATGATCAGTGGTTACTTTTCAGCACCCAGTTTACACAAGCACCCTGGGCTGCAGAATGCTTTAACTGTGGTAAAGGAAGGCTTTAGCAACAATAGAGGCATCCGGACTGACTGGAAGGGGGGGGAGGCGCTGTCCAGGCCCAATCCCATGTGTCAGCATTGCACTGGAGGCAAGCCGAAGTCTCCTTTGCTTCAAGTGTCCCCTGGATGAGGGAACCAAGCCATTATTAGCCTAAGAGTCTTAACCTAAAGGATGAAAAAAGAGGGAACCCCCCCTCACTTGTTTTATTTTTGTCTTTGCAAAGAGAAATTAACCTATCATTCTTTACTTCCTGCTGTAGGTAAAAGTATGGTTTCAGAACAGAAGGACGAAGTTCAAACGTCAGAAGCTAGAGGAAGAGGGTTCGGATTCACAACAGAAGAAAAAAGGAACAC
This sequence comes from Sminthopsis crassicaudata, assembly GCF_048593235.1. Classification (NCBI taxonomy): domain Eukaryota; kingdom Metazoa; phylum Chordata; class Mammalia; order Dasyuromorphia; family Dasyuridae; genus Sminthopsis; species Sminthopsis crassicaudata. Next base: position 594,702,912 of record NC_133618.1, read on the forward strand.
ATCATATTAACCGATGGAGAATTGCTACCAAACAGGCTAGTCCAGAGGAAATAGACGTCACATCAGACGATTAGAGACAAAAAAAAAAAAAAATCTCACAAAACAAAACCGAGACATAACAGAGACAGAAAAAGGAGAAGAACAAAAACAAACAAGCAACATCCAACAAACCACAAACACACAAAGAGAAAAGAAAGAAGGTGGCACTTAGAAACTTTCCAGCAGAAAGTGTTAAGGATCACAATCCAAGGCAGAGTGGAGACTAAGGAGAAGGCTCCTTCATCAACATTCAATTCTCGTCTAAAGAGGCAGCAGAAAGAGAGAGAGAGAGAGAGAGAGAGAGAGAGAGAGAGAGAGAGAGAGAGAGAGAGAGAGAGAGAGAGAGAGAGAGAGAGAGAGAGAGAGAGAGAGAGAGAGAGAGAGAGAGAAGGGAGAGAGAGAGAGGTCCAAAATGTGGCATGGCCGACCCGGCTCTGACAAGGGAAGCTGTCAATCAAAAACCAAACGATGGAGACAAGATGATTGACAGGTATTCCGTTTACTGCAGTCCATTTAAAAAAATAATAATGATAATAATTATGATAAATAACCAACCAGGCACAAGACTTTTTTGCACTTCGAAGTTTTCCACTCTTTAAAAATAATAATAGTGATAATAACAATTGCGATTCCAGATCCAGCCCAAACCCCACACCTATTTCAGAAACTTGAATTGCATGTACCAGTTGTTGGGCAAACGGTGTCTAAAGACAGAAATTGAATTGTAACTTTTTTCCTTTTTAAGACAGGTCTGTGTGCTTTTTAATTTCTATTTTTTATGAGAAATGTACAGTCTGTAAACATTTATTGATAACTTCTGACGTCAAAGTGAGTGTGACAGCTAAATGAAGTAGCCGTTCACCAATAGTGGTCCTCTAAAGAGAAAAAAAGAGATGAGAGGGGAGGGAAAGGCTGGAAAGAGGGTTGGGGTGGTGGGGGGAGGGTGAAGGAGAGTAATCTACTTTTGCTGGAAAAAAAATTAAATCCTGGTGTGTTTTTTTTTTTAATTAATTTTTTTCACATTCCCTTTTGGACATCTTGAAGCTTAAAACACGAGTGAATTTAAACTTTGATGGTTGAAGAAATTGGCAGAGTTCAACCATTCGAAGTGGTTATTCTTTAAAATGCAAAAAAAACAAAACAAAACAAAACAAAAACCCAAATAAATTAAAAAAAAACAAAACAAAACAAAACAAAACACCCAAACTCAAGGACTGTAGAGGGATTGATGTTGAGTGTGGCAAATATCGGGCGGCAAGTTTTCAAGCACTGAGTTTATATTCCAAGATCCTAGAGCTACTAAAGAGTGACAAATGGTTCCTTAATGTCTTCTATACCAGAATGTAAATATTTTTGTGTTTTGTGTTAATTTGTTAGAATTCTAACACACTATATACTTCCAAGAAGTATGTCAATGTCAATATTTTGTCAATAAAGATTTATCAATATGCCCGCAGAGTAGTCGTCTTCGAAAATTGAAATGGATATTTTTTTAAAAAAGTATATATATACCTGTATGTACATATAAATGGTGTCCCAAAAGTTTTAGTGCAGTTTTAAGCCTTAATACCTTAAAGCTACATTAAGACTCTTGTGACATCTGTGCATATACACATATGTATATATTATGATATATTATATATATATATGTATGCATTTGTTCCTCTTCTGGAGGCTTGCGAAACTTGGGACATCAAGTGGCAGCTGGACGTTTGGTGTTTCAGCCTCTGGTCTTTTTTTTTTTTTTTTTTTAAGCAGAGGGGTGGGAAATGGGGGATGGGAGAAAGGGGTCTGTCAGGAAGAAACAGCTCCTGCAGGAAAGTTGTGTCTTCGGTAAAAATTTCTCTAATCAGAAAATCTAGTACAGGACTGTTGAGCTTGAATGGGTGAGCTCCTTTCTTAGGTTAGAAAACTTTTGAAAACTATTGATTTAACTTTATCAAACCCTCTTGCCTCGTTCTAAAAGCAATATATCTGCATAGGTACATAGAGATAACATTATTGATGTCCCATGGGATAGATCATCGAGAACAATAAGCCAACATTTAAAGTTCCAGATACTTGGACTTTCAACTTTGTCTCTAACTTTAAACCCATGACACCAAATGTGTTTAAAATTTTCTTTCTCTTTGGCTCAAATCTGTCAGAGGTGATGGGGCGAGGAAAAGGCGACTCAGCTGCCTTATAAGGCACAGATTCTAGGAAACCTACTCTTAGCGTTAAAGAAAAGTTGTAACTAGTCTTTCGGAGGAAACGAGCTTTTTTTTTTTTTTTTTTTTTTTCCTGGGGGTCCGCAGTTGTTTTTTGCATGCTTCATTCGCTCCTTATCCTGATAGGCCGCATGAATCAGTTTTATTTCCATTGATAGAGAAACCTCGTCTGCTCTGTTAGAGCTACAAAGCGTCCTGCGAGCTTTTGTGAAAGTGCAAATCAGTTTAAGCAATTATCATACCAGGAATATGAAGGGGAAAGAGGAGGCACTGCCCAGTGGTTTCCTTTAATCTCTTAATCCATGGATCCAGGGGGGCTAGTTGGACATAATTTAGGACAATCTCACTACCCTTTACACTGTGATAAGGCGAAGTTACAATGCAGTGCAAAAATACAAGCTTTGTTAAATACTCTGCCTTAGAAAAGTTAAGATTAGGAATTCCATGCACGTGTGGGCACTATAGGGCTGGATGGAGAATGTTTTTTCCTCTTCTTCCTCCTCCCCCACCTCCTTAAATTGTGATTTTCTCTGGATCCAGCTCTGGCTCTCGTTCTCTTTCTCTCTTCAATTCATTCTTCCCTTCTCCCCCCCTCCCCCGAAAAATCACGAACGTTGGACCTTGTGAGTGACCATTAGACTTGGGTCTTTGGCAAAGGTGGGGGGCCCTGATTTGGTCGTGGGAGGCCAGAACTGAGGACACTGCACTCCTGCATGCCCTTCAGAGCGCTGGCTAACACACGCTTGGGGCTGCTAAGGGGCAGGAGGCCCCAGGCCCGCCCGCGCACGCGCTGCCTCGGCTTCTTCAGTGAATCGAGGAACTCGAGACCCAGACAGCGTCCCCAGGGCACTCTCCAAGTGTCCCCAAGCACATTTCGATTCCAATCCCTCCCCAAAGAATCAACCTCAGCTTCCACCTATGGTATCTCACGAACTAAACTACTCAAAGTTGCCTTTGAATTACATTTGAGTAATACTTCAAAAAGATGCAAATATCTCGTACATTAAGCAGATTTCTGTGAAACAGCAGAAACAGCAGACTGGTCTTCCCAGAAAGTGTTTCCCATCTTGATAAAAGGCTTATTTCTGTAAGAACCATATACTTTTTTTTTTTTTTTTTTTTTTTACCCCAAGGAAAGGGGGGAAAGATTTTTTTTTTAAGTCCTATGTAGCGTAACAGCAATACAATCTTCAGAGAATACTATTAGCTTTGAAAAAAAAAAAAACCCTAAAAGCTTTATTACAAACCGAGCTTTGAAAATAGGGGGGATTAGGAGGCTGAAAGGGTCCCACAATGGTTAGAAGAAAAGGTTTCATGCTAATGAGGTTAATGCCCTTTGTATCTCGGGCCTCCACAACTTCATTACTCGCTATCTCCGGCTGCACGGAGCGGCTCAGAAAGCCGCAATCCACTCCAACGCCCCCCTTCCCTGCCTAAAGAAGGATTTGATAGCAGCTCTGTTTCAAACTAGATAATTATATCTTTTCAAGTCGGAATTAAGATAAAGACAGTGGAGCAGAGGCGGCTCGCCTTGATCCACAGCAAACAAATTTGGCGCACTTTCCCGCCGCTCCCCCCCGCCTCACAGCCGGGACAGTCAGCTTATTAGGCCCCTCGTTTGCTTTATTAATTCATCTATTTAAAGTGGCCGGATTAGAGTGTCTAATGTGGACGCAAGATGCCACGCAACGTGGAATATAAATATTTGGGAGATGTTATCTCGTGGTCTGTGTCCGTGCGCAGGTTGCGGTGGGAGAGGTGTGGGTTAGAGAACGATTACTTTTATCTATAGATGGAGCTATATTTCCGATGCGGTGGTCTTTTTTTTTTTTTTTTTTTTTTTTTTTTAAATTGGGGAATTAAGGACCGAGTAGGACATCGAATTCATCCATCGGAGAGACAGTTCCTGCTCTGGAGAAAAAGTCTTCTTTTCTGCTTCTTGGGAAACCAGGGCATTTCCCAAAGTAGCCCGAGAGGGCTAACCGAACCCTTTCCCACCGGTCCAACTATCTCTTAGGGGACTTTCTTGAGCCGAGCCCTTGGATCTAGTGAAGTTTGATCGGGTGGGCAAAGGGCAGGGATAGCGGGTGTTTAAATTTAGCATTGAAATCCATCTGGGCCAAGACTCTTTCCCCCAACTCCGACTTTCCTTTCACAATACCCCACACCTTGGAGAGTTGCTAATGGGCAGCACCTCCCCGGCTGCGGAGGAGGGAGCGTGGCTCCAGGGGCGCAGGCTAGGCTACCGTCAGGTCCGGCTCCCCCACCCCCAGAGCTGGCCTTTTCCCAACAAGTTTCCGGGCCTGGGCTTGTAGAGCTGAGGCTGTCCCTGCCAGGAGGAGTCCCGGCTGCCTTTGGTCGCTGCCAGGGGCTTGTATGGCTTCTTTTGTTGAAAGGGGCGGATTGTGGCTGATCCCGGGAGCCGCGCGGTTCGGTATTTACTTGTAAACTGGACAGACGAGAACAAGAAAGAGTCCCGAGTTCTGGTCCTTGCGGCTGCAGTGGCCACAATCCTGCTTATTAAATAATCCCCCCCCCCCCAACCGTCCCCTAGTTGCCACAATCCAAAATCCCTGGGACTACCAGCGGAGTTAGGAAGTAACTAGTAGTTCAGATCTCATAGCCCTGGGCACTCTCAACGCGTGTGCGAGGTTCACCTCTCTGAGTCTGGGCACGGACGTGCATCCATAGACTTTGTGTCTGTGTGTGATTCATTGTGTGCACAGTGCATCTAAATAGGTATCTGAGTGGCGGTGTATCTATTTATGGAGAACTAAGTCCGAGTGTTTGCCTGTATGACGGGCATATATCTTTGTGCTCAGCTTGTGCAGGAAAGTATATGTGCCTGGGTATGTAAATCTGAGTCTGGTTATGTGCTTAGATCTTCCTCCTGATTGTGCCTTTGGACGTCTGTGTATAGGGTTGCGTGAGGCTCTGTATACCCGTGCGTGGGTGTGTGCATAATTGTGTATATATGTGCAATACCAGCGTTAGTCTTTATCGAGTACACCTCGTTGACGTGTCTACACTTGGCTCACTGAGTTTAGAAAACAACAGTCAACTTTGTAATTTTTTTTTTTTTTTTTTTTTTTTTTTTTTTTTTTTTTTTTTTTGGTTTAAGCGTGATGTTAGCCAAAACCGCTTTTGATTTATATGGATGTCACCTTATAAGACTACGGAAAATTAGCCCCTTTTGATTAGTTCTAGAATCTGCAGACCCTGGAGAAAGGAAATGTGAAATTGCTGTCCCGCCCGTCTAACTCCGAAGATCTGGTGTCCTGGAGGGACAAGGATCCCCTGGCTGCTGGACTTCCCCTGGAACTCACCGCACGCCCACTGGTCGCTGATCTGTCAATTGATTTACTTCCCGCCCCGCCCCCTGACCCCCAATAGCCCCGCTGTGAGAGGGAAGTGGGAGTTTTGAGAACCCGCTGACCCCAGTCGTAACCCTGCTTCAGGAGGTGGCTTCTCCCGAGGCGACCCTCTGAGTCAGGAAACCCGAGGCGGTGTCACACTTGAAAGCGAAAGGTCTATTAATCAACAGCGCCCTGGCTTTTAATTGGCCGTTTGTTCATTATCGCTCGTTGCCCAGAAGGGGGGCTGCGGCCCCTGAGGGAGGGCAAAGGAGTGCTGTGGTTCCGAGGGGGCGCCAGAGCTCCCTATCACTCCATTATTGCCCAGCTCTAGGGTGCACCGAGGGGGAGGGGAGGTGTTTGAGAGCATACAAGGTGTTGGGATGCGAGCTTCTGCAGTTCTGGTGGGGAAATAGGAAGAGAGGGGCTCGGCCTTGTGGTGATCTCAGCTGCCGGGTCTGAGGGATCCTCTTTCCCTCCTCAGCCCCAGGATCTCTGACCAACTTTTCTCGCTATTGGAAAATGCTAACCTGAGGCACCGGGAGGGGGAAAAACCGGCGTTGACTTACACCTTGTGTGAATTCAATCCTCTTTGGCCCAGGCCAACCTGGGCCTCCCTAGACACCCCAGCCGCCCTTGACTTCAGCACAAGCCGCAAAAAGATTCTTTCTGGGCTCTCCAGTACAGGCCTAAAAGTTTATCCAGCCGCCTTTAGTTCTGGCCTAAGAGTCTCCGCACTGGAAGAGAAGGAAAAGTGGAGATTTTCTTGGACTGAGAGGTTGAACATAGGAGCAGGTTTACAAACTCTTTAGAAATAGAGCTGTCGGAAAATTTCGAAGTCTAGCTGACTTCCAGTGCAGCAGTACAAAATCAAATCAGTCCCCACGGCTTTCCAGAGTCCTTCACTCTTCTCCTCCGCCTAAGCCGGGGGGAAACAGGGAAGGCGATGGTGTCCCCGCCTCTCTTTCAGACCCAACCCCCAACGAATCAGGTCTTCGAGAATGCCCGCTCCGCGGCTCTGTGCGCTTGGCACGCCGCAATGGAATCTCTCCCGGCAAGCACCCGGGACTGAACAAAAAATAATTCACACAGTCCCTAGCGCCTTGGACTGAGGGGGGAAGCCTTCTAAAAGATTCCTTGGTACCAAAGCCTAGTTCCACTTCTTTTCTGGGAAATGCGAGAGAGAGAGAGAGAGAGAGAGAGGAGAGAGAGAGAGAAGAGAGAGAGAGAGAGAGAGAGAGAGAGAGAGAGAGAGAGAGAGGAGAGAGAGAGAGAGAGAGAGAGAGAGAGAGAGAGAGAGAGAGAGAGAGAGAGAGAGAGAGAGAGAGAAACCCTAAAAATCGGAGCATTGCTGCCAGGGGCCTAGTTTAACGCCTTCTTCCCTCGTGGGGGCATTCCCCACTACCCACATCCTCACCTGCCACCTAGTTCCTTCTCTCCCCTATATGTATATATAGGCCCGGTCTCCATAACACTTGGCTGGACCCTGACGTCAGGGAGAACTTGATCTCGCCCGTTTCGCTCCTGCTTCTGAAACTGATCCTTGAAATGAGAGAACAGCCTCTACACAATTCCCATGGCCTTGACATAAGGTACAGCGATAAATATACACCACTAATGAGCAATTACCATATAATCACCTTCCAATTAGCTCGCATAATGATGAATTAAACATTCTAGCAGGCTGGATTAGGTTTCTTACTTTGTATATTATTTACGAAGGCTATAGCTTCTGCAAAGGACCAAATATCAAATTAGATGGGGAATTTACAGTTGGGGGTAATTATGCATTCAGGGCAGGGGCTGTGTTTTGGTCACTTGTCAAACGAAGTTCCTTGGAAGGTACTGCCCAGTTTATTTGGGCTTTTTTTTCTCCCAGCTCCTTTAGAATTGTTTAGTGTCCTTCTCTTCGCTATCCCTAGCCCTAACCCCGTTTTCTTTTCAGTGACGTGTCTGCCCACTTTCTAGGGCCTGCTCCTAACCCTGACTGGGTCTAGAAGGACTGGAGACATGAAGCTAGGGGGTAAGCGAGCTGGCCTTGAGGGAAGTTCCTAAGGTTTCGTATCGCCTCTCCTGCCGCCCACCGAACTGCGAGGCGGGCTGTGGCTCTCAGCTTCCAGGAGAGCCTAATGAACGAGTCCTCCAGACATCTATCTCTCTCTCTCTCGTGCTGAAAAGAGATGATCCCAAGCGCCCGCAATCCCTACTTGACAAGACAAGGGGCCAAGGTAGATTTTCTCTTCTTAGTTTTAGTTCCCTTCCCTTCCCCCCACCCCCATTCCGCCATAACATCTTCCAACAAGACCTCACTTCTGCTTTGGTCGGGAGGGTCGAGGAATATTTGAGGGGAGAGCTACTACTTACTGTCCCTCTTACCTTTATCCTCACCAATTTCTATTTCCTCATTTTTAACCCTGTAGGTGACTCAGAACGAAATACCGCTTCACCCAGCCTCCTTCACCTCTCAGTAAATCCACCCCAACTTTATTGTTCAGAAATGAATTTTGGCAAGAGATTAGTTCCTAATCTGATCTAACGCTTCTGACATTTTGGAAGAAGATGAAAATGGCAGCTCAATTTAGTTCTGAAACAGGGTCACTCTGCAGGGCAGGCAACGGGGTCTTTGGAAGTTGGTGTCTCAGCTTTTGGAGGGGCCTTGGGACTTTGCCCCATCACTTTCTACACACTTTCCCACTTATCCATCCGATTGTTCACCAGTCACACACCTTTCCTGCTCAATCCTCTAAATCCAAGGAAGCATTGTCATCAGCCCTGAAATCAAGAGTAAGAGGCAAGATCACACCTTCCAAATTTCAATGACCTTTACAAAAAGGTCAGTAAGTCTTTAGCGATCCTATCTCCTCTGCATTTCCTTGAAGACAGTGTGACTCCTGTTATCCTCAGGCAGATAGGGTCCTGGAAAAGAAGTAGAATAAAAATGTAGGCAGAAGGGATTGTGAGAATTTGAGCCTTTGGAAAAAACAATGCATTAAGGCTTATATACTATATTATGGTAAGTTTACAAAATACTCTTCTCATAACAACCCTCGAATACGAAATTTGAATGTTAATTTTCCCATTTCACAGATGAGCAAACTGAGGCTCAGATGTCAATGAATGTGGTTTTGGGTCAGTCTGAAGTTTTCTGATAGCAACATCAATGCTTTTTCCATTACACCCCAGGAGGAACAGCTAACTACGTTTTTCTGCTCCTGGTTTCTGAACTTGTTAAGTGGATTCTAGAGGTCTGCAAAGTCTGGCTCCCTTGACTATCCTCAGAATAATAAATAGAAACAGTTCAATTTTTTGTAAATATTCAATAAATATTTATTGAGTAACTTCTTTGAGCAAGGCACCATGTTAGGTACTTAGTATTTTAAAAGAGAAAGAAAGGGGCAGGTAGTTGGTGCAGTGGATAGAGTACCAGCCCTGAAGTCTGGAGTACCTGAGTTCAAATCTGATCTCAGACACTTAATACTTCCTAACTGTATGACTTTGGGCAAGTCACTTGACTGCAATTTCCTCAGCAAAATAATAATAATAATGATAATGATCATATGAAAGAGAAAGAAAAAAGTATCCCTGACTTCAATTTAGGGGGAGGGAAATTATATGTACACAAATAAACATAACACAGGATAGGGTATGATTATGAGTTCAGAAAAGAGCTCCGTATACAGGTGATTCAAGAACACTTGACCAAGAAGTAAACATTTTCATCCTGGGGAGGAAGGGAGGGAATCCTGGAAGGCTTCATAGAGAAAGTGTCATATTGAGATGAGACTTCCTGAAAGTCAAACCTTTTTTGAAAGGAAGTGTAAAGTTTTAGAGAAGTGACTGGATTTGTCAACTGGAATGTTGGTTTCAAATGTTGTTTCAGTCCTTACTAGCTGTGTAATCCTGGGGAAGCAATGCCACTACTCTTTCCCTCAGTTTATCTATAAAATGAGAGTTGTGACCTTCTATTCCTATATCTATGATCCTATGGATATGAGGAGTGAGGATAATAGAAATAGAAATAGGCTCCAAGGAACCTTAGATGTTATTTGGTTTTGCACCTTCCCTTTATATAGAGGATGGATTGGCCAGTATTCGAGGAATTTGTCCACAGTTAGTGAATGATGGTCCCAAGTGTGGAATCTCCTGGGGCTTCTAAATCCAAATCAGTGTGTTGTTTACTATACAGTCTCATGATGTGACTTTTGATCCATTACTCACCTCCACCCTTTCTATCATTCACTGGGCTGGCTTATCCTTCCATCTTCACCTTGAGGGCTCAATCAGAACTCAAAGTTCTTTCCTCTAAAGAGAAAGATTGCCAAACTTCAGACTCCTTTGAAAAGGATTTTCGTCTATAGGATTTCCCATGGACTCTAAATACACTTTAGAATCCCACTGGACAGTTAGGATCTAGTGCATCCCACTCAATACTCTACTCAGCCTCTGCTACATGGATTCTTGGAAAGGCCAGGATCTCAGAGACTTTCCTTCTTCCTCTGACCCTGTCTTCCAAATCTGGTTTGTTGGAAAGCCTTAGAATTTAACAATGAGTTTGTATTCATAGGAAGAGGCAGATAGTAGCTTGGCTTTTCCTGGCTTTTCATACTCCCAACTATATTGAATAAGATTCTGAAGTAAGGTAAAAATAGAGGTTAGAGGTCAGGGTACTGAGGGTTTGGGGGGTAACTATCAGAAGCAGACATGATATCTTCTATCAGTGGACTGGGAGGGGGAGTAGATAGGAAAAGAAGTCCCACTATATTGACTAGAACAAGACAACTGATCTGGCATTTATTTCTCTATTCATCATCTTATGAAAGTCTTGGTACTTGGGATTTCCCAGCTTTTAGCAATGGCTTGGTCTCTTTTGTTGGAGGGGAACAATCTGCATTTCTCAGGAAAATACTGGGCTGTTAGGGGAGCCTTCCTTAGAGAGGAAGACAATGAGGGAAAATCCCAAAGAGGCATAAAGAGGTACCTTTTTGACCTTCAAAAAAGGTTTCTTCAGGAACTAGAACTTCTCCCTTCTTCTCTGATATGCCTCTCTAATCAGCATCTGTCAAAGACAAACCATCTCTTGGAATAATAATTTTTTTTTAAAGTTTCTAGACTTTTGTCTGAGTTATAGACAGGAACCCCGGGACTTCTAATCTATAGGACCAATTGGGCATTCCAAAAGGAAGATATTTAAGCACTTCAGAGGAAAAATCTGGATACACATTTATTTGTGTGTGGAGTTGTGCTTGTCTATGGATGAGTATTGGTGTGATCAAAGATAACTCACTCATATATAGATATAGATATAGATATAGTCACTCAGCCTGGATAACTCACTCATATATATATATATATATATACATACATACATATATATGTATATGTATGTATGTGTATATATATATATACATATATATATGTATATATATATATATATATATATATATATATATATATATATATATATATATATACACACACAGATATAGTCACTCAGCCTGGATTTTTAGTATGACTGAGACAAACTCAAATTTGATTAATTCTGAAGTTCAAATGATCTGAGCTTCTCCTTGTCTCCATCCTAAGATGCTCAGTCTGTCCCTTCTACTTGATTTTGGACGCCTGATGACACTTGAGTGTAGAGAAGACACTGACTACTTCCTTGGGGAGTGGTACCTTTCTCTGGAAGACAGAATTGGGTGATTCCCGACCTTAGGAGAATGAGGAAGAGATATGCAATGGGCCAGGCCAACATTTTCCCTTCCCTCCTTTGTTAAATTCTTAGGGGCAGGATAGGTACAATTTTGCTCCAGCAAATTTTCTCTCCAATACTGAGGAGTTTTTTTTTCAATAGGTGGTCTAATAACTTCCACCTCTCTTGCCTTCTCTGTTCTTGATTGGAAAAGGGGGAGGAGAGGACTACAGGGGTTTATTCTCCCTTCCCCCAGCCAGGCAAATGCAGGCTCTGTAAATGACTGTAATTACATATTTCTATGAAAAACAAAAGTGTCATCTAATAATTTAAAACAGTTCAAGTGGAAGGTCTGTCAGTTCTTTAAGTAAACGATACTATGTTGATTCAGATGTTGCCTTCTGTAATTGTTGTCTGGGAGGAAGCACAGAGGGACTTATTCAACTCTGGAAGGGTGGCTTAGTGCTGAGGTTTATGAAAAAATAACATTAAAAAAACCCCAATAACTCTCCTCCCCTTTCTTTTCTTGACACAGGTTTTGAATTTTCAAGCTGAAAATAGGATTTCACTTAAATCTTGTTTCCGAACAGATCCATTTGTCAGTTCCCAAGAAATAGGAATGGATGAAGGAAGAGCAAATATACATATATGTATACATGGTGTTTGGAATATGAAAAGAGGGGGAGGAAGTCTAATATATCCATCATTTATTCCTTGTTTGAACAGGTTGAAGTTCCAAAGGTGAGGTTTTTTGAGGATCTTAAACAAATAGTCTCTTCCTAAGTCTGACTTTAGGAGAGGTAGAAATAAAACAAGTATGAACAAAGAATATTCAGAGAGTTTTAGGATTTGAAATTTCACTCTGGAGTCTTATAACTATATTTTAAATCATGTTGATTCACTCATAGTGGGTTGGGTGGAAGATGCTGCAAGGCCTTGAGAGCACTGGATCATTGTAAGGAGACTGGAGAGCAAGAACAAAACTAGAATTGGAAGTGACCTCAGAGTCCATGTAGTCCAAACACATCTGACCAAGAATCCTCTCTCCAATAACTCCAACATATGATCATCAATCTTTTGCTTAAAAATCTATCCTGTCCAGGAACAGTTCATCCCACATCAACACTTTAATTTTACCTGTGAAAATTTCTTAAAAAGCCAGTATCTATTTCCTAATAACATGTGTACCTACACACATAAACCCTATTCAAATAAGCATTTTTTTTTTGGAATATCATATTATGTTACTCCACACCCACACAATTCAGTCCTGGCCAACTTGTCTTGAGTTCTGCTTGCAAATATAAAAACAGAAACAACAACACATCCTTGAGTCTCTGTCTGAAGATCTTTTATGATGGAGGTGAATATATTTCTATCTTTTCTGTTCACATGTTCTCTGTATTTATAAAGGAATCTTTATTCCATATGTTGCAAAATCAAAGCAGTTTTGCTGGGAAAGAAGACAGGAGACTTGTGATGAGCCTTTTCATCTGGACTGCTTTGTAAGGGGTTAGATATCTTTCTTATCTATGATCATTTTCTTCCAGCTCTTCACTAAAATTTCCTCAATTCTTCTTCTTGATCATTATTTCCACAATATTTAGTTCAACAGAATCAGGATAACATGATACACAGTAATAACAAAATTGTGTGGTGATCAACTATGATAGACTTAATTCTTCTTAGCAATTCAGTGATCCAAGACATTTCCCATAGACTTAGGATAGAAAATGCCATCTACATCCAGAGAAGGAACTGAAGATTGAATGCAGATGAAAGCGTATTATTTTCATTTATTTTTGTTTTTCCCTTTTACTTTGATTTTTCTCTCATAACATGATTAATATGGAAATATGTTTAAAATAATTGTACATATATAACCTATATCAGATTGCTTGCTTTTGGGGAGAAAGAGGAAGGAAGAAAAGGAGGCAGAAAAAAATTGGAAAAAAGTTGGAAACCATCTTTACATATAATTGGAAAGTTTTAAAAAAAGTATTAAATAGGGAAAAACAATATTTAGCTCAACTCAGAAGTCTGGAAAGTTGTTTGGTTAAAAAGCACCTATTCAACGATTGGATTGTTTCTCAAGCAAATATAGCCACTAAAGGTTGTGGTGTAGTAGAGATGGAATACAGGGCCTACCATTAAGTTTTTCCACAAATTTTCCTTTCAACCACAACTGTGGAAATGCTTGTAACTTCTCAGGAATAGATTTTCACAGAGGAGCATCAGTCTCCTACTCTAACTGGCTGTATCCCAGTTACAAGAATGGCTCCTTCAGGCCAACTTTATTAGCTATGATATGACATGCAGCATATGTTAATGGATATCTTCAACTAGGCTTGGGTTAGGCAACCTGACTGTTGCCTTATATGACTTAAAAAGGTGGGATTGAATTTAATAAAAGCTTTATGATTATTTTATGCTATTATTATATTTTAATATTTTAAATTTTAATATTCAGATGAGTCAGAGATGAGTTATGAACAAACCATATTAGCTCAATTTATTGTTCATCTTAGGAATCTTCTGTTGTTGTTATATGATGTCTCTAAGAATACTATTTTTCAAACTTATGCCAAATTGTTCCTGGTCCTTTGTGATACCAACCAAAATATGTAAACTCATTCCAAGATTCCAGAAAATGGGCTTATGTTTGTGTTTTTCTCTCTCTGAAAACTGGGAAAATTTTTCCCAATAAGTGAGAGAATAATAACTTTATCACTATCTTCATGGGGATTACTTATTTCTCATATTAATCTGGTTCAGAATAGGCTAAGTATCTAACAATCCTCCAGTTTGGAGATGAAATCTTATCAAATCAGATTTTCAAAGACAGAGGGAACCTAAGATGTAATATAATTTGACTTCCCAACCAGACAAGAATCATTACAAGATTTTTATAACATCAAGATTCTGCTTTAACTGCCTTACTTATTTCGAGCTCATTCCCTTACAAGTTAGTCCATGTAATCTTTTTGACAGATAGGATTGTATTTTTTAAATCCTTTAATTTATTGAGCAAAATCTACACACCCATGACTTCTATTCATTGGTCATAATTTGACCAGGAGCTGTATATTCTGAAGTCCAAAGATATTGGTGTTCTTGCCTTTCCTGACCAAAATACTGTATTTTTGTATACTACATGAAGAATTTTCTCCTTCTTTATTGATGCCTTCAAGTCTCAGATAAAACTTCACCTTAATGCTGGTGTCTTTCTTCTAAAATCATTCCCAATTTATCCTGGACATATCTTGTTTGTAAAAAGTTTGCAGCTTCTCTCTCCCATTGGACTGTAAGCTTCTTAAGGACAGGGATTGTTTTTAGCTTTCTTTGTCTCACCAACACTTAATATAGTTCTTGGCAGATAGTAGGTGCTTTATAAATGTTTGCCAACTTGTTGATTTGACATAAATAAATGTAATACTTTTTCCATATAATAGTCCTTCAGTTATTTGAGGAAACCAGTCATGCCGTCCTCATGGGACTTTTTTATTTTTCCAAAGACAAGCGTTTCATGCTCCTTTAATTGCTCCACATAGGTCATGGCTTTCAGTTTTTCTAGATTTCAGAAAAACAGCTCCATTTGGAGAATAGCCTTTTTAAAATTGGGCATTCAGGACTGATTGTGGTCTGGTCAGGTGTGGCCTTACCACAGAATACAGTAGGACAATTGCTTTATTGTTTTATGTCCCATACTTCTCTTAATCCAACCTAAGACTGAATGATTTTGGTTTTTTATTTTATTTTCTTTGCAGCCACTTCATAATTTTAGGATTGTGGACTCACATAGAATTTCAGATTTGGAAAGGACTTCAGAGGTGGAATAATTTAACTTACTGCCTAAACCATCTTTGATGAACTGATCTCTGCTTGAGCACTTCTGCTCCATATCCTCTGAGCAGACCATTTTCCTTTTTGGAAAGCTCTAAATGTTGGAAAGTTCTCCCACATTGAATCCAAATTCCTGTCCCCTCCACTGATGAGTAAAGAAGAGTTTGGGCAAAGAATTTCCTGAACTAACATCTAAATTAACCTTCTGAAATAACCTGTTTCTGGTTTCTTAAGATGTCTAATTGGGGCAGGTAAATAAGAAGTACATGATATTCACCATTTTATATACAACCTTCTCTATTTTATTTTAATGAGTATGTGGAACTGCTTATTTTACTTGACACTTGAGTTCAGAATAAGAAACAAATAAATATTCAAATAGGAGCAGTTAGGTGAGCAGTGAGTAGAGAACAAATCCTGGAGTTAGGATGAACTGAATTCAAATATAGCCTCAGACACTTACTAGCAAGTTATGTGACCCTGGGTAAGTCACTTAATCATGATTGCTCCCCCCAACCAAGCAAAAAAATTATCATAAATACCTAGTGCAGTTGGAGCCACCACATTTCTGGCATGATAATTAAGTTAATTATCAATATTAATCAATTTTAATAATCAAGATTCATAGATATGGGTACTGTCTTCATTGGTGCATATTGTTATCCCTCTGTCTTAGTAAGCTGTCTTCATAAATTGATTTGGTGAAAAATAAATACATAAAAAAATTAAATTCTCTATGGCAATGAGCTTCCTTGAATTTAGACTGGCCATCGGATGATATGTAATCTATTTCGGGACCTAGCCTCAAAACAATATGCAAGGAGTTGCCAGATATAAGTGGCCCAGTGGGGAGAGTTCTGGTCCTGGAATCAGGAAGACCTGAGTTCAAATTCTGCCTCAGATACTTATGAGCTGTTTGATCTTGGCCAAGTCATTTAAATATTGTCTGCTTCAGTTTCTTCATCCCATTTCTCATGAGAATAATAATAACATCTATCTCATAATTGAGATAATATTTATAAAGCACTTAGCATAATGCCTGGGACATAATAGGCACTATACAAATGTTAGCTTTAATATCATTATTATTCTTTGAAAATTGAGCTACTTCTATGCCATAAAGAAATATCAGAGAAGGACTTTGGTGGAATATTACTCTCATTGATTCACATAATTTTAGTTTGTTTTTACATGGGGGCAGCATAGTTTGGAGTGAGGAAGATTTAAGTTGAAATCTTTCTTCTTTGACTCATGAGGTATGTGATCCTGCTTAAGTTTTTTGTGTTTGTCTTTTTTGAGCTTTAGACAATTCCTTCGGAATTACCAACCAAGTCACAGTCTTACTCTGTGATCTACCATGGTGAATGGAGTTGCTCACACCAACAAAATAATCAATCCTTCCAGTATTTCTGAGTATCATTTTGTCATAATGATAGGGCTAGCTAAATAGGCAGTTTAAAATTCCAGATTTTCCAAAACAATTTTGCAAAGGTTGCTGTAGTGAATCACTCAGAGCCTCAGGGGTTAAACAGTATTTTAACTAAAGATATATTCCAAGACCCCAAAGTAAAGGAAGTTTCCAAGACTGTTAAAGCTACTAAGAAGGTTAAAAGCACTCACTTAGCAAGTTTCCTGAAATCTGCCCCCTCAGTAAATATTTAATATATACCTACTACAGCAGGTACTAGGCTATGCTCTGGGATCTCAGGAGTTCTTTTTCAAAATGCTAAAAACTGAATTTATATCTTTTTTTTTTTTTCAGAGGGCCCACAGTTAAGTTTTCAAACAAGTCCCATCAAGCTAAAATTAATTCAAATTGCCCAGATCTGCTCCATGACTTTCTCTCTCACAATATTGCTGGGAAAGGAGCAAAGGGTAGAGAGATATAACTGGTGGTCTCTCCCTTCCTCTGACTCTCAGCCCCATCAATAAAATACCCTGCCCTCTTTACAACTGTCAACCTGATAGCACAAAAGTTTTGTTCCTCATTTTTGTAGCAAAGCTGAGGGGGTCAATATGAGTCAAAGGTGTCAGGGGTCAGAAAAGCTAATATACTCTTAGAGTTGTGTGTCCAGAATAGTTCCTCTGTATGCTATGCTGGACTGACCATCTCCAGATCACAGTGTTCAGTTTCAGGTGCCAGAGGTATAAAGTTTAGGGAGATGAGACAGATTTTGTGTCAACTCTCTTAAAAACTAGAAATGTCTTTCCATCCATTTATTTATTATTTACTTCACAAGTTTTAAAAGCATGTGTTCCAAGTACTAATGAAAAGCTACAAAGACAAACTTCTTGTCCCTCAATAGTCTCTGCTCTCAAGAAGTGTACATTTTAGCATCTCTGCTCTCAAGAAGTGTACATTTTAGCATATGTATCTGGGGAAGTATGACAGTATGTAAAAGCAAATACAAAGTTGATACAAAGTAGTTTCCAGGAGGATAGAAGAGGGCATTAGTAACTGTTCCACAATGGAATGGATTGCCTTGTGAGGAAAGAATTTCCCATCAGTGACAAATGTTGCAAGTGGAGGTAAGCTTACCCTTGGTGAGGGATGTTATGAAGAGATTTTTACAGAGGGAGACTATAGACTAGATAACCTCTGGGGTAGTTTATCAGCTCTGGGATTTAAGAACATGGCTTCCTCATGAACTTTGATAAACTAATGGAGATAATGAAATTCTCAGATGAATTTCATTATCTCCATTAGTTTATCAAAGTTCATGAGTCAAAAGGATGTGATTCTACATGTAGATAAATTCTGAAGGATCCATTTATTCCTGTCACCTCCACTTTGTCTACTCCACCCCATAAAAGTCATGGTACATAGCAAGTAGTTTTTTGGGGAACTTAGTGAAGAAAAGAGTATTAAAAATTTTGGGAGCAATTCATGAACAGCAATTCAATGGGAGAACCAAAAATATACATGATATTTTAGCAATAATGATAGGACAGCAGGTAGCACATGTGGGGAGAAAAGGGATCCCAACTGGGCAAAGCAGTACATTCACTTGAGAGCTTTTCGAATTTCTTTTAAGGGACTTAATAGCCTATGTATTCTTGTTTCTGTGTTTGAGCAATAGAATGAGCCCATCATTATCAAAAGAAACCCCTCTGCTAAAAGGGATACTCATATCCATTAATCTGGGACAGTGTAGACAGAGATACCCTCAACACACTGCTACTTGACTGTAATGGATAGGCCTGAGTATGTCTCCATCTAGTGAAGAATGAATTAGTGATACTCATTTAATAATGAGAAATGGAAGCCTTCCTTTAGATTTCAGGCATATATATATATATATATATATATATATATATATATATATATATATATATATATATATATATATATATATATATATATCAAGACAGACCACTATTTCTATTTGCATAGAGGAGAAAAATATGAGAAATGCTGACTTTCCAAAGGAATGAATTGCATATTTCCTATAGAATTGGAAGAAGACTCCATGCAAGGTTCAAGGGAGGGAGGTTTTTATTATAATAATAATTATTATTTTTTCATTGTTCCTTAAGTGGAAAACATATCTATAACTTGAATGGTAAAACTAAATCTACAAATGATCAATAACCAAGTGTCAAATACCAGTGGTTATAACTGATGTGTTTCCCTCTTTCCCCCATTCCTACTCACCAGTCTAGGCCAAATGCTCATCTTCACACAAATCACTGATTTTTACTCCTATTTGTGAGCCACCACAAGACTATGATGCACAGAACTGACTCTCTCCATTGTTCCAAAAGCTTTTTTGGTTCCCTCTGGTTTATAGGATTATAAGATTATAAGTGACTGAGTAATAGAAAATATTCTTTATCATCCATTCCAGGAAAAACCCTATTCTGGGAGCACAGGTATATCTACAGTTAGGGTCATGATGTACTACTTTATTCTGGGATGAACAAAAGGACCAATCTTAACGTTTGAGCCGGAGAACAGTTACCCATTTGTAAACTCAGGAATCTTTTTTAATTTTTTTCTTTTTTGCTTAGGCAATTGGGGTCAAATGACTTGCCCAGGGTCACACAGCTGAAAGTGTTAAGTGTGCAGTCACATTTGAACTCAGATCCTACTGACTTCAGGGCTGGTGCTTTATCCACTGCGCCACCTAGCTGCCTCTCAGGAATCTTTTTTAAGATTCTTCCCAGTTTTAAAATTGTAGGGCTCAATTAAAGTAGGATTCATGTTATCTTCATCTTTGCATGTATCCCATATGTCTAGCAGAAGGCTCGGCATGGTAGCTGCTTTGGTATGTGTTGTTTTGAATTGAAAGCTGAGGATAGATGTATTGAATTGAAAATTGAGTATCACAATAGATAAATGGCAAAATGTTTGTTTAAAAAGATTGCCATCCCTTAGGAAGGAAGAAGAACTTGTCATGTGCCTTTTTGGGTGTGTCTCCATATCAGCTTCCGAATTCATCCTAGGCCAAAGCATATGATTCCATTCACCCCTAGCACGAATTCTTCCCAAACAAAACTGCTTTCTGAGGAGTCTGTAGATAGGTAGGTTGAAGGGGCAATCAGTATATGCCCTTCCTACCACAACGTTTCACGATACGTCCAACTGAGGCTCTCATTTGCTCCTGGACACAGGGGTTGCCTACTTGTCAGTCAATGAGTTTTTGGAGGGGTTTGTGTAGTACAACACTTTCATCAGTATTATATGTTTTTTTCAAAGCTCCTATGAGTACTTGATCTCATTTGATCCTATGGTGACTGACCAAGTGTCCATGGCTTTTCCAAAGCTCTTCTTTCAGGGTCCCCTTTCCATGCTCCCCTGGCCAGATTACCCAAGAAATAGGTTGTCTCTGCAGCTGTGCTGGTTTTACCTGCACAATCTCTGCATTTTTAAGTGGTGTTCCTAGCAGGTAATTACACCCACAGCGGCTAAGTTGCACCTTTAGCAAATTAGGCGCTGGTCTGAAGGTGTAATTAAGCAATTGGGAGTGCAATTTAGCAATTGCAAATACATTTCCTTGCTGGTCCAGCTATATACAGGCACAAAAATGATTTCAAAGGCCTGTTGGAAACCTGTTTTGAAAATATGACCCTCTCCATTTTAAGCTGTGGCAGTTCTCTGAAGAGAACTTCATTTGGCCTGTGCAAAAGAGTTCTTTCCCTGCAAACATCTCCTGTTTGATTTATAAATATTGGGGAAGAATCGTTGATGTGTCAGGGTGCCAAACATAATTAGCGTTCTTTAGGAAAAAAACTATGCTATTGTTTCTTTAATTATAAGTCTTCTGATATTAAACAAACTCTTGGTGGTAGAAATGTGTTGATTAATTATCCCAAACAGTTCCTTTTGAAAGTTGGGAAATGTGTCTACTGACCTCTTCAGGAAGGCAGTTTATCATATTTCTTCAAGAGTGTTATATATACCTGTACTTAAAAGTCTGAATAAGAAATGGATACCTCAGCAGCTAGACTCAGGTAAAGCTGGAGGTCTGCTTGTTGCCTGAAGCACTCAGACTTGGGGGGGGGCATATGGACCAAACTGCAAAAGTAAACTTTGCATCCAGTCCAAGAGTTTCATTCTCTGTAGCCTAATGCTATTCACTAGCCAGATGGAAAGGAGCAGAAGAGGAATCCTGCATGCAGGTGTTCTGCCTTCTGTGTGGAACAATTACAGAATAATCATGGGACTTATTAAAAATCATTTATGTCCTTTTATTATAGGCTTAAATTATGTAATATTGGTTACTCACGGAGTTATAACCCACCTTCCCCACCATGATTCATTACTCCCAACTTTCCTCTTCTTTTAATGTCTGTATTCACTGATGAGTACAAATCTGAGAGGAGCCTCTAAAAACCTCCTGAGTTCAGCCAAGTAACCAAAACAAGCCACATCACAGGGGCAGGATATTGCAAGAGACAATGACTTCTATTTGGAAGGATGTAGGGATAGCTGCCAAATGCATGATTAACAAGGGTTTATTTCATCTTTATAGGATGCTTCATCTCAACTGGATTCTTCTCTGCTGTCTATAAACATTCCTATGTCTTCTTCATCCTCAAAAAACCTGCTTTGATTTATCTATTTCTTCTAGCTGTTGTCCTATATCTCTCTTCTCTTTGATGGCTAAACCCCTTGAAGAAGCCCATCTACAAACAATGCCTCCATTTTCTTTCTCTCTCTCTTTTTAATTCTCTGCAGGTTGGTTTCCAACCTTATCATTCCTCTGAATGCTTCCTCTGAAGTTGCCAATGGTCTCCTAATTTCTAAATTTGATGGATTTTTCTCCATCCTTATTTTTAAAAAATCTCTGCAACCTTTGACATTCTAAGTCTTCCTCTTTTTAATACTTCTCTCTATTTAATGCTTCTTAATACTCTGTTTCTATAATCCTCCTGGTTGTCCTCCAACTTCTTTGCTGGATCTTCATCTAGGTTATGCTCACTAACTATGAACATTTCTCAAGGTCCTGTCTTCTTGTCTCTACCTTCTTTATACTATCAACTTTTGTTCTTGTCGTCTTTCATTCTATTCAATCATATCTGACTCTTTGTGACACAATGTGGGCATTTCTAGGCAAAGAGACTGGCATGGTTTGCTATTTCCTTCTTCAGCTTATTTTATAGATGAGTAAACTGAGGCAAACAGAGTTAAGTATCTTGTCTGGAGCATACATCTAAGAAATGTCTAAGATCAGATTTGAACTCAGGTCTTTTTTATTCCAGGCCAGATGTTCTACCCACTCTGCCTTCTAGTTACCCACATTACCAGCTATCCTTGATTAAATTATTGTCTCTAAACAGGTGATTTTTAGATCTATTTATCCATTCTAAACCTCTCTTGAAATCCAGGCTCATATCTCCTACTATCTATTGAACATCTTAAAGTGAAAACTGAATTCATCTTTACTGTCTACCATTTCAACCTTTCCTACTTCCTAACTATCAAGGGCACACAATCCTCCCATTTACCCAGGCTCACAATTTAGGTGTCTCAGTTCATCACCCTTTGTCATTCTGTCCCATTCAAGCTGTAACCAACTCTCTTGCATCTGTTACCTCTCTTGTGTATTCCTCCTTCTTTCCTCTAAAACTGCTACCACTCTGATGAAAGCTTATTACCTTTCTGGACTATTGCAATAGTATGTTGGTTGGCCTCCTTGCCTCAAATTTCTTCTCTTTCCAAACCAACCTCCATTC
This sequence comes from Sminthopsis crassicaudata, assembly GCF_048593235.1. NCBI lineage: Eukaryota > Metazoa > Chordata > Mammalia > Dasyuromorphia > Dasyuridae > Sminthopsis > Sminthopsis crassicaudata. The sequence continues at coordinate 594,725,225 of NC_133618.1, forward strand.
AGCTATCAAAGTGATCTCCTAAAATACAGTTTTTGATGATGTCAGCTCCATGTTCAATAAATTCTAGTGGTTCCCTATTACCTTCAGTATCAGATATGAAATCTTATTTGGCTTTTGAAGTTCTTCATTGTTAGGATTACTAGGTGAGAACTCAGGTTGTCTGGATAGTGACAAGGTGAGAATTCAGGTTGGACAATTACAAGGTGAGAACTCAGGTTGACTTGATAGAAGGAGAAAGGAATGGGCGTGGGATAATGCAAGGGCTTCTGGGAAGAACCACTTCAGCCAATGAGCTTGCTCCTTCTATCAAGTCAACCTGAGTTCTCACCTTGTAATTGTCCAACCTGAATTCTCACCTTGTCACTATCCAGACAACCTGAGTTCTCACCTAGTAATCCTAACACTTCATAACCTGCCTTCTTCCTATCTTTCCTTCTTTATGTTCCCTCTGATTCAGTAGCACTGGATTTTTTTCTACTCCTTGCACACCATCCTCAATCTCTGAATCACTCTCAATCTCTGAATTCTAGGTATTTTCACTGGCTGTCTTCCAAACATGGAATTCTTTCTTTCCTCACCTCCCCTTCCTGACTTTCAATTCTCAGACAAAACTTCACCTTCTACAAGAAGCCTTTTCCAATCCCCTTTAATCCTAGGGCCTTCTCTTTGAAATTAATTTCAATTAATTATACATATGTATCTTGTTCACACACAGTTGTTTGCAAGTTTTCTCCTCCATCAGATTGTGAGCTCCTTGAGGACAGGGGCTATCTGTTGCATTTCCTTTGCCTTACTCCCCCTCCCCCAATTTAACAGTACAAAGAGCTTAATAAAAGTTTATTGACTTTTCTTCTTGTTTAAAGCCTACCCATTCTTCAAAGCTCAGCTCAAACTTCACCTAGAGTTTTGGCCTGGCTCTGACTCACAAAAAGGTGGCTGCTCTCAATTGACAAATGACTCCTACAGCTGAAAATGTCTTGGGGAGGCCATTGTAGAGGGAAGGGCTCACACTCATTGCTTCCAATTCTAACTTTAACTCTAATCTTATATTATATGGTTCAACACACCAGTCTATTGGAACCACTAAAAAAAGATTTTTGTATAAAGTGGGGAAATCCATCCCAGGCAGTAGGGCTGATGGGAAATTCAGAAAGTCATTTGGGCAGAATTTAGTAAAGCATGCCATTCTTCCTTCTAACCATCTTTATTATGCCATCTGAGAAATAGTAGTATTTTAGATAAATTCGTTGCCATTCATTTATATTGTCATATTTTATTTTCAGTTCTATCACCTAAGCAAAAATCACGCTCTTTTCTATCCACCCTTTCCATTTCTTCATTCCAATCCACTTAATCCTTTGATCAGTTGTTCAGTTGGTTTTCAATCTTATCAGACTCTTCATGACCCCATTTGGGGATTTCTTTGGCAAAAATACTGAGTGATTTGCCATTTCCTTCTCCAGCTCATTTTACAGATTAGGTAACTGAGGTAAACAGGCTGAAGTAATCTGACCAAGGTCACACAACTGGTAAGTGTCTAAGACTGCATTTGAGTTCATAAAGATGAATCTTCCTAACTCCAAGTTCAGCATTCTATCCATTTTGCTACCTAGCTGATCTTCTACTTACCCTTATTCCTCCTAAATTCTGGTCCAATTCTCCCCAAATTTCCACTGAGGGCACAACCATCCTTCCAGTCACTCAGATTGGCAACCTCAGAGTCATTTTTGACTCTTTACTCTCCCTCACTCCATATAATCAATCCAAGTCTTGTTGATTCTACTTCTAAGGCATCTGTTTCTTATTTATACTTATGTCTCAAACCCTCTTGCCTAGATAGTTATAAAGACATCTTAATTAGTCTTCTTGCCTTGAGCCTCTATTCTCTGTAGTTCATCCTCCATATTGTTGTTAAAGTTATATTCCTAAAATATGTCTGACTGTGTCATTCTCTTGAAAACTTTCAATGACTCCCAAGTGACCCAAGCATCAAATATACACTCCTTTCTTTTTTTTTTTTAAACTTTCAATAGCATTTCATTTTTCCAAATACATATAAAGGTAGTTTTCAACATTCATTTTTACAAGACTTTGTATTCTAATTTTTTTCTCCTTCCCTTCCTTATCTCTGACCACTGCTCCCCGCCCCCCCCCCCCAGACAGCAAGCAGTCTCATAAAGGTTAAATATGTGTGATCCTTTTAAATATAGTTTCATATTCTTGATATTGTGTAAGAAAAATCAGACCAAAAGGGGGGGAAACTACAAGAAAGAAAACAAACAAACAAAATATTATGCTTTGATCCACATTCAGCCGCCATAATTCTCTCTCTGGATGCAGATAGAATTTTCCATTCCAACTCTATTGGAATTGCCTTGATCACTGTTGGAAACAGCGATGTCTATCACAGATGATCATTAAATAATCTTATTACTGTATATACTCCTTTCTTATCTGTGCTTGTTAGAATCTTTAGCTTCCTTTAAAGTCAAGCTCTAGAACCATCTTTTATATCAGACTTTTTCCTAATCCTTTCCCCCTACTTTCTTTTTATCTTTCTTTTTTTTCTTTTTTTGAGGCTGGGGTTAAGTGACTCGCCCAGGGTCACACAGCTAGGAAGTGTTAAGGGTTTGAGATCAGATTTGAACTCGGGTCCTCCTGAATTCAGGGCTGGTGCTCTATCCACTGCACCACCTAGCTGCCCCTCCCCCTACTTTCTAACCTTCAACTTCCACCAAATTATGTTGTATTTATTTTACTTATGTTTTGTATTAATTTATATCTGTATGTATTGTCTTCCATAGTCCAGTATAACCTTATTTTTCTGTCATTGATTACTAGCACAGTGCCTACTAGAGAACAGTCATATATTAAATGCTTGTTTGGTCTCCAGAGTTCCCTCTGGGTCTAAATTAATTAGTCTCCTCTATAAAGCCCCCTCTCAATCTTAATCCATTCTACATTTATCCTTTCCTCTTCTGAACTTCCATTGAAATGACAGTCTTGGTTTCTCATCTGGTTCTTGACATAAAACGGATAATGTTTTTGGCTATCTTTTCAGGTATGTATAGCATATATTCTCAATTAGATTATAAATTCTCCTAGCAGGGACTATGTTTTAAACTTCATTGTATTCTGTGTGATACTCCTCATAAGCCTGGCACATAGTAGTTGTCTGATTGATAATACTTGGTTGAGTAAATGATTGAGTGCCAGCAAGTTTATCATGTAGCCAATGGAAAGATTTTGAATATATCAAAACTAGCAGCACTTTTTGGGGGAAGAAGATTAGGTTGAGACAAGGTTCTTTCCTATTAAAACCTAAAAGATGCTTTTCTATCTTTGACCCCAATTAGGTTAACTCCTTCTCCTTACCTAGATGTTGAAAGGCCATGTGGTATAATGAGAGGAATCAGTAGAAAACTGGAATCAGTAGAAACCTATATCTGAACAAGAACTCTGATGTTTTCTGGTTATATGAGTCCTGGGTCAGTTATTTGAATTCTCTGAACCTCAATTTCCTACTCTGCAAAGTGAGGGTAATAATAATTATCCAACTTAAGGAATTGTCATGGAGAGAGGAGTTTGTGAGCTTTAATAATTTTATATAAATGAGAACTTAGATGAATAACTTTTCTTCTTTTCATTCTGAAAGGTATCTTCTGCCTAATATCTTCCAATATTTTGGAATAATCACAGTTCTATTAGTAAAGAAGAATAGTATCTATGGAAAGAGGCAACAAAGAGGGACTCCCTCAGAGAGTGCTACTTTCTAACTATAGCTAGAAAGTTAGCACAAGAGAAGCTAAGTGCAAGATAACTAGATATCAATTTAAGTGCCAAATCTTTTGAAAATTTTGTTTTGTTTTCAAAAGTGATCCAATAAGTAATTCATATAACAAGTGTTATAGAAATTCAGAGGATAGAAATTTTTGAATCCTGGGATGGTCAGGGAAGGTTTCATGTAGAAAGCGAGCCCCGAGAATGGGTAGTATTCAGATAGTGATACACTGGGAGTAATATGGAGTTATAGGATTTCATTTCAAATCCTAGCTCTGCCAATGACTTCTTGTAATCCAGCCAAATTAGTATTCTTTCTGTTCCTTATCCATGACACTCTGTCTCCCCTTTCCATGCCTATGTATTGACTGTTTGATAAAAATCTTTGAGTAACTAGCTGGTACAATGGACATTTTCCTGAATTCAAACAGATATTTAACATCTGTGTGTCTCTGGGCATGTCACTTATCCCTGTTTGCCTCAGTTCCTCATCTGTAAAATGAGCTGGAGAAGGAAATGGCAAACCACTCCCATATTTTTGCCAAGAAAGGTTACAAAGAATCAGACATAACAGAACAAGAAGAAGATAGAATCCTTAAGATGCAATTCAGATACCATTGTCTACATGAAGTCTTTCTTTATCCTTTCAACTTCTAACGGTTTCCCTTCCAAACCATCTTATTTTTAACTACTTTGTATATAAATTTCAAATTGATGATGATATCTGTGTATAAAATTTGTTGTCTCCCCCTATTCATATATATGCTCTTGGAGTATAGGGAATGATTCATTTTCATGCTTTGTATCTCTAGTAGTTACTTAATAAATACATATTAATTAATTCATGTGTGATCTTTGGGAAGTCATTTAACTTCTCCTGGTTTCACATTCCTATTCTGTAAAATGACAGGGTTGGGCAAGATCCTTCTCAAGGATCCCCATCCCCCCCCTTAATCTGTAATTCTTTTTTTTTATTTTTATTTTTTCTTCTTTTTTATTATAGCTTTTTTATATACAAAACATAAGCATGGGTAACTTTTCAACATTGACCCTTGCAAAAACTTCTGTTTCAACTTTCCCTCCACCCCTCTCCTAGATGGCAGGTAGTCCCATTCATGTTAAATATGTTAAAGTATATGTTAAATGCAATATATGTATACATATTTATACAGTTATCTTGGTGCACAAGAAAGATTGGATTTAGAAAGAAGGTAAAAATAACCTGAGAAGAAAAAACAAAAATGCAAGCAAACAATAACAGAAAGAGTGGAAATCTTATTTTGTGGTCCATACTCAATTCCCAGTGTTCTTTCTCTCAGTACAGCTGATTTTGTTCATTACAAATCAATTGGAACTGATTTAGATCCTCTCATTGTCTTAATCTGTAATTCTAAGGGGAAGAGAATTTGGGAGTGGGGGAGGGTCAAGAATGGAGAAGAGGAAGGTAATAATGGTGTGAGTGTAGGTTGGAAGGCACAAGGCTTATTTAGGAGATAGTGAGTAGACTAGTCTGGCAGCAACAAAGAGTTCACATGGAAGAGGGGGGTGGAAATAAAATAAAAACAAAGAGAAAGCATTCTGCCATTGTGGAATGCTGACCCAAAGGATCAAGAAACAGCAGACAATTTACAACAGGAAACTAGACTTATCATCTTGGACAAGGTAAGCTGTCTATCATATGGAGACAGTGGCTTCCATTAGAGGAAAACTACCCTGACTGTCTGAGAAGTAGGCCTGGCTGTTACACCTTTAACAAGGGTTGGGTTTCAGGGGCACATGACAGCAGGGAAATAACAAGAATGAGGGGTCCCTGTTGGTAGCAGAAAGGGCCAGTACATGCTCTCCCCTTTAACTGGCGAACAACCAAAAAACTACTTACTCTTTTGATTGCAAGCAGCCACACAATACAACTTTGTCTGGTGTGGGGTCCTTGCTTGTATAAACGGCCTTTCCAAATAGCTACTCATGGAGAATGGGAATAGTTGGAATACAGAGAAAAACAGGGGGTGGGGAAGGGTGGAAGAGGGAAACATTCACAAAAAAAGGGGAAAGTGACTTGTTTCCAGAGGAGATTTGAATGAGATTTGGAGTTGTAAAGAGGCAATAACTTACACTCTAACCAGGGCTCAAAAAATTGGTGGATTGTCTGAAGATACTCAGGTATGGGATTTTTGTTTTTATTGCTATTTAATAGTCTAAATGTATAATTTATTGATGAGTGAAGGAATAAAAAACTTCAAAACATAATCATTGTGAATAAGGTATCTTTAACCATCAAACTAGGGATATTGAGCCATGGAGCCAGGAGTGTATATAGGGTGATGCACCTGGTCATTCAGGTCAGCTTGGAAGCTCTGAGAAGCCAGGGCACTTTGAACTTGAACCAAAGGGTAGTTTTTGACTTGAAATTGGGAGTATACTTTATGGAATCAAGTTAAGCTTTGAATTCAATTCTCTTTCCCTCCTCAGAGACAAAGATGGTGAAGAGGAGAAACAGGAATATGTTTCAGACCTTTTGGGGAGGGTAAGTTTTTCTAGTTTGGATTATATCTTTTCAAGTAAACATTCCTCTATGTAAAAGTTAAAAATAAAAATAAAATCCCAGCTCACATCTATAAGAATATTCTAGTGTCAGGTGTTGAAATTAAAAACCAATTCACGGTTCTTTCTTGAAGTTTCTGGGTAACTTTATTAGAAGGTTAGATGTTTATTACTTCTGCTGTCAGAAAAGGTCTCATCATGTAGACAGAATGATGAACTGCCAGTTCTAGTCCCTACTCTGCCAGCTAACTCTCTGGGAGTCCCTATACAAACTACTTACCTTTAGAGAGTCTAACTTAAAAAAAAAAAGAAATCCGGAAAATGAAGCTTTGGATCTACATTATCTTCGAGTGCCCTTCCAGGTCTGGAGTTCTAAGATCCAACCTGCTGATCACTCCCAAAGGCTGGTGTGCCCTCCATTGGACTGTGGAGGCCAACCTGGACCAAGTGCATTCTAGCTCTAAAGAAAGGTTATACATTTATTCTGGTGCTAAAGACTAAGCTATTGAAAAAACAGCTCCTCCCTTTCCCCAGCTCGTCAAAGTCTCTGGTGAGTCATTGTTCCACATCATTCAACATGTGTGTTGGAATGTGGAGACAGCTTGTCCCTATGGAAAACTACATTGGGAGAAATGACTATTTGCACCGACCCTCCTGTGAGTGTCACCTTTGCTCAGCAACACCCTGTTCACCAACAGCTGTTTTTGTGGAGAGTTTTTGCTCAAAGATGTCTGTCCCAGTGCACATGTATAAATCCCTCTCTGGTCATGGGTCTGTTCAAATTCTCCTCGCACATTTCTGGCGGTTTCTCCACTCCCAGTCAGATGAGAGCTTGTGTTCTAAGTCAGAGATAAATGAGACTGAAAATAGGGAGGGCTTCTCAGCTTTGGAACAGCTCGTTTTGGCTCCTCTTGGGTACAGAACTCAGAAATCCGAGAAGCTCCATGAAGGGACCTGGGTTTCAGTCTAGATTGTGGTCTGCTCACCTGATACTATTTATGCTCCAAACTGGTGTCAGTGAAAAGGTCACCTTACCTTTCAGGAAACAAGTCGTGATTCCTCACTCACCAAACACCTATCGCCTGGTCACTGTTGTGCACATGGTTTTTAGAGCAGTGATTATTTCAACTGTTTTCTTTATGGAAAAGAAATTACTTGGTAGAACATCAAATTGTTAACATCAGGATGTTAAAGGAGCCCCACTATTCAAAGATTAATAAATATACTTGTATTGCTAGAAGGGACTTTTGAAATCATTCAAATGAACTCTCATTTTGCAAATGAAGAAACTACCATTTATTAGAATTTTCAAGAAAGAGGAGACCTTAGAAATGATGTGACACAACACATCTTAATAGGAATTTCTACCACTGCATCTGTGACAGGGGTTATCAGTTTCCATTACAAGGCCTCCAATGATAGTGAACTCACTGTTCCCAGATGCCCATTTCACTTCAGAACATCTCTAATTGCTAGAAAAGTTTTTCATTACAGTGTACTGAAATCTTTCCCTAAAACTTTCACCTATTGTTCCTAGTTATGCTTCCGACAACTTCTACCCATAGTTCCTAGTTAACTAGCATCCTAGTTATGCCTAGTTACAGAATCAAGTAAAACAAATCTAATCTCTTTTCTATATGGTTTCACATCATAAAGACACATGCATTCTTCCCTTCCCCATTTCAAGTCTTCTTTATTCCAAGCTAACTATTCCTCTATTCCTTTAACTGATGCTCACATGCTATATGTATATGGTGGTCTTTTTAAATTAAACTTGTATAGATTTTATGTTTTTCCTACTAAATTTTGATATTAGATTTGGCCCATAGTTCAATCAATCTTTTAGAAATGATGTTTGTCACTAAAGACATGCAAATTAAAACAACTCTGAATTACTAGCTCACACTTCTCAGATCAACTAATATAACAGAAAAGGAAAATGGAAAATGCTGGAGGGGATGAGGGAAAATAGATATACTAATGTGCTGTTGAAGGAATTGTAAACTTCTAATCATTCTGGAGAACAATTTGGAACTGTTCACAAAAGGCAATAAAATTGTGTAGATCCTTTGACCCATCAAAAGCACTACTGAGTCCGTTGCAAAGAGATCAAAGAAAAGGGAAAAGGACTCAAGAAGGCATACTTGACTTTGCTTCAATGTTCATTCCTTTTTTTCCCTTGAGGCAATTGGGGTTAAGTGACTTGCCCAGGGTCATACAGCTAAGAAGTGTTAAGTGTCTGAGATCACATTTGAATTCAGATCCTTCTGACTCCAGAACTGGTGCTCCATCTACCACACTATCTATCTGCCCCTTAGCATATGATTGTGATGGAATAATATGATGATATAAGAAATGATAATGATTTCAAAAACACTTAGGATGACTTGTATGATTTAAGTAAAGTGAGCAGAACCAGGACAACATAGTACATAGGAAGAGCAATATTCTAATGATGATAACAGTGAAAGACTTGGATACTCTGATCAAAACAATGATCCAAGACAATGCTAAAGATTCATGGGGAAAGATGCTGTCTGCCTCCAGAGAGAGAACTGATTAATTCTGTGTGAAGATGGAAACATACTTTTTTCACTTTATTTTTTCTTGCTTTTCTTTTGTAATATGGCTAATATGAAAATATACTTTGCATAATTTCTCACATATAATTGATATCATATTGCTTGTTTTCTTGATGAGTAGTGGAGAGGTAAGAAAGAGGGAGAGAATTTGGAACTCAAAATTAAAAAAAAATAAATGCTAAAAATTAAAAAATAAAAAAACTTCTTATGGAAAAATGATTATTTTTGAGGAAAAAAAGAAATGATAATTTTGGATCCTGATTCAGTTATACACTGTGTTAGTTATCATTCCTGGGTATAATATTAAAATTTGATAAGCCTGCTATAAGAAGCAATATAGTTTTAGTGATTGGAGAAATGGACTTGAACCCAAGAAGACCTGGATTCAAGTCCTGCCTACACTTAATAGCTCTATAACCTTGAAAGGCTTCAGTTTCTTAATCTATAAAATGAGAAGATTGGACTTAGAAATTCTAAAGTCCTTTCTAGCACTAAATCTATTATTCTATGACCCATACCTTCATCAGTTGCTGTTGTTAAGCCATTTTAGTCACGTCCTATTCTTCCTGACACTATTTGGGGATTTCTTGGCAAAGATACTAGAGAAGTTTGCCATTTCCTAGTCCATCTCATTTTAGAGATGAGGAAAATGGGGCAAACAGGGTTAAATGACTTGTCCAGGGTTACACAGTAAGTGTCTGACCTTCATCAGAGTCAGAACAGGGCCAAGAACAGAATGGTGCAGCACTCCATAAAAGTTATTACTTTAAATTGACATTAATAAACATTCTGGTCTAATTTCAAAGCTAGAGGTGTCAAACTTTAAGCCATTACTAGCAAACTGCCTGTAAAACTGCCAAACATGGCCAGAACTAGATTAAGCTATAATTGGGAAATATGTAGCAAAGTAAATAAAAATATAGTACAACATAGATAATGTTAGTTTGTGGTTTTCTAAGTCAACATGTGGTTCACAGGAATCTGTTTCTATTTGGGTTTGACATTTCCACTCCACCCATACTGTCATTCAATTTTCATTTCTTTACTTTGTTCAGTCAGTGAACTTAAGTATCTTCATTAAGTGCCTTGTTGAAGCCTATATACTTTTTCCTTTGACCAATTTGCCCAGTACTTTAGTCAAAGAAGGAAGCAAGAGTAGTGTAGTCAATGTTAATGAACATATCTATTGGCTTTTTTAGGAATGACTGCCTCCCTTCTAAAAGCTTGCAAATTGTCTTTTGAACTTGGGATGGAAAATACTATCTGCATCCAGAGAGAGAACTATAGAGACTGAATATGGATCAAAGTATAGTATTTTCACCTTTTTGTTGTTGTTGTTGTTGTTGTTACTGCTATTTGTTTATTTTTCTTTCTTGTGTTTTTACCCCTTTGGTCTATTTTTATTGCACAATATGACAAATATGAAAATATATTTAAAAGGAACGCCCATATTTAACATATATCATATTGCTTGCTATCTTGGGGAAGAGAGGTGAAGAAGGAAGGGAAGGAGAAAAATTTGGAATGCATAGTCTTACAAAAATGAGTGTTGAAAACTATCTTTACATGTATTTGTAAAAAATAAATTACTATTTAGGGGAAAATATTGTGTCTTGAATCCTGGAATTTTACCAACAATCAATCCCAAATTCATTGATCAGTAGTTTAAATTATCCCATCTTTCCTCATTTAGAACCTTGGAACATCTATCCATACACATTGCCATAGCACCTTTTCTGCTCATTTCTGTTCTTCAGAGATCACTGACAGTGGTTCAGCAATTAAATCTCCAATTTTTGTCCATGGCATAGGACAATTTGTGGGGAATGACTGCAGAGATATACACCATACCTGAGCCCTGAGCGCTGCTGAACTAGATTAAAATGTAATTGGAAAAAAATGTAACAAAAATAAATGAAAATACAATAGAACATATATGATTTTCTAAATCATTATATGGACACAAGAATCCTTATGTACAATTCAGTTCCCTTCCCCCCATTTCTGTATGAGATTGACAACAAAATGAGGTGACTAAAAATCACTGAGGGCACTTAAGGGTTCTCTTACCAACTCTTTGCTTTCTGAGTCATAGGACAGAATTAGAAAGCAACTTATTTGACAACTAATCCAATTTTTTTTGTCTACTATGACAGTCTGAGAAGGAGAGTAAAGGAAATAAGTATTTATATTATATCTACTATGTACTAGCCACTCTGCTAAGTGCTTTTTACAGATATGATTTCATTTGATACTCACAACAACCCTGAGGTAAATATGATTATTATTCTCATTTTACAGTTGAGGAAACTGAGGCAAATATGGAGTTTAAATGGCTTGTTCAGGATGATATAGCTAATCTAGTGACTGCTGCTAGATTTGTATTTAGGTTTACCCATCTCCAAACCCAGAACTTTATTCATTGCGCTATTGGCTTTCTATACCATCTTGAACACCTGAAAATTTCCCAAATGAGTTTAACCACTTTCTTATTTTTCATTGTTCATTTCTCTCTGGAAACTGGGATTCTCTCCATTTTTAGAGGAGTAAATCAAGGTTCATAAAATGGAAACCACCAAGTTTCATAGAAAGATGATGATAATTTTGGCATTAAAACACAAGCTTACAACTGAGCATCAAGTGAGAGTATAAGACAGTCAAATGAAACTTGAAGCTGGGTCCGTATGGCAGAGGAATGTAGGAATTAGTTAAAATTTTATGCTGACTCCCCAAAGTGGTTTTAATCACATGACCACCACTCATCCAGGTCCTGGACACCTCTTATTTAGTCTAGTGTAATAACTGTCTGGTCTTATTGCTTCAAATCTCTCTCATCACCAATCCATCCTCTCCATATAAGTCTGAAGTGAATTTGCTAAAGCACATCTCTGCTCATGCTACTCCTTTCCTCAAACAGCAACATAGATTTTTATTGTCTGTGGATCTAACACAAACCCTTCTGTTTGATAATTAAAGCCTGTCATAATCTGCCTCTAGTCAGTTTTTCCAAGCATATTGCACATTATTTCATGCATGCATTCTACTTTGGAGCCAAACCGGCGAATTTGCTGGCCTGGCACATGTCATTCCATTTCCTGTGGAATGTGGAATTCTTTGTCTCACCTCTACCTCTTAAAATTCCGAATTTTCTTCAAAAGTCAGCTTTTGCTGATTTTTTTTTTCCTGAAGTTTTTTCCTGATTCTGCTCTAATTGTCCATGCCCCACCCTGAAATCATTTTGGATCTACTTTGTATATATGTCATCCTGGCCCACTCTATAGCTTCCCTTGCTGCTGTTTCTTACACTCTCTGAATCCAATCACCAGGGACTATTTGTGGGAGGGGCTAGGCCCCTGAACTCTGCCCTCCCTGGGACCACCAGAAATCTGCAAAGTTTCCCTATCTCTATAACTTCCAAGATAGTAATTTCCTTTTTTCACCATTACTTCCTTCTATGTGTCATCTTCATCAGTAGAATATAAACTCTTTAGCAAGGACAATGGATAGATCATTGGCCCTGAAGTGAGGAGGATCTGAGTTCAAATCTAATGTCAACTACTTACTAGCTATATAACTCTGGGCAAGTTACTTAACCCCAATTCCTCAAAAAATTTAATAATAAGCACAATTTTATTTTTGTTTCTATATCCCCAATAGCTAGTGTAGTGTCTGCCACACAATCAACACATTAAGTATTTGTTGAAGGAGTTACTAAGGAAGAAAGGAAGCCAGTATAGTGCAGTAGAAAGACCACCAGTCTGAGTTCAAATCTTTACTCTGTTACTAAGTATATAACTGGACAATTCTCTTCATTGCTTCAAGGTCTTTATTTCCTCATTTCTAAAATGAAATCTCTGAATTATCTGATCTCTAAAGTCCTTTCCAAGTCTAAAGCCTATGTCCTTTTTGATTCCATCCATCATGACCCTCACTGACTTAGATCTTCCTTCTCCTTCCACTCTCCCTAGTGTTGATGTATTAAAACATCTTAGATGCTCTCTAAAGCTCCTTCTGGGTTCCAGTTTATGATTCTATGCTGAACAAGCAGTAGCTTGAGTTCAAGAATATGTCAAATTACAGAATCATGATCATATTTCCATATTCCATGAGTGGTCCTAGAAGACAAACTATATTATGTGAATAATAAGCAGTGAGCAAGGCAGGGGCATGAGATGGTAACTCACTTTAGTCTATGTGGCCTGTCCCACAATCTCATCAATTAAATCTGGTACCCTTGGTTTAGTATTGGCTTGCTCCAGTGAGACCACTGCTAATTCCCAGCAGACAACATCTCAAGGGCCATGGCTACTTCTACTAGATCGACTTAGCAGATTCTTTCAAAAAATGGGGAAGACTATTCTTCCTGCTCCTGGTGATTACATCTGGTTTTTATTTTCAAATTTAGCTGTGACGAATATTACTACAAGAGCAGGGAAAACCCAGAGCACATCCCTCCTGCAGAGAATGGTCATTTCATCACTTCCCGCCTGGCTTGCCTGATGGATTGCATTTGACATTCAGAGTTCATTAGCTAAAGGAATCATTTACAAATGAGTCGTGGAGAAGGTAAGTTACAAAAGGGATTTCACTTTTGTCTCAGTAACAACCTTGGGTTCGTAAGATGAGACCGCCAAGGAAGGGTCTGAACCCTGGTTCCTATGCCCTTTCCCTTTTGCTTCACAGCAGAGCATTGTCTGTCTACTATTGCTATGACACCATCTTCACAGGCCTTTTAGAACTAGACAGGATTTTGGATATCATTCAGCCACACGGTCAGAAGATGTTATGCTGCAAATAAACTTGGAGAGCGTTGATCAGAGGCTCATAATCTAGGACCAGGAACACGTATTAAACAATATTTTGATAACTATATTTTAGTATGATTTGTTTTTATTCTAATTGTATTTATTTTATTTTACATATTTTAAAACATTATTTTTAGAAGGAAATTCAGAAGACTTCACTAGATTGTCAAAAGGATCCATGACACAAAAAAGCTAAAAACCAATCTAATCTAACCACTTAATTTTACCAATGAACTCAGGGAGGTCTGAGTTTAAATGTGATCCAGGATATTTATTAACTGTGTGATTCTGGGCAAGTAAATTAATCTGTTTGCCTCAGTTTTCTTAAATGTAAAAATGGGGAAAATGACTATATTTACTTCTCAGGATTTACTTGTGAGGATTAAATATATTGTTAAAAAGTGTTTTCATGCAATAGAGCACTAATGAATTGAACCAACTACACCCAGCAAAAGAATTGTAGGAGATGACTATGAACCGCTACATAGAATTCCCAATCCCTCTATTTTTGTCCGCCTGCATTTTTTATTTTCTTCACAGGTTAATTGTATACTATTTCAAAGTTGAATTCTTTTTGTACAGCAAAATAACTTTATGTATGTGTATATATATATATATATATATATATATATATATATATATATACTTTAACATATTTAACATGTATTCGTCAATCTACAATCTAGGGGAGGGAGTGGGGGGAAGGAGGGGAAAAATTTGAACAAAAGGTTTTGCAATTGTCAATGCTATAAAATTACCCATGCATATAACTTGTAAATAAAATGCTATAATTAAAAATAAATAAATAAACTGTTTTAATGCAATGTTTGTACATAATAGGGGCTCCAATGGCTTGCCAAACTTTGTATGATTTGCTAGGTATTGGGTCTTGAACTCTCCTCTCTGATTACTAAGAAGCAGAGGTGGAGACAGAGTGAATTCCAGGTATGTGAATGCTCAAAGAGGAGTAATCTATATCTAGACTAAAAAAGTAGATTGGAGTGAGGTTGTAGAGGGCTTTTAATGTCAAACAGAGGTGCAAACACTTATTTGCTCCCAGAGGTAATAGGGAAGCACTGGAATTTATTGAGTAGAAGAGTGATACAATCTTGTTTGGGATTTAGGAAAATCACTTTGGCAGATGTATGGAGGATAGACTCTAGAGGGGAGAGACTTGACGAAGAGGGACCAATTGGAAGCTATTGTAGAAAGACTCTAAAGCAGGACTGTGATTGAATAAAGAGTTTCACATGTGGGAAGGGTTGCACATACATGCATAAGACATGATACCTAAGATGAAATATATGAAAATGATTTGGAAACTGTGATGAATATTCAAATGTGAGCAATTATTATTATTATCATTATTATTTTTTGCTGAGGCATTTGGGACTGACTTGCCCAGGGTCACACAGCTAGGAAATGTTAAGTGTCTGAGGCCAAATTTGAACTCAGATCCTCCTGATTTCAGGGCTGGTGCTCTATTCACTGAGTCACCTAGGTGCCCCAGTGAGCAATTATTATTGATGTCGCTATTGCAAAAGATTGTTCTACCAACTATTGGGCAAAGCCAGGACTCTAGGCCAACGGAACTGTGGTCATTATTCTTTTCATCTCTCCATTTTGAACTGCCTGGAAGCTTCAAGATTTGTGAAAGTCCAATTCAATTCACTCAACATTATTAAGTATCTACTTTGTGCTGGGCACTGTGCTAAATGCTGGAAATATAAATAAGAAAAAGATTAACATTCCCTGTCCTCAAGAAGCTTACATTCTAATAAGGGAAAAGAACACATAAAAAAAAGTTGAAGAGGGAGGGACAGGACAGACATTATAACCAGAGGATATAGTGTTTTGTGGAGTGGAACCAGGCAGAGATTGTGAAGGAAAATGAAGTAACATGGAAGATTGTTTATCACCAATGGAGGCAATTGATAAGGAGATGGGTAGAGGAGAAGAGGTGCACAGAGGAAATCTCTAGGATGCTATTGTGCCATGGGCATCCATAGTTTTCCTCAAGTTCAGGGACTCTAGGTCCTACAGAGAGTAAAGCTACATTCGACTTACTGAAGTGAAAATTCCTTAGGTTTCTGTCACTTTAATGTCATAGAATGCTTTTTCACAATGACATCTAGGACCGTTAGAATGGGGATAGTTTTGCAGGGTTTATTAAACTTTCTTTGTATGGACAGATTTGGCTTTTGGTAAGCTCTCTCCAAAGCAGCTCTTGCCTCTTTCCCTTTTAAAGGATAAATGCGGGTCAGACTGCAGGACTCATGTGTTTTCCCATACACAAACCTGTGTCAGATTGCAAAACAGGAGTTAAAATTTGCATTAGTTTGCAAGCAGAGGTGGGGCACCTTAAATGATTTCTAACAAAGATCTGCTGTCCAGTGAAAAGCAAATACCCAGAGACCCTTTGGGTTACTTGTAATCCTAATAACAAGAATACATTAGGAATTACTTTTGGGTTAGTTTCACAAATTCTTAACATTTCCTATGGAACAAAATTCAATAAAGTGCTGGACATGTATCTCTTATTGCCTGGTTTTGTTGCCAGTGATTGTAACTTAATGATCATGCAGTGGAGAATGCAGGTGGCTTATCACTTTCCTCAAGTTTGCTTGATTTACCATTTTTCCTTTGGCAAATGTGCTATTTAGAGATAAGTTTATTAAGACATAAGTCCAAAATTTTGTGCAAAATATTTGATGTGACCATTTAGAATTATGTATACATTTCAATCAAAATGCCATTTGAAATAAACTTAAATTTGAACACACATATAAATGCCATCAAGAGAGAGAAGTTGAAATTGATGGCAGATGGAAAATACATGGATGAGAAAAGAGAAATCTTGACAAAGACACACAAAAAAGTAAACACATACTTGAAATGTGTGACCTTCCATTGATGTCAACAGTCCAAAGTTACCAATCTCTATTCATTGACATTTTGGAAAAAAGAGAAGTAAAAGAAGCCTGGTAGAGCAGAAGTCTTTGATTCCATTTGGCCAGAGATAGCTTTTTTTCCCCCCTGTGGATAGAAGTTGATGAATGCTAGAATGTCTTGGAGGTTTAGCAGGGTAATATTAACAACTTACACTTGCTTAGCACATTACAGTTTATCAAAGATGACTTTAGCCTTTAGACTTTAGCCACATCATCAGCTGATTATGTACTCATGATCATTCTGTAGAATAGGTAGGGTGGATAATATTATTATTGCCACTTTACAGAATAGAAAATTGAGGTTGATAAAAATGAAATGGCTTGTTAGTAGTAAGTAGCAAAGGCTGAGATTTAAACCACGTTTTCTGACTCTGTGTTCAATGGTATGGCCCACTCCAATTATCAGACCCTGGAGCCCTCCCAGAATGATGGAGGAGACTACAACAAGGAGAAATCAATGAGGCAGTAACTGCATTTGAGGCAGTTAGTGGTAAAAATGGATAGAAAAAAAAGACCTGAGCTAAAATTTAGATATAGGTAGTGATATGACCCTGGACAAGTTACTTAATTTCTATTTCCCTCAATTTACTCAACTGTAAAATGGGGATGATGAGTACCAATTTCTCTGAATTGTTGTGGTTTAAATGAGATATTTATTTAAAACAACAACAACAACAACAACAACAAACCTCAAACAAACCAAAAAAATAAAGTACTTGATACATTCTTGGCATGTAACAGGTATTATGTAAATACTTATTTCCTTTCCTTCCTTGCAGAGCCTTCCTGGATATAGTATTAGAGATAAATACTTGTCAGTTGATAAATTATTTTCAGTGTGCATTTCCATATAATTTTAACTCATTTCCTAAATCTTTATTGAGGCACTTTGGGAGAGACAGAAAAGCATAAGATATGGTGACTACCTTAAAGGAGCTTATAATAAAGTAGGGAGACAGTAAAAGAAATTAAATGGTAACAAAATGTTGTATTACTATGTACTCAAGTTATAATTAGCCAGAGTGACCTCAGCGGATTGTGGTCATCAGAGAAGGCTCTCTGGGAAAGGTGAGACTTCAGAAAGCTTGAAGGATATGATTTGGGTAACAACAAAGTGAGGAAACAGAAGTGTTTTGTAAGGGAAAGAATACAGGTTTGGAGTCAGTGCTTGGATTTAAGTCTCTGGTGGTAAGTTGAGTAGTTCAGGGTAATGTCATTCAGTTCAGTTAAATTAAATAAACATTTATTAAGTGCCTACTATATACAGAAACACTATGCTGTTGCTAAACATGTAAAGCCCTTAAATGAAATATCTGTTCTCTTGAAAGAGCTTCCATTCTTCTGGGGGATACAGCATTATGCAAGGTAATTTGAAGAGAGAAGAAAATATGGACAACAGGGAGGATCAGTGGCATCTGAATTTAACCTTGAATGCCTGGATTCTGAAAGGCAAGGATGAGGAGGGAATTTATTTCTAGGTATGACAGGTAGTAGTATAAATGGACAAAGGCAATAGAAAACAATAAAAATTAACAGCTAGAATTACAAATGTGAGGCAGCTAGATGGTTCAGTGAATTTCTGGGCCTACTAGAGTCAAGAAATCATGAATTTAAATCAGACCCTAGACAAGTCACTTAATTTCTGTCAGCTTCAGTTTCTTTATTTGTATCAGTACTGTATCAGTATCCTTATCTGACCTACTTAACAGAGGATCAAATAAGATAGTATTTGTATAGAACTTTGAAAACCTTAATTCCTCTCTAAGTGTTACTACCATTATCTCATTTGATGTTCACAACAATCTTGGGAGACAGACATTCTTGTATAGATATAATGTCAATTTGGAGAAAGAAGTAGCAGTCCAGATTGGCTGGTACACAGAGTCCGGAAGGAAAGTGATGTGAAATACAGGTGAAAAAGTAGGTTGGAACTGAATGTGTGTGAGGGGGTTGGGATCTTAAATGTCAGGTTAAAAGGTTTATATTTTATCCTAGAAGCAATAAGGTACCACTGAAAGTCACAACAGAATGATTGGGTAAGATCTGTGTTTGAGAACAATAATTTTGGCAGCTGTGTGGAGAATGGATTGGAATAAGAAAAGCCTGGAATCCTGGAAACTACAAAAAAGTTATAGTCCATGAATTGGGATTTTCCTTCCCAAGTCTGTTGGAATTGCCTTGGATGCCATTGTTGAGAAGAATCAAGTCCATCTGATCATCACATTATGTTGTTATTACTGTGTACAATGTTCTTTTTGCTCTGCTCATTTCACTTAGCATCAGTTCATATCAGTCTTTCCAGGCTTTTCTGAAACCAGCCTACTCAACATTTCCTCTAGAACAATAATATTCCACTATTCACATACCGTAACTTATTCAGCCATTCTACAACTTATAGGTATCCAGTCAATTTCCAGTTCCCTGCCTCTACAAAAAGGCCTGCTACAAACATTTTTGCCCATATGGGTCCTTTCTCTCTTTAATGTTTTCTTTAGCAGTACTGATGGATCAAAGTGTATGCACAGGTATGCCCTTTGGACATAGTTCCAAATTGCTCTCCAGAATGATGGGATCATTTCACAACTCCACCAACAATGCATCAGTGTCCCAGTTTTCTCACATTCCCTCCAACATTATTCATTATCTTGTCCTCTCATTTTAGCAATCTAAAAGGTGTGAAGCAGTACCTCAGAGTCATTTTAGTTTGCATTTCTCTAATCAATAGTAATTTAGAAACTTGCACTTTTTCTAAGGCAGTAATCATGAATAACCCACAAGATGCAACACACAAAATGAAGCTGATAATGCATAAAGCATTTTTTCAATAAAATTGATTTCAGATAATATTCACTTTTCAAAGCACATGAAATATACATTACCAAAGAAACTATACAGCAAATAAAATTCTTAAACTAATTTTTAAAAAGCCTGAATCTTACCTTGCAATTTGTCAGATGGAGGTATGAGGGAGTTGTACTGTATACTACAGCTGCTATTAACCTCTCTACCTTAGCTGCCCTCTGAAAACTAAGGGAGAGATTGCTGGGACATCAACTGTTCAGTCTTCTCTGACAGCACCTGAGATGTTCAATTCCATGTACTCCTCTTCTCTCCCCTACATCTCCTTTTAAAAAGTGCTTCAGTAGTTTTGGAAGCAGAACTAGTGCTTACCAAGACCTTCCCCTGGGAGAGTGCCCTTCTTCTGGCTAAGCACCCCACCCCAAAAGAGCGCTTTCCCCTCCTGGCTGAGCACCCCACCCCATAAAGTTATATGTCCCTCTTTGTCTCCCTTTGAGCATAGAAAAGTTTGGTTTTAGAATGAGCTGGAAGGAGCCTGAGATGGCAGCCCTTAACTACTTTCCTATTTGTCCAGAAGATACTTAGACTGGTGCAATTTCAACATCACCTCCAACAGTCTGTCTGTACTATGCTTACCCATGAATGTACATGGTTGTCAACTTGAAAGTAAAAATAAGATTAATAATCACATAAATTCTTAAAGTCTCAAAACTTAAACATTTGGTTATTGAAGATTGACTCTATAGATTTAGGAAACATCTAGATAGAGATGACTTATTTTTTCCAGACTCAGTTTCCTCCTTTGTAGATTGGAGATAACAAAACTTGTATTATTGTCTTCAGGTGGCTTTGAAAACTTGAAAATGCTATAGAAATGTGAGTTATTATTTCATTTTAGAAGTGGCGAACAGAAGTTAGCAATTTCTTTCCCCATAATTTAACAATTCCTGAAATTCCATCTCTTTCTCCTTGATTAGATAAAAATGGATGCTTTCTCTTTGTCAATACAGTTATGAAATTGACTCTTGTTTCTGCTCCTAAATTACATTTTTTTTTTTGCTTTTATTCTATATGTAGTAGCTTAAAAACCTTTACATTCTATACCAAAGGTGCTAAATGGGTCAGTGGATAGAGCACTGGTTTTAGAGTCAGAAAGTCCTGAATTCAAATCCAACCCTCCACTTGCATATTTATCTTGCAAATTTATCACTTTATCTCTGTTTACCTGAATCTCAAGCTTTCTCCATAGCTCATTTTGAGCTCCATCTCCTATGTCAGGTCTCTCCTAATTTCCTCCCTCCAGACTATCTATTATTTATCTTTGTGCACATTATTTGCTACAACAGACTGTAATCTCCTTGAAGGAGAGGCTGTTTCATTTTTGTATTTGCATCCCAACTCTTTGCATAATGTCTTCACTAAGCAGGCACTTAATAAATGCTTACCAGTCATTTAATTGACCATTGAGCTCTCCAAATTCCAATCTATGTTCTTTTTCTGTAGTTCTGATCACCATCTTTTGTTGTTGTTATTGTTTATTCATTTTCTGTCATGTCCAGCTCTTCATGATTCCATTTGGGGTTTTCTTGGCAGAAATGCTGGAGGGATTTGCGATTTCTTTCTCCAGCTCATTTACAGATGAGGAAACTGAGGCAAATAGGATTAAGTGAATTGCCCAAGGCTAAATAACTAGTAACTATCTTAGGCCAGATTTGAACTGAAAAGATGAGTCTTATGCACTCCAAGCTTAGCATTTAATCCAAACCATGTACCATTTAGCTGGCTAACATATATATAGACAAAGTAAACAAAGATTTCCATTTACCCCACACTGATTCCTCCTTCTTCAAAAATTTTTTCCTTTTCAGGTTTTTTTTTTTCTTTTTTATTTGGTGCTTACTATACATGGCCTGGTATTTTTTTTCTTTTTTCTTTTTCTTTTTGCTATTTCCCCTCCCCCCCCCATGTGTCTCACTTCTCCCCAACTCAATTATAAATTCTATTGGCAGGAAAAATGTCTTATAGTACTTCCTGTCCTGTGGAACAGTGATGTCAAACATAAAGCTATGTTGTTCTATAGAATAGAATAAAATAAAATAGAAATAGAATAATTAAGCTATGCAGAAGGATCCCTGCGGTCACATCTATTGATTTAGAAAACCATATATTAGCATTATCTATGTTCTATTGTATTTATCATCTCTCCCTATGTTAAACTTTGATAAAAATGTATTGATCATGAGCTGGTCTCAGAGTCAAGAAGTCTTGGACACAAATCTGCCATATATATTAACTGCATAATATAGAGAAAGTTACTTAATCCCTTTGGAGCCTTAGTTTTCTCATTTGAAAAATAGGAATGAGAGACAATGTGGTGTAGTAGGTAGAGAACTGGAGTTTGAGTTAGAAAGAGCCAGGTTAAATCCTGCCTGTGACACAGTTTGGATGTATGATGGCCAGTAAGTCTCTTAACTTCTCAGTGAGTCAGACAACTAGCTAAGAACATTATTTGCAGAATAGGTGCTGATCTGTGATACTAGGGGAAATTCCTGACCAAGAACTAAGTATAACCAAAAAAAAAAAAATAGATCCAGGAAATTAAAAAAAAAAGGAAATTAATAGCATCTACCTCCCAGGAATTTTGTTAAGGATGAAATGAGATAAAGTGCTCTGAAAATCTTCAAGCAGTAGTTATTATTATATAAATATAAGCTATTATGATGGTGATCATTTAAATTTAATTAAACCACTTGTTGTCCCTTAATAGAAACAGTTTTTCTTGTACTATCTTTTTAAAATTTCATCATCATTTCTTTTTTTTTTTCTGCTGAGGCAATTGGGGTTGAGTGACTTGCCCAGTGTCACATACCTAGGAAGTATTAAGGATCTGAGGTTGCACTTGAACTCAGGTCTTCCTGACTTCAGAGTTGGTGCTTTATCCACTGCACCACTTAGCTGCTCCATCTTCTTTAAATTTCAGTAACAAGTGACAAAACCAAAATCTTTCCATTGGAACCAATCACTATCCCAATTTTCTGGTTACCCAATATATACCCTTCCCTCACCTTTCCCTTTCTCCTGCAAAAATACACCTCCAAACAAAGCCAAACCACGGGAGCAGCTTGCTACTGAGAATGTCAGCAAAGGCAATATTTCAGCACAAGGTGTTTCAGGTCAACAGCTTCCTTAGTCAAGATGACAAAAGTATTTATTACAGGAAATCCCTGGCAAGAAGGATATATGCCGATTACAGACAGCTATAAAGTAAAAATGTTGCCTGAAGCTGTGTTCTTCTAAAGGCGTCTCTCTGTGAGTGTCTAGCTGAGGAAACATTAGCATACCTGTAGGGGGCTAGAATTGACTCTTCTGATTAGAAAATGGTGAACAATATACACTCTATGTTTGCTCTGGACTTGAGGGAGATACATATATGTATTGATCAGTGATTCATAATAATGACCAATGTAAACTGTCAGTGAGACTCTGCCATTTTCTTGATGGATGAGGTTACCATATATTCTACACACACATACACATGTACAGCTATCTGATCTTTAAAAAATATATGCAACTTGAAAATGCTTCAGATTTAAACTTGAATACTTTAGATTTTAGCGACAAAGAGAAAGCAAGGACCAATCAATAAGCGCTTGTGTGCTCCACTGACACATACCTAACATAAAGGAATCTAAAGGATAGCCCCCAGCATGTTATGTGGATTCTCTGTGCAGATTTATTTGATTCTTGTCACCAAGGAGAATCAGAGCTATGATTTGCATTGTTGAAAGGAGTATGTACAGTGGGGTAGATCATGTCAAAATAAGAGATGTTTCCATTTTAAAAAAATGATCAAGGAATTTTCTTTTGGTATGAGATATGGCTTCAATTCATGTGGTACAATCAATTTCCTAGAATAGGTTTCCCTCTGAGCTGTACTCTCATACCTCTATAGGATCTGACATAAAGCTATATCACATATCAGTGAATGATGTGCTTTTTGTCCACTCTGGGAAGTTTTCTTGATGGCAAACTCAAATAGAAACAAGGGGAATTAAATCATACAGAATCATCTCTGTGAGCCAAATATTGACTTAGAAATCACATCTTAGCATTATCTATGTTGCAATTTTTAATTTTGAAAAATATGTCCCAATTATACTTTGATCTGCATCAGGCTGAGCTAGGGAATGTTGAGGGCTTTAGGCTTCATGTTTGACATCTCTGATTTAGTTTTCATTTTTTAGAGATAAAGAAAACAAGATTTTGAGAAGTTACCACACTTGATCAAGACCCCACACTCAATGGTAGAGCATATATCAGTTTAGTTATCTTACTATTATATCTCCTTTATCTTATATACTTTCCTCCCACTCTTCCTCCCCCTCTCTCTTCCTTCCTCCTTTTTTTCCCATCTGCTTTCTCATTCCTTGCATTTCCCTTTCTCTTTCCCTCTTTCCTTCCCTCCCTCTCACCTATACCACAACACAAATATGATATTTGTATATGTGCATTTTGGGCTAAATCTATGATTTCTATGACATCTGCATCTAGAGAGAGAATTATGGAGACTGAGTATGGATTGAAGCATAGTATTTTCACTTTGTTGTTGTTTCTTTCTTTCTTTCTCATGTTTTTTCACTTTTGGTCCGAGTTTTTTTGGTACAACATGACAAATATGGAAATATATTTAAAAGAATTGTACATATTAAACTTATATCAGATTTCTTGCTGTCTTGGGGA
The DNA here is from genome assembly GCF_048593235.1 of Sminthopsis crassicaudata. NCBI lineage: Eukaryota > Metazoa > Chordata > Mammalia > Dasyuromorphia > Dasyuridae > Sminthopsis > Sminthopsis crassicaudata. Next base: position 594,749,423 of record NC_133618.1, read on the forward strand.
GGGAAAGTTAAGGAAGGGAGGAAGAAAAAGTGGGACACAAAGTCTTACAAAAATGTTGAAAATTATCTTTATATATATTTAGAAAAATAAAATATTATTGAAAATTAAAAAAAAATAAACCTATGATTTCTTCATATATGTTCCTTCCAAAATGGAAATGCTTTTTGCTGATGCAAGACTACCAATCCTTCTACTATTAATAGACTTAGGAGTCTGAGTACTTTCCATGTTCATGCAGTCAGTATCATAGGCAAGACTTGAACCTCTCTATTCCCAACCCTTAGACTGGCCTCTCTATCCATTACATCACTTTCCTGGCCAAACCTTATACAAAAACTGCAAATCCAGAAGGCTTTGGAAGTTATAGAGTAAAATTTCTACAGGAAATTGCTTGACTTAACCACCTCAGTAAAACTGAAGCCCCAGTTTTCTTTTTATTTTCTTTTTATTGATTTATTAGCTTTTTAAAATATTTCTATAGCACTCTGGACATTTTACAACCTTTCTATTGATTGTCTCATATGATCCTCACAACACTACTTTGATATAGGAAGGAGAAGTGAAATTAGCTGTAGTAAATAGAATGTTGGACCTGGAATTAGGAAGACCCAAATTCAAATCCCGATGCAGATATTTAATAGAAGTGTCACCTGGGTAAAGCTTTCGGTTTTCTCATCTATGAAGCAGTCATAATAGCATACCTACTTCCCAGGGTTGTTGTGAGAATCAAAAATATAATATACTTTGCAAACCTTCAAGTGCTCTGTAAATGATAGATGAAAACAGCAAAATTCAGGAATATAAAGAAGAAAAGAAGGGAAGGAAAGAAGATTTGTATAGTTTAGAGTATAAAGGGAAAAAGAAAAAGAAAGGTGAGAAGGAAGAAAGATTGTGAATCTCATTGAATATCAACCATATTACTTCTTAAATTATTGATCATATATAATACAAAAATATATATTTAAAATATTTTAAATTATAATACTACATGACAATATAATTGAGTTGTTTGTATGCATATATACATATACATATAGTGTATATATATATATATATATATATATATATATATATATATATATATAAAGTGTCTTAAAAAGTTGATGTTCTGGAATCCAGAATTATTCCTTGTCAAATAAGAAGAGTTTTTTTTTTTTTTTTTTTTTGGTGAGTACATTAAAGATATAGATTCCTAATTTTATTAAATGAATGAATGAGGACTTATGGTTTTCCCCAAAATGGGCTAGTGACCCACACTCCTCCGTCGTAAGCTCCAATTGTAAAATGTCAATGACATCTGATTCCTGAGCTGTGAAAAGTAGTTGCTGCTGAAGCTAAACATGAGTAATAGTGTCAAAACAGGTGATGGCCCCTTCCATGCAGAAAAACACAGCCAGGAGGCCCTGGGGCTTTCTCCTCCCTGTGGAAATTGGAGATATTTGGTACAGCTCACATTTCCAGTCGTTTCAACAACATTTCTACAGGGAGCTGCCATGGAGACACCTGGGGGCCAGAGAGCATTTTCTACAAATGCTCTGGCTAAGTGCTGATCATGTTGCTGCCTATGGGGTCAGCCTAGTAGGAGAAGTTCCCCTCCCTCCACACACACACACCTGAAACTGACCTGTTGTATATTTTAAGGCTAGAATTGGCAGTGGGAGAAGGAGGAGGAGAAATGGGGGGAGAGAAGGGGAGAGACAGGAAGAATGGGGAAAGAAGGAAGACCTTGCTACCATAGCTACGAGCATCTCTTTCAGGACCACCTGGTAGACCAGAAGAGCTAATTATGGGTTATTCTTTGATCTTTTCTGCCTCCACTGACTAGCCTTTGCCCGAGCTGACTTTTCCAAAAAATTGTGGCTCCTAAAGAGTGCTATGGAGTCGTCAGATTTATACTTGCAGGACATTGAGCATCTGGTCAAGGGAATGTGGAATTTGGGGGATCATTTGTTTTTAAATGCCCCTTCTACTCTGAAATGTATTTCTATTTTTATTCTAAACAGTAACTGTAAAGAGTATTTAAACATAATTACAAAATTAAAAAAAGTGATAAACTTGCAAATTCTGTTATTTAAAGCATTTTTCTACCAATGGATCTACAATTTATTGATGTGAACATGCCCTTCACCAGCCCAAATGCTTTCTCAATCTGTATGATCTTTGTCCCTGTTGATCCAAGGACTTTCTACAGGGGAACCTTCCAAAGTGCTGAACATTACCTCTAGGTCTTTTTCTATTTCTTTGGTACTATTGGAGCACTCAGACTGTCCATCTGCTCTCTTGTTTTTGTCATATGGCTGGCCCAACTCATTTTCCTTAATGTTATACCACTTCATAGTTATAAGTTGCCATTGAAAATATGCTGAAACATATTTGTACTTCTCATATGTGTCTCTTCATTATCCGCTGAATGACTTGAAACTTTATTTCTTAGGAAATTATAGTGTTCCATGATTTGTAACCATATAGCATCTTTTGTAGACATATTGAGCTGAAAAGATAAGTCAGTAAAATAGGCACCTTGGGATAGCTAAAAGTAAGGAGCATTCCTAAATAGAATCAGCTCATTTCCCTCTGATTTAATTTTGATCCTAATTCATTGTCCATCTATAACACCAGTACTAAATGTATTATATGTACTAATTTAATAAATCAATGTACGACCCATACAATTGCATGCTTGGACAATATGCATTTTTAATCCATTGAGTTTTTCCTATGTGAATTATTAGACCATTATCTTTTGAATGATTATGGACCTTGTTGAAGATCATTTATTTATTTTGCTAAAGCAATTGGGGTTAAGTGACTTGTCCAGGGTCACACAGCTAGGAAGTATTAAGTATCTAAGGCCAGATTTGAAGTTAGATCTTCCTAACTTCAGGGCTGGTGCTCTATCCACTGTGCCACCTAGCTGCCCCTCTTCCCCTCCAATTGAAGATTATTAACAGTATATCCTCATACAATAGCAAACAAAATAAAACAGTGGAAGCAAAACCAAATCTATAGCAAACTTGTTATGGGTCTCAAATAATTTGTCTTCTTAAGATTAGAGAAATGATTATTTATCTTGTATATTTAATAGTTAATTGTTGAATCAGGCCAAGGTTTTCCGCTTTTTTATTTCTTTATTCAAAAATCAGGCAGACTTTGAAGTGCAGGGCTGATTCTGAGAGGAAAACTCAGATCTGTTCAGAAAGTATTCTTAGGTGAATTTGTGGATCCCAACTTTGGGAAATGTGGGTTCTACCTTTTTCCAGACAGATGAAATTAATATAGGCACATCTCTTTGACCAAAAAAAAATACCATCTGAATGATCAGAGTCACATAACCCAGCCCTTCATTACAATAGCTCAAGTTCTTATTATAATATTCATTCTCTTATAAATTGTTAAATATTTTTTACCTTCAGGAACACTCATTCTTCCAAGGGTATATAAGTTTTGAGTGGATTCTATGATTTGTGTTTGGCCTAAGAGTCAAATGACAATTCTTTTAATAATATGCAATTATTAGTAATAAACATGATTAATTAACCCAAAACTATATCTCTTTAATTTTTTTATGGGTCATAGGACATTTATAGATGCAACTGATAGGACAAGAAATGTTTAAAAATGGAAAAATTGTTCTCATTTCCATAATTATACATATAATTATAATAATTTCCATCATCAATGAAAGAGGAACCTTGATATTTGGACATTAAGTTCTAAAATGTACCAGGCAAAGAAGTGAAATGACATTTAGGAATATGAAGCTGAGAAAAGTGCTTGGACCAGACCAATTACACACAGAACAATTCTGTGCTAGGGATGAAGTAATCTTGAAAGCATTGAGAAAGTTTGCTTTATAAGGTTTTTCTGGCACTGGAATTGTTTTTTAATGGAACAAATCAGAGACAATATTAATCCTCCCAAAAGGTATTGAAGACAATGTTGACCTAAATTATCATCTTTCCAATATCTTTATGAGAATGATGTACATGTGTATAGCACCTAAGGGCACTTCCATTTAGTAAAGAAATTGCAGAGAAAGATATTGATTGTTAAAGAAACTCTGTGAGACCACAGTGCATTGATCTTTAATTATTATATGTAGGACATAATTAATTCAAAGCAAAGCAATTTAAAGAGTAGCATAGTAACCCCAACCCCTCTTAATTCTACTACCTAATTCTAATCCTTCCATGAATTATTTCCTATTTATCTTGTATATATCTGTATATCATCTTCCCATTGCATTGTACATATCTGTTTGTGTATCATTTTTCTATTTCTTTGTATATATCTGTTTGTATATCATCTTCCCATTGCATTGTATGTACCTCTTTGTATATCATCTTCCCATTAGATGGTAAGCTTCTTGAAGGCAGGAACTGTCTTTTTGGCACTTTTTTTGGTGTCCCAGGCACTTAGTACATTGATTGTCACATAGTAGGCACTTAATATTTATTAAGAAAAGTAACAAAAAACATTCTCTCCTCTCCATATTTCTCCACATATATACATTTCTGCCTCTGAAGACACTACTAGACAGAGCTCTTTGTGGCTGGGGAGCTTCTCAGTATTTCTATATATTGTCTTCAGTTGCAGTCCTTTGCATAGCTTCCCAATAGGAAAGTGGGCTTGATTGTGCTCTTTTAATTCAAACTTCAGAATCTTTAAAAATTATAGTTTTTATTTTTATTTTTAAGAAAAAACAAACACTAAACATGGTTTCACAATCCTTGAAGGGGGAAAAAAAACCCTCCTTATTCTTTTTTCCCTCTTTATAGAGTGACATTTCCCTTAGAATCTTGGCTAGGAGAACTTTCATTTTTAGTAGGAAACTCAGCCCCAGGTGTTTACTTCTTTAGGACAAAGAGGTTAGACTCTTCTAGGTAAGAGAGTGTACCCTGAGGCTAAAGTCTGTCTTCTCTTTGGAATAAACTTTCTGGTTACTGGACTTGGGGTTCTTTGTTTACAATCTCACTGTGGCATAAGGTAAACATTCTGTTCCTCCTGATTTTAATCTCTGAAGGCTAGACTATATTTAGTTATTACTTACATAAGGGCTATTTACCCAATAAGAACAAAATGACTCTGAAGTTTGGGGTTCCCTAGTTTGGTTTTCTTCCCATGTAGATGAGTGGATAGAGAAAAGACAGAAAAACTTGTTCCCTAAAGTCAAGGAGCAAGGCAATTTTTTCTTCTATCTACTTGACTCCATTAATGTACTTTTATATATAAATTTGGCTCTTATTTCTTCTCTTCAGTGAAAAATGGATTGTCCCTACAAATCCCACGGAGCACATTGAGATGTCTATGGACCTACAAAACAGTGTACAAAAATGAACAAATATGCATTTTACATGACAACATAACTGAAACAGTTAAGTTTTGTATAAGACTCATGGAGGTACCTAATATATGATTTTCATATTGCATGTTCTTAGCTGTGGTTCATGTAACAACACAATACATTAGGGTAAATAATCACAGCACAAAAGAGAATTTTGCATACCAAAATACAGGTCCTATATAACACATAACACATAGCAATACATCCACAAAAATATATAGTAGACATCAGTATTAAACGTTTATTGGCATTTATACTTTTCATATATAGAGTATGAATTGGTAATGCTTTCCTTTGAATTATATTAGTCACAAATCTTATATTTTTAATAGACAATTTTGGCTAGTAAAACCTATTTTATTCTAGTGTAAGTGTTCTTTCTTGATTCAAGTGTCCAAAGTTATTCTGTGTATCCATATGAAAATGCCCTGAATAACAACTGCTATTTGGTACCATGTGTGGGATTAGTTGTGACTTGGATCAATCCTTTGTTGTATAGATAGCTCCAACTCTTCCCATTGGTTCAATGGTAGAGTGCCTCTTGGAGAATGAAGTCTGTGACCTTGAAGATTATGTCCTTATTTCTTGACTTGAATAACTATTTTTTCCATTTGTCAGCACAACAAAACATTTTCTACTTTTAACTTTACAGTGACTTCCTGTGATTATAAGTGGAATGGTTTTCTACAAATCTGGTGATGAGGTCAGACTCTGCATCTTTGAAACCTAAGGTAAACTCTGTCCCTAACTTGTTGAACATCCGCTTCTATTGAACCGAGTTTGCTTTTGCCTCTTAAGTGCATCCCACATGTGTGAGGTCATGCAATCCAAATTTATATACAAAAATAACTGTACCTTTTTATTTCCTCTCTGTTGGTAGTGTCCTTACATCAGACTGTTGTGACCTCTTAACTGTAGATGGAAGGGTCCTGTTTGTCATTCAGTTTTTCTCAGCAGGTTTTTCTATTAATTATTTTGGTAGCTCCCACATGAAAAGGTCATCTGGAACTAGTCAGAGTAGGGTTTTCCCAAGAGAGTTCACTTTTTTTTTCCAATTCTGGAATTATTCTCCAACCAATTACTCTCTAGATCAAACAATCATAATCAGGCTATTTTTATTCTAACTCAAGAAATTTCATGTGCCCTCAGATCTTGGTGGCATTTCATGCTTTCTTCCATATACTTGCTCCAGGAGTGGGCTGGTAAATATTTAATAACCAGCTCTCTGAAGAAAAAAAAACATTTTTAAATTTAACCTACATCATTAAAATTTTCTCTATCACTTTCTAAAACTTAGAAAAACAAAACAATAAATCGAGACCTGATTTGTAGTATTGCTTAATTTTGAGATGTAAAAATTCATACTTTAAACTTAACAATCAGCTCCAATGCATCATTGATTTCTTCCAGTTTGACCTCATCTGCTTCTTCAGGTTTTATAACTTCTTAATCAGTTTCCAAAGTTGACTAAGTACATGTGCCAACAAAATGAGTAGATTTTTCCCTTTTGTGCAGGAAGGTAGACTGTTTGAATTTAGAATATTCCTCAAAGGTCTTTCTCCTCCAACAAGGTCTATCTCATGTATGTCTAAATCATACAAGATTCTTTGGATGATGAAACAACAGAGAACTTAGATTACTGCATATGGAATGAATCATAAAACAAGGAGGTGTTTGTTCACTAAAGGTATTTGTTACTCTGTCATAGATAATCTTTTATACAAGATCCAAATGAAAAAAGGGATTTTCTGCATGTACTGAGATCTTCTAGGTATTTCTGATTGCAGGTGATACTATGTTGATTACATCCTGCTAGAACAAAAATTGTTTTAAAAAATGCATGTTAACTTTATCAAAGTAATAAATATTAACTATTTGCTCTTTCTAATTTCTTTTACCTTTTGTATACTTTCTCTCTTATCACCCTGGATTTCTTTTACTTTTATTTTACATAGATTTACCATATTCAACATGCACAACTGTGTCCTAAGTCTTTTTTTTTTTTTAAATCTGCATCACTTTATATATCCATCCCTATTTCTTTATATTCTTCTTATCTGTAATTTTATAGCATGATACTCTTCCATTATATTCACATTACCCAATTTGTTCAGTCATCCCTCAATCACTGAGAGTATCTTTAGTTGTTTATTCAGTTGTTTTTATCATTTGGGGGAGTATGATTAATAAAACATTTTATTCAGTTGTCTTGAAGCAATTAATTTTTGTAATTTTTTTGTACAGATAGCTATTTTCTCTTTCAGCAATCCTTAGGGCATAATTCTAGCAGTGGGATCACCACATGCAAAGCCATGAATAATTTTATAGCTTTTAGAGTTTGCCAAACCACTTTCCAAAAAAGTCACCACATTTCATAGTTCCATCAGCTCTGAATATGTGCCTGTCTCTTCCCAGCCTTACCAGCATTAACTTCTAGCAATCTTTTCAGTTTATTGGGTGAATGGCAGTGTCTTAGTTGTTTTAATCTGTATTTATTTGGTTATTAAAATGTTTGAACAAGTTTTATTTGGTTATTAATTATTTGTTTCTTCAAATAATTATTTATTCATATTATTTCACTGTTTATTCATTGGGGAATGATTACTGCATTAATTTTTTGTAGATTTTAAGTGTCAGATTTTTACTAGAAATATTTATTTTAAAGATTTTTTTGTTATCTTATTTCTTCTTTATTTTGTATGATTTTTTTGTTGTATAGAAATCTTTATTTTATTAAGATAATCAAAGAAATCCCAGATTTCTTTTAAAACAATCAATAAGAAACATTTAATAAGTTCTTAGTCAATTTTATAAGAATGAATTGCTTTGGTCACTAGAAATAAAAAAAAAAGAAAGAAATGATGGGCATATAGGGAACAACAGACTTGTAATTGGCCATAAGAATCCTATGTAACTCTGGGCCTGCATAGGAAATATTAGGCCAGTTGAGAGTTTCTTAGTCCAATGGTAGGCCTATCTGGTAGTGGAAGAGCTCCTGACAAATCAATAAGAGGAAATTAATTACAGAGTAACAGGGGGAGAAAGGAATTTTTCTTTCTCCTTCTTGCTCTCTCCCATATATAGTTGTTTCCTCTCCATCCTTCTAATTGATTCATTTTATAGTATATTTTAAGATCTTGTAAAGTTCTCTTCCTCCTTTTGAAAAAATCCTTGATGTTCTTATATATTTATTCTTCCATATAAAATTTTCAATTGTTTTATCTAATGCTATGAAGTAAGAACCTGGATTTTTGGTTCAGTATTGAATTATAGATTTCTATTAATTGGAATTGCTTTGTCACTTATGCTATATTACTCTATCCAGACTTGAATATTAGATATTGTTCCAATTCTTTAATTCTTTATTTCTGTTAACATTATTTTATTTTGTCATTATATAGGTTCTATGTTAAATAGGTTCTATTTTTTTGATAGTGCAATGCCCAAGAACTTGATAAATTTTTTGTCATTTTAAATGGCATTTCTTTTTTAAAGTAATTTTTTCTGGTTCATATATATTTTATTTTTATATATATATATATATATATATATATATATATATATATATATATATATACATACATATATATAATATATACTTTCCTTTAATCTCATGTTCTATGTGCAATGAAAGAAGATGTACATTTTCTCAATTATTTTCCAGAACCAAGGCTAGTCATTATCATTACATATTTTATTGTTCATTTTAATTGTTCTTTAGGATTACATTATTACAATTATTGTATATATTGTCTCCTGGTTTCATAGATTATACTTTTCATCAGTTCCTATGTATACTAATTTTTTTCTGAATTCTTTATATTTGTTTCTTCTTCAACAAATTTTCATTTCAATAATAATCCATTATAAATCTTTGTTTAATCATTCCTTGATCCATAGAATGGCTAGGTGGCTCATTGTATAGAGTATAGGACCAAGAGTCAGGAAAACTCACCTTCTTGCCTTCTTGAGTATCTGGTCTCAGATACTTAATTAGCTGTGTAATCTGGTCAAGTTATTCATCCCTGTTTGCCTCCATTTTTTATTCTGTAAAATGAGCTGGAGAAGGTAATGACCAATTACTTGCCAAGAAAATTTCAAATGGCATCATAAAGAGTCAGACATGACTGAATCACATCAACAATCAGTGGATACCTGTTTTTGTTGACAATTCCTTGATCATTTGTTTCTTATTTTACCTATTTTTTTTTTTTACAGGTGGATACTAACCTCAACCATTTCTTTGCTATTATAGGAATTTAGGTCATGTTGGCATCCTTTAAATTTTGGTGCCTTGGAAGCAATGATCAGTCACTCTGCCCAAGTTGTGGGTTGGTCAAATAGTAGGATCATAATATTCAAAATTGAAAAAGGTCTTAAAGATCTTCATTAACACTACTCCAATTTTTCATATAGTTCAATCTTAGATATCTCATAATACAAGTTGAACTATTATTCAAATCACCATCTTCTGACTCTAAATCTGGTGTTCTTTTCATGACAGTCATGTTTATTTAATTAGTTCCTAATACAGAAGACTCTAGAATCAGTTTAATATCCATACTATTTTTCTGGATAGTTCTATAGAGGAATAAAATGAGACACTTAGTCGTTCAATGATCAATAAAAGGAGATTTACTTAGGCACAATAAGAAAAGAATATTTAACAAGCATGAGCATTGAGGACACTTTCATTTGATTCAGGTGGGCTAAGTTCTCTTACCTAAGTTGTCAGTCATTCTGCACTAGCAGAATATTTGAGCACTTATAGCCACTCATGGATATTTTGCACACAGGTGACCAGGAAGTGATACCAGTGGCCTGAGTCTTTAGTCTTCTGAACTAATGGAGTCTTGCAGAAGGTTTTAATACCTTTTAGGGAAAATAAAAAACAAAAAGCAACAGGTTAACTTGCATTGGGGACGGGGTTAGAATATTGTTCTCTTGCCAAAGATACTGCTTTTGGTTTCACATGAATGCTTTTTTTGTGTTGAGGGGAAAAATCATTTTATTGCTATACTTTCTAATGTTTTCTTTATATAAGTGGGTTTTGTGTTTTATCAATCATTATGTTATTTTAGTAGTTTAAATATATGATTTATTATGATAGTTTTCTGAATATTTAATGTTCCTTTCATTTTTGGCATATTGATGTATTATATTTGCCAGAGAGAGGCAGTCATAGCATGGAAATGGGGAGTCAGCCTCTAAGTTAAGATAACCTGGGTTCAAGTCCTATCTCATTATGACTGAGCAACCTAGTATAAGTCATTTAAACTCTTGGTGTCCCCAGACAATGATCTAAAATGTTAAAAATGGAGCATAGTTACGCATAAGCATTTGCTACTGGGGAGCTCATTGAATTTATAGTTCTAGATACCCAAAAATCTGTTTGTCTTGGGGTGGGGAAGAGGAAAGAATATGGAACTCAAAACAAAAGAAAGATTGTTAAAAATAGTTTTTTCATGTGATTAGGGAAAAATAAAACATAAAAATGCCAATATTTTGGATCTAAATTAATTATATTGATTTCTAGTTTTCATTTTCAGCCCAATCTTTGTTAGATTTGAGCATTAGATTGATATAAACTCATAGAAATAAGTCAGAAGAATAACAATTTTTTCAAAAAGTTTTGCATGATATAGAAATTATTTATTATTTAAATATTTGATGAAATTTACTTATGAATCCATATGATTCTATTACCTTTTTACAAGGTCTTATTAATGACAGGGTTCATTTTTTTCCTCTAAAATTGGTGCATTTAGGTTACCTCTTTCATATTTTGTCTACTTGGATATTGTATTTATATATTCAAGGGCAGCCAGGTGGCACAGTGGATAGAGTGCTTAGCCTAAAGTCAGAACGATTCATTTTCCTGAGTTCAAATCTGGCCTCAGACTCTTAGCAGCTGTGTCACTCTAGTCGAGTCAGTTAACCTTCTTTCCCTTATTTCCTCATCTGTAAAATGATCTGGAAAAGGAAATGTCAAATCACTTCAGTGTCTTTGCTAGGAAAACCCAAACAGGATCATGGAGAATCAGACATGGCTAGAACAACTAAACAACAATACCGACATATATGCAAATATATTTGGGAATGTATATACACACATATATACATATATATGTCGGTATACACATGTGCTTCGGTGCATGTATGCATGTTTGTTTGTGTGTGTGTGTGTGTGTGTGTGTGTGTGTGTGTGTGTGTGTTCAAATCTTCTCATTTCCCATTTCCACTCTCAATCAGAGATATGGTCCTTAGGGAGAAGTGGCTGCTACCTGGATTTCTAGGATTATCCTATGAATGAATACTCCTAAATAGTGAATGAGCCCACACTCAGCATGCTTCCTATAAGCAAACCTGCCAATAGACTCATTTTTTAGCTTTTAGCAAAGTTATTCACTAAAATGTTATAGTAAGAATAGTTGATACAAAATATCTTCTACCCCAAATCTGGGACTCACTCTCCCATAAATGCATATAAAGATTCCTAAGAAGAGTGGTCTCAAACTTATAGTTTAGTGGTTATTGACACACATGTGTAGAATGTATACGTGGGAAAGGCTGACTCACAACATCTGGTACTTTCATACTGGAAAAATTTTCTCTTTAATGTTTATTTCTCATAGAGATTCTCTTTCAAGATTTGTTTCTTTTTGGGAGTACATAGAATATATTCTCTATTGCTGAGTGAGATTGTCTTCCTTGAAGCTCTTTCTTTTGGGAGACCATTTCTTTAACCCCTTTCTGGATGGATACATTTTGTCTTACTTGTCTAGGGCCTCAATTTTTGTGAATTAAAAAAAATTAAAGTAATTAAAAATAAATTTCTCCTTCCCTATCTTCCCACCTTACATTAGAGGAAGCCATCATTTCTCTCTCTCTCTGTCTCTCTGTCTCTGTCTCTGTCTCTGTCTCTGTCTCTCTCTTTCTCTGTCTCTGTCTCTGTCTCTGTCTCTCTCTCTCTCTCTGTCTCTCTGTCTCTGTCTCTCTGTCTCTCTGTCTGTCTCTCTCTCTCTCTCTTTCACACACACACACACACACACACACACACACACACACGTCTAAATATGGCTATCAATCTATCCATAGATGCTCTATGCTCCTATTTATCTATTTATTAGTTCTTTCTTTGAAGGTGGATAGTATTTTTCTTACATAGATTCTTTGTTATTGAGTTGGATATATGATCAGAATATTTGGAATGAATAATATTCAAAATAGATTAGTTGTTCACTATTATTTTTCAAACAGTATTACTGTTACTGTGTACAACGTTCTCTTAATTCTGTTCATTTACTCTTCATTATTTCATGCAAGTCTTTTCATATTTTTCTGAAAATCCACCTGCTAATCATTTCTTATAGCATAATAGTATTCCTTCACAATCATATATCAAAACAGTTTTAGCTATTCTCCAATAGATGGGCATCTCCTCAATTTCCAGTTCTTTGCTTTCATAAAGAGAGGTGTTATAAATATTTTAGAGCACATGGGTTCTTTGCTTTTTCATTTAAATTCTTAGACTTGTTGATATATAATTGGGCAAAATAATGCCTAATAATTGCTTTGATTTTATTTGCATTAGCAGTATGTTCATCTTTTCATTTTTTATGTGGTTTTCTTCTCTTTTAGTGAGAGATGAAATGGGGAAAGAGTAGAATTGAAGAAGCAATACACACATGCATGTGTCCGCAATAGCACATATATGTGTGTATATACACACACATATATATAGTATACATATCTACATGCCTGTGTATATATATGTTGGTATTATTGTTGTTTAGTTGTTCCAGTCATGTATGGGAACTCCATTTGGGTTTTCTAAGCAAATAGGCTTATTTGTGGTTTGTCATTTATTTTTCTAGATCATTTTATAGATGAGGAAATGAGGCAAAGACAGCTGAGGCCAGATTTGAACTCAGGAAAATGAGTCTTCCTGACATGAGGTTAGATGATTTATCTATTTTACTTTATATATTTTACTTTCTCCCCCATAAAACCAATTCATAGATTTATTTATTAATTAAATAATTTTTATATTTAATTTTATTAATCTTTTTCTTAATTTTTAGGATTTTAAATCTGGTATTTAATTTTTCAAATTCTATACCTGATTTATTAATCTGCTCTTTCTCTGTTTATTGATGTAAGCTATTAGAAATATAGATTTCTTTTGATTGCTGCTTTTGTTGCATTATGTATGTATGTTCTCACATTACTATCATTTTCTTTAATAAAATTGTTGTGTTCTATTATTTATTCTTTAACCCACTCATTCTTTAAGATTAGGATATTTGATCTCTTCAATTAATTTTTAATGTTTCTATGGTCCTTTATTAAATATAATTTTTATTGCATTATATCTGAAAATTGTGGATTTAATATTTCTGTTTTTCTGCCTTTAACTATTAAGTTTTTATGTCCTAACATATGATCATTTTTAAAAATAAAGGTACCATGTACCACCAAGAAAATGTTATATTATTTTCCATTCCCACTGAATTATGTCCAGTTATTTGTTATATTTAACTTCTTTAAGATTCTATTTATCTCTTTGCCTTCTTTCTTTTTTTTATCTAGCTCTGAAAGGGAGAGGTTGAAGTTCCTCATTATTATAGTTTTGTTATCTATTTCTAGCTATAATTTATTTAGATTTTTAAAAATGTGAATGTTATAACAGTTGATCCATATAGTCTTTTTTTCCCCCCTGAGTCTGGGATTAAGTGACTTGCCCAGGGTCACACAGCTAGGAAGTGTTAAGTGTCTGAGACCAGATTTGAACTCTGGTCCTCCTGAATTCAAGGCTGGTGCTCTCTCCCCTGCACCACCTAGTTGCCCCTGATGCATATAGTCTTAATATTGATAATACTATCCTATGATATCTTTTATCATAGTGTAATTTCCATGTTTATCTCTTTTATCTAACTCTATTTTAACTTTAACAAGAATAGTAATCCTTTAAAGAACACACATTTTTACACTATTAATTCAATAATTTTTATGAAAATTTGTTTTCATCCTTCTTGTCCCCAAAATAAGAGTTTTGTTCTGGAATTGTCCCACTCACAATGCACTCTTATTGCTTTACCAAATCTGTTTTCTCCTTTTAATTTCTTTATATGCTTATAACAGCTAATTCATTCTTCCTTACTTTCTGTTTTGTTTTGCTTTATTTTTGCCATATCAGATGACTTTTTCATTTAAGGATTAACCAAACTTGTACTCAATAATAACAACTTCATACTTAATGACCTTATATACTATTTAAGGGAATATGCGATACAAGAAGAGATTGTGAGGAAAACTGGCTAGACCTGACCAAATATATGCAAGAAAATCTATGACAGAGGTAACATAATTTTAAAGGTAATTGAGAATTAGTGTCACAAGTCTCTAAAATGAAAAGATTCTGAAAAAAATAGAATAAAAATCAAAAAATGGTATTCATTCTAAAAAATAAGAAATCAAACAACTATTTACCACTTTGTCTACTTTCACATCATCATGAGGTAATGTGGTAGTGAATAGTACACAATACTTGGATTCAGAAATATCTGTGCCCAGAAATGAAGAAGGCAAGAAGTCTATATTATATTTATAAAATTTTGTGAAATTATGATTAATATCGGTGATTTCTAAATTTTTAAAAATTTGACTTATTAAAATTTTAAAAAGCAGAAATTTCCTTTTATAAATGCAATATGTCTACAAATCAAGGAACACAGTTCTTAATGGAACAAAATTGTTGGTGGTCTAGAGATTCATGAAGAGATACATGATGGGTGTACATAGGCTCTAGTAGTGAAGATTTTCAGGGCAGAGATTATAAAAGGCAGTATCAATGATATCTTTGACTAGAAGTAAAGGTGAAATAAATGATCCTATAGTAAGTAATAGAAAATCAATAGCCCAAGTGTTAAATTGATATAAAACTCATTTGAGGACTCAGAGGAAAGTTTTTTTTAGGGCATTTATGGAAGGTTTATCAAAGAATGTGATCAAGAATTTTCCAGAATTTGAAGTGGGTGTTGGATTGAGATTTTTATGGGAAATGAAATACCCACATCATTGATTCCTTAAGAAAATCACTTTAAAGAAACCAGATATGTAGTCTACTTTTTTTCTTTCTTTTTTTTTTTTTTTTTTTTTTTTTGGCATCATCAAATCCCTACCCATTCTCAGTTATCATTGCCATCTGTAAGTCCTTCTATCATTCTCCATAGTGAAGCAGGGGAGCATAAAGTTCCCTGAAGACACAAGCTTCCATGAAAAACCTAATCAAAAGGGAGAAAAATAAAGATGCTGAGAACCTTGTATTTCATTTAGGTTCACTGCCTGATTTCTGTCATGTTCATTGCCTTATTTCTTTTTTTGTTTAAGAGTGACAGGCAAAACTTATTCCCATTGGTGCTCCAAGAGTACAATGTTCTCACAAAAAGAAGAAATTTTTCAGAAGATAAAAAAGTTGGTCATCTTATTTCCAATTAAACTTTGTAGCCCCGTGTGTGTCTTTGCAGGTGTCCATGGATATCTGTTTGGGTGTGAGTGCTGTGTGCTAACCAACATTAATTTTCAGATTCAGTATCCGTAGAATTTTTCTTTCACCCTCTAAAATTCTTTGATGTTTTTAAGAGAGCTGTTCACAAAATAGGATCTTGTTCACACAGATGGCTAACTCATCAGCACTTCCATAATTAGCTAAGCAGACGGCCCCTATTCAAATATTATCCAAAAGGCAGCCAACACACCCTACAGTTAGTGTACTCATTTCTATTACTACTTAGTTATTTTGTATATGATATTTCTGTTGACTCCTGTTTCCTCTACCTGGCCTTCCTTTTTTCCCCTCCACTCTGTCAAATGTAGTCATAGGAGCATAGGAGTCAGGGCTGGAAGAGGCTACAGAAATTATCCTATTTCTTTATTTTTTAGATAAGGAAAGTCCTAGAGAAGAGAAATAAAACAGTTAATATTGTTCAGATTCTAAATGCTTTTTATGTCCTTGGCAGCTTACTTAATATGTATTTTGTTTTGTTTTTTTTCAATCAACTTTGGACTATTTTTTAGAATCACATGGAACACTGATGACATAGAACCTTAAGGTCAAATTTGCACAGGTTGTCTTCAGAGCTGGTTCTAGAAAAATGACAAATCAATGTCTCTTATTTTCCTTTTTTATTTTGTTCATAAAAACATAGTCTTAGAGCTAAAAAAATATATCAGCTCATAGACAATATAGTGGAAGAGACTTCAGAAGTAACTAATACAAGACTTGCATTTTACAGATGAGGAAACTAGAGAAGTTAAGTCCTTTTTGTTTCAGTTGCCCTTATTTTTTTTTTTTTTTTTTTTTTTTTTTGGTTCTTGTCAGGAAGAAAAATGATTTGAAAAGTCATTAACACCTTGGTGTAATTTAGCATATTGTGATATCCCTCATTTATTCTTGAAATAAGATATTCCAGGTAAGTACACTAATACCTAGGAAATATTAAAATAATCAGACCAAGGCCTCCAATGTATTGGACAGATTCTCTATGACAAAACTTCTTAAACTGTAGATTTTGAAGCCATATGAAGTCATATAGATGAATGTGGAGATTGCAAAAATTCTGGCAACAATAAAAGATTTCTGAATGCAACAACCAAAAATTAATTCAAAATTAAATGTGCAACAAATCTGAGATATTTATGGCAACACTGGCCCATTTTGCATTACATTACTTCATTACAGCCATGGTTCTGAACATAGGACATGCATACTTTGCACTGTGCATGCACTAATGTTGCCAGATTTGAGCCTGGATCAAGTAAAATTTTTTCAGGCGAAAAGGGGTCATGAATGGAAAAAGCTTAAGAAGCCCTGCTCTATGGCATATTATAGAAAGGCATGAATAAGAGAAGGTGTGGATGGATGGGAGTGAATACTCATAATAATGAAATGATAGAGCCATTAAGATATTGAATCAAGCAGTCTGGATCATTTGAAACATTTTTTTTTCTTTTCTGGTTTTCCATTGTGTTGAACTGATTTAAAAATAGATCCTTGGATAAATAAAGTATAAGCATTTGCTCAAGCATTATATTCAATGACAGGGAAACAGAGAGACAAAAAACAGTCCCTGCTCTCAAAGAGCTCTCAGTCTAAGGGAGGAGTCAATATGCAAATGACTAAAAAGATATACACAGGATAAATAGAAGACAACCAACAGAGGGAAGAACCTAAAATTCAAGGGGTTTGGGAATGTCTGGTAGGACTTTAATTGAGACTTAAAAGAAGCTGGGAAAATTCAAAGCAAAAGGCAGATAATTTATGAAAAGATAAATGAAGTGAAATGAAATTCCTTCCATGAAGAGCATTCATTAGTGAGCCCAAGATGGATTCTCCTAGTTTTCTCAAAATATAAGCTACTTGGACCTGAGTGGCTGCTGACATACAAGGCTGCATTTTAAAAGCCATCATGGGTACTATCTCCAAGAAGGCAAACCCTCCTTCCATTTCAGCCAAAACTTAGGGGAGAGATGATAAGTTTCTGAGGAAATCGGAAAGGGACATACTTTTGACTTTTGTTGACGTAAGGCATTGATGGGAAGATTTTGTAGCTCCTATAATTGTTTACTCTAAACTCCCTACCACTTTCTTTTTTATCCATCATCTATCTATTTATCTATCCATTTGCTGAGACAATTGGGGTTCAGTGACATGCCCAGGGTCACACAGCTAGGAAGTATTAAGTGTTTGAGGTCACATTTGAACTCAAGTCCTCCTGACTTCAGGGCTCTATCCACTGGACCAACTAGCTGCCCCTTCCACTTTCAATGATCCAATTAAGGTGGTTGAAGAAGGAGTTTTTCCTGGGATAATGCTAGTATCACTGGTAGGGTCCCCAATTGTATTTATTTCTGATCCAAGCTTCTTGACACTTGAACTTTTCCATTTCCCCAAGCCCCAGGTTATCTTTACTATAGGGAGTTCAGAATATTTCTTCTCAGATTCAAAATTTGACAAAACATAATCATCACACATTGACATATATCTGTTCTATGATCTTGTGTAAGTCACATAGTACTCTAGTGAAATCCCTAAAATTCTAAGTTTGAAAGAAGATGCTAATCTGCATTGGTAGAGGGAACTTCATCTATATTAATGAAATCACCCTAATCACAACTTCCAATACTGATATTGATGTTTTGGGAAAATGATACGATCCCAAACACAGAATAATAATTTATTGCATGTGCACATACTCTCAGGATCCTATTTAAAATCCTTTTACTGGATTTAGTCTGAGAGGTGATATGATACATTAATTAGAAATATGGGGCCAGGAAGATGTGGATTCAAGTTCCATTTGTGTCCCATACTGGCTGTGTGACTCTGGATAAATTTATTAATCTCCTTGTACACTAAGCAGGCTCTAAATTATAAATGGATGAGAAGGTGGCACTCTGCATTGGTAGGAGCTTTCTTACATGATGGTTTCTTATTCCCATAGGCATAGGGAAATCATGGGCCTGGCCCTGTCCATATAAATTTAACCTCTGGGTGTAATCACCTCCTAACTTTGGTGCCCAGTATATTAACTACCACTCAAAATTTTGCATTATCAAAAATATGTGGTAATTAACCCTTTATTCAAGTCATTGATAATAATGTTGAGTAGAATATGGCAAGAAAAAAAATCCATCTTGGGCTCACTAATGCTCTTCATGGAAGGAATTTCATTTCACTGTGGCACTTGACTAGAATTTCTTCCTTTCAGATCGATATAGATTCAGTAACAAATATCCTTTGGTAAGTCAACCAGTTTCAAATCCATCTTATTATATTATAAGTCAGTCAGTCATCTTATCCTCTAGAAAGTCAGAGTGAAGCACAGTTACCATCTCTTAAAAATTCCTGCTGATTGATTAAAAGAGCTAATTTAGTTGGCTCCTAAAGTTTCTTCCTAGTTCTAAAATCTAAAATCTTATGCTCTCTCCTCTTCCACCTCCAAAATGAATAAAAGAGAACCTCAGTTTTTAATCACAGTAAGATTTGGGTAGCAACAGTACAAGATTGACAAATAAGGGCTGAAGCTTAATAGGAGAGGTCTACAAATACTGTAAATTTAGATAATTAAAAGAGAGATTTCCAGGAAATCAGGTAAGGGGAGAACAAGAAGTTGACAAATGTTAAGGCAAGAAGCGTCCACTGTCCAGGAGGTCACAGAGTCAACAAGAGGAATGCTAATCAGCAAGGTTAGGAAACTGCTTTTAAGGTCAGAGGTTGCTTGTTTTCTTATTTTATCCTGTGTCCTGGGTTGAGATAGACCATAAAGAGCCTGTTGCTCAAACTGGCTTCTGACTGAGAGAGTGATAGAAATTCCCATGACCATTTTCTTTTAATTAGGACACACCTTCCATTCTGTTTTCAACTAATAATACAAATAGCTAGAATTTATATAGCATTTTAAAGTCTAAAAAGTATTTTACAAATATTATCTCCTTTTAACTATATAACTACCGTAGGAGACAGGCACTATTATTATCCCCATTGTACAAATATGTATAAACAAAATTTGTTTCATTGTGCTTTTCTTTGTTGTGTTTATTATTATTATTGCAAATTGAAGGTTTGGGGCACCCCTGTGTTGAGTAAGTCTATTGGTACTATTTTCCCAGCAGTCTGTGCTTACATCATGTCTCTAGTAATTTTGGTAATTATTGCAATATTTCAGACTTTTTGCCTTATTACCATATCTATTATAGTAATTGGTGATTAGCAATCTTTGATGTTACTATTGTATTTGATTTGGGACATCATGAACCACACCCATATAAGATAGCAAACATAATAAAAGTTGTTTGTTCTGACTGCTCCACAGAGCAGTTCTGGTCCCCAGTCTCTCTCCCTCTTCTTGGGTCTCTCTATTCTTTGAGATACAACAATATCGAAATTAGGCCAATTCATCACAATGGCCTCCAAGTGTTCAAGCGAAAAGAGTCTATTGATGAGATGTAACACTGCTACCCCTTCCTTCAGCAACCATCACTGTGATCATCACAGCCATTACATTCACCAGGTAAGAGATTATGTCTCACTGAAGGCTCAGATGATGATTAGCATGATTTTTAATAGAGTATTTTTAAAAATTAAGATATATATTTGGACATAATATTATTGCATATTTAATATAGTGTAGTATAAACAACTTTTATATGCACTAGTAATTTCTGTGAATTATTTTGTTGTGGTATTTGTTTTTATTGTAGTGGTCTGAAAGTAAATCTAAAATATATCTAAGGTATAGCTATAAAGTGAGGCAAACAGATTAAGTGACTTGTCCAGGGTTACTTAGTTAGTATCTGAGGCTGGATTTGAATTCAGTCCTTCCTGTCTGCAGGTCCAGTGGACAGGATATCAATTCATTACTTCACCTCGCTGCCAAATAAATGAAATAACTATGTAAATGTGTTCTAATGAGGAACTAGAATTTAAGAATAATCTTGGAGGGCCAAACACATTTCTGTATCATTTTATGTTCCTAATTCTTCTTAATTATGATGGTGATGATGATAAAAAATAGTTATTAAGCAAAAATATTCATTTTAATAACCCCTATTGGGTTTCAGAGCTGTTTCTTACCAAAGGCATTTCTTAAAAGTATTAATATCCTTTCCTTTTTGAGTATTACAAACATACATGAATAGAACATTTTCCACTATAGTGTTTTTTAATACAGCCCAATACTGCTGGACTGGTACAGAGTACTAGATGGTTTCTTGGAGCCTCCTTGGAAAAGATAAAGTAGATACTACAGACAAAGGTGGAGAGCTCAGGTGCAGACACCTATGGAACAATTAGTGAATGGGGATCCAGGCTCACTCTGGACAAGCCCTACTTTGGGACACATATGTTGAAACTACTATGCTTTTGAGAGTTGAGTAGTTGAGACAGGAGACCCCATAAACACACTGCATACATTCAAGGAGATTTGAGAGACAGAGGAATCTATCACAAGTACTGGATCTCCTTTATAAAAGAGAATGGTTTTCTCTATTGTTTGAGGGTGAAGAAAGACACAATACTACATATTGAAAAGTATTCATTTGTTATACCTGCTTTTTCAGCAACTCTCAAACGTTGTATATGTATGAGAAAGGGGTAGGAAGAAGGTACAGGCTACACCAGTGTTCTAATTAGAGGAATAACCCCCCAAAAATTCTTAGTCCCCAAATTTCCTCCTTTACTGACCTGCCAAAATCAGTGGAGATGTATTCCATTTGTATCATATAGTGGTAACTACATTGAGCACACAGAGGTGTCTACTGTTCCCACTTTAGTTCCTGGTTTAAGGAAACATATAGGTATGTTATGTGGGTGAGGTCCCACATTAATCCATTGTCAGTCTATTTAGATGAGCAGATTCATTTACATAAAGTAGGGTCCAAAGGGAATGAAGGACAAGGAATTGTGATTTATTTGGAAGAAAGGAAGTAAATATTCTGGTACCTGGGGCATTGTCTAGGATGTCAGATGGTCAGATACAGTGAGTTCTAGACAGTTAGGATGCTTAGAGGAGTGGAGCTAATTACCCAATGGGAAGGCGAGGCACTGAAAGGATGATGGAGGTTCTCAAGACAAATTCTTCTCACAATTCCAAACTTTCTGAAGACTAATATTTTAAAAGGGCGATGAAGTTTTTTTATGGACATATTCTCAGAATAGTCACCTGAGAGACATGGGAGAAAGAATATTGTGTTTAGAGACTCAGAAAATCTGGATATGATTCTTATTAGTATAGACATATCTCTGGACTTATTCTTCCAAACTGCACATAATTTGGATAGCATGGGAAGATAGCTATCTGCTCTGGGATCCAGCTCACCCCATCTCCAAGGGAGACTGGGATTCCCAGTTCAGTCTTACTCTCTTGACTGGAGCATGGGAAACATTTGTCCTCCATTCAGAGTTCACATTTTCCTTTTGTCACTCTTCCATTCTTTTGCCACTTCTCCCGGAAGTCTCCCAGTTGGAAGAAGTCACTTCTCCATTCTCTCAGGATTATAAGGGTCTAGGTATGTTTCCTCTCTGCCTTTGCTCTCCCACTATGTGCAGTCTGTAGTGACCATAAATATCACAAGGCTTTCCCTCAGTAAAACTACCACAGAGTTTGGCAGAAATGTGGTTACACTAGCTTTTTGTCCTGGGCCAAGAATTTGAGCAGTAGGGTGATAATAACACCTGTTCACACCTTCACCTTTCTAAGCTTGTGATGAAGATTCATTAAAAATAATGCACATAAAAGCACTTTGTACCCCCAAAGTACTGCCAGTCAGTGAACAAGCATTTATCAAGTGACCACTATATGCTAGGTAACACATTAAGAGTTAAAGAGAAAAAAAAGGCAAAGAATACTCCTTGCTTTCAAGGAGTTCACAGTTAAATGGGGGAGGAGACAACATGCAATGCAAACAATTATATACCAAAAAAAGAGAAATATACAAGATAAATTAAAGATATTTAACAAAAGGAAAGCATTTGAATGAAGAAAGACCAAGAAAGGCTTTTTATAGGAGGTGATATTTTAGTAGGAGTTTGAAAGAAGCCAGAGAAGCTAGGAGGAAGAGGTGAGGAGTGAGTGAATTCCAGGCACAGGGAATAGACAGTAAAAATGTTTGGTGTTGGGAGATAGTGTTAAGTGAGGAACAGAAAAGAGGCCTGGACTGGAGAGTATGTGGGGATGATGAGTGAGATATAAAGAGACTGGAAAGGAGGAAAAGGTCTGGCTATGAAGGACTTTGAATGTCAAGCAGATTGTTTTATGTTTGATTCTGAAAGTGATACAGAGTCACTGGAATTTCTTGAGTGGAGGGGGGGTGACATGCAAGATCTGTGCTTTTGAAAAATCAATTTGATCGCTAAATAGAAGAAGGATTGGAATGGAAAGGCAGAGATAGCATCCAGGAGGCTCATGAAACAATCCAGGAATGAGGTTATAGGGACCTGCCCCAAGGTGGTAGTAGTATCAGAGGATGGAAGTAATTATAAGAACTACTACTGCTGTTTTGAAAACCTCTATCTAAGGAGCACATTTGTTCCCATTGACCCTAGTAAAAAACCCAGTTCTTAAGCTCCTGTTTTATTTTTTCTCTTTGTATTTAGTCTCTCCTATGTGTGAATCACAGACATACTTGTGGATGATGAAGCTGAGCAATTGAGAAAGAATGTCCTAGAAATGTGTCATTTCTCTACACCTAGAACCAGCAGAAATTGGGGCAGGGTGTGGGGGTTGGATTCCCAGATGCTAGTCATGAACCTCCAACCCAGCACTCACTTTGGGTGCCAAACAATTTATTTTAAGGTCCACTGTAAAAACAAGGCATCACTTAATTGTCTTGCGATAAAATATGTAAAGTATTACACTATTGGGGCTCATTAGCAAAAGCATAGCTGCTGTTTAGTAATCCATAAGGTGATACTTGTTAATGAACATTGCAAATTATTCTCTTAACTACCTAACGAGTAATAATAGATATGTCGGCTCTAACAAACAAGTTCCCACTCCCTAGGGGAAGGTGGAGAAACTGGATAATAATTAGAAAGAAGGGCAGAGCAGACACTTGTATTTTTGCAGATATGATATTCCATAGGCTTTTCCACCAGTCTTTCAGGTGTGGGGCAACATAACACAAAATTCTGTTTGCACCTTTATTTGGGAGTAAGGGAGAGTTTACAACAGCATTTGTTATGTTGAGTGAAAAACTACCAAATATATAAAAATCAAGGCTTTGTTCTGAATAATCTGGCACTGTTTCAGCACCCATGTCCAATCCTCTGCAAGAGAAAAGAGAATGTTAGAGTTTTCTGCCCTATCTCTTGAGAATGAACCTGAAACTCTTTGTTATCCATATAATGAATCTAAGGTCCAAAAACTAAGTTGAATTTAAAAGAAAAAAAAAGAAATGCTTTTGAGAAAAGGTAAAAGGAATTAAAGGATGTTTAATCTGGAAAAGAGAACACTTAAGGGGAATATTACAGCTATATACAAATATACATATGATAAAAACTATCATCTATGTGATTCTAAAAGATGGAAGTAGAATCAATAGGTGAGAAAAATTGTAGGGAGGTAGATTTCTGCCCAATATAAGACAGAATTTCTTCCCTTTTCTTTCTTTGGGGGGTTATTAGAACAATAGCAACATCATATGCCGGGGTATAAACATTTATTTGACAAAGTTTTTCTCTATTTCCTTGTGGATAGGGTAGAAAAACTTTGCAGGGCATTAGATGGATTTGAAACTGATTGAAATACCAAAGGGTAGTGATTACTGGATCTGTATCAATCTGGAAGGGGAAGTTTTAGTTATGTAACCACAAACTCTCTTCTTGTCCTGTTCTCAATATTCTTATCAATGACTAAAGTTTCGATGGTATGCTTATTATTTGTATAGTTTGGAGGAATAGTTAATATCTTAGGCACTAAAGTCAGGAAGGGTAAAGATCTTGACTAATTAGATAGAACCAGATGCTAAATCTATGGATAAGGACCAGATTGTGATTTCATCAGCATGGGGAATTTTCAAACAAGGAATTATTTCTGCCACTGCAGGTTGACACGTTCTCAACTATATGTAATCTTAAAGGTCTGCCTACAGCATTGGGAGGTGATTACCCAGAATCATACAATTCAATCATACAGTAGAGTCACTATGTGTCATACATAAGTGGGACCATGAATCCATATCTTCCTATCTATAAGGCAGCTTTTTGTCCTCTAAGTCACAGTGCCACTTAGAACAAATCTGATAAGATGAAATTTAATGGAGTTACATATAAAGTCCTAACCCTGAATTGTTTAAATCAAGTACAAATGTATAGTCTATGGTTCGAAAACAGTTTGTATAGAAAAGAACTGGGGGTTTCATTGAGCTACTATGAGTCAACAGTGATGTGACAACCAAAAAAATTCCAAATGTAACTGAAGGTTGGATTAAGAGATGTAGGGTTCCAGGACTTTGCTTTGATTAGCGTTCTCATGGAGTACAATAGTCATTTTGGGACGTTACATTTTGGAAAGGTGGGGGATGTTCAAAAGAATACTGTTAGGATGTGGAAGGGACCTGAAACTAAGCACATAAAGATCAGTTGAAAGAACTGTGGTTCTTGATTCCAAAGAAGAAAGATATGGTTAAGACAGGGGTTCTCAAACCATGGCCCTCGGGCCAGATGCGGTCCATTGAACACGTTTATGAGGCCTGGGTTATGGCAAATGGGCGGAGGGGAGGAGACAGAGTGTGAGTTTTTGTTTTTACTATAGTCTGGCCCTCTAACAGTCTGAGGGACAGTGAACTGACCCCCTATTTAAAAAGTTTGAGGACCACTGGTTGAGAGGTTGATAGTCATCTTCAAGAAGTCAATTATGTGAGAGAGGAAATAGAATTATTTTGCTTGGTCACTGAAAAAAGAGCTAGGTCAAATCAGGAGGATTTTAGCTTTAAATATGTATAATAAACTAGGAATCCCCAAAACTGTGAGCTCACATAAACCAAGTATGATACTGTGGGCTGGCCCTGGAGGGTCATTTTATTTCTCTGGCTATTTGATCCCATATGGAGCTATTTTAGGAAAAGTTCCAAATATAGTTTAATATTGGTCTGTGCTTAGGTTTCAACAAAGGTGGGTAAAAGCTTCCCAGATCCTAGACAAGCACTCAGGGTAGCAATGCACATCCCCCTACGGAAAATAAAGATGCGAGAAGTAATTGTCCTTTTGTACTTTATACGTTCCCATGCACAGATACATAAGCACATAAAACACTTAAGTAATCCCTCACTATATACCATAAGTAGACCCAGCATTTACATCTCCCCTTAGAAAACTCTGAATTCAGATTTGCATGAGGACAATCTTTTGACATTCTGGTGGGTTGCTGATCTTTCCACAGGGTCCTATACAGTTTCTCCTAGATGAGGTAGTTTGGATTTCCCTTGAACACAAATACACTTTTGGGGCTATACAAGAAATCTTTCTGTCAGACTTTCACTGTTCTATTTTGTTTTTTGAGGGAGAGTGCTATTCTGGATGATTTAACCCACCCATAATGGGGACACTTCTCTCATTCTCTAGTTGGTCTGGTCCTCTAATTTTCAAACTTGGTTTACTTTTACATTTGGGATTAGCTAGGAGGCAACTTTCTAAGACTGTTTAGAAAATTTGATGCTTAGGAAATTTATCTGGTCAGATCTGAGGGTCACACTATTTAGGGAATTGAAATCTATACAGAGATTGGGGCTCAAGAAACTGTTCATGAATTCCCCTCTTGAGCTGAGTAGATATACATATGCCAGTCTCTGCTACAAGCTTTTGAAGAAAATAAGTCAATACTCCAGCTTCTGGAATTGCTTGAATGAGAAACTTACTTTCAGAATCTCTCTCTTCTCAGACTGCAAGTAATTCCTATGTATCTCCTTTCTCAAGATGGTTATTTTCAGCTCCTAGGGAGAAAGTCTGGGTTTTCTTCCCTCCAGATCCAGACCCATTCTGTGGTGGGCTGAAATCTTTTCTAAAAAGGGAAGTCAAAAAGAAGTCCAAGAGAGACAAGATTGATTTATCAGCTTATTTTTATAGACCACAGAGAAGGAGGTAATCCATTAACAGTCTATGTTCTTGAATCCTCACCAGCCATTCAGCTTGAAGGTAGCTTTGGTCATTGGGAACCAAAGAGGGTTTAGTCCGCTGAATTCTCTCACCATAATATCAGTGACACATCCACATTTTACACAGGGGAGTGACTTTCAGATGCCATCAAAGAAAAGTTCAAGATGTGTGATTTCATTAGGTTCTTTGGGGAATGCATCAAGCTGAGAAACTCTTGATCAGCCTTCTAACTTCCATTGCTCCTTACAGAATGTAGAGAGTTTCCTGTTACTGTAGGTCTTCAAGTAGAGGATGGTGACAATTTTTAGGGATGTTGTTGAAGAAATTCCCACTTCCAGTACAGAATCCAGGGATTCTGATACTGAGGTTCTTGTGAACTTTGAGATTCTAGGATTCCATGAGAATTAAGGAGTAACACAATAGCAGGAGTAACACCAACTCCAAACCAAGTCATTGTTACTTAGGTCCCAAGAGATGATCAATGATCGAGTCATCCTGGGGCTGTCTGTGACACATTAAAAGGTTCTCATCACTCTCTGCCTAACTTCAGGTGAGTCACTAAGGATCTTTCTGTTTTATATCTACAATACCCACAAAGCTCAGTGGGTTTAGTCGCCATTTGAGCCAGATGTTTCAACACATCATGTTAGACTGGAAATTATAGCTCAAGAAGGCAAACATGGCTTTGCTTCAATGTTCATTCCTTTTTCCCCCCAAGGCGCTTGGGGTTAAGTGACTTGCCCAGGGTCACCCAGCCAGGAAGCATTAAGTGTCTGAGACCACATTTGAACTCAGGTCCTCTTGACTTAATGTTCATTCCTTTAGACCATTTCATGACTCTTATTGGAATGGTTGCTATTCCTTTCTCCACATAAAACCCCCAGTAATTAATCCTTCTCCCCCCAAATAATTTTCCAAATGCAGCATTTAGGGGCCACCCATAGTCTGCCAATGTTTCAGCTGTAGTTCTAGGTTGTCTAATCATTTTCCAAAGCAGTGATCCTTGAATGCATTAACTTTATGTAGATAATGTTGGGAATCACAAAGAAATATCCCTGGGGAAGCAATCAGGAAACATTTGGTGATGAAGATCCCAAGGAAGAATGGTATGGGAGTGGGGTAAAGAAGAAAGTGGTTTGGGAAGGGGGAATCAGAGGGCTGAGATTTACCAGTTCCTTCATACTGTTAAATGAGCACCTATCAATCAAAATAAAGGCTTTCCTTTCCAGGCTAGGAACTGGCCTCACTTCAGAGTGCCAACAGCAAACCTCCATAAGGTATAATTTTATAAGGATGACAATTTGTCACTGTGCTTGGAAAGTCCTGGGGGGAATCCCTAAACTAAATGCCATATTATCATTATGTTCTTATGATTCATATTATCATTATCTCTATCCCAGGCTTGGCACATCCTGATGAAAGTAGAATGGGGGGAGGAATCTCCCCTGTCCCCAAGAGGTATTTTTCATTTGTAACCTGTGGAATTTGAACTTTGGTTCTCCAGGGTTGAGATTTTCAAATTATTAACCCACAGTACCAAAGCCAGCCTCTTTCCCTCCAGGACCATTGTATGTAGTTTTTCCTCATTTAATTTGGCATGGGGACTTAATCATGAGTTCTGCATAAAAATATTCAGTGGAAGAAAATGACTCATAATTGGGATATTATAAAGGACACATGCAATGTAATTTTAGCAGAAATTCTGATTGGCCACTTGGGTGTGAGAGAAACTGTATCCTCAGTGGAAGAGGGCCTTTTAGTTTCCCTTTGCAAATTACCAACTTAGCTCTCACATTTTTGTATACTAAAAGAAGGTACATTCAACACAGAAGTCACCTTTATTAATTCTTCTGAAATAGAAATCAGCTTTTGAATTAGAATCCTAGAATGTGAGTTAGAAAGGACCTTAGAGATCATGTAGTCTAACCTTCTCATTTTAGAAATGGGAAAATGGAAACCTACAAAGGGAAGTGTCTGGTGCAAGGTCACACTAATATCTGGACCAGGAGCCAGAAATAGAACCTGGTCTTTTGACCCTCATCCCGGTGCTCTTGCCATTACATCTTGCCCTTTCTAGCAGTCAGGCTGGAATGTAATAATATACTCATTACGAGCCTGGGAAGTTTTTTATCCCAGAGTAGTTAGTTCCACTTGAAACATTCATTAGTGACAAAAGAAAATATGTTACAAACCATTCACTTCTAACCACTAGATGCTGATTAGGATGATAGGATAATTTTTAGTTCTCTCCTTAATCAGAATGTTAGCAAAATAATGCCTAATGAAGAACTCTCTCTCTCTCTCTCTCTCTCTCTCTCTCTCTCTCTCTCTCTCTCTCTCTCTCTCTCTATATATATATATATATATATATATGCATATGTATATATATATATATATCCTAACTATATATTTACTAACCTTCCCTCTACTTCCCTCTATATTCCCTCTGTCATCACACACACAGATATATATATATATATATATATATATATATATATATATATATATATATATATAGATAGATAGATAGATAAATAGATAGATAGATAAATAAATAGATATATCTGTGTGTTTGTGTCTGATGACAGAGGGAGTGGAGAGAAAGTTAGTAAATTACTAACAATAATGTCATGTGAAGTATTTGTTGTGGAACTATGGCAGGTTACAGTGAGGAAAAGAGAAAAGAATGTTGGATCTGGTGTCAGACAGCTAGGTTAGTATCTCAGCTCTGATTCTAACTGCCTGTATGTCTTTGAGCCTTAATTTCAAAATTTGTAAAAACAATGAGACTGTATTTAAAGACTTTTAAGTTTTCTTCAAGCTCTAAGTCAGTGATTTTTGAGACTACCTACTTAGTCCACCTCTTTATTTTATAGATGATAAAGCTGGAGTCTAAGTAGATAATTAATTTTGCTTAAGACAACACAGGTGGTAAATAAATCATCATGACATAATTACATGTCTCCTAGACTCTTTTCTACTCCATATCATAACCTTCTGTTTCTGGTCAACTTGGGAAGCCATTTGCTGAAATTTAGCTCTAATTCCAGCTTCTAATCTCAAACAGGATAGAGGACAGAAAGACAATATATGAGAAGATCTTCCTTAAATGGCAATTATGGTATGGTGAAATGACCACTACATTAAAGCCAGTTAACTTGTGTTTGAATCCTTCTCTGTCTGCCATCTTGAGTAAATCACTTAATCTCTAGAGTTTTTTTTTTATTTGTAAAGATAAAAATACTTATTGTGCATAATTCACAAGGCTATTGTAGACATCAGTTAAGATTATATGTATATGATATTATTTGCATGTCAGCTTTTACTATTATGATAATGATATAGGATTGAAATGTATTATTTCCAGTGATATGAATATAACTATTTTTCAACAATTTACACCTATATCTTATAATATAGGTATAATATAATATAGCTAACAACAACATGGACACTTTATGGTTTTCAAAGAATTTAATATATATTATCTTATTTGAAATATTTGTTCATGGCACATGTCTGTTGAAAATATATGGTCCAGGGGGCAGCTAAGTGGCTCAGTGGATAGAGCACCAGCCTTGAATTCAGGAGGACCCTAGTTCAAATTTGCCCTTAGACACTTAACACTTCCTAGCTGTGTGACCCTGGGCAAGTCACTTAACCCCAGCCTCAGGGAAAAAAAAAGAAAATATATGTTCCTTAGTTCTGGGAATGATGGAAAACAATTCATGTCTGAAATTTGATTAATAGTGTTTCTTCTCTCTTTCCTGAACAGTATGTTCAACCTGTAAAGTTCTCATGTTCTGTAAGTACTTTATAATTAATGTTACATGATTTTAAGTCCACATTTCAAAATAAGATAGGGAAAGCTCTGTAACAATAAGAGCTAGAGACAGCTAGATGATGCAGTAGATAGAGGACCAGCCCTAGAGTCAGGAGGACCTGAGTTCAATTCCGGCCCCAGACACTTAGCACTTACTAGCTATGTGACTTTTGGCAAATCACTTAACCTCAATTGCCTCACAAAACAGAAAATAACAATAACAAAAACAGTAAGAATAACTCAAAATAGAATGAATTGCATAGGTAATGTATTCTTTCCTACCTGGGTCTTAAAGCAAAGGTTGGAGCCCAGTTGTTAGGTATATTAAAGAGAAGATGCTTGTTGAGCTATTATAAGTTAGACTAAATGGCTTCCAAGATCCCTTTCTTCTTTGATATTCTATGATTTTCTGACTCTATAAAAGAATGGTAGAAGGACCTTAGAGATCATCTGACACTCTCATTTAATAGATGAAATAAAGCCCACTGAAATGGATTGACATGTGACTAGTTTGTGGTATAACTGAAATTAGGATCTAAGTCTTTTGACTTCCAATGCAATGATCTTCTTATTAGACCATTTAAAAAACAACAATAAAATAACATTTTATTAAAATACTACCTGACTCCCCTTTAAATTCACAAATAGAAAAGAACTTTTTATTTCTACTGAGGCAGCTAGGTGGCTGAGTATATAAAGCATTGGTCCTAGAGTCAGGAAAGCCAGATTCAGACTCTAGGAGATATGTGATCCTGGATAAGTCTCTTAACCTCTGTTTCTCCTACTCCGCTGAAGTAGAAAATGGCAAATTATTCCAGTTTCTTTTCCAAGAAAACTCTATGAATAGTCTTCATGTGCTATGATCCACAGAGTCACACAGAGTTGGATTCCTGTCTAAATAGTACTTATTTCCACCACTGAAAATAAAAGTTCTTAAAATACAAAAGACTTATAAGGACTTTTTGACAAATACAACATGAAATAACAACCCATCACTCCTATTATACTCTCTTGAGATGTAGGAAAGACTGAAATTCAAGTTTCTCATAGGAACCCATAAGTAGATATTAAAAATATATTGCCCATCAATTTTACTTATGCTCCCATGAGCCAAAGACTCATGGGAGAACGATGGGACTATTGAACAGATTTCAATTTCCTCCCCATCTTTAAGATATGAGCAGACATTCAGATTCTAGGTTTTCTGGCCAATTAGGTAGTAACTTGGACTTTCATTTTCCAGGATGATTCTATCCATTATAGAATCCTTCAGAGAGTGTTCTGATTTCAGGAAGTACCTTCTGCTACTATTCTGCTCCTGAACTTCCTGACTCTGAAACTCTCAAGTTCAAGATCAAGATCTCAAGATGCAGTCCTCAATTTGTCCATTCAACTATATGCCATCATCTGAGAAATATACGTTCTTCATCTGCTTGGTCTTCCCATGGGGTTGTTTAAGTATAAATATTTTGAATTTTTATGGATCTCTTTCAGGAGGTTTTGTAATGCGCTGGAGCTTGATGAAAGTAGCATAGTGTCATTTCTAACCAACAGAATCTAGAGGAGCTTTCCTTCCAAAAAGATTCACCCCACACATTGGACAGTGAGCTCTATCTCAACCATTACAATACTCATTTCCTGTATTCAGTCCCTATCATCTGGAATACTTTGGCAAGTATCTCTCTCCCTGTTGGTGCCCTGCCTTATGGTTCTGATCAGAGAGTTGTTGATTTTTTGTGATATATTTCAAGGAATCTTGAATGATTTTAATGCATGAATGGGAGATATTTTGTATGAAGAGAGTCTTCAAAGAAATTATTTTGATGTTATAATGAACAAACCAAAAACATAGTAGAATATTATATCATCCATAACTTTAAGTCAATTGTTTAAATTGGGAAAGAGGTGTTCCTTTGGATTATAACTTATGAAAACCTGCCTTCTTCCTACTAATGGCTAAGAAGGGTACCCTTCTTGCATGTGTAGTTGGGTTAGAAATTTTATATATATAGGAGTAGTAGCTCATGAAATATGGTCGATGATATTTGCATAGTCATCTTTTTTGATATTGATAAGGCTGAATATTTTTTCCATTCATTTGGCATGTTTCCCTTCTTCAGAGAACTTGTGAATCAATCATTCCCTCAATATCTTCACAATTTTGTGGCTCCCAGAATGAATCTGTGTCTACATGGTTTAATATGGTTTCTTTTCCAATTTTTATTTTCTTTAGTGACATTTATGTCTTTTTTATAAGTACAATTGAGGCAAGGTTGGAACCCAGAGGTCATGGCTTCATAGTCCTTGTCAATGAAAGCAGTTTGTTGTTATAAAAATCTTTGCAGATTTTTTAAAAAAAATCTATTTATTGTCCTATTTTTGTCCCTAAATGCCTTAGAGATGATTTTGCTTAAGGGGATCACCTCCCCAGTTCTTTAAATTCCCCAGTGAGTTCACCTCACTTAATGAGGTGACAGTATTTATAATAATTCATCAACTTACTTGGTAAGATTTCTAATAAAAGTTTATATTCCAAAAAAGTGTTGCTTCTGGTAGCTGTCTCTCTCTGTTTGACAAGTAAATCAAATGTTTGCTAACAAAAGTAATTTTTAGACTCTTTTGGTCTTCTTGTTATGACAATTGATTTATACCAATTAAAATTCCATTTAAAATGATTGCAGTGTCAATTTCATTTCTGAAAGCATTTACCTGTACATCCTGATTAAATGCTTAAAGAGCTTAGAATTGATTTGTTTTGATTTTATGCCACATCTTTTCTTCAAGTTTATTCTAACTTTTTCTTTGTTTTTTTCTTTTTCCTTTTTTTAAAAACTAATTCTGATCTTTGCTCTAAAAAGTAGTAGTCTGACCACAAATAGACAGTGAATTCTGTAATGATTACATTGATAATTTTTTTTGGAGGCAGGTATATGGTGTAATGGATACAGCACCACTCCTGGAATTAGGAGAACTGAATTCAAATTCAGCTTCAGTAACTTTACCTACTGTGTAACCCCAGGTAAATCACTTAACCTGATTTATCTAAAACAACTGAATGTTTTCCTGTTTGCTAAATGTAATTTCTCTCTCTCTCTCTCTCTCTCTCTCTCTCTCTCTCTCTCTCTCTCTCTCTCTCTCTCTCTCTCTCTCTCTCTCTGTCTCTCTGTCTCTCTCCCTCTCTCTGTCTCTCTCTCTCTGAGTTTTCTTGAAGAAAACATTAATCAAATAAAGGTTTGAGGTGTTTGTATATTTTTACAAATCTTTGGACTTTTGCATTCCTTCTTCCTAACCCATAATTTCCAATATATTTCTCACCATCCTTATATTTTCATTTCTGCATTGAAAATCATCTAAAATCTGAGAGTATATTTGCAGAATTCTATTGAATTCTTTAAAGAATTACTCTCACTTTATCTTCTGCAACCAAGGGTAGAATATGTACTGCCATGATTTTCATGATCTTTTTGCAAATATTTATTGGAACCATTGAAATTTAGATGACTGAATGTCCCATGAGATAATGCTATATACTTTGGATGGACAACAAAACCAATTTATTTTATTTGCAAATTACTTTTTTATAGTTGTGATTTTTATAGTTGTGATTTATAATTGCGACATAAAATCACAATATGTCAACAATAATCAACAGAAGAGTCAATGTGTATAGATGGTTTATAAAGGATGTGATTTTAAGCATTTCCTGTCCTTCCACTCCTATCACCTGTATTCTGACCCTATCATCTGGAATCTAGGATCAAATGAAATAATATTTGCAAAGTATTTATTTAGTACAGTATCGGACACAAAGTAGACATAATTGCTTTCTTCCTTCCATATCATTTCAGAAGCCAAAAGAGAAGATTGAGAGCCACATTCTATTTTTCTTTATTCCATGGGTTGTCATGGCCACAGAATTTTTAACACAGAGATCAGTTTATTAGGAATGAATCTTTCTGTATTTAGATAATAAAGAAGATTAGATCTGTTATTGGGACAGACTTTCCAACATGGAAGAACCCTCCAGAGCTTGTCTATTGGCATAGATTTCAAGAAACCTAGACTTACCTCTGCATCATGCTGAGACATGAGAGTTGAACTTTGAGGGGTCTTTTAAGAATTCATTTCTCTATAGGCAACCCCAACTTTCAAATAGGTTATGCTCCCACAGTTCATTTTAAGTACTATAATCTATCTGAATTATTGGTATAGTAGAATACAAACTCTGTGAGCCTAAGGATAATTTTTAAAACTAAACTTTGAATCGCCATAAAAACCTAGTAGAGTGATCTATGTTTTTATGAGCAGTAGGGGCTTGATAAATGTTACTGAACAAATGAATACATGAATAAATACTAACATGGGTTAGTCTAGAAACCTAAGCATCATTTATAAATGATTTCTTTGGGAAAGTGGGTCCCACAGTTTGTGATAAGATGATGGAATGGAGTGGTAGTAGAAATATATCTCCCTTCCATCATTGCCACATGGCCAATGAAGTGTAGGAAGGCATTGGCTGCCTTAGTCTGGGGCACACAAAGACCTTTCTCCCAGTGTTTGTATGTACAGGTTTTATGTTCATACTCAGTGTGTTCCTGGATAGGATTAAATAATGCTTCACCAGTTACAATTTTTTTTCCAAATTTGGACCTGGGCAAGATCAGGGTCAGCTTTTACATGTCAAAAATCTGGAAGGAAAATAATGAATGCATAGTATCACAGGGATGAACTTCTTCTCTTTTCTCAGATCCAAACTGGAAAGTCCAAATAACCTGAGGATTTCCCCCCTGCCTTGTACTTTTATGAAAAACAGATATATGACAAGTAAACATGTTGATACAAGTGATTTGTTTGAAAGAACAGCTTCTCTGGCCTGTCATTGATTCACCCCTATTTCCTGGACCATCTGCATTGACAGCTGGGGGTACAGTCATCATTGATGCTCATCATAAGAGCCCTGAGGCATAGCACAATGCTGACGTACTTTCTGAATCACCAAAGAGAGATGAAATTATGTTCATTATCACTTCAACGGGAAACACATTTTATTGCATTCTAATTCCTTGAATACTGATAATCCATGAGGGTCCCTGTGGTAGCCTTTCTAGATTGTGAGTTCTATGAAAGTAAGGATTTTGTTTTATTTAATGCTTTTTCTTAGTATCTTGTATAATTAAAGATCATGCTTTCTTTATTGTCATGTATACATATTAAATGATCTTATTTTGTTGATTTTTAAAATATCACATTCATTTATGTATGTATCCTGCCCTCTTGCTGTGAGCTATCCCTTAGAATAAGGATTTTAAAAGGAAGTGAAAAAGGCAATTTAGTTAGTGCATCAGCTGTGTTTCACATGGAGGGAGGTTCATTTTCTCAATTTTTCTCCAGTATTACACTTGATCAATATAAGAATAAGTATTGCCTTAATAGTTTTAGAATCACGTATATTTTTATCCCGGTTCTCTGGCATTTCTCTCTGTATCAATTGATATGTCTTCCCATGATTCTCTATATTCTTCATATTCACTGATTCTTATGTAAGAGCAATAATATTCTATTACATTCATGTGTAATAGCCCCTTGGAGATTCAAAATTCCTCTCTGATTTCTACCCTCACTATAGAGCAATAGTAGATATCATTGACTACTTATAGGCCACAAAGATCCTTTTAATTGGCTGCTGAGTATATAGTAAATGGATATATATTGAAGGAGCAATGCCTTCCCTCTTTTTCTGCTAGCTTTGAGGTGTAGGGACAATTCTCCAAACTCTAAGGAGTTGCCTTTTCCCTCTCCAGGATACAAGCCATGAGCTCATGATCTCCTAGGCAACTCTTTTTCTGGGATGGAATTGCCATTTCTTTGTTTCTCCTTTTCTTTTGTAAAGCGATATCTCAAAAAGTACCTGGCATCTTCCTCTTTCCTGGTCAGCAGTGGAGAATTAGCTCTTGAAGCAGTTATGATAATGATAACAAGGACAGTGGCAAGTCAGCTGAGAGGTAGTTAGTGGTCCCTTTTCTCTATGTGGGAATAAAAACCACTTCTTACATATATGAATCATCTTACATGTGATCTCTTAGAAAACAGTTCCAAATATAATTGTTCCTCAGAATATGAGGAGGAAGTAGACTCGGAGCATAGGAGACTGGTTGCCCTATCCAGGACACAAATGACTCTAGAATCATGAATTCAGAACAAACTGGGAAGGCAGATAAAAGACAGGTATCGACAAAAGTTGCTAACTCCGGTAGACTCAGTTTAATTTTGTCTGAGTTCTAGACAATTTGTTATTTCCCAACTAATAGTCATGCATTTGATTCCAGTTATTTTGTATTACAAAATGGAATTGTTATATATAGGATGTTTCTATAGAGTATGGATCTTTGGATCTAGGTGTATAGACATTTTATTTTAAAAAGAAAGCATAATTTCAAATAGCTTTCCAGAATGACTGGACCAATTCCAGCTCCATCAATAGTGTATTTAATATACCTGTCTTCTCACAGACCTTCCAGTATTGCCTATTCTGTCTTTTGTCATTGTTTGCAACTTGCAGAGTATGAGATGAAATCTCAGAGTTGTTATAATTTGTATGCCTATTATTATTAGTGATTTGGAGCAATCTTGCATAGGGTCATTCCCTCTTCTTTGAAAAGAAATACTTTTAATAGCTAATATGATTTGAAAATGAGGGGAAGCATTGTTGAAGATGAGAAATAGCTAAGTGATAAGGTCAACAAATAAGAGGGCATTGCTTCTAGTCAGATGAGGTAGAGCCTTTTTCCCGACCATGTCTGTCTTGACTTTGGTCTTAGAAAAAATCAAGGGAATGAAAGCTCTTTCTCTAGGAGAAATATACAGTTGCATGTTTTTTTCCCTGGCATGGCAACATACTAGCAATATACACACTCAGAATACTTTTCCTGTCTCCACCGCTCCACAAATACACACCAGGGAGCTAGATAAAATGAAAATGGGTAAACATAGCTATGTCTTCAAGGTGAGAATTAAGATGGGGATCTTGAAATGTCTTTTAAACTTCATTGCCATGCTATTAAAAGATTTTGTTCTAGAGTCCCCTGATCAGGGGCCAAATACGTGTGTGATGAAAATGCATTTGATTTTGCTAGTTAAAAAAAAAAATCCTGGTGATGTAACTTGATTGTGTTGACAAATTAACCTAATGAGAATAGTTTCCCACTATGTATTCATTAAGCAAAAATGTGCAAAGTAGGTATTTACAGCCTGTTAACCCTTAATTGGCTCAGCTCTGTAAACACTTAATTGTGACACTAGTCACCAAAATCCCTGATGTAGTTAATGGCTTTCAGAGTTGCAAAATTATACATTTTAAATGATGATGTTTAATTAAAAATTATTTAGGATTATATTTAGTCTATGCAATTAAGTGAGCAACTTTGGCACACCAGAGGAAATAATAGTAAAGCCAACTATGTTGGGAGTTTATGTTTTTTTATTATAAAATTTACATATGGAAATATTGAAATAAAACTGAAACATATTGTAGAAAAACATGAATTTAGGAATAGATTTTTAGTTCCGACTCTGAACTAATTTACCTTGGCCTTGGTTAAAACATTTTGCTTCCATCAACCTCAATTTTTACTTCTGTAAAATGGGGTTAGACTCCATGACCTCCATCATAAAATGGGAACTCCTTAATTACAGACTATTTCTTTTTTTAAAGAGTCTATCAGCACCTGATACATAGCAAGCATTTAAGAAATTATTATTTAATTGAGTTTTAAGGACTTATTTAGTTCCAATAACTCTACTATTCTATATGTATTTAGAAAATAATGATGTACAGGAAAACATAAAAACAAATATCTGAAACACATCTATTGACTCAATCACAAGTTCCATGGCTATGTACTCCCTTGAGCTAATAAGATTTTTACCCACTAAGTTTATAAACTAACTTGTCCAATCAAGACCAAATGTTTAATTATCAGATTCTAATATGGGCAAAGAGAACAGTGAAATGTATAATCATGATGATGATGATGATGATGACAAATTTAGCAGTAATGATGATCATCAATTATCGTTTCTTCCTTTGTTCTTGTCTAATAAAGACCTGATTTTCCTGCCAGTTTTATTTGCTAAAACAAAAATTAAATGGCCTATAGTCATTGATGGTCCCTTCAGAGGGGAAAAACTATTCATCTGAACCAATAAGACCCATGTTGGAAGAGAAGATTGTTTCTTTTTAATCCTAAAAAAGAAAACAATTAAATTCCAGAGTCAAGGCTAATCTTCCTTTTTCCTTCTATATCCCGAGTGCTCCATTTCAGTGTTCAAATACGGAGAATAGTAGCACTGTTGTTCTCCCCAGAGACTTTTCATCACGTACACAGTTTTAATGAACTATATTCTAAGGTGGTTGAGCAGTGGTCTCCCCCATGGGACCTGAAAGTCTCTGAGCTGTGTGCTAGAAAAAACAGCTGGTAACTGTTCTTGAAACCTCAGTGACTCACATCATAGAGGTGTTGAGTGTCCAGCCAAGGGAAGGAGGGCCATGAAGATGCTGAGAGCCATGTCTACACTGGCCAAATCTACTGTCACCCACATGTAGCTAGGCAAAGAGAGATATTGCTTTGTACCCTTCCTTTCCCTGGGATTGAGAGTCTTGAGACTTTCACTCATGCCTCTTAAATAACTGGGCAGCTGTTGGCAATGTAATAAAACAACTCTGTGTAAAGACTGCCATGGACAATGAGGTTGGTGTGAAATATTATAAATGCAAACACATTATGAGATGGTTCTTTTCAAATCCTTTTGAAGAAGAGCAGGAACAATAGTTGCAAGTTTTTATGTTTTGGGCCATTGTCCCATAAGCATTTTGATCTTTGGATTCCCCTTCCCTAATCTTCTTTTTCAGTCCAATCAATCTATCACCAAACATTAATTAAGCAGAAGGCTATTTGCAGGACCTTATCTTAAGTGTGTTTAGGGATACAACACAGAATACAATATAGTCCTTGCCTCAGATTTATAGACAAATAGGGGAAATAAAATACAGGAGTACCCCACCTTCCAGAGATAATAAACAAGATCAAACATAATATGGCTAAATGTCAAATGAGCTGCAGAGAGATGACATGTTGAAGGAGTTTAAAACAAGATTTTTATCATAGGCTAGAGTAGTCATAGAAGGAGAAGGTCGGATTTGGTGTAGTTAGGTCTCAAAAGATGGAGGAGGTGAAAAGGAATGCTAACTGCTTATGGGAGAAAATTGTAATGATGTTGTCAGTATGGATGATCAATCTGGCAGCTAGGGTCTGTGTTATCATGAATTAACTAGAAAATTAGTCTTGAAATATTCAAATAAAATCTTTCTATACTACCGCCTCAATTCATTGTATTTTTTTCCAAAACTTGGGCACAGTTACAAATGACCCAGTTGATATCAGATTGAACCATACTCTTATTTTCTTTTATTCTTGACTATAACATTAACATTTTGATATAGACAAAAGCATGAAAGTTTTTTCTCTCAAGGAGTTTACAATCTACAGAGAATTAAATATCCTTTTATTTCACTGTATAGGGGACTCCCAGAAAATTCTTTCGACCAATTCAGATCAGCACTTTTTTTGGGGGAAGGTCAATTTGTAGTCTTAGAGAGTAGTAGGAGGTTATGTAACTTGTCCAGGATCATGTAGACAATATGTGTGAATGCTATTCAGTCACTTCAGTTAAATCCAATTCTTTAAGACCTCATTTGGGATTTTCTTGATAGAGATACTTGAGTGGTTTGCCATTTTTCTTTCTCCAGCTCATTTTATTGGGGGAGGAAACTGAAGCAACAAGGTTCAGTGACTTGTCTAGGGTTATATAGCTAGTAAGTGTCTGAAGTTGGATTTGAACCCAAGGCCTGGAACTGTGTTACTTGGCTGCTCTGTATGTGTCAAAGGTGATATTTGTACACATCTTCCTAACTCTAAAGCCAGACCTCTATTCACAACATTATATTGTTTATATTTGGGTAAAAAAAAACAAACAAAAAAACAACAATCTGGAGATGGAGGAAAGAACACTAGCATTTGGGGGGAAGGGATGAAGAAGAACACGAAGAAAAGTCTCATGTAGAAAGTATCACTTGAGTGATTGTCCTTTGGAATAAAAGATGGACGTTTTAAGAGGGAAAACATTCTAGGCCTAGAGGAACAGCTTGGGCAAAAAAGCTCTCCACAAACAAACATTCTCATGGAGATGGGAAATGGAGTGTCATAGATAGACAATAATAAGTTCCCCAAAGACAGGTTGTCCAGAATATAGATTGCATGAAGAAAATAAATATGAAATCAGCTCAGAAATATAGACTGGAGACATCTTGGAAAGAGTTTTAAATATTGGAGAAATTTGCATTTTATCCCAAATTGCAAAAATGACTCAATGAAGGTATTGTGCCCAATTCCAATTCTTTAACAAGGACCTAAGATTTTGCAACAGAGTTGTTAGGAAAACATCCTTTGGTTCCCCATCACTAGTTTTTTTTTTTTTTTTTTTTTTTTTTTCAATTGGGGAATGGTTGAACAAGTTGTGGTATATGATTGTGATAAAATACTACTGTGGTATAAGAAATGATGAACTCAATGATTTTAGAAAAACATTCAATAAAATATATAAAATAACAAAGAGTGAAATGAGCAGAAAGAAGAGAACATTATATATGGTAACAGCAATATTGTTTTGAGAAATATAAATAGTTTTATATAGAATAAATAGTTTTGACTATTATAAATACCCAGATTAACCATAAAGGACATATGAAGAAAGACGATCTATATCCAGAGAAATAACTAATAAATAGAAGTGTGTATAGAACGGTTTTACATGCAAATATGTACGTGTGTGTGTGTGTGTATGTGTATTTGCGTCTAATGGTAGCCATCTCTGGGGTTGGAGGGAGGGAGGAAGGAAGAAAGAAAAAAAGAAATTTACATAATAGTTTTATTATATATTTAAAAGGAATAGAAAGTTATACATTATAGACTTGCAATTTCATATTCAATTATCCTTTAAAAATTATGCTATGTATTGGAAATACTTTATTTTTCCATAAATTAAATTTTTTTAAAAGCTGTTAATGAAGTCAAAGAGCTCACTTTAATATTGCCCTGTTTTCACTACTTGATGTCACTGTGTTGTCACTACTGTACATGCTTACATCAGAATCAGCAAACTTCAAACTAGCATTGTGAAATTCCTCAAAGGTTGGAAAGCCCAAGGCTGATTTAACTGCTAAAAATATTTTTAAGTCATTAGAAGCCATAATTTCTTGGTTATATGTATCTAAGTTGCCAGTATTATGATTGAGACAGAATTTTTAAATATTTTTTTCTTTGGGGTTTCGTATTCTCCTTTTTATCCTATTTTGCATGCAATCTGTAAGCTACAAAGAAAATGTAAGCCTCTTGGAAATATAAGTTGCTTCAAAGGAGTTTTGAGAGACAACAAGATGCTTAGATTGGCTCTTTGCATAATCTAGGAAAATAAAATTAGAAGAAGAATTTACAGGTACTCTTTTTAAATTTTATTCCCCACAATTACATGTATTTTTTTAAAAAAAGTTTTGAGTTCCAAATCCTATCTCTCCCTCTCTGTCCAGCCCCCTCTCTGAGACAGTAAGTAATCCAGTATAGGTTATATTTTCAGTTACTCTTACACAATACCTCACCCTCCAGGCATACCCAAGTCAATGAAAGCATGTTTCATAAAACAATCCAACTGCTTGTGATTTGGGGAGTGTGAGGAGCTTCTGCTATGGAACTTAATCCATCATTGCAGATGGTACTTCATTTCTGACTTGGAACCCAAGTTTTAGAGAGTTGCCTGGGGGCCCAGAGACATAAAGCAATTTGCTCAGAATCACACAACTGGTTAATGCCAAGCAAGATTAAAATTCTGACTTTTCTGACTCCAAGCCTCTGGCAGGCTGCAATTAATACGGTATTATAATATGTCTTTGAATTTGTCTTCTTTTGGTGGGTGAATCTTCTGGGAACAAACTTTTTTCTCTTGCTCAGCCAAGTCATGGTATTGATAGAAGAATCATTGAACTGGGAATTAGGAGGCCTAGGTTTTAGTTCTAGTTCTTGGACTAATTCACTATGTGACCTTGGAAAAGCCACTTAGCCATCTGTGACAATGAGGCTAAAAATAGCTGCTCTGTTTACCTCAAAAGACTATTGTAAGAATCAAATTTGAAAGTGATTTGGTGGTGGTGGTGGGAGAAACCCAAAATACTTGGTTAAATTCAAATCATTACAGAATTAAGAAGTTTAATAATTGGGTTTCCAATGACTTTCCTGCTTCATCATTATTCCCTTCTCTTCTTTGCCCCAATAATCAATCCCATTTGACAGAATAGCTCAAAAAAGAGAGGACCAAAAGAAAAAAAATCTCCTCCCCCCCAACATCTATTCCCAAATAAGCCAGGGAGGTCCCAAATGGGAAATTTGGAAAGGGACCCAACAATGACTTAAGAGCTCACTTCTTCCAAAGAAGGGGGTAGGGGTGAGGGATAAAAGGAGGAAAGAAAACTCCCAACAAGCAAAAACCAAACTGGAATTAAGAGTACAGTCAGGGAAATGAAAAACAGTACTTTGGGGTCTCGGCTCTTCCATCCAAAAGGGAACCAATTCCAGCTACATCAAAGCCCTGCCTGTCAGATTTTCCCTAGACTTATTGGGATCTGTCCACCCCTTCACAGGGAGGTCCGTGCCAGTCCATCTTAGCAAATTGATTTGAGCCCTGGCATATAGACTGAGGTGCTTTAAGGGCCAAATATATTTCCAAGTTCTTCATGCACGTGGCCTATCACCCTGCCAAAGCAGACCTCTTTTCAGCAACACATCTTCCACTGGCCAGGCAAGTTTTCCTATGTGTACATAGAAAACAATAGTATCATTGGATTGTTAGATAAAAATAGACTAAAATTAAAGTCAACAAGCATTATTAAGCTCTTACATTGTACTAAATTGCAGGGGGTGGGGAAGGGGGGAGAGAAGAGGGGAGGGTATTATGAAGAAAAAAAACCAATCCCTGCCCTC
Organism: Sminthopsis crassicaudata; assembly: GCF_048593235.1. Classification (NCBI taxonomy): domain Eukaryota; kingdom Metazoa; phylum Chordata; class Mammalia; order Dasyuromorphia; family Dasyuridae; genus Sminthopsis; species Sminthopsis crassicaudata. Next base: position 594,793,330 of record NC_133618.1, read on the forward strand.
AAGGAGGTTATAATTGAATGGAAGTATAAACAACTCTGCAATTAATAAATCAGCTAATAAGTGGTTATAAAATGCCTACAGTGTGCCAGGCACTGTTCTTAATCAGCACAGGAGACACACACAACAAAAGGAAATAAAACACTTCCTGCTGCCCAGCAAATGATATTCTAATGGTGGAGACAATTATGGAAATAACTATGTACAAATAAGATGTAGACTGGGGGGGGGGGTGTCGGAATTACAGAGGGAAGGCATTAGTATTAAGAGGAGCCAGATAAGGCAGAAAGTGGGATTTGGATTGAGATTTGAAGAAAGTCAGAGAAGTTTAAAAGGTAAGAGGACGAAGGAGAGAATCCAGGCATAGAACAAAATCAATGAAAGGACATGAAATGACAAGATGAACCATTAATGCTATCTGACCTTAATTTCTAGCCTCATTTTGTGCTACTCAGTATGTTTTCCTAGCCATTTTCTGCTGCAAGTTGCCCCTTCTAATTCCTTATTAGGTAGTTTTTATTCTGTTCATCTTATAGAAGAAGAGGCAAGGTCTAGATATGGCAAGGTTGGCTGATGACAATGTTAGAGTCTAAGGCTCTTGGTAAAAAAAAAACAAAAAACAGTACCATATTGCCTCTATGGTTCAATGGAGTGATTAGACCACTGGTCACTTTTGGAAAAGATGGGACACTGATTATAGCAAATCTGAGAGTTCAGAAAGCAAATTCGAGTAGTGAGAAAGATAAATTCATGGAATGGGGAAATAGAAGGAATTTTGGAATGTATTGGAACCAACCTTGTTTCAATAATTTAATTAGAAAGTGCCATAGAAGAGACATCAAGAGAAATAGGGACTGGATCTGTGATTTACCAAGCTTTCATCTAGGTCCAATCTGATACACCAACAAATATTCAATTACTGTCTGTTAGGTATTGGTAGGCAAAATGGGAGATGGGGAAAGGTTACAAGACATGAGACATAGCCTTTATCCTCAAGGATGTTTATGTTTAATTGAAGGTATAAAGTAAAAATACATGAAAAAACTTTTGATTAGAGATTAGAATTTTATAATAATTAAAAAGGCAAATACAAACAATGTTAAAAGACTGTATTGGTTACAATGAAAATTTTTTTATGATTTCAAATGAAGGAAAATTCAACAAATATGAGTGTGGTCAGTGAAAATATCACAAATAATGAAGAGCCTGAGATTTGCTCAAAGATTAAATAGGATTTGTGTAAGCAGAAAAGTGAGAGAGCTTTTCTTGCAGAAGGAATAAGTAGCATAAAAAAAGGGAAACACCAATTGTAGTCTGGGATCAGGGATTAGACCAGTCTGACTAGGCAAGATTCTTGTGGGGAACCCTGGGAGAGATGAGGTTAGAATAGTAAACTGGGGCCATATTGTTAAGGACCTTGAATGCCAGGCTGAAGAGATTAGATTTTATTCTATAAGCAATAAAGGATTACTGAAAGTTTCTGAGAAGTGAAGTGACTGGTCAGAAGGAAAAAATGGCTCTGGTACCCTGTGCTGTATTCTTTGGAGAGTAGAGTATGGTTGTAAGGAGATCAACTTAGAATTATCACTAATAGTTTAGGCAAAGAAGAAAGGAGGACCTGAAACAAAATCAAAGTGAGAATAAAAAGGATATGAGGGGCATTCTAAAGAAAGAATTAATAATTCTTGTGAATGATTGAACAATGGAGGTAGGGATTGGTGATGGGGATAAAGGAGAGGAAGGTGAAAAGGAAACTTTACTTGAAATTTTAAAAATTGATAATTTATTATGTTTAACTTTATTTTTTTACCCTGTTTTCATTTTTAGTTCTGTCTCTGTCTTTGTATCTCTACTTCTCTGTCTGTTTCTTTGTATCTCTGTCTCTGTGTCTTTGTCTGAATGTGTCTCTTTCTCCCCTCTTCTTCTACCCTTTCTCCTCTTCTTCTACTCAAAAAATCAGCCTCTGAAACAAGGAGAAAAAAAGAGAAAAAAATTCAGCAAAACTATCCAATATTCAGTCTATCAGTATATGTGTTTCTGCAGTTATAGTCTCTGATCCCTGCAAAGAAGTGAGAAAGATACATTTTTCATCTTCAAGACCAAGTTTGGTCATTATAATTACACCATGTTCAGTTTTGCTATTTTTGTACTTTCCATTTCCATTATTGTTTATATTGTTTTCCTGGTCCTACTTACTTTGCATGAATTCATATATACATCATCCTAATAAATTTGTTAACAAAGTAGGAAAACATGAACATAAATATGCCACAAAGTAATTCCTCAAGCAATTAAGCAACTGATAGTTGATGCAATCATAATTTGTAATTTCTGTTTTGTTAAAAAGAATTCTTTAAGTTAAAAGAGTTCTTTAAGTTCAATCAAGTTATTCAATTCAATTCAATAAATATTCAATGCCTGTTCTGTACCAAGCACCGTGCTAAACTTTGGGGATTTTTTAAAAGGACAAAAAATAGTGCCTGTCCTCCAGCAATTTATAGTCAAAGTATTGCTAACATCTATTTCTATATTAATTTGTCTGATTATAATAATTTATAACATCTATTTGTGAGTCAAAATTTAAATTATTGGGAAACCTTTTTCTCCAGGGCAGTGGAATCTTAAGCCTCAGCATTTTTTTTTCTGCTGGGATATGTGGATTCTCCTTTTTGTATGTTGAAAATAAGTTTTGTTTGTTGATCAAAATCATAGTAATGATCACACTGCTGTTCCATCTTGGATTTTCAAGGCTATTTTATACTTTTCAATGTATTTTCTTCTATGACTTTCTCACCCCACACATACCTTGTGGGCTAGATTTTGCTATCTCCATTTTACATATGAGGAAACTGAGGATCAAAGATGTAAAATGGCTTATTCAAAGTCACAGATCTAATGCATCTTTGACACATAATCCACTGCTCTTTCTGAAATATATCACTTCAATTCCTTAAGGGAGACCTTGAAGTTACCTTAGGCCTTTAGATAATTCCAGGATGAGAGATTCAGGAGGGAAATAGATGAGAAAAACTCCATTCTGAGATCTCTCTCTCAAAAAAAACAAAAACAAAAAACAAAAAACAAAAAAAAACTCAACCCAGGCAATTAAATGCAGCATAAGAAAAACCAAAACAAAACAAAATACAAAACCCATGTCCCTGTCTTATGCCATATAAGTTTCTACTTCCCCCAGGTATTGACAAAATTGGGACTATACTGACTCTACGGCTTAATTACATTGGTGACAGCAGGAAGACAGAGACTATCTGGGCAAGGTGTTAAACCATAATCACTTGTGTTCACACTATGCCCGAGTCTTTATATTCCACATTTTCCTTTTTTAAAGTCCTACTAATTAAGGTGCTTTTGTCAGGTAGATGAGTAATTAAAAGAGCAGAACTTATAACCTTCAAGGCCCTCAGGAGTCTGAGGTCAAAAATAATGGTTTCATCCATGGGGACTAGTAATGTCAAGGAAACCAAGACAGGAACACTGTGACAGGGAAGTTTGCAGGTTTTTCAAATCTCCCTTTCTCTAATGTCTCTTAAATAGCCCTATCCATTTTCAGATTAGCCTCTACTGTCTAGGACACCATCAATTTGACTTCTTTCCAGACCCTGCAGCCCTATTGACTTCATCTGAGGGTCATTTGAGTTCAGGTCCATCTTTTGACTGAAATAGATCTGGGATTGCTGCTTTCAGAATGGTTTATCAGACTATCTACAGATTCATTGTCAGATAAAACCTTGAGATAAAGAAATGGAGTCATGGTGCTGGTTGGGGGATGGGTTGGGGGTGGGGTGACATGAGAGAAAGAGGACGTCCAAAGGTATCAGGATTCCTATTTCTTGTCTTTAATATGATCTCTTGTCTTTAATATGAATCTTCAATTTTGTTGGTCCAACATATGCTGAGTATTTAAGACAACTGCTATGCAAAAAGCAGTGACATTAAGGAGCCTTATTAACACTCCATCAAATTAACAATATAGCTCTTAATGCTGTTCCCTTGAGTGTCATGTGTGTTTTTCTTATAATATTGGCTGATTCTTCCTGGCATTAATGAGGTAGGTTAGTGCCAAAAATATTCAAAGGAAAATGGAAAGGCTCTGTCTTTACAGAATAATAGATGGAGAATATCCCGAGGAAGGAGAGAGAAAATGGGTTGGGCTTTGAAGCTCTGTTGTTATTTCTTTATGGATATGGGCCCCTGATTTTGCAGAAAGATATGGATATGTCATGGCTACCTTAAAGATGTGGGGGAGAATTTAAATAAGGTAATAATTTCAACAAAAAACCTTAGTCCTTCTTAGAAGAGTACTAAACAATAAACCTTTTGAGGCTCATTTCTAGGATAGATCTTACTTTTAAACAATCCCTTCATTTTTCAAAAGCCTTTGGAATTTCATATTTTTTGGGGGGGAGTTTGTTTACCATAGAAATCTATTTGGGCTTTTAAGTTCGTCCTCTGGATGAGAATTAATGGGAATTTGAATACACATTTAATATTTATATTTTTCCTTCTTGTGTGTTTGGATTTGTGTATAGGATTTTTAGAGGATGAAGGACAATCATTGTCATGTGGCATGAAATATTACCATCAATCAGGAAATTGAGAAGACCTCATCTCACTCATACTGTTATATATTTATGTGACATAGTATAATCTGTATATCTTCTCCAATTTCTATTTGATATCTGTTTGGATAAATGGGTGTATTCATTATTCACTATTTGTCTTTTGGGTAACTAACATTTCTTGGTAAGGAGTAGTCAAGCCCATGAATGCAAGTCTGTGGTATCTTCCTCCTTTAGGGAATCAGAGAAGCTAGCAGACTTTTTCTTCCTTTTTAAATTTTTTAAATGTTTTTTTTTAAATTTTACTAGTATTTTATTTTTCTCAAATACATGCAAAGATAGTTTTCAATATTCATCTTTGCAAAACTTTGTTTTCCAAAATTTTCTCCCTCTTTCCTCTTCTTTTCCCTCCCCAAGACACAAGCAATCCAAGATAGGTTAAAAATGTTCATTTCTTCTAAACATATTTCCATATTCAGCCTGCTGCACAAGAAAACAATCAGATCAAAAGGGGAAAATGAGAAAAAAACACGCAAACAAACACTAATAATCACAAAAGGTGAAAATACTATACTTTGATTCATACACAATCTCCATAGTTCTCTCTCTAGTTGTGGATGGCACCTTCCAACTACTGGAATTACCTTCATTGTTGAAAAGAGCTAAGTCTATCACAAATGATCATCCACATAATCCTGTTGTTACTGTGTATAATATTCTTTTGGTTCTGTTCACTTCACTTATCATCAGTTCATGTAAGTCCTTCTAGACTTTTCTGAAATCAGCCTGTTCATCATTTCTTAAAGAATAATAATATTCCATTATATTCATGTACCATAACTCATTCAGCCATTCCTCAACTGATGGGCATCCACTCAATTTCCACTTCCTTGCCACTGCAAAAAGAGCCAGTTACCTGCTTCTTTCAACTTAAAAGTTATGCACTCAGACCAACAATATTTAGGGGGGCAGAGAGATATAATTCCAGCTTTACATATTCCTCTCTTTCAGAGGAAAACAGAGTTGCCAACCTCATGACCTCTTCCCACAGGGGAAGAATCGCAGTCTCCCTTGGAAATGTGTGGGTAAGCCTTTAGAGATGTTCACTCATGCCTCCCCTTAAGCTGCTCATCTATGTGTTTAGACATCTTATGTAGAAAAACATATCTCACACAGGGACATATACCTTACATTTACCTTATTGTACTCATAAAAATTGTTCTCTTGGATTTTCTCATTTTGATCTGCATCAGTTCTTGCAAATCTTTCCCCATTTCTCATACGTACTATTTTTCTTTTTCAGAGGTTGACTTAATGATAATGTGAAATATTATATTTAGATGTCTAGTGAGAACAGCCACCTTTAAAGCTGGCCCATCCCCCACAAAGAACTAAGAAATCATGCTTAATTGCTAGGGAGGATGTTTCTAAATAAAAATTAAGGGAGTCAATGTAGAAATCACTGGGCAAGTCACTTATTTGCTTTAAAAATGTTTGCTTCCCACCCCTCCCTTTGTCCCCTCCCCCCTCCACCTCATACACAAAAACTTCCCTTCCCCCTTTAAGGGCCCCTGCCTGGACTGTGGGAGGAAGGACAGGACATTCTCATATGAGGGGTTTTCTCTTCCCACAGTCCAGTGCAGAGGCCCTTAAATATTTCTCCTCTGGGACAAAAGGCTATGTTCAGGCCAGGTGCTTCCTTCTTTCCTTCCTTACTTTTCTGAGGGAAAAAATAAATGGATTAAAAAAAGAGAGAGAAAACATAACTTATTTTTTGGAAGAATGACTCTAAGATCATCCCTTCTAGCCAGTATTTAAAACTCTAGTAAATTGCAGCTTGTAAGAATGAGAAGGACAGCACCCTCCAAGCTGCAGACTTTTGAGCTAGCCCAGTTCTCCCACTAATTGGAATACCTTAGAATTTTCCCTTTGTTTCCTTTTCTGTAAAAATAAAGGAATTAAAATAATACCACCCCAAGATATTTGGGAAGCTCTTCTCTTGCTCTAACCTTATAAGTGAGGCAGCAAAAGAAGTATTATTTCTGCTTAACAGAGACTGAGCTAGGTTCTGAGAACCTCCACAATTTGTCCACAGTTAGTTGTGGTTGGAGCTGGGGCTCAAAACATTTCTAACTGAGACCAGCATACTTTCCACACAAACCACATTTAAGTTCTTTCCAGCTCTAATGGTTCTAGGAGTCTATAATTTGTATTCTTAAATGAATATTTAGATGTATGTATATGTGTATTTTTTTGAATCTGTGATTTCATCAGTACAAGGAGTTCCTGGTGTGGAAAATTCCTTGGACCAATGAAGACCATCAACTGTTTTGCCACTTTTAGTGATGTGACCAATATGTATCACAAATCTGACTTGGAGTCCGGCACTCTATCTCTTTTGCCTCACTAGAGAGAAAACCCCATGTTTTAGACATTCATTTTACAAAGAGCAGGTCTACATCAAGGAAGTGTATAAGTTAACTTTTCTCCTTCCTGCTAGGTCCTTTATTCTGTAAGGTTTGCTGTAAACTGGTCGGAGAGGGTCTGAATCTCTCCCCAAGCTGCTTTGGGAATTTCCTTGAGACACTTTGCTGGCTCAGTTCAGACATATTGTTCAGAAAGCTCTGCCCATATCTGAATAGACTAGCCAATTCCCTCTGTCCCCTCCCCCTACACGGATGCTATGTCTCCATGCATTGAGCCAGGAATGCTTCAAGAGCCACAGGGACTGTAATTCAAGGTCAACCTGACCTGTCTACATAGAATTACAATTATCAGGGATCTGTAAATGCCACCAGAGGCCTGTACTACTTGTAGAGATTGGTTTCACCAGTTTGGTTAGAAGAAAAGTTCTAATTGGAATGATTCCCAGTTCAGTGTGAATGAAATACTAGGCTTGAATCTAGCTTCAGCTAATAATGGTGTGATCTTGGACAAGTCACTTAACTGCTCTTTAAATTTTATTTCTTCATCTGTAGGATGGGTAGCACTTATAGAGAGGACTAAATGAAAAATATATGTGCATGCAAATGTGTGTAAATACATATACATGCACAATACATAGATTCTGTTATAATATATGCATAAATGCATACATGTAAATATGTATATATACATATATAGCTACATACACGCATATATATTACATAAAGATCTTAAAGTAGCATATAAATGGTAATTATTATTCTTAGACCCTTTTTGCCATTGTGTAAGGATATCCACCAAAAATGTGATTATTCTCAATGTATTAAGAACATACATGAGAACACAGGCTGAATCAAAAGGCTTGGGTTTGAGTTCTGACTGTCACTTATAAAAGTTACTTAAACATCCTGTGCCTCAATTTTCTCATCTCCTAAGTGGATAAACCTACTTCATAGGTTTGTCATGAATATTAAACAATCTAACGCATGTCAAAATACTCTGGAAACTCCACATTCCTGAACAGTTATAACAATGTTCCAACCAACGTATTTTTGGAACAATGTCTTCAAGCTGAGGTTGGATGGTCTCTGGTCAAGGATTTCATATAAGGAATTTCTGCTTGGGCATGAAATGAGATGGCCAGTGAAGTCTCTTTCAATTTTGAGATTTGGACATTCTATAACCAGCTCCATCATAAATACTATCTAGTCATTGCCCATTTTAAACCATGTTCCTGGACCAAATCATATTGCTTTGCTTAGCATGGTTTCTATTGAGCCAGTGAATGATGTTATGAGTATTCCTATTAAAAATAGGAATATATATTTTTGTATTTATAATATATATTATATATGTAATTCTTATTTTAGTGCTATGTGTGAATCTACAAAATAGATATGTGGTAGAGACCTTAAGCTCTCTTTTCAATTTGTGGTTAGATCTCAGACTAGAAATAGCAGGGGCAATGAAATCTTATTTCACCTATATATGCAATAATAAAATCTTCACAGGTAAAAGAAATCCAGAGAAATATGGGGAAGACTTGGATGAACTGATGCAGTAACCTAAGCAGAATGAAGAAGACTATATACACATAACTATAATAATGCAAAAGAAAAGAATACTGAATAGAAACTGAATGCTGGGTAATTGCCCCAGAAAACTGATGTTCTCCTCTTTGCAGGTGAGAGATAGAAAAGTATGAAGGCAAAATATTCCATATCCCATCAGACTCTATCGTTGTGTCATTAGTTTTGCTTAAATTCTTCTTATTATGAGAGAGGGCTTATTTGGTGGTGATGGTAGGTGTAGCTAAAAATGACTATGACATAGAAACAGAAGTCATTAATATTAAAAATTATTGTAAAAAAGAAACATCAGTCAAGTCTGAATTGTAATGTTAATGGAAAAGATAAAGTTCAACAATGAATCAATATTCTAATATCTCATTGCCTTAGTTTTGTGATGGAGAAGTGGACATTAGAAATTAAAAAGGGAAAGGTTGGGACAGAGGATCTTTATATTATTCAGCCAAAAGATTTCCTTAGAGCATTTCTGTAAACGTCAAGTCACTTGTATTTTTTCCATTAATGGAAGCTAACTATGAGCAATGGTAGATGAACAAGTACATTTTCTTTAAAAGTCAAAGGAAAGACTTCAATTTTGGGGGGGCGGGCTCTGGATCTTTAGAACTGTCATTGTTATTTTTTTCTCTTCTCTTCTGGGAATCCAGCATTGTGCCTTTACCATCCTTTTGCAGAGGTTCTGAAATCTCTAATTGGACAGATACTGAAACTTGAATTCCCATCTGAGTCACCACCTCCCTTAAATTCTCTTTTCTAAAGTAAAACCAAGATAAATTAAAAGCCTTTCAATGGATATTTGATCATCTTACCCTGCTGGTAAACATTTGTTGGCATGACTATCCTCCCTAACCACCATCACTATCACTATCAACAACCACACACTCTTCCCCTTCTTTTCATCTTTGTTTCCCCTGGAAGAAAATTAAATGGGTCAGTTGCTTTTGGGAATCAGTGCACTCCTTGAGCACAACCTGAGTAGTCATGGATCTTAGAAGCTTTGAGATAGAAGAGGCATTAGAAATCATCCAGCTTAATCCCATTTTACAGATGGGAAAGCTGAGGAGACCACTTGCTTAAGGACACACCTTTACACAATAGGGCTTTTGAATTCCTAGGATTTAAATGAGTATTTGTGACTTGGATTAAGACACTTTAGTGAACTGAACAAGTAATTGCTTTCTTTCTCTTATCCTAATATATTAGGATATAGATGCTTAGGACCTTGGAGAATCTGGCTCAGTATTGCTTTTATTAGTCCACTACATACTACACTCTCAAGAAATGCATACTGTATATATGTATATATCTTGCTTTAAAAGTGCTGGTGACATCAAAATGTCCATTAAATTCAATGATCTTCTCTCATCACTCCCCCCACCTTCCATTTCATGGAAAAATGTGTTGTACAGCCAAACATCTGTAGCCTTGGATATGTAATCACCCTCTGTTTTGTTTTGCTCTAGACAAAATGGTGGTAATGCAGAAATTTATGCCTTTGGAATCTGCGGCATTAGCTGTTGTAAATCAGTGTTTGGTGCCCAAAGGTAACAATTACTTCTCTCATTAATAGATTTCCCCAGCCTCGCTCATAAAACAACTCTGGAAATGTCTTCTGGGACAGGGTGGGGGAAGTGCTGGAGGATCATTAACAATCAACTACCCTGGGTGAACTTGGAGACTGGCTCGTCTCTCCCCAGAGTGATCAGCGGACAGATGAGAGAACCACACAGATGATGGGGCCACAAGCTCAAAAGTTGTCTAACCCTTTCCTCGAGGGGCCAGGATTGCAGGCCAAGCAGCACTCACTCCCTTCCCGTGTAAATCATTCTAGACACTGGGATTTGTTCAAATAAGGTTTTAAAGGGGCCAGGAGGAGATGTAGTGGGATAGAAGCTGGAATCTTACATAAGGCTAAAATGACTTAAAATTCTGATTCAGACTAAAACTTAGACTCAAAGTTCTAGAACTACTAGAGACCTCAGAGATCCTGGAACCCAATCCCAATAAGAAAGCTAAACTAGAGAGAAATGAGTTGCTCAAGCTCATAAGCTAGTTAATGGCGGAGGCAGTGATCTTGTTAAAGACAAAAAAAAATCAAATCAAGGAAAGATTTTAAAATATATTCTCATGAACCACTTCGGAGTTTGAGTTCTAATTAAGAATGTCTAACTCGATGCCTACTTCCTTCTCTATGAAGGATTTCCCCTAACTTTAATGAACAAAATCAACACTGGTATTCGTTTGCACTTGTATCCTCTGTAAAGTGGTAGCATATAGTAAGATGTTGTAGTCATGAGGATGCCTTGTAATATTCATGCAAATTAGTGTACATGTCTCCTATTTGCACATATTTGTTTAGTAGGATCATAGCACATGGTCTCACATAAGTTATTTCTGGTGTCTAGCCAAAACCTGTCACAGAGAGGTCAAGTAATGCCGCTGGGTTACCTAGCAAAGAAAAAGATACTGCTTAGTTCTTAGCTTCCAAGTTTGTGGGAGTGGGGAGAGGAAAGGAGAAACAGGGAATCTGAAGAAACTGAAGAGGAAAGAGACCACTAGATCTTGAAGCCCTGTATAATTAGAACTTTCAAATCGCAACTTTTTCTACTAATGTTATCAGTCTTTGACTATCCTCAGTGTGGCTCTCCCCTTGGTCCTCCTTAGTGCACCAGAAATAGAATGGATTTCTTCGGGGAAGGAGGGGAGAGAATTTATTGATGTCTTTTAAAAAAACATCAAAGTCATTTCCTAATTAATTAATGCATGAGTATAAGGTATTCCAAAAGTCTTAGTGCAATCTTAAGCTTCAATAATCTAAATAACTTTAAAGCTACAATATAATTTTTGGGGGATTTTCTATTTATTAAGTACCTACTATATGCCAGGCACACTTTCTTAACTAAGAAGTTATGGTTAAGCAAAGAAAATAAGCATAGTGGCCATGTCTAAAAGGGTGTACTTTCTTCTGCAGCTATGATCCACCATCTTTCTCTCTGCCAACAGGCACAAGGTAGGTAGGATTTATCAGTCTAATAAAGATGTGATTGGTCATTACATTGATCAGAACTCTGTAGTCTTTCAATATTTCTTTCCTTTACCATAATTTAGTTTTGTTTACTTCACACTTCATCAGGTTGAGTTCTTCAATAGAAGTTCACTACCAATTAAGATGAACAAAGCAAAATTAAGTGCAGAGTTGCCAATGAAACAAAATTAAGCACAGAGTACAGAGTTGCTGAGTTATCTAGTATTGACACTTGTGCTAAATTACTGTTTGTAGTGAAAGCCCTTTTCAAATTGTCACAGATTCCTGGACTAGCCAGTGCTTGTTTCCTCTCCATACTGTCTGGACCCATTTTGTGATATTTATCCAGGTATCATTCTGTCTTATTAAACCTCTTGTAGGTTCTGCACCAATGTCCATTGTTTTAGACACTCCATCTGTTTTCTCCATTAGCCCCTCCTTTGATGAGTCCCCACCAATGAAAGATTGATTAAAAATTCTGCACAAGTTTACAACATTCTAGTGTAGCACGTATACATCCATTGCCACCCCCTTATATATACCACCTTAAATTCTCTTTTTTGAAAAAAAAACTGTGCCAGGACAAATGAGAAATATAGGGCCATTTCTTTACAGGTCAGAAACAAAGTTTTCTAAATACTTTCTTTATGAAATTAGTTTGTATGGCAAACTGAAAGACCTATCCAAACACTGACAGGGAAATATAGACAGTCATGCAAAGTAGACACAAGATTAGTTTTAAGAGGTCTGCCTTGGCTGCTTTTCTCAGGATTATAATTCCATAAACACAATGAAAACTCCTAAGGAAGGTCCTTGGGAAAACATGAATGTTATTATTGATATTTTCATGTTTAAAAAACTGGTAAGATGCCAAAGAAAGAGAATGTTGCCTAATTTTTCCTAAGTGTCTAAAGCTATCCATGAAAACCAATTGAGTAAAAAGAAGCAACTGTTTGGTGGTTCCACCTAGATTGCAGTTTCCTCATTCTACTTTCCACAACAAGTAGATCATGACTCCAAACTCCAGCTTCAGAACATTTGCAGAGCCTTTAGTATCTCATGTTCATGGGCTCCCAATCCTAGGCTGGAGATATAATTTTTTCTACCCATGCAACATATATACATGTGTATATGTAGTTATATGTAATATGTATGAATATATACTTAACATATATATGTATGGGTGGGTATGGGTGTATATCTATAGTTATCTCTTCTACATCTTGGGGTTAGGGACATGTTGCCTTTTCCCCCATTATCCCTATCACTGGAAAAGTCAATGTAAAATTTTTTGGACCTCTTTTTGTACTAAAGAAGAAATTTGATTTTTTTCCTTTATATTTTATGGGGTATTTATAGTAGCTTATTATAAAAGTTGGGTGGCCTTTGTATATTGTCTGTGACTTCCTCAAAACTGCCCCCAAATTCCCATTAAATTTCTTATACAAACCAGTGATATATTAATACTGCAATGGGGAAAGGTAGGATGAGCAAGAGATAACATATTTCTATGGGTGAGAGAAAAATAGAGAGGGGGAAGGACAGACAGACAAAGAGAAAGAGATAGAGAAAGAGAGCTAGAGAGAGACACAGAGAAAAAGAAGGAGAGGAAGAGGGAGAGAGACACACACACAGACAGAAAGAAGGGAGGGAGAGAATTCTAGATAGAAAATGGCTTGAAATTTTGAGATTTATTGTCTTTCTTTGCCAGTGCTTCACGGGTCACATGACATGGTTTAATTACACTTAATGTTAAAGGTTATTCTACCTCTGGGATGTTTCCCAGCTTGAAGGTGCTTACAAAAAATTAATTCATTCGTAAAACAGAGTATCTGGTTACAACCTCATTTTTTTTTTTTTTTTTTTTTAGTGTTGGTGTTGGTGTGTATGTGTGGAGTTCTGAGAGGCATCTTAAGCTTACTGGGGAAAATTATCTGTTAACTTTATGGAGGTGTCAATTGAATGTTTCATCTCCAAAAGACAGATAGCCATCATGCCCAGGAGTTGGAAAAATTAAAAGGACCTTAGTAACATCTGATAATCAGTCAAGCAGATGAAGGCCAGTGCTGTAAAGGTAAAAAACAAAATATGTATTGGTTATACTTTTATTCTTTGGATTTTTCTGGAAGAGGTTATATCTTGTGGGTCCAAGTTAACATAGATGACTGGAGATGAGGGAATATTTTCATTTTAATTGAGAAATGTAATATTTACTTAAACAAGTAATAATAATAATTAAAATAATAGATAACATGTAAATAGTGTTTTAAAGCTTATAATACATATGTAATATAATGTAATGCCAAGTTATAGATGAAGAAATCAAGGCAGGAGAAGTTAAGTGTCTTAACCGTAACCCCACAGCTTGTAAATACCTGACACTGCATTTAAAGTCAAATCTTTCTAACTATAAGTACAGTCCTCTATCCACTGTACTACCAAGCTGCCTCTATATTTAGGGGACCAAACACAAAAGAAGGAGCCAAATATCAGTGATCCTGCTTATGGCATAATTCCATGTATCCATGATCTCATTTCTATTCCTTAATAATGCCTTTCCTAATGCATGCACACCTTTTTGTCTTGTATGACTTTGGGGGCCACAGATTTAGAACCAGAAGAGACTGCAGAAAATTGGGTCATCTAGCCCAATCTTCTCTTTTTTACAAATGAAGAAACGAAAACTTACAGGAATTTAGAATTAAAAACTAAGGTCACACACATCATGAATAGTAGCATCAGGTTTTGGAACTCAGTCATCTGACTTCCAATCCAGCATTCTTTCTACTGGACCAGCCTGTTTATTTGGTCTAGGGAACTCCTCCTATGGAAACTCCCTCTAGTAAAGTATATCAGAAGTCATGAGTAAATCATAGTCTTGGGAACTTGCCTGGTGAACTAAGAGGTGAAGTGTTAAGTTTATGTCAGAAGCAAGATATTCCAGACGTCAGTAGTACTGAACTTTTATTGACTATTCCAGAAAGCAGATCATCCATATTATCCATATATATATGTATATGTATATATTATATATAATGTATGTAGATATGCATTAACACACACTACATGTGTTATATGTATCAATGAACACATATGTATATATAATATATGCATTATATATGTGTGCATATGTGTACAGGTTTATGTGAGTGTACATGCATGTACATATGCATAATATAGGCGTTGTATATGTATATGAGTATATAGGTATATATCTATGCATGTATATGTATATGTGCATATGTATACAGGTATGTATATATATGTATGCATACATATATGAGTAAGTGTCTGACAGATAAGGAAACAGAGATAGTGAGAGAGAGCGATAGAGAAAGAGAAAGAGAGACAGAGACAGAGAGAAAGAGAAAGAGAGAGACAGAGAATGAGTGAGAGAGAAAGAGACAGAAAGACAGAGACAGACGGGGGGGGGGGAGGAGGGAGAAAGAAAGAAGGGAAAAGAGAAGATCTCAAGGACACTTTTTTATTTGATTGCTGTGGGGTGAGATCTTGTAACCAGATGTGACACATTCAGTGACCAGTCTGTCAGAGCATCCAAAGGCCAAGTGGTCTACAAAAGCCAAACATCATCGCTCCTGTATTCTACTCACCATCGTCTGGCAGGGCCACTAGTGAATATTTTAGCCGACAATGACAAGAACAGGGCAGGTATTAAGAGGTCTGCTCTTCCCACAGCTTGGCATGGAGCCTAAATCCACTGCTACCTGAAATGATGCCAACCTGTTCAGCACATCTGAATTTACAACTAATCTCTTATTTACTATCATAGTATCTACAAAGCCAACACTTGTAATGGGTTTTTTTTTTTTTATTCTACTCAGTATTGTTAGGGAAATCTGCTTTTGCAAGCCTCAATTAGTTTATTTATTTATTATTTTTATCTGCAAGAAAAAAAAATAAAGAGGATTATTTGTGACATTGCTCATTTGGTCCCTTTCAGAGCCTTTGATATTCAGGGCAAACATTTAAGAGTTTCAGGTTTGGAAAGGGAAGGTTTGGGGGTGGGGAAAGAGCTCCCGAGATTCAGTTTGCATGAGGATTTTTCCAACCTGCAAAGCTGTGATGACATTCAATTTGACTATGAGTTACACAGCATTAAAAAGGGGGGGGGGAAGCAGTGCAGTGGTTAAAATCCAGACGCCCACAGTTATTTCTATTTGCAATGCTCTGGCCATGTGTGTAGTGATACATTGAATCACTTACTTGCCGGCTGAAAATAACATATGTCTGTCTCAAGTGCCAGAGGAAATTGTAGTGCTGATGAATACAGCAAGGATACATATTTAGAGAAAAGGAAAGAAATATGTTCTTTGTACAGCCTTTGTGTTAAGACACAAGTCTTCCTTTCTTCTCACACATAATGAATAGCAACAAAACCTACAGAAAGCAAATGTGCAATGGGGCAGGTCCACGGCTCTCCTTAGTGACTGGGTTTCTTGGGTGTGTTTTTTGGTCTAAAAATAAAGTTCTTTTGAATGCAGAACTTTGCTGTTATTTTCTGCTATTTTCAATTGACAACAAAAATTTGAGTGTATCAATGGTAAGGCATTGAAGATCATCTTTTTGTCAAATCTGTTTGACCTTTAAAAAAGGTTTTAAATCTGTTTGACCTTTAAAAAAAAAAAGCCTTTTGAGCAGCGTAGGATCTTTTGAAATCCCTGTACACAAACACTGTATTTCAGCCTTACCAAAGACAACTCACCTTAATGTAGTTCCAAACCTAGCATTCCTCCTTTCAAGAAACTTCAGTGGCTCCCTAGTCTTTCTAGAATACATACAAATGCCTTCCTTTGGCAACCAAAATCCTTCACAATCTGTCTCTAGCTTGTTTCCCAACTAATTTTGGATTAACCAAACTTCCCCTCCCACACACATACACACTGAGTTCCAGCCAAATTCTTCTACTTGCTATAACCTGTACAAGATATTCCACTTCCCACTTTTCTTCCTTTGTACAGGCTGTCCCCCATCTCTATAATATATGCCATCCTCACCTCTCAGACTCTTAGTATCATAAATGTCTTTAAAGTTCAAATCAAGCAACTCCCGGGAATCAAGGCCTTTCCTGATATTCCAATTATTTGTATCCTTGCCTCCTCTCTGCTCCCAAGGAAATCTCAAATTACTTTGCATTTTGTACCTTTTTTTGGTATTAACTTTTGAGCACACAAAATGTTCCCTCATAGACTGTGAGTTCTTTGAGTGTAGGGGCAATTTCATTTGATTATCTTCTTATGCCCAGATTCTTACATACTCTCTAGGAAACCCTTGATATATATTTATTGAATGAGTGAATATAGTACTTAACAATTCACACATATTTTTTTCTCACAAATATCCTGTAAAGTAGGTAGGAATTATTACCTCCCATTTTACAGATGAAGTAACAAAAGCTCAGGCAGGTAGGTGACACAGTTGATAGAGTGCCAGCTCTGCAGTCAGGATGATTTATCTTTCTGAGTTCCAATCTGGCCTCAGACATTTGCTAGCTATGTGACCCTGGCCATGTCGCTTAACTCTTTTTGAGTCAGTTTCTTCATCTGTAAAATGAGCTGGAGCAGGAAATGGCAAACTATTCCAGCATCTTTTCAAAGAAAACTCTAAATGTGGTCACAAAAAGGCATAACTGAAAAATGACTGAACAACAGCAAATAGTGACTTGTCTAAAGTCACACAGACTTTGGTAGATCAGAGACTCAAAGCTATAACTTGTGACTTCAAGTCCTCAGATTTCACAGATTTCTTATGGTGGATTATTTTAAAGCTCAAGTGTTTCTAAAATTCCAAAGCTATCTGTGCAAAATCACTTGGTTACAATTTGTCTTGGGGGCAGGAAGATTGAATTTAGTCAAACAATATTTTCAGGTTGTATCTCATGTGCAAATAATATGTTTTACTTTTTTATATTTTAACTAGTTGCTTTTGATGCCATTAGATATAGACTAAAAACTATTTTCCTGAATAATTTGATTTGAACATTACCACAGAACAAGAATTTAGAGGATTGAATTTATATATTAGGCAGGTGGTTAAAGTAGATAGTCTTAATGTTCCCTGTCAGCTCTAACTATGATTTTAGGACTTAGATATCTTCTATCTCCTTTCTTGCATGGTGTCCCTGAAAACTTTAAGCTAAACCCTAGACTGTTGATAGAAACTGAAAAGCCTAGCCTAGATGACATCATACCAAATTTTCAGATGACAAGATGTGGAGGAATAGCCAATATTTTCTTTTTTCTTTTCTTTTTATTTTTATAGATTTTTTTATTTTTTAAATACATGCAAATATAATTTTCAACATTCATCTCTGCAAAACCTTGTGTTCCAAATTTTTCTCTCTCCCTCTTCTCCCTCCTCCCCAAGACCCCAAGCAAACCAATAGAATTAAAACATATGCATTTCTTTTAAGCATATTTCCATATATCTAACAGAAATCAAACCAAAAGGGAAAAATATGAGAAGGGAAAAATGTAAATAAGCAAACAGCAAAAACAAAAATGAAAGTATTATGCTTTGATCCACATTCAGTCTTCAGAATTCTCTCTCTGGATGTGGATGGCTCTTTCCATCACAAGTTTGAAATTACCTCCAATCACCTCATTGTTGAAAAGTGTCAAGTCCATCACAATTGATCATCATATAATCTTGTTGGTGGATAACCAATATTTTAGATGACATCAGAATATGATAAATCTTAGCATATAGCAAGAACTTGGTAAATGGTTGTTATTCATTCATTTACTAGAACTTGAATATTGAACTGAAATTTAATAGGAATTGGTCTATGCATTATATTCAGTTGTTTTTCAGTCATATCCAACTCTTCATGACTCCATTTGAGATTTCCTTTGCAAAGATACTGGAATGGTTTTTCATTTCCTTCTCCAGCTCATTTTACAGGTGAAGGAACTGAGGCAACCAAGGATAAAGTGACTTGCTTACTGTCATGTTGGTAAGTATCTGAGGTCAGATTTGAACCCACAAAGATGAGTCTTTCTGACCCCAGGCTTTATCTGGTGTGCCATGTAGCTGCCTGAAATCATATATTATGTAAGTCCAAAAAGCCAGCTTCCCAAGTACCTGATGGAAGAATTATGATTAGAAAGCAATTTATGTGAAAAAAAAATTGGGGGATTTGAGTGAATCACAAGTTCAAGTTGAGTCAATGGGGTGATACAGCAGCTAAAAAAATAAAAAGTGAATATGAATTAAGACTTCAGAGTTTCCATGGTTTAGTATTGCTATTTTATATTGTGGACAGACTCCCTACACCTTAGGCATTTTGTTCAGTTCTGAGGACCACCACATTTTAGAAAAGCTGGAGAGTGTCAAGAGGAAAGCACCCCATATGGTCCAGGGTCTTAAGATCATACCATGAGAGGACCTATTGAAAGAACTGAGGAAGTTTAATCTGAGGAAAAGAAGATGTGAAGAATATGACAAACTGTCTTCAAGTATCGGAAGGGGATTACAGGACAAGAAGGATTAAAATTGTTTCATTTGCTTCTAGAAGACAGAACTCAGAGGATTGATGGGAAATTTGATAGATTAGATTTGATGGATGGAAAAGCTTCCTAGCTTTGGTTTATGGTAAGAAAAACAAAGTTTCTTCTTCGATGGAGGGGAAAAGGGCATCTTTAAGCAAAAGTTGGATGACTCTTTATTGGGGATATTGTCAAGCAGTTTCTTTTTTCCAGTTAGATTGAGCTAGATGACCTTTGAGGCTTCTTCTAACTCCAAGATTTGGTGATTCTCGGAAAAGTATCACTTAAGATAGTCAGTGATAAGGCCTTAACAAGACATGATCATAGTCATATCAGCTGTGTTCCTTCACCTTTCAGATAAAGTAACATTGATTTGAACCACCTTATGATCCAACTTTGATCCACAGAAGTGAACAGGGATTGTTACAACCATTGGCCTAAAAAACCCAGCCTAGAACTGAATTGTTAATTTAACCTGTTTTGAGACTGAAATCAAAGCACTAATCCAAAGTACTAACTAATTCTATGGACTGGCCAAATAATGATTTTGCTGACTTTAATGTGGAAGATAGCCTAAGGAACTATAAAACTACATGCAAAGAATCTTTTTGGAGAGAAAAAATAGAAATTTATATACTTTAAATCTTATTTTATAATTTGTTACCCAAGCAAAATCTATTGGTAACAATGTAGCTGCATGGACAGCTATACACACATATGTGCTTGGTTAACACATCTTTATTAATCATACTCCACTATATCTCTAGGAGTGATGTAGCTAGTTTAATATTATTAAAACCAAAAGAAAAATATTCATTAATTTCTCTAGATTATATTATAGTGACAGAATTAATTTTTCTAGGAGAGATATGAACTATAGGCATTGGGAATATGTTGGAGTAGATAATATTATTTATTGTTTTGCCATGAAATGTTTTTTATCCTTGAACATTTCCTTTAGAGAGAAAGGAGCCTGAAATGTAATCGGGGAAAATATTCAGAGATAATTTGAAAATGCAAAGAATGTCATTAGTTAGAATACAGTCTAGGATGGTCAAAGAAGATGAACAAATGGTCCTCAAAGAAGAATCGGAAACTATTAACAAAAATATGAAAAAGTATTCCAGATCACTTGTAATAAAATAATTGCACATCAAAACAATACTGAGGTATAATCTCATTCTCAGAAAATTGGTAAAGATGACAAAACATGGGAATAATTAATTTTGGAGGGATTTATGGGAAGATAAGCATATTAGTACATTATTGGTGGATCACAATCATTTTAGAAAGCACTTTAGAATTATGCATACAAAAGACTAAAATGTCTATACCATGCTCAGAGACCCATAACTAGGTTTTTGTCTCCCAAAGGACATCATTGAAAAGAAGGAAGTTTCCATATACCTCAAAATATTTACAGCAATACTTTGTGTAATCTCAAAGAATTGGAAAAGAAGTAGGTACTATTGTTCCAGGAATGTCTAAGTAGATTGCGATACATGAATTTGATAAACTTACTGTGCTATAAGGAATGGTGAATATGATATCTATAGAGAAGCATGAAAAGATGTGCATGAACTAATGCAGAGAAAAGTAAACAGAGCCAAGTGAACAATGTACATGACTACAACAATGTAAATAGAAAGAACAACCACAAAACAATAAAAAACAAAAAAACAAAAAAACTAGTGTTGTGAAATTACAAAGAACAAGCAATTAAAAAGATCCCTTTGTAGAGGTAAGAGGTCTACTGTGTCTTTTCAGCCTTTTAAAAATATCGATCAGTTTTGCTGATATTTTCTCTCATTATTCCTTAATAATATTGTTCTATGGAATAGGACTCTGGCAAGGTAGATGGAGGAATCGTAGAGGAAATTTTAGTTATACAGGAAAACAAGAGATAGCAATAAAATTTATTTTAAAATTGTAAAGGAGAAAGTTATAGTAGGGGAAGGGCAATGTATTTGAAGATTGGAGATGGGAAAGCTGCACAAGGATCAGTCTGATGGCATTACCAACAATTTAGTTAGAGAAGGGATGAGGATTGAATGCCTTGGGAGACAATTGAATTAAATCACAAAGCAACTGTAATAGGAAGGGCTTGCAATTCTGGCTTTAAGATTTGGACCTTAACTCCAGCAGGTGAAGAGGGAACATGGGTAATTAGTGTCAAGGAGGAACATGAGAGGCAGGAGAGGGGGGAAAAAGCTAAAACGTGAGACAGAATTTTGAAAAGCTTAAACAACATGATAGATGAATGGGAGGAGGGCTAGCCAAGAGCAAATTACAATAGTTCAGCTGGGAGATGACTGAAGCATAAACTATACTCTTGGCAACAGACAGAGTTAAGTATCTTTCTCTCTCTTTCTCTCTCTCTCTTTTTTTTAAAGCAAAGGTTAAACAAATAATAATAACAAGATTTCGCTAATGCCCCAAGAGGAGCCAGAAAGGATAAATCCACATCAAAAAGAACACCCAGATTTCTAACCTGGGGCATAAGGTGTAGATGGGATGAATTAACCTCAATAAACCAGGAATCTGAGGAGGGCTGAGATTGAATGAAGAGACAACTCCAACTGTTCATTTGAAGGCATTAACCAATAAGGAGATGGAATAACAAGAGTTTGGAAAAGGAGAGCAATTCTATTGGCCCACTGGGCCCAGTAATTCATTTGTAGTATTATTATGGAGTAGAAAATAATACCAAAGTTCACATGTAAACCAATTTTTCATCCATGTAGTAGAAGGAACTTAGCTTTCTTGGATGCTATCAAATTATGCCCTTAAGCATGGGACCTGATAATTGCTTTGGATACCACAAATGCAAATGTGATTAATGATTTTTTTTTTGAAAGCAACAACAACTGGACTAGGCTGGATTAAATTTAAGAAAAAAATCATCTTAAAAACCATCTAAACCCCCACACAAAGAGCTCGGACATCTTTTTGGCCCAACCAGTGCTTCAAAAAGACAACAAAATGAATAGGCAATTTAAATTCTGCCTACTATTTCTTCTCAACCTTTGTCCCTTTCTTTATCTTTTTCCTTCTTGTCATCTAGCTCATTTCCCAAATCTTAATTACTATTTGAATGTTAATGACAAATAACATTAGATATCTTAAAAAAAAAACCCATTTCTTTAATTACTCTTCCTTGTAGCTTTCCCTGTTATGACAAGTTCTGCTTTGGATTTTGTCTTAATTTCCTTCAGCTAAAGGACTCCAAGATGGTGAAATGACTGAAGAATGCCTGTCAGTCAACAACTTCTTTAAAGAAATGGAGATTCTAAGAAGATAATTCTATTTATCCCCTTCCCCCTACCCCCCTTCTTTCTTCTTCCTTATACTGTGATCTTCTTTTGTTACTATATTGTATCTGTCTACCACACATTTTGTACTGGGTGTACTCAGAAAAAATTTATATTGGAAGAATCAGAGAAATTCCAGAGGGCTTTGGATAGCCCTTGGCCTCTCCTATACAAGAGATGCAAGAAAAGCCCTAGTGAAGAAATGCAGGGTGACATAAGGAGAAGGAAGGGGCCGCCTTGTCTTGATGATCATGAAGAATATGAGTTGGTGGCTGGGGAAGGAGGATTTGGGGGAATGAAGTTAATGAGTCTGCTGCCAGCTGAGAAATAGGGATCTCCAGAGCAAAGTGGATTCTGTAATGATCTGATGATGACATTTGGGATGCTGTACAACTCTTGGAACTGAGAACCAAGAAAGAGAAAGGCAACCCGTGTTTGAGAGATGGAAGAGGGTGACTGATGCTGCACTAGTCCCAGAACTTGCCGGCGGCATTATATGTGAACAGGGACTTGAAGAGTTGGTGCTGAGTGTTTTAAGGGAGTGTGACTGGAGTTCAGGGAAGTGGAGAAGGAAAGAAATGACTTCACTAAAAGGTGACTTACAACTCTTCCCCTGTTAATCCAGGTCAGAGGGGAGTATTTTTTTCTGTTCATTACATATTCTTAAGTAAACTTGTCTTAGGTGCTTATTGTTAGCATGATATTTGCAGGGAGAACTGAAGACACTTAGTATAATGGTGGTGGGAAGTGGGAGGTCCTCATCCTTGAGCATGTGCTGTATTCTCTGATCCAGTCCCTATGGAGATTTGGTGAGTATACTTCCCTCCCTACATCAGAGCAGGGACATGGATTCTTTCATTGCTTCCTGTTGGCTTGTAGCAATCAAGCCTTTAAATTGACTGTTGAACCAGTGTATATGGCAGTGGCCGCCACCTGACATATTATCCCCCTACCCAGCAGCAGCCTTACAGCTGTGAAGGGTTGCCCCCCCCCCCCCCTCCTGTGTTTGTTTTTATGCATATCAAAGATAGAAAGGACTAGGTTATCATCTTGTGAACTTTGAAAGATAGGAAGATCCATCATAGGGTCCCTCAACAGTAGCAATTGAGTCTGCTAAGGAGCCAACTCTGCCAAGCAACCTGTTTGATGACCAACAGAGGTCACTATGGAGGGCAGTTTGCATAAGGAATGCTTTTCACTTTTCTCCCTTCAAAGGAGTGGGTGGAATTACCTATGCTTGTCGCCACCCACTAGACCTGGCTCAGGGCATGACCTTCTCTGGAAGTATTCCATTGCCCCTCCTCTTCTCTTGCCTTTGGGTGGAGAAAAAAAAACAAAACACCAAAAACCCAAAGGCCCCTGGTACAAAGTGACCTGTCTGCTTGGAGATAATGAGATTAGTTTGTGGGAGTCTGGGCCAAAGGTCTCAATTACATGAGGGCTCCTTTCTTTACAAAACTTGAAAGCTTAATAAATATAGATTATAAATAAAATTCATAAGATGCTTTGAGTCCTGAGATAAACTCTTGTTTTCCAAAGCCAGAAGGTAGTCTCTCAGCTAGTCAAATTTGGGGTAATTTGTTGTAATTAATTTATCTACAGGTTACTCTCCCCCATACATTCTATAAAAAAACCATTAATTTAGAATGAAATTAAAATCATCTTACATTACTTAATGAACTTGTTAAAATAAGATAAAAAGAGAATTAAAAAAACCAATAAACAGAAATACAGAAATGAATCATGCTGCCTATTGTATACAGAAATAAAACAAAAAAGAGAGTGGAGTAAATTTATTATTAGTTTAGAGATTTTTCCAGTTATAATTCAATTATCCTTTTCTGGGTTCTCTTAATAATCCAAACTGATAGATAAAGAAAAACCCTCCAGCCACTACAAGACTTAGAAAGTCACTTTCCTGAAATGTCCTCCATCTGTTACTTCTGTTGCCACTTTTTCCCTCTCCAAATTTCTTTCTTGCATCTCTTTCCAAAGAGATCTTAAAAATTGTCCTTATAGTAGAAAACTCCTCTTTCTCCTTCCCATCTTGTAGTTTCTCCTTTCCTGACCTGCAAAAAGATGGTTTTTGTTATTATTATTATTGTGTTTTACCATTTTAACCCTGTTTGAAAATGAGAAAGTCAAAATCTTGCCAAAAAAGTAAGTTGCAGTAGAAAGCTCAAAATGAACCAAATTTAGATGTTTATAGCAACTTAGTGGACTCTGGGATATTATTGAATTATTACTGAGAATTCAAGATTAAATATAGTCTATGTGAGCCTAGACCCGTGACTCTGAGATACAATTTACATGTGCATTTATATTTTTTGGCATCAGGATGGATGGTCAACTAGATCATTGACTAGACATCAACAATGTTGAAACTCCATCCTGAATTTTTATTTGCTTGACTTTTTTATATTCCTGAATCCTGGTTCTATAAATGTTAGCATTTGTCCAGGGCTGTCGTAGACGCTAAAATATGTGACTGATTCACATATTTTGTCTTGAAATAATTCCAGGGGTCCCCCATCCTTTTCCAGAACCAACTCATTATTCTCTTCCTTTTTAAAAAGCTCTTTAGAGACTTATTTCAGCATATTCTCTCTCTCTCTCTCTCTCTCTCTCTCTCTCTCTCTCTCTCTCTCTCTCTCTCTCTCTCTCTCTCTCTCTCTCTCTGTCTGTCTCTCTCTCTCTCTCTGTCTCTCTTCTCTCTCTGTCTGTCTCTTTCTTTCTTTCTCTGTCTCTGTCTGTCTCTTTCTTTCTCTTTCTGTCTCTGTCTCTCTTTCTCTGTCTCTCCCTCTCCCTTCCTCCCTCCTTCTCTCCCCTATCTTTCTCTTTCTCTCTGTTTCTTTCTGTCCCTCTCTCTCCCTGCTCTTCTCCCTCTCCCTCTCCTTCTCTCTCTCACTCTTTTCCCCTCCTCCTCTTCCTCTCCCTCTCCTTCTGTCCTCTCTTTCTCTCTCCCACTCCTCCTCCTCCTCCTCCTCCTCCTTCTCCTCCTCCTCCTCCTTCTCCTTCTTCTTCTTCTTCTTCTTCTTCTTCTTCTTCTTCTTCTTCTTCTTCTTCTTCTTCTTCTTCTTCTTCTTCTTCTTCTTCTTCTTCTTCTTCTTCTTCTTCTTCTTCTTCTTCTTCTTCTTCTCTCTCTCTCTCTCTCTCTCTCTCTCTCTCTCTCTCTCTCTCTCTCTCTCTCTCTCTCTCTCCTTCCTTCCCTTCCTCCCTCCTCTCTCTCTCTTTCCCCTTAGTTCCTCTGCCTCTCTAACCCTGTTCTCCTTCCTTTCCTTTCAAATGATCTCATCATGACTGACAAACATTTTTTTTCACTGTAGCAACCATGCAATTCCAAAATCTCCCTTCATCAATCCTATAATTCTTCATCTTTAAAATTTAATAAGTAGACATTAACTTTTGTTACTTATCAGAGGCAGGGGACATAGGGGAGAAATAGAATAAATAGCTCTAAAGCTTTCATTCCTTGGCTATATTATTTTCATTAACAACAACAATGCTTTCACCTAAGAATTTTGAGAAGTTAACTATATGTATACAGTAATGCGGGAAAGATACAAAACTATGCTTAGCTAACAATCAGTTTTCCTGGTTTCTAGGTTTGGCTTGGCTAGTAATCAGTTTTGATCATGGACCTTCACACACTTAAGTATCATAGCATAGATTTAGATGTGATAGTGACCGTAGATATAGTTTAATCTTTCCATTTTGAAGATTCAAAAGCTAGAACTCCAAAGGTTTATTGACTTTCAAGGCAGTATATAGCAAAGCCAAGATTCAAATCTACCCCCTCTTTACTGCATGCTATTTAATCTTTTGGGGTTCCAGTTTTTTCCTCTATAAATAATAGGATTTGAACTGGATAACTTCTGCCATACTTTGAAATTCTCAGATCCCATGTCTTATGATAAAAGACAGAAAATTAATTTGGACATAGAAAATATCTCTTTTAACAATGAAGCTTGTTAAAAGAGATTTTGATTTGACAAATGGTAAGCATCAAATGTGAGAAAATTTGGTAAATAGTGGTTAGAAGGGACCTTGAAGTCAAGTTCTACCCTGAAACATGCTAACCATAGGACCATTGGATAAATAAGCAAATTATTCATTTCCATTTAATTTTTTTTCTTTTCCCCAATTACATATAAAACAACATTTTCCTGGTTATACATGTACATTATTTTTTTAACATATTTGTATATGAACCACATTGGTAGAGAAAAATCAGAAAAGGGAAAAACCACGAGAAAAAATGTCCAGAAGAAAAAAAGTGAACATAGCATGTGATGATTTACATTCAGCCTCCATAATTCTTTCTCTGGATGTTGAGGGTGTTTTACATCCAAAGTTTATTGGGATTGCCTTGGAACATTGAACTACAAAGAAGAGTCAAGTGATAGGCAAATTATTTAAGCTCTCGATTCATTTAAATCAAACAAGCATTTATTAAATATCTGTTGTGTGCCAAATCCTGGGGATCCAGAAACAAAAATATAATGGTTCCTGAACATTCTGATGGATTTGAGTGTACTGGCCTAGGTCCTTTTTGGACTATGAAGCACCGGAAAGAGTTTCCACTTTTAGTTCTGTAAATAAATGAAATCTGAATCACTCTCCCTGAATGCTCCCTCCTCTCTGCCCCACAAATAGCACCTATATTAGGTACATAAAACAGGTTAGAGATAAACATTTCAGACTGTGGCCCAAGGGGAGTCAGATCAAATTTTGCTTACCAATGACAATACAGTGATTTGGGTAGCAGTATCCTTAGTATACTAGTTGATTGGAATAGATCTCCAAAGCCTTCATTTTACACATGAAAAAACTAAAATCCAGGAATTTTAAGTGTACATCCATGGTCACACAAGGAGTATATATCTACAATGGGTTTTGAACCCAAGTCTTCTGGCTTGAGTCAATACCCCCCCCTTTTTTTTTTTTTCGGAGCATGAGAAAGTTCATGCCTGACAAGAATATATTATTTTTCAAAGAACACATATACTAACATAGTATAAATTGAAGTGCTTTGTAATGTTAAGAGTTGTATAAATGAAAGCACTATTATTATTAACATAAATGTTAACATAGTAATATTATTGATCTGGGAGACATGAATATTTGAGGTAAGAGGGTCTTGCTAGATCATGGTTGGGAGTAGGAGAGGCCAGAAAAGATTCCTTCTGTAGCAGAGATGGGCAAGTTGGTGTGTTGAGTTCACCTAATCTTTTCTCCTCCCCATCTGTTTTTTCCCCACCTGGACAGTTGGGGTGAGCCTATTGGGTTACACTCCTTTGGTGTTTGTGTGTGTGTTGGGGGTGGGGGTAGAGGATAAAATCAAGGTTTTAAGTTTTCTAATTGGTTCTTCTTCTGGGAATAGCTTTTAAAGGTCTCATTTTCCTTAAGGCTTATTGTTCCAGGGGGGATCCTCCTGGGATCTATCTCCTGTTGCCACATTAGGGATAAATGGCTTACCAATCACATTCATCCATAGATATCTCTAACTACTTCCCAAACCCCATGATCTCATCTCCCCAATTTCAGTATTTAAGAATGAAGACAATATGGAATATGACAATATGTCAAAATAGACACCCCAAATGCTTTAGAATAGAATAATCACATGATTTCTTCAGACATTTTTGCAGGCAGTATGTGTGCAGTATCATCTTAAGCCATAAACATGTTGAAAATCCATATTACATTATTCTCTTTCTCAACAACCATTTACTGAGTACTTATTATGTTCAAGGTTCTGGACTGGCTGATGATAGCTAGCATTTCTCTAGATTTTTAAAAGTTTTCAAAGTCATTATCCCTATTTTGCTGAGGGGAAGCTGAGAGAGAAGATGTTTAGTTCCTTACCCAGGGACACATAACTCTTAAGTCTCTGAGACAAGTTTTGAATTCAGGACTCCCGGCTTCCAAGTCTTATGTTCTTAACTACTGAGTCACCTTGTTGTCTTTAACAGATGACTTGATAGGAAGACTATTCATTAAATGTTTTCTGTGTACCAGGACAATGTTAGGCATTGGTGATACAAATACAAACAAATAGGATAATCTCTTTAAGTTAAAGGAGCTTTCTTTCTAACCATAGAGAGTAATGCACATAGAGAATAACAGAGAACTGGAACACCAGAAGTGAGCTAGGAGAGAGTATCAAATCATAAGGTAGTGACATCTGGGAGTGAGGTGAGCATCATAGGGACTGCTCATGGAATGGTAGCCGGGGCTAGGGATTCATCAATGAGGAGAGCTAACAATCTGTGTAGGGGAAGCAAAGTGGAAATTTAAGAAGAGAGCTAAGTATAAAAGGCAGCCTCTGCTCAGTATCTAAGTGATGTAGATAATAATGGCTATAGAAGCTCAAAGAAAGATGAGATCACTATGGGTTATGACAATAGAGGAGGCCTCATGTAGAAGGAAAGTAAACTGAGGAAGAAGAGAATGTTGGTCATTGATACAGGGAGGAAGTGGCAACTGTAGTATCAAATGCTCCATTCAAATCTTGCCTCCCATGTTTATTATTACATAGATGACTTTAGGTGGGTCTCCCTAGTCTTCAGTTTCTCCATCTATAAATATGATGGAATTGGTCCAACTGGCTTCTGAGGAACACGTTAGATTTATCTTTATCACTTTACAAGTAAAGAAATCTTTAGGATTTACAAAGCATTTTCATTACAACAACCTGATGAGGTCACCAATACTAAGAGTACTATCTTCATTTTATTGATAAGGAGACTGAAACTGAGGGAAAGATTCAAATGAGAGCTCTAGAATTCTATCTGTAGATGGTAAAAATAGTATTATTCTCATTGTATTTTTTTATTGCGTAGAGTCAGCATAGCATATGGAAAAGAAGGCTGGCCTTGGATGGTGTCTGAAAGTCTTGGGTTCACCTAGGACACATATAGGTCAGTGAACATCACCAAGTTAATTTACTTTGCAGTGCCTGTAGAAAACTTTCTTGTTCAATTCAGCCACTATTTATTAAGTCCCTACTAGGTGCCAGGTACTTGGGCTGTAATGGTGTTTGGTACTTGGGCTATAATGATTAAAAATTTATAATGTGTGTGTGTGTGTGTGTGTGTGTGTGTGTGTGTGTGTGTGTGTGTGTGAAAGAGAGAGAGAAATAATATTACATAGAAAAATAAAATACCTTTTGTTTTATTTTTTGATTTTGTTTCTTTTTTGAAAAAAATATTTAAAACAAATACAAAATAAAATAAGGAAAAAAAATTGTCATGTTTCCAGCAGAATGTTAGGGAGGATTAAAAATATGTAACAGTAAGTTTCCATTTTGAGAAAGCATATGTAATAATAGAAGATATTAAATGTATGACTGTCCTTATTTTATTTGCTACCTTGTCAGTTTTCTGTTGTTTTCTGCTGTCTGTTTTAAAATTTATTCTTTTCCCCCTTTCATCACCCTCAAAATAAGTACTATTGAGGGTGAGGATAGGGCAGATCACTGAGATGAAAAGTTCCAGATCAGTTATTGATCTGCAGATCAGTGCTGGTGGAGGGAATTTCCACAACAGGGAGTTCCTAGCCCAATGAAATTACATTATAAGATCAAAACCAAAAAATTAAAGGAATAAATAAACAAATTAAGAAATATTAGCTCAAGTAAGGACACTAAATAAACATGAGAAACAAGATTTGAAAACAACTTTCCAAATCTTCTCATCTTTCTTCAAGTCTCCCATGGTACCCTTTTTACCTCATATTTCACTCCTCCCAATTATGGCTATTCAACCTAAGATCCCTTTTTTTCTCTTATCCCTTATCTCAAATCATTCAGATATCTCCACTGTTTCTTCTTTCTGGTCTCAAATGAAAAGATGGACTTTTCTTTTCACCAATTTACTACAAATAGCCTTGATCCTATACCCCTTGTTTTATTTCAGTTCCTCTGACATCTTTGCTCTCTTTTTTTGCACAAAAATGAAAATAATGTGCTTTGATCTCCAACCATACTCTGTAGTTCTTTTTCTGGATATGGAAAGCATTTTCCATCATGAATCTTTTGGATTTGAAATTGTCTTGGATCATTACATTGCTGAGAAGAACTAAGTCTGTCATAATTAGTCTTTGCACAATGTTACGATTACCGTATACAATGTTCTTCTGATTCTGCTCACTTTACTCAGCATTGGTTCATTTAAGTCTTTCCAAGTTTATTTGAAATCTTTCTGCCTGTTCCATCACATTCATATATCACAACGTATTCAGCCATTCCCCAGTTGATGGGTGTCCTCTCAATTTCTAATTCTTTGCCAAACATGATTTTCTTAGGTTCTTTTCCCTTTGTATTTTCTCACGTGATGATCTTATCAGCTCCCATGGGTTCAATTATCATATCTATGCAAATGATACCCAGATCTATATATTTAGTGCTAGTTTCTTTTCTGACTCCCATTCTCACATCATCAACTGCTTTTTTTTAACATCTCAACTTGAAGTTCCTGTGAACATCTCCATGTTCAAAAGAGAGCTCATCTTTCCTTTCATACCCTTATCTCTTCTGAACTGCCTTATTGCTGTCAACCACATGACTATCATCATCCGTCATTCAGGCTTGCAAACTCAATGTTGTCCTTGACCACTGATCTAATTCATCACACACATCTGATCCACTTACGAGTCTTATTTCTACTTTCATAGCATTTCTTAAATATGTTCCCTTTTCTCTACTTACATAGCCATATTTACCCCTTTCTTCTGCCTTTTCCCATTAAAAATAGTCCACAGAGTTAAAATCTAAAAATACCAGCAGTTTTAAGCCATCAATCTATGTATCCACCAGATACTGCAAATGATTACAGTAACATTTCATTTATTTAAAATTGAGAGGAATTAACATACACATAAGTAATTTTGCCATATGATTATAACTTCTTTAAGATCTAACACTTTTTAAAAAAATAATCATTTTTGATGGAAACCTTTAAAAGTATAGGACTTACTTATCTACCATCTTGAATGATTTATACTACACATAACTTATACTGCAATGAAATCTTTTTTTCGACTAGGTAGGCTCTGAGATAATTCTTCAGACTCAGATTTTGTGATTCATTGTTCTTCATCTATTTATTTGTACTCCTGATGGGAATGGGGAATAGGTGACAGAAAAATTGTCTTCTCAGCTATCATGACTAAGTTAAACCTCCTTACTCCATGACTGCCTCTTACTCTAAGGGCTTCTTCTTATTTTTCCTGGAGACCTTAAGGAGATCAGAAAAAGAAAGAAGGAAGAAAGAAAAGAAAAAAAACTGAAAGAAGGAAAAAAGGAAGGAAGGAAAGACAAAAGGAAGAAAAGAAGGAAAGAAGGAAGGAAGAAAAAAGAAAGGAAACAAGCATTTATTAATCACCTACTTTGTGTTAAGGTTTGTATCAAGGATTTTACAAATATCTCATTTGACCTTCACAAAAAAAAAACAAACTTCAGAAAAAAGGTAAGATGCTATTATTTCAGTTTTACAGTTGAGGAAATTGTGACAAACAGAAGTTAAATGACTTGCCCATACAGCTAATAAGTGTCTGAGTCTGTATTTCAACTCAAGTCTGACCCTAGGCCTGATACTTTATTGTATTACATATCTGAAAGACTTATGTTCTCAGAGCATACAGAATTTCTTAGGCTGAGGAAAGATCCTAAAGAATCTGTGATGAGATATGAGTTGGGCTACTGATCCTAGTTCCTGACTGAAATGTTAACTGTTCTATTGAATATTCAGGAAGAGAGCTGTAATTAGTAGAGTGTGAGGGCATCCAGGGGCTTGGGAGTGGAGTATCACTTGCTTTCAGGTGGCATATGTTTTCTCCTTATAGGGCTGGCTTACACACTTTTTTGACATCTCTTCTTCTCCCTTCAAGGTTCTCCAGAGGCCTGGCTCTAACCGTGCAGGAAAGACGTTCCTAAAGATGGACAAGTTCCTCCCTGATTATGCATAATAACGGGACTGATTATTCTTTGTGTTGTCTTGTCTGGACTCAGAGTGTTTCTTGGGCAACACCAACTGAACACCTTGCCTCCTCTCCCATCAATCTTCCCCAAGCTTCCCTTTCAGGTGGTTAGATATGGTTCTTCTCAGAGGACATTCAAGATAAATAATAAAGACACGCTGCCATATCTTTGAAGTCAGTAACTTTTCTGTCTCTTTTGGTCAACCATTAAAGTATCTAGCATCTGCCTAACAAGTTTCCAGCCCTAGTTTGTCCAAGTACCATGGAAGGATACAAAAACATCATAAGACATCATTCTTGTCCTCAAGTGTCCTACAGTTTAGTTGGGGAGAGAAGAAAACATATGAAAGAATCAGAATAAAATACGACAATTAAGGAAACTGAGTTCCAAAGGGCTGACTTTATTTGTCTATGATCACATGATCTGGGAAGGGCAGAGTTAAGACTAAATGTGGGGACCCCGGTTCCTTGCTCAGTGTTCTTGCTGCTTCACTCTAAGCCATTTTTTTATATGTTCTTGAGCAAAACAATTAGAAAGATAGTATGAAGTAATGGAAGCAGCACCGGCTCATTGTATCTTCTTGAACAGGTCATTTTATGGTATTAAAACCTCAATTTTCCCATCTGTGAAACAAAGGAGTTATATTAGATGACTTCTGACATCTCTCCTTGTTCTAAATTTTTGATCCTAAGCCCAAATAACTTCTGAGGCTCCTTCCTTCCATCTCTTACATTCCATGGCTTTATAAAGCTTTATGTATTGCTGATTCTAAGTACAGCAGGCAGAATTCAGAGAAAGGAGAGATCAGCATGCACTAATACCAGTGTTAGACACAGGACTGCATAAGAATAGCAATTAAACATTTGTAGGATGGGGATCTGAAAATGATGCATTATTCTAACTATACATTGGTATGTTGTGGAAAATGACTGGATAAGCTCATCAGATAAGTCAAATAAGCCTGCATACATTTGTTGACAGACTGCTACAACCTATGAAGCTTGAAGGAAGTAATGCCCAATAATTGTCAGAAGTAGTTTAAGCACATGAGATCCTGGAATGATTCAATATTTTTAATTGTAGATATCAAATGCAGATTACTGTCTGACAGCTCACTTGTAAATGTATTAGATGGACAGAAGTAGAGTGACTGTCCTTCAAGATGAGTTTTTTGTCATCTTTTCTTGTGAAAAGAGGTTTATCCCATCCCTTCAAAATCTGTAGGGCATCCTTTTTTTTGGGTCTGAAAACTATATTTGGTTTGCTTTGAAGATGAATAAAACTGAGATGCTATTATGCGCCGTTCCTACTTTGCAGCATCCAGAAATTCCTTTGCTATTAATATGCCAGAGAAACAGATTTCTTTGATTTTTTTTCAGTTTAGAAGATCAAAAGCTGTCAGAAATTGTTTCAAAAGAAAAATAAATCTTTGGGAAGTTGGATTTGAAATTCTGAGTGGCCGCATCTTGCATCCACCCTATGCAGAATGGTATAAGGAAAGATGTCCTTTAAATGGAAGTCATCATAACATCACAAGAAAATAAGGAGCTGTTGCTGTTGCTTGACATCTTGCTCCTTGCTTAAGCAGCTGTATCTCAGCATTAGACATTTGCTTTCTCGAAGTAAATTTGAGAAAACTGGGCATAAATACTATTAAATGACCATCATTCCAACACTGACCAGGAAAATTCATTTTCCAAAGAATGTCATCAAAGTAAGGGAAAATAAATCTCTTATATAATTAATTTATTTTCTTAGAAAAGAACCCATAGGTTATAAAACAATTAGAAAGAGAACTCAATTTTCTTCTTGTGTCTGATTTTAAAATATTATTTCATCATCAATATTTGATCACTATATTAAAATATGGAATAGATGATTTCTTTCCTTCTGTTTTGTAAGAGATCCTAGATTGAGAGCTGGGAGAGAGCTTCAGAAGTCTTCTACCTCAATTCTCTCATTTTACAGATCATAGGATCATAGATTGAGAAATAAAAGGAATTTCAGAAGTTATTTAGTTCAACTATCCCCATTTTATAGATGAGAAATCTGAAGCCCAAAGAATTAAGTGACTTGTCCAGTCCTATATGAAGCAGGGTTCAAACAGATTTTCTAATTCCAAATCAGCAATCTTTCCACTGCTTGAAAGATGGAAAGAGGTCGTTTACCCAAATAATAAATTCGTTTCTCTGTGTATTTAAAATGGGATTCAGTTAGACAGCCATTCAGTGCTTCCACAGTTGTTCCAATCTATACCTAGCCAATGGACCCAGATGACTCTGGAAGGGAAAATGAGGCAAATGACCTCACTTAAATCCAATTCACTTGCATGTTATGT
Organism: Sminthopsis crassicaudata; assembly: GCF_048593235.1. Taxonomy (NCBI): domain Eukaryota; kingdom Metazoa; phylum Chordata; class Mammalia; order Dasyuromorphia; family Dasyuridae; genus Sminthopsis; species Sminthopsis crassicaudata. Next base: position 594,828,075 of record NC_133618.1, read on the forward strand.
CATCGCCTTTTTGATACCATGGTCCTCTTTGAGAATGAAGGACAATGTGTCCAGCACTGCTTTGGGCTGCAACAGATAAAATATTTTGAGCTCACGTGGCTTCCTGTGTTTTAGATGTAACAGAGAACTTGTAAGTCTGATGGATGTTATCAGTTTAATAATAATAAATAATCAATAAACCTGAATAAATCTGCACTTGGAGATTTTGGGTTATCATGTAAATGTAACAAAAATAAAAATGAAACCGATGAAAGAAAGACAAGGAGGTTAGATACTCTTTATCTGTATTCGGCCCAGGTCTGTGTTTCAGGAGGCAGCCCTTGCAGCTTGAGATGAAGATGTCAGAAACGGATTTTGATTCTTCCCATATTAAAAAAGATTTCCCAGGACTCTTTTGGTGCAGTTTGGCTGACTTATAGATGATCCCTGAGGCCATTTAGGTCTAATGGAAACTCATTTTAGAATAAGACAAATTCAAATTGTTATATTCTCAAATAAATAACTAAAACTCCCCCTTTTTTTTGAGAGGGATGGACCATAGTTCTTACTTTTAATACCAAATTAAAATACTGGCTGCTTTATGAAGCAATTGCTATTTAAACTGCCAATAATGTTTAACATGAATTTGCTCACCATTTCCTATCCTCATACTGTATAATTTATAACACTAAGCCCTTTCAATACTCCAAAATGCCAGATAAACTTTTCTCATTTGCTCTTAATTTGGTCACGCAGGATAATACCAACATCTGAAGGCTCTTTAAACTCCTTTTTAAAATGCATTCCTGTGAGCGCCACCAATGCCACCTCTGTTCCTTGTCATCTTCCATAATTATTTCCAATCCAAAGCGGTCCTTAATGCACTTATTAATCTGGCATTCTCCTCAGTGTGAAGCACATTCAGCTCTATTAATTTTTAAAAACCCTTTTTTTATGGGGGACTGCAGATGCTTGGCTATTACTGAAAAGCTATTAGAAGTTAACACCTTTCTCTCCCCGGAGACTGGCATCATCCTATGCCTCCAAATGCCACCCTGTTTTACATTATCAGCTGCTAAGACTAAGTATTAGAGACTTAAAAAAAAAGTCAGGACTGGTAATGCTATTATTAGCTAATGGCAGAATGCTTGCCTACTGTATGGATCCAGGAAGGAATATGAGGCTATTCTGCTTAGGGTGCAGAGATCTTTTCTTTTTTTTTTTTCTTCTTCTTCTTCTTCTTCTTTTTTTTTAATTTGGTCTCCTCAGAGGTTTGGGTCCTTCCTCCCCTCTTCCAAAGATTGCTAGGAGTGCTCTCCCAGGTGAATGAGTCAGTCTTGTCTGGTTTCTTCAGGAGAAATTATTTGCTTCTCCCTCTCTGGCTCCTTCTACTCTATTCTGAAGCCTCTGGGAGCCTTCAGCCATCATAAAATCAAACGGAAATAAATGGTTGGTGCTGTTGTATAGTAAACACAAAAAGGCAGGTTTCCTGTTTTCTTGGAGATGACATTAGGGCCAAAGGAAGACAGATGGCTATTGGCTGTCCCTTGGCCCCAGCAATTCCCTATAGGCCTGGGGGTGGGGATGGGAGTAGGAAAAGAGAAGGCTAATAAAATGATTTCCATTGTGATGGTTCATTTCAGAACATCAGATTTTATAGCCCCAGGCTCTTTTTCCAGGTCAACTCCTGTAATGGAGAGAGGACAGAGTTCAGCCTTGGGAGGCAGAAGATGAGTTTTCACAAATGTCAGTGTCCAAGAAATTGATAGGCAACAGCTTGGAACTCCCCCTGGAGAGCAACATGGTGGAAACTGGAGAGGGATGTTTCCCAGAGAAATTTTCTTCTGCCTTCCAGCCTGTCCTCAAATAGATATCTCTGAATGCAAACTCTCCCATTAGTAATTTAGATGATGCTTGGCATATACAATCTTATATATATTTTTCTTTTTCAAGGTAATCAAATCACAATACTAAGAAATGAGGGAAAATGCATCATGTTGGAGCCCAAGTAGCAATGCGATATAAATGGTCATTAAAATTTTTGCCATGATATTAAAGTGTTTAAAATTGGTACATATAGACTGACCAAGCATGATGCTGGAAGAAAAGGAGAATCCAGTCTTCCTGATGTGTGAATTTTCCACAATTTGAAATTTGTATCCTAATCCATGCTGGAAGTCATTTTTTCTCAATTTGAAAATGTTAATTGCAATTTATGCTTATGTTGCATTTTATATTTAAAAAATGCCTCAAATACATTGTCTTATTTTATCCTCATAGAAACCCTGTGAAGTATTTAATGTAAATATTATTATCTCCATCTTTTGGATGAGGAATAAGAGGTACAAAGACATGAAATGACTTATCCATTGTTGCTTATATAGGGTGAAGATAGTGTTTGAACATACCAGCAAATACTATTACCATGCCAGTCTAAGCCAGCTGTATGGAAACCTTTATGGAAAAAACTACTTACTGTAAGACTCTTTCCAATAAGGTATTAATACAGTGAAAGAGGTAAGCTATGAGGCAGTGTCCAAAGCATACAAGTTTCTACATTTTAGTGGTTATCATCAACATCCTGGGTTAAAAGGGAGGGGGGAATGACTGGCATTTAGGACTAGCTCAGTATGTCCATGTTGTACCTAAATAGAAATTCCCTTGACAACATTTCCAAGTGGTCACATGATCTTTGCATGAAGATTGCTGATGAAGGGGAACCTTACACCTTCCAATATGTTCCTTCTACCTTGGGATAATAGGAATTTCTAGGATTTCACTTTTAACATAAAACCTAAATCCACTTCTCTACAACTCCCATTGGTTTCAGTTCTGCTCTCTCTCTGTGTGTGTGTGTGTGTGTGTGTGTGTGTGTGTGTGTGTGTGTGTGTATGTGCCTAAGCAAAACAGGTTTAATTCTTCTTCCTTGAGACAGTTTTTCAGATACTTGAAAGAAACATTGCTATCTCCCTTAAGTTTACAAAACTAAGCATCTTCCAACTCCTTCAGGGAAGATCTCAAGATCTGGATCACTCTGTTCACTTTCTAGTTTACCAATATCTTGGTACAGATACAGAACTCTAGATCTGGTCTGCCCAGGACTAAGTAGGACAGAATGATCATCTCCTTCATCCTATTGTATAATCATAGCTCATATTTATGAACTTTTCACAGTTTTCATACCATTATTCCTAAGAGGCAGATAGTAGCCCCAGGTTACAAATGAAGAAACTGAAACTCAGAACAGTGAAAGGATTACTCCATGATTACATATCCAATAAAAGCCTGAGTCAGGAAGCTTTCTATTTCTGAATCTCATACTCTTTCTCTCACATTGCTTTTCATAATAAATACAAGAGTAAACAGAGTAAAAGCTGTCTTGTGTGTTGAGTCTTCAGTATGGCAGTAAATCCTAACAGAATTGGCAGGAACCTTAGAGACTTTCTAGTGCAATTAATTGATTAAGCAACAAGCATTTAATAAGTTCTTCAGTTGCTGTGCTAAGTTTTGAGAATACAAAATGAAACAGCCTTGCCCTCAACAAGCTTGTATTCTATTCAGCATAAATTCTGTCTCTAACACACAAAGAACATACAGCTTTGGGTATGCTGGAGCCATCAACTTTCTGATTAATAGTTGAATGCTATTGCACCACAGATGTGGTTTAAATCTGCCTGCCAATAGTACTGTTGTGAACTCTCCAAAACCTGGAAGTGGGGTATGTGATTGGGCATTTGGCCATCATTTCCCATCAGGGAGGACTTGAATAGAAAGGGCAATAAGAAAATTACATTATTAGTAGTTAGTAACTATGTGATGGGTAGCACTTTCTGCCCCAGTATTCCTGAATTTTTAAATAGAAGTTTCAAAACTGTAAGGAAGTTTCTTATTTAAAAATTCTTCCTCTCTACCATTTAAATACTTTCATTTCTTTTTTTCCTAAATCATGTAACTATTAGTTAACTCTACAATAATTAAATTATCACAATGGCTGATATTATTGCAATCATCATGGAACATTTCCCTCTTAAAAGGTTTAATTCTTATTTTTCAAGATTTAACAGGCAGATAGGGATAGTAGGAGATAACAGATAATTGATGCTGAAGTTTGAATTGGAAAGTTATGACTCTAGCAGCATGTATTATCTGTCTAGCAAAACCTCATGTTGATTTTGGTCCATTCAAATGTAATTGTTTGAATATACCCTTAAAAGGCTGTTCAATATAGAATGATTGTTCTAGCTGAATTTTGCAACAATTCTTCTTAGCTTCCCTTGCTCCTAAAGAAAGGTCCAGTTTCTACAGTATCTCTTGCACTTGCACTTGCACTCAACTCAATAGTTATCACTCTATTTCAAGTTGTCATCACCCCTAACCTAGAAGATTTCAGTGGCTTCTTAGTTGGCTTCCATGCCCTATATCTCTTTATATCCAGTCTATCCTCAACAACTGCCAAAGGAATTTTCCTTACACCCATATTTCATGATTACTCTGCTCAGTAAAATCCCAGGGCTTCCTGTTGCCTCTAGGATAAAATTTAAACTCCTCCATTTTGGTTCTAAAATTTGTCCCTCAAATGTATCTACCCAACAACAAAAAACCAAAACAACAACAACAACAAAAACTGGCTTTTTTTTTTTCTGTTTCTCACATACAAACTCTCCATTGCTCATTTTCTTGCCTTTGAGCTGTCCTCCAGACCTGGAATATACTCTCTCTTCAAGTGTACATCATGTAGTCTCTTTCTTCATTTGAGATACCATCATTTACCCAAAGCCTTTCCTGATACTGCTAATTCATTTCTCTCTCTTTTTCCCTCCTTCCTTCCCTCCCTTTATCCCTGCTTCCCAACACCCTCTCTCTATATGACATTTAATAATTCAGTATTTATTTTGTAAACACTTTTATACATAATAAATTTGGGTATCATTTTCCCATTGGAGGAAGGCTTGAATGAATTGTTTCCCTTGATAAAAATCTAAGTTCCAGGAGAATAGAGATTATTTCATTCATATGCAGGAATGTGTCTGTGTGAGTGTGTGTGTGTGTGTGTGTGTGTGTGTGTGTGTGTGTGTGTGTGTGAGAGAGAGAGAGAGAGAGAGAGAGAGAGAGAGAGAGAGAGAGTCAGAGAGACAGAGAGAGAGAGAAAGAGAGAGAGAGAAGAGAGAGAGAGAGAGAGAGAGAGAGAAGAGAGAGAGAGAAAGAGAGAGAGTCAGAGAGACAGAGAGAGAGAGAAAGAGAGAGAGAGAGAGAGAGAGAGAGAGAGAGAGAGAGAGAGAGAGAGAGAGAGAGAGAGAGGGAGAGAGAGAGAGAGAGAGAGAGAGAGAGAGAGAGAGAGAGAGAGATTTTGAAGGCCTAGTATAATCTTGGTCATGGTAAATGCTTAATAAATGTTTGTTTTCTGATTAGAAACAAGCTCCATTGTTAAAAAAAAAAAAAAAAAAGCCTGAAAGCTATAACAGACCTATCAAACTCCCTTAGAAAGAGTGTCTCCAGGTTACCCTCCAGTTAGCCCTGGAACAAATGGTGGGAAGTCTCATTTGGGTTATAAAATATACTAGGGTTAGCATCTAGGATTTGGAAGAGTTCAGGAGATGATTATTCAAGATGCCTAATTTCTCAGATATGGAAATAAATATTTTTAAAATTAAATTTTATTTTATTTTCAGTTTCAACTTTTCTTCTTTTCCCTTTCTCTCCCCGACCTATTGAGAAAGCAAGAAAAATAAAATCCATTACAAATATGTAGTCATCATGTATAACCTATGCCATATTAATTGCTGTCTTAGGAAAGGGGAGGTAAGGGAAAGAGGAGGAAAAAAAATTGTAACTAAAAATCTTATAAAAATGAATGTTGAAAACTATCTTTACTTATAATTAAAAAATAAAATGTTATTGAAATTTTAAAAATAAACATGTATAGTCATGAAAAATAAGTTTCCATGTTGTACATGTTCCCCCAAAAAATAAAAAAAAAGGAAAAAGAAAAAAAAAACCTAGAAGAAAATATGCTTTGTCAGTTTTATCAGGTCTCTATCTGGAGGTGGATATGACATTTCAACATGAGTTCTTTGGAGTTGTAACTAGTTATTGTGTTGATCAGAGTTACTTACTCTTTCAAAACTCATTATCTTTCTATATTGTTTTTATATATTGTTCTGTTGGTTCTTCTTAGAGCAAAACTGCTTCAATTCGTATAATTCTCCCCAGGTTTATCTGAAACCAGCTCCTTCACAATTTCTTGTAGCATTATAATATTCCATTGCATTCATATATTGTAACTTGTTGAGTCATTCTGGAAAAAAATATTTTAAGAAATCACATCATTGTACAATTAGATTGATATTGTCTTTCTAATGTAAATTCTTCTTGGTAAATATTTTTCTTCTTGAAGATTTACTTTACTTAGGGAAAATGACTATCTGAAAAAATAAGCTTCAACATTTTAATTTCAAGAATCATTAGCACTTATGTGCACAGCACTGTGCTAAATACTGATGGTGATAAAAAGGCAAAGAAGACATAGTATTCTGTCCCCAAAATTTCTTGCCATGCAGAGAAAGTTAAGTATCAGTATAAAGAACTATACAACAAAATAAAATATAGTTAGCTGATAGAAGAGTATAAAGGCAGACTTTGGTTTGGGAATGCCAGGAAGCTCCTCATAGAGGAGCTGTGATATTTAAGAAGAGCCCAAGGATGGAGAAGATAACAATAAGAAGAGACAGAAAGTGATGGAGAAGCAGGCATCTAGGCATAGACAACAGTGTGAGCAGTGGGGACTGAGGAAATTTCAATTTACAGTGAAGTTGCTTAAAGAAAATTTCTATTATATTATTTTGATGCAATTTGCTACCACACATACTAATGAAATTAAAACTTCTAGCTCATCCTGCAGTGAATTTGAGTTGGAAAAACACTATTAGCATTTTAGAAACCTATCTTTTTGTGTCTAAGATTTTGTACTTTGTCTGGATCAAAGAAACCAGAGTAAATAATGGTTTAGTTGAGAATCTGAAAATATTTTAGGTTTTTTTTTTTTTTAATTTGAAAGACAGCATGGCTTCAGGAATAATTCTGGATCAAAAGAGCTGGGTTCGAATATTACATTTAACACTAAGTATGAGACAAGTCACTCTTTGACTTTCAACTTCTTGATCTGGAGAATGAGAGAAACAATATTCATGTTTATTGCATATTTTGTCATGAGAAATTAATGAAATAAAACAGGTAAGTCTTTTGTAAATAGTTATGATTATTATTCAGTTATAAGTATAGTCAGCATAAAGTTGTAGATACTCTTAGAATGAAAATGATGTGTGTTCAAATCCTATTTCTGATACATACTGGTTATGTCACCTTGAGCAAGTCACAACCTCTCAGTACTCCTGTCAACTCTACAGTTGCAGGACAAATGAAGTTTTGCACAGATGGAGAGTTTTCTCATCCCAAATTCTGAGTTCCCTGTACTAGAATTGTGAAGTATGGAATCTGGCAACACTCACCAGTGGAACCTGGTCCTATTAAAATGTAACTGGGAGATATTTAACAAAATAAATAAAAAATACATTACATTTAAAAACTAAATTGATGTGTAGCCAACAAGGATCCTTACATATGGCTTAGTTTGACACATGCCCCACATTGATGAAATCACAGGTTCAAACATTTTAAGAATTGGGAAAGTGGGAGAGAGAGAAATGTTTTGGATTTATTTGTTTCCTATTCAAATTGAGTCAGGAGGTAGTGTCTGAAAAAATTGCTTAGGTTGAGGTCAAATTAAAAGTGAACTTTGACATTAAAAACATCAGTGAATTGCATGCAAGCTATTGACTTCTAGCTTCATTCAAAATTCTTTGAAGATCTAGGAATTTATGTTAAGAAGCACGAAGTTCAAGGGGTGGCTTTGTCATCAAGCCTTCTCTCTCCAGAATCACATTAAGATCAAGGAGTAGCAGGAGAGATTTCTTACAGATGTTGGTCTTCAGCTGAGACTTGAAGGAGGCCAGGAGGCAGAGAAAAAGAGGCAAAGAATTTCCTGCATGAGAGAGAGTTAATGAAAACAACTAAAATTGGGAGATGGGAGTATCCTGTTAGAGGAACAGCAGGAGGGCAGTTTTGTCTGAATGGCAGGAGAATATAGGAGGAATATGGTATAAGAAAACCAGAATGGTAGGAAGGGTCAAGTAAGGAAGGGCTTTGAAAGTCAAAAAAAGGGATTATATTTGATCCTTGGTAGTAATAGGGAGCCACTGAAGTTTGATGAAGCTGGAAAAGAGATATCATTAGGAAGCTCAATTTGATGGTTAAGTAGAGGATGATTGGAGTGGGGAGAGTCTCGCTTGCTTCTCAAAAACCCTATAAAGTATGCAATACTTTAACATGTGACAAAAGCACTAACTACAGCACAGAGAGATCAAGCAGCTTGTCTACTTGTCACATAGTAAGTGGGAGAGTTGGGATTCTAATATATCTTTTGATGCTAAGTTAAATGATGACAACTCATACTAAGAGAAATGGCAGAATTGGGGGCCAATGAATACATTCATAAAAATTCCTGTGGGCCATGTGTAAAAATGTTTGTAGCAGCCCTTTTTGTAGTGGCAAGAAACTGGAAACTGAGTGGATGCCCCTCAGTTGGAGAATGGCTGAATAAGTTATGGTATATGAGTACTATGGAATATTATTGTTCTGTAGGAAATGATCAGCAGGAAGATTTTAGAAAAACCTGGAGAGCAGAACTAGGAGATTATTGTACATGGCAACAACAAGACTATATGATGATCAATTCTGATGGCTCTCTTCAATAATGAGATGATTTAGACCAGTTCCAATGGTCTTGTGATGAAGATTGCCATCTACACCCAGAGAGAGAACTGTGGGAACTGAATGTAGTTCACAACATAGCATTTTCCATCTTTTTTGCTATTGTTTGCTTGCATCTTATTTTTTCTTATTTTTTTTCAGTTTGATTTGATTTTTCCTATTCAGTGAGATAATTGTATAAATATGTATGCATATGTTGAAAAAAAGATTCCTATGGGATACATATTAACTTATTTTTAGAATGTAATGCTATATGTTTTATTACACACACACACACACATATATATATATATATATATATATATATACATATAATGTTTTGTGAAATATTTTTCCAATGGCATTTTAATCTTCTGGTAAAGTGTTTCAGCCTGGGAAATGTTTGATGCTTCTCATCGACCTAGCTGACCATAGTGATTAGTAGCCATCTCTCAGTGGCCTGTGAAGTAAATAGGAAATGAAAGTATTATTATCCCAATGTTATTGATAAGAAAACTGAGGCTCAGAGAAACCAGATGATTTGTCCCTGGTTCTCCAGCATACCAGTGTGACTGATGAAATTTGAGTTTAGATCTCCTAATTCCAGATCTATGAGCCCTGGCTCACTTTTTCTACTACACTGCAAACAAATGCTCACTTGGGATTTAGATTTTGATAACTAACTTTTTTTTTCCTATATATCATGACCCCATGGACTGCATTGCAGATTTCTAACCTTGACATTTGTTCCCCCATTCAAAACAATATCTCAAGACCTAAAGATAGTCTGTGTTTATCAATTTAGACCTAAAATCAGCCAGCTTATTGCTCTGCTCAGATTCTATGTAACAAGCCCAAAATGCTGATAGATATTTATAGGCTGTTACTATCACAGCATCATGGGTCCAAGAACTAGATGTAGTTATACATTTTACTTCTCAAAAAAGCAGAACAACTACAGACTACATTTTTAAGGGCAATACTACTGATCTTCTGATTATGATAATATCAACTTGAAGTTTTTGCAAATGATGTCATCAGCTAGTCCTTTGAAAACCAATTAATGCATTTGATCTGGCATCGGTAAAATCTTGCAAAGAATTCCTCATTAGAACATTACCCATTATCAGGCAAGAAATATGGAGGAATCCAAGAGAAATTAACTGCTCTTCTGATTATTTTTGAAACAAATCTTTTCAAAATGTTTAACTACCTCAAGCATTTTAAATATATGTATAAATACTCACATATATACACCCACTCATATATGTTACACACAAATATATTATTTTGGTGTATATATGAATGTACAGTCATATAAATGTATACACACATGTACACATATGTATATGTAGACATATATTTGTGAATGTACCTATAAATATTTATGTGTTTGGGGACAGACATAAACATATATATATATATATATATATATATATATATATATATATATATATATATATACACATCCATACATTAAGCATAGATAGATATAATTATTTCTACACACACACACACACACACATATATGTGTATATATATATATATATATTTGAAACAGCTAGGTAGTACAGTGGATAGAACACTGACTCTGGAATCAGGAGGCCCTAAGTTCAAATTCAGCCTCAGATACTTACTAGCTACATGATCCTAGGCAAGTCACTTTACCTGCTTGCCTCAGTTTCCTCATCTGTAAAACGAACTGGACAAGGAGATATCAAACCACTCCATAATCTTTGCCAAGAAAATCCCATGGAAAGATTTTCATGGAGGGTTAGACATGATTGGAAAAAAAACCCAGTATATATTCACTCATCAGAACTAGAAGTTATATTTTTGGTTCCATTTCAAATTAATCCCTTCAGATATTATCCATTGTAGGCAAATTATTTTCTCAGCTAGCATTCCCTAGACACAGCCTTCCATGTCTAGCCTCCAAGAATTTGTACAAATGGGCTCTTAAGCCTAGAATATTTTTCCTCCTTACTTCTGCCTTGCAGAATTCTTAGCTTCCTTCTAAGCATGCCATGTCCTACACAAGCCCTTTCCAGTTATGAGCATCCCCTCCCTACTGAAAGTTGCATTGCATTGTGTGTACTTCATATTTCTATCTATGCATCCATGTGGTATCCACCACCCTCCCCCTACTCCCTGGTAGAATTGAACGTCTTCAAGGACTGGGACTCTTTTGTTATTTGTCTCTGCATCTTCTATCACAGTTGCCTTGTTCTTAGTGGACATTTAATAAATGTTTGTTCAATGGAATTGGATTGAAGTGTAGAATGAATTACTGATAAGTTGACATTGATGCCTATTTGTCTTAGAATACTTTTTGTTATAAGGTTTAAGTACAAAATAAAATTATTTTTTAGAAGTCATACAGAGAGGCTTAAAACAAAGTCTATCTGTATAACTCATTGGTTTGGGGAGGCTTGGGAAAAACAAAGATTTGGGACCTTTGGACCTGAGATCAAAAGTCCTACTACTATTAATTTACATTTATAGAGAGTTTCTTGGCTCCAAAGTGCTTTGCATTCATAACCTTTCTTGCTATGGAATAGGAATTACTAGTCTTAATTTACAGACAAGGAAACATTGATGCTGGAGAAGATATGACTTATTTAGGGTCATATAGTCAGTTTTCTAGGCCTAGAAACCCAAGGCTTTCTTTTCCTAAGTCCAATGTTTGTTTCACTGGGACACACAATCTCTTATTAACAAGAAAGCAAGAAAATCTGAGTATCCAAAATTTTATTTTCCTACCTGGGCCAAAAGGCTAGCATTTGATCCTTTAGGTGTAGTAGAATTCCTTTATATTGCCCTTTCTGAAACTTCCCATATTCAGAAATTCCTATAGCTCAATTGGTACTGCTGATTGTCATTTATCTTAGATTCTTTTATTTAACACTTCCACTTCCTTCAATGTCTGGAATTCTTATCTCATCTTTAAGCTTAAGGCATGTATAAGAAGCATTGGAATCTTTTGTTGTTATGCAAGTAGAAGACTTCATCAAAGGCAACGTGGCAGAAATGGATAAAGGCCCTATGTAATCTGTCTTCTTTCTTTAGTCACTGTTTCTTTTTCATAATGTTTTACTCTAGACAGAAGGCAACATCTCAAGGATGAACTTTTCATCAATCACAAATGGTTTTTGTAATAATCTCAGTGATCCAAAGTTATGGTCTCAATGGATGCTCTAAAAGAATGAGAAGATCCTTTAGGGCTATAAAAATTCACACAAAAGTCAAGAAAGGAACTGGACACCTCTTATACCACTCGGGAAAAAAGCCATTCTGAATCTTTAGACTGATCTTAACTTGTCATGTTTGAAATATACCCCAGTGATGCACCAAAGTTTTTTGGTTGCATAGAATAATGTAGCTGAAGACTCAACAGAGGCTAAGGAAGGAAATGATGGGAAGTAAAGACTTAGACTTGCATCGTTCATGTCATGAACCTTTCTTTCTAAGTGGGGTACTATTAGTTCATGGGAACTTTAATTGAATCTGCAGGGAGGAAAAGGCAAATTAAGTTTAATAGATAGAGGAGCTATAACTCTTTTTTTCCCCCACCATTTTTTTATTTTTATTTTTTTCTGAGGCAATTGGGTTTAAGTGACTTGCCCAGGGTCACACAGCCACGAAGTATTAAGTGTTTGAGACCAGATTTGAACTCAGGTCCTCTTGACTTCAGGGCTGATACTCTATCCACTGAACCACCTAGCTGCCCTGGAACTATAATTCTTCACTAAGAATCCCTCCTTTGGTTTCTACAATTTTATTTTAAAATAAATCTGTTTCATCTCAACACTTAGGAAACCAAATATTTTTAGGGCCTAGAGGGCTATTAAGAGAGACACAGATAGATTTTGAGGCTCCCAAGGAGAAATTTCTGGGTCATGGCAGTGATATATAGAAATTGTTATTATGGAAAGATCCCTAAGATGGAAGCTAGTACAGTTGTCAGATAGAGGGGATCTTAATTTAGCTCCTTTGATATCTCATGAACTAAGGAATGAGATCATAAGGCTGAAAAGAACATAAAACAGGAGTTGGTACCCAGGTATGAATCTGGTTTGTCACTAGCTGGCTTCTGAATCTCAGTTTTCTTCATAAAAAGAAAAGAATGGATTTAATGACTTCCAAGGTCCCTTCCAATGCCAATAGACTATAATTCCATGATGAGGAAATCCATAACTATAAAGATCCACCACAAAATTTACCTTCTTGATGAACTACCAAACTATACATGGCACCTTCTTCCCATGAATTTCTTAAGTCCTTATGATCTACAACCCAGAAATGAGTTCCAGTTTTACAAAAGGGAAATATCCACAATGATCTTGCTGTCAATGTGGAGGAGGAAAGCTCAAAGTGACCACACCAGCCTAGGTCTAGAGCCTAGCTTCACCTTTATGCTTCATTATGCCATGTAATCCTTTCAGAGACTCAGTTGTCAAACTTGTAGAATAGTAGTCCCAGTTGTACTTGCATTACAAGGTTATTGTGAGGGTCAAATGAAATAATTATATAAAGTATTTTGCAAATCCTAAAGTGCCATATAAATTTTAACTATTAGTATGATTGTTTTGTGACGATAGATCATTTGCTACCCACGTTGTTCAGGTTGTAATGGGATGCCAGGAACACTGTGTAGCCCTAAACAAAGACAACTGGTGCTTCTGCCCCCCACTAGTCATGAGCAATTATTTTCTTTCATCAAGAAAGATACATAGAAGACCTGAAGAATAGCAGGAAGCACAGCTTGTACAGCCATCATACAGGCCTCTAGGCACATGTATTTACTATCGGCAAAGGAAAAATCAGTCAACCGGGATTGATTGACAATGTGGATTGGAACACACTGTAGTTGTATGAAAAGATGACTGGTCTATGGGCCAGGAATCCTGAGCTCTAATCTAAATGTTTCCAGTACCTTGCCCTATAAGCTTAGGCTTTCTGAATCTCCATTTCTCTAACTGCAAAGTGAGAGACTAGAGGATTCCAAAGGATTTTCATTGATCGTCATTTGCTATCATTTGCCATTCTAAAGTTCTGATTATCCTTGATTCCAAAAGGAAGCTGATGACTGTGGATATAATTAATGTTTTCTAAGGGGAAATGATGGAGTTACGGTATTAGAACTAGAAATCCCCTCATTATAGAGATAAGAAACCTGAAGCACTAAGTGATATCTGCCCCTAGTCCAATCTAAAGTAAATATTGAAGACAGCATATGACCCCGAGATTTCTAGTACCAACTTCTATGGAGACATCATAGAACTGAACGAAGTTATCATCTTTTGGTTTGGTATTACCAGAGAAGAGTAAAATATATTGACTGAATTACTTTTAGAGGTGCTAAATGTCAAAGACATTGCAATTTTCAGTGTTCATTGGGGAAAGAATAAGGAGAAAACCACTTTTCTTAAGTAAACATTGCTTAAGATGACAACCAGCTGGTAGTAAAATGGGAAGATCAACATGTTCAGAATCTTTTGAAAATTAACAGAAACGGGACGGGGGGCAGCTAGGTGGCGCAGTGGATAGAGCACCAGCTCTGATTCAGGAGGACCTGAGTTCAAATCTGGTCTCAGACACTTAACACTTCCTAGCTGTGTGACCCTGGGCAAGTCACTTAAACCCCAGCCTCAAAAAAAAAAAAAAAAAAAAAAAAAAGTTAACAGAAAGTGAAAAGGAGTCTTTCAAGATTTAAAGACATTTTTCATGTTCCAAACACCAAATATTCCTTTCTTCAGATGAAACATTTTCAGCTCCTTTATCCAATCTTTATATGGAATGAGCTCTAGGTTATCCACCTGGTCTGACTGTCTTCTAGCTTATGAACTCCTTTCTTGATCACAGTGCCCAGAACTGAACACAACACTCCAAAGATGGCCTGACCAAGGCAGAGAACAGTAGTCTTATCCCCCTCAGTTTTGGATATCATACCTGTCTATCCTTCAAATGCTTGGAATCAGGAAATTTTGCCTCTAATTAGGAATAAAATTTGCTGATTGATTAATAATACTTAATAGTGATTTCAAAAAATAACCTTGAATATATATATATAAATGAGTGAATGCAAAGTGATATAGTGGTTATGGTACTGTGTCCATGTCTTTGCTGCAATAAGAATTTTTTTTTGCTTTGCCCCCTAGATTCCATTTGACATCAGGAAGAGTTCTTTCAATCAACTTAGATTTCATCCTATTTCTTTAAGGTATAACTTCTATACTATATGAAACAATTTCCTCTCTCCTTAATATTTGTATCTTTCCAACATTTGGAGACTGTTATCAGAATAATCTCATAGCCAGGCCTTATGTATTTAGCTCCTTTTATCTTTCTTTATAAATCAACTTCTCCATTTTCTTAATTCTTTCTGCTTCTCTCCTCTGAACTCCCTCCAATTTGTCTCTTACTCTCTAGTCCTGAGCTGGCCCAAAGTGATTGCAAGATTCCAGGTGTGGTCCCTGGGAAAAGGGTGTATCATTTCTCTGTTCTGGAAAGGGATTTTTTTTCCTATCTGCAACTTCATTGTTTTTAGGTTGTTTTAGGTTGAATTGAATTAAACTCTTTGATTTAGAAAAAAAATGAATCTTCAAGAAGGGAACTTGCTAAGGTCTAATTGTCTTTCCTTTTAGGAAAAGCAGGGTGTCTGTCAGCATTATTTAAAACCTCAAGCAATGAGATAGCAAAATATCCACATTTTATCAGGGATATTAGATTGTTGCATGAGTGTGACCTTTTAGAGACATTATGGTATTCTTCTCTTCATTAGGGGATAGCACAATGCCTTAAGCTCTCATTTTTATTCTTCCTTCAGTGTTCTCTTGGGTTTCATGTGTCAATAGAGTATTATAGACCTAAAAGTAGAAGTAACCTCAGAAACTATCTAGTCCAACTCCCTCATTTTACAGATAAAAAAAAAAAACTGACTCAAGAAGTTAACTGACTGGCCAAGAACATAAAGAGAACATTAGAATTGGGATTTGAATTCAGGGTCTCTTATTCCTACATCCAGGCTCCCTTCGCTTGCTTTACTATACTATTTTAAGAAAACTTATTTATTGGTTTGAAGTAGGTTATATCCAAATAGGTCCTATTTAAAATACAGAACTTACTTGCCTTGCCTGTGGATGAAATAGATTATTATATTTTTCTTTCTTCCCCTACTCTCCCTCTCCCTTTCCTTCCCCTCTTCTCTCTGTTACTTTCCCTCCCTCCCTCCCTTCCTTCCTTCCTCCCTTCCTTCCTTCCTTCCTTCCTTCCTTCCTTCCTTCCTTCCTTCCTTCCTTCCTTCCTTCCTTCCTTCCTTCCTTCCTTCCTTCCTTCCTTCCTTCCTTCCTTCCTTCCTTCCTTCCTTTATTTCTTCATCATGCCCTTCAAGAGAAAGTTTCAAATAAGACATAATAATGCTTTTATAACCTCTAATAGACTTTTCTCAATTTACTTAATAAAACTTTCCTTTTGTAGGAATAATAGACTTATTTCAACATGAACATTAGTCAAGAGAGAGGGATGGGAATATAGGAACAATGACAGAGACATCAATCGTTGTTTAGTTCGTGTTTGATTCTTCATGACTCCGTTTGGGGTTTTCTTGGCATAGATATACTTTTTCATTTCCTTTTCCAGATCATTTTACAGAGAAAGTTACTAAGACAAATAGGGTTATGTGAATTGTCTGAGGTCATTGTAAGTCATAAATGTCTGAGGCTGGATTTGAACTCAGGAAGATGAGTATTCTTGGCTGGTGGTTTGGAGCTCTATTTGCTATACTACGTACCTGTCCCTATAGATCTATTTTTCACTAAACATCAGCCTGAAATGACTTCAGGATATGAAAGGGTTTTCTTAGAGGACTGAATGTGTGAGGCACAGAAGAAACATGACAGTTTTTCAGAGCTGTACCATTGTGTGCTGGTAAATGTTTAATAACCAGATCTCTGAAATGACTCACTCAAGTTTAAATGGAATTATTCACATTTTCTCCATTACTTTCTTAAGTCTAAACATTCAACAAAATAATAAATCAAGTCCTGATTTATAGCTTTGCCATTTTATAAGATGTAAGTGCTCACTCTGAAAATTTAATAATTGGCCCTCTAGGAGCTTACTCCAGCGAACTTTTTAATGTGAGAAATTTGGCAGTCCATCATCTCTGTGGGGAAAGAAGACACCTAGAAATTCATGTGTCCTTGAGATAATCCCAGATTGTCAGTTTTTAATGTTAAATCCAAATTGCCAGAGTTGCCTCATCTCTTTTAGACATGGTCATATTTGTATATCTGATTTGATCTGTACTCACATGAGTACAAATTTTTGGGTTCTCAGGTAGTGACTATAATATCAACAAGTGGAAAGTTGTTGCCTTTGATAATTTAACTTTTGTTAGTTATTGGGGTTTAGATTTTTGCTTTTTAACTTAACCACCAACTGCCTTGCCTTAGGTTAAGCAGTTGAAATAAAAATCAGTTTCCCTTTGCTAGATTTTCAATAAAGGAAGAGAAGAAAATCTGTAAATTTAAAATTTTTTTTGGTGAACATTTAAGTATTTAGAGAAAGAGACCCCATGAGCAATGGAGAAACCAAAGAACGATCACTATATGTTCTAATATAATAAAAACAACAAAAAAAGTCATTTGCTGGAGAGGATTTCCCCTCCCTCTCACTTCCCTTTTATTCTCCTGTTTCAGCCAAAGCTCATGAAGAGAAATGTTGCCTCCACACTGGGCTGCTCTGCAAATGTACATACAAGCTGTGTTTCTCTCACCACATGTGATGCATTATGCTGGAATGGCTCCCATGAGTAAGCTGTTCCCATCATCTCCTTTGCAACAGTTTAAAGGGTGTGTATAGGGGAAGATCAAAATGAGCACATTTGTAGATCACATGCTGAAGTTTTCTTGGATTTGGTCCTTCTCCTTCCTAGGGCATGGAGGACAAAGGTGCCATTGGAGGATTGAGTGTGGAGAGAAATGAGCACCATAATGTTCTGAACTTCATTGCCAAAGATTAGCGGTCAGGAGAAAGGGCACTGACTTGGTCGTGTGACATAATAGGCAGTCATCAGCCTATTTAGGGAGCACATTGGAGGGCTTGTCCTCTGACTACTGGGTGCCCCTTTGCTATATAAGCTTCCTTCGAGGACTTTGTTGGGGGTTGGGGCTGGGGGAGATGGATTTTTCCTATAATCCTAGACCAAGATTATATATATCTGGTATTTTTAGACAAGCCCAAGCTCCATCAGGGATCTTTTAGCATCTAACTTGGAATGGAAGACTAAAACAAAGAGGTTTGTTATTCGGGTGCAAATTGTTGAATAACCATGAAGACCAGAAAATCATACAAATAAGTTTCCTCGATTTTGTCTTCCTTCTTCCTGTTCTGTACAAGGTTGAGTATCATGTGGCACTGGAGAGATTTTATTTTTTCCTAGTCTCAGCTCCTTCCCGTTTGAGAGGCCTTTAGAGGTAGTGTATGGCATAATGTCTAGAGAGTCAGATAGGCCTGGATGTGAATCCCACTTCAGATTATAGCTATGTGACTCTGAACAGATCTTTTAATTTCTGCTCCTCATTATCTTCATCTGTAAAATGACAGGGGTAGATTTAATGACCTCTAAGGACCATTTCAGCCCTAAATTTATCATCCTCTGATTTTCATAGGTTTATAGAATTGGGGAAAGAGAAAGAGAGGAGAAATAAACAATTATATAGTACCTATTATATGCCAGGCACTGTGCTCAATTCCCTTTTACAAATATTATCTCATTTGATCCTTACAGAAATCCTGAAAGGATAGTGTTGTCATTATGCCCATTTTACAGTTGAGGAAACTGAAGCAAGACAAGTTTTAGTTATTCACTCAGGATCATACATGCTGGATTTGGAGTCAGATCTTCCTGAACTCTAGACCCAGCATTGCTTAACTGCCTCCTTTTTTATTATTATTAAAGGCTTTTATTTTCAAAACATATACAGAGATAATTTCAATGTTCATCCTTGAAAAACCTTGTATTCCAAATTTTTTCCCTCTTTTCCCCTTACCTTCTTCCCTAGATGGCAAGTAATTCAGTATGTCTAACTGCCTCTTTAAGACATTTGAATTGAGAGGTGTCAATTAAGAAGTGGGAGGGAGAGTTATAATTATATATGATAAGCAGTATGGAATTGTGAAAAGAATACCATCTTTGACTGTGAAGCCAAATGACATGAGTATGTCTCATATAGGCTCTTACTAATAGTATGACAGTTATCAGATGAAAAGCCTAGACTCAATTTCTGATGCCTCTACAAGCACCAAGTTCTGTGATCTAGTATGAAGAGTCTATTGCTATTCCCCTAATTCTTTATTTTATAGATGAGAAAACTTAAGTCCAAAAAATTAAGTGATATCTCAGAATAAGAACTAGAATTTGAACTCAGCTCTTCTGAAAAAAAAAAGCACATTTAGTGCTCAGCTGGCTTTATTGGAAGATTAGAAGGTGTTGAAAAAAAGTCACACAAAGGAGAGAAAGGAGAGAATTAAAGGTATTTGCCTCTCACGAGACTTTTCCCTATGGTAACTTATGTAGACATTCAGGAGGTCTAGTCAATTCTTGAGTACTAGAATCCTTACAATTCCTCAAATACTCCAAGCATTCTTACTGGTTGTCACCTATGCCTGGAATTCTCTTTCTACATACTTCCAGCTCTTGGCTTTCCTCCCAGCTAAAGTCTCACTTTCTTGATCCTCCCTTCTTATAGGGCCTTTCAATTGTTCTATTTATTCTGCATATAGTTTGCCTGAACATACTTATTTCCATGTTTTCTCTTCCATTAGATTGTCATCCTTAAGGAGAAGGGATTGTCTTGTTTTTCTTTGTATCCTCAGTGCTTTGCACAGTACCTAGCATATGGTAGGCATTTAAATAGATGTCAATGAACTTGACTTGGCTTGATTAATTTTTTTTAGATTTTTTATGCTTGACTCAATTTTAAATTTTAGAATAACTTCTCTTTCCCTTTGGGCTTACTTTCTGGGATTGTTCTCTCTTTTTTGTCAGTTTGTATGTGCTCAGGTAAAAGAAATTAACTCCTATTAGTTTAACAAAACATATTTAGGAAGGGAAATCTGCTTGCAAATATGATATAATAAGAACCAGTCTTTGATTAGCAAAATGGGTTGGATTTTTATCAAAGTTTACCTTTGTAGATGTGTTAGTCCCAAGATTTGATAGCATTTCCTATATAAAAACAAAAGAGAGCATGACCTACAAAAACAAATCAAAATCTGCAGGGTTTTTCAAATTGTCAATTTGTCTGAACTTCTCAGTCTGAACTTGACCATCATTTTTTAGTTTTGGCTTGGTCCATACTCTTAGTACAAGAACACCTCCATTGTTTAATAGGGGAAAATACTGTGTGTAATCATGGGTACCAGTTTGAATAAAAACTCAGCTATTGATGGGCAAGAAATTGTTTTATATTTCAATGATGTTTCTTTTGGTCATCCATTTTTTGATGCTCCCCATTATATCTTAATTCAGTCTTGTCCCTTTCCTTATTAGTTTTAGATGCATCTTCAATGAATCAATCTAGCAATATTTATTAAGCACTTATTGTGTACCAGGCACAGTGGAGATACAAAAAGAAGAAAAAGATAATCTTTGTCCTCAAGGAACTCACAATCTAATGAGAGAGATGATATGCAACCAAACATAAAAAGCAAGCTATAAACAGAGTAAATAGGAACTAATTAAGAGGGAAAGCATTGTAATTAATAGGGGTTGAAAAAGGCTTCCTAGAGAAGAGAGGATTTTGTCATCAATTCTATCCTCATGTAATAAGGAGCTCAAATGTCCAGTTAATTAACTTTTATCTGTCTAATATAGATATCTTGGACATGATCAGGGCTGACAATTACTTATTTTTGTATCTCAACCCCTCTTTCCTAAAGAACCATTTCCATTTTATTCAAACATTACCAGTATGTTCTCCTCACCCCCCCAAAAAAATCTTGCTATTCGGGAAGGTTCTAATATTAGTCCTTTTTATCTCAGTATGAACATCACACCTCCCCAGAGAAGTTTTGCAACTTAGAACTAATCTCTAAAGAGAAATTGAAAAAACTTTGTTCAATGACAAAGGAATTTCTAAAGACTACTGATTTAGAATTTAGAGCGGAAGCATTTATATCCTAGATTTGCTATTTTCCCCATTTGTGGATAGGTTCAACAGTACAATTCAATAAGCACTTATGCACTCACTCTATATTATATGCTGTGTTGGAAAACTGTAACCTGAAGACAGTCAATTATCAAGTTATCTATTAAATACCAAGCTCTAGGATTACAAAGACAAAACCAAGAGAGTTCCTGTCCTCAAGAAACTTACTTTCTACTATAGCTAAACAACAGATACACACATAACTAAATATAATTTTTTAAATGAGGACATTAACCACTGGGACAGTTAGGAAAGATTTCTTAAAGGAGATGGCATTTGGTTGTCTTTTTTTCCTTTTTTCTTGATCCTTTTTTTCACTTGATAGTATTTATTTTTTCCAATTATATGTAAGGATAGTTTTCAACATTTATTTTTGCAAGATTTTGAGTTCCAATTTTTTTTTCTTCCTCCTTTCCCTCCTCCCCTCCTCAATATGGGTTATACATATGCAATGTATTTCCATATAAGTCATGATGTGAAAAAATAAAAACAAAAGGGAAAACCACATGACAGAAAAACAAAAAAGTGAAAATAGTATGCTTAAATCTACATTCAGTCTCCATAGTTCTTTCTTTGGATGCAGAGGGTATTTTCCATCCCAAGTCTATTAGAATTGTCTTAGATTACACAAACTTGCTGTTATTGTGTATAATGTTCTGCTGCTTTTGCTTACTTCATCATCTGTTCATGTAAGTCTTTTCAGGCTTTTCTGAAATCATTCTGCTCATCATTTCTTAAAGAACAATAGTTTTCCATTACATTCAAATACCACAACTTAGCCATTCTCCAGGTGATGGGCATTCACTCAATTTCTAATTCCTTGCCACCATAAAAAGACCTGGTTACAAACATTGCATATGTGCAATGTTTTCCATTTTTTATTATCTCTTTGGCATAGAGACCCAGTAGCGGCATTTCTGGATCAAATGGTATGCACAGTCTTATAGCCCTTTGGATATAATTTCAAATATCTCTCTAGCATGGCTGCATCAGTTCACAACTCCAGTACATTTGTCTGTCCTGCAGAGAGTAAGGAGTGGACTGCATCACCTCTTAAATCTCTTTCAGCTCTGTTTCATGAAGAAACATAGCTGAAAGGTAATGACCTAATTTGATTAGTAGCAAAGTCAATTCTATATTGAATTTATCCTTAAATCCTATAGAACTATATATTCCATTAGTCATTCCTTTGGGTTATCTTGAGATTAGATCCCCTCTATACAAGAGGGAAATGGAAAATTGCTTATAATTATTTCCCTTATCAAAATTATGATGCTCTCTAGGCATGTCTTTTTTTAGGTTCAGCCCCAGCCTCCTTTTGGGGTAATCCTGATACTTAGACACTTGCTTAGTGGAAAGAATCTTGTATTTGGTGACCCCTTTTCTTATGAAATATACAATTTTGAATAAATTATTTCATCAAATTAAATCTTATTTTCTTTATTTTTAATAGGGTATTTTTATTACTTCATCGGGCTATTGTGAGGCTTAAATAAAATGATAAATGTAAAAGACTTAGTAAGCTTCAACATTCAATATACATATATGTCATATATATATATATTTATTTATTAGTTATTCTCAAGTTTTAATTACATTACATTTCCTCCCAGCTGAGTGAAGTCCACATTTGGTCCTTCAGTCTCTTGCTTGAGACATCTAAGAATTACAAGTTCATCATTTTGCAGTTGTGGTCCACATGTGACCTTAATTCCCCATTACTCTGTTATTTTCTGATATCATTCCAGGGAATCCACATGGGAGAGAGAGTGAAGACACAGCTAATTCTGGCATTAGACTCACTCTCCCTCAGCTTCCCATAGAAAGCCATCAGAGGTCTGGTGAATTATGAATGGAAGGCAAGCAGTGAGAACTTGGTGACATGTTTTTCCACATGGAACTCAAGGTGTGTGATCAGTGATGCCAGGGCCATAGGTTTTAAATACATTTATCTTTGGAAAGTGTGACCTTCTGATTTTGAGAGGAAGAATTCAAGGAGCACTTCTTTAAAAAGAATGAAAAGATTCCTTAAACATCACCAAAGCAACTTTTGGCTCATTCTATGGTGTTTTGATGATTTCAGTGTAAATGAACAAAAGGCATAAGGATTAAATTTTCTTTAAATTACTCATGTTTTTATTAAAAATTAAATTCAGGGGAATTGCTTAGGAAACATGTCTGTTTTTTTCATACTCCAAACATTTGATAAATCATTTGAGATTTTAAAAATATCTAAGTTTTCTACCAATTTTAGGGATGGTATTTCTAGGCAGGAATAGAATGCTTTGCAAAAGTCTATGTTCTCAAATGCCAAAGTCATTACTTTTCCAATATATCTTCCATTAGCAAAAATGAAATTAATGACCTGAGGGAGTATTTCTTTTTAAAAACAAATTTTTCATTGATATATTTTATTTTTATACTACCTAGATTTTTTACTGTACCTTTTCTCTATTCTCTTTCAGAGAGCCATTCCTTAGAATAAATATTTTTTGAAAAGAAAAAAGAAAAAGAAAAAAAATATTCCACATATGTGTGCTTCCCATATCTACAAAAAAGTTAGGACAATCTCTTCTCATATCTCTTCTTTGGGACCAAGCTCGTTCTTTCGAATTTTTCAGCATTCAGTTTTGATTATTTTGTGAGTGTTTCTTTGTCTATAGTAATTGTATATATTGTTTTCCTAGTTCTGATTACTTGACTTTTTATCCCTTCATACAAATCTTTTGATATTTCTTTGTTCCACCATGTTCATTATTTCTTATGGCATAGTGATATTTCATTACATTCATATACCACAGCTTCATAGCTACTTGTTAATTATTGGGCATCTACTTTGCTTCCAGTTCTTTGCTAGTCCAAAAAGTCATAAATATTTTGGTTTATCTAGTTGTCAATGACCTCCTTGGGATATAGGCCTAGTAGTAGAATTAAAGGTTATAGATATTTTAGCCCTTTTATTTATACAACTTCCAATTGCTTTCTGGAATGATTGTACAAATTCACAGCTCCAACACTGCCTTATTCCACACTGACTATTCCTGTCCCTTGTTATCTTGACCAATTTGCTGGGTATGGATTGAAATTTCAAGGTTATTTTTATTTCCATCTCTCTTATTATTCTGATACATGATTATTAAAAGTTTGAAATTATTCTTTAGATAACTTTGTTCATATCTTTGATCACTTATCTTTTGGGGAATGACTTTTTTTCTTATGTGCTTATATTAGTTATCTATAAATCTTAAGAGATTTTCAAAACAAGGATTTAAAAAAAATTGACCACTTCTTTTTTATCTTAAGTATATCTGTGTGCATGTGTGTGTATGTGTGTTTTATGCAGAAGACACTTGTAAGCATCTACCTAGAGCTTGAGACTCCTTTCTAAAAAAGGCAATCAAGTATTAAAGATTATCA
The DNA here is from genome assembly GCF_048593235.1 of Sminthopsis crassicaudata. NCBI lineage: Eukaryota > Metazoa > Chordata > Mammalia > Dasyuromorphia > Dasyuridae > Sminthopsis > Sminthopsis crassicaudata. The sequence continues at coordinate 594,852,491 of NC_133618.1, forward strand.
ATTGTATTCTTTATTATTTCATCTATTCTTTGTTGAGTTAAGAATTCATCTCTTAACTATAGCTATGAAAGATACATAAACTGCTTGCATTTCAATTCTTTAATGTCATGATCTTTAATATTCATGTCATGTAACCATTTATTATAGAATAAGGTATAAAATGTTGGTCTAAGTCAAATTTTTGCAATATTGCTGTCTAGTTTCCCAAGTAGTTCTTATCAAGTAGGGAGTTCTGTCTTTAGTGATTTATTTTTGCTTTTTATCAGACATTGTATTATTGAGTTATGTTATTTTGGATTCTCTTCAGTTACATTGATGTACTTTTCTATTTTAAAACTAGAATGAATTCATTTTGATAATTGCTGATTTATAAGATAGTTTGAAGTTTAGAAATGTCATTTCACCTTTGTTATTACTAATTTCATTATTTCCTTGGATATTCTTCTAGATCATTTATTTCTCCCAAATGGATTTTATTATTATTTTGCTAGCTTTGCTTAGAATACTTTTGGTAGTTTGTTTAGAATAGAATTAAAGTTGTAAATTAAATTTGTTGGCATTGCTGTTTTTATTGCATTGACATGGCCCAGCTAGAAGTACACATAATTCTCTCTCAATTTAAGTTGTAATTGAAGTATCAAGTATGTTTTGATTGATTGACTCCCTAAATATTTTAAACATATTTTAGTTATTTTAAATATGATTTACTTTCTATTATTGCCTCTTTGATTTTGTTGTCTTACAGATTTATCACTGATTTTTATAGTGAATTTATTTTGTAGTCTACAACTTTGCTGATGGTAGATTCTATCAATTTGATTGCTGATTCCTTAGAATTTTTCCATCACAAGTGGAAATCTTCAACATAAAGAGGATCCAACTCACTTCCAGTTGATCAATGATGGACAGAAACAACTACACCCAGAGAAGGAACACTGGGAAGCGAATGTAAATTGTTAGCACTACTGTCTATCTACCCAGGTTACTTATACCTTCCGAAGCTAATAATTAATGTGCAACAAGAAAATGGTATTTACATACATATATTGTATCTAGGTTATATTGTAACACATGTAAAATGTATGGGATTACCTGCCATCGGGGGGAAGGAGTGGAGGGAGGGAGGGGATAATTTGGAAAAATGAATAAAATAAAAAAATTTAAAAAAAAGAATTTTTCCATCACGTCATCAATAAATATGAATTTCTTTTATTTTCCTTTCTGTATGTCTTATATTTCTTTGTTTTATTTCAATATAATTGCTAGAATTTCTAGAACTCTATCAAATAATAGCAGGAAGAAGAAGTTTTCCTTAATTTACTCTTGTTTTTAATGGGAAAAGTTTCCAGGGCAATCTAATTGCACATGATGCTTACTTTTGGTTTTATATAGATGTTTTTGTTGTATTAAGAAAAAGATCATGATGAATTATTTCAAAGACATACCAGTGTAACACAGTAGGAATAACACTGGAATGAGAGTCTAGACCCTCCCGGCAATGTTCTGTATAGTCCTGGGCAGGCATTTTCACTTCTGTAATCTAAATGTTTATTGAATTGAATTGAATTGAAATTCAAGTTTCCTCTTCTATAACATGAGAACTGGCATTCATTTTGCTACCTATTTGCTCTGTGACCTTAATAAAATCACCTTACATGATGATAAATACATTCATCAATTCTTCAAGATCTCTTGTTATGAGCAAGGAATTAAAATATGCAAAACTCTTTCAGCTGTATTACATTTTTATATACTCTTAAACTTTGTAGTTATTAATTCAAGTTAAATAACATTTAATGAGCACTTAATATATACAAGGCACTATGGTAGGTATTATTGTTATTCAGCCATTTTTTCAGTTGCCTTTGACTCTTTGTGTCCTCATTTGGGATTTTTGTTGGCAAAGATATGGGAGTGGTTTTCCTTTTTCTTTTTCAGCTCATTTTACAAGTGAGGAAACTGAGGCACACAGAGACAAGTGACTTGCCCAGGGTTATACAGCTACTAAATGTCTGAGGCCAGTTTTGAACTCAGAGAGTTAAAAATAGAATTTTCCCAACTCCAGACCCAGCATTTTATCCACTGCGTCACCATGGTAGATACTAAGGGAAATAAAAAGATGAACAAGACACAAAATTTGCCTCTAAAGAGCTCACAATATAGTAATAGAGAGCAGAGAGTCAAGCATCAGATAGTCACCAATTTAAACTTTTACTGGCTGTTTCATGGTAACTCCAAACCTAACCTGACAGTTACATTGCTGGTATGAGGAAAAGGAAAACTGATTCAAACTCTGCCTTGGCCACCAACCAACCACAGCTCCTTGATGGAATGCTGGAGGAAATTTAAAATTTGGGAGTTTTTCATCCTTTGTAATTTTAGCCAGTGCTAGTCATATAAAGGATATCAAAGTGCCATTGCAATATTAGCAGCCATGGTGAGGGACTTTATTAAATCTGCTCTCAGATTGATAGATCCTAAGATATTTTTCAGATAAGTAGGAATATCATCGTACCTGCTTCCTGCCCCCCACAGCCAATCCAGCTGCTCTTCTAGTTTTTAAAAGTTGTTCATAAACATTGGGCTTATAAAGTGTTACTTAATTTATTAATTTACTAACACAGCGCCAGAAATAATGAATCTTATTATCTACTAGGTACTAGGATTTGCAAACACATTAATGAAATCATCCCTGCCCTCAAAAGTAATATTGTCTTAGAAGGATATATAGTATGAATACCTATAAGGAAATTTGAGGTGGTGGTGCTATTGACTGGAGGTATCAGAGGAAGCCTTTTGGAAAATATGTAACTCTTGTTAAAAGTTGGAGGAAGATAAAAAATGAAAAGGGAGTTTGAGCTATTCCTAAAAGAGCACTTTTGTCTAAAGATAGAATAGGGGATGGGCCATGATGGGAAATAATATGAAATAAAGTTGGAAAAGGCAGGTAGGTGGTGCCATAGTGTACAGAGCACTAGGTCTGGAGTAAGAAAGATTCATCCTCTCAGGTTCAAATCTATGTGATCCTGGGCAAGTCACTTAACTCTATTTGCCTTATTTTGTTCATTTGTAAAATGAGCTGAAGAAGGAAATGGGAAACTATTTCAATATTTTTGCCAAGAAAATCCAAAATGGGGTCATGAAGGGTCAGACATGACTGAAAATAATTATACCACAAAAAGCTGGAAAGAAAACTTGCATCTATATTATGAAGGGTTTTAAGTTCCAAATTAAGTATTTCAATCTAGTTTAAGAATCTGATTTTTTTAATAACTATAATTCAGTTTTCTTTGTAATCCTGTATATTTTATTTTATGAATTTAAGAACACAGTTCTTCCCCAAATTGCCAAAGGGGATCATGACATGAGAAAGGTTATAAATCCCTGTTCTTGAAGTAAGAGGGAGTCAGTGAATGGTTTTGAGCAGGAGAGTGATGATAAAAAAAATTTCCTTGTGGAAATTATTTTGGCAGTGTTTGGAGGCTAGCAGGGAGATCAATTGATTTAATTAGGTGGTTATTGTGAAAGAAGGCACCCACAATGATTTGTTTAAATACCAATATTTGACATTCATTACTTTACACTGTACATATTATCTTGTCTGAAACTTTCACATCTTCTCCACATTAATTCTTGTTTAAAACGATCATCTTAATTTCATTAGGTATCATTAGTCTGTAATTAAAGAACAGTTTAATTTTCATCAGTCCAGAATTTTATGGGCAGAGTTCTAGGGTTACCAAGGAGAATTCTGAAGTAGACTCTGCCCCTGAATCTCCCTTTTCCACATCAGTGAACAGTCATGTTTGTCTGTTATCAATGCCCATGAGCACTCTCAAAGTTCTCCAGGCACAGAGAAATAGGACTCAATGTATATGTTGGTTCCGTGGTTGAGAAAATTGCTCACAGTAATACATAATGTAAAGGAATCTCAGTATCATGGAGTCATAATGCCCTCTGGGGGTCTCTGTCACGCTTGTCAATTCCCTATGACAAGTACCATTTAAGTTTGGAGATGTATCAATGACCTTGAAGTCCTAGCTCAGTTTGGTTGGCACAAAAGGGTCCACAAAGTATTCATTTGGGAGATCAACTGCCTCTATTGAACCATAAACTAAAGATCTTAAAATATCCTTATATAAGCTTTCATTTTCAAAAGGGAGGGGAATTGAAGAGCAGGAAAGGAAAATGACAATTCAGGGGACCATATTTAGTCTGTGATTAAGCTTAGACTAGAACTCAGGAATCAATGCTACTATACTATGTTGTCAATGTGGATAACTTTCCAATTGGGAGTTTAACACATCCTTTGGAGAAAACCTTAAAGTCATCTAGCTGAGGAAACTAAGGCATGAACTTTTAGGGAGTGAGTGGAAGCTATGTCTTTATTCCTAGGAGAGTAAGCACTGTAGCTTAAAGGAGACCAAAAGCTTCCTGTTCATTTCTTTTTATTCCCCATACTACTTGCCTGTGTCTGATGGCAAGTGAGCAATAAAGAACAGTGACATAGTCCTTATGACCATCTTTGAAAGGCAATTCCTCAAGAATGTAACAATTTATGTTTTATCACATTTCCACATGCAAAATGTGTTTCAGCATTTTTCATTAGATTTTTAAGGCTCAGATTGATGAGGGAAAGTTAAGAGCCAGACACAGAGTATAAGAGACAAAGGTTTAGTAATGAGTTCGAAATTTACAAAACACAGAAGCAAATATGGCTTTAATACATGATGTGACCCTTTATAAGGCTGGAAATTACTCTTCAAAAATCATTCTGGCTTGACTTCAGAGTCGAGTGGATTCTGGGATACCACAGATTGACTTTGAGTAGTGGGTTGGTATTGCAGGAATTTTTTAATTTCCTGTAACTCACAACAATTTTCTTCCAGTTAGACCTTAGAACCAATCCTGCTATGGTATATTCACTGAATGATCCACTGCAAGGCACAAACCAGAGAGAGTAAAAATAAAATAAAATGAAGTGAAAGGACGGAAGGGCATTATTTGAATTCAATATAAAAATGATTAAAAGTTCAGAAAATATTTCTTAGCAAGCTAAGCAACTGCTACTTGAAGCATCTATATTTTAAAAACTGAAATAAAAATGGCCTCGATTACACTTCTGAACTGAAAACTATTTGGAAAAGCAGATGATTATTAATTATTTTTAATAGCTTCTTAATTAGCCCTTCAAACAAGTTTTTTTTCCCCTCTAAATCCCCAAAGGTGTCTAATTTGCATGCCATGTTTTTATTTTTCTATGCATTTCATTAGCAGGACAGCTTTAAAAAGATACCCCACACACTATAATAGCAAGGCACTCCTCCAATGCTTATGTTAGTTGGACTGAAAAAATAAGTCATACCTCTACAAGTCTATATATTTCTTCCATCTCAGCTGTCTCCCAGTATCCCAGGGCACTCATCAGAGCATATTTGTCTTTTAGAAATAACTAAACAAATCTGTTATAATAAAATTCAATATACAGGGGAATTGTGATTGATAACAACCTTTTGGGGTCTCTGAATTTATTAGGCAGATAACCCTTTCTTCTTCCCAACAGCAAATCCATTACAATAATGGGCATTGAATCTATCAGCAGGCAGACAGCGGGTCACAAGGCATTCTGAATGTGTGGACACAGAGCCGTCTTCACACTGGTATCTTTTACAATGTGTGAAGTGGGGCATAAAAGCAGCACATTTGATTTAGAACAGAAGAGAGGGGACGACTCCAACCTTCGCTTTGGGGGAGCTTCCGGAAGAATTCATGAACTGGGAACCAGCGAGGGCACTCTTTAGTCAATGGGATGGGGTAAATGGAGGGAAACAGGAGCTGGAAGGTGAGGAAGGGAAGTTAATTAATCTTAGCCTTGTTTCCATTGTTCCCTCTGCCTGTTGTGCCCTCCCCTTCGATTAAAAATCTTTCTATCCTCCAGAGGCTGAGCTCAAATGCCACCTCCATGAAGCAGTCCCTGATATTCCATTCCTTCCTAGAAACCCTTTATTACTTTGCATAGGAATCTAGATAGCCTAATGCAGAGCAGAAGTTATATGTTGTATGTTTTTTCAATGTTGGCAGTGGAGGTAGGGAGGGAGGAAAGGAGAGAATCTGGAACTCAAAGTTTTAAAAACAAATGTTAAAAATTGTTTTACATAAAATGGGGGAAATAAAATACTAAATAAATAAGAAAGAAAGAAAAAATGATCTGTGTTGGAGTTCTGTTTTGTACTTATATAATTTTCAGCAAATTTCTTGTCCTCTCTGAATGTAAATTTCACATCTGTAAGCTAGAGTGAATGCTATTTATATTACTTGTGTTACTGGGCTGGCATGAGAAAAGTGTTTCCTAAGTTATCAAAAATTAAATACATGGGGGTTATTGCTATTGTTATTTGTTTTCATTTATATAGGAAAGTTTGACAAATATAGATCACAGCATGTATTCTGAAATTTGTGATCTTAGACGTAAGTCTAAGAGAAATGAGAAATTTAATGACTTGACAAAGGACACACTGACATATTTATGTCAGAGACAAGATTTGATTGGACATCCTCCAGACTCCTATACCAGGACTTCTTAAACTTTTTCCACTCATAACCCCCTTTTCCCAGAGAAATTTTTACCTGTATATAGTATATATACTATATAGTATATGCAATTGTATACAAATCAAATGAAACAGAATTTCACGATTCCCCATTCAATTAAGAGACTCCACATGGGGTCATGAACCCCAATTTAAGAATCTAGGTCCTACACTACCCTTCTTCTCTTCTTATGAAACATGTATTGTTATTACCATTTGTAATTATTTGTATGTAGTTTAAAAAAATTCTCCTCCCAAACTGAAATCCTTTTTTGGGGTAAAGACTTAGATCTTACTCCATTTCCATCCTTGCTCCTCTCTCCTTTTGGTACTGAAGAGTGCTAAGCATACCCTTGCTTAAATATTTATTAAATGAATTATATAATCAAATTGGAACTTAAATTTTCACATCCAGTGTTGGGCAGTACTATATGAAGAGACATAGGCCATGGTTAGGAGGAGATATAAAACCAATGTTACTTATTAGATTTCAAGGTGATTTTTTTTCTTACTTACTAATGGAAAATTCTCTTCTGAAGTCACACTCATTAGCACTCAGAGGCTCCAGTGGCAAAATCCTTCCCAAATAGCCCCCGGTAACTTTGTGGAAAGCATTGACACTAAGCCAGTGACAAAAATATTAAGCCTTAACTCCCAGGGAAAGTTTGTACCATGGGGCTAGCAGCTGATGTAGCCCTGTCTTAGGGGAGTGAATGAGAGGTTGATGGATCACCAGTGGGTCTCTGTTGTTGTTTTTTTTAATTGGAGAGCAACAGGCAGTATTGTACAAGAGTGCTGCAAAGCCACAGGAAAATTACATACATGGTGTCAGTTCATCCTTTCCTTGAACTAATCTACAGTAGTAAGAAGCATGTAATTCGCACCTCTTATGATCAGACACATACATCAAAAAGAAAACTCCCCAATGGAGACATGGTTCAGTATGGTTAGAACATCCTAGACACTGCTTTATTTTAGGAAAATGGTTCTGTTTACCTATGATCGTACAGCCACTTCTTTGCTACACACTTCCTTAAATTTGTTTATTTAGTTATTTTTCTAAACTTGATAGACACTAACAAACATTTCCATATACCAAGAAATGAAAATCAACATGCTAGTTCTAAAGCTGTCCTGCTTCTTCATGTTTCCTTCTGCATCTTCTTTTGTTTTCTTCTTTTAAATATTATTTTAGTTTCTTCCCCCCCCTCTGCCTCTTTCCTTTCCTTTCCTTTCCTTCTTCCTTCCTTCCTCCTTCCTTCCTTCCTTCCTTCCTTCCTTCCTTCCTTCCTTCTTCCTTCTTTCCTTCCTTCCTCCCTTCTTTTCCTTTCTTCCTTCCTTCTCTCCTCTTCCTTCCTTCTCTCCCTCTTTCTTTCTTTCTTTCTCTTTCTTTCTTTCTTTCTTCTTCTTTCTTTTCTTTCTTTCTCTTCTTTCTTTCTTTCTTTTTCTTTCTTCTTTCTTTCTTCTTTCTTTCTCTTTCTTTCTTTCTTTCTTTCTTTCTTTCTTTCTTTCTTTCTTCTTCTTTCTTTCTTTCTTTCTTTCTTTCTTTCTTTCTTTCTTTCTTTCTTTCTTTCTTTCTTTCTTTCTCTCTTTCTTTCTCTCTCTCTTTCTTTCTTTCTTTCTTTCTTTCTTTCTTTCTTTCTTTCTTTCTTTCTTTCTTTCTTTCTTTCTCTTACTTTTCTCCTTCCTTTTTGCTTTAACTCTTTCTTTCTGAGACTATTGAAGTATAAAATTCTCTTGTAATAAGTTAATAGAGATAAGTAAAAGAGATTCACATATTAATAATAATAATATATTAAATAGCTAACTTTTATGTTGCATCTGCTCTATGTCAGGTGCTTTACCAATATTATTTCAAAACAACTCTGTGAGATAGTTGCAATTAATATTCCCACTTTAGAGTTGAGGAAACTGAGGCAAACATAGGTTAAGGAATTTACCCAAGGTCACACAACTAATCAATGTCTGAAGCTGGATATGATCTCAGGTTTTCCTGACTCCAGGTCTAGCACGCTATTCATTGAACCACCTAGCTACCATTAACCATTGACAATGATCAAATCCAAAAATATGTCCCATTCCATACCACTAGTGGTTCACCTTTCTGACTAGATGTGAGAAGTATGCTTTATCATCAGAGATCTGGAGTCTTGATTTGTCATTGTATTGCTCAGAATGTTTAAGTTTTTCAAAGTTGCTTTTCTTTATGATGTTATATTGTAGTCCTTGTATAAAATATTTTTATGATTCTGCTCAACTTATTTTTTGTCGGTTTATACAACTCTTCATAAGTTTCTCTAAATCTGTGCATTTTGTCATTTCTTACAGTATTATAATATACATTCATGTACTATAATTTATCCAACCATTCCTCATTTCCAATTCCTTACCACATCACAATATATTTCCATCAGTATTTTTGGACTTATATCTCTGTCTTTCATCTCTTTGAGGTATATGCATAATAGTGATGTCTTTGAGTCAAAAGATATGTATAGTTTAGTGACTTTTTGAGCATAGGTACAAATTATTCTCTAGAATGGCTATATCAGTTCACAACTCCATCAAAAGTATATTAGTATACTTATCCTCCCTCAGCCCTTCCAACAATTTCCATTTTCCCCTATATTGAAGGAGAGAAAGGGTCTTCTTTTGCCACTCTTATTGCTATGAGAAATAACCTGAGCCTATTTCTTTTGTTATTAATTATTTGAAGCATTTCTTTCCAAACAACAAACAGCTGAGTGAATAAATTCATTTATGTAGTATTGTCATAGTAATACTATACTGTTATGACACAACAAGAAGTAGTTAATATCACTAATTTTTAAGGCTCTCTATTTCTGTTGAGTGTTTTTATCTTATATCAATATAATTTCTTTATGTACCTAATTAGGTGGACTACCAAATATTTTATATATTCTATTATTATTTGAGTGTCTTTTTCTATCTGTTTAGGTTTTGTTAGTAAAACACCTAGATAATAATTATTTTTTGTGAGTTTTTTATATGCCATTACTTGGTTATTAATTTTTTCATTTAATTAAAAAAGAATTTTAAAGATTAGATTTCTTTAGACAAAAAATTTTTTTTTAAATCACTACCAAATCTCACAACTCAAGAGAATGGGGATTTTATATCATAAGACATTTCCCAGTAATAGGTTTGCAGTTTATAAATCATTTTAATAGAAGATATCTTTGTACAAATTTTACATGTCTTCAGAGGTTGGTTGCAAATCAGCTCTTATACCTGTTCTAATAGAGGGAGCAGGAAGAGAATTAGAGAAAATAACTTCTTGGATACAACTATTTGCAAGAAGAGTAGAAAAGAAAAGGGTAAATCTTACCTAATCAGCATTATGGCTAATTGGTTGTAACTGCTCAAGTCTGGGTATATTTTCTAAATGTTCACTTCCTAGCTAATAGCTAATCCATGCTCACTACTAATATTTAGTAATTTATTCAATTTGTCTGAAGCTAGATTTTAACTCAGGAAAAGGACTCTTTCTGACTCCAATCCTGGTGTTCAATCTATCGTGCTATCTAGTACAGTTGTAATTCAAAGTTTCTCTTAAAAAACATAAAAATCATTTGTAAAAATATTAATTTCCTATTTGCTTATGACTATTCCTTCAGTTTCCTTTTCTTTTCTTATTGTTATGGCCCATATTTAATAGTATTTTATTTTAACAAATACATGCAAAGATAATTTTCAATATTCACCTTCATAAAACCTTCAGTTCCAAATTTTTCTCCCTCTCCTCCCCTCACCTCCCTCCCCAAGACAGCAAGCAATTCATTATATGTTAAACATGGGCAATTCTTCTAAACATTTCCATATTCATTATAATGTACCAAAAATCAGGTCTAAAGGAAAAAAATATGAGAAAGGTAAACAAACAAACAAAGGTGAAAATCCTATGCTTTAATTCACAATCAGTCTTCATAGTTCTCTCTCTGGATGTGGATGGCACTTTCCATCAAAAGTCTATTGGAGTTGTATGACTAGTATTTTTACAACTACATAAAATAATAATAGTAATGATAGATATTCTTGCTTTATTCTGATATTGGCTGCTAGCTTTTCTCCAGTACAACTAATTATTTGCTGGTCAATGCTATTTATCATATAAACAAAAGATTTATTTATTCCCTTGCTTTTAAATGTTTTTTGACATAAAAAATTTGTATTCATCAAGAGTTTTTTCTTTATTAATAGGTAGTTTTAAATTATATTTGTTATTAATATGTTTTATTAAGTTTATAGTTTTTCCTGACATTTAACCAATCCTGAATTCTTATTGTAAATTCTACCTAGCTGTAATTTATAATAATTTCAATAGGTTACTGTAGCCTCTTTGATAATCTTTTTCAATATTTTTGTGTTGTTTTTCAGTAGACATTTTGGCCTATGATTTTTTTTCTGGCTTTGGGGCATCAAAATCATATTTGTAGAAGAGAAGAAATTTGGTAGGAGTCCATATTTTTCTATTTTCTCAAATGAGTTATGTTAATATTTGAATTAATTGTTAGAGTTTTGTTAGAGTTCATCTGTAAATTCATTTGTTCCTGGCTTCTTTTTTGTTTTTATTTTTGTTCTTTGAGAGTTAAGTTTGTGTCATTTAAATTCTCTATTCCTTGTTCATTAAATCCGGGTGTTTTAAATATTTGTCCATTCTATATAATGTACAAATTTTTCTGACATGTAGCTAGTTTAGGAAAACAAGAATTTACTATTAATTTACTGAAATTGTCTTTTTTCATTTTGATGTTGATAATTTTTTTTATAACATGTCTTATCTTCTTCTCTCTTTTCTTTTTTTTTTTCTCTTGTTCCTCCTCCTACCAGACTCGTGGATGAGGGAGATAGACTTAATTCAGTCCTGTCTCTCTTTCTTGGGCTCTTTCAACTGGCTTCCATCTCCCTTGGTGTGTCTGCACTCAGTGCACTGGCAGATGTTAATATCTCCAATCAGAACTTTAGAGTCAGCTGTCCCTGGTGGGGGAGATGATTATGTCTTCCAGGATCTTGGGGTGTCCTGGGTAAAAATATTCACCATCTGTGAAAAACTGGTGTGGGTGTATTGGAACACAATCTTGGAATCTTACTTTCAGCCAAGTTCTAATAAGGCTGATCTACCTTTGATTGTCAATGATAGTCACTACTTCCTTGGAAGCTGACCATTTGAAAAGACTTGGACTTCTTTCTGCCCCCTGACAGACATATGTAGACTGGTAGGACCCTCATTAATGATTTCCATTCCCACAGACCCATTGGATAATAGATATCTCTTTTGAACTAGTATCTGAAATTCTGACCCAGAGGAAAACACATACATACATACATACATACATACACACACACACACACATACACTCCTATAGAAATTGTTTTGACCATCAAACACTGTTTTATAATAACTACCTAGTATAATAGTGGTTTGGATGACAGAAAACTTCAAGTTCAGTGCTGCAGATATGTCTCAAAATTTGGACTTTGTTTCTCAGAAGATTGATGGCTGGGTAGTAGGGGAGTTTTATTAGAGGGAAGGGGTGGATATTCTGTGGGAGGAAAAAGGAAGAGGAGAATTGAGACACAGAGCTCATTATATTAGAAATGGAAGAACAGATTGACTGGGCATGTTATATATTGACTGAGCTATAGAGACTGCTAAAAGATGCCAATAGTGTGGAAAGAATGTGGAGGCTCCCAATTAAAGATAAAACTACAAAGTTAAGTTCCTATTTCTACTTTCTTTTTTCTTGTCTTTCTGTCTCATCCCTTTCAGAGTCTTAGTGCCTTCATCCATCAAAGTTTATTTTCAGGAAATGTTCTGATACGAGTCTTTTACAACTTAATATTAATACAAATTCTCTACTTTGTGCATTTAACCTTATGTTTCATTATGGAAACAAAAATTTTGATCAATGGTAAAAAAAAATTGCAAGCAACAAGTAAGTGAGATGTTTTATAAGATAGAAAAACCCTTTGAAATATTACCTATCATAGGGGGCATGTAGGTGGCAGCTATGTGGCACAGTGGATAGAGCACCAGCCCTAAAGTCAGGAAAACCTGAGTTCAAATCTGACCTCAGACACTTAACACGTGTTAACTGTGTGACCCTGGGCAAGTCACTTAACCCCAATTGCCTCAGCAAAACAAACAAAAAACACCTATCTTAGACACAAAGTGTGTCACATCTATAGTATTGATTATCATGTTTGCTATCTAGCCTATTATCTACCTATATCTATTTTCTATTATCTATCATATCTATCATGTATATATCATATCTATTATCTATATTTATGTATCATATCTAAATGTCCAATTATCTATAATATTTATTTTTAATCCATCATATCTATTATACCTATTTGTCACATCTATTTTCTATTATATTTATTTCTCTATACTATCTATTATTAATCTATTATATTTGTTATCTATCCATCCATATATGTCCTGACTGAGTTATGAATGATAGCAGACACTTGTGAGTCCTAGTCTCTTCTCACAGGGTTAGGAAACTAGAAAGATGTGCCCTATTAGAAAAGATACAACTTCCCAGCTACTTAAAATAAATTGCACACTAAATTCCACTCCACTGAGTCTGGCTGATCAAAGAAAGGGATCATCAGCAATAATAAATCCTGGTGCTTGGGAACCATACCGTGTGAGTGTGAAAGTTTAACCCAGATCTTTCTGTTAGTGACAAGTTCACAGGCACTGAACAATGAATGCTGGGGCAGTCATACATAGCTGACATACCATCAATGCCAGTTGTCTTCCTGGATTCTTTTGTAAACCTCTGGAGATACACAACATCTGCTAAGAATAAAAAGACAAAACTTAGTTATTCTTAGAAGGGTAAATATACTTTGTTGGGATAGTCTGTGCTTCCTGTTCCAGCAAAAGGAAAAAAAAGAAAATCACCTCTAAAGTATATTAGAGCCAGTCTTTTTATCTAATTGAGGATTTGACTTCCAACTATCACCTACAAAAGATAAACATAAAAATGACCTTATTAGAGCTAGATTTGGATTTAACTCCACATGCCACTGAAACTTGGCCTCAGGGAAGGTAGTGGGAGTCCCTTCCTCTTCTAATCCATTCTGTCTGGGCTGTGAGATTAATCTTTTTAACAGCTTTAGGTCATATCACACACCACTGCTCAAAAACTTTCAGTGGCTCCCTGTTGCTACCTGAATCCCTATGCTTGACATTCAAGGCTTTTCAAGGACTAGCTTCAACTTGCCTTTCTGTACTTACCTGCTACTATTCCCCTTCAGGTTATTGTTTGGAATATGATAAATGCTTATTAATGATCCTACCCTTTATTCTCTGGCTGTATTGAGCAACTCATCCTCCCACCAGAGTGACTTATCCCTTCTGACCTTTCCACATAATCCTTTCCATGCTTACTGCCTTGGACTAATATCATAGCCATCTTTCAGGACCCAGCTTCAAATGCCATCTTCTTTGTGAAGCTATCCCAGATCTCTTCCAGTTGAAAGTGGAAACTGACCTCTAGTAGTTATTTTTATTTTTTAAATGAACTTTTCCTATTTATATACCAATCTTGTCACAATTATAAAACCATACACACACACACACACACACACACACACACACACACACACATATATGTATACAGGGAAGAAATCTTTTATCAATTGAAGTAATATTGAATAGTGATTTTCTCATTCCTAGATGTTTCTGAGCAAAGAATCACTGAACACTTACCTATAGGGATTCTGGTTAAGGGATTGGTTATATTAAAAAGTCATTGAGATCCCCTCCAATTCCTCTGTCATTCCCATATACTCAGTTCATAACTTCCACAACAGTCTTTTAATGGTCATCATCCACTTTTAGCTCAAACACTTCAAGTAAATGAGATCCCACCACCTCTTGGCAGCTTATTCAATCTTTGAAAAAATCAATCATTAGGAATTCTATAATATATTATAATATATAATATAATATATTATTTATAGCTTCCAGAACTGGCCCAAATTTTATTTGATGGAACCCCAGAGAATTAACCTAATCCTTCTCAATGCCTTTCAAATTTCTGGAGATAATGATAATCTTTCCAATGTCTACCAGCAGGGATCTGGATGTCAGTCAGTCACTACCATGTATCCACTGTGTGTGGACTGGGTATACAAGAAAGGTAAAGATCAGTCCCTACTCCAGGAGTTCATAGGCTAATGGTAGAGACAATACACCAACAACTATGTACAAGACCAAATGGAAATAATCAGCAAAGGATGTGCAGGTTTGAGGCCATGTTAGAGGTGAAGTGTTACTCTTGGGAACACTATCATTTCTGGTTACTCACCCTTTTGGGGGACAAAAAAGTGGAGGAAAGGAGGGTAGAAATTTTCTTCTCTTCTAGCTCTCTCCCACTACCAGACCTCCAGTGGAATCTTTAGCCTTGTAGTAGGGTTATTACTTTACTTTCCACAGCTTTCCACTTTTTCTTCCACTCTTCTAAGAGTGCATCACCTGCTCTCTGGAAATGGCTTCTCCTCCATCTCAGAGCAATAACTTTTCCCCACTGAAAAAGATAAAATAGCTCTGGCTTGCCTAGTGCAGCCTCCTTCATTCTTCAGGGCCTATGGGAAGTACTTAGTAAAAAGATCATAACAATTCAAGGATATAGCTTTAGATTAGCCAGGATACTGAGGTTGGAACAGAGGTTATCCAATGGTCAGAGATGATCTTTCTTTTTCTCCATATGCATTTCCTTCTTTTTCTCCCTCTGGAGAATTATAGCTGTCACATCTCCATATTAATGGGGCTAGAGTAGTCCCTAGGGTAAGGAGGTATTTGGCTAGGGGAGGACCTATTCAGGGAGTGTCCTGAGGTCTTTCTTTCTGGTCCTATGCCTCTGGTGTGTTATGGATGGCAAAGAAACCAAATCTTTGCCAGTTTGAGAAAAGGGATGTGTAGGGACAGAGAAGACTTGATTATCTATCAGAATCCATTCCCATTCATAAAAGCTGAGGATTAGAGTGTGTTAGACCGATCTGGGACTTCATGATGGATGCGGAGGCGCAACCAAATACCCCTCATTAATCACTGGCTCCATATGGCTCCCAACTTGATGGTTTTCAGCTGACTTGAAAAAGACCCAATTAGATCAAAACATTTTGACAATTTATCTTGTGACATGAACAAGCCCAGATCGAGGCTGTGATTTCATCATCAGGGAGCGGTGAGGAAAGAATATGAGCCTGGGGGGTCACGCACTGAGCTTAGAGAGACCCCAGGGCCCCTAGAAAGTCCTCCCACAGAAACATTATCACTACTTGGGCTTGCTGTTGTGGGTGACCCTTACAATCTGACCTAGGGGACTTCTCAGTGGGATCAGCTTGCTCAGGATTGGACACTTTGGCTGAAAGAGCTTCTATTAAGGGGTGGAGGTGGGGAGAGAGACAGAGACAGAGAGATGGAAAGAGAGATGGAGAGAGAAAAAGACACGCAGAGAAATGGAGAGAGAAAGAGAAACACAGAGAGAAATAGAGACAGAGACAGACAGACAGATGGACAGAAAGAGAGAGGCAAAGACAAAGAGATGGAGAGAAAGACACATACAGAGAGATGAAAAGAGATAGAGAGAGACAGAGACAGAGAAAGACAAAGAGACAGAGACACAGAGAGGCAGAGACCCAGAGAGACATACAGAAAAGAGAAGGAAGAAAAGAGAAAGAAAGAGGATAGAATGACAAAGAGAAATAAAGAAATGGAGAGAGACACAGAGAGATAGCAAGACACAGAGACACACACCCAGAGACAGAGAGAAGAAAAAAAGGAGAAAGAAGCCCAGGGAGACAGAGAAAGGTACAGAGAGAGAATATCAAGGAGGGAGGGAAAAAAGGACCTAATGCTTCAGGCTAGGTTGAGGTACAGATGTTAAATGTGAACCCAAATCAGAAGTCAGGGCGTGACTAATTCAATGCCTGTCGTAACTTGTACATAAGCTATCCACTTGCAAGGCAGCTTGGGACTCAACTCCCCAGAAGGGAAATGAAAAGAACTTATTTCCTCAGCTCACTGCTGGGAACTGGAAGCTCTGATTTCCTTGAGATAGGCTCCACAGATCCTAGTTCTTTTCCAGTCTCAGAGGGACTATCAGGCACTCTCATCATTACAGTATTTATTGAGAGTGCAAACAGGGTGCCCAGAGCTTAGCAGGCTGGAAAAGTAAAGATGGGTTTTTCATTAAGACTTTGCCACTCGTTTGCTATGTGATATTTGGTAAGTTAATTCCCCTCTCCAGGCCTCAGTTTCCCCGAGGAACAATGAGATGTTTGGGCTAGATGATCTCCAAGGTGTCTTCCAGCTAAGTTATTTTAAGATTCCAACATCCCAGACTCTTAGCCTCTGCCATTCAAATACTGGATTATCCATTCACCAGTGTTCTTATTCCCATAAAGAGAAGTCCATTGAGTCAACATGTAGGTAACTGGGCAAAGAACTAGCCTATTCAGATGACAAAAGCCACTGCAGACGGATTTTCACCTGTTTTAATCTAGGTAGCCAGCTGCTTTTGTCTTAACTCCAATCCTCCACCCCCACCCCCGGATGCCTTGGGCCTGGGGAGGCCTGGAAAACAAATTACTGTCTCATTCCAAACAACATCATTTCCCACTCCCCCAGGCCAAAGTCGAGGTATGTTAATACAACCCCATCAGGAGATCAGTACTGCTTCTGTTGGCACAACATCTGACCTAGGCAGGGATGCCAGAGTTGTTGAAAGCAAGGATTGGGAAATATATTTTCCCTTCCAGTTTTTTCTGAGCAAAGAATTGACATGCAAATTCTTATGGGGACAGTCCCCTCTCTCTGCTCTGGTTCAAGAAGGCCAGTTTGACTAGAAAACTGAATGAGGAGGTTCCAGACAACCACAATTTTTCCAGGGAATCTGTCCTGGCTGTCCCCTATGGAGCATATACATACAGATACCATGTCACGCCCCTGCCATTCCCACACACGCACATACAGCAACCGTTTGCAGGGACACTTGTAGCTCTACCATTATACATATATACACATCAAGTTTATGCACGGATGCTGCCTTTATCCGATAGGGCACATTTACACTTAAACACTATGTACACACCCTTATGTATACACATGCCATTAAGATACAAATGCCTTCCCAGAAACACTCTTCCAGTTGATATATACATACACATTTGATACATACATAATCTGCTTCCTATCATGTAACATGCAGTTGATACATAGTATGATAGATAAAAAGAGCATATTGCCTATAGTGTTGGAAAGTTCAAGCTCCAGAAGTTTGGTTTCAGATCCTGCCTCAGACACCAGCTGGAATGCTCATGGGATCCTAGATCCAAAGCTGGGAAGGACCTTAGAGGAAATCTAGGGGAACTTTCTTTTTTCAGATGAGTAAACTGAGACCCAACGGGCTTAAGTAACTTGCTTAATATCACATAAATAGTAACAATCTGGGGTGGGATTTGAACAGATCCTCTGCCTCCAGAGCCAACATTATGTTCTGTGACTGAATCTGAGACTCAGCTTCCTCAACTGTAAAATGGGTATAATAATAGCACCAACCTGCTGGGATGGCTTATAAACATTGAATGAGATAACTATACAGAGTATTTTGCAAACCTGTAAGCATTATATCAGTGTCAGCTAATATTACTTTTATGTACCACACCTCATTCCAAATAATTAATACAGAAAACTCATATGTAAAAGATGTCTTTCTCAGGAACATTTTCCTGGCTGTTCCAAGCACTCACATGTGCTTGCATGCATGCATACACAACACACACACGCACACGCACACACACACACACACTCCATCATATACATACTCCCTGATCTATAGCCAGTTGAGAGCTGGCTTTTGGCAGCTACCCAAGGCCCAGCTGACTACCTGGGGGAGAGACCTTTGTGTGTAAGGACAAGAGATTGAATGTCTAACTTTTATAGCTAGAGCTTCCACTGATTCGTTACTCCAATTTTGGATTGTTTTCTTTGGTCTCCTCATCGTTTCCCTGACTGAGGCCCCTTTTTCTTTTCCTCTTTTCCCCCAACTCCTGCACCATCTTCCCCCCACATGATCCTAAGTTCCTCTCCAGAATTCCATCTCTCTTTTGTCTTTTAGTCATTATATCTCACTGAGTGTTGCTTCCTTGCCCAGATCCTTATCTTTCTATCCCACCGAATAGGGCCCTAAACTGTCCCCCACTGTCTCCCATTTTCTTTTAGTACATGAATATTTTTTGATCATCACTCAGAGAACAAGGTAGAGTTACAGTAATAGTGAGAATGGCTCTCATTCATATAACTCTGTGAATTCTGCAGTATTTTTCCTGACCAGAATTAGCACTCAGGACATATCATTGACTTCAAAAAGCTTATAACTTCCTGATCTATGGAAAAAATCAAAATGACTGAAGAAGAGTCCTGATTTTATATATTTGAGTGAAGGTTTATAGTACTGTCCTTTGTGACTTGGCTTAGAACCTAAGTTTTGTCTTTACACTGAGTGGGTTTAATTTTAGAGGACTTCCAGAAAAAAATCATAGAATCAAAGAAGAGTGAATTTCAAAATTAGAGACTTAAGCAGCTCTTGAGTCTCATAATGTAATAACTGACAATAAATAAATATTAATAGTAAATAAAATATTAATAAATAATATTAAAAGTAATTAATAAAAGTAAATATGATTATTCCTATTTTACAGATGAGGAAACTGAGACAGGTAGAGATTAAAATGATTTGCCCAGGATTACATAGCTAGTCAGTATCTGAGGCCACATTAGAATTCCAATCTTTCTGACTTTAGATCCAGAACTCTATTTACTGATCACCTGACTTCCCCAATAAAGAATATCCTTTACAATAGATTTGTCAAAACCCTGGTTATTCAACTTTGCTTGAATACCTCCAGTGAAGGGAAACCCCTATGGACTGAAGTTAACCAATCTATTCTTGGATGGCTCAAATTGTTGGGGTGTTTCTATTTCTATCAAGACCAGATTTACCTTTTTGTATCCACTAGAGCCCAGCAGATAAAGTTTAAGCCCCTTTCCATGTGACTGCCTTTAAATATTTGAAAGCACTTTTGTCCTTCTCTTTGAGTCTTTTCTTCTCCAGGCTAGTCACCCCTCAGTTCCCTCAATTAATTCTCATGTGGCATGGATTTGAGGTCTTTTTTCATTCTAAATGTTTCTCCTCTGGATGTTTCCTGGTTTATTAATACTCCTCTCTGTGGTTAGTTTTTGCCTTTGCTCTTAATTTCCTCTGGGAAATCTCAAAATATTCCTCACAACTAGGTCTCTACAGAGATGAGTAAAAGGGAAGACACTAAAACTAATCCTCTTTAGAAGGTCCAGAATGATGGGGTAACTTTGTCTCACAATGTCTGGGACCAATCAAATAATTCCCTAATGTCCAGATGTCTTGGATCTTCTCCATGACACCATCAATGGGCCTGCCCCATACCCTTCCTATGGAGGTATAATAAAAGTCCCAAAGGCTTATTTCCTGAATGTTCATCTCTCTGATTAAGAAGCCTCCTGATCAACCCCATAATCTTAAATATTCATCAAGGCAATATGATCTATGGAAAAAATCAAAATGACTGAAGAAGAGTCTTGATTTATATATTTGAGTGAAAGCTTGTACTACTGTCCTTTGTGACTTGGCTCAGATCCCTAAGTTTTGTCTTTACACTGAATGGGTTTAATTTTAGAGGACTGCCAGAAAAAAATCATAGAATCAAAAAGGAGCTGAATTTCAAAATTAGAGACTTAAGTAGTTCTTGAGTCTCATACATGTAATAATTGACAATAAATAAATATTAACAGTAAATAACAAATATCAATAAATAATATTATAATACAAGTGATTTCTATAATTTCTTCTACATATCTCTTTTATTAAAACAATAAGCTATTATTTAGGTTTATGAAAGTTTTTATAATAAGGTTAATAAAAAAGTGAATGTAAAGAAGTCCATTGCTATCAGATAGCAGGTAAATGTGGATGATATTAGACCTTTGGCATGACTTTCTAGGAGTGAGAATTGGAGGTACTATTGCATAATGGACAGAATGGCAGACCAGTAATTATATCACTTGGCTTCTCATCAAAGTAGTAACATATTATGTGAATTTGGAAATATCACTTCTCTTGTCTAGCCTTTGGTTTTATCAACTGTAAAGAGCCAGAATTGGACTAAGTTATTAATAATTTATTTATATAATTTAGTTTAAATTTTAAATGAATTATAATAAATCAAATACATCATTTTAAATAATTTAGTTATTTCTAAGGGGCTTTATGACTCACTGGTCATATCAGATTCTTTAAGAATTTTCATGAATGAGTCTACAAGTATAAATGGACTTGGGTAAATACCAATGAATCCCTAGCCTTGCAGGCAAAAAAGAGTTTGGATCCAGGACATTGTCCCCTCCTTCCCACTCTTTTCTCCTTCTATCAGTTAAAGCATAGTACACACTGGAGATCCCTTTCTTAGACACCTTCTCCTTAGAAACATTCTTACTTATCACCCTACCCTTTCTTCCTCTCCTCCCCAGCAGGATTTACAGCTATCATACTACTTCTCCCTTCTTATTCCCTCCTTACTTACTCCTACAAATGTTGTTTTATACTTTGTTTCCTCAGATCTGTATTTTGTCTTCCATTCAAGATTTCAATCAGTTAATTAGATGACAATGCTATATTAATGAAAGAAGGCTATAGTTGCTTCTTATTGTCTTCATAGTCTTTAGACAAACACGAGCATCATAACAACATTTTCTGAAGACAATAAATAACTATTATTTAGTCTATTTTATTGGATTAGTTAGTATATATTAAATGCTATAAAATTAATATTAACCAGTAAAGATAAAGCTGGTTTAAAAGCTCTCAGGTCTCAATTGAGAATAAATAAATATGCCCTTTTTTTTATCAGTCTTGTGATTTAAATAGTAAAGGGAAATCCTGGAATGGAAATTCTCCCACAATTTGTCAGTAATTTATGGCCTTAGAAAATTGTTTGGAGCTCACATTGGTTAAATGACTTGCCTGGTCTCACAGATAGTATGTCAGGAGCAGTTGCTGTTTATCCTTCATTTTCAAAGAGGACCACCACATCAGAGTGGTAGGTAATGCCATGACATACAAGTGAATTGGATTTAAGTGAGGGAGGATTGTGTAAAGGCATTGGCTTCAATTTTTCCTCTGGAGCCATCTGAGTCCAAGAGCAAGATATAGATCAGGATAACTAGAGTTGGCTCTCATGTCTCAGGGATCGAACTTGAATGGGCCCTAAAACCAGCCCTTTATTCATCAATCAATCAACATTTGTTAAGCACCTACCACGTGCCAGGCACTGTGCTGAAACATTGGATTATCACACTATGATAAAGACATGTAAATGCTCAACTCAAATACCCAAATGGATATGCCATCTCATACAATTGGATGTTTCCTCCAATAATACATATTATAACACATTCATGAATACTCCACAGTGTACTTACTGTCCATGTCTTCCCATAAATTTGTCCATGGAATCCAGCTAATTGTCCAAAAAACTTTCTCAACATCTAATATCAGGATAATACTAATACATCTCTTAGCATATCCAT
The DNA here is from genome assembly GCF_048593235.1 of Sminthopsis crassicaudata. Taxonomy (NCBI): domain Eukaryota; kingdom Metazoa; phylum Chordata; class Mammalia; order Dasyuromorphia; family Dasyuridae; genus Sminthopsis; species Sminthopsis crassicaudata. The sequence goes on from NC_133618.1 coordinate 594,874,748, forward strand.
CTATCATCACTTACTATATGACTAGTCTCCATCTTCTCTTCCTAATCACATACCTCTCCAAATGTCATCTTATTTTCTTGTTTTACTTAAAATTTTCTTATTGAATAGAAATAGCTGGACAATATCCACCCCATCCCTTTCTAATGCCCTGTATATTATGCTTACTTTCCTTTTTTTGACAAGTTTTCATTGATTTCTTTTGTTTTGTAGCTATCATATTTTCTCCAGCAACTCCTTCCTTCTCATTCTCATATAACTAGGCCATGTAACAAATAGCACTGGAGAAGAAAAAGAAGAGAAAATATTCTGGATAACTGATGAATATATTGAAAAAAATTGAAAACACATATAATATGTAACTGTAATGAAATGTAATGTCCAGGCTAGCTTTTTGGAGGACCTCGGGACCAGCCTTGATCTTAGTGCAGGAGTGCAAGAGGCAGGAGAGCCATTTGTACTGACTGTTCCAAATGTACATACTTCTATCAGTGGTGTGATCTTGTGCTGTCTTGCTATGTTGGTAAACAGAATCATTCAGTCACTCTTACTCATGAATATTCTTGTGTGTTCTAGGATACTCCTTCCTAACCACTCCCTCTGCTCTTTTCTTCTTGGAGGAGTTTTCCTCTTAAATAAAACCTGGAGAAAAGAGAAGGAAAATGGGGAAGGCTCTACATCCAATACCCTGACTCCTCAGCCAATTGCTGGCTGATTCATTGCTTAGGAAGAGTTTCTCTTACCCAGAAAAGATGTTTAAAAAAATAAATAACTCCACTCTACTCTGACTCTGCCCCCCCCCCCAGCTGTAAGCCCCCAGCCAGAGCATTTGTCTGGCAAAGTATTGCAGTTATAAATCTATCTTCCTCCCAGACACTCTTTTATGATTCCCCACTGCTTCATTTGAGCAAAGACACATATAGATTAGCAGTGTAGTGATTAACAATTTTTATTATAATAGCTTGGTTTAAATGACAAAGTAAACATAAGTATAAACACTTTTAAGAAATAGAAATAAGTTTTGGGAAACAAACTATTTCCTTTTGGGAGGGAAAGTATAGGATGGAAAATGGAGAAATCACTGCTTTGATTCTGCAGTTCAAAGAAGTTTCAACATCCATCCCAGCATGCCTTATGTATGATCTGTGCTCACAGCTTTATTCCTAGAGTTCAGTACACAAAAACTTGTAGTCACCACTGCTTGCCTCTGCAGCTGCCATTCTCCTGGTGCTGTGTACTCATCTAACTGAATGTCACAGTGTAGCTCTTTAGAAAGTTAGAATCTAAGAACATCACAAGATGTGGCTAATTTCCCTTAAGGGTTGCTACCTTTCCATGATAAGTAGCTAGGTGGCACAGTGGGTAAATGCTCTCTCTGAGGTCAGGAAGACCCATCTTCCTAAGTTCAAATCTAGCCTCAGACACTTGCTAACTGGTCCTGGGCAAATCACTTAACCCTATTTGCCTCAGTTTCCTCATCTGTAAAATTAGCTGGAAAAGGAAATGATGATAAACCACTCCAGTATCTCTGTCAAAAACAAACAAACAAACAAAAAAACAACAACCCAAAAAGGATCATGAAGAATCAGATTGAACTGAAACAACTCTAAACAACTACAATAACTCTAACCAAGTTAGGTCAATAACAAATGCTTATTTGGGAATACAAATATAAGCAGAAAGAAAAAAAAAGTCTGATCTCAAGGAGCTTATATTCTAATGTAAGAATGGTCTAGTTCTTTAAGGAAAGAATATTTGTTCATCTGTTTGTATAAGTGTGGGATGGGAGTCTAGCACAGTGTAGACTCAATAAACATAAAATGTCCACACTGATTCCAATTCTCATTTTCTAGTGTCTTCCAAAAAGAAGATTCCATCTTAGCAAACTGATGGTGTCTGCCCATATGCAGACCCTATTATTACACATGGGTTTATATGAACAGTTCTCTGCTTCCTTGAACACTGATATGTCCCTTAGGGAGGAAGACTAACCTGAGATGATCTAACTTCATAGCTGGCTTCCTCGGTTTGGACAACTTAGGGTTCTCAGGTTTCCCCAACCTAATACTTTCACACTGTACTAACCAGCTCTGTCTTCTCCTGAAGTTCAGCCTTGATCCTTTTAGACTCATAACAATGGCTTCCTCTCTTCCATCAATCACCAAACATCCATTAAGTCCCCACTGTGTATCAGAAGGAAGCTGGATGGCTCAGTGGCTACAGAACTGGACTTGGAGTCAGGAAAATCTGAGTCCAAATAGGGATTCAAATGCTTAATAGTTATGTGAGATGCTGGATAAGTCATTTAATCTAGTTTGATTTAATACACGGGAGAAGGAAATGGCAAACTACTCTAGTATGTTTGCCAAGAAAACCCTAAATGGGGTCAAGGAGAATCAGATGTGACTGAAATAACTGAACAACAATATAGGATCACAGCTCTGGAACTTGAGGGACCTTAGGGATCATTTCACCCAAACTTTTTATTTTAGTAAGAAAATCAAGATCTAGAGTCTCTCAAACAACTCACCTAGATAGCAAGTGGCAGAAAAAATGTCTTGGGCTTGCAGGATGGGATGCCAAATCCTGTGCCAGGAAATTCTCATTATAATCCTTCACATTTGACCAGATCTGACTGTGTTGGCCATTTTCTGGGGGCATCATCATAAAGCAAGTCTCCCTGATACTACCCCTCCTTTTTGGTGCTTAAGAAGTCTCCTGACCTATATAGCTTTTTAACAGAGGCACTTGTCCCATCATGCTGCAGCCCCTCCAGGTCACCAGAGAAGTTCTTAAGCTTCCTGTCACTGGCTTACCCAGCAAACACACCTGCAGGTGTCACTGGGTTGCTTTCTCTTCTCCTCTTAGCTCATTTCCAGCTATCATATCTTCCTGTCAGACTAAGACAAAGACTGCCTTGCTTAATGCATTCTCCTTTACATGCTTCTCTCTCCACTCCTACAATACACCCCAGGACACAGCTCCCATTAGAGGCTGTTTCTGGGCATGGTGTTAAGGAGGAGGTTCAAAATTAAACAAAGGCCACAGACTGTTCCCACTCTTTTTAGAGGTGACTCATCCCACAAGCGAGAACTTTGGTTCTATTGTCATTCCCAGCAACCCTTTGGCACCTTTAAGAGCTAAACTGTCAATCATGATGCCTCAGCTAGGGTTTCAAGTGAGCAGAGAACTGCTTATTTCCTGTCCTGAAGTGCTGCCTCATTTCTGTGTTGTAGTCAACAATGGCTAGACAGAAACATTTTGGGGCCAACCATCTAAACTCAGGTCATCCCATTGAGAAACTCTGAGTATAATTTAATTAATCCTAGCAGAGTGCTTTTGTCTCTGAACTTGGGGTTCTCCTTCCTAGGGAATTGTTCTTATTATATCTCTCCCCAAAGAACTTAATAAAAAGATAGTTGATCATGTAGCTAGTTCTACCTGATGTATTAGATGAGATCAGTCCTAGTTGGTCTGATCTAGTTCAAAGAACCATTAGTTCTAATTTTCCCAGGGCAAGTGCGCAAACTAAGAGGTATAGTGGAAAGTCCCCTGGACTGAGGCAGGATACCAGACTCTGCAGCCAAATTTCTCTATGACCTTGGGTGAATACCTTTCCTGATTTGGGGCCCCAATTTCCTCCTCTGCATAGTAAAAGGGGTGGATTTGATCTTTTCCAAAGTTTCCTTCAAGCTTTTTTTTTTTATGAAATATTCTATAAGAAGCAGATTGCTGCTTGGTTCATGAGGGGAATTCTTCAAAGTTCTTTTAGGAAAAGAATGAAGAGGAGGAGAATCAGGGAGTGCGAGGGCTCAGCATAAGAAAGAGCCCCTCCCCTCACTCCCACCTGACATGCAATCACTATCAGACGGTGCTTCCCCCACCCCTTGCCCACAACTGGGAAGCAGATGAGCCCCCCCACCCCTAACTTACTGTTCTGCACACACAGGTGGTACCACCTGCCACCAGAGCCCTGATTCTCCATCATCCTACAATCGATTTTGGCCCTGTAACAATTTGCTTAGGAAGGGGATGGAGGGCCTTGAGTGAAAGGAGGAAGAAAGGAGGAGGGGGCGGAGTGAAAGAATGGCCTTTGAAGTTTGTAACCATCTTATTTAAAACATCCTCAGTCATCCCCTATTTGGCTGATGTCAAGAGGGCCTATTACCAGACCGAGATCAAATGGAACAGAAAGAATCCCTTGTTGCTCACCAGGCTACAGTCATATATCAAGCACTTCATGCAGGCTCAATTCCTAACTTTCCCCCAAACAGATTGATATTTTCCTCTTCCACTTTCTGGAAAGGAGACACATCTGATTTTTGTTTCAAGTGGAGTTTGTGAGGCAGTTCCTAGATGAAACTAGCGCCCATTGTCTTAGAAATCTGAGTGCCAGACAATTCTATTTCTTCTCTCCTGGTTAACTTGGTGACCCAAATTTTGCTATCGTTACCATGCAAGGAGAAATACAAACTCCAAAGAGCATTTTTATGTTTGATCCACATAATAAATCTATTCGCAGGGCTTGGGTTCTCTGCTGCTTTCCATCCCCACCCCTCATTCTCTCATCTTTTCTCTCTTTCCTATTTCTTCAGTGGTGTTGAAGAACCAGTCTCACACTGAAAAAAATCTTGAATTTGGGTCCCATCTGACACATATTGGCTATGTGAACCAGGGTAAGTCACTTAATTTGTGCTCTAGGGCTTAGGCAACTCTTTGAAACTAAGTTTAAGAGAAGATGCCTTCTGCACTGGGAGAGGGAGTTTCCTCTCCTGGAAATTCTTTTTACCAATACAATTACAGGTCCTGTACCTGTCCTCATTCCTCTGTTTTTGGTTTACTTAAGGATATATGGTCCTTACTCTCAGTGCAACAGTATGGGAAGAATAAAAAATAGATTCTTTCTTTATCAATCAAGCAAGGAAGAAAATCTGTGTTTATGTTTTGATCTTCCCAAACAGGTCCTGTACTTGTTCTTATCCCTCTATTTTTGGTTAATTTAAGGATGCATGGTCCTTACTCTCAAGGTAACAGTATGGGAAGAACAAAAAAAATAAATAGACTCTTTCTTCATCAATCAGGAAAGGAAGAAGACCTGTGTTTATATTTTGGTCTTTCCATTGTTATTAAGAAGTTAGGTGACACAGGAAATTGGTATTACATTACCTTTCTAAGCCTCAATCTCTTTATTTGTAAAATGAGAATGTTGATGCACATTGGCAACAGCCAAATGTGTCTCCTTTCTTCCTCTTCATCTTCTCACTGGGTTATTGTGAGGAGAGCACTTTGTAAACTTAAATACAATGTAAGCTCCTAGAGGGCAAGGGCTGTGCCTTTCTTATTTTTGTATCTCCAGAAGCTGGAACACTGCCTGGCATACAGAAAATGTGTTGAAAATACTTGTTGAATTAAGAAATATAGGTCTCAACAGGATGATTTCAGAAAGGCCTGGAGAGACTTATAGGAACTGATGCTGAGTGAAATGAGCAGGACCAGGAGATCATTGTATACTTCAACAACAATACTATATGATGATCAATTCTGATGGATGTGGCCATTTTCAACAATGAGATGAGCCAAATCAGTTTCAATAGAGCAGTAATGAACTGAACCAGCTACACCCAGCGAAAGAACTCTGGGAGATGATTATGAACCACTACATAGAATTTCCAATCCCTCTAATTTTGTCCACCTGCATTTTGGATTTTCTTCACAGGCTAATTGTACACTGTTTCAAAGTCCGATTCTTTTTGTACAGCAAAACAACTGTTTGGACATGTATACATATATTGTGTTTAATTTATACTCTAACATATTGAACATGTATTGGTCAACCTGCCATTTGGAGGGGGGAAGGAGGGGGAAAATTAGAACAAAAGGTTTGGCAATTGTCAATGTTGTAAAATTACCCATGCATATATTTGGTAAATAAAAACTATTAAAATAAAAAAAAAAAAGAAATATAAGTCTCCAAAAGCTGAATAAATTTTGAGCTGTTAATGCTTTGAAATTGATTAAGACTTTTGGGGCATCCTCTATAGATGTGAATTGTTGCTAAAGATGATGTTACTCCTATGATGCTGTCTCTGATACTATCACTCAGAAATGGGGAGTACTCAAGGTAGAAATAGATGAGTAGGCAATGTGATATAGTGAATGGAGTAGTGGATCTGGACACAATATTCTCAAGTTAAAATTCTACCTCTAAACCTTAATCTTTCCAAGTCCCATTTTCTTTTTCTATAAATTAGAAATGATAATACCTGTAGTTTCTACTTCACTGGGGATGTTGTGAAACTTAAATAAAATAATGGGTATAAAGGACTTCATTTTTTGTATGATCTTAGACAAGATCCCTTCATTTCTGTGAGTCTCAGGTTTTCTAATCTATAGCATGAGGCAGTTGGGTTAGATAATATCAAAAGTTCCTTTTTATCATCAAATCTATGATCTATGATTCCATGAATTTTGTTTATGGGATCCAAGCAAGATAGGATTCACAGAGCTTTGTTAGAGGGTTCCAGGTCCTATCTTCAAAGAATTTTTTCACCTTGCCTTCCTCCTCCTCTTTGTCCTGCTACTCCCTCTCCCTCCCCCTTCTTCTCATCCTCCCCCCTTACCTCCTTCTCCTCCTCTTTCTTCTTCTCCTCTTCTTCCTTTTCCTCCTCCTTCTTCCTTTTCTTTCTTCTTCTTCTTTTCATCCTCTTCCTCCTCCTCCATCTCCTCTTCCTCTTTCTTTTCCTCTTCTTTCTACTCCTTCTTTTTCTTTTCCTTCCCTATCTCCTCCTCCTCCCCTTCTTCCTCCTCCTCCTCCTCTTCTTGTTCTTCTTGTTCTTGTTCTTCTTGTTCTTGTTCTTCTTGTTCTTGTTCTTCTTCTTGTTCTTCTTGTTCTTGTTCTTGTTCTTGTTCTTGTTCTTGTTCTTCTTCTTCTTCTTCTTCTTCTTCTTCTTCTTCTTCTTCTTCTTCTTCTTCTTCTTCTTCTTCTTCTTCTTCTTCTTCTTCTTCTTCCTTCCTCTTTATCTTTTTCCTCTTCTTTCTTCTCCTCCTGATCTACCTCCTTTTCTTTCTCCTTTTCTTCTTCTTCCTTTTTTCCTTTATACTTTCTCATTAGCAAATTCATTATGTCCCAGACATTGGGGACAATTCCTATTCATAGGATACCCACTTTCCATATGAATATGGGGTACTTGTGATTAGATTTGTGTCCACAGAGTCTATTCTGTCCTTGTCTCATGTAGTGTGTTTGCTCATTGTTCTTGAGGAGATGTATGGCCTTGATCACCAGATAAGGCTTCTGTGATCTAAATGAAATGGACAAATTATTATCCTGCTTATTTCTCCCTGCTTTTTTCTTTGAGAGTAATTTCTGATTATTGTTGACTATTGGCATTGGTTTCCAGTGTTCCAATATCCTTTTACACTCCATATATTTTGGGTCTCTAGGTGATAGGTAAGAACCATTTTTAGCTTAGTTGAAAAGTACAGTGATAGGGCCCTTCTGCCTTCAAGATGTGTGCCATAGCATGTCCACTACTCTCTTTAGTATGTGAATAACCACACATATGTTTATATGCTCTTTATTTATATTTATTTAGCAATACTTGCAAAAATAAACTTTCCAAACAAATCAGCTCTGAGAAGAATGAGACATGACTATCTTTGGTTCCTTAGTACAAACTTGTTCAGGTTTCTCAGGGGAACATCTCCTAGGTCTTTGTAGTAATATGTTGATATGAAGCAACTATGGATAGATACAGGAAAGTCTGACCATCCATCTAAGCTTTTATACTTCATTCTAGTGTGATATTTCTTGGCTTTTTTTTTTAATTTACAATTTGGGATTCTGGGCATTTTAATTGGTAGGGAGGGATAGAGGTGTGGTAATACCTCGTTTCCATCTCTTTTGATCTTCATTTTATGGGTTTTTTGTCTTTTTTGATTGGTCATATCCTTGATTGTGGAATGGTTCCTTGGCATATAGCCTAGGGCTACATGACCTTGGCAAAACTTTTTATCTTCTTATACAGGATGGAGTCCTTTCAGAAATATGTCAGAAATATTGCCAAACAAGTGAAATCTCTACAGATGTTTTTCACCTAATTATATACACATATTTCTTTTACTGAGAGATAAGGGAGGGAAGGAATCTCCATATGGCAGTTTTGCCTTTGTAGGTACACCAGACATAACAAAAATTTCTTGAATTTCAGGGTGTGGCAGAGTGTTTATCAATGCAATTTTATAGGAAAGAAGGTAAAGGAGAAGAATGAGGAAGAGGAGAAGAAGAAGGAGGAGAAGAGGAAAAAACAAAAGAAAGGAAAAAGAAATTAAAGGAATGAGGAGAAAGAAAGGAAATTAAAGGAAAGGAGAAAGAAGAAAAGAGGAAAAAAAGAAATTAAAGGGAGAAGAAAAGGAGGAGGGGAAGAAGGAAGCAGAGTAGGGGGAAGGAGAAAAGGAAAAGAGAAGATGAAAGTTATGAGGTGCTACAAAAATAACAGTAGCTTACATTTATATAGTTTTTATGCTTATAGAATGTTTTTTTTATGCATTATCTCATTTGATCCCCACAATAATCCTGTGAAGTAGGTAGTGTAAATATTCTTTGAGTTTTACAGATTAGGAAACTAAATCCAGAGAGGCTAAACTGTTTGTCCAAAGGTCACTTAGCTAGTAAATGATAAGAGTTCTGGCCTCTGATTCTAAGTCAAGTTCTCTTTCTACTACTCCTTAGTCCATGTTATCTCCGGAATTCAAGATTAAACAAACAAACAAACAAAAAAAAACCCTGAGGAATACATCAAGTTGGGCCAGGTAAACTGAAATATTGATATAAAATGTAAGATATTCTCCTAGTCCAAAAGAATAACATCATTCTTATTGTGTTATAGTATGTATAACAAAAATAAATACCATATTATGCTATATAAGACAAGGAAAATGCCATCCACCAAAGTTAGGTCCTTTTAAGAAGATTCTATTAAATAAATGCCAAATACACATGTAAAAGAAGGTGGGTATTTAGATGAGGGGATAATTTATGAATATACAGAGATGCAAGATTAAAACAAAATTCAAAGTCTACCTCCATATAAATTCTATTCAATTCAACTTAACAACCATTTATTTATTCAGTGCCTATTATATGCAAAGCTTTTTGCTAGACATAAAGATAAATTCATCTAGTTCCCTGTCTTCAAACGAGCAATCTAGTAGGACTAAAGAGGTAATTATAATAAAAGGGAATTATGATACAAATTAAAATATGGTTAAGTTTCTAGGAGAGTTGAAATAGAAGTATAAGACATTAAAAAACCCAAAAAGTCAAATCAATTAAACAAATACTTATTAGGCATTTAGGTGATGCTGTAGATAGATCATTGGACCTGAATTCAAATCTGACCTCACACACTTATTAGTTGTGAGACTCTACACAAGTTGTTTAACCACTATTTGCCTTGATTTCTTTATCTGTAAAATTGGATTAATAATAGTGCCTACCTCTCTAGGCTGTTGTGAGGATAAAATGAGATAATATTTGAAAAGTGCTTTGCAAACTTTAGAGTGGCATATAAATGCTAACTCATTATTATGTTCGAGGTATTATGTTGGGTTCATTGGATAAAGACAAATTAAATTTCTTCTGCATTTAAGATGTTTGGATGCATTCTATTTGGAGAACAATGTCTACATACATAAGTAAGCAAAAAAAATTCTGAATTGAAGGCAAAGCCCTTATATAAAGGGCAATTTGTTAATAATTCCAAAGGATATTAAGAGAAGAAAGAAGAATCGACAAGGAACACTGGATAGATGGGGTTGCATGGATGGAGTTTAGCTACTCCCCCACCTCTGAAGAACAGGGGTTATGAGCTGAGCCCTACTCTGGCCTTAAGTTGTCATATCTAGCAACTGCAATGTTTATTCATTTATTTATCAGTGTCTGAGAACCTGAGGGAGGTGGAAAAGAGCAAGACTACTGCTCTAACTATGTGAAGGTAAAGATCTGAGGACAGACATATAAAAGGGATAAGGTATGTCTGAGATATTTATCTTCAGCTCAGATCTTCACCAGGATCTTCACCAATATTGAGTACACTATTGCCCCAAGGTAGGAGATGAATAAAGTTTTGCTCTTAGACTAGTGGCAGATAAAGAGTTTGAGAGATGGCAAAGTAGATTTTTAATCCTAATAGGATAGTTTTAACTTTCATTCCATGGCCAAGCCCAGGTGGATATGAATTAGCCAGTCATTCTCAATTTAGTCCTGACAGATTAAGGAGTACCTGGGGGCAAGGAGAGATCAAGACTGAGTGAGGGAACATCTTCAAAGTCAAAGGAAAGTTATAGGTATTATTCATGTTTGCAACTCACTACTTAGTGTAGGGGACATAGACATTTAGAACTGAAAAGGGATGTGGAAATCATGTAGCTTGACCTCCTAATTTTCTGAAGGACAGCGAGAGCCAGTAAAAGGAAGTGATTCACTCAAGACACACAGACAGTAGGTGTCCAAAGGCCTGTGTCCAAATCCTAGTTCTAGTAGGTGTTAGAACTAGCATTTGGACACAGGCCTTTTGGCTTGAAAGTCCAAGCTTTTTTCCACTAAACCAGCTCATCAATGCCAAAATAATGCTCCCATCCTTTTGCCTCAATAACCTTGTCAATCAAGAATCACCTCTAACTAGGCTTCCTCTAAGAATACATTATACCAGGGGCTCTTACCCTTTTAATATGTCACAGACCTCACTTTGGGAGTCTGATGAAGTTATGGACCCTATTCTCTGTTTTTAAACACATGAAATAAAATACATAGGATTACAAAAAAGCAAATGTATTAAAAAAGTTATCAAAATTTTTAAAAAACAAGGTTCATAGTCCCAAAGTTTAAATTGATACTTTATACTAAAGCTTCTTAAACTTGTATCATGACCTCATATGGTATCAAAAAACTGAAGTGGAGGGTCATGAAATTGTGACTTATTATGAGTAAATGTTTGATTTGTACATCTATTTATACCTATATACTCCGAGTCATATATATATATATATATATATATATATATATATGCTCTACACAAACTCATATATAAATGTCCAATCAGCCAAGGAGATCATACTCCAAGAGAAATCTAATTTCTCCATCATACTTCCACACAATCTTGAACCTTTCTCACCACTTATATACCTATAGAGTGGGATATTCTTTGTTTCCCACCCAAAAGCACCTTAGAGTTGCCATAGTGGGAAAAAAATCTGGTCTAGGAGTTAGGAGATTACTTTCTTAATTCAGGTATGATTATTAACTTACTGTTGGACTTTTAAGCAAACCATCTAACTGCTAGAGGCCTCATTTTCTTAATCTATAGAGTGAAAGGATAGATAATTTTTATGTCCCTGTCTTGGTCTAAAATCCAACAATTCAGTGATTGTTGTTATTGAAGGAAAGGGAGAAAAAAACAAAATTCCCATTTAAGTAAACATTTTAACTGATATCACATCTTGCTTACAAATGAAATAAAACAATAGGCAGCCTTGAAAGGTTGATTTCAATGTTCTGCACCTTTCTCCTTTAAGGAATTGCTCCCATGCTCCTTAGCACAGACTCCCACTGATTTCCCAAGGAGTTTCCTTTGCTCTGTTAAAATACAGTAGGTATTTTCTCACATTACACAGTATGTAGCTGGCATCTGGGGTCAGTAGATGTAACCCATGATTTCTGGTGCATTGACTGATCCCTTGTGGTAACACACCCTCTCTTGAACCATGACTACTCTGCTGAGAGAACATTCCAAGTCTCATGGAGAACAGGGCCAGTTTTTTTTCCTGATCAAATTCTACTAATCTTGTGCCCAAAGTAATAATAGTCATCAGTGATAGAGTTGTGTGAAACTAGCAATTTTCACTTCACAGGAATTTGACTGGGAAAATAACAGTTTTTCACCTCTTGAAACTGCCATTTGGTTTCATAAAAAATTCAAGGTGAAAAGAAATGGGGGAGAAAAATTTTATTTTTTCCATTAATTATGTTTTTGGTTGAAGAGACTTGCTTTTACAAATCTTCCCTATTTCCATTGCCTCCTCATAAATGATAAGAGCAACTATAATTTATCTGATCAATCTGCAATCATTTCTTAAGTACCCATTAGGCTCTAGACACCATTATAGGTACTAGTCATCCATAGACAAAAATTAGAACAATCTTTGCTCTTAAGTTGTCAGAGTTTTCTCTTCCATAAGAAGACTGAAAAGAAGAAAGGATTTCATTTAAAAAAAGAAAAAAAGGGAGTAGAATAGGTGAAGAGATAATCTTAAAAATCTCAATTGGTCCAGCCCAAAAAAAGTGGTGATGATTCCTGCCAAATTACTCAATGAGGACCATGGGGGTAGGGATGCAAAGGGTTCAAGAGTACAGAGGGTGCAAAGATTCCTAGCCATCCCTAGAGAATATAGGCTTTCTAGGTAATCCCACCATATGTCCCATCCCTTCATTCTCATTCTTAATGTATGTAACAAAGTGAAATCCAGTTTAAATGAACATATGAGGGGGAAGTCTAGTCACTAAAAGACAACCTACAATCCAAAGAATATGTATAGATGGAAGTGAAAAGGAGTAGTATTATTTTATTCACATAAAGTATTATTTTACCCATATAATGAGGAGATGAGGTAGAATTCATGAAGCATGTGTATGTGTGTATATATATATATATATATATATATATATATATATATATATATATATATATATATATATATATATATTTACATATATATTTTTATACACACACACACACACACACACACACACACTTTGTTTTTTTTCCCTATCTTTTTTGCTTTGTCATAGGCAATTCCTTCTTTCATTCACTTTGCTCTCTTTAGGTCCTATCTCACTTCAGTTATCTAGATCAGGGCTTCTTAAACTTTTTCCACTCATGACCTCTTTTCACCTGAGAAGACACCAGGGATATAGGTATATAAAATGGGTATACAAATCAGACATTTAGTAATGATAAATCATGAAGAAATTTATTTTAAAATACTTCTTTAGCATACATATAATTTTCCCACTTATTAAAGATGAGAGCAAATTTGCATACCAATGAAATGGGATGTGTTTGCTTATTTTTACATAAAGAACTAAATCTTTTTAATTTATCTTTTACTGTTGCCAAATTTTTGTGACTACCCCCACATTCAGTTATGTGACCCAATATGAGGGTCACAGCTTATGAAGCTTTGATCTAGATTGCCCTTACAGTCTGGGCAGTTTAACCCAAAGGATGGATCTTGCTTCTACTACCAGGACCTCAAGCAAATCAATCACTCTAAGTCTCATTTTCTCCATCTGTAAAATGGGACAAGAATGCCTGAATTACTTACTTCTTAATTAAATGAGAAAATAGATGTAAAGAATTGGGAAAACTTTAAAACTATGTGCTTCAGATAACTTCTGATAACTTCCTGAGTCAGATGTCAGTCAGTCAGTCAACAAGTATTTAAGTACCTATCTTTGCTAGTCATTATATTAAGCACCTGGAGTATGAAAGAAAAAAAAAATAGTCCTTGTTCTCAAGGGATTTATCATTTAATGAAGGAGATAATATGTAAATGACTATGTGCAAAAAAGATATAGACTAGGTAAACTGGAAATAATCCATAGAGAAAGACATTATTAGCAATAAGGGGGTCTCAAAAATGCTGCTTGTAGAAAGTGGGATTTTAGCTGAGATTTGAAGGAAACCATAGCCATTAGGAGGCAGAGATGAAGTGGGAAAAGGTTTCAGGCTTAGGCCATAGCAAATGAAAGTGCCTGGAATTAGTTACTAGATGGAATATCTAGTTCTAGCCTCCAATAAGGAAGCTAATGTTGGTGTCAAATGGATTGTAACCTGAAAATGTGGTAGAATTTCCTTAGGCAAAGGGAATCATAAATCTTTTCTGAACATATATCTAGGCCATTTACAAAGATCTCTCATTCAATGACACTATTACTGGGTATATATACCAAAGAGTTTTTTTTTTTTTTTTAAGGAAAAGGACCATATAACAACTATAAATGTAGCAGCTCTTTTTGTAGTAGCAAGGAAATGGAAACTGAGGGAGAACCCATCAACTGGAACTTGGCTAAATAAAGTATGGTGTGTGAATGTGATAGAATTCTTTGTGCCATAAGAAATGATGAAGTGAATGATTTCAACGAAACCTGAAAGACTTAAATGAACTGATGCAGAGTCTAGTGAGTAGAATTACAAGAAAAATTTATATTACAATGACAACATTGTAAAAATGTGAAAGACTTAAGATAAATGCATTGGCTAATGGTTATCATAAGAATGATGGTGAAGAATGTCATCTACCTCCTTAACAAGTGAAGTGATAAATTAAATATGCAGAATGAGGTCCTCATTTTTGGACATGTCCAATGTGAAAATTGAATTCACACTCTATGAATATTTGTTATGATGATTTTTCTTTTCTTCTGCTTTGGAGGTGAATGGCAGGAGAGAGAGGAAATTAATATGCATTAACTGAAAAAAATAAAATAAAGGAGACACGGGTTTAGCGCTAAGATGCAACCCTATCAAGTTTCATCTTTTGAAAACCATACTTAAGGCTGATCTTAGGCAGAGACAGAATGGGTAGCTGTATGGGTTCTGTGATTTTGTGGCTGCAAAGAGGCACTTCTGTCCCCACAATCTAATATTACTTATGTGGCCTTCCTTGATTTTGTTTTTCTTTGTATCGTTCTGACTTAACTGGCTGAGATCATATGTGCTGGTTAGGGTAGCTGGTAGCCAAAAGAGACTGAAGGGAGAAATATGAATGGAATCAAAGGAGGAAGAAAGGGTAGAAGTAGCATGAGCTTCTGAATTCCACTTCCTGCCCAATATCTATTAGTTTATAAGCTAGAGGTGGAGGGTCCCCACAAGTATTCAGTGTTGGTGCAAGGACCCAGAGTCACTTATCAGAAAGACTATCCCTCCTCCCTTAAGCTTAAACACTTATGACCCATGACTTGTAAGTCCCTTCCCTTCTCTGAGATTCTGGACAATATGATCTCCATGGCTCCTTTTGGCTCACTCTAAACTTCCAGCCCTCAGTCAATTAGAGGACGTTAATCTAACAGAATTGAGATTTCCACTGGAAATAGGCTCTTCCTCTACATTACAAATATCTCTCTTTCCCAAGTCAGTCAACCAACTGGAGATTGTGAACTCACACTGACACTCCCATTGACAACGCCAATCTCCAACCTCACCTGAGCCCCCAGAACTCCAGCGAAGGGAAATAAGCGGAGCTTAACACTTGGAATGAAATCAATGACTCACTAAACACTTAGGAAACCACATTCTTTTTATGTTTACATATGGTGGCTGCCAATGTCTGTGAGAGCTGCCACCAACCAGACAACTTTCGTGACGGCAGCTGATATTAGATGATCTAAGCTGCATCTGCTGTAAATTAAAACTGAAGATTTCTTCAGTGCCTCTGAGTGTACCGTTCAAGCAGAAAATGAGATATGATATCAAAAGCATGAAAAGCTCAACGGCATTAGGGTAGCTTTATAAGCTTGTCAAATCTGATCTCAGAGTTGCTATTTCTTTCACCTGATACAGGTAGTAACTTTCTAAAAATTATAGTTACAGGGCCTTGGTGCTGATTGCTTTTCATGAGGAGAACAACAATAAAACCTTCCAACAGGAAATGAAACCCTCTCTTAACGATAGTGATTCCTGGACTTTCTTGTGTCAAACAATTACTAGGTTTGTATGAAATCTAATGACATCACCCCCCCCAAGTGCATGCTGATATTACACAACCAGTAATGCTTAGAAGGCAGCCACCCCTCTCCCTGCTCAATCTTCCCATCTTTCATCCATTTCCCCCTGCCCCATTGAAAATTCTAAAGAATTTAGATTCACAAAAGAGAGATAATATGGTACAGCAGAAAAAATGGTGATTTGTAATTGAAGAAAACAACCCTATTTATGAATCTCCCACTGTTCTCTGTGGGATCTAAGCTAAATTATATTGTCTCTAGACTCCATTTTAGCAAACATTTATTAAAAATAATAAAGACAGGCAAAACTTACATAGCACTTTGTGCCAGGCACTATACTAAGAACTTCATAATTATTATTATCTTATTGGCTCTCATATATCTTATAATCCTTATTGGATCTTTATTGGATCCTCACAACAATGATCCACACCTGGAAGGTAGGTGTTATTAGGATTCCCATTTTATAAATGAGGAAACTCAGGCAGCAGTAAAATAACTTGCTTGAGGTCACCCAGCTGGTATCTAAGACTGGATTCCAGAACTCTTATCTAAATTGCCACTGTGTATTCAATAGTTTCTGAATGTCTAACTCTCCTGACCCCTTTGGGGTTTACTTGGCAAAGTGAATACCAGAGTGGTTTGTCATTTCTTTCTTCAGCTCATGTTTAACAGATGAGGAAACTGAGTCAGAGTTAAGTGATTTGCTCAAGGTCACACAAGGAATAAATGACAAATACTTTATGTCATCCTTAGCTACATAAAGACACAAAGATTCAAATTAAACTACCTCCACCTTCAAAGATCTAAATTTATGAGTATAGTTCCAAGAACACTAAGGGAGGAAAGACTACTCACAGCTCAGGAACCAAAGTTTTCATGGAATAAATGGCACCAAGGAAGTCTTGAAGGATTCTAAAAGGGAGAAATGCAGAGGGAATGTGTTCAAGGCATGGGAGATGACTTGTATGAATACGAAGATGCCCTGGTGAGTGCTGCAGTCTGTAGTCTCTTGCAGTGGCTAAAATGTAAACTCTCAGCAGACCAGAAGCATGAAACAAAGGCTGTCACGGGAGGTGGGAGATAGATTGTAGTAGGCTTCAAAAACCAAGCTAAGTAAACAGTTTGTATTTTCTCTGAGGGACCCATGGTGTGGGGGAGAGAAGGGAGGGGATGCACACCACACAGAAGAGTGAAATGGTCAAAGCTCATTTCCTCATTTGCAAAATGAGAAGGTAGAACAAATCTCTTCCAGGTCCAAAAATCTGTTTTTGTGAATTTTATATTATTGGCCCTATTAATGAATTATGCTCTTCTTTCCCCTTTCATTTGGAACATGTGAACAGGCTGTATTATACACAGATTTGTGGACAAATCACATCCACTATAAATATAGTTGACAAGGAAATTGTTTCCTAATTATCTATACCCTTTTTGGCACAAGCCTATTGAAACCTTTCCTCTGCCCTGAAAACATATGGTAAAGAGACATTAACAACTATTATGAGTTGTTGATATTATAGACACATTGATTTATACTTAATTGTTTATACTACATTTTTAACTTATCTACAATATAAACAGTTAGTAACAGCTTCTAAGGAGATGAACACACTCTGGTGTCCTAGAAAGAGTGTGGGCTGGAAACTAAAGGAGAAAAGGATTTCCATCTTGGCTCTGACATTATCTGACTGAGTGACCTTTAGCAAGTAATTTTCCCTTTCTTGGCAGTAGTTTTTTTCTTAAGTGTACTGATGAGGTTCAACTAAAGGTTCCTCTCCAGCTTTTCTTAATTTCACATTGAGATCTCTATCTCCTGTCATCTAGCTGCCTCCTTGTTCTTTCCATCTTATATATGGAACTTCCTATTCCTTAGCTCAAGCAGCACCTTCTACTTGAATGCTTTCTGCCCTCCCCATTTTAACACCTTCATATTACATTATTTTGCATTCCTTCTCTCTTTCTCTCTGTCTCTCCCTCTCTTTCCCTCTCTCTTTCTCTCTCTCCATCTTTCCCTCTACCTCCTCTCTCTCCCTCTCTGTTTCTCTCTGTCTCCCCCCTGTCTCTTTCTCTGTGTGTGTCTCTGCTCTTTTTCTATCTGTCTCTGTCACACATGTGTATCTATCTTCTATCAAATATCTGTCTGTCTTTCTGATATCTATATCTATCTCTTGTCTGTCTGCTGTCTATATCACCTATCTATCTGTCTATCTATCTGTCTGTCTGTCTGTTTGTCTATCTGTCTATTTTCTATCTGTCCATCTATTCTATCTGTCGTTTAGCTGTATCATCTATTTATCTCTCTGTCTCTCATGTTCATCTTGTCTCTCCTTTTAGAAGATAAGGTCATTGGGAGCAAGTAAGGTTTGCCTTTTGTTTTTATAGAGTCTTATAAGCATGATATGATTCATTTATAAATTGTTCCTCCAGGGCTTGTTTTTATCTCAGTCTTAATAAATTAAGGCATAGAAGCACACAGACAAACTTCGTTGCTTTTTAGTGAGATGGCATTCCAGTTGATGCTCTAATATGATACCCCAGAGTTCAATTCTTGAGGGAGTCCTGAGATTTTATCAGTGGGGATGGGGTGCACCAACACAAATCACAGACGTAGATTTGAAACAAACATCCACAAATACACTTTACCTTTGAGGAAAAATGAAGTCCATTAAGTGTCAATAAATTTTCTAAGATCACAAAGGCAATTAGATGCAGAAATGGCATTTTAAATCAAGCCCTCTGACACAACAACTACCGCTCATTCCACTAAACCAGTAATAATCATAAAAATAGATTTTTGATTATCTCAAAAAAGTGTTATTATTATAATACCTATTTTACATAAAACTAAAGCTGAGAGAGGTTAAGCTATTTGACCAGGATCACATATAGAGCAAGTGTCTGAGGTAAAATTTGAATCCAAGTCTTCCTGGCTTTGACCAGAATGAAGCCATTAAGCCACATATAATTGTATGCCATCAGATGGACAGAAAAGGTATTCCTAGCAAGGCTATTATAAAATGTGTGTGTGTGTGTGTGTGTGTGTGTGTGTGTGTGTGTGTGTGTGTGTGCTCTATTTGATTGACCAGCCTGGCATCCCTGAAAAGGTCTATCTGTCTGTCTATCTATCTATCTATCTATCTATCTATCTATCTATCTATCATCTATTATTTATCTATCTATCATCTATCTATCTATCTATCTATCTATCCAGCTATCTATCTATCTATCTATCATCTATCTATCTATCTATCCATCTATCTATCATCTATCTATCTATCATCTATCTATCAATCTATCTATCATCTATTTATCTATCTATCTATCTATCATCTATCTATCTATTATCTATCTATCTATTATCTATCTCTCATCTATTTATCTATCTATCTATCTATCTATCTATCTATCTATCTATCTATCTATCTATCTATCTATCTAAATATCTGTCTGTCTATCTATATATCTATCTGTTAGGTTCTTACTAAGTGCTAATGAGATAATGAGATATTAGGTTCTTACTAAGTGCTAAGTCGGTACTTAACAATTCTCTAGTTCCGGCCTTTACTGGGAGTTTTACTTGTGAACTCCTGGGGAGGAGCAAGTTCATTGGTTGAAGTAATTTTTCCCAGAAGCCCTTGTGTTATCCCATGCCCATTCTCTGGGAGGATAAAAGAGGGCGGCACTCAAGAGATAGAGAGTCTTGTCTGGGCCAGACTTAAGACGGCTCTCTGGAGGAAGAAGTCTCCTCCAGACCAGAGAGCGATCGGCAGTTTCTGGAGACGACAACAACATGCTACTTCTATCATCTGTTTATCTGTCTTTCTGTGTCTGTCTATCATGTTTATCTGTCAGTTTGTCTATCTATATATCCTCTCATCCTTTTACACCTTAGTAATGACCAGCTAGGCAGCAGCATAGATAGAGCTTTGGATTCGGAAATAGGAAGACCTGACCTCAAATCTGGCCTCAGACATTTGCTAATTATGTGAGCTTGGGTAAGTCATTTAACATTCTGTCTCAGTTTACCTATCTATAAAATGGGAATAAAGCTAGCACCTTCCTCACAGGGTTGTTAGGAGAATCAGATGAGATAATATTTGTAAAAAGCATTTTGAAAACCTTAAAGCACCCTATGAGTAGTAGTTATTATTGTTGTTGTTATTGTTGGTTATTGTATGTATGTATGTATGTATATATATATATATATATATATATATATATATATATATATATATATATATATATATATATATATATTCTCTATCCCATGGTCTTTCTCCTGGTGATGACACTCTCTAATCTGATCTAGGCTAGTCCTCAAACCATAGATGTAAAACTTGTCACCAGGCCCATATTTGGAACCTTACCTATCTGGTACAACCTGATCTGGTTTGTGTGCAGCAGTGGTATGGATGGCTATTAGAACTCAGGGTTTCCTCTGTATTACACTCAGGCAGTGGAGTAGGACTTTAAACAAATCTATGCTGATTTGTGAGGCTTTGACTTAATGAGGCTTAAGGAGCTCTCATTAGGAACCACGAGTAAGCAAATACTCTCTGCTTTTTCCAGTTCTACAGATATTTCCCCCTTTAATCTCAGGTGTACATGATTAATCAATTAACAATAATATTTTTAAAGCCTATTATGTATCAGGCTCCAGGCTGTAAAAATAAGACTCAGCCTCTGCTCCCAATGAGCTTCCATTCTATCTAGAGAGATGAAATGTACATAAAAATAAGCTTTATTCATAGGGTTCTGTTATTCAATAATTCTAACTTTTGGGTCTTTTTTAGAGCAAACTTTTTTACAATATAATTTTTAAATAATTTTTTTTCTCAATTTGTTGCTGTTCTTCCGTCATGTCCAATATATAACCTCATGGACTTCATCTATAGGGTTTTCTTGGCAAAGATACTTGGAGTGGTCTGCCATTTCCTTCTTCAGTATATCCTCATTTTACAGGAACTGTAGGAACTGATATAAATAGGGATTAAGTGACTTACTCAGGGTCACAAAGATAGTACATTTCTGAGACTGGATTTGAGCTCTGATCTTCCTGACTCCATCCAGTGCACTATTCACTGTACCAAATAGCAGTCCTATCTTTTTTTGAATTAACAAGCATTTATTTTTTTTCCTACCTACCTCTTTCCTTACCCTCTTCCCCTCCCAAGAGAAAACCAAAACAAAATAAGAGTCTTGTAATAAATACATAGTCAAAACCCAAGGACCCCAGCCTTTAGGATAAAAACTCAATGTTTGACAAAAATTGCTGGGAAAATTGGAAATCAATATGGCATAAACTAGACATTGACTCACACTTAATACCAAACACCAAAGTCAGGTCAAAATGGGTTCATGACCTAGGAAAAAAGAATAAGATTATAAATAAATTAGAGGAACATAGGATAGTTTACCTCTCAGTACTGTGGAAGAAGAATGAATTTATGTCCAAAGAAGAACTAGAGATCATTATTGATCACAAAGTAGAAAACTTTGAGTATATCAAATTGAAAAGGTTTGTACAAACAAAACTAATGCAGATAAGATTAGAAGGGAAATAATAAACTGGGAAAACATTTTTACAGTCAAAGGTTCTGATAAAGGCCTCATTTCCAAAATATATAGAGAATTGACTATAATTATTATAAGAAATCAAGTCAATCTCCAATTGATAAATGGTCAAAGGATATGAACAGACAATTCTCGGATGAAGAAATTGAAACTATTTCTAGTCATATGAAAAGATGCTCCAAGTCATTATTAATCAGAGAAATGCAAATTAAGACAACTCTGAGATACCACTACACACCTGTCAGATTGGCTAGGATGACAGTAACAAATAATGATGAATGTTGGAGGGGATGTGGGAAAACTGGGACACTGATACATTATTGGTGGAGTTGTGAATACATCCAGCCGTTCTGGAGAGCAATCTGGAACTATGCTCAAAAAGTTATCAAACTGTGCATACCCTTTGACCCAGCAGTGTTACTACTGGGCTTATATCCCAAAGAGATCTTAAAGAAGGGAAAGTGACCTGTATGTGCAAGAATGTTTGTAGCAGCCTCTTTGTGGTGGCCAGAAACTGGAAACTGAGTGGATGCCCATCAATTGGAGAGTGGCTGAATAAATTGTGTTATATGAATATTATGGAATATTATTGTTCTGTAAGAAATGACCAACAGGATGATTTCAGAAAGGCCTGGAGAGACTTACATCAACTGATGCTGAGTGAAATGAGCAGGACCAGGAGATCGTTGTATACTTCAGCAACAATACTATATGATGATCAATTCTGATGGACGTGGCCCTCTTCAACAATGAGATGAACCAAATCAATTCCAATAAAGCAATAATGAACTGAACCAGCTACACCCAGCGAAAGTACTCTGGGAGATGACTATGAACCACTACATAGAATTCCCAATCCCTCTAATTTTGTCCGCCTGCATTTTGGATTTCCTTCACAGGCTAATTATACACTATTTCAAAGTCCGATTCTTTTTATACAGCAAAACAACTGTTTGGACATGTATACATATATTGTATTTAATTTATACTTTAACATATTTAACATGTATTGGCAGAGGGAAGGAGGGGACAAATTGGAACAAAAAGATTTGGCAATTGTCAATGTTGTGAAATTACCCATGCAAATATCTGGTAAATAAAAACTATTAAATATTTTTAAAAATCTAAAATAAAATAAAATAAATACATAGTCAAGTGAAACAATTTTTACATTGGCCACTCCAAAAATATGTTTCATTTGGGCCCTAAGTTCATCATTTCTTTGTCAGGTGATAGGTAACATACTTCATTTTTGCTATTGTAGAATTATGGTTGGTCATTGCAGTGATCAGTCAGTCAATCAATGCCAGGCACTGTGACAAGTTCTGGGGACAAAAGACAGTAAAAAGACAATCTAGTCTAAGTCAGAAATGATATCAGGAGCCTTAAGACTTTTTTGAGAAATCAGATTAAAGTAAGTGATGCAATCTTGGCTTGTCAGGACCTTCACCACTTGCAGAAAGCTCTAAGAGAATAAAGGGTCCACATTATTGGGGGAAATGTTCCTACCTCTGACTTGAAGAACCATTGTAAAGATGACCATAATAGCTAACATTTCTCTTCTATATGCTAGCTAAATACTTTTACATCACTGGATCTTTACAATAACTTGGGAAGTAGGTATTATTTTATCCTCATTTTTAAATTGGTTTAAATTATCCTCCATTTAAAAGGAAACAATTGAAAAAGTTAAATGTCTTGCCCAAGATCACATATATCCAATAAGTGTTTGAAATTGGATTTGAACTAAAGTTTTCTTGACTTCCATGTCCAGCACTCCATTAATTGCACCACCTAGCTCATTGTGGGCAAGATGGAACTTCTTGAACTTAACACTCATTCTGGTAGTGTTTGGTTTTAGTTTTGCATTTGGGGAAGCCCAAGTCTTCCTGTAAATTTTAAAATTCTATGAGTCTGATTCACATTTGATTTGGGGCTAGAGTGTTAGTTCTAGCTTAAAGGCTTATTTAGGAAGGGCCTCTCTCTCTGTCTCTGTGTCTCTCTGTGTCTCTGTGTCTCTGTCTCTGTGTCTCTGTCTCTCTCTCTGTCTCTCTCTCTCTCTCTCTCTCTCTGTCTCTCTCTCTGTGTTTCTCTCTCTCTCTCTCTCTCTCTCTCTCTCTCTCTCTCTCTCTCTCTCTCTCTCTCTCTCTCTATCTCTCTCTCAACTGGGAAATGGGTTTAGGGGAAGAAACCCTGCTCTCAAAGTCTCAAGGAAAGACTGGAGATAGCATGAGCCAGGCAAGTTACCACCATCACCTCAACACCCATATCTTCTTAGCCCTTGATGGAGATAAAAACTATGAACCTAAGAGCTTTGAGAGCTGTGTCCCATTCCCTAGATCCCCAACCCAACTTCCAGTCCACTATTAGTTAGCTGTTGCTGAGGGGAGCCATCAATGCTGAGAAGGGATCCACTGTCTTCAATACTACCAACATAAATTATTGGCCTTTTGTCATTGATAGCCATATAAATCCAAGAGCCCTACAACACAGCTCTGTTTCTAGCCCAAACTCCCAAAAATTATCCCAGGAAATGACTCCTCCTTTGGAGATGTGGCCTAGAAGCTGGTGCTATAGCACTTTAGGTCCTTTTGCTACTAATGACCCTAAAAAGAAAATTCTTGTCACCAAAAACTTAGTACTTTCAAATAGTTCAGCAGAGGTAGCTTATATAATTCTATCTGTAGAAATGACTTTAAAAAGAATTACCATCTGCTTTGTTGCATCCTAAGGATCATGAGACCTTTCCACCTGATTCGTGTATTATCTCTCCCCACATTAGAATGATCTCTTTGAGATCAGGGGACTGCATTTTTTTTTCAGTTTTTATCTCCATCACTTAGCGAAGTCTCTTACTTATATTAAGTACTTAAATGATTTTTCATTCATTCATTCACTCATCAGTTCCTTTTTTCTGAAGACTAATCTCTTTCCTAGATGCTATGCTATCTCTAATTCTGAAGTAGATAATACAAATCATATTTTCTGTTACTTATTTTCAGAGACTCATAATTCTAGTCAAATTGCCTCCGAGTACATCTATGCTATTCCCTCATTACCTCTCTGATTTTGCACATTTGGAATGTCCTTCACTTTTCACCTCTGCCTTACGGAATCTTTATCTTCAATCAAATCACAAATGAAGTGTCACTTTCTACTTGAAACTTTTCTGATTCCTTCCAGTAATAGGTGCTCTCTCTGTCTTAAAAATGATTTTGTATTTGTAGTCCCTCCCTCCAAAATTCTCTCCCTCTTAAAAGAATCTTATTACATTTTGTATCTTTAATATTTACTTAACTCTATATATTTAAAATGAAACCTCCTTGGGGTCAGGGACTTTTTAAAAAAATGTGTATTTATGTCCTTATGGCACAGCACATATCCTTGAACATAGTTTTGCTTAATAATTATTTATGGAGTTTTAAACCTCCACTTTCCATCTATCAGCATGTGCCTCAGATACTTTTTAGGATTTCACTGACCTATCTATACATGAAATTCCATACTGGAATGTAGCTAAACTGGTAGAAGAGACAATAATCTTGCCACCTTTGGCTTAACTTTATGTCTTTTTTTTTAACCACATTCATATATATAGAATAGAGGAAGAACTAAATCTATATATAGCATTTACTGTGTGTCTGATATTGTGTCACACTTTACAAATATGCTGATCCTCATCACAATTCTGTAAGGTAGGTGATAATATTATGTTTATTTTACGGTTGAGGAAATTGAGGAACACTGGGATTGAGTGACTAGGTCATAAAACCTTGTGTCTGAGAATTAAGAAAAATACTTAAGAATGAAAAATTGGAAAATTTCAAAAATGTAAGGTTGCTTGGAGGCAAATGACCATGAGAAGTCAGAGATTAAGAGGCAATGAAGGCTCCTCTTCCTGAATACAAGTCTGACCTCAGATGCTTCCTAGCTATGTGATCTTAGACAGATCACTTAGTCCTGTGTGCCTCGGTTTCCTTATCTGTAAAATGAGTTGAAGAAGGAAATGTCAAACCATTCCAGTGTCTTTGCCAAGAAAACTCCAAATGGGGTTGTGAAGAATTAGACACAACTGAAAAAATGATTGAACATCAAAATTCAGAAATTAAAATTGGAAAATATATGACATAATTTACCATTAAGATAGAGAGAGCCTTAGCTTCTTATTTCAGCACTTTGTTCTAAGATCATAGCAAATGAGACTCAGAATCCTCTGAGAGGTCTCTGAGAGACCTACCTATGAGTTGGGGGGGGTAGGGCAAGAAGGTGAGCTAGGGTAGGATTGAGAAGTGAAGTGCCATGTGTACTACACATCAATTATATGAAATTTAATCCGTGTGAAAAATCTCTTCACCCACTGTCTGTCTTTGATTGAACAGTAAGTTTTAGGGAGTTACCTGAATCCCAGAAAGGTCAAGCCTATGGTCACACCATTTTTAAGAAACTTAAGAAACAGAGTCAAACCTATTCTTATGTCTCCAGGTTGAGTGATTTTTCCTCCACACCGTGAATATTAACAGTGGTTTGCCAAAACTGGATCATAATTAGGACATTTTGCACCCAGGGCAAGTGGAAAGAGAGGGCAGAGACTCCAGTATATTGGTGCAAGTTCAGCCCCAGGGAGGACACCATTTATAAGGTGAGGAGAAAAAAGTAGCATGGGGGAAGAGCTTACCCTAGTCCACCATCTGGTAGCTTCCTATTTTAACTAATTATTCTTGCTAACTAGATGCTAAGCTCTGCCACTTTTCTGTTGCTAGAGGCCTACAATTGCTGTTCTTGTCCTCTAAATTTGGCACCCTGGAAGGAGGCCCCAATTGACCCACCCTAGTTATGGCTCTGCCCCATCTGCTAAGCAAATTAGCTGGCACATATTTTATTTCTGGGCCTTTTCTGCCATTCATAAGTAGAACTGCTGGTGACTTTAAGAAGGTAAAACCAATCCCACAGGGAGTAGACTGTCAAAATCACTTTTGAGAGAGGCAGGCTCTGGTCTTGCCAGGGTCATCAGTCCCTGCTTAGTAGGAAGTTCAGCAGATGACATAGGCATTTAACACAAAAATGTTTGTTTTCTCTCGTCAAGCACAGTTACCTCTCCATGGTAGAGACTTGACTTCCCTAATCCAATGCAGCTTCTGGCAAAAATCACACCAGGTTCCTTGGATGTCAGCATGTGCAGGCCATGCACTGATCTGTATTTAAACGATAAAGGTAACTGGAAAATTGCTGGGGCTTTCCCAGACAGAGCTCTAGACAGCTGAAGAATAAAGCTTCTTTGGATTTGAAAACTCAATTTGTGGGAAGCCTGAAAGAGTATTTGTGAACAGAATGAGAGGCCTATGAGTTCATGCACTTAACTGCACCCAAAGGAAGGCTGGCAGGTGAATACTACTGTCAAGGCAAACATTCCCACAGACCTTCTTTTAGATCAGAATATCACTGAAGTTAAGGTCATCCTTTAGGGCTGTCTAATCCTTGTGCCTTCAAACCCCCCCCCACTTGCCCACTCAATAAATCCTTAAATATTTACAAAGCACCTACAGAGTTACAGTGCTGGGGAAATAAATACAAAATTTATACAATTATCCCTGTCCTCAGGGATCTTACAGTTTACTAAATACTTATTTAAATGACTTTTACTTATCTGGAAAAGCAATGAGTTTATTACTCTGCAGCCCTCAGAGAGAAGATCAAAAAGGAGGATTGACAGAAAGAAGGGAAAGAGGACATGGGACAAGAAACCATGAAATCAAGCCATTGATTCTTTCTTAGGCAGAAACTCCGTCTCAGCAGAAGACTTCTGCATTTATGTCCAATTCTTTGTGATTCCATTTGGAGTTTTCTTGGCAAAGATACTATAGTGGTTTGCCATTTCCTTCTCCTGTTCATTTGACAGATGAAGAAACTGAGATAGACAGGGTTAAATGACTTACCAGGATCATACAGCTAGTATCTGAAGCTGCATTTGAACTCAGAAAGATGAGCCTTATGATTCAAACCCAGCTCTCTATCCACTTCACCCAGCTGCCCAGAAGATGAGGTATCAGCAAATGCCTGATTCCTAATCTAAGAGGGATCCAAGAAGGATTAGTTAGTTTCCTTTTTTTGATATGGGGAGCTCTCTTTATAAAAGGAGAAGATATACTAGGATATTGCTATAGAGCTGGATTTCTACAAGACTAAGGAGGAAAGAAAGATATAAATGTTGTTAGTAAGAAATTTCAGGAAGGGCAGAAAGAGACAACAGCTCAGAGCCAGAGGCAGCAACCCTACCTAGCCAACGGTTCTTATGGGAGTCCAGTCTTGCTCAGAGTTCTCTAATTTGTCAGAGCCTCTCAGGACTTTAAGGCAGGGTGCCATACATGAGTAATCTGCTCTGGGCATCTCTAGGTCCCTTCTACCTCATTCTGAAAAGGAAACAGCAGTTAGGGATGGCATTAGACACATTTTTCCCAGGGCCCCATAAGTCATTACAGCTGAAGAATAAAACTTCTTTAGATTGGAAAACTCAATTTTCAAGGCCTCAAGGACCTTATCATCTAAAGTACAAGAATTCCATTTTAAGAAATAAATGGTTAGGATGTGCCCTTCAGAAAATGGCTGGGGTTATAAGGTCACAGATGGATAAAACCTTTATCAGGCTATGGGCCAGCACTGTATTAATTGTTTATGATACAAGTTTAAGCAAACAACATAATACACTATTCACAAGGACTTTGCATTTTAATGAAGAAAGACCAAAATTTAAAGGGAGCTGAGAAATGAGGAGGGGGGTGGTACATGCTCAGGTACAAGACTGAAGGAGGTAGAGAAGAGTGAGATGAATCAAAAAAGAAGTGAGCATGCTTCAGGAGAGTGATGGTCTGGGCTTTCGACTCTTTAATCTGGAAAACAGGTCTTAGGGTAAAGGTAGATTTCCAAAAGGAAAGCTGCTGGTAAGGTCACAAAGTTCAGCTGGGAAGTAGAAGTTAAGACATAATGCTCACATCCTAGGGGAGGCCTGATTGGTTAGAGATCTCTGACATACTTTATCAAGAAAAGATCAAAATAGGTCCATGGTTTAAACATAAAAAGCGACACCATAAGCAAAGTAGGGGAGCATGGAATGGACAAGGAGGCAAGTAAGAAAGAAATTCAGTGAATGTCAAGGACCTATAAGGTCAAAGAACTGTTGAAGATACAAAGATGATTAAGTACTCTTTCTTCCCAAGTTTATTATCTATTAAGGGAGCTAAGGTATACAATTATGATTGACATATAGGAGCAATATGAGGTTTCATGAAGAATGGTCTGAAAAAGAAGAAGATATATCTTTAGGTTTGGAAGAATTTAGGAAAGCCTCCTGGAGAAGGTAGAATTTGAGTTAGGCCTGGAAGTTTGGGTGGGATTTCCCTAGGTGAAAGGAAGTAGTCTTCTTTCTAACTGGTATGAGTCCTTCAAGCAAAGGCAAGGAGGCAGGATTGGATAGGATGAGTCCAGGGCACTATGAATATTATAGTTTGGTTTGAGGAGTCTTGAAGGGTTAAAAAAAAAGAAAAGAAAAAGAAAAGAGTTACATGTCTTTATCAAAATAAAACTCTAGGCAACCAATCAACCACTGATTGGTTGTCAGTGCATGGGGGAGTCTCACAATACTTGTTTGATCATCCAGGAGAGGCAAGGGAAGTTGTCAGTCTTAAATCTGAATTTCTGAGAAATTCATTTCTTTGTGTCACACACTTTGACATGGTCTGAACCTTGATTTATAGACTTTTTCATTGAGTTTAAAAACAAAAAAAATCTTTCTCGAACAATTAATGGAGGCTTGTGGCATTTTAGTGCATTCTATTTCATTTCTCCCTGTTGACTCCTATTGTGGTTGTAGCAGGAGAGCCAGGAGAAGAGAGGAGCCTTATCTCCCCAGACTTTCTGGTCTCCTTATCCCTGTCTTAGCCCTTTCAGCCTCACTCTATTTACTTACTTCAAAGGAAAATTAGAGCCATGAATAAATCTCAGGCAAAGCTTCCCAGTTTCTGGAAATGAGAAAAAAATTATAAAAGTACTAAAGGTTCTTGAAATTACATGGAAAGATCCATTTTCTGAGAGTCAGGTGAGTCCTGCTTATGCCATTGACTTCCTATGAGATCCTGAGGGAGCCATTCCTCCTCCAACCAGCCTCATTTTTTAAAATTATAAAGTGAAGGGGATAAACTGTTTGGTACTTAAGGTCCTTTCCAGTTCTAAAAGCCTATCTAATAAAATGTTTGGCCAAAATCAAAAGTTTTCTTTCAGAGAGCACCAAGATGTCCCAAAGATAGGTCAATTTGAAACTGGAATTTGGTCAGGGGTTCTCCCAAGTACCACAGAGGGCCATGAAAACCCTTAAAATATAGCCGAGTTTCTAAATATTTCCTTCTGGAAAGGAATGGTACTTGACCTGGTTTGGCAGTGAGTGTCTGCCTTGAAGCGGGAGGATTCACAGGCCTAATTTTAAAATGAGCAATTGTCACTGCAGATGCTATCATTTCTCCCCAGGCTTAATCCTTTCTAGCTTGACAATTTCTCCTTCATCCTTTTCTGCATTAGGGAAGTAACTGCTCAGACCAATTGTGGCCCACATTAAAAAGTGTTGTTGCTTCTGCTGCGCTCTATTGGGTGTTTCTTTCTATTTAGTTCTGACCAGGGGTATAACCACCCTGGGATATCCAGGGGCCTTTCCCCAGTTGGAAAGTCCTGGAGCCTCATCTGGAAGTCTGTCCATTCCCCATCCTCATCCCCCAACCCAATCACTAATGAGATGATGAGGGAGAACAAGGCAGCAGCTTGGGGATTCCATAATGTCCCCTGTTACTTAGGTATTCCCTGAGCAACAGAGTACATTTTGCATCCTCAGGCTGTTGTTTGGGACTTTTCCTTGCATCGATTCAGGAAAGGTGAGTGGGGGAGGAGCAGGGAGGAAACAAGTTTCAGCATCCCCAGTGTTCCCGTGTCCCTGTCCCTGGTGGTATCTCTTCTACTGTAGTTTATTCCTAGTGGTTTAGTCTCATTTAGGAGAGTAATATTAGTGACTTATCCTGTTAAAGTCTTTTATAGTTACAAAATATCTTCCATCATTTATTTAATTTAATTCTTGTCACAACCTTGTGAAGTAGACAAGGCAGATGTTATTGGCTCCGTTTTATGGGTGAGGAAACTGAGGTTTGAAGTTTATGTTTTAATGGTTTATGAAAATATGGAGGTATAATTGCAGCATGGATATGTCTCTGAAAACTGGCAACTTTATTAAAAAGGAACAGGCTATAAGGAATTGTGGAGATATACCAGTGTACATCAAAAATCATATATATATATATATATATATATATATATATATATATCGTGAAAAATATAAGACTCAGATTGGGGAAGGAGGGTAGTTCTTAGTTGAAGTTGAAAAAGAAGGGTTATTATCATGTGAAAACATTACAAATTATTGAAATAGAAGGAGAAATGAGATGAATTCACCATATTGTACCAATAGTACAGATGATAAATTCCTGATTTGACCTAATAATAGTCTCATACTTTAAAAGTAGAATTAAGATTGAACTCTAGTTTCTAGAACTTTACCAAATCAGATAATCTACAATGTAACTAAAACCCCTAATCATAAGGACTTATGAAAATATATCAACCCAGCATGATTATTTTAAAAATGCATAGTATAAAAAAAAGATCTCCACACTATGATTGATATTAGGAACTTAATTATGCATATTCTGACTTCAGGTGAACATTACCATTGACATTGAAAGGAAGGGAAGAGAAAGAAGCAAAGTCAGGAAAATGTTTCACCCAGAGTGTGTGACATACCCAGCCTATGTCTTTATTTAGATCTTTATGTCTTTAATTAGGATGCATGTCTTTATTTAGGATGGTGGGTTTAGAGTTGATAGGGAGGAATCTTGGAGGTCGTCCAGTTCAAACCCTCATTTTAAGTTTGGGGAAGCTGAAGTCTAAAGAAAGGAAATGATTTACTTAAGATCACACAGATCATTAGTACTTTTCATTAAAGTATCGCGACATAAATGACAGAATATTATGTAGTGGAAAGTATTTTAGATCTGGCATCAGGAGAGATTGGAGCTCAAATCCTGTCTGCATTATTTGTTAGCAACAATAGGCAAATCATTTAAACTTAATTACCTCACTTTCCACTTCTCTGAATGCAAAATATTTTTCAAGCTTTAAAGTACTATATAGAGATTATTATTATTATTATGTAACTGGTAATAGAATACTTGTTAAGTGTTCAAAATTTGGTCAGAATCTGGAGTTAATTTATTTTTAAAAAACACTATGATCTATTTTAAGCCTGGTTTATCTTTGAAAGTAAATTTATGTGGGTTTAGGGAAATATGTTTCTTATTGGTTGTGTTCCTTTAATGTTATGTAAGTCACTTGCCTCTTTTTGGTTTTAAAATGTCAATGTCCAGGTGGATTATAATTAAAGTACAATTGGTAAAAAGAAAAATTTTAAATGTGGTTGTATTCTAAACCCAATTTAGGATTGTAATAGTGGCTAAGAGAAGCAATTTAAGAGCAACATATGTACCATCACTCTACTGTTTCTAGCACAGAGAGTTGGGAAGGATGAGGTAGGGACTGTGGCCAGGAGTTCTCTAAGGGGTTTTCTATGCTGTGTGGGACTGGGTAAAGCAATAAT
The DNA here is from genome assembly GCF_048593235.1 of Sminthopsis crassicaudata. NCBI lineage: Eukaryota > Metazoa > Chordata > Mammalia > Dasyuromorphia > Dasyuridae > Sminthopsis > Sminthopsis crassicaudata. Next base: position 594,906,790 of record NC_133618.1, read on the forward strand.
GATTATTTGTAAAAGACCAAGAGAATCCTTTTTTTTTCTTTTTTTTTTTTTACCAAGCCACAAATGGGTAATTGAGTTGGTAGGTGGGCAGGAGTCCGAAACAAGAGTGGTATTTAAGGTTCAGAAAAAATATCAGCAATATGGTACCATAGGGAGAAACTAGTACACATATGACCTAAAATCATAAAGAGTCCAAGGATCTGATTATCCCAATGACTTTCAATTAATTAAAAAAAACTATTTCCATTTTCCCATGCTTTCCTGATACTTTAAAATTTTTATTAAAGCTTTTTATTTTTCAAAATATATGCATAGATAATTTCAACATTCATCCTTGTAAAACCTTGTGTTCTAAAATTTTTTTCTCCCTTCTTTCCCTCTACCTTTTCCTTTAGATGGCAAGTAATCTAATATATGTTAAACATGTGCAATTCTTCTCTACATATTTCCACAATTATTATGTGGTACAAAGAAAATCAAATTAAGAAGGAAAAAGCTGAGAAGGCAAAAAAAGCAAGCAAACAAGAACAACAAAATGAAAACAGAGTGGTACAGAGAACCAATCCTAAAGTCAGGATGACTTGAGTTCAAATCTGGTCTCAGACACTTCATAGTTCCTAGCTGTGTAACTTAATCTCAAGCCACTTAATCTCAATTGCCTCAGCAAGAAACAAACAAACAAAACAAACAAACAAACAAAAGAAACTACTATGTTGTGATCAACACTCAATCCCCATAGTCCTCTCTCTGGATGCAGATGGCTCTCTCCATCATCAATCCATTGGAACTGACCTGAATCATCTTTGCTGTTGAAAAGAGCCATGCCCAGCTGATGGTATTCTTTTTAGAACAAGCATTTGGACCACCATCTATCCCATAATCTTCACACTTTGGCCTCAGGTGTTTTTTAAATAAATTTTTATTGATATCTTTTACTTTTAAAAGTAGCATAAACTTCCCCCTCTACCCTGCTCTGTGCTAGCTCAGAAAATTAGCCCTCGCTGTAATATATTTGTAAATACAAAAAGAAAAGAAGAATCAGCAAATCTTATCAATATATTAAAAAATCTAATGATATGTGCTGTTTCCATACTTATGAACCTCCTTACCTCTGCAAAGGAAAAGAATGAGATATTTTCTTAGATCTCTTTGGGGTTTATTCTTCATAATTTTGCGATATTAAATTTTAATTTTTCTGTGGTTGCTTTCTTTCTATTTTTAGTACTGTAATCATTATGTATATATATTTTGCTCTGTTTATTTTACTTTGCATCAGTTCATATAAATCTTTCCACTCTTTATTTATCCCATCTTTTGATCTTTGAATGAGCTTCAGCTTTGGACAGCTCCCCACCACAGCTAGTATTTTGAAAAAAAAATGAATGAACCTTTTTTAATGTCAGCAATTACAATCTGACTTATCTCTCTTCAAAGTTTGGGGTGTTGTTTCTATTTTTATAGCTATTTCTTTATTTTTCTTTAAATAAAGCAGAGCACATTTGTTTCAAACCAACCCAATAATATCATGTCTACAGGGGAGCCAAGATTGATGAAAAAAGAACCAAACTTAGCTTTCCTCCTAACCAAATTTTGACATTCTCTGGGAGATAAAAAATATTTAGCAAATATGAGCAAAGTACAGTTCTAGGTGCCAAGAGATGGGTTCTAATCCTAGTACTTGCACTAAACTGGTATGTGAGTAATTACTCTTTCTTAGGTTTCAATTTCATCTTTAAAATCAGTAATTTGACAAGTACTTATTAAGCATCTACTATGTGCCAGGTAAAGTGATACAAAAAAAGGGGGGGCAATCCTTTCTCTCAAGGAGCTTACAAACTAGGGAAATTAGGAGGTGGAAATAGAGAAAGATTTTCATTTATAGGGTGACAACTCTTAAAAACTCCTAGAGCTGGGAAATTGAGCATATTGTGCAGCAATAAGCATGGCTAGTGTCAGTCAATCACTAAATATAGGATTGGGGATGGGGAAGAGTAAGAAGACTGAAATGAGGTAGAATTACAAAGTTATGAATGGCTCTAAAATCTAAACAAGATTTTATATTTGATCTTAGCAGCAACAGTGAGCCACTGGAATTGATTGGGGGTGGAATGGAGTGAGAAGAAAGTGTGACATGATCAGACTTACTTTATGAAGATCAATTTGACAACTGACTAAAGGAAAGTCAAGTTGATTTCTAAGATTCTATTGAATTTAGTTCAATTCCATATGTTTATTATTACTATTTATTATTATTATTATTATTATTATAATTATATATGTGGTTGACACTATGATAGGTGCTGAGGAAATTAAGACAAAAACCAACATAGTTCCTACTTTCAAGAAGCCTTTGTTTTACTGTGGGGGGTTTTCAGTCTTTTGATTCTATGAATGTTTTATTTATGTTTTGAAAATCTTTGTGTTTTTCAATTCTTACTTGGCTACAGCTAAGTGCAAATCAAAGTACCACTATGAAAAAAGTGATTTGGGGCCCAGTCCAATTATTTTCTATATCTAACTTCAGGAGGGATATTGACAATAAAAATCTCAGGTAAAATCTTTATATGGATCTGGATTTAGGAGAAGTTCACCTATACTTAGGATCATTCTATATCTGTGAATTAATGTTATTAGCTGAGAGGGGGAGAGAGAGAGAGAGAGAGAGAGAGAGAGAGAGAGAGAGAGAGAGAGAGAGAGAGAGAGAGAGAGAGAGAGAGAGAGATATTTAGGAGATGGTAAATTTTAAGAGTGAAGTATGAGTTAGATTTAGCAATTCTCTATTTTCATCAGTTAGATGTTCCTAAATTTGAGCAAGCTGGTTGGTGTCTGCCTAAAAAATAAAGGGTTGGCTGTATCTTTAGACTGAAGTTTTCCACAGGTTAGGTTAGCTATAAATTAACCAGTCTGCCAAAATATATAAATAAATGAATTGCTTTGTTCAGGTTGAAGGCTTCATTGCTCAGTAGTTTATAAATACTAATGAGTGACATATTGAGAAAAATTGTACCTACCAAAGCAAAGTCTTCTTCCATGCAAATCAGGCCCCAATTCCCCACAGATAAGGATCTTTTTGATGGAACACATGCAGAATCTACAGCTCTTAATTCTGTCATTAGTATTCCAGGCAGATGATTGCCAAATAACAGGGAAAACTGTCTGAATTGCTGTGTCTGAAACCTAATATTGATTTGTTTAATAGTGTCAGGAAGTCAAAATTCACAAATCTCCTGTCGATTGTTTATGAGGCAGTTAGCAGAGAATTGGTTGCCCCTGCTTAATTAATAACTCATTACTGAAATTTGATTATATGCTTGAATGGTTTAAATGGGCTCTAATTCAGCATCTGCAAAGCAGCATGGTAACAAAGTAAAAGGGATCTAAAAGCTTGCTTTTGAATGCTGCTGCCATCAGGGTTTCCCCATCACCCTTTGTCAAGGAATCTGTTGACTTTCCTTCCAGGGCCACCTCTTTGGGTATTAATATGTTGGCTTAAAAGATGTCTCAGTGACAGCACAGACCAAATTGTGGGTAGATCTGAAGTTCAGCACAGTCTAAGTAGCCTTTAAAAAATACCCTGAACTTTGCCTTTATCTATTTGTCAGACAATAAGCAAGGTTCAAACAAAAGGTGCCCATTCTAAGAATATGGCAAGTAGGTATTTTAGAAAGGGGAAACACTAGTAGTCTAAGGGATGTACAGAAATCCCCTCTGATGTTCCTCCAGCTATTGAATGATATGGTATGATACTCTTTTCAGTATTGTAGAAAGAACACTGAATTTAGGACTAAAGTTCAATTTATTTAAATTTAATTCAATTAAATTAAGCAAATATTCATTAAATGTAGAAGGTATAATGCAAAAAAAACCTGGGGATTTTTTTTTGTGGGGGGGGAAGTGTGTGTGGACTTGTGATTTCATTGGTAGATGGGATAGGGAATTTACTAGTGTGAAAACCCCTTTCACTCAAACACATTTCAGCACATCTGTAACTTTCAGTTACCTGGTTCATAAAGAGATTAAATGACTTGGCCAAGGTTATGTAATTACTATATGTCAGAGGAAGAATTCAAACTCAAGTTCTTGACTCCAGTGGGAGCCCTCTAACCCATACTAATTCAATGAGTATTTGTTAAGTACCTATTATGTATCAAGCTTTGGGCTAGACAAGGGAGACCTGAGAGAGGGTTCATCTGACTGCATGAAAAGAAAAGTGTGGTGGGTTTACACTAAAAAAAGAAATAAATAGCTACATATATGTAGAACATTAAGGTTTGTTATTGGTGTTTTTTGTAAGGCAATTGGGGTTAACTGACTTGCCCAGGACCACATAACTACTAAGTGTTAAATGTCTGTGGCTGGATTTGAATTCAGGTCTTTCTGACTACAGAGCTGGTGCTCTATCTACTGCATCATCTAACTGCCCACGAAACATTATTATTTGTTTTTGTTTTCTCTGCTGTGAGGCAACTAGGGTTAAGGGACACCTTAGGGTGACCCAGTCACCCAGTTAGTATTAATTGTCTGAGATAGGATTTGAACTCATGTCCTCCTGACTCCAGGACTGGTGCTATATTCACTGTGCCATCTAGCTGCTGTTTCACAAAAAAATTTTTTACAAACATTTTGGTAGATCAGTGAAAGAGGTCAGATACACAACACACAGTAGTAAATGACCATAGTAATCTAATGTTTGATAAATCCAAAGATATGAGCTTTGGAGACAAAAACTATTTGACAAAAGCTGAAAAAACTAGAAAACACTTTGTCAGAAACTATGCATAAACCAACATCTCACACAATATAGCGAGATAAATAGAGTCAAAATGGCTACATAATTTAGACATACCTAGTGGTATCATAAGTAAATTAGAGGAGCACAAACTAGTACCTGTCAAATATATGGATAAAGGAAGAATATATGACCAAAATGGATAATTTTTATTACATTAAATTAAACTTGTTTTTGTACAAACAAAGCCAATACAGCTAAGATTAAAAGGAAAGCAGAAAACTGGGAGAGGAGGGAAGAAGGAAAGGTTCTACAGCAAATTTTTTCTAATAAAGGCTTCATTTCTCAAGTATATAGAGAACTGAGTCAAATTAATAAGTATATAAGTCATTTCTCAACTAATGGTCAAGGGGCATGAACAGGCAATTTTCAGATGTACAAATCAAGACTATTTATAGTCCTAAGAAAAAAATGTTCTAAATCATTATTGATTGGAGAAATGTTTATTAAAATAACTCTGAGGAACCACCTCACATCTAATATAGCAGAGAAAGAAAATGACAAATGTTAGAGGATTTGTGAAAAAATTGGACATTAATACATTGTTAATGGAATGGTGTTGTGAACTGATTCAACCATTCTAGAGAACAATTTAGAACTTTGTCCCTAAAGTTATAAAGCTATGCCTATGCTTTGACCTAGCAATACCACTACTAGGTCTATGTTAACAAAGGGAATTTTTAAAAGGAAAAGGACCTATATGTACAAAATATTTGTGATGACAAAGAATTGTAAATTGAAGAGATGAATAGCTATTGGGGAATAGCTGAACAAGTTGTAGTATATGAGTATGATGAAATACCATTGTGTTATTAAGAAGTGATGAATAAAATTTGGAGTTACCTGAACTGATCCAAAGTGAAGAGAGAAGAACCAAGAGAATAGTGTACACAGTAATAGCAAAATTGTACAATGATCAACTATAAATGACTTAGCTATTCTCAACAATACAATAATGTAAGATAATACTGAAAGATTCATTATGAAAAATGCTATTTGTCTCCAGAGAAAGAAGTGAATAAAGTCTGAATGCAGATTGAAGCATACTTTTTTTAGATCTTTATTTTTCTTGGATTTTTGAGTCTGTTTTCTTTCATTTTGTGCTAATATAGAAATATGTTTTATATAACATCACATGTATACTATATCAAATTGCATGCCATCTAAAGAAGGATTGAGGAGCTCAAATTTTTAAGATTAAATATTAAACATTTTATATATACTTGGAGAATAGAATATTTAAAATTTTAAATAGCATTTTATTTTTTCCAATTACATGTCAAAACAATTTTTATTATTTATTTTTACAAGATTTTGAGTTCCAAACTTTTCTCCCTCTTTCCCTTTCTTTTTCTCTTCCTAAAATAATAGTAAACAATTTGATATAGGTTACATGTACTATCATGTAAAACATTTCTGTCTTAACTGCAGTTGGGAAAGAAGAAACCAATCAAAAGAGAAACATGAGAAACAATAAAATAAGAGCGAAAAATACACTTCAATCTTCATTCAGAATCCATCTGTTCTTTATCTGAAAGAGAATAGCATTTTTCTTTTTGAGTTCTTTGTACTTGCCTTGGATTATTGTGTTGTTAGGAAGAGCTAAATCATTCATAGTTGATGATCACACAATACTGCTGATGCTGTGTATAATGTTCTTCTGGTTCTGCTCATTTCACTTTTTATCATTCATTTTGGTCAGTTAGCATCACTTTATGCAAGTCTTTCCAGGTTTTTCTGAAATCTGCATGTTTATCATTGCTTATTGCACAAAAAAGTGACATTCATAAACCATATTTTACTTAGCCATACCCCAGCTGATGGAAATTTTCTCATTTTCCAACATTTTGCCACCACAAAAAAAAAGACTGCTATAAATATTTTTGCACATGTGGTTCTTTCCCATTTTTATGATCTCTTTGGGATACAGACCTAGTAGTGATATTAGTGGATCAAAGGGTATGCACAATTTGTTTGCCCTTTGGATATGATTTCAAATTGCTCTTCAAAATGTTTAGATCAGTTCACAACTTCAACATTAGCATTAGGATCCGAATTTCCTAACATCTCCAATATTTATAATTTTTTGTAATGTTAGGCAATCTAATAAGTATGAGGTGATACCTCAGGATTATATTAAATTATATTTCTCTAATCAGTAGTGATTTAGAGCATTTCTTTATATGCTTATAGAGAGCTTTGATTTCTTCATCTGAAAATTGCCTACATCTTTTGACCACTTATCAATCAGGTAATGGCTTATATTCTTATAAATTTGACTCAGTTCTCTCTATATACTTAAGAAATATGGCCTTTATCATTTCCAAAATATATAGAGAACTGACTCTAATTTATAAGAATTCAAGCCATTCTCCAATTGATAAATGGTCAAAGGATATGAACAAACAATTTTCAGATGATGAAATTGAAACTATTTCCATTCATATGAAAGAGTGTTCCAAATCACTACTGATCAGAGAAATGCAAATTAAGACAACTCTGAGATACCACTACACACCTGTCAGATTGGCTAAGATGACAGGAACAAATAATGATGAATGTTGGAGGGGATGTGGGAAAACTGGGACACTCTTGCATTGTTGGTGGAGTTGTGAAAGAATCTAGCCATTCTGGAGAGCAATTTGGAACTATGCCCAAAAAGTTATCAAACTGTGCATACCCCTTGATCCAGCAGTGCTACTATTGGGCTTATATCCCAAAGAAATACTAAAGAAGGGAAAGGGACCTGTATGTGCCAAAATGTTTGTGGCAGCCCTTTTTGTAGTGGCTAGAAACTGGAAAATGAATGGATGCCCATCAATTGGAGAATGGTTGGGTAAATTATGGTATATGAATGTTATGGAATATTATTGTTCTATAAGAAATGACCAGCAGGATGAATACAGAGAGGCTTGGAGAGACTTACATGAACTGATGCTGAGTGAAATGAGCATAACCAGGAGATCACTATACACTTCAACAACAATACTGTATGAGGACGTATTCTGGTGGAAGTGGAAATCTTCAACATAAAGAAGATCTAATTCAGTTCCAGTTGATCAATGATGGACAGAAATAGCTACACCCAGAGAAGGAACACAGGGAATTGAGTGTAAAATATTTGCACTATTGTCTTTCTACCTAGGTTACTTATACCTTTGGAATCCAGTTCTTACTGTGCCACAAGAAATTTGGTTTTGCACATATATATTGTATCTAGGATAAACTGTAACACATTTAACATGTATGGGATTGCCTGTCATCTAGGGGAGGGAGTAGAGCGAGAGGGGAAAATTTGGAAAAGTAAATACAAGGGATAATGTTGTAAAAAAAAATTACCCATGCATATGTACTGTCAAAAAATTATAATTATAAAATTAATAAAAAAAGAAATATGGCCTTTAGTTCCAATGGTCTTATAATTAAGAAAGCCTAGAAAGATGACTGTGGGAATTGAGTGTGAATCACAGCATAGTATCTTCACTCTTTTTATTGCTGTTTGCTTGCATTTTGTTTTCTTTCTCATTTTTTCCTTTTTGATCTGATTTTTTGGTACACCATGATAGTTGTGGAAATATGTATAGAAGAATTATACATTTTTAACATATATTGGATTACTTGCCATCTGAGGAAAGGCTAGGAAAGGGAGAAAAAAATTTGGAACACAAAATTTTGCAAGGGTGGATTTTGAAAATGATCCCTGCATATGTTTTGAAAATAAAGTTTTAATAAAATAAAATAAAAAGAAATAAGGCCTTTCTCAGAAATACTTGCTGGAGAGATTGTTTTCCAGCTTTCAACTTTCCTTCTAATCTTGGTTGGATTGGCTTTGTTTAACTTTTTTTTTTTTTTTTGCATTTTGCATTTTGCTTTCTATCTAATGCTCTCCATCTCTAGTTTCATGATGAACCTGTAACTCACCGAACTTTTCCTTGGTACTTATATATTAAATATTGATATGACTTCATTGTCTATGATATCTTTTAATAAGATGAAGTTTCCTTCCTTATCTCTTTTAATTAGGTCTATTTTTGCTTTTGCATCATCTAAAATCAAGATTACTACCTTTGCTGTTTTCACTTCAGTTGAAGCATAGTACATTCTGCTTCAGTCTCATACCTTTATTCTGTGTGTGACTCTGCTTCAAGTGTGTTTCTTGTAATAACATATTGTAGGATTCTGGTTCTTAATCCACTGTGTTTTCTGCTTCCATTTTATGGGAGAGTCCATCCCATTCACAATCATAGTCATGATTACTAATTGTATATTTCCTTCCATTCTATTTTTTCTTTTGTTTGTTCTTTCTCTCCTCTTACCTTTTTCCTCCTCACAATTGTGTTTTGCTTCTGTATCTACCTCCATTAATCTGCCATCTCTTTTGTCAATTCCCCACTCCCCTTCACTAAATCTTCTCTCTTATTTTCCTGTCAGGTAAGGTAGATGTATATATTCAACTGATTGTATATATTACTTCTTTTAATCAATACTGATAAGAGTGATGTTCAAATGATGCCCATCACCCACCCTCTTGCTTTTCCCTCCATTATAATTAGATTTTGTGACTCTTCATGTGAAATAATTTACCCCATTCTGCTTCTCCCTTCTTTTTGCACTCAGTATATTTTTCTTTTTCATCCCTTAATTATTTTTATGTCATTTCCTCAAATTCATCTTGTACCTGTACTCTCTACCTATGTATATTCCTTCTAGCTATACTATTAATGGTACAGTTTTGGATTATAAGTATAATTTTCCCATGTGGGTATCTAAACATTGAATTCCTTAGGTTTTCTCATCCTCTTTATCTTTTTAGGTTTCTCTTGGGGGTTGATATTGGAAATAAAATTTTTTGTTCAATTCTGTTTTTCTCCTTATGAAAGATTGACGTCCTTCTATTTCACTTAATGAGAATCCCCCCTCCCCTCTTAAAATCTTATGCTTAATTTTACCAGGTAGATGATTCTTGATTGTAGTTGCTAAATCCGCTATAATCCTGATTGTGGAGGGTGCTGCTTTCCCTGAGGTTATGCTGCAGTACTTTGGGGGTTCTCAGAGCTGTAGACTGCCCAGTCTCCTGGCTATCATGAAGCACATGGGAGTCCTGTTGGTTTTTGCTTTCTCCACAACTCTGCAGCTTAGTCAGGTTCTCCCATTAGTTTGCTGAGATGGGACTTGCTGCTGACTTGCTGTGATATTTCCTTTCCTGGACTATGCTCCCTTTTAATTGAATGACATAGACCTTTCTGGGTGATGTTTTAAGTGCCTTAGACTAAAAGATTGTTTTATCCTGTGTATCTTTTTTTTTTTTTGTTGGTTATTTGGTTTCAAGATTTAATCTGAGGGCACTATTTTAAGGTTGTTTAGAGGCAAATTTGAAAGTGTTATAGAAATTTATTGTTTACTCCATTTTTAAGAATTAAAAAAATAAAATCCTCAAACATTGTCTTATTTGAACCTCATATCAATCCCATGAAAGAAGCTAAGGCTCAAAAAACAAAAGAAAAGAAAAAAAGGATCATTTTGCAAATAACTCAGTTGGCCTTGAATTCAAGAGATTTGGGAATAATAGAATGCCCAAGACCAACAGTCATGCTTACAACCCAGGTTCCCCAACCATCATCTGAGAGTGTAATCATTGTGAAGGAGCCCATTTTCACTGACACCACGAAGATAAATTCAAGAGTCCTGGTTGCGGCAGCCCTCTTGTTCCCTAGATGACTGGTTTTGCTTCCAGCCCACTCCTTGCAGCCACTACCCCTTGAAGTAACCCAGGTACAGATGTAATTTGACAACTGCAGACACCAGAACTTTTGTCTCCTCAGCAATTATAGTTACTGAAGAACCAGAAAATAAATAGTTGCTACCAAAGTTCTGGATATTGTCAAATAGTTCAACATCAGAAATGGACATCATTATAAATATAAATGGAATTGAAGAATATGCATTTCCCTTTGCTTTGCCATTATAATCCAGGAATTCTGAAACTTTTCCATTTGACTTGCTATTAGAGCCTTTTGGTATTTATTCCTCTCCTGCCTCTCAGTTAGAATGCATATTCCTTTAAAGGGGGGAACTTTTCTATTTTTATATCCAGAGGTTAGCCCAGTGCTTAGAACATAGTAAATGCTTAACAAATGCTCATTCATTCATTTATTTATACGAAGGCATAAGTGATACAATCCTTGCCTTCAAGGATTGTTCATTCTCTGTTGTACCTTATAAGCTCTTAGGAACTGGGAATACTACTGTGGAATACCAATGTCAAAAATTCTCAAAGAGTTTACTGTCTAATAGAAAACTTGAATATGAGTCCTGACTCTCATGTGTGCTAGTTTTATCACTATAAATAAATCATGTAACTTCTCTGAACTAGTGTGTGGAAGTAAGAGGAACAGATTGGAAATCAGAAGACCTCAATTCAGAACTCAGGTTTTTGCCAAAAATGTCTGTGGGCAAATCACATTCATTCTTTGAAATTTCATTTTTTTTTTTGGAAAATGGTGATAATACTTTCTGGCAATTGGCAAATGCCAGCAAAAGGACAACCATTGTCCATGGGAGATAGCAAAGGCACAGAGCTATTCAAAACTACCAATGACTAAATACATTTAAGATTCATAGGACCAGTCTTCAGGAGTGTTTTGGTGAAAACCATTTCTCAGATGTGAGTAGCATAGCTTTTGGATATGTTGAGTGTGTGGGAGGTCAGAAGTGAATCTGAATATAGTGTGGGCAGCTAAGTGGTTCAGTGGACAGAATATTACCCTCCTAACTCCTTTTTTGACTTCCCTAGCTTTCCTTAAGATATAGTTCAAATTACACTTTAAAAATTGTAACCTAAAATATTTTTACTTTTATTTTCAAATTATCTCCCTCCATTCTGTCTACTCATTGAGAAAGCAAGGAATATGAAACCCACTATACATATGAAATTATGCAAAGTATTTTTACATTACCATGTTGGAAAAAAAAGCAAGAAAAATAAAGTGGGAAATATATGTTTCAATTTGCACATCAATTTTCTCTCTGGAGGTAAAGAGCATTTTTCATCTTGAATCTTTTGCAATTGTCATGAATTGTGGTATTGACCAGAGTAATTAAGTGTTTCATAGTTGATTTTCCTTACAATATTGTGGTTACTGGGTACAACGTTCTTTTGTTTCTACTCACTTCACTTTGCATCACTTCATATGTTTTCCCAGTTTTTTTTTTCAGACACTTCCACTTCATCACAGTCAGATTCTATGTATCTGAATGGAAAATTTCTGAGTGCCCTGTAGCCTCCACAAAATGGTAGTAGGTAACATTTATGCAGAATGTCCCCAAAGTCTTAATGCAATGGTGAGCTCCAGTAGTTTTGCTGTTCAGTTGTGTCCAATCCTTGCTGACCCCTTTTGGTGTTTTCTTGGAAATGATACTGGAGTAATTTTCCATTCCCTTCTCCAGTGAAAGTAAACCAGTAAAGCCAACAGGTTAAGAGATTTTTCCAGAGTCACACAGTTCATAAATGTCTGAAGTCAGCTAGGTAGCATGTGGCTAGAGGCCTGGGCCTGGAAGTTTTGTGAATTCAAATCTAGTCTCAAATGTTTCCTAACTATGTGACTCTGGGCAAGTCACTTAACCATGTTAGCTTTACTTCTTCATCTATAAAATGAGCTGGAGAAGGAAATGGTAAAATATCTGCCAAGAAAATCCCAAATGAGGTCATGAAGAATTGGAGATAATTGAAATGACTGAGGAGTCACAGCAGCTTCCTGGCTACTTCCCAATACTCTATCCATTGAGCCATCTAACAGCCTCCAGCTTTCAGTAGGTTCCCACTGCACTAAAATCACTTTACCACATAACAATTCTCATAGATGATCACAGGGGGTTAAATATAATTATAAGCCCCATTTTACTGATAATGACACTAAGTTGACAGAAGGTAGGTAATTTGTTTAGTGTCAGCTAATATCTTAGGCAGAATTCAAACTGGGGTCTATTTGACTACAGGAATTCCAATGGTCCCTCCACTTCACTACCTAGCCACCTCTCACGTCCCTTGAGGTCAAGTCCAGAGTTTGAACTTGAACTATATACTTGAGAGAGAGATAGAGAGAAAGAGAGACACAGAGAGACAGAGGCGGAGTTGCTTCTAGTTACTGTATCTCATTCTTTTCTCTGAGGAGATTTAATTGTCAGATTGGATTTTAAACTGATTATATATATTCTTCTTTTTGCTGCCTATATTGTGCTTTTAGTTTTCTGCATTACTTTGTGTTTTTGTTAATTACTTATATTTTCTATACTTCTTCTTTTAAATAAACAGAGGTGTGACCTTTGCTACTTATCACACACAATTGATTCAGCACCATAAAATATTGCTGTGGCTATTTATAATGTTCTTCTGTTTCTCTCCCAATCCCTTTGCATCAGTTCACATGAATCTTTGCAGATTTTTCTAAAAGCATTATTGCTTATCATTTCTTACAGAATGGAAGTATTCCATCACAATTATATGGTTTTAGATAGATACTACTTATTTTAAGGAAATCTGTCTTTATTTCTATGTTTTCTAGTGTTTTTGATAGGAATTAGCAGTGTATTTTGACAAAAAACAATTTCTGCATCTATTAAGATACCATATGATTTTTTTTGTAATTGATATGGTCAATGATGCTGATAGCTTTTCTTATATTGAAGCAGCCCTGCATTCCTAGCATAAGTCCTACCTAATTGTAGTGTATGATCTTTGTGATATATTGCTATACTTGTCTTTCTAGTATTTAATTTATTTTTTTAATCAATATTCATTAGGAAAATTGATATATAGTTTTCTTTCTCTGTTACTCCTCTATCTGGTTTAGATATCAACCCCTTAAAAGGTTTGCTATAAAAGGAATTTGGCAGAACACACTTTTGTCTGTTTTTCAAAATAGTTTATAAAATATTGTAATTAATTGTTCTTTAAATGTTTGGTAGAATTCTATTGTGAATCCATCTGGTCCTGGGGATTTTTTCTTAGAGAGCTCATTAACAATTTGTTCAATTTTTTAAAGATAGAATTATTTAAGTGTGCTATTTCCTCTTCTCTTAATCTGGGAAACAATTTTATAAATAGTTATCCTTTTCACTTTGATTATCATTTTTATTGATATATAATTAAGCAAAATAGTTCTTTATAATTGCTTTAGATTAATCTTCATTAGTGGTAATTTTATGCTTTTAATTTTTGATACTAATACTTTGTTTTTTTCCTTTAAAAACAAATTAATCAACAGTTTTTCATTTTATTATATTATTCATAAAACCAATTCCTAGTTTTGCTCATTAGTTCAATTTTTTTTTTTACTTTCAATTTCATTGAACTCTTTGATTTTCAAGACTTTCCAGTTTAATTGAGGATTTTAAATTTATTCTTTTTCTAGTGTTTTTAACTTCATGCCCAATCTGTTCTTTCTCTGTGTTATTGTTGTAAGCATTGAGAAGTATAATTTTTCCTTGCATTACCAAAATTTTAATATGTTTTCTCATTTTTGTCATTCTCTTTAGTGACATTATTTATTCTTTCTATTATTTGCTTTTTAACCCACTTATTCTTTAGAATTAGATTATTTAGTTTCCAATTAATTTTTATCCTATGTTTCCATGGCCCTTTATTAGATGTAATTTTTATTTCATTATGATCTGAAAAGAATGTCTTTAATATTTCTGATTTTCATCACTTGATTGGAAAGGTTTTTTACCTAATAAATGGTAAATTTTTATGTAGATGCCATGATCTTAGAAAAAAAGGTATATTCTTGTCTTTTCCCTCTTAATTTTCTCCAAACATCTATTAATTCTATTTATTACCTTAACTTTTTTCTTGTTTATTTTTTGTTTAGATTTATCTAGTTCAGAGAAGAAACAGTTAAAGTCTCCAATTAATATGGTTTTACTATCTATTTTCTCCCGTAGCTCATTTAATTTTTCTCTTAGAATTTAGATGCTATACAATTGAGTGCACATATATTTAGTATTGGTATTATTTCACTGTCTATAGTATATTTTAGCAAAATGTCATTTCCATGCTTTATCAAGGTACTACTGTAATGATAACATACTTATGAGTTGAGAAAATACCAACTAGGTGAACAACGTTCTCTAGAAGAATTGGCCATTGGCTTCAACTTAAGTAGAGTATTCAAAATATTTTTTTCTGTCACTATGAACTAATTGTCATCTATTATCAAAATACAAAGTAATTTTTTTCTCTTGGAAGAGAAAATAAAAGTTCTGATTCACCAAGTTATCCATGAAAATGAAATGTTTACTGAGGAAAATATTGAAGAAGGGCTTCCAAGTGAAAACAAGAATAAAAAGGGTGTAATGAAAACTGCAAGGAAGTTCAAGGTTGAGTATGAGTATACATCAAAGAAAATGGGAAGAAGAGCTAATGGACAATTAGAACTAAGTAAAAAGGCTCTTCCCAAAACAAAGGGAGTTCTACATAATGATAAAGAAGATATTAATTGTGCTTGTAATAGGTCATCCAGTAAGAGTCAGAATCAAATAGTGGTGGTTGGTGAATGCCTGCTGAAGAATCTTGAGGCAACTATTTGTTGAGTTGATAACAATAAAAAGGAACTATTTTCTTATAGCATCTATTGAGTGTATGATAACCCTCTAATATTTGTCAAAGAAGATTACTACTCAGATTTGACAATTTAAGTGGGCACAAATTATGTTGCTAGAAAAAATTTAGAAACAATTTTTAAAAATGCAATGTCTTAAGAAAGAAATAGAAGTCTTTAAGAGAATAGTTTTAATAGCTGTTGGCATTTTAAGTTGAGGTCCTGAAATAAGAAAGGCACATTTGGAAGTAGACAGCTCTTTAAGAAGATGTTGTCTGAGAATGGAATTTGGATTTGACTTAATGTATAAGAAAAACAGTCACATGGACAGGGATGAAGTCTATTTACCACATTTTAATAATTTGTCCTAATATATCTTGTTAAGAATATATGTGTCTGCTAACACATTAGGGTTATAAACTGATCTAATCATTCTGAAGAATAATTTTGAACTATGCCCAAAAGGCTATTCAATTTTCCATATCCCTTGCCCCAGTAATAGCATGACTAATTCTGCATCCCAGTGAGACTTAAAAGATATTGGAAAGGAAAAAGATATTTGTAAAAAAAAACACTTCTAGCAGTCCTTTTTGTTGTGGCAAAGAGTTGAAACTTGATGGGATGTCCATCAATTAGAGAATGACAGAATAAGTTGTGGGATATAATTGTGATAGAATACTATTTTGTTAAAAAATAGATGAACAAGATGGTTTTGAAATCTTGAGAAGACTTTTGTGAACTGATGCAAAGTGTATTGGATAGAACCAGGAGAACATTTTATGTAGAAATAGCAATACTGTAATAATGATTAACTGGAAAAAACTTAATTTTTATGATTGAGACAATGATTTAAGATAATTCCAAAGGACCCATGGTGAGAGAGAAAACTGATAACTACTGAATGAAGATTGAAACATGTTTTTTTCACTTTCTTTATTTTTCTTATTTGTGTGTGTATATGTTTTCTTTTGAAATGTGGCTAATAAGGAAATTATATTTTGCATGACTTCAAATATACAATCAATATCACATTGCTTTCATTTCTAAGAACTCAAAAATTTTAAATGAATGTTAAAAACTTTTAAAATGTACTTGGAAATATTTAATGAAATAAATAAAATATATTTATAAAATATATGTATAATAAAAATAATGTATGTGTTTTAGAATTTTGCAAATGCAATTAAAAGCATTTTAAAAGGTAAAGGAAAGGGAAAGAAGAAAATTTTCCAGATATATCAATTCAAGGAACATACCATAAAGAATATCTACATGCTGTAGAGATGTCCAAAAGTTTTCGGGAGATAAAAATCCAAAAGAATCAATCAAATCCATGATCTCAAGTGTCTTTATATGTAATTAATAATTACTAAATGTTAGATAATAAGTACTAAGAGATACTTTCATCTCTCAAGAAGTTTATATTCTTTTGGGGGAGACAAGAAATATGCATACACACATATACTTATAAACTAAATACAAATAAATAGTGAAGGATGCACTAACAGCTGAAAGGGATCAAGAAAACCTTCATATAGAAGATGGTACTTGAACTGAGCTCAGAAGGAAACCTGGAATTCTAAGACACAGAGATGAGGTAGGAATGCATTCTAGACATCGCCAACAGCCAGCACAAAGCACAATGATAAGAGATAGATTATTATTTGTGAGGAATACCAGGAAGGACATTTGGCTGGATTATAT
Source organism: Sminthopsis crassicaudata (assembly GCF_048593235.1). Lineage (NCBI taxonomy): Eukaryota > Metazoa > Chordata > Mammalia > Dasyuromorphia > Dasyuridae > Sminthopsis > Sminthopsis crassicaudata. Next base: position 594,923,881 of record NC_133618.1, read on the forward strand.
AATGTGAAAGGGTAATAATGCATAATAAGGCTAGAAATGCAGGTAGATTCAAGTTGCTAAGAATTTAAAATAATAAATGTAAGAATATGTGTTTGATCCTAAAGACAAAAGAAAACCACTGGAATTTCTTGAACAAAAGGGTGACTCAGGCAGACCCATACTTTAGGAAAAATCACTTTGGTGGCTTTATGGAAGACATATTGGAAAGGAAGAGAATTGAGTCAGAAACAATTTAACAGATGATTTATAACAATGTGAACTTGAACAAGGGTAGTGGCAGTATGAGTGGAGAAGCAAGTGATGGTCATGGAAGAAGAAGTGATAGCAGTTGGTAATTGATTAGATATATAAAATGAGTGAGAAGGAGGAATTAAGGTTAACTTCAATTAATTGTGATCCTGGGTGATTGGAAGGATTGTAATAACCTTGACAGAAACAGGCAAGTTTTTAAGAAGTTTGGGCATTTTGGGAAACAATGGATTCTATTTTTGAACATGTTGAGCTTAACATGCCCCATCTGAAATGTCCAAGTGTACAACATAGAGGTGTCAAAATTAATTAAAGGAGCTAACACAGTGAGGCAAATTTGATGCTACAGCTCTCACTGAAATTTTGTAGTATGATATACACAGCAGGAATATAACTCTGCTTTGTATTTCATTTACAAGGAAGGAAATAGAAGAAAGGCTGGCATATCATCAGATGGAATTTATATACAATCATTCAGAAACCAAAAAGGAGAAGGATGATGGATAGAATGGAGCAAAGATTATTAAAGGCAGAAGCCAAAGGATGTTATTAGAATATACTATAGACCACTTGTACAGCAAGAGGAAATAGATGACCTTGGGAAACAAATCAAAAGCTTTATGCAGAGCATTGATATAGCATGGGTGACATCAATTACCTAAACATCTGCTGGAGCTCTTTCTTTTCTAAAAATCAAAATATTTTATTTCTTATACCTTGATGATAATTTTAATCTTTTGAAAAATAAATGAACTAGAGAGGGACATTTCAATTATGTTTGTAATTCTTACCAGCAAGGAAAAATTGATTGTCAGTGTGGAAATGATACAAAACTTTTTGAGATAAGTTGTTATTCTATTTTTGAATGTGTGGACCACATATTAAAAGAAAGTCAGACATAGTATAATGATAACTTAAGATTTTGGGAGAATGGATTTCAAAGGGTTCAGAAAAAGAACAGGCAGGAACCAATAACCTAAATCCTACAAGCAAAAATTCTAAGTAGATATATGAAATTCTCAAGATGTTTTTTGAAGATGAAAAGAGAATGAATCTTAATAAAAAGAAAAAACATCTTACACATTTTTTTTCTGGAAAATATGGTGAAGTATGGGCTCGCCAATAATAATGATTAATGTAGATTCAAATCAAAGTTAATTAATGTCTATACCTTAGAAAGAGTGATTAATGGTTCCATATCAAATGGGAAGGAAATGCCCAGTGGAATGCCCTAGATATCTTTTCCTGATCCTATACTGCTTAACATTTTAATATATTTCTTGAATAAAGGCACCATATTTATCAAACATACATGTTGCACAAAGCCAAAAATATAGCCAATACTCAGTTGATAATGTTCAACAACATCTTGAACATGGTGCTAAGAAATTTAATAAGGTTAGAGCTCAAGACTTAAACTTGGGTTAATAAAATCAAATTCACAAATATAATATTGTGGGTGATGTGATTAAGCAATATAGCTAGGTCCCAATTAGAGAGAATGATGAATTCCTTAAAGTAGTTATATTATTCAAATTCATTCTACATATTTCCACTGGGCTGGAAATAACTACCATATTGTACATAATTATGACTTTAAATAATACACATTCTAATATTGTGACCATTCCAGAGAATTCAATATCTTCACTAATTGGGACCTGGTTGCAGTTTATCTCAGAAAAACTTGTGGGGTTTTGTGGATTGCAAGGTCAGTATAAGTCAGCTGTGTGATATGGCAGCCAAAAATACTAATGAGATCTTGGGATACATTCTGAGAGATTTAGCTTGCAGGAATAAGGAGGTGATATTCCTGCAATATTGTGCCTTGGTTAGAGTCCAATTGTAGTATTGTGCTCAGTTCTAGAACCAATTTAAATTTTAGGGAGGATTTTGATAAATTGGTAAATAGCCAGAGTAGGGCTGTTAGGATGAGAAAAAAAATGTATCTCCATGCCATATGAAGACTGGTTGAAAGAACAGGGGTATTATCCCTGAAGAAGAGAATGGATAACTTCAGTAAAGCAATAACTACCTTTGAGTATGTATAAAGCTAGAGGAGGAATCCCATCAATACTTCTTAAATTTTTTCTATTCATGACCCCTTTTTTGCCTGAGAAATTTTTACATGACCCCAGATATATAAGTATAGAAAATAGGTATGCAAATCAAATATTTGCTGATAATAGCTCATAATTTAATGACCCCCCCACATTCAGTTATGAGACAGCATACAGGTCTGTGAACTACAGTTTAAAAACCTGGGGATTATATGTATTTTGCTGGACCCAAAAGGGCAGCTCTAAGAGCATTGGGTAAAACTTGCTAAAGGACAAATTTAAAGTTAATATTAAAAACTGCCTTAGAAATTAGAGCTCTCTAAATGTATGATGCCTACCTCAGGAGGTGGTGGATGCTTTGCCATTGTAGCTACTCAAATGAAGTCTGGATGACCACATGACCTACATATTGTTAAAGGGAATTCTTTTGAATGTGGGTTGGGCTAGATTGCTGCTGGGGTCCCTTCGAATTCTGAAATTCTATTAATTCTATGATTCGGTGAAAAGGAAAAGTGATCTAAAGAAACTCAGACAGATTTCCAGGGAACTTAACAACCTATCTATATTAAAAAAAAAAAAGATGCTGAAAAGAATATGGATGCAAGGAGCCATCATCAGATAATGCAGGACAAATACAGAACAGTCCCATGAAAATAGTGTCAGGAACGTTAAAACTCAAAACCAACAGAAGTTAGCAAGGAAAGGAAAGAAAAAGAAAAATGGAAAGTCTTTTTAAAAAATCAAGCATCTTGGAGAAAAAAAGAAAAATCCAAGAAGGGATAGGATTGCTACTTGGATTAGATTTGGAAAATGATAATGGATAACTGTGAGAAAGTAGGGTAGCTTCTTTCTTATTTTCTTTGATTTACTCTGCTAAGGAGATGTGTTAAAAAAAAACAAACTCTAATAGGTTATCATGGATTAGAGCTGAAGGGGATAGTAGAGTCATGTAGTCGAATATTTTTTCAGATGAATTCACTGAGGCTCAAGTCATACAAGTTGTAGGAGTCAGGATTTGAACGAATGCTTTCATTCCAGATCCAGCATTATTTCTACTCCTGCTCAATGAGGAGCTCAAGATAAATGGGGAGAAAGCAAGAAAGTATGTTTTGATTTCAAGACATCAATATTGATTTATTTTAGGAGTTTAGGCTTATTTTAGGTTTGCCAAAAGAAATGGTAAATGATATTGCTTCATCTTTGAAACATCATGAGGAATGAATGGGATGGTTGTCACAGGCCTGGAAAAGAACAAATTTTAGCTTGAGATTTCCAAAAAAAGGTAAAAGAATGTAATATACAGGCTGAATTATAAGTTTCACTTTAATTCTTGTGAAAAACTTTAGATTTTTAAAGGGATGGTTAGTAAACATCTTTAAAGATTATTCACAAAGATCCAGCCTGTTTTCATCAACTAGAGTAACCTTATTTCCTCTTTCTATAGGGTTGCTAGAGTGTTACATCTTGGGAATGCTGTAGACATAGTTTACATGGATTTAGCAAAGCCTTTAACAAAGTTTTTCATTAAATTCTCACGAAAAAGATGGCCATATATGTGCTAGACAATAGGATCTTTTAATGGATTTAGAACTCATCAAATAGCTAGATAGATCTAAAGAATTATAATTAATGGTCTGATGTCAACTTGGAAGGAAGTCTGAACTGACTTCCTTATTCATCTAATCTAGGTTGTAGGCTATTTAACCATTTAAATCAATGATTTATATTAAAGCATACAAGAAATATTTATTAAATTTGCTGATGACAAAATAACATGGGGTGCTAAAAAACTGGATGATGAACAAGGATCCAAAAAGATCTTGACCAGTTAAAATATTCTGACAAATACAAGATGAAATTTAATAAATGTATATTCAAAATCTTAGAGTTGTGCTGAAAATTTTTACAATGACAAGATAGGACAGGCATAATTATATATTGCTTATCTGAAAAAGATTTGGGGCAACAGTGGACAGAAAATTCAATGAGTCAACAGTATAATAGGGCTCCAATAAGATATGATAGAGAGAGAGGAGTAGACATAAAATAAGAATCAAATCTGATGCTTATCAGGTAGATGAATACATATTTGCCATTAAATATCTCTCCAATTCAGATTCCTCATTTGTTAAATGGGGATAATATTTCCTGTTGAATGCATCTCAGATAGCTAATCTGGGGCCCAAGTGAGATAATGGAGGTCAAGAACTTTGTTAACTTCAAACTGTTATATAAATATTAGTTATTTATAGGACTCTAGATTTAGAGCTGGAAGATACCTTACTGATCATTTATCCCACCAATCCCTCAGATTGAGGCCCAGAAAAAGAAATTTGTTTTTTCCACCAATATGCAGCTAACAAGAAGCAGAATTGATTCGAAGATGGATCTTCTGATTCTAAATCCATCCTTCTTTCTGGTATGTGGTAAAGGTGGCTTTTTAAAGGTATGGGTTCAATTAGGTGGCTGTGTCCCAGTACCTTTTTTAAGTCAGAAAAACACTTTAAAAAGAGCCTTTTGACCTTTCCATACCAAACCAACCAAATTTTAATAAAAGTCTTTGGAATGTCTCAAAATCAGGAATGCTGACCCACTGTTTAAAAGCAGGATTTCTTTAGCTTTCACATGGCCAGGCACAAATAAGAACCTTTGGTGTTTTGATCAGGTGGGTGGGAAGTCAAGGGATTAGGCTTGTACCTGGGAAAAATAACAACAACAAAGAAAGGAAATTGTCTTGATATTGTTCCTACCCCATGGTTAAGTCATACTCCTTGGGACAGCATTGCTTATGGTCCCAATGACAGGCAACTTTATCAATTCCTGCTTCAAAGGTAAAACCTGGGGTTCTCATAAACAGCTTTGCAGGCAAGAATACCTCTAAAATAACTGACTCCTGCCTTGCCTAACCAGCTCCAGTGGAAAGAATGTTTGCTGCTTTCTGCTGCAGGCCGATTTGTCAAACTGCTATTAAGGATTTGCAGTTATAAGGGGGAAAAATGGAGTCAACCTTTATTTTTTTAACTCTAATTTATTATGCTTGATTACGCAGCTGGAATGGGAAGGTAGCTGCTGTTTGTAGTTAAATAACTCCTCACAATTTCTTAAAGAAATGATCTTCAAAGCTTTAACGGGTCAGTGGCTCAAGTACAAAGGGAAGATTGATTTTCATACTCCCACTCTTTGTTCCCAAAGTTTAAAACAGACACGTTCTGGTAAATTAGTTTGTCTATGTTATTAATGGAAGAACTTATTAAACTCCCATAAATACATGGTGGTATCTCGCTTAAAACGCCAAATGCATTGGCTTAAATTTTTTTTTAATTCAAAAGCCCCAAAGGGTCTACTGGTTTTAATTTTGGTTTAGTATGATTCAAGGACAGAAGTCTAGAGAATTAAGGGTTAGCTACAGATATTAGATATGCATAGTGATGAATGCCACCCAGAGTAGAGGGCCTAATGTGTTAGAAAATAGGTTTTCATTTAATAAAAAGCATTCATGTGTTGGTATGATGGAATGAGAGTTGGTGTGGGTGGAAGGGAGGCCTATTTTTTTAACAACAGATAAGATCTTGAGAAAACACCCAGTTTCATTTTATATAGGGTGCCTATGTACATTTGGCAGTTGGATTTGGAAACATTTTCTTTAGTGAAGTGAGAAATGGGCTATACTCTTGAAAGAATGATGTTGGATAGACAAAAAACTTAAAGAAGCAAATACAATTTGATATTCCATCCAAAAGTATAATGAGGATGCCAGGAGGAAATAACACTGGGAACTGGAATCTGTGGCATTTATTCTCCAGCAGAACGGATAAAAAGGGGAAGACTATATGCAAATTTTTGTCAAGATAGACTAGTGTCATTTAGGCCCGTGGTCTATAGGGCTTCAATACTTAAAATCCAGAAGAAATAATCCAAAATCCAGGTCTAATCTAAAGGGAAGGATCAGAATAAAAACCGGCAAAGATCCCAGGTCATTAAAAGGGTGACATGAAGTATATTGACCAAATCAGAATTAATAAATATAAGGTTCTAGGACTCTAATGAAGACTAAAGCATGGGACAACAAATTTGAATTTTAGTAGGATTTTCTAGCTAGAAAACTTCAGGTCTCATCTTTATTTTAATCTCTATCTTACCATGTTTTGTTTTTTAGCACCATATACATGTAAAACTTGTAAATCAAATTGAGCAGGGTCTGAAGAAAGCAGGGTCAGAAAAATTAAATCATGGGCACTATTTTTAAAGGACTATTATGAGAATATAGTACTGATATGATTGACTCTCTTCTACTCCCTTTAGACCCACGTGCACATATCTATACATACATTCTATAGAAGACACTGCATCAAATCTATTTGAACTGTCATCTCTATCTACCTGTCTGACTATCTATCTATCTATTTATTAGTAGTTCTGGCTGTTTGTGACTTTTAAAGTTAACAATATGTCACATATTGTTGTTACTCTCCTATCATTCTATCATTCACTAAGGTTAAAGTCAGTGAAGAATGAACATTCATTCATTCATAGAATCACAGAGTGTTAGAACTAAGAGGGAGGTTAGAACATAGAATTCAGAAAGCAAGGGAATAAACATTTATTAAGCATCAAGTATGTGCTTGGTACTATGCTAAATACTTTACAAATATTATCACATTTGATGCTCACACAATTCCAGGAAGTAGGGGCTATTATTATTCCCCTTTTTATAGTTGAGGAACCTAAGACAAGTAGTCTCATATAGCTAATAAATATCTAATGCCCAATTTGCAGATAGTTCTTCCTGATTTTAGGCTATTTGTGTATCATTAGTATTTCTTGAACAACTATAATGTACTCAGGAGATTTAAAAGGGGGAAAGTAGCAGTAGTCTCAGTATAAAATGGTAAGGGCAATCATGAAAGTGGTTAGAGATGTTTGAAAAATGTTAAGGGGTATATAGGAGAGATGTAATGGAGGTAGAAGCAACATTCCATAATTGATTAGATATGAAAGGTGAAAGAGATTGAGAAGTTGAAGATGACACCTAAATTGTAAACTTGAGTGACTAGGAGAATGTTGGTACTCTTGACTATAATAGAGAAATAAGAAAGAGGGAGAAAGATAAAAGTTCATTTTGGGGCTTGCTGAGTTAAAATATTTATGGCTAGAAGTAGTCACTTAACCAGTGTCCGCCTTACTTTCTACAAATATAAAGTGGGGGTTATAATAGTATCTAACTCATGGATTATAAAAATCATGATTTAATATCTGTAATGTTCTTAGAATATAATCAATACTTATTCCTCTGATAGGACATCCAATTAGAGATGTTTAATAAGCAGTTGGAGAGGGGAGCTTGGATGTTTTCAGAAAAGTTGAACAAGACTAATATACCTGACAGTTGTCTCCATTGAGATGGTAATTGAGTCCATGAAAGCTGATGAGTGAAATAAAGAGAGAAGCAAAGAGACCCCCAACACACCAGAGATTAGAATCCAACAACCCAGAATTGAGGGGTGTTCAGAAGAGTAGAAGAGGCCAGCACTTGGCACAGTGTCTGAATGAAACCATCACATTTGCCTATTAAGATATCATTAGTAACTCAGGTAAGATTGATTTTAGGGGAACGATGTGATCAGACGACAGACTGCTGAGAAATAAGAAGAGAATCAGAGGGAAGGAAGTGAAGACACCATAGAGTTGGACTTCTTAAGGAGTTTAGCCACAATAGGGAGGAAAGATATAGGATGATAGTTAGTAGAGATGGATGGATCAAGTGAGGGGTTTTTGAGGAAGAGAAAGAGATGGGCCTATTTGTAGGCAATATGGAAGCAGCCAGTAGACAGGGAGAGATGGAAGATTAGCAAGAGGGTGGGGATGAGAAAAAGAAAAACTTGCTAAAGAAGAACCTTGGAATTGTATACTTGTGCATGTAAAAGCATTAGCCTTGACAAAGAGAAAGGCCATTTGTATCCATAAGACAGGTGAAAGAGAAGATAATGGTGGAAAGCATCTGAGTAAAAGATCAGAAGGAGGAAGAGAAAAAGGAGCTCTTGAATAATGGTCTCAATTTTTTCAGTGAAATATAAGGCAAAGTTCTCAATCAAGACAGTGAGTGGATGGGAGCATGGCAGTGTGAGGAGGGATGAAAAGGTCTTTAAAAATGTTGGGTTGAGTAGGATAGTAATTTGATTGGGAAGATACACAAGGACTGCTTTGCCATAGTGAGGGCCTAGTTGAGTTTGTAGTGGACCTGATCACTTGTGATTTCTTCCAGTTTTGTTCAGCAGCATGTGAAGAGATGTGAAGTCAGGAAGCAATCTAAGGCTGAGACTTGAAGGGGCAAGATAAATGAGAGCATAATGGGCAAAGAGACTTTAAGAAGAAAACAGTGTAGAGTTGAAGTGGTTCACCAATGGATTCAAAATGGGAAGGAAAAAATGTAGCCAGTGCAAGCATGATAGCCTCAGAAAGAACCAGAGGTCAGAGTATGGATGAAAAGCCAGTGTCAAGGGAGGGAAGTTAGAAGAAGTAATTTGAATGACAATAGTTTATGATCAGAAAAAGAATTTTCAGACTTCATGAACATGAAAATGGAATGTCTCTTTGTATTATAAGTGCCTTGCACAACATATTGTATATATTTATTTATTATAATGAATTATTTTAGAATTTAGATCTGAAAGGGATATTAAATAGATTCAGCTAGTCCAACTCCTTTATTCTACAAATGAGGAGACCCAGAGAGATAAAATCTTTTGCAAAGTCATACAATTATTAAGTAGTGGAAGCAGCATATAAACCCAAGGTCTCCCTCCCCAAATCCAGTTGTCTTTCCTTGACACCACTTTGCCTGAAAAAGATTATAGCTAATAGAGAATCTTAATATTCTCTTCTCATAGAAGGCAAGACAAAAGAAGGAAGGACTTCTGATGATTATAATAATAGTTTATTATTATTATATTTTTTGTGACAAGCAAAGAATTCTGCATTCATGATCATGGGATCACAGACCTATATCTGTGTTGCCTCAGAAGCAATCTAGTCTAATCCTCTCAGTTTACACACAAGAATTTGAACAGAGAAGGCACATGACTTTACCTTATAAGTGGCAGAGCCAAGACACTAACTACAGATTCTGTGCTCTTTTCCAGATTCTGTGAAACTAAATCTAGACATTTATGATTCTAGCTTCTTCTTGCTGACAGCAAGGGTTTTTGAAATTACTCAGAGATTACTAAATTGACTCAGTGTCACTTACTCAGAGAGGAAAATGTATTAGTTTGCAATGAGATTTCTAAGAAAAAGATAATCATGTTTTGAGATGGGTGAGGATATGAAGATACAGGACAGAGTTGTGGTAATTCATACAGAATGATTGTGAGTTAGCTTTCTCATGACAAAGGGTGAGAGAAAATAATGTTTTCAACTTAGCCCCCATTCTCCACTACTGACTGTGTCTGAACTACATGTAAAGGTTGGTTGGATAAGTGTGGGAAATAAAAAGCTTTCTCCCCCCACTCCTCTAGATTCACCTTCCCTCCCACCTTAATATTGCCCTTACATTCTGTGCTCCCTAGGTTAGGGATGAGTGGTTACAGATCAGGATAACCCAGCTCCCAGGACAAAGAGCTTTGGTCTCTAGGAAGTTGCCTCTAGCACTGTCAGAGATACATTTTTTGAAAAAAGACCAAAAAAGAAAAAAGAAAAGAAAAAAGAAAAAAGACCATGTACAAATCTTGATCATGGAACCAATAAAGTTTGTGACTTCAAAGATAGATGAATCTAAGAGAAAAGAATCTATCCCTATTGGGAATAAAGTCTTGTAGTATGTTACTATCATCACAATCTACCAATTACTTCTGTCTTTTTCCTTAGTTTGACCTTTTCTATAGCCACTGCTATCATTCTTTTGGAGATAAATGTCTTTACCAACTTCGGCCTTCATTTCATCTTTGTATTTACCCTTTCTTTATCAGTAAATCCTATTCCATATTCCAAATTTTATTGCTAATGGAATTGTGGTATTATGATAAGAACATTTGGTTTAATTTTAACTATCTAAGTTCAATGTATGCTTTTCCATTTATTAATTATGTGTCCACAAGTAAATCATTTCATCTCTTACTGGGTGCTCCAAATTAGAACAAAGACTAGCAGCATTAGATTAAATACTTTTAAACTCTTTGCTAAGAAGAAGACTTAATAACTGCAAGACTAAATAGGCGATCATCATTTCTAACACCTTATATCTTAGACCCTGAAATCTTATAAATAAATAGCTACCTATGTGAAATTTGAATATCTTTCTTTTCACTGAATGTCCCAAATTTCATTTCTAGAGATCCATTCCTTTGAGTATAAAAACATAGTACTCTAGAGAAGGAATAATCCTAATAAACTGTAACAGAAATACACACTTATATAGTTTTTGAAGAAAGAGAGAAACAGAGCCAGATACAGACAGAAACAGAGAAAGACAGATAAACAGACACAGACACAGAGACACAGATAGACTGAGAGAAAATCAAAAAGGATTAAAAAATCATTTAAACAATGAGGGAAATTGGAGCAAGCCCATGTGACAAGAATTACTACTTTTTGTACTTAATGCCTCTAGACCAGATTCAGAAGTTCCTCCTCTCTCTCTTTCTTCCAAGATGATGCCAAAAATAAAGAAGAAAGTGGTTGTATCTCCCTTTTCCTGCCACCAACCAAGACAGAAGCCAAGTCCTTGAAGACCAAGAAAGCAGTGCTAAAGAGTTTCCACAGTCACAAAAGAAAGAAGATCCAAATATCTCCCACCTTCCTACAACTCAAGACACTAAGGCTTCAAAGGCAGTCCAAATACTCTTGGATAAGCACCTCTAAGAGAAACAAACTTGGTCTCTAAGCTATCATGAAGTTTTCCTTGACTATTATGTCTGCCATGAAGAAGATTGAGGATATTCTGGACAACAATCATCAGATCAAGCAAGTGACAAAGAAGCTATGTGATATCAATATGGCCAAGTTTAACACACTTATATGGTTTGATAGCAAGAAGATATTGTTCCAATATGATAATTTGGATGCTGCTGGCAAAACTGGAATTATCCACCTACAATAAACATTTTCCAGTTAAAAAAAGGAAGTTTCTCCTTTCCTTCTGCATAGCCAGCACCACTCTCTCTGGCAATATTGTAGACAAAAGGATTCACAATTTGCTGTATCCAAAAGAATCTTTACTGTCTCAGTAAGTCTAGCAGGGTTTTTTCCAATGGTCCCTCTTCATTTGGATGGAGGAAAGGCATTCATTTCCTAAGGATTAGGAAGAAAAAGTGCAGTCCGGGAATGAATGATTCCCCAAGCCAGGAAACATCCTCCTATCCTTGGTTTCTAACCCTTACAGTATGACCTTTAGTCAATCATTTCTCCTACAAAATGGAAATAATACCAGTAACCAACCCAAAACTAAGCCTGGCTCATTTTGAGGCTAAGAGGATAGCTGTGAAAATAATTTGTCATTAAAAATGCAAATCTTTACTATTCTGTAATGGAAATATTAAAACTATAAATGGATATGGAGAATCACCTCCCAGATTAAAACAAACAAAAAACCAAAAAAACTCCAAACAATAACCATTCCTTATTAGGGAATGCAAATGTAGTTCTTCAGCTCTAGGAATTTTCCTTGCAGAGATGCCAAGAACTATGGAGGCAAAAGTGGAACCATAATTCCATGGAGGTCCAATAGTATAATTTGTTACTGAAAGACTGTTCCATTGTTTCAACCATGGAAAGTATCCTACTTAAGGGGAGAGCAGACAGAATTTGAATGGTGAGGGGGAAATAGTTACAGTAGCAGATCCTTTGACAGAGGCATTAGGGCTTAGTCTCATTAGACTGTGGGACTGAATGATAGGGAAACATGGATTTAAATGTAGCCTCAGATACTTATTAGCTCTGTGACCACAAGAAGATTTTCTGAGACTCATTTTCTTCATTTATCAAAAGGAGAGAATAATTGTATTTCCCTCACAAAGTTGTAGTGAGGATACCATATTTGCAATCTTTAAAACAATATATGGGGCAGATAGGTGATATAGTGGTTAGAGCTCCAGCCTGGAGCCAGAAGACCTGAATTCAAATGCAGTCTCCGACATTTACCAGCTGTGTGACCTGGATAAGCCACATGTCTCATTTAGTCTTAGGTTCCTCATCAGCAAAATAAGTTGTAGAAGAAAAGGGAAAACCTGTCCAGTATCCCTGCCTAGAAAAAACATCAAATGGAATCACAAACATTCAGAGAGAACTGAAGAATAGACTATACAATAACAAGAAAACTCTTATATATGTGTTAGTTAAATTATGATTTTTAGGTTCCAGTAAAGGGCCCAGTGTAAGCATGACCCCAAATGGGAGAGGGAAAAAAAACATAGGGGGAGAGTATGTGTATTTGTGACACCTGCTCTTTCATCAGTATTCCCTGAGGAATGGAGGCTGAGGAGACTAAGAAGGTGGAGCTAGTGAAGAAGGCAGGCAAAATAGAAAAGAGTTTTGGTATTACTAGAAAATTCAATTAATCTAGAGAAATGAAAGCTGTTCTGACCTTTGAGGGATTGCACAGCAGAGTAACTGTTTTTCATTGGGGTGCTGATGTGCATCACACCACAATCTGTCCCCTTGTGAAGGCAATAGTTCAAGGATAAAGGGAGCAAAGGTCAGTGGTCATGGAAAGGTCAAAGGCAAGGCTTTCACTTCTCCCAGACAGTACTTTAAAACCTTCTATGTCATTCATTAGGAGAAAGGAATATGTTGTTCATTAAAACCAGAATGCTGGCCCTTTGCTCACACACTTCCCTTATATTGCTTCTCTCTCTAGGGAGAGGAGATGCAGCTAAATACAAAAGGAAACCACATCTGGCCAGATGAGAAATGGTTGGTTCCAGCTGGTTTGGGTGCCCGATGAAATCTGTGGGTCTGCAGTGATGAAGCTGATTGAGTCATCCACTACACAATTATCTTTGGGTATGAAAAATGGGGAGAATCCAATTTGGGCTCTGATTATCTGAGGGGTCCTACCTTACTGTTGGGGCTAGGCAATGACTACAGCAGAAAGTCATTGATAGCACTAAAGAAAGACTTGAAACCTCATATATAACTCATTTCCATGGATATGACATTTTATAGTTTCCATAGTACTTCATATACATTATCTATATCTATATCTATCTAATCTATCTATCTATCTATCTATCTATCTATCTATCTATGACATAGATAGCCACTGATAATAACAGGTGTTATTATATCCACTTTATAGATGAGGAGACAAACTCAAAGAGGGAAACTGACTTGCTTAAAGTCACACAGTTATAAGTGAAAGATATGGAAGTGGATTCCAAATATCCATTCACCATATTCAATGCCCTTCCTACTCCATCATATTTTTTTATCAGCTTATTAGCCCATAAATTGATCCTGGTCACTTGGCAGAAATGTCCCTCTCCCCACTCCACATCTTGCCTCCAAGGCATTGTATTCCTCTTCTGTGACTCTCCTCCACACCCTCATATCCCTCCAGATTTTCCCTTGAAATTTATATTAACTGGATTTTATTGGGCCAAAAATATTGGGGAGCAGGAAGTAAAGTGGGAGAGGACACTGCGATTCACTGTGGATACCTGAACCCACTGCAGTGATGACTCAGAAGAGCAAGAATCAGGTGTGGCTAGCATTTCTCTGTGAATAAAGAAGTAATATGAAATAAAACTGTCCAGTCCCCATTCAGGAGGAAGAATGGAGGCAATTAAACACTGATCATTAGGATAATTAACAAAGCCTTAGGGAAGGAATCATCTTAGGGGAAAATGGGGTGGTCCAGTTCTGATCTTGGAGGGTATAATCAGAATGTCAAGGGAGGTCAAGCTAGAGTTCACAGGGTAACCAAATCCAAGAGCTAGTCATTCATAAGGAAGAAGGAGTTCATAGAAATGGTCTTAAGTTAGGGTAGATCATGGGAGCATATGATGTATTAAGAACACTAAGACAAAGAAATAATGCCATACCAGCCTTCTTTTCATGATGATGGAGTCAACTATAACCCCATATTAATCTGTTCCATCCATGCTAAGGGCCTTGAGGATTTAATCTAGGCCATTCAAAAGTATTTAAAAATCTCAGTGTGAAAAGAAATCTTTACATACCACTCTTTTTCATTCTGCAAAGAAGGACAAATACCATCAGATTAGCATAGCATTAATTTAGAACTGCAAGTCCCAGAGACTAAGAATTATTTCTGCAACAATGAGAAAAAGCATAAGACTCAGTATTTAAAGTGTCATCACTTTGCTGGGAATTCCACCATGATCTACTTATGACCGAAATCATTCTTATGACACTTTCCCCTTTGCAAGAAAGGTTGGTTTAGCCTTTCTCCTTACTGGTTATGGGAAATACAGCTCCATCTTTCTGGAGATGATCTCATGTGCACTTCCATGAGGCTTGCCCAAGTAAACACTACTTAGCAAGAATGTGCAACCAGAACAGTAGGAGATGCTAAGGTAAAGCTATGAAAAAATTGGGAGCCATGGTCTCTGCTCCTGAGAAACTCACAACCTACAGTAAAAGCCAACACAGATTTCTGGGCTATATATGTATCTCCCCAGCAGCACAAGACAGTGTTTTTTACATAATGGCTAAGTCTATGATATTATCCTAGACATGGTGGAAAAATACAAGAGAAGCAGTAGATATGACCATTGCTGTGAACATGTGAACTACACTGTTCATGAGGTCATCTTGACAGAGATTCTTCAGTGGTTTGCCATTTCCTTCTTAAGTGGATTAAGGCAAACAGAGATTAAGTGATCAAGCAAAGTCACACATCTAGTAAGTGCTTGAGATCAGATTTGAACTGGGATAATTTTGACTTCAAGCCCAATGCTCTATCTACTGGTCCACCCAGCTGCCCTCAAAGAACTCATATTCTACTCCATAAGACAAAGCAAATATGAAAAATAATGAGCAAGATAGATAGACCTGAAAGTTGCATTTTGGATTAATTAATATCTAAACTTATGGTACAGACAACAAGAGAACAGAATAATAGACTCTTAGAGCTGCACAAGACCTTAGAAATCATCACTTCTGTAAGCTTCAGTTTCCTTATCCATAAAATGAGGGGGTTAGACTAGATATCTAAGGTCTCTGGTAGTGCTAAAATTATGGTGGAGCCTCCACTCCTTATTTTACAGATGAACTGAGTGAGAACCAGGGAGAAAAAGTAATGCATTATCTTTGATTAAATCTGGAAAGGTTAACTTAGAGATCATAATTTTCTCATTATAGAGGCAAGAAAACTGAGTCCTAGAAAGGGGATTTATGGCCACATAGGTAGTTAAATAGTAGACTAAGATTTGGACCTAGATCCTCTAATTATACACCTAAAGCCATGTGGCTGGAAATAAAAGCATAATAATTATAGGCAACTAAGTGGCACAGTGGGTTAGGGATCTAGACCTGGTATCAGGAAAAACCTGAGTTCAAATCCATCTTTAAATGCTTTCTAATAGTGTGACCTTTGCCAAGTCTCTATAAAATGACATAATTATTATTAACCTACCTCCCAGGGTTGTTGTGAGGATAATATCTCTGTAGCACTTTGCAAATTTAAAAGTACTATATAAATGCTAGCTATTATTATTATTATTAATAATTATTATTTCTGTTGCTATTCTTATTAGCCTAGGATTGGCAGTATCAGCTAAGAATGGGATACCAAGACAAATAGACCAAACAATTTATACTCTAAGAAATAAAAAAACTTTTTTAAGACCTCGGGATATATTTGGGAGAAACTAAACTTGTCATAGGCCTGAGTTTCCAGAATAAATAGAAATGGGTGGGGTTGCCATGAACAGATTCTGCTGAACTGATGCAGTAAGTGGGCCTCTTAAAGTTTTAAGTGAGTCTTATTGTGAGCTTTTCTTGGTGGGGTTGGAATCTCTGTGTCAAATTCAAACTGAAGCGGGCAAGTTTCATTGAGTTCTACTGAGTTCCAATGAATTTGGGAGCTCTGACAATTTTCCCCTCCATGTTCCATTATGAAAGAAGGGGGAAAAATGAAAACCAGAATCTTAGTGGGTGTGGAAGGTTTTGTGGCTTAGTCTGAAACCAGAACTCTTCTGTGAAGACTAGTCCTATGTCCAATGGCTGCAGACGTTATTTTGCTTCTTTCTTTTGGAAAAAGAGATCCCAGCAAAAGCCCTCAATAGCAAGGACTGGTGAGTTAAGGGAAACTGGTGATACCTTTGGTGTCTGAGGATGGAAAAGGGCCACCTGAAGCTAGCCAAGCTGTCATGGTTTCTAGTTTTGGTTGGGGAAGCCTCTATACAGCACAAATGATAACCAAGTCAAATTAAAGAGGCAAAGTAGCATGAGTATATCTTAGGCAACAACAGGAAAAAAAATCTGACCAGGGGATGGGCAGAGGAGTCTAACCAAAGACAACTGAAAGAGGATTCAATTAGGCAGGTAAATAAGGCATTGTACTATGAAATTGCAGAAAGTTCAGCACCAGGAAAAACATTTTAAAGGCACAAATCCAAGATTAACTCTTAACTTTCTGATAAGAAACAGTGGCCATTTTTAGGATAACTTCACAACATGTGTGTAACTTTCTTTTCCAGCCTTTTCATCGCCTCCATTTAGGAAATTATTCTGTCTCTGGCACAAAGGGAGCAGAATGGGAGATAGTTTTCATGAGCCAGCCAACAAGAAGCATATTTTTCATTTGCAAAACCAATATGGCTTCCAAGTCCATTATTTCAGTTGGGGCTTAACTTTATGAAATAGATAGCATAGTACTATTATTCTCAACTTAAAAAGACCCTGAAGTTCTGAAGGTGAAGTGTGCTCCCAGGTCTTAAGGTTTATACGATTGTATAATTGATTTAGACTTGGAAGGGATTGTAAGGATCACTCAGCTCCTTTCCCCATTTTAGAGAAGAAGGAACTGAGTCACAAGGAGGTTGAGAGATATATCCAAAGTCAAACAGACATTGAGTAGCAGAGCCTGGATTTGAATTCATTTTCTGATTCCCGTTCACAGAGGACTTAAACCTAGTTCTTCCAACTTTAGATCTAGGACTGTTTTCATTGTTCCTCACACTTTGGATGATGGGGTACTTCAATAATTCAAAAATATGGGTCCTACTACTCTAAGGTTATTTGTGAGGTATTCTGGCTTTCAAAATTCGTCATCCTTTCATCAAATTAATGATGAACTCTGAGTTTAGCTAAGCTGGTACTTCAGTAACAGATTGTCCTCTGCCAAGCCTTTACTCTGACTTTGCCAGAGCCATGCTTGAATGAGATATCAGAGCAGCACTTCAGTGCAGGGCATATGCACAATCAATAGCCATATTAAAATTAGTCTAAGACTAAAAGTTATAGAACAGTTTTCATATACAGTGATAGAGGGAATTTTGTTTCTGGAAGATCCTTTATGTCAAAGGTTCTTAAAGCAGAGTCAGTGATTTTGTTTAAAAATTTTTTTTTGATAATTGTATTTGATTCTAGTATGTTTCCTTTGTAATCCTACATATTGAATTTTAATGTGCATTAAAATTATTCTAAGAAATTAATAGGTTTCAAAAACTTCAAGAAAGGACCTATGATATCTCACAAAAATTTCTGAACCCCTCCCCTATACCAGTGAAAACACAGGTTCAGAAAAGCATAAAAATAATGATTAACAAACTGCACATTGACAAATGGAAAACTGCAAGCTCCTTTAGGTAGATCCTTTTGATTCAGAAATCAAGAATTAGAGTATGTACCCATTGTGGGCTAGATAATAAACAAAGCATAAAGACTGATCCCAACTCTGCCTGAATGAAACTATCATGGTAAGAAGTCAGAATATGTTGACATATTCATGCAAGAATCATGAAATTTTTCCTAAAAAGCCTCCTGTTTTTGTCTCTTGCCATTGGCATTTACCTATATCTATGCAGCCAAAGGACGCTATGGATGTAGGCAATATTTGGATAGGGAAATATATTTATTGAGAGAAAAGTGATCTTGGGTTGAATGACTACCCCTATAGATCAGCTATATTACACTGATAGGTGATTGGGTGATTGTTTCACTTTCATTTTCTCATCACTTATATAGTCTCTATACCTATGTAAGGGAGATGAATGAAAAGGGAAGATGTGATGTTTGGGAAGATTAAGGAAACTGTTGTGTTTGGGTCCAAGCAGGCAGAACAGAAGCTAGTCATTAATGGTTTGTGGGTTGTTAGTTGGTCTCTTGCTTCTACCCTGCATCATTCCCCATCCTGCTCATATTTCTAAGGAGGTCTGAGAAGAGAAACTAACTGTAGAAACAGCCCATATTTTTGTTCCCCTGCTAACAGCTTAAGGTAGTATGACACAGCAGAAAGAACATTGGATCTGGAGTCAGAATATCTGGATTTGAGTCCTGGCCCTGCCACTCACTAGGTAAACTTGATTGTGACACTTTTTCACTATTCTAAACTTTAGTTTGCTCATATCTAAAATGTTTTCCTTGTCTGCCTCTCAGGATTGATGTAAAGATCAAATGAGATTATGAATGTGAGAGCACTTTCCAAACTATAGAACTAAAATAGGCAGTTTTACCTGACTTTGCAAGGTCCTCCTCAGATCTGTTCTGTTGTCTTCTAAAATAACTTGCATTCCCTGATCCCTTCAAGAAAACAGGAGAGCAAGAGGAGCAGAAGGAGAGAAAGAGAAACAGAGAGAGACAAAGTGACAGAGACAAAGAGAGAGAGAGAGAGATAGAAAGACAAACAGAAAGAAAGAAAGGGAAGGAGGAAGGAGAGAGAGAGGGAGGGAGAGAGAGAGAAAAAAAAAAAAGAAAAGCTAAAGGAGGATTCCTTCAAAGGCCCACACAAGGAAGGAAATTGATTATTTCTTCTTTTGGTTGCTATACAGTGGAAGGAAGACAATATGCTGTCCCAAGAGGACATTTTGGGACCTTAAAGCAAGAAAACTCCTTTAAGAAAAGGCAACTTCTGGTGTGTAGAGACCACAGCCCTAGGGGGATAAGCTGCAAAAGTTTGGCTCTTACTTTAAAAGGGTTCATAAAGACAGAGAACTCTCTTCTGCCTCAGGGCTTGCTTTTGAAATTCACACTGGAATTTATTTCAGGGTCTTACCCAAATCTCAGTAGTGTGGGACTCTTGGTGGAGTTTTGCCTACAGATCCCACCCCCATCCCCAATTACCTTTCAACGCCAATAGCAATAAATTCCCCACAAATGGATTGGGGTCTTTGTGTGAAAGTTAGATGAAAAGGGCCAAAGTTTGCCATTTTGCTCCCTCCATTCCCATGTTATTTCTTAACTGGGGCCTCCCTTGTTGGCAGAAATTCCAGCCTCCCCTAAAGCACAGATTCTTCTTCACTCATCCTTGGATTAACTGACCAAAGAGACTACCAGCAGCTCCTGGAATAGCTTTGTCAGTGGCATGATGGAGATTAGTTTTTCTGGTATCACTATAATTTACAGGGCTCACATAACCATGTAACTACTTTGTGATTACATGGGAAATATCGTATAAATACATAGTAATTACAAGTTCATGCAGATTACTTGGTCTATACATTTGAAGTTACCGAGTAGTTCAAAGATTAATTATCCTGTAACTTGCAGTATTTAAATCATTTTTTTCTAATATATGAATACATTTAGGCAGACTTCAAGGCTGGTAAGGAAGGGGATGTGATGCCTATGATCTAAAAGGCAAAAATGAAATTTGACAGCCATGGATTATTTAAAGCATGCAGATGTGAGCTGTGTAGCCATTATACTTTGATGCAAATCATAGGGGAAAGTACAGGGGGAATGGTCTGTAGAGAAAGGTGCTGAACAAAGTAAGGATTTCCTGCTATAGACTTGAAATTTAAACAAATAATCATTTAGATGGCGGCCCAGCATTACATTCCTCGCTGTGTGCATTAATGTCAACATCTGGTACCAACATTTTGACAATTCTATTAAAATGCCCCACCATTCCCTATCTAACACCTGTTAGCTCTAATTTTCTTTCCTGAGAAGCACACCAGTAGACAGTGTAGATTCCAAATCATTTATCACTTTTAAAGTGCTTCCATATGCGTGCCGGACCTATCCTGGCCTTAGGCGAACGTTTTCTGAATGCATTAAAATTCAGGACTTTTTTTTTTTTTAAGTGTAGACACCAATGTTTCATTGGATTCATGTCTGGTAATTATTAGCTTAAATTATGGCTCACACATGACTTGACAAAGTAGACCATGAATTAAAAAAAAAAAAAAAAAGGAAAGAAAGAAAGAAAGGGGAAGGTGGGGGAAGAGAAATAATCTGAACTGTTCAATAGATAGACTCCTCGTATGTTCCAAGTTATTGAGATGTCAGTCAGTAATCATTAGGCAAACACTCCTCAGTGGAGCCGAACTGCTAAGAGGCCTATAAGCCCCAGGAGACTATCTAAAAATGTCAAAAATGTTACAGTATAAATGAATGACATCAACAAGAGAACATGTGTTAGAGATGCAAGCAATTAGTTAATATATTACAAGTTTCAACTTCTAGCAACGGAGACAACACACTTTCATCTGACAAAAACGCAAAAGATAAGATTGAGCTGATTTTAAGACAATATGTTGTTGCTGAAATTGGGACCACAATAAAGTTACTGGAAGCAAAAAATCACCTATGACTCAGTTGCTTTCATGGTTGTTTCTTTTGGGGAAATGCTCCCCGAACCTCGTTCTGTGTTTTTCTTATTACAGATTCTATTTTAAATTAATAATTAAGTGACATACATCCTTTCCAGTTGAAATGGAGCGTCAGAAATGAGCAAAGACATTTTATGTCGCTTTATCTTCCACAATATTGTTCTTTCTACTAAATCAGGTTACTCCTTGCTGGGTTTTTCAGTGAATTTCAGAAAATAGAATAAAGCTTCCTCTCCTATCTTTTTAAGGTAAAACGTGTGAGTAGGGTCTCTGTCTAATTCACTCTTGTGTCTCCCAGCACCCAACTGGCCGTGTTGCACACTATAGGCCCTTTTTAGACATATTGGAAATGAACATCTCTGATTTATTTTTGTTTCTCCCCAAGCACCTCGCTGGCTGCACTGTACACAGAAGACACTTTAGAGATGTTGGTGCAATTCTGAATGAATGAAAATATTACCATGGACCACAATTCCTTTGTGGGTCCTCAAATGGGACTTTGAAATCCAAATATTACATAATATTTGTATAATCCAAAACATGCAAGAGCAAGATTTCAAGCAGGAAATGTATGATATGCCATAAGGATGTGGGTTTAGACAGACCCGTTAGAGATAGTAAAGAGATACTCACAACAGAAAGGAGACAGAACAAAAACCTGTGTATACCAACTCTAAATGTACCCATTTGCGGACAGTTAGAAATGTCCATCTGCATACACACGCATACCTACACTTTCACACTTCTTCTGTTTACTAAATAACGTTTCAGCACAGTTTTCATCTTATAAAGAAAGTGTTTGAAACTTGGAATAAGTGCACTTAATTAAAGGAAGGCTGTGAAAATGTGCACTAATCTGATAGGACTAATAGCAGAGTGCATGAAATTGCTAATTAGAATTTCATTAAAGGTGCTGCTTTATCAGACTGTGAATATCACAACCTTTAAAATTCTTTCAGGAAAGCTTAATTCCTTTTCAAACAGAAATATTCTTTAAAGACATTTGATTTGTTCTAAAGGAATGTGTAGCTTAGGTTGAGACATTAAATGTTGCCAGTATTCCATGAAATAATAACTGAAATAGAAATGTGTATGGAAAGCTTTATTTCACCAGGCAGATGAACACTACACCCCCCCATGTTATTGTTCAAATAATGCAATCAAGATAAACAAAATAGTTCTCAGTGTTTCACATGTGCCTTGGTTTTCTGTTGAGGGTAAAACATCTATTCCATATGTTCTCTCTTGCAAGAGTAAGGGAGTTATTCCAAAAAATTAAAAATTAATGAACAAGAGTCAAAGCTAGTAAAATGAAACATTCCAAATTTTACTAGCATCTCTTACTCCACTCCTCCCCAGGGGGAAAAAAAAACAGAAACCTTTTTTCCTTCAATACAATAACTTCAAAACAATAACAATACAATACAATTTTAATTTTTTAATAATAAAATCTATCAGAAGTCTTTACTTTTCCCCCTGAAAATCTAATATCTTAATAACTCTAATAATACATTTATCACAAAAAAAGCAATTTAATGACCTTTGGGGAATTATAAATTTAAATAGTAAGATAACACCCAAAATAACCAACACATTTTTCCTGCTCTCTCCTTTCTTCCTCCTTGCCTAGTAATGTGATTGATTTCCTTGCTTAATTTGGTACATAACTTCCTTCATCGTTTCTCTTTTCTATACTTCTTTCATGCCATAGCCATTTTTAGTTTACCTTTTAAAAAATTCCACTTTCTGCTCGTTTATCTCTGTAGTTTTTGTCCATCTTTCCAAGCCCTCCTTTTGATGCCTACAACTGGAAAGTGGCTATAACTTATTCCACGCTGTGTGCAACTCTCAATATGTTAGCGATGGAATTTTTTATTTGGTGCATTCACTCATTCTTTGGGGCTGTTACAATTATTCACTAACTGGATTCCTTTTAACATTCAAACTTGACTCTCCAGTTATATTTGGTGACGGAGACTTGTGTGATGTTCCCAGAAACTGCAGCACTGTACGAGAAGTCAGTTACTTTTTTAGACACTACCAAATAACTGTCCCCTCCCCAAAACACACACACACACACACACACACACACACACAACTCCACATCTGCTGATCAAGCCCATTGTCAGCAACGATGTGCTTTTGCTCGAATTTAGTATTCAGAACGCATTTTAAGAAACTCAAATTAAAAACTAATCAGCTCAAATTTACATGACAAAAAGATTCTTGAAAATGGATAAAAATGTGAACAGCAGTATCTTTATTTGGGAGAGATATTATTCCTTTGAACGTTGGGGGAAAAAAAATCTCATGTGGATTACAGCTGTGGTTTTCGTACTTGTGAAAGGTATTTTCATGGCATTAGAAATTTTATCAATTGGACCAAAGAGATAAAAAGAGAACCTATTTTCTTTTCTAATTTAGTGTGTGTGTGTGTGTGTGTGTGTGTGTGTGTGTGTACCTCTACCATAAATACACTGATTAAAAAGATCAGTCTAGACTTAAATGAATGAAAATTATACTTGTTAACTGTAATTCTGCAGTCAGATGTGGGTGTCATTCTTTGCTATCTCGTGCCCACCCTGCTCAAGCCAAGCTGCAAATTCTAATGATTCAGTTTAAAGTTGAGAAATATTGGTCTAATATGGTAACAATGGTGCTGTTGTCCCCTCTGCTGCTACCCAGTTTAAAGCTTCTTGGGTTTCATTTTATGCAAAATAAACGGTAGGTAATTATGATTTAATTCATTTAGAGCAAATTGCAGTGAATTTATAACCCGAAAGGCAATGACAGACCCTACTTTACTTGTCAATAGTTGAATTAATAACAGCAGGAGGAAAAACACCAATTGAACGCAGCTCTCCCTCCCTTTCTCCCTCCCTCCCCTCCCCGTACCACACACACAATAGCTGAATCCTCCAATCAGCTCACGCCACAACCCTTAGAAGCCTCTTGTCAGTAACATTCCCTGATCTAACGTAGTGTGTGTGTGTGTGTGTGTGTGTGTGTGTGTGTGTGTGTGTGTGTGTGTGTGTGTTGGGGGGGGGGGGGTTGAGGAGGAGGCAGGGGGAGAGGAGAGGCGGAGAATCCTTAGCAGCCCAGATTAATGATCCTTCTTGAAGCGAGGTCTCCAGTACTCAGATGCCTGTATCCCTTTGTGAGAGATGCATCGCGTAGCAGGAAGCGTGGTAGTGTGTAGGGAAGGTTGCAGTGCTTGGATACAAACCCAGGAGCGGACCTGATAAACTCCAGGAGTGCCCATTGTCGGCTCCCAAGTTGGTGGTCAGGGAGGAAAAGATGATGCATTCATAACCCATACCCCCTAATTGTCCCCTTAAGAAACACCCCGGGGGTCTCACTTGGATTTCCTTCTAGGGAAGACTGGGAATGTCTATTTCCCTGAGCAGTGGAGAGGCTGCAAGTAAGACAGCTAAATAGGACCTCTGAGATGCAGAATTGCAGTTAGCAGGTGGGTGGGGCACGAGGAATGGAGTAAGGAGGTGGACCCATTCACGAGTCAGAATTTCAAACGTAGTGGGGGGGGGGCGCACTTCCCTTTTCTTGCCCATATAAAGAAAGGCAGGAAGTCTAGATGTGTCTCTGCGCTTTACACGGTATTTAGCTGTAGAGACGCAGCCTTCTTCAGAGGGTACTGCTCTGGAATTGATTACTTTCCATGGCAGAGAGCAGCCAGGATCCACAGACATACTGAGGGGGAGCAAAGTCTCGCAAAAGAGAAAGCAGACAAAGATGTGGTCCTGGATCCGAATCTTGGGACTCTGGACGGGGAACAGTGGGCATTAACTGCTTGTCCCAATGTAGGGGTGGGAGATACCCTTTAGATCAGTGGTATTCAATCTGGAAATATACAATAACTGTCCCGGTCACCACCCATTCTCCATCCCACACCTGTTAATAATCTATCACCCTTAAAGGAAGTCCCCTAAATTATTTTCGTTGAGAAATTGAGTTTTTCTTTTTTAAGAGCTGTTGCCACTTCATGAAATTTGCCAGGTGCCACATGAACTTCACATGCATTCAGGGGCAAGAGTTTTCATCTCTGTGCCCATCTTTTTCCCTCTCCCCAGATGGCTTGCCCAGCCCCGGAGCCTTGGCTAAATAGATGGTTTTGATTTCACTTGCTTATTAAGGGCTGTGCCAGTTTTGTTTCAGCTCACAGTTGGCACACTGCAGGCCCTTACCTTCATAGGGCCTACAGTGCCAAAATCTTCTATCAAAACAGGTGGGGAGGGGTAACTCACTATTTCATTTTCCTTTAACTCCTTCTTTCCTTATCCAATTACAGTGTTCTTATGCAACAGGACATGCCTATGCTTTTTACTATTTACTTCTTCTGAGAGCTTTTTATTTCACCCTGGTATTGTCTTTGGGCATTAATTAAACACACACACACACACACACACACACACTCTTCCCTCACATACTTTATATTGACTCAAGCTCTGTTTACAAAAACATTTGGAGAAGCTATAGCTGAGTTCTAAGGCCATTCAGAGAAGGAAGGCAGTACCACAATCTTTCTTATACATTTAGAGCTGGAAGACACTTAAAAGATTATCAAGGAGAATCATCTTATCTTACAGATGAGGAAACTGAGGTCCAGAGAATTAGAAGACATTACTCATAGTGATACATAGTGATACAGTCACAGAACTCCAAATTTAACATAGTTTCCATTGTACCTACTTAAAGGCTAGGTAGAAACTATTACGCTCAGTTCTATAGCCTAAATTATATCAAAGTACAGAGCTAATTGGGTTTTTCCACTGGTAAGGAGCCCAAGAATGGTAGTTCAGGGAGATCTGGCCTGGTTTCTATATCTCCCACTATTTATTTACACAGTGAGATCATTTGTAAACATTATATAGAGTATCACTAACGTATTAATGATGCCCCTTGAGATAGCTGTTGCCCCATGGAGCTGTCTTAGGTGAGCACTTGGAGAAATCTCTGGGTGGGTGTGCGAATGAGAGATTCACATATGCCAGAAGGAAACTTAGAATAAAGATGGGTGGAGAAACACTCTCTGATTCCACTCTCTGAGCCCTAATAAGTTTTCACATTTGTAAAATGGGGTTAAGAATATTTGAAATTCCTTTCCTCAAGAGATTATGATGAGGAAAGTATTTTGGAATCCATGAAAACATTGTTTATAAAATGTAACATTCTCCCTTTTGCCTTCCTCTGAGAGTTATATAGCAAGAGAGGGAGCTAACCAATGGGAGGCTTATGTACTCACTAACTTCCACAGAAGGCCACAAGTTCTGGAATAAAGATTCTTTACCTTTTTTCTTTCATTGACCCTTTCGGTAGCCTGTTGAAGTCCAAGAACCTTTTATTTAAAATAATATTTTAAATAATTGAAGGAAATGCTAAGTTATATTTAGAATCTAGTGAAAATGAAGAAGTTATTTTTTCCATTTTCAAGGATACAGATTCTCCCTTTACCAAAAATCTAAATATAGATCTCCTGATGCTCCCAGGCTACTCTAATTTAGAATAAGCCTTCCCAAAGGTTGGGTGGATCAACTGCAACATATTTAACAGGAGGATATGGACAAGGGTAGCACAAGATAGTCAGATATGGATTGACTTGAGGTTTCTATCTTTGGAGGAAAAATCTTAGTGGCTAAAATGGTAGCATTATATAGTGGGAAAAGCCCTAGATTTGGAAGCAGATGAGAGCAGGGAATTATGTCATCTCAATCTCATTACCTGTGTATCCCTGGTTGGGGCACTCTAGGCCTCAGTTCTTCACCTAGATATGGTAAGGAGGCTAAAGCAAATGATTCTTACTTGCCTTTCTGAGATGTAGTGTGCAGAGATTTTAATAAACTGAGAAAGGAACCATATAAATGGGAACTACTATAATGTCAGGGTCTTGATGGTCTAGCTGGGGAAACTGCAGAATATGGATAATTAGAAGTTTAGGCTCCTTTTCTATTATATCCCTTTGACAGAAAGAAATTTATCTGAAGGCAGAAAGACTATAAAGCCTTAAGAAAGACCACTTGAAGCTCTGTATCCTAGATGATAAGCCATCACCTGCTTGAGGTACAAAGTATTTTTTTAACTGCCCAATTTACACAAACTGAGCCTTCATTTTGGGTGACCTCGAAGTGGTAACGCATGCCCCTGTGACCATGTGACTCAATGATTGCCCTCCCCTTTATACAGGACTCTCAGCTCCTGGTTATCCATCATTCACAGAGGGCTGAATGCAGCCATACAATTGCTCCCTTGTTTGAGCACCTGTGATCCCATTACACCCACCCTGTGTTCTCTAGATTGCCTGTCTACAAAGTGCCCAATTCACTTCAGGCTGGTTGGCTCCCCCCTCCTCAACCCCTTCTACTTAAAGCTCTGTGGCACAGCCCCTGACAGTATGCAAAGCCTCCTCTTGGAACATGACCCTGGAGCTCACCTCTGACCTCCTGTACCTTATTGGGCTTTACCACAGCACCTCAAGATGCCCAGGCTGTTCTCTATTTACATCCAAATCTGCATTCGATTATTTTTAACCAGTGGCTAGATTTATTTTTATTTAAATCCAAATGTGATTTTAATAGTCAAACCAGATTGGAAAAAGAACTGGATTAGAAGCAGAAGATCTATGTTTAAAGCCCAACCCCAACTTTGCTTTTTTCTGCATGAGTGATCTTGGATAAATGCTTTAAAGTTGGTTGTTATTGGTGTGTGCTTTCAGTAATGTTGAACCCCATTTAAGTTTTGGGATTTGGAGGATTTTGGAGAAATATTAGAGTGGCTTGCATTTCCTTTTCCAGCTCATTTTACAGATATGGAAACTGAGGCAGTATTATGTGCCTTGCTCAAGAGTTAAGCATCTAAGGCCATATGTGATCGTTTAAGTCTTCCTGATTCCAGGACCTGTCCTTTATCTGATGTTCTACCTTGCTACCTACCTTTGGGCAAGGCTCAGTATTCTTGTTTGAAAAATTAAAAGGTTGGCCCTAAATGATAACTAAGATTTTTTTCCACTTTTTAAATCTAAGATCCCATTCACTGCCATCTTTTTTTTAAGTTACAAATCTGTCTTCCTTCCTTTCTTCCTCCCCCTTTTCCTACCTTGTGGCTTACCTTTCTCCTCCCTGCCTTTCATCACTTCAATATAGTTTCAGCAACCATTGCCACTCGTCCTTCCCAGTGGTGATGTGATTTGAGGACCACCCAGCAGGGTCCCCTTCCTCAACAATCTCTCTTATCAGCCTGTCACTCAGTGACTGACACTCTGTCATTAGTGATTTTTTTTCCTTTCAAATTCATTCCATAGCTTTTTGTCTTCAAGAGTCTCTGATTGAAAATGTGAATGCCCTTGGGTTGGGACTTACCTTAAATCTATTATCAGGTATACTTTAATGGAAGATTAGCTGACAACCAACTGAGAGCAAAGTCTGACATAAGTGGGACATAGAATTGGTCCCCAGTATGATTAGTAAAGGTTCCAGGACAGAAGACTAGGTGCAGTTTTTACCAACTACTCCATTTTGCTGAAGGTCATCTCTAAATGTAATCTTGAGAACAGGTGTGAAAAGTCTGGAAGTCTGATTTAGTCCCAATAGCATAGACATTGGATATTTGATTTTTAAAGTTTTGAAAGCAGAAAAAGACACATCCTAGAAAAAATTTTTTTCTTTCTTTATCTCTTTATATCTTCCACACCTAATATAGTTTAGATACTTAAATGCTTATTGAAGTCGACCCTTCCTTTTTACACATATTTCTACATAAAAAACAATTGGCTAGCATCTTTATTGATATGTTGTATTCTTTGTTCTCATATCCCTTTCATTTCCAAATATATTCTTTCTCCTATACTTTTCAGAGAGTTGTCTCTTGTAATGAAAAATTGAAAGAGAGAGAGAGAGAGAGAGAGAGAGAGAGAGAGAGAGAGAGAGATGGCAATTCAGCAAAACTGACGTATTAGCTAAGCCAAACTATTATACAATGTTTATAGCCATAATTTACCACCTTTGTTTAAAAAAAAAGGAAAGGAGAATCACTTTTTCCTCTTTGGGGTCAAATTGGAACATTATAAACATCAAGATAGGAAATTTTAAAAGATTCAAATCATTCAGAATGTGGCAGAGTTTTCAGGAAGAAATCTATTGACACTTGCTCCCTGGCATACAGAAATTTGTAAATCTGAAAGTATTCCAATGTCAATTATGTTCTTGTTCAGGTTCATATCTTCTATGTAGTGTGCAAGTCTAGTAAGGAACAATCTGGCAATGTCATTTGAACCTAAGATATTTTATAGTCTGTATTAATGATATAAGGATATCAGAGATTAGATAGAAAACTCAATTTTTAGATGAACAATATGAGTCCCATAGAAAGGGAAATTATTTTTTCTAAGGTCATATAGCCAGTCCATAGCATAACTAGGACTTAAAAACCCAATGCTTCTGATGTTATGTCCAAAATTCTTGCTATGGCATTATGCATTCTCCTTTATCAATTAAATCCCACTCTTTATGTTTATTCCAAGATATGATTTTCTTTTATCTACCTTGTAGTTCATCTTGACTTGCTGTTGTAAAATATTTCTCACAATTTTTCCTGTCTTGACTCACACTTCCCTCCAAATGGAATACTTATTTATTCTTGCCAATTCTGCCTCTCCAGTTCCTACCTATTATTCAAAGCCTCATTCAAATGTAATTCCTGCCATGAAATTTTCCCTATTTCCCCCAGCTCAAAGTTGCTTTGCTTCCATATGAACTAATAAAATACTTGTGTGCTTCTCATTCAGCTCTCATACAATATATGATAACTTTTGCTACACATATGCACCTATCTTATAGATTTACTGAGAGGGTCTAAGAAAAAAAATATATATAAAATGATTTTTAAAAACCCGAACCACTCTACAAAAGTTATTGTCATTATCAGTGCTATTATCATCATCATATCTCCCCTTCTGGAATATAAGTTCCATTAGGGTAGGGGCTATGTTTCACTTTTTATATTCCTCAAATCTCCCTGCACAGCAGCAATACTCTATAAAGACTGATGAATGAATGACTAAGTAAGCATGTGCTTTGTTTAGTGTCTATAGCATTATTCTGATTGACTAGGATGACTATGATTGTGACTTTGGTCATGAAAAACATAAGTTTTAACTCTTACCCAAAGAGCAAATGAGATAAGAACCCATTAATAATTCCTTAGATAGTAATGACAAATGGTGAGGTGTGTGTCTACAGTTGGATGAGCGTCCAGACTGGAAAATAAGTATTCTTCATTGCTGAAGGGTGTGCCAGTCAGTAAGTAGTAGTAGAGCAAAGTGGAAATGGTACAGTACCAGGAAGGTCAACATTTGCATCTCTGAATCTCCACTAATTTATTTCTATGCCACCGGTCTCATACTGAAATCAGGTGCATTCTCACCACAGCAGCAGGTCAGCCACGCAGTCCTTGTAAGCTGCAGCTGGAAACAAACATAGGACAAATTTTCATTGGGAAAGGACGGTTTTTAGTTTGAGATTTTTAATAGCAGTCATATTTCTTCCTAATGCTTGTCTGACATTCTACAGTTTACAAAGCGCTTTCATAGACACTATCTCATTAAATAACCTATCACCCAGAGGGTGGTCAAGATCTGGGATAGGCTCTCAAAATAGATATAGTAAAGCCTTCTTTGATAAGGAGAGGGATGGATTTCTTTTTTGATTCTCATCTCAGTTTTTGCAAAGCTAGCTCAGAATAAGGGCTGTCAGTATGAGGAATGTTTTATCTTAACCTTTACATGTAATCCTGAAAGCCTACCTAATCAATTGAAGATCATAAAATATTAGACTTAATACTGCAAAGTGCTGCTTTTTAATTCACATAACAAGCTCCTAAATAATTCAAATAGCAAACATATCCTGCTACTCAATGATGGGAGGTTGTTTAGATCAGCAGGAGTGTGTCAACACATGCCACATTTCATGGATCTACTGCATTTCAAGAACCTTATTAAGTTAATTGCTGGTTTCTGACAGCAGAGAGCATGCTGGGAGCACAGCAAGCTTTATTAGCCTTTCGGGCATTTGAAGACATCAGCCATTTTGCCCTTACTTGCATGTACCAGGAACAGCATGGAAAAAGTAAATCAAATTATGAGACAATGAACGCTTTTGGCAACACCTAAGCTTTGGATTCATTTGTGAATCTGAAAGGGTTCTAATGTCAATTGTTCGCCTGTTAAATTTTTACAACAATCCTATCAATCCGATGCAAAAGTCTAAGGAAAAAGCTATCCAGCAATTACATCATTTTGCACTGCATATATAAGGCACATAAACATGTAATCCAAGAGAGGTGGCTTGCTTCGCCTAATGAAACAACTTTGTTGTTGAAGTCTATAAATAGCTAAAGAGTTGTGGCATAAATTAGAAACAACCGCTATTTTCCCAAATAACCTACTTTTCAACATTAATGCACATTAGCGAGTCTTTGCATGTTTAGAAAGCCAAGTGTAGACACCACAGGCATACCTAAAGCATTTCATGCTCTATGTGTGCCTACGGTAGACACCACACTACAGCAAGTTGGAACTAGAAGAGACTTTAGAGATCAGATAACAGCTTGTGGGTCCCTCTTTCCTTCCCTTCCCATGCTCCCTGTCACTTTCTGCTCTTTCCCGATCTCTCAGAACCCTTCCCGACTAGGTGCTGAGCTTTTTTCTTATTTCTTAAACTCTCTAGGGAGACAAGAAAGCAAGAAACCTGAGAGTATTAGCATTTTAAAAGAGGATTACAAGAACAATGGCATTGAATCTTCTTTCAAAATAACTAAAAATAGCCTATATATATATATATATATGTATATATATATATACATATATATATATACGTATACTTATGTATACACACAGAGACATATGTGTGTGTTGCTTTATGTTTTACAAAACTTATATTGTGCTATCAATACATTATTTCATTTGATGACCCTTAGGATGAATCATGAGGAATATAGCTCAAATGTTAATACCATTTTAAGGATGAAGTGATTGAGATTTAGCAATAAGTGACTTGCTAGACTAAGCGATAAAACTAGACTGTAGAAAAGCTAATAACCATAAATAAAACCTATTAGATTATAAGTTCTTTGAGAGCAGAGACTGTCTTTTTTTTCATTAAAGCTTTTTATTTTTCAAAACATATGCATAGATAATTTTTCAACATTAATCCTTGCAAAATCTTGTGTTCCAATTTTCCCCCCTTTTCCCCACTCCCTGCCTTAGATTGAAAGTAATCCAATATATGTTAAATATGGTAGAAGTATATGTTAACTCCAATATATGCATATATATTTTACAATTTCCTTGCTGCACAAGAAAAATCAAATCAAACAGGGAAAAAATGAGAAAGAAAATAAAACGCAAGCCAACAACAATAAAAAGCAGAGACTATCTTTTGTCTCCATTTGTCTCCCTAGAGCTTAGTACAGTGCTTTGCTAAGTAGGCACTTAATAATCAACATTAATTAATTAATTAATAATCAAGCAATTGATTGATTGAAGCAGATTTTCTGATTCCAAGCTCCCTGCTTTTATGAGTAGCCATTACTACCTGTTGATATTGAGAATATGCCTTTGGAATTGACTTGTCCCCAGACACTGACAGGTGTCCACATAAATGTACACAGGTGCTACATACATGTGAACTTTTTAAAAATTTTGACTTTTAATTTTGTTCATGAAGGCAGTGCCCAGAAAAAACTCTTCATCATTCAGACTTTGTTATTGTTATTGTTTAGTTATTTTTGTCATGTCTGACTTCCCCAACACCATTTAGAGTTTTCTTGGCAACAATATGGGACAGCTTGCCATTTCCTTTTCTAGTTCACTTTATAGATGAGGAAACAGAGACAAAAGAGTTAAATGGCTTGTCCAGGGTCACGCAGCTAATAAGTGGCTGAGGCCAGATTTGAACTCATGAAGATGAGTCTTCCTGATTCTAAGCCTGTGCTCTTTCCACCATGCCATCTAGTTGTCCAAATCAGACTAGCAATTCTTCTGTCCAGTCATAGAGAACTATCTGGAGCATGCAGAGATTAAGGGAACTGCTCAGAGACCTTAGGACAGGATATCAGAGGCATGTCTTGACTTCAAGTCTTTCTGATCACAAAGTCTGATGCACTTAGAGAATATATAGGTTCCACTTGAGAGCTCCATACAATGGGACAACATTCATCCACATCCAAACTGGATTACAATGAAATATTTAACAAAATAAATTAAAACATAGTTAAACATAGATAGCGTTACATTTTAAAACTGTCAGTAGTCAGCCTGCAAGAATCTTTACATATGGATCATTGGCTCTAATTTCTGTTTGAGTTGGACACCAATGGACTGAGTCAGGCTTCTTTTCTGAGCTAGTTTTCCTTCCAGATCAGACCTTTGATTTCCTTGGTATAAGTTGAAATCTGCCAATGAGAAAAGTTCCTTTATTACTGAAGATTGGTATTAGTGACTCTGGAATTTAGAGATATAGGGACATATAGAGTGCCTGGTCCCTGAGAACTGTGTATCTAAAGTCATAATACAATCAGTATGGGTCATAGTCAAATTTTGAACTCATCTTCCTGATTGTAAAGGCTACTCTCTAACTACTACATCTCTCAGCTATTATTTTTCATTTTTATCAAGACCCATAAAATAACTAAACAAAGCTATCTCACCAACTTGCTGAAGTATAGCCAATTCATAGGCAATACCTACAAACTTTCACTGAATAAACATTGATAAAACTCTGGTCTTTGACTTCAGCCATACATGTAAAGATAGATGAGGAGCTGATGACAAAATCCTGTGACTTGAAGGGCATACCAAGTTCAGTAGTTATCATTCCTTTATCATATCATGCCTTTGCTAAGCAATTGTCCTGACATAGGAGAGATCACTAGTTTCTGTTGCAGAGGAAGGAAGCCAGGTTCATAAGTGGAAACTCAGGAGAGATTCCCTCTGGGCAGGAAGGACCCATAGTCCCTGGTGCTGCGGGTGGTGTTTTTGGAATGATCCCAACCATTATACCAGTGATTATCAACCTTTTGGAAGTAGTTCAGCATATCCTGATGCTTATTATTTGTTTCTGAGATGTCTTTTCCACCCCTAAAAGAGGTACATAGTTTAGAGTTGATTCTGGAATTAAAGGGACTTCAAATTACTTCTCTTCCTAGAGCTCTGAAACAGAGTTAATTGGAAACACCCTGGGATGCCCTAGAATTATGGCTACTCTATACAAATCAACCCTTTTTCTTGCTTATTCCAAGGATGGAAAGGATGATGAAATCAGTTGCAATTTCTGTTTTCAGTATCTTGCATCCTTTCCTTCCCCTTTTCCATTTTCTTTCTTTCTTTGGTATATGTTTTCTCTTGATCATATTGAACTGGACTAGGAGTCAAGAAGAATGAGGTATGGGTCCTAACCAGATATATAATCTTGGACACTTCACTGAACCTCAATTTCCTCATTATAAGATGACACAGGTGGTTGCAAGGACTCTTTAAGAGAAGGTGTGGAAAACCCTTTTTTCTCCAACAAATATTAACTGCCCATTCCTTGCTATTATTTTGATAATCTGGGCAAGACCTGAAAATAGGTTTCATTTTGTTTTTTATATCAGTACTCTCACTAACAATTCTGCCATTCACTCCCTCAATCTAAGTGTTGTACTTTGTCTTCATTCTACCTTCCATCTGTTTGGATGAATGAAATGTTAAAAAAAATCTCAAATTTCTATAGCAATAGAAAGGTTATTGAGAGCTGTGTTTGCTACAGTCCTAAGAAGCTAGATTTCTCAATCACCATTTTAAAGATTGTTGTTCTTCCTTTATTCTCAAAGAGGAACAGTTTTAGAGATGAGAAAACAGATTCAAGATGGCCATGACTTGTCTACATAGAGTCACAAGGCTACCTTCCCATTCCATATTCTTTCCAATATAGCACACTCTCCCTGACTGCAAGGTTAAACAATGTACACACCTAATGACCTGGAACCCCTCAATAAACATTGACAAACTATTTTTGGCAAAGTTTTCTGTCCTCTTCACATTTCCAGGTGAGCTTTCTTCCTAAAGACATCATTTTTTTCTAGAAAGTATTTGATCAGAAGCATCTGTAAGGTCACTGAGACAACAATAAATTTGCCATGATTCTTTTCCTCTCAGTCCATCTGACTGACACCATAAAAACCTCAAAGCTAAGATGCAGGGACTGTGCTACATGGAAAGTACTGAAGATCTGGGTTCTAACCCTACTCTTGCTATTTTTTAGCCATGTAATCTTGGGTCAGTAGTTTCTCATTTGTAAAAAGAAAGGATTGGAATAGATAGCATTCAAGGTCCTTCCTAGTTAAAGATCTACCATCCTATGAGCTCCCTCTGATCTACCCAGGCAAGAAAAGCTTGCCTGATGCTGGGTAGCAATCGTTGCGATTGTTACCGATAATCTAAATATATGCTTTGAAAATTGAAAAGGGCTCACATATAGAATGGGGCTGCAGAACAGGCAAGCTTTATTTGGAAATGTCTCTTTAAAGACAAAATTTGCCAAGTGTTTCTGTGCCCTTGAGTGGGCACTTGAACATAGCAGCAGATGTAAAATTTAAATTGAAGTGGCTCTCCCATGCCACCATACGTGTATAAAACAGGCGCAAGCTATTCTAAGCACTCATTAATAGCTACTCTCTGTGGGATCCAGCAGCAGTTAGAGGATTTTACTCATTAAAAAGGTGGCAAGGTAGAATTTGGTTCTGCCACCTCCTCCTTCTCCTCCTCCTGCTCCTGCTCCTCCTCCTCCTGTAGCTTCCCTTTTGCAGACTAGACAATATAAACGAGTATCTATCGGGTTCTGGTTTTGAAGATATTCTAATGTTTTGGAGAAGGGTTCTGAAGTATTTGACACAGCACATCATTTGCAAGAAGGGAAGCACTTGCTGCTTATCAAGAGTGTTTGTCTCTTTTTTCAAGACAGCCAGGAATAGCATCATATACTGTGAAGTGAGGAAAGAGGAAAGCTCTTTGGTTACTTATCCAGCTAAGAAAAGATCATCAACAATTTAGAAAACAGTGTCCAAAACACCCTGGCAGCTATAAAGACACATTGATGGGGCATCTTTGAGCCTCTTGAACAGATTGCTAAAGAGACTCAAGTCTTCCAATTTGGAATGGAAGAAGCCAAGGACTTCAGAGTTTGAACTATTAGAAACCTTTAGGGTTTGACAGAGGAAATTTCAACTGAACCTCTAATGTAGTAAGTGTAAAGTTCTGATTTTAGAGTAGATAGTCTAGGTAATTGCTTGTCAACCCTGGGGAAAGATTTGATAGTTTATATAATTTCATTTCAGAAGATCACTACAAGCTCAGAGTTGGAAGATGCCTCTGAGGGGAATACCTGAGTAAGAATCCTCTTTATACTATTCCTGATAAATGGTATTTAACTTCCACATGAAAATTTCCAGTGATGGGGCCTCATATATAATAGAATGAATGTTGGGCATGAAGACAAGAGAAATTTGGGTTCACATCTCACCTTTCACTCTGTGTGACCCTGGGCAAGTTATTTAGCTTCTTTGAGTTTTTATTTCTCTATCATAAAATAGATATATCTTACTTGGTTATTATAAAGTTTGAATAAGAATTAACTGTATATAAAGTGATTTGCCACCTTGAAAGTCCTACTTAAAGGAAGAAGAGGAGGAGGAGGAGGAATAGGCATCCCTTCCACTTTTGTTGAATTCTTAGATTTTTCTTTATATTGAGCAAAAAACAAACACAAAATTATACCTACTCTTTTATAGTGGCTAATTATAACTCACCGTTCTTCCCCCTGCAACCACCTGAATCAAGTCTAATCCATCTTCCATATACTTGAATGACCATTCAAAAAATTTTAGCAAGATAATTGGGGTTAAGTGACTTGTGCAGGTCCATTAGTGGACTAGAGCTGAGCTCACTTGCTTCTTAATTTAGGGTTCTTTTCATGGCAGTTCATTACCTCTAAGCCTTTCAGATTTTTAGACCATGGATAGGGATCTCTGAATATCTTCTCCAGTATTCCCCAATACCTAGAGCAGATGTGCTAACAAATTACCTGGTCCCAAAGGAAGAGGAATAAAGGGCATAATTTTTTCTAAATACATTACACCCTTAATTTGCAGAGTTACATCACACATTCATGCACAGGCTATCTTGCCTAGGAAAGTCTTCTAAAATATAGACAAATCAATAGAGCATTCTTTAAAGAAGTATCAGTGTTCCTGTTTTGAAGGCATTGTTTTGGGGGCCATAGAATAAGATGCCTGGTTAAAAATGGATCAAGTACTAATTAGAAAACCAGAGCCTGAGAGGGTAACTTCTGCTTTCATCAATGTAAAGATAGGCCCCCTGATAAACCCAACTTGGAATCAGATTTCAGTTATAATCCTGAACTTGACACTTAGTATCTCTGACTCTAAGAGTGCTAGAAGGGTGGTTAGAGTCAATTTATTCCAATTCATTGATTTTATAGATGAGTAAATTACGACTCATCCATTTGAATAGACTTGCCCATTATGACACAGAAAGGCAAAATGTGACAACCTTAAAGTGCTATATGAATGTCTATATAATGATGGTGATGATGATGATGATGATGAGATACCCTTTTCCACTTTTGATCAGCTTCAATTCTTAGATTTTTATTTATATTGAGCAAAAAATTAATCTGCCTTTCAATAGTATCTATACAACAAAGCAGATATTTACAGTGTTACCTATTTAGCTTTGATAACATTAAATCACTTTTCTGAAACTCAGTTTTCTTAGCTGAAAAATGGGAGTAATATTTTCTGCCTACCTAGTTGTAAATTTCAAATGAAATCATGCATGTTAAATACTAATGCTAAATTGTCATATACTTATTATTCAAATGAGAAACTAAGGCAAACAGGTTCACACAGAAAGATGAGTCTTCCTGATTACAAGCCTAGCGTTCACCACTTAGTTATCTTAATCAACAAATTTCTCACCTATAAAATGATAAGGTTGGACCAGATGACCTTTGAAACACTTTTTAGACCTAAATTTGTCTCTGTGATCATCATTATTATATTACTATTATTAACCAATGAAACTACAACATAAAGTCCCCAAGGAATTCGTATATCACAAAAAATGTATTTCCTGTAGACTCATACAAGAATCTGTTGATTTCTTTGTCTTCTGCATTTATAGTAGGGGAAGAAAAGGAGAATTCCAGAATGTCAGAGTTGGAAGAAACCATAGAGCTGTCTAATCAATTGATCAATCAACAAGCATTTTATGAAGAAGTTTTTGTGAAGAAGTTACTATGTTCTGGGTCTTGAAAATATAAATACAATGAATGAAACAATTAATTTTCAAAGGAAGCTTACATTCTAGTTCAACTGGAACCAATCACAAATTGTTTTGGTAGTATACCCAATACCCTACAAAGAATCATGCAGTTTTTGTGTAAAGACATCCATTGAAGGAGAACCTACCAACTCTTAAAACAGCTCAATCCATTTTGTCATTTAAAAATAGCTCTCATCTTGGGGTAGGAAGTTTTTCCTTACATGAAGCTTAGATTTTGTCATTATAGTTTTTATTTTTCCCCCTTAGGTTCACCTTTGGAGCCAAAGAGAGAGCATCTAATTCTTTCATAGGCAGCAGCCCCCAACATGCAAACACCCCTCTACATAAACTTTTCCATGCCTTTCCCCCAATTTGCTCATTTGTAAAATAGAGATAGTAATGATGGCACTCCCTACAGTACAGATGAGAAAAGTTCTTTGTAAAGTATAAAATATTCAATAACTAATTGTTTCTTGTGAGGTCTGGAAAACAAATGAAATAAAAGTGGTACTCTCTTCATCTACTTTTTCAAAGGAATAGTTCCTAAACCAGCTAACATCTTCAGAAACCATTCTGATAATCACAAACCCCAGAAACTTCCACTCCTCTGAGGTCTAATTAGGTGCAACTGTCTTTATAGTCCTCCCATGAAGAGAGCTCTAAATTTCGCAGAGAAAGGGAAGTTTCATGTTGGATGGGTGATAGCAAGTAGAACCTGTGAACAATTTCTTTCCCACTGTAACTAAATGAGAGCCATATTTTAGGTCATTTGACATTATAATTTGAATATTCCCTTTATCTTTACCATCTTGGAGAACATGGATGATACATAAGCAGTATAACACATTAGCAACAGATAATAGCATCTAAATAAACAGAATCAGCTTTCCTATATGTTTCTAGACCAAAAGCTTATCTATAAATACTCTAATGAACCTGAACCACCAATTACTTATTCTTGGGAGAGCCCCTTATTAATGGCATTGCAGTGAGGGGAAAAAACATTAATTATTGGACACAGTGGGATCTTTTACATTCTGTCTAGTCTGGACAGCACCAATTAATGCAACAATTATTATCAACTACCATGGCAGGCTCCTGAGTGGGGCCTCTCTGCTCTGATTGTATTGTGGAAGGGGAAGAGCTTTCACTGGGGGAGGATGACATACGCTGTCTTGTACACTGTCAAAAGGGGCAACAATGACACTAGTAACAATAGCTTACACACATAAAATGCTTTGTAAATGCTTTTCTTACAATGGCTCTGTGAAGTAGAAAATACAAATGCTGTTCCTATTTAACTGGTGGGAAAAAGGGATCAGAGAGGTTA
Source organism: Sminthopsis crassicaudata (assembly GCF_048593235.1). Taxonomy (NCBI): domain Eukaryota; kingdom Metazoa; phylum Chordata; class Mammalia; order Dasyuromorphia; family Dasyuridae; genus Sminthopsis; species Sminthopsis crassicaudata. Next base: position 594,963,643 of record NC_133618.1, read on the forward strand.
AATAATTTTCCTTCAAAGTTGTCAAGCTGGAACTGGACCCCAAATTTTCTGCCTCTAAGTCCCAGGCTCTTTCTACTTCAAGTCCTGCCTTTGGACAGTCAGTGACTCTTAAGTATGTTAGTTTACTTTTGAGTCTTTTTCTTAACCTGTAAAATGGAGGAAATAATATTGATAATATTTACCTCATAGAGTTATCCTCAGGCTAAATTGAGAGAATAGATGTATGAACTTTAAAACACTATATGTATCAGTCTGCCTCCTAATCCTCCTGTTCCTCCTTCTCCTCTTCCTCTTCCTTCTTTTTCCTCCTCCTTTTTTTTGTTCCTTCTGCTTGTTCTTTTCCTCTTCCTCTTTATTTCTTCTTCTTCTTCCTCTTCCTCCTCTCCTTCCTCCTCCTTTCTTCTTCTTCTTTTCTTACTTCCTTCTTTCCTTCCTTCAACTCCTCTTCCTCTTCGTTCTTTTCCTTTCCCAAACTATCACCTTGAGAGGAAAGATAATCTTTTATTTCTTCTCATTTTAACCTAAGCCTAATCGTGTGGTTCTAGAAATTTGCCTTTGGTAATAATGCTAATTTGCTCATGGTTCTTGAAGTAAATTATTTCTCTTGGAAATTCTTACCTGAAAAACCTCAGAGATCAGAGTATGCTATCTCAAAATACTCTCTGCTGTGTACACTTACAAAACCTTGATAATCTACTATTTTTACAACTGGAATACTTTGCATAAATTGCACATAAAATATACAGTATTCTTAATGACAACAGGTAATCACCTCCCCTCACACTCTTTGCTGATTCTTTCTCTGCATACTTTATGTAATAAATTTGAATTTATGACTGAAGAGCCCTAGGCAGTTAGCCCTGACAAATCTCATCTTCCTGGGTCATTACTTGGCAACACTGAATTTTACAGAACTGGTAGAACTATATCTGATGCTGCAGGCAAAATGGTATAAACAGTTGCAGGAATACTTTTCTTCATGTTCTTTTTTTCTTGGTGGCACAGATAATATTTCTTTGGGGATATACTAATTGCACAGCACTTTGGAAAATTGGTTCAATGGATGTTGATAGAATTCTCTGGGGCCAGGACTAAGGCCCTGGGAAGTGGGTGTGATGAAGACAACTATTCTTTAGGAAAAAAGTCCAATCTATGTCTCTACTAGAAATTATCCATTCAAGGGAAAATTAGAATTTAAATGTACTCTTCAAAACCAGGGCAGATTTTGCAAAACTGATGTTGAAAAATTCCCTCTGCAGCAAGCATGAGTTATTTATTAGTGACCAACTTTGTTTGTAGTCGACAGCAGGATAAACTCTCCCTAGGTTTTCTCACGTAAATGGAGCCTCTGAAGCTTTGAAAGTGGCCATGGGGAATCCATCAGTTCACGTATGAAATACAAATATGGCCATAGCAAGTCTTATCATCTTAATTCTCCTAAAAACTGTCTTAGGGGAATATACTAACTATAAAATACTGAGAGATGACTTCTGAGACACTTTGGAGAAGGGTGGGCATCTGCAGTGAATTGTTTTTTGCTTTATCCATTACATTTCACCCTCCGCTGAATTCATTGGACAGCCACACTTGTCCTGAGACATCTCCTGCAGGAGGGTAATGAATATCAACTCTCAGAAGGCAGTTAAAGTCTTGACCCACAGAGCTTCACAGAGGAACCCTGCATTTTGAGGAGGCTTTTCATTCTTTAACATGTGAATCACAATGATCAAGAATATCCATGAGGGCAAAAAAATTATCATCTTTTACTGGCCTGATGGAGTAAGACAATATGTATAAAGTAGGATGAATACCTAACTGGGAGTCAAGAGGCTTGGATTTTAATTTAACTTTCTACTTACTTCGCTTAACTACAAATTAGCTCTATAACTTTTAGCAAGTCAAACTTCTTTTATTCATAGCTTTTACCTTTACAGTGAAGGGGTTAAATTACATGATTTCTTAAATCATCCTTCCAACTCTATGATTCATCATTATTGCAAGGTTTTTTGAAATTTTTTTACTGATGCCCTCTTTTTAAACATATTACTTTCACTTTCCAATAATTTCTAGCCACCAAATAACCTCTGTCTTTTAACATAGGCACACAATTGGGCAAAACAAATCAATACATTGGCCATTTATAAAATCACTATTTTTTCTACTTATAATCCACCACCTCTCTGCCAAGAAACTAAAGTTATTCTTCACTGTCAGCTTTCTGAAGCCACAATTGGTCACTGTACTGCAATAACATCATTTTATTCATACTTCCATATGATTACCCAAGATAACCTTCATTTCCAAAATGTTCCCCTTGGGATCAAAAGGATATTTTGGTAATATTTAAATAAAAATAAAATTCCTTTGTGACATAGCCAAAGACCTTTTTCTTATTTTCTCAAATTGCTCATTGGAGGGAAAAAATGAATTTTCTTTAAGTTGAAACAAAACTACAGTTCAATTCCAGGCCACAAGGCTTAATGATCCCAAAGAAAGTCAACTCTCTATCATGCAGTTGACAATTTTACTTGCATACCATGGTTTTATTAGTCAAAATGGATATGAAGTGACATATCCTTTGAGAGAACTGTGAGACTTGTGAGAACATGTAGCCTGAGATTGTGGTGGGGGTTGGGAGTAAGACACCCTTTACTTTGTCACATTTTTAAGATTCAAATAATTCTACTTTCTATTTTAACCTACTTTCACCATGTTATCCTGTGAGATGGCAAACACCTAGGAGAAAACAGAATCTCCAAAGTGATTATGTTGATGGGTGAAACTTATGTCATCAGTACCTCTTATATAATTGATGCCTCTTACATAGTTTCCTGACTCCTATCATGTATATATTTGGGACTTTCAATCTAAACAATGATACTATATTACTTTTATTAATTTCTATATAAAAATCAAATTGCCAGTTTCTAGATTCCAATAATCGGTTATTAGTAGATTATTACTAAACAGGTTGCCATGGAAGCTTATCAAAAACAAGCCTTAACTGTTCTAGACCCCTTCTTCCAAATAGTTTTCATATTCAAACCTGAAGCCAAAAAAGTTTATTATGCTTTTTAGCATATTGTTGGTGCCATGCTAAGAAAAAGAAAGACAATTATGCTCTCAAAGTGCTCATGTTCTGATTGAGGAAGACAAAATAAAATTGAAAAGGCCAAGGGTGGGGTGGAGAATATTTACAGAATTTGTTGATATTTTCCTGATCCCTGATGAATGCTTTGGATAAATGATAACAAACTAAAGATATAACTAAAGGATAACAGACTAAAAGTCTGACAAGAAGGAGAGACAGAGGTCAGAGCTGACTGGCTTTCTTCTTTTATAAGTTCCCATTCTGTTTGCCTATGTGACTGTATTTTTGTATGTATACATCTGTCTGTCTCTCTCTTCTTGTGCTTCCTCAGAACTAACAGGTGACAAAATGCTGTGTCCACTACAGGGATAATCAATTTTCACCCAGAAAATGTGATTTCTTGAAGCTCCCTCTCTGGAAGGAGGCAAACATGGCCCACAAACCAGGTCGCAGCATCAAGGGAATTGGAATTTACAGTTCTGAGAAACCACCTCCAGGAGAGAAAAATGACTACTTCAGAGGAGGCCTTTCCCCGGGGAGTTACAGTCCTTTAGGGAAACAGGCAATGAAATCTAGAGCCAAATGCACACAATGAGGTTCAGTGTCTTTGAAGACTAAATGGTGGCTTGATTCAGAATGGACCAATATTGACTCCAGCAGAGACTGCATTAGCAACCAAGAAGAGAAAGCAATGTTACATTCCTGTGGTAAGACTCAGTCCATACAGGCAAAAAAAAGATGAGAATTAGAGCAATTATCTAGTAAACATGAACACTAAATCAAAGAATTTCAGGTAGGAAGAAGCCTTATCAAATACCTAGTACAATCCCTTTTATCATATTAAATGAAAAAAGTAGGATTAAGAGAGGGGATTCAGAGGGGACTAGATTACACAACTGGATAGTAATAAAGCTGTGACTAATAATTCTTTTATATTTACATTGTACTTAACAGTTTATAAATCATTTAATGCCCCAGGAAGTTTATTATGGGAAAAACCTCATCAACTTGCAAGATTCCATCATCCTGGGTATTGACCTCATCACTACCTTCTTTTCCTCTGACTCCAAAGCATCCAAAGTAACTTGGCTCAGAATATCACCTCATTTCTCATCTATCTGTATGACTTGGAAGCATCTCTAATTTCTCCATCTTTCCCCACTTCCACCTTTCCAGTTTCCTTTTGTGTTTTGTCTTTCCCTATTAGGTAGTAATTCTTTGAGGGAATGGCATTGTCTTTCATTTTCTTAGAACAGTGTCTGATACATAATGGGTGCTTAATAATTATCCAATTTAATTGAATCCTCATAAAAATCCTGTGAATTAGGAAGTTAATTATTTTCATTTGGCAAATGAGGAAACTAAGATAAAGCATTGAGGTGGCATAGTAGACCAGGAGTAAGGAAAACCTGAGTTGAAATCTGACGTCATACACTTGTAGCTTTGTGCCTCTTGGCAAATCCTTTCATTTCCTTCTACCTTGGTTTTCTCATCTGGAAAATGGGGATAATAACACCCCAGAGTTATTGTGAGGATCAGGTGAGATGACATACATAAAACACTTTGCAAACCATATAGTACTATATTAATACTTCTATTTGATATTTTTCAGTTATGTCCAATTCTTCATGATCCCATTTAGGATTTTCTTAGCAAAGATACTGGAGTGGTTTGCCATTTTCTTTTCCAGCTCATTTGAGAGGTGATGAAACTGAGGCAAACAGGGGTAAGTGACTTTACTGGGGTAACATAGCAAGTTAAGCATTTGAGGCTAGATTTGAATTCATGAAGATGAGTCTTCCTGATTCCAAGTCCTGGATTTTCTCTATTGTGCTAACTAGGTGCCCTATATTAATGCCAGATCTTATAATAAAGATGATGTTAGGAGATTATTCAGTCACATACTAAGTTTCAAAGACAATGCTACAATATGTCTTTGTTCTAAGCCTCATACTTAGTCCATGATCCCATACTTCCAGGCAATATAGCAATAGATAATTCAACCCTAATGTCTTTTTTTTCCCACACAGATTCAACTTTAGAGTATAATAGAAATACTGTATATACAATTGTCTATGTGTATTTTAACATTACAGGGACTGGAGTGGTATTTTCATTGGTATAAGGCATTCTCAAGTAAGTAAACTCTTTGGCCAATGCAGATTGGCACCTTTCCCGTACCTTAGAGCCTGAAATAGTTGGCTAGTACAGTTAAGAAGTGAAGTAGCTTGCCTATGTATAAGTCAGGGATAGTACCTGAACCCAGCTCTTTCTGGCTACAATGCCAACATGGAATCTGCCATAGCATATTGAGGCAGCATGGAGAAATTGGAACATAGTGAGGAAAAGCATACTTTTATTATCCTGATAATACAAACTATTTTTCTTCTTTCTCTCTGATCATGGATTGTCATGAGGGTCTCATTTTGAGATTAATTATAAGGTAATGAATGACCTTGATGTTCCACATGTCAAAGCCAAATCGCTGTGTAAGATATAAATATTCCTCCCTTCCTTGTGTTCTTGATTGGCTGTTGTAAATTACTAATAAAAACTTGAAGTCACACACCCGGATGAGTAAGACTTGAGTTTAACATGATGATGATGTAATGGATTTATTTTGGTAAACTTGGCAACCCAAAGACTGAACAGTTTTCATGTGCTTCCTTGAAGTCCTTGCAACATGTTTCATCAACCCACAGGCTTAAAACAATACATCTTATTAGAAAGTCCTTGCTTTTTCATTCCCATTGACAGTAATTTCATCATTGTACAATTTGCAACATATATAAGTTGAATACAGTCTGTTAGCATTTTTACTGCAAACTTTAAATCATCAATAACAGTAGAATCACTAAAGTTGGACTTTTAACATCTTAATTTTTGATCTGCTATGTGAGGAAGTAGAAATAACATTGAAAAAGAAAAAAGACAGGAAAACAGCTTTGATCCTGGAGGTGAGAGGAAGGGAACAGGTATATATTAAGTGCCTACTATTTGCTGGGCACTGTGCTAAATGCTTTTATAAATATTAACTCATTTGATCTTTGCAACAGATTTGTGAGGTAGGTGCTGTTATTATCATCCATGTTTTCCAGAGAAACAAATAGAGGTAAACAAAGGTTAAATGACTTGCCCATAATCATAACTAGTAAGAAACTGATGCTGAATTTGAATTCAAGTCTTCCTAACTCCAGGCCTAGCACTTCATCCACTTCTACCACCCACCTGCCTTTGCAACATAATCTCTAGGATACACGGAATCAAATCTCAACATATCTCTAAAAGGAGAAAGTGCCATTTGGAAGAAACCATGGATGCTGAAAAATTTTTAAAGGGCAATTGAAAGGACATTAGTAATTACTAACTCATATCTCTACTTTTACAATTTTATAAAACCATTATTAGAATGATCTGCAATGCATTTCAGGCACCATTGATAGAATTTAAGATGCAGTGGAAAAGATTATTTCCAATGTTAGGCATCTTCATAATAACTCACTTGATAAAAAGTTGAAAAGAATATAAGATTTAACTGTGCTTATTATTTTTGATGAAGAGGAAAAAGTTTTGCTTTGCTAAAATAAAATGTATCCTTAAAAAGCTATCTTCCAACAAAGTATTTTCCACACATAGATCAAAAACATACCAGATTCCTAGTTAGATAGAACAGCAGAGATAGCTTTGTTTAGTGATTGCAGATTACCACCATTAAAGTGGCATAAAATGGGGAGATATTTGTTCACTAAAATTATGTCATTCTCATGAAGGATTGTGAGTTTACAAATCCAAATGGAAAAGAGATTACCCCCAAGAGCCAGGGATCTCAAAGTGAGGACACAGATCCTCCATGAGTCTCAATGGATAGATTTCAAATGGGTTGTAGAGAAAATTATATTTTTAGTACAATTTGTTTTCTTTGGAATCATATGCATTTTATTTTAGGCAATAAAATGCTATTCTTAGAAGAGATCCATAGGCTTCATCACACTGAACTATGATTCACTGATGTTTTATGTTATATTGGAATGGAATCTCTTTGAAGATGTCATTCTTTCTGTTTATATTTGTATTTCTAGCAAAGTGGCATATAATAAATTTTTGTTGCTGTCACCTGTCCTGACACAGAATTCAAAGGAATACTGGGTCCTCCCATATATCATAAAGCCAAATTCTTCTCCCATCTCCAAATAGAATACAAGCTCTTTGAGATCAAGAAGTTACCATATTTTTTCTTATTTATATTGTTATGACTTGACACATAGTAAATGTTCATTAAATGCTTTTCTATAATATTCTCTTCTGTGCTTCATTTTCGATATGAGGATAGATTTAGGTATTTTAGATATGGGGAAAGTGAGTTCCAAGGAAATTAAATGACTCACCCAAGGTGATATAGATTATGTGTTGGAGTTGGAATTTGAACTTAGGTCTCTTTGCCCCATAAGACAAATAAGAAAAAAAAAAACAAAGCATTTTAATTTTTTTTTACTTTAGTATTAGAATACTGTCACTGAAGAATAAAAATTATAATTTTAAATGGTTTAAAACATCAAAGGAGAGATATATGGTACGTATAAATGTCCTGCAACATATTGACAATGATAAACTGAGCATAGGGAATGATGTCAAAGAGCTTCTCCAGTAAACATATAATCTGAAATGCTGGTGAGCCTAGCACATAGCATGAGTAAAGGGAAGCAGACAAACAGAAGATGTCTGGGATGGATCCTTTATGAAGAAAGTATGGAAGGACACAGGTAAGAGTTGTCCAGGTTGAGATGTATATCTTTATTATGGTAGAAAGTAGTCACATTAATAATATTGTTCCATAAAAAATGATCAGCAGGATGACTTTAGAAAGGCCTGGAGAGATTTACATGAACTGATGCTAAGTTAAGTGAGTAAAACCAAAAAGTTTTTGTCCAAAATAACAAGATTGTGTGATGATCAACTGGGATGGACTTGGCTCTTTTCAACAATGAGGTGATTCAGACCAATAGACTGATGATGGACAGAGCCATCTACATCTAGAGAGAGGACTATGGGGGCTGAATGTGGATTACGACATAGTATTTTCACCTTTTGTTGTGTTTTTTTTTCTTATTAATTTATTTTCTCCTAATTGATCTGATTTTTCTTGTGCAGCATGACAAATGTGGAAATACGTTGAGAAGAATTGCATATATTTAACCTACAGCAGATTACTTAATATCTAGGGAAGGGAAAGAAAGGCAGGAAGAAAGAAAAATTTGGAACACAAGGTTTTGTAAGAATGAATGCTGAAAACTATCTTTGCATATGTTTTGGGGAAAAAAAAAGCTATTATAAAAAATAGCCAGATTGAGGAGATCTTGGATCTGATGTACAAGACCATATCTCAGGCTCCGATATGCCCCAGATAAATATTATGAATTTTTATTTATTCTAAACTTAAATACAAAATGAAAAAATGTCCATGCACATAACAGAATATGAGAAGATTCAACATAAAATAACAGATAATAATATTTAATAATATAAAATAACAAATTTCTATTTCAAGGTACAATTAAACATGGAGATGTATATGTATGTATACATATGCATAGATATCTATAAAATACACATATTACAGATATATATCATTTACATAGATATGTAAGACCATACTATGCTTATTTCCACTTGTCATCTGTTTCTCTGAAGATGAATAGCATTTTCCTGAATAAGTTCAAGTCTTTTCATATTTTTCTAAATCAACCAGCTCATTTACTGCACCACATCAATATTCTAACCCAATCATGCCCTGAGAAGTGTCTTTAAATGTTTTCTTTTACCAAATTTTCTGTATTTCCTCTGTTCTTGTGCGCATTGGTTTTATTCGTACAAAGAAAATGGTTATTTAAAGTAATCTAAATTAATTTTACATTTCAACAATGTTCTCACCTTATAGTAGTAGTAGTAGATAGTAGTCTGATGCTATGGAATCTTCTTTGTTTACATTTTTTTTCTCCTGGTTTCTTTGAAAGTCCTGATCTATTTTTTTTCCAAATGAACTTTGTTAATATTTTTCTAACTTAATAAGATAATTTTTAAATAATGTAATTGATATGGGGTTAATTTTGTTTGAATGAATTTAAATGAAACTAAATTTATTTACTTAAAAAATTAGTTAGGTAAAAATTGCCATCTTTTATTATATTGGTTTTACCTAGCCATGAACAATAAATATTGCTTCAATTATTTAGATTTGACTTTATTTCCATAAAAAGTGTTTTATGTCTTATGTTCATATAGTTCCTGGGTCTGTTTTGGCAAGTATACTCTCAGGTATTTCATATTGTCTAGTTGTTTTACATGGCCTAAAACAATATTGAATAATATTGCTGACACATGATGTAGTTTTCCTTATTTTTCCTTTTGATTAAAATCTATTTTAGCTTTCATTTTGTCTGAGAACATGATTCCTACTTCTGCTTTTTTAACATAATAAATTCTACTCATCTTTATTTTTTCTTTGTGTGCATATCCCATTTTTGTGTTTCCTGATAACTACATATTGTTGAATTCAAATTTTTAATCTGTTATCCATTTCTTTTATATGGGTAAAATCATCCCATTTACATTTGAGGTTATGACTACTTGCTGTGTATTTTCCTCCTTCCTATTTTTCTCACCTGGTACTTTGTCTTCCTATTTCTTAACTAACCCAACCCTCTAAGCAGCCCTCCTGTACTATCTTTTTTCTGTACCAATTTTTTTCCTTTTATGATCTATTTGTAGGAGATAATTATTCCTTTTTATCTTTCCCTATTGTAGAGGGCTAAAACTCTGAAAATGTGTACTTGAATCCAAGACAGCAGAATACTTAAGGCTAAGTACCTACTCAATGTGATATAATGGTTCTATAAACATATAGTTATTTGATATGGTGATGTGATGGCTCTCCTCACTATTGGCACCTGCTGAATATGGTGTGGTGAAGTAATCTTAGGGAAGGATTGGAGGGCTGAGGAAGGGAGACAGAGTCTCTCTGCTGCAGTGTGCTCAGCAGGGAAGACTTCAGGCTCTGGACTCCAGAGTTCAGGATCCATCATGGCAGCTTGCCTACTTCCTTTCTTTCTCCTTCTAAAGACCAAGGTTCTGACTGATCCTGACTCTGACTGATCCTGAGGCCCTCCAGAGAATTAACCCAGACATTACACCCTATAAAGTTTAATTTTTTTTTAAATCACCCTATCATACTCAGTCCAAGCCTCTCTTTCAACTTTCCTAAATAATGATGACAATCATAAAAGTACTGATTATATTTTCACATATAAGAAGTAAACCATTTAACCTTATTGAGTTCCTTATAAGTAGTTTTTAATGTTTGCCTTATATTTCTCTTGATGTTATGTGTCAAATTTTCCCCTAAATTTTGTTATTTTTGTGACAAATACCTGAAAATCTTTCAGTTCATTAAATGTTTGTTTTTTTAAATTCAAGATTATACTTAACTTTACTGGGTAAGTTACTCTTGGTCATAAACCCAGCTGTTTTTGTTCTATGAAATATAGTATTCCAAGATCTATGATTCTTCAATATAGTAGTTTCTAGGTTTTGAATAATCCTTTCTATAGCAACATAATATTTAAATATTTCCTTTTCTTGTTGCTTCCAAATATTTTTTCTTTAACTTTGGAGCTTTGAACTTGGATATGATATTTCTGTAATCTCCTGAAATCTCTTTCAGGTGGTGATCAGTGGATAATTTTTTTCTATTTCTGTTTTGCCTTCTTGTTCTAGAACTCAGGGCATATTTTTTGATAATTTCTTGTAATATTATAACAAGATTCTTTATCATGATTTTTAGGTAATTCAACTATTCTTATATCATTTCTCAGTCTGTTCTCCAGACTGAGTTTTTTTTTCCTGATGAGATGTTTCACATCTCTTATATTTTTTCATTCTTTTGATTTTGTTTTGTTATATCTTTGTGTCTTGTAATATAATGTTTCCCTTTGCCCAATTTTAGTTTTCAAGGAAATATTTTCTTCCTTAATATGAACGCAGATCTTTTTTGTCCCCATACTAGCTATCTATGGTTGGATTCTTTCTCCTGGATTGCTTACTCATTTTTATTTATTTACTCATTCATTCATTCATTTTGTTTCATTTTATTTTTAGTATCTGTTAGTATAAAGAAGTTCTAGTTCTGAGGTATGGGGGATGATAATCAAAGCTTCAGGTCCTTCTTCCTGCTACTTTCCAACATCTAGACCCTGGCATAATCTTGGGCTCTTTTCTCTACTTTTAATCCATGGCTTTGACTTCCAACCACAATGTCCTGCAAAAGATCTTGCTCCCTGTCATCTCTCAGGTGACTGCTAATTACAACTATCCTCTCTGCTCCCCAAAGTAAAACCAAGGACTCTGTTTCCCTGCAATTGCCTACAATCAAGAGGATCCCTGTCCCTTGCTACTGCACTCAACCAGGTAAGTGCTAACTCTTTCTCCCCAAAGCCACAGCCTGGGACACTTAGCAGTGGAAAGTCCTTTAACATTCTCCTACTCAGCAGTCAGACCCTGACAGTGTTGGTGAGATAAAAGTCATAAGGCTAATTATCCAATCACAGCTTCCACCAATGATTGTCTTTTTTTTTTTTTTTTTTTTGGATCCTCCAGAGTCAACCTGGAGGTGTTTACACTTCCGTGAGGCCAAATCTTTATCCCTGGAGGTTTGGTCTTCCCTGAGGGTCTTCTCAAGTTGTCTTAGGAGAACAACTACTTTAACTTTTGTTTATTTCCATTGCTCTACTTTACCTTTGAGGAGATGTTCCACATTTTTTTGTGGAGAAAATTTGGAAAGTCAAACGTTTTCCAACCTACTCTGCTATGTTCCCAATACTTTCTCTCATCCCATATACATAAAACACTATCCCTTCTCTCTCAAGATGCTTACACTGTAGGCAGTAGCATAAATACCTTTAATACAAAACAGAACATGCTAGGTGTGTAAGGGAGGTGTAAAAATACTGTATGAGAAAATAGAGGTGGAAGAGATGAGGGAACAGAGAAGGCTTCATGGAAAAGATAATATCTGATCTGGGTCTTAAAAGATGGGTAGGATTTCCTCAATATGAGGTATCAAGAGGGAGCATGCCAAATATAGTAAAAGAGATAAGCAAAGGTGTGAAGTCATTAAAAAGTTGGATAACAACAGTAGCACCAACAGAAATAGTAGTAATAATATTTAATATATATAGTGTTTAAAGAATTGCAAACTGCTCAGCATCTGTTATCTCATTTGATCCTTACAACTCTATTATTATCCTCATTTTCCAAACGAGAAAACTGTAACTGAGAGAGATTGGGTCTTACCAGAATCATACATCTGGGAAGTGTTCCAAGCAAGATTAAAACTCAACTTGGGGAACTATAAGTGATTCATCTTGGCTGCAGTAGAATACAAGAAAGGATAAGTTTTGGACCAGGTTGGATAGGTAGTTTAATGCCAGACATGAAGAGTCTTGAAAGCTAGTGTGTGATCACACTGCAAAAAGTATTTACTATTGTATTCTGCATCATCTATTAGGGAATTCCATACACAGAGTGCAAGCTTTGGGAAGTCTTCCCCTATCTAGTTGAGAAACTTCATGTTTGAGTCCAAGACTGATAGATTTTAATTGTCTAAGGATTAATCTGAGTACAAAAATATTTGTAATAGCTCTCCTCTCAGAGCAAACAAATTGGAAAGTGAGGGGATGGTCATCAATTGGGGAATGACTGAATAAATTGTGGTATGTGATTATGATGGAATATTATTGTTTTATGGGAAATGATGAGCAGGATGTCACAGAAAAACCTGGCAAGTCCTCCATGAACTCAAGCAAAGTAAAATGTACTGTGTTCAAAGTAATAACAAGGTTTTAGGATGATCAGCTGTGAATGACTTTGCTACTGAATGTCTCAGCAGTACAGTGATTCATGCCTACTCTAGAAGGCATGAAAAATCCCATCCATACCCAAAGAAGGAACTGATTGTGTCTGAATACAAATTGAAGTGTATTTTCTCCCTTTCCTCTCCTTCTCTTTCTCCTTCTTCCTCTCCCTCCCATCCTCTGTGTGTCTTTCTGTCTCTGTTTCTGTCTCTGTATCTCTCTCCCCCTTCCTTTAACTTTGTTTTTCTTGAGGATTTTGGGGGGATTTGCATTTTCTGTCATAATATGACTTTTATAGAAATGTTTTGCATAACTTCACACATGCTTTTTTAATGGGAGATTGGGGCTGGGTATAAGGGAGAGGATATGGAAATCAAAAGTTTTAAAATTTAAAAAAAATTTAAATAAAACTGGGGGGATTAAATAAATAAATAGATGAAAGACCACTTATGAAGGCATGGTGTGTGTGTGTGTGTGTGTGTGTGTGTGTGTGTGTGTGTGTGTGATTTGTCACTAAAGGAATTATCTTTCTCCTATTTTTATCTCATAAATTACTAGAAATTTCTAATGATGTTGTTCCTACATAATAAACATTCTCTTTGATGCCAATCTTTTTATATGTCATAGAATCATAGAATTTCAAAGTTGGATGCCCCTCAATGGCCTATTTTCCCTCTTTCAAATGTATCTTATAAGTAGTCATTTTATCTATTCTTGAAGAGCTCCAGTGAGAATGAAGATATCACCTCCTGCTGTAATCCTACTTTTTAACAATCTCTCTGGATTAAATCTTGAAATATTGAAATATGGGAAATTCAGGGCAGTTGGAGGAATAACATTGGACCAGAAAAAAGAAGATTTGGATTCTAATCCTAGTTCTGCATCTTCATATTTGGGTGATCATTGACATGGCATCTGCTGCCTCTCATCTTCACTTTTGTCCACTGATTTTGAATAGAGGCTTTTTTTCCAACCTCAGGAAGAACTACTGGTGGAAAGATATTATAATATGGATGCTACAAAACCAACAACTCAAATATGACATACATTTATATAGCACATTACAGTTTAGAACAGAAAATAGTTATATACTTCTTCTCCCTTCCCCATTCACATTCTTTTCTGTACTTTGGGGAATGGCTAAACAAATTGTGATGTATTCTAATGTGCTCTAAGAAACGATGAGCAGATTCATTTTAGAAAAACATTGAAAGACTGGTATGAAATAGTGAAGAGTGAAATAAGTAGATCTAAAAGAGTATTGTATACAGTAATAGCAAAATTGTTTAAAAATACCATTGTTTAAAAAAATAATCATTGTTTTAAAAATAAGCATTTTTTTTGCTATTTTGAGCATAATAAATATTCAAATCACATATAAAGAATCTTCTCTAATGCAAGGTGGGGAAGGTGGGGGAAAGAGAGTTTAGAACTTAAACTGTAATCAAAAAAACTTAAATCCAAAAAATAAAATGGTTAGATACTATATTTGTAGAATGATAGACTTACCAAACTATAGTGGAACTTGGAGATGACTGAATCCAATTCCTTCATTTTACAGATAAGAAAACTGAGGTCTAAAAGAAGAAAGTGATTTGCACTGAATCAAGTAGAATAAATATTTGAAGAATGGGAGGAGTGGAATTGTCCTATGATGTACAGCTAATGAATGCCTGTGCTAGATTTCAGGTAGGAACTTGAATCAAGATCTGTTGACACCTAGTAATAAATTTTCATTGAATGAATGGGTGAATTGGATGGTAGTGATCATTAGAAGGACTGCAATGTGCTTTTTTAAAACTTTAAACTTAAGAACCCATTACATCCTTGATGTGGCCTCTCCCTCTTCCAATGCAGATTGTCACCCTTCCGTGCCTTTTCATTTTATGGGATCCTTGACAGTGCCTTGCCACATATACTAACATCTGTCTAACATGCTGGGAGCTTTCTGCAGGCTCTTTTAATTTTTAACTTTATGAAAATCATAAAATTTTTTTTGCAACTTTGCAATCATTACCAGGAAACTCCACAATTACCATTAATGAGGGAAACTCATTGACAACAGAATAACCAACCAGGCTAAAAATATTACAAAGGTCAAAAAAAACCAAAACCTGTTGGCTCCACAATGTAGAAAATACCTTAGTACAATTTGAGTAAGGAGATTAACCTCTCAGTTATCTTGGGAGAACATTTATTTAGGAGGAATGGAAATGGTGTCATCCAAGAAATGTAAAACTGGGGGGAAAGATGAGCCAGCCACATAACAAGAATGAGGACTAAGCAGTGAAAAAATGTGGCACTCCATTTGATATAATCCCTGGAAATTTTAAGGAAGATTCCTAACATATTGGCTGAACCCCCGTTCCAAATTTGTCTGTACACAAGCACAAGCATTTTATAGTATGGGCAGGCATGGAAAGAAAAAGATAAGCATCAATTAGAGGGGATAATTACATTGGTGTAATTCATTGGAGTATTGGAGTCCTTTAAGAAGAATACAAATGGGAATAGTCCTTCAGGAATAGCTTAAGTGTTACTCTTTGCTATGTATATTTCTATTTCACAGCTCAAGCCCCCTCCTCAAGTTAAAATGATTGTTAAAAGAATCACATACAGCTTATTCCTATTCTTGATGGATAACCAAAGCATCTAGGGAAAAAAAGGGACCAAAAATACACCTCCTATCAAGATAATGATTTCAATTTTTTTAAGTTTTCTTCTTCAGGGGAAATCATATATTCTGAAAATACCCAGCTTTCTTTCATTCTTCAGTTGTGTTCAAAGATATTTGATTTGATGAAGGGGAAAGAATGCTAAGATTTGGAATCAGAAGATCTGGGATTAAACTTTAGCTCTGCCATTTATTAGCTATGTGATATTAGGCAAGTTACATAT
The DNA here is from genome assembly GCF_048593235.1 of Sminthopsis crassicaudata. Lineage (NCBI taxonomy): Eukaryota > Metazoa > Chordata > Mammalia > Dasyuromorphia > Dasyuridae > Sminthopsis > Sminthopsis crassicaudata. The sequence goes on from NC_133618.1 coordinate 594,979,537, forward strand.
CCTCTACAAACCTCAGTTTCCTTATCTATAAAAGAATAGGGATAGAACCCACGATTTCATTAATATAGGGAACTCCAGGTGAGGAAACTCCATCTACCAATACTGGTTGGCACTTCCCCTTTGATTTATATTATAGAGCATTGCCTAGAATACTGAAAGATTAAATGACTTGCCCAATGTCACAAGCCAGTATGTTTTAGAGGCAGGAATTGAACCTAGGTCTTGTTGGCTTTGAAGCCATCTTTCAAATCACTTTATATGTAGAGTTAGAGTATGGGTGTGTATATATAAGGAGGGGGAAATAGGTATTTTAACTGTGATTTCACTGATATAGGGAACATCTAGATGAAGGAATTCTCTGCCTAAGAAGGCTTCAAGAATTGCCTAGAAGACTGAAAAGTTAGATGACATACTAGAGTAAGAACTTGAACTCTGAAGATAGCTCTCTATCCACTATCCACTAGCTCACTATCCACTGTCCAGTAAACTGACTTCCTAAAAATGAGTTCAATAATATTCACATTACCTGTTTATCAAATTAGAGTGAGAAATGTATAGCATACTTGATAATTATTCCCATTAGTTTAACTAATATTTATTGATCAACTGAGTTTTTGTCATTAGTTCACAGCTCAATTCTGCTTACTCCTTCTGTGACTTTGGGTAAATCTCTCTGGTTCCCAATTTCCTCATCTTCAAAATGAAGAAGCTGAATTCAGACAACGCTAAATTCATGATCAAAAAGTTATTATTATTATTATTATTATTATTACTTTTCAGAGAAAGGAACCTCAGTATTTCTCTCTCTCTCTCTCAAATGAACTGAGATGCTACCTTTTGCTGATCATAGGAAATCTTGCACTGGAAAATGAACCTAGCTTCCAGGCAGCTGTCTGCCATTTTCTCAGTTGTGGTTAACTTCTAACACATTGTCCATTCATATGTCAATCACACAAAGAGCAAGGACCAGGATTGTAAGTAGGAATTTTTGAGCCTGGGGCAAGGAGAATAGAAAATAAGGGGGATGGGTGGGAAATCTCACCTGAAGTGCGGTTGTCAGAAGGAAGAAGCATACCTTGGGAGACTGTGAATTTTTGATACTGTTAAAGAATTCACAGCTATTTAGAGAAGAGAGAGGGAAAGAGCCAGAGGCCGGGGGAAGGATCAGATGGCTATCTGGGGGAGGAGGACAAATGCTTGGGAACATCACTGATAACGCTTTTTTTTATTTTATTACCCAGTTACTCTATCCCCCTTGTGGCTTTGGTGAAAACCAGTTGAGGTACAGAATATTCAATACCAGTTTTACAATCCCAAACTCTCCCATTTAGTCTGGGAAGATCATTGGAATAATTTAAGCAATTGAAATGGTTTCAGAAAGCTTCTGTTGGATCTTGTTTTCTTTCATCTACAAGGAACCAACTACACTCCAGAATGAGAAACTGAAAATGGTTGATGGAGTACAAACTGAAATTATTTGGGATACACTCAGAGACTCAGGGATTCCTATGATTACAAGAATGATGCAAACAAGAGTTAGGCACTTGGGTAATGAATACCTCTTGGCCCCATAGACGTTTTTCCCCCCATCTCCCATTACAAGCAAATATTATTTCCCCTGAATAAAGAAGCAACATTTTAGAGAAATAAGAAGGTTTTGTAGATTTAGAAATATAAGAGACTTTAGAAGCCACCAAGTCCAGTTTTCTCATTTTTACAGGTGAAGAAACTGAGGGAAAAGAAGTTAAATGACTTGCCTGGGATAACAAAATTAGTTTTCCTAAATCCAAATTCAACGCCCTATCTACCAGTCCTCCATGTTGTCTCTCAAGAGAATGATGACACTGATTATGTACTGTGCTCCTTTAGTTTTGATTCAGCTGCAGAATTGTTTGCAAATATACATTGAGCTCATCCTTTCTCTAGAAGTGGATGGAATGTCCCACTAGTTGTCTGTTAAGGGAGTCTCAGGATACTGGCATTCTAAGGCACTTTTCTGCAATATTATCCTTCTTAATTAGTTTTACCCAGAATCAGAAAAGAAATCAAAAACAAAAACAAAAAAACAAAAAAACCAGAGTGATAACATAATATAGTCCTGTGGGAGTTGGCTTTGGAATCAGGAAGACCAGGATTCAAATTCTGCAACATTTACTAGCTATGGGATAAAGTACAAGTCACTTAACTTTTCTGAATCTCAGTTTCCTCATTCACAAAATGAAGATAATACCACCCATGATGCCTATTTCACAGGGTTTTTGCAAGGCTCAAATGAAGTTTGTGTAAAATACTTTGGAAATCTTAAAAGTTCCATCTAAATGACAACTCACTATTTGAAATAAACAATTATTTATGTGTTTATTTTTAAACAATCCCCCTAGTGCTACAAACACTCTGGCTTGTTGGCAAAATAAATGGATAACTTTCTTTCTTGCTTTTTAATCAATTTGTTTTGATAACAAGGCACAACATAAACAACCATGCTGATTAACTCCGCTTCATTTAGAAAGTCTCATTGGATACCTAAAAGCCCGTTGTTCCATCTAGTTAAATGCTCACACATTAACATGCCAATAATTAAACTGTTACGATTGACTAATGAACTCTGCCAACTATAAATGATGGTCTTGTTAGATTCTCCGAGCTGCGAGGCTTCCTTTGTACTGACAAAGTTAAAGGTTAAAGCGCTCTTGAAAACAGTGGGCCGCATCTAGAAGCAATTACAATTTTCCCTTGAAACGAAGAGTTGCTGCAATAATGTTTCAATTCTAACTCAGCAAGAATAAAAAAAGGGGGGAGAGTATGAGCTCTATTCATGGGAAAAGATGTCTGGCTTTCTTTACGCACTGAGGCAGCTGGCAGGGTTGGCTTCTACTTTGTGGCTATTCAGACTGAAATCTACTTAGCCACAAGACCCTGCTCAAAGCCTTGTGAAGAGCTTGGCTACAGAGGGTCCAGATGGAGGCGGGTGAGTGGACAAGTCTCAGGATGTTCTGGTGGGTGAGCCAGCCTGCCTTTATGTGGCTATGGAAGCGGTTTGGGAAACATAAAAAAGATACATATGTGTATATGTATTTGCATGTAATAGATACAAAATAGATATGTATAAAATGGTCTACATATACACATCTGCATTACATATATATATATGCACATTTCACATATAAATATATATATGCACAGACACACATACAAGCAACATGTAATTATATAACGCATGCATTTATGCATATATATGTATATATAATATGCATACTACCATAGTATATCTATACACATATAAGTATATGTATCATATACATTCCATATATGTATTGTTTGTGCATATATACAAATATATGTGCATGTATAGGCAATTATGTATTGCAGATATGTGTTTATATAGATTATTTTATGCATGTATATTTTGTATGAGTGTATAGAAACCCACACATATGTACACATTTTCCACAACTAAAGATTTTTCCTTCAAGCTTGATACAAAGATTAGGCTAAATTTAAAATCCAGTTCAAGGGCTGCCTTCCACATAAAGCTCATCTATTTTTGATCATCTCTACCTTCTCAATAATTCAACACTAATACTAATACTATATTAATAATATAATTAGAAATGTGAACACATAATATAACACTAACACATGATTAACTTATTTCTTCCTTCACTCATAGGATTTGGAGTTAGAAGAAACCTCCGATGCCATGTAGTTCAACACCTTCATTTCTTCCCCCCTGCCCTTACTCCTGCCATTTCCAGATGAGAAAACTGGCTTAAGAGAGGGAATGATTTAATTAATGCCAGACAGTAAGTATTAGTGATGGGAATCCAATATAGGTTCTTTGAGTTCAAATCCAAAGTTTTTTACTCTTTCCACTATAGCAAGGATTTCAGGGGACAACAACCACAAGACCTATGGGTCACATGAGGCCTACAACACTATTGAGTGTGGTCTGAACCAGATTAAAGTTCAATTAGGAAATATTTAATAAATAAAAATATAATAGAACATAGAAATATTACATTTTAAAAGCAAGTCAATAAGAGGCCTGGTGGGAACTTTATATACAAGTTAGTAGTCCCATTTCTATTTGAAAGTTTTACAAGTATGATGGACTATTTGAGATTTTAAAAAATGTTTACTATGTCCAATCCCCTGTGCTAGGGGATGCAAACTAAACAAGGATAAATAATGCAATCCTCTTTCCCCTCAATCCCCAAGGAGTAGTTTAGTATAATGATATTCTGGCTTATTCAATTATATTTGGGGGAAGGTTAAGTCTCTCAATCTTGCCCAAGCTAGAAACTTCAGCAGCCACTTACTGGCCATATCCCATTGCTGATTGGCATGGATCTGGGCTGATTCTACCTTTATTAGGTGTTTTAGTGGTCCCATCCTTCCAACAACTGGGTTTGGAGTCAAGAAGACTCATCTCCCTGAATTAAAATCTGACCATACATACTTAATAGCTGTGTGAGCCTGGGCAAGTCACTTAACCCTGTTTGCCTCTAAAGAAAATAGTAATATCCCAAAGGTGAAAGGGGTATGTTATAGCTCTCCTCCTTTTATAATTGTTAGAAATACTCATCACAATGTTTACCATGAAGAGACAGGTACTTAATAAGTGAATGAGTGCTAGCTGTCCCCTCCTGTTGCATTTATCCTCCCCCCCCCCCATAGAAAGCATACATTCCTAGAGAAGGAACAAATTGAGAAGTACACTGCCTTTTGTATATGATGACCATCATGTTGGTAGGACATAGAAAAGAAGATCCTGAAAAAGTGAGACATGGAAGAAACACATTATGATATATGTTTATATAAGCATATGTATATAATATAAAATGTAATTTATAATATATGCATTGTATACATAAATATATTTATATATGTAATATATAAAACACATTTTATTGTTCTTTCTTGTCAACTCTTTATGACTCCTATTTGAGTTTTTTTGGCAAAGATACTGGAATGGTTTGCCATTTCCTTCAACTCATTTTACAGATAAGGAACCTGAGGCAAACAGTTAAGTGACAGAGTCATGCAGCTAGTAAGCATCTAAGCTACACTTAATTTCAGATTGTCTTGATTATAGGCTGGGCACTCTATCCATTGAGCCACCTAGCTGTTCATAAAGGTTTCTCCAAAGTCTAACATTTTTTGAATTCTGAAGGTTCCACATCACAAAAGGGATCCAATAAGACAGGTAGTGGGTAACTATTAGTTAACTAATCATTTACTAAACTATTACTTTATGTCAGTTCTATACTAGGTATTGGAAGGTGATAATGACAAAAGTAAAGTAGCCCATTCTTTCAAGAGTTTATGTTTTAATAGGTGAGGTAATATGCGCATCTATAGATACACACACAACAAGCAGACATTCATATAGGTATAACACTACATTGTGAGAGGAATCACAGGAAATCCTGGATGGGTGTGGTAGTGGGGCAAGCTAACTAAGAAAGGCTTCAAACCTATTAATTCAATTTACACAGCTCTAACACCTGTATCTAATACCTGAAGAGAATCTTTTAAATGGAAATTAACTGAAACTGAAATTTGTTACTACTAGCTCTTCTCTTCTTACCCCCACCCCACATTTGAAGAGATAGAGAAAGAGAGATAAAGAGGCAAAGACAGAAAGAGACAGAGAAAGAGAGACAGAGAGAGACAAAAACAGAGAGAAAGGGAGAAAGAAGGGAGGGGAAAAGAGGAAGGGAGAAGGAAGAGGTAGGGAAGAAGAAGAGGAAGGTAATGATTAAAGAAAAGAGCTATAATGGAACTCATATCATTCAGCTGGAGTTCCTGGAACACAATCACCTACCTAGTTTCTATATCATTATCTATTGTTCCTTCTCTCCCTGGCTAGGGGTGGATAAGTGAGAATGGAGAGAGAAATTTGGATCTGAATTTCCAGAGACCTGATGATAACTCCCTGCTTTGGAAGGTGAAGGATCCCTTGAGATTATTCATCTACAGAGACAAAGAGGAAAGCTCCATGGAGGAAGTATTCTTCCAGATAACTACCCAATTAACCAGAGTGGGAAGGATAGAGAATTCAAGACAAGCTCAGGTCATGGATTCCAAATGTTTCCCTGTGGTTTTAAGTCAATGGATATACATAAGCAATTAAACACAAAAGGAAACTCACTTTCTCACCCTTTCATCAAAACAACACAACAATGAAAAACATCATATGTGACATTTTTTATATATCTTGTGACTTTAGTGATGTCAAGAAGTCTCAATGAGGTGAGTTATCTCTAGCAATGTAGATCAACAATTGATGATCTTAAGGTTGCCTGGGGTAGAAAAGAAATTAAATAATTTCAGGTTCATATAGCCAGTACCTTCAGTTTTGCTATAATGGGATTATAGGCATTCCCAGAAAGCACCCATACTATGAAAAATTGTAAATAAAAGTAAAATACCACAGAATTAATGGGGAAAATAGGGCTAGGGGCACAATACTCCAAAAAAATTTCATAAATAACACTCTTTCTTTAAAAAAGGAATCTAATAAAATTTTTATATATTTGTTGTTCAGTTTTTTCACTCATGTCAAGTCTTTATGACTCCATTTGGGATTTTTTTTGGCAAAGATACTGCAGTGGTTTGCCATTTCAATTTCCAGCTCATTTGCCCAGGGTCACATAGCCAATATCTGAGGCTGGATTTGAAATCATGAAGATGAATCTTCCTGATTCCATGCCACTGTGTCATCTAGCTGTTCCTTTTTTATATGTTAAATAGTTAAGAAATAGATGAATATTGCAATAGTATTGTACACCATTGTTTACAGGAGCAATTTGAATAGGTGATAACTAGGGCTTTGGGGCCATGTGAAAGGTGGTGAATATGGGAGTGGTATAAACCAATCCTTCTCTACTCACAGCTCCTATTGCACCACAAGATATATAATAATATTATTGTCTTCTTGACAAAGACCAGAAACTTGCTTGTGAGAACTGAAAAAATAGCTCATGAGTTTTTGTGAAGTGATGCAAGCTCAACTTTTTAAGTTATATTCAAAATATTTCTTAATGTATCAATAGTGTTGGGAAAAATTCTGTTTTTCATACACCAATTACAGCAGAACAATGTTAAATTAAGGGCAGGATTCTAACCTAAGTTCCTGACAATGGAACCTCTCTGTTTCCTTTTGTAAATTAATATCTGTAAAATTAAGTACGGTTTTTTAAAAATTTTAACTTAAGTGAACTAGTAGGTTGTTCATTATATTTAACTTGAGATTTGTTATTTATAATACTGTCTTCATAAATTTAGTTGTAATCAATTTGAATGTTTTTTTAAATCTTCATTTTTGTTTTTTAAATTAATTTGTTTTTAAATTTAGTAACATTTTGTATACTATGAAATTAGTTTTTATATGTGGATATGTATATTTAAATTAATGGTTCAGGATCAAGCTTTTCTTTGTATTGGGGCAAATCTCATCTGCCAGTTCAAAGGTAGACTAGTTAATTTGCAAATGGCGTACTTTCAACATGTGAACCATATCATAGGTTTCAACAAAGTCTTCTTTGTAACTTGCAGTATTTGTTCAATCAATCTTTCCTTTTCTACCACTCAGAACTTAGAGGTAATTAAACATAGCCACTGATTTTAGCTTACCTTTGAGTATGGTTCAAAGTTGTTGATTGCCAGGATCTATTAGCCAAGACAGGTAGTATTAATATATTTCTTTTTAGTTACAATCTTTTAGAACAATCTCACACAAGAATTATTTTCCTAATTTTTGGCTGAAAAGGGAAAATTTAAAATTAGCAAGGACCTTAGAAGATTTCTCTAGATCATCACTTTTTACAGGTAAGGAAACAGATCTGAGATTTTAAAGGGAAGGCTCCTTATCACATAGTCAAGAATCTCTCCTCTGGCCTTTGACATCTAGTCAAGTATTCTTGACCATATTTATAATATTGAGTTAAAGCTAAGAGCATAGTAAGGAAAGGATGTAAGCCACTTTAGAAGTTATTGTGAGGCTGATAGTGAGTATCTTAAAACACTATATAACCATGAGAAGTTTTTATTTTTGCTGTGAACCCTCAGCTTCTAATGTAGAGGCAGCATAAAGAGATTACAATTTCTAAACCTTTTTTGAGGTTTTTAAACCTGTTCATGTGGTAAACCATAAAAGAAAGGAAGAGTCAATCTGAACTGAATCATTGGTCAATATAGAAGATCAAGAGTTGGAAATGTTAAGAGACCTTTGAATAGCAGACACAGAATCTTAAGTACAATTGATCTACCTGTGAATTCTGAAAACAATCTTAAAATTCTAATACCTCTGAGTAGGAAAGGAACTTAGAAGTTAACTTGTTCAAACCTTACATGAAGCACAAATTTCTTCCTCAATATCCCTAATGGATGCTCTTATACAGAGTCTGATGATTTTTTTCAGTAAGGGAAAAATACAGTGCTTCTAAATGCAAACCATTTTATTTCTGGGCAACTCTGATTACAAAGACAGATTTCCTTTCACTGAGCCAAGATCTTTCTCTTTGTCATATCTGTTGATCTTAGTTTTGTCCAACGGGTCCAGGAAAATACCAATAATTCTACTCCCACAAGATAATCATTCAAACATTTAAAAACAATAAGCATGTTCCTCCCCAAATCTTCTAAATATTCTCCATTTCCCCTCATCTTTCACATATGACATATTTTAGCCCCTTATATGACATAATATCAAGCCTTACAGCATTCTAATCCCATTCTCAGATCTTCTTGCTGACCTAAGACATGTGGGTATTGATACTATGAACCATTTTCTAACTCATACTCCACCCCTTAAGGTTTATGTCTAAAAATGAATTCATAATAAAGTTCTATCTTCTATAAAATAGTGAATGGGATCTTGGCATTCATTATATAGAGCATTCAATAAGATTGCCTTTCAATTAGATTTAGCCTCAGCCACATTTAAAAATAAATATATACATATACATATCTATATACACATACACATACATAATGTATGTATGTCTATATGTGTGTGTGTGTGTGTTTGCCATTCTCTATAATAGAGAGTCAAAAACTGTTGGGGAAAGTTAAGCAAAACTAAAATTCAAAAGAATCTGATATCATATGCAATGTTCTGTACCCGTGGTCTTTCTGGCTCTGAAAAGAATCAGAAGACACTGTTTTCTCATATCTGTTATTTGGGACCAAGCTCAGTCAATTTAATTTCTTAGCCTTCAGTTTCAAGTCTTTTGTTGATGGTTCTTTTCATTTTCATTACATAGTCATTGTATATCTTATTTCACCTCTGCTTACTTCACTCAGTGTCCGTTAATGTAGATTTTTCCATGCTTCTCTGTAGTCATTACAAACATAATTTTTTATCGCACAATAATATTCCATTCCATTCAGGTATCACAAGTTGCTTAGTCATTTCTCAATTAAGGAAATTATTTTATTCACAATTTCTTATTATTAGAAAAAAGTGTTTTAGACAGTTTTTAATGGAGTACTATACTCAGGTTTAGGCACTTCAATTTAAGAAGAACAGAAAGGAATCACAAAGATGAAAGTGTTGGGGAAAATGGGCTTTCATTAAAGGAGGATCAGGGGTAGGAAAATTATTTTCATTTTCATGATTTTAAGTAACATGGTTTTGAAAATAGAAATAACCTTTATCTTAATTTATATATCTTAAAGTCATGGGAACTTAATAATTAATGTCCTTCAATTTTAGGGAGGGTTTTTAATAACTAGGTGACCATTCAACTTATCTCTGTTTCCATTGGGAAATGAAATGGGTTTTCAATGAAGCATGAAAAAAATTGAGGTTAGATTTTTAAAAGAAGACCTGTTTAGCACTAGAATTGAAGAGACAACTACATATTTTGTATAGCATTTAAAGGAGGCAGAAGAATAAAGGAGATGGGCATTCTCACATCATGATTTTATGTTTCTTTTATAACATAATCCCTCTTCCATTTACTCATAGGTATATTTCAAAATGATCTTATAATGTGAAAATTATAAGAATTAATTATAAAATTATGAGAGACATTGTGATATAAAAAATAGAAGACCAGTTGGGTTCAAGAAGACAAGTTTCAAGCCCTATCTTTGACACAAATCAGCTCTATGATACTGAATGATCATTTAATCTCTGTAAGCTATAGACAATTGCTGATTTGTATTAATGAAGATAATTTTCTACATTGATGAAATCAAAGGTCCAGACTACGTAACTACCTTCCAATTCTATTTTTATTGTAGTTGTTCATGAAAATGGGAAGGATGCTAATAATAACAATGTACATCTACATGGACTAATAGTAAGGTTATAAAACACTCTTAGAGTCAGTCTTTCATTTTATACTTGTGAAATTCCTGTGGGACAAATGTAATTATCACCACTTTATGGATGGGGAAATTGAGGTTTAGAAAAGTGGAAATACACATAAAGTCAAGCCAGGACTTGAAGGTAGACATTAGAATTTCAAGAATGACTAACTATCCTCTAAAGCACAGCTTCCTCTTGATAATTAATTGTATTTACCAGTAGAATGCAAGTTCCTAGAAGACAGGGATATTTTTCATTTTGTCACTGTCTGAAGCACATAGCACAGTTATTAGCACTAAAATATTTGTTGAATTGAATTAAATAGCCATGAGGTATGTGGTTATCATTTGGAGGCCCTACTTCTAGATTTTAAAAAATATCTCAATCTTCCCTTTTTTCCTGTTTCTTTATCACTTCAAGTTTTGCATTTAAAGAATCCTAGCTCACAATTTTCTGCTGCACCTATAAGCTTCTCAGAACAGAAATCATAAAGTTTTCCATTACCTGATTTTTCAATTTTGATTGTTTCTCAGAATGCTTTGGGATGAGTTACCAAAAACATTTGGTAGTTTTTAGGAAAATGAGAGGACCCAGAAGAATAGAGTCCTAAGGTGCCACAAAATCTGTCACCTCTAAAACAAAAACCTGCCCAGCCCCAGAACATTCACAACCTCCCCATCCCCTACAGCAGGTGTCCAGATGGTGTGAGAACTGATATTGTACACCGGCACTGTCTAACTTCCAAATTAACTCAACTGTAGTTTCTCTTTCTGGGCTCTGTGTTTGGAATGCATTTCTCACACTGCCACAAACAGGCCCTGGATAAGCTCTGAAATGAAACACCCTGACCTAGCCACCAAGGGCAAGCAGGATCCCTGGATACCCAGGTTCCCAGAGACATTTTTGCCAGTTGCCATATGCTGGCACCAGGTGTAGGAGGGGCACATGGCTCACATTCAGGAGCAAAGGCAGTCTTGGAAACCCTGAGGACTGGTCTGACTCCCAGCATCCCAAACTTTTATTTTTAAGTCCTAAGAATTATCAAAAATGATTTTGACTAAGTTATCAGGCATGACTCACTTTTCAATAATGGCTCATTTCTGTGACTCATTTCATACAAACAAAATATGCCATTTAGCATTTCTTCTAAATCCAATTTGTTTTTTGAGCCTGAATCAATCTATATTACCAAAGTGAAAGTCTGCAACCTTATTAGCCAGAGAGTTTCTCATTATTTGAATTTTCAAAAATAAGAAACTTCTGACTATAACAGTACTCAAGTTGGAAGGAAATAAAGAGAAAGTCACTATGCTTATTAATCTCACACCATTTTTGGCTTTTTTTCTCACTTGTGAATACCTGCAAATGGCTCTTGAATATTCCATGGAGACAGTATGATATAGTGGAAGTGGATTTAGAATCAGAAAGCCTTGGATTGAAATTACAATGTGGCATAGTGATAGAGTACTGGACTTGGAATCAGAAAGATTCATGTTGGAAATCATGTTGGAAACTCATTTCAGACAAATTTTTAGCAGACTGAGCCTGAGTGTTAATTTCTTCATTTATAAAATAGAGATAATAATAGCATCTAAATTACAGAGTAGTTGTGAGACTCAAATGAAATGATGCATATAAAGTGTTTTGAAAATTTTAAAGTTCTATATAAAAGCTAGTTATTCTCTGAGGAATGTCCCTAGGAGAGTCACTTAAACTTTCTAAGGATGTTTCAGAAGATTAAATGTAATAATGTATGTAAAAGTATGCTCTCTAAAGTTTGATGCAAATATCTGAACTTTTAAAAATGTTCCTCCTTGCCTCTCTATATTTTCACCAGCTTCTAAAAGTCCAAAGTGGTGACTAAGTGGAGAATGCAGTTGATGTGGAAAGAAATTCTTCCTATTCTTCAAGTCCTGTCCTGTACATGAGATTGGTATTTTGTAAATGATGTATGCAATGGCATCCTTTATATAAGATAGCTTTGGCAGGACTACCAGGATACTTGCAGATGAGAACTCCCTGGGCCTGAGAATAATAAGGGACATCATTTGAAAAAGGGTTTGTGGGGCAGCTAGGTGGTCCAGTGGATTGATAACCAGCCCTGAAGTCAGGAGGATCTGAGTTCAAATCTGGTTTCAGACACTTAACACTGCCTAGCTTTATGCTTCTGGACAAGTCACTTAACCACAATTACCTCAGCAAAAAAAGAAAAGAAAAGAAAAGAAAAAGAGTTTATCATTTTGAATATTAATACTTCTCTTCCTTAATGGAAATATTACAATAATTGAATGAAGCAGTCATAATCAACTGCAGCATTAACAAGAAAATTAATCCTGACAGATGAAAATTAAAAAACATAAATATTTACAGTTTTATCATTGTTTCAAACATGCTGATCCAATCTCAACCCAACCATTTGGCAACGTCGCTCATTAACCATGTGGCTAGATGGGGATGATCCATGGAGTGAGGAAAGCGGAGGGAAGGAGGCGTGACCATATATTGGTCATGCTTTCATAATAGAAGCTTAGGCCACAATAATCTTAATATGCTGGAACCATATTCCAGCACTTAATTCTATGCACTGGAACACTTGTTTTGACATATGCTGTCACTTTATAACTATCCTTACTATAACATGGGAGAGAGAAATTTGATATAAGGCAAATCTATCTTGGACCCTTTTTGGTGTGAGTTGGGAGTAGGGTTATTTATTTAAATAAATCATAATAATATGGATATCTTACATTTACATAATACTTAAAGATATACAAAGGGCTTTCACATGCATTTTTGCTCTTTATTCTCACAACAAGTTTGTGAAGCAGCTATTACTACTGCAGATATTACTAACTCCATTTTATACCTGAGGAAACTGAGTCTCAGACTTTACATGACTTGTTCGAGATCACACAGCTAGTAAGTATCTGAAGCAGGATCCAAATTGAAGTCTCTTCTGGCTTTAGGTCCAACATTCTTTTCATGGAACCATCTGGCTGCCTCATTTATTTCCAGGGTACATTTTAATACTCTGTCACTTCCACCCAGAGGCAGGATTGCTGCATTTGTAATCCTTATGAAGGATTGGGAAAATTGTTCTCCCTGTTTGAATGAATAAGTGAATGGATGACTAGTAAGTGGTTTTGCTGGTCTTGAACCCAAGTCTTCGGACATTGCTATTCCTATTATTCCATTCTGATCTGTCATAAGATCCTTGTTATGGGATAATTTCATCTAGATTCATTTCTATGGCCTTGAATCTATAGGATTTTCAAGAGAGGGATCCATGTATATTTATGAAATTCCCAGAAAATCCTTTGTAAGTGATACAGATAAGCATAATACATCATGATCTATTTGTTTGTGCTGAGAAAGTTAATTGAAGTAATTACATTGAAGGGATTCTTTGAGAAAACAACAGTTACCTGGGGACTTGTACTCTAACTGGCCTGCTGGGCAGTGGCTGCTGCTGTTGGGTGATTCCGAAATAAGATAATAAAAGTCATATCAACTAGGGTCTAAAGTGGAATAGAAACCTAGTTCAAATGGGGGAAACTTATGGGGGATAGCCAGATTCCAAACACCACAATAGCCTTTCAGAAATGTGCATTAGGAGGCCTTGAGCTCTTTAGGAAGAGGAAAGGTAAGTAATCCTTTGTTACCTGGCCTTCAGGAAGCATTACTCTGATAACAATCGTTGCTGGCTATTCTCTAAGGAAAATACTGAACTATTCTAAGACCCTTTTTTCTCCTCCACTGACTCTTGGAATGCTATGTAATTGCCCTTTACATTATAGAATGGGGGGCATAAAATTTGAGGCCTCATAAACAAGTGCTTGTGAGATTAGTGAGATAAAAGGAAAAGAGCACTTTGAGAGCCTTGATTAGAAATGTGATATAATGAGTATTGCTATTAATGAGCTTAGAGAACTGAGTTCTGCTCTAGGCTCCCCAGATCCTATAGTGTTATACTGTAGTCAAGTCACGCTGTGAGGGTGCCTCCTAATGCCCATTTCACAGATGAGGAAACTCAGGAATCAAGATTTCCAGAGCTTTGTACAAATTTAAACAATCTATGGAAAATCCAGAAGGATTTCAGAGGCCATCTAGTTCAACTTCCCCATTTTATGGGGGAGGAAACTAAGGGTCCAGGAAAAGTGTCTTCCCTGAAGTGACATGACTTGTATGCACAAGAGATGAGATTTGGCCCCAAATTGTGTAACTCTCTAATCCCTATATCACACGGATTGCTTGGTCTCTGTTTGTTTCATCTAGATTCATCATATTTTCTTAAAGAATATATAAATCACCAAATTTTAGAGAAATTAGTCATTTATCTTCATAATCCTCAATCAGATAATAGGTAAAAATTTCCATCTTGCATTAACAATGACCTAAATATTTTAAAATGGAGGAAGCATTGCCCCTCCCTGGTTTTTCTTGCTCTTGTTTTGTTTTGCTTTTTTTGCAGAGGTGGGGGAATATAAGTGTAGAACATGGCATATGATTTTCATGGCACATGCTTTTCATATGTTGATAAATTTTTTGGAGTAACTTTTTTTTTATTCTTTGTGGAAGGAGGAAAGAAGATATATTGGTAAATATAGTAGGCATGCAAACAAAAGACATCAATAAAAGTTACTTTTTAAAAATGATACAGCAAAATACAATGGAGAAAGCATTGCATTTGCAATCAGAATATCTGTGTTTAATTCCCAGCTTTGACACTAAATAGTTGCTTGACTGAAAGAAGATAAATCCCTTTTTGAACCTCAGTTTCCCCCTCTGCTTTACTTTACAAAGCTGTGGCTCAGATAAAATTAAATGAGATAGGTAACATACCATAGAAATGCTAATTATTATTCTCTAAAGCCTTTGGTAAACTGTAAAGAATAATATAAATTTGAGCCACTGATATGTGGGACAATGTGTCATAGCAAATGTCAGAGCTGAAGCTAGACTGGAAATGTATTCAAGTCCCACTTGTGACATATCTTTATTCTTGTGACTCTGGCTAAGTCACTTAAGCTCTTTAGGTTATTCTCTAAGATGATAAGATGTAGAAAATGAGAATTTACTTTTCTCAGGAGTTCCCTGGAAATCATAGTCCCAGTCATTCCCTATTCCTCTTGGTTTTAAGAATAACTTGTCCTAATTTTTTTAAAAAAAACTTATTCATTGACAATATTCCCTGTAGACTAAATACTAAATAAATAGACTAAACACATTTTCTGTTTAGTTATGACCCTGGCACTGTCAAGCTACAAATGAAAGTCTTAGCTAAAAATATTGAAGTTCAAAATGAAGTTTCCAAAGGCAAAGGACCATGGGAAGGACAAGCCAACAAGCAGTCCAAGAAGCTTGCTGGAGTAAAGAAAGGGTTAAGCTGAGGCCATGACATGGGGAGACACTGGGATATTTTCCTTCTGCACTACATATGTAGATGGTACTAAGGACAAACATCTTTCCTCATCGAAAATCATGAATTTTGATGAGGTAAGCCCCCAAATTCCCAGCATTCAGTAGGGTGCACTTTGCAGACCCTAAAACGCTGTCACTACAGAAGGTTTCATTACTTGCACCTGCTAAAACATTTGAGGTATTTGAGAGGCAGTGAAACACATTTGCTTTTCATTTTATCTGACTTTGAAAATCTTTGAAGTGTTTAATGGTGGAGTCCAGAAAAGATTTCTGCCTCTTAATCATTTACTCGTAAGGCACATTCTCCGCTGGTAGCCTGTCAAGCAGAAAACGAGTTTAGCCCAGTTTTATTAAGTGCCACATGCCGAGTCAGTGTTCATTAAAGGTGTTTTAAGGTTTGAATTATGTAATTTATGAGAAAAAGAAATAAAAATTCCATTGTTTTATTAATATGTGGCACAGGATCTACCACCAATAATAAACTTAAACAAAAGTTGGTAGAAGTGTTCTTTAAGAAAGGTTAAAGATGGACATTCATACTCTCCTTTACCCTCCTCTGCTCTTCCCTCCCCCTTCCCAGTCAATAAAATTCAGTTTTAATTCAATAAGGCTAGATTTAAAAATTACAACTCAGCGGTGATGAAATTCTTGATCTGTTCTCCTTTGCTTCCTTCTTGTACAATGGAAAAGCTTCCTTTCTTTTTCTACTCCTTCCATTTAGCTCTTGCCTTCCTCCCCTGGAATGGTTTAAAAAAAAAAAAAAAAGGAAAATGCAACACTAAAGTGACTAAAGTTAGCTTGCTTAACCTACTCCTAGACCTCAATAATTGCATGCTAATTCCTCTTCCCATCCCTGAAGTTCTATCTAATCCTGACTTTTTATCACTGGTCACAGATTACCTTCCTAACATTGGTCAACCATCTCATAAATACATGCCATGGTCATGAAAGGGTCTATCTAACAAGAGATAATGTGGATGGATTGATATGAATCCATCTCAGATACTGGAAAAAAGATTTTAAATCATAACTCCAAGTAGAGATTGGTTTGGTAGAGTCAGTTGACTTTGTCTACAATAAATGATGAGATAATAGCATGAGATTGTAAATAGATTCCTAATCTATTTACCAGGATCCAGGATCTAATTTCCAATTCTGCTATTCATTGATTAGTCATCTTATCCTTTTTAGATCTCAGTTTCTTTATTAAAACAGGAGAAAAGAAAATTAGATTAGGTAATCTCTACTCTCCACTTCAGTTCTGATGTTATCCCCAAAAGTCTTTTCCAGTTCTCAGCAACTGTAAGATTCTGACTTATCTATTCTTGCACTTCTATGTTCAGTGAACTGGCACATAGTAGGTGCTTAATAAATACTTTTTGAATGGGTGATTTTAGCTCTCTTGTCTTTATTCTCACATTTAAGGGCATTTAACATTCAATTCTAGCAAAACAAATTCATTTTGTGGCTCACTAATCTACAAAAACAGAATAAAGATAGTCAACTCATGAGGTTTTGTGACCAAGTTGAAGCAAGACATAGGGATCATTCTGGTACCTTACCGACAATTTGATTATATTTAGTTCCTATTGGTTGTCATTTGCTTCTTTTTATTCTTACTCTCTTATTTCAAAATTGCCTTAAATTGCTCTATGTTTTGGTATCTGTGATTTATATTTTATGGACTATCTTAAGGAAATAAGGTGTCAAAAGATCTATGCATGGCTACGTAGCCAGAATTGATAAAGGCAAAACCTGGACCTGTCTTCCGGACTTCCTAGCTAGCTCTCTATCCATTATACCACATTATACCTCAGTGTCTTACCGTTATTATAGAATTCTGTTCCTGAACTGTAAAAATGAAAGCAGGAACTATATGTTTTTGACTTTGGATCTCATTTATTGGTCCAAGCACAGTATTCTATGTACAGCTGATTCTTTAAGGTTTCCATAGGAATTTTCAAATTGCAAAATAGATGAATGAGATGGAAGGGGTAAGGGGTTATGTTTTCATATAAGTGCCCTGCTTTCATTCTGGTATCTACTTCTTGTATAATATTTAATCTCTAATTTATCATTTAAAATGTCATACATCTAGGTATAATGGTATCCACCTGTAATCCCTGCTAATAGGGAGGCTGAAGCTGGCAGATCACTTGAGCATAAGAATTCTGAGCTACACTGGGCTAAGGCAATTGGATATCCTCTCTAACTCGGGCACCAATATGGTGAATCCCCAGGAGGACTAAGGAGGAAGTGGAACAGGTCAAAGCTCTTTGGCCAATTAGTAGCAGTGTTGAGCTATGACAGGCCAATGGACTTCCAGTCTAGGCAGGATAGGACTAGTCTCAAAAAACAAACAAACAGAGTAATGTACTTGATGATATCTTTCTTCCTTGCTATACTAAATACCCACATAGAACATGGAACTTGATTTGTTTGTTTGTTTTCAAGTAACTCATTCATGCATTACAGCTGTGAAATTTCAGGGGAAGGGGAAGGAGGGGGACTTTTTCCTTTTCATCTTTGGTTTAAGTTAGTGAATTTTTACTTCTAAAAGGATCGCTAGGTCTAAATCTTTACCTAGACTTTATTTATTCACCTCTTTTCACTGGCTATTTCCATGACTATAGTCAATATATTCCAATGGAAATTCTGAGTTTTCATACATTCATTCATGTAACATTTATTAATTCAACCCAAGCTACTCAGCATTTATAAAGTGCCTACTATATGCAAAGCACTTATGTTCTGGGTGCTGGGGATATAAAGGCAAAATATACTTCTTGTCCTCAAGAAGGTTAAAGTAACTGGAAGAAAACAAAATTTATATTGATAAGTAAGTATAAAACACAGCTTGGTCATAAGAAGTGTAAATAATGTATACACTGAAGTGATTAAATGTATTTGAATTCACACCTTTTGAAGTTATTATTAAATAAAATATGGTAATTGTTTCCAGGCCAATGGAAATATGCAGTATGAACCTGAATAATGAGACTATTTCAGGGAATCTATTATTGGCATTAATTGATACCTACATGTGTATATAAAATAAATGCCAAGTGTTTGGGGGTTAGGGATCTCTAACAAAATTATAATATAAGAGGAGGGAATAAGCTCTAACAACTGGGGAGATCAATCAAGAGGCTTCTGGTAGAAGACACATTATCACTATGAAGTTGTTTTGCAAAAATGCTTAGTTTCTATCATATTCAATATATTTAGTCCTAGGTACCCTACTGAAGGAAATAGACTAGATAAGTAGAAATAATCCATGCTCAACTATTTTTGGTCTAAGTTCTATTTCAGCTCTGAAAACAATTCCATGGTTCTATTCTATGACTTTATTATTTTAGATTTCTCCTCTAGGCTTTTGTTTTTGCTTTTTCTTTCTTTTTTATCAACTCTTTTAAAAAAGAAGTAAAAATACTACTTCAATGACTTATCAGTGGGATAAGTGTTTTTTTTTTATTTAGCCTAAGAAAGGTCTATTCTGTGTGCAAGAACATACCAGATTTTACAATCCCACATCAATCATTAATCCACTTAATTCGGTATTACCAATTCAGCTGATATTCTGATAGCAGTAGCTCCTAGCAATTCAAATTGTCAAGATCACTGGCTTTGATCGGCAAGCATAACCTCCATTATCCGGGGGGTAAAAAACAAAGTCTTTCTCCAGACATCAGCTGTTTAATATGGGTCTGAGAAGGCCTGGCATCTTTTGATGGATTCCTTGGGTGATGTTCACTAGAAACCCATTTTTAACAGATGATCACACAAAAACTGAAGAGTACAACTGTACTCTGTGTTCACTACTTACTTCCTACCTGTACTGACAACATATATTTTTAAAAGAGGCCACCTTTGTTTATTTTCATTTGGGTTGTAAGGTGGGAGCTTATTAAATGTTATTTAGTGTGATATCATGGGATAACTGCACTTTGAGGCAGCTCATGAGGAAATTTGTAGAAAAGTAACTGGATAATTCAATCAAGTTAACTTAGCAACTTAATACATATATAATAAGTGATTACTACATGCCAGAGATTGTGCCAGGTACTCAGCATACAAAAAACAAAATGAAACAATCCCTGTCCTATAGGAGTTCCTTCTCTACTAGAATGGCACCAGGAAAGATTTAACATTGATGACAAATGTTCCCAAGAAAATGCCCTTGACACTACTTTCTCAGTTTCTCTGAGCAGCTCTTTCAGCCTGGGTCCAGCGGAATTTTATCTCTACCCTCCTGCATCCTCAAAACATAGGAAACATTCTGCAGCTACTCAGGGGTTCAGGTCCAGTTTGTGGCAACCCAGAGACATGAGATTCAGTGCATCCCCAACTGAACCCACTCAAGACCCAAATGCCTCCTAGTTAACAATTCACTTTGGGTTCAGAGAAAACAACAGGATAAAACTGGATGTTTAACTCTTCTAGGGAGGTGTGTCCATTTATAAGGTGTTACAATTAATCAATTTGACTTATAGTTTGGGACTGTTTCCTCTTAGTCTGAGAGTGACAAAAATGATGTCTCTACATGATGGAATTTATTTATTGAATATGGCTAAAAGAACAATACATTTCAATGCAAGTCAGATGACACTAAGACAATGTCCAAGACAATCCCAATAAACTTTGGATAGAGAATGCCATCTGCATCCATAAAAAGAACTATGGAGATTGAATGTAAATCAACACATGTTATGTTCATTCACCTGTGATTTTCCCCCTTTGTTCTGATTTTTCCCTCCCAATATGATTTGCAAAGTATATTAAAAAAATTTTTTAAAAGAATTAAGACAATTCTTGAAACAGTTTCACAGCAAAGATGGCATAGAATATTAGAAAGAGCATTAGCTTTGAAGACAGAGGAACTAGGTTCAAATCTAGATCATTATCAATGTGACTAGGATATGATGTGTCCCCTCGCTGGGACTTAGTTTCTAAATTTCTAAAATGAAAGGGTTGATTTAATCTTTACATTTTAAAATCCTATTGTTCACTAAGATTCAGGGGAATGCCTAACAGAATCACTTATTCAACACACTTGGATCTTTGTATATGGGTGTCAAGTCATGAAGTCAACTCACCAAGCTTTATTAAGTTCCTATAAGCCAGGCACTGAGCTAAGCACTGACATACAAAGAATAGCAAAAGCAGTTCTTGCCCTCAAGAAACTCACAATCTAATGGGGTAGTCAACATGTAAACAACTAGATACAAAAAAGATATGGAGATAGACAAATAGTTAGATAGATGGATAGATAGACAAGGATATAGATATAATCTCTGCAAGAAGGCACTAGTATTGAGGAGAAGAATGGACTTCTTGTCAAAAGTGAGATTTTACCAAAGACTAGAAGCAATCCTGGCAATGTAAGGGACAAAGAAAAGAATGGAGATCATTCCAGACATGGAAGACAACCAATGAAAATGAATCAAGATATGACACACTGAATATAAAGAGCAAAGAATACAGTATATGGAAGAAAATAAGCTGTAAGAAAACTGAGGAGATAGGAAGGGACCAGGTCATGAAGGTTTTTAAAAGCCAAATGAAGGATTTTGTATTTGATTCTGGAGATAATAGGGAGCCATTGAAGTTTATTGAGTGGGGGTGAGCCTGTGATATGAAAAAACATGTGGTTTAAGAAGATCATTTTGTAGTTGAGCATAAGATTTGCTGGAGTGGGGAGAGATGTGGGCAGGGAGATCAATTAGAAAACTATTGAAATAGTCCAGGCATGAAGTGATAAGAATAGTCCTAAGATAACATGATTATTTTCTTCTACCATGATTTAGTTTCTATTCATGGCATTGCCTGTGAGTGGGCAGCTATTCTATTGTCTTGTCTAGTGCAGCTGTTTGACATAGATGGATTTTCTTTCATATTTTCTGATATATTTCTGAATTTCAAACATTATCTCTCCCTATCTTTCTTGTTTGGATGAACAAATTTATCTTTCCTCTTGTGTGAACTGAGTAGGATGCTACCTCTTGATAAAGAGTTGTAAAGGAGCAAAAAAGAAGGCTAAACTATCCCTCCATCTAATCATTCTTTATTTTAATGAAATGGCAAGATGACTTGGGGAATTTTATCAGTCCCTGAAAATTTACAACCTAATAGAACAGATATGACATTATAACTCCTGGAACAACCCCTTGCTCGTGGAAGATTCAGCAGCTGTGGGAGTTGGTCTGAACACTGATAATCACTGGTCACATGTGAGATAGCGAATGAAAAGAAGAATGTGACTTATTTTACTGGTATAATTTGTGACCAGGTGGTATTATTTCCAAAAGGTTCAGACACAGCCTCCTTTGTGAGAGCAACATTCACAAGAGATGCTCCAAACAGTGAGCAGTGTATGACCCAGAGGGCAATTTTTGGATGCTAAGCCAGAGAGAGACAGAGTTAACTTTCTGCCTAGCTGAGAAAACTAATCAGGTTTCACATCATGAGCTCTGGTGTTCAAGAGGAGAGGGTGTTTGAGAGCATGTCATTTTGTAAAACATTGTAAAATATAATCAGTAACAAAATTTTCACTTATTCTGAACTAAAAATGTTATTCTGAAAAGTGATGCTTACATCCTACCTTACAAGCAAATGGTGAGTTGCCACCTTGTCCCCAGGTGAAAATTTTACCCAGATTGCCACATTTTAATCTGAAGGTGGCATTTATTCTGGAAAAGACACTGGCACATGAGAAGCAGCTGGTTTACAAGGGGTTCAGACACAGGTTTAGTGTGGCGAGAGAGCTCTTGGTTTCTGTGACTCTCCCTGGGAATGTGAGGAAGGTGAGCAGAACCCTCAGGCCTCATCCAGGCATCTTTACCCCAGGTCAGTGGTTGATGGATGTGTTGGGAACATGTCTATGTGGACCACACCTACCAGACTGCTGGGTATAATGCTGTTTCCCATCTGTTCTTCCTTTGTTCTTAGTAAGCATTGAATATATTCAAGATTCTTTAAGCCTAGTAATGCCTGCAATGGCTTCAAAGTTCAAGGAAGGGATACACAAATGGTCAGAAAGTAAGTTGAATGCATGTGTCTCCCCATGTAATTAGGGACCCTAAATTCTTAAAAACAGAAATATCAAGAAAGCCACCATCAAGCTGTATGACCCTGAATCATTACTGTGTCTCTCCCATTGTCTGTTCTCTCCCATTAAAATGTAAGCTGCAAAGAGCTTTTGTTTCATTCATTTTCCTTGAGTGTCTATTACTAAGCAGTATTCAACATAGTACGTTTTTAATACATGTTTGTTGACTGACTGACTGATCCTAGAAAATGAGGCAAAAGAAATAAGTGGCTTCTAAAGTTCTTCCTTACTTGATTGTTTTATGATTTGATATTTTTTTATGATTCTACAATCATTTTATTCTTGCAATGGCACCAGCTCTGGTCCTACCTTCCAGATCTCTCACAACAGCAGCATCCAGCAGATGGGGATTGAAAAAGATAAATCCTTCCCCGGGGGCAGCATCCCGGCAGAACAGGAAAGGCTGAGTCTCTCCCAAGAGACTTAGGCCCAGATTAAAACGTGAGTAATTTCCTGACTAACCTGTGATTTTTATCTGGCTCTGGCTTCTGGAACATACTGACTTTCAGGTTCTGCTCTTTCGGTTTGGCACATTACACATGTGCTTCCACTTTCAAGACTGGGCAAGATGCAGTATTTGTGGGGCCCTGCATAGCTCTGATGGATCTAATGCCTTCTCAGCTGTGCAGAGGCTGTGGCAACTGGCTCCAAAACATGCCTGGGGAGTTATAATAATAATAATGATAATAATAATAATAATAGCTAACATTTATTAAACTTCTACTATGTATCAGACATTGTACTAAGTGCTTTACAAAAATCTCATTTTATCATCACTACAACCTTGGGAGGTAGGGGCTATTATTATTCTTATTTTATAGATGAGGAAAATGAGTCAGATGGCGATTGAAGGACTTGCCCAGGATCATGAAGCTAGTAAGTGTTTAAAGGCACATTCAAACTCGTATCTTTCTGTTTGCTGGGTGCAGCTAACTTGTGCAATAGATAGAATGCTGGACCTGAAGTCAGAGTCACCTTCCTGATTTCAAATCCATCCTCAGATATTTACTAGCTGTGTGATTGGGCAAATCACTTAACCTGTTTACCTCAGTTTTCTTATCTGTAAAATGAGGTGAAGAAAGAAATGGCAAACCAATCCAATGTGGTTGCCAAGAAAACAAAAAAGTCAGACATGACTGAAACAATTTTCTGTCTCAGGTGTAGCACTCTGTCTACTGAGCCCCCCGGCTGCCATATATACACATGGATTTGGTGGTTACCAGGGCAGAGGAAGGTAGTG
Organism: Sminthopsis crassicaudata; assembly: GCF_048593235.1. Taxonomy (NCBI): domain Eukaryota; kingdom Metazoa; phylum Chordata; class Mammalia; order Dasyuromorphia; family Dasyuridae; genus Sminthopsis; species Sminthopsis crassicaudata. The sequence continues at coordinate 595,003,627 of NC_133618.1, forward strand.
CAAAATGCTGAGGCAAAGGTGCCCCTCTCCTCCAGCCCCCAAGCCAGTGCCTGCCTTCAAAGAGCTCACATTCAATTGTAGGATAAAGTACATACATGGATAAGCAAATACAAAATGTGTATGAGATAAAAAGTCATTTCAAGGAGGATAAAATACTAACAATGAGGGGAATCCGGAAAAATCTCATGTGGGAAGCAGACTAGCCTGTGCTAGGGATTCATTGATGTGGAGATGAAGAATGAGTGCCTGCCAGATATGGGGGCCACAATGGTTGGAAGGTGGGAGGAAAAAATACCTGGCAGAACAGGCTGACTGGAACAGTGAGTGCATAAAGGGGAATAATGGGAAATAAAGCTAAAAGTCTTGGTGGGAGCCAGATTTTTGAGGGCTCCAAATGCTCTCTGAGAATTTTGTCTCTTATCTCAGGGCAATAGGGGCCAATGAAATAATTTTGAATACAGAATGGCCATGGCTAGAGTAACATAGTATATAGCAAAGAGCGATAGATTTGAAGGTCTTAGGACTTGAGTTCAAGTCCATCCTCTTGGGGCATGTCACTTTCTCTAAGCTTCAGTTTCCTCATCTGTAAAAATAAGGGAATTGGATTGTGTGATTCTCTAAGCCCTTTCCAGTCCCCACCTGATGACCCTATGGTCCAAGTATCTAAATCTTAAACAATCAACATGCATTTATTAACAGATAGACATTATACTGGTCCCTGAGAAATGTGTGAGAAGTTGTTGGGTATATAAAGACATGAAAAAATGAGTACCCACCCTTAACAAGCTTATAATCTCATTGGGGGCATAAGATACATACTCAAGGAGTTAAGTGATTAAAAAAAAAGGTTTATGAAAAGCTTTGGTTAGATGGTGTAGACAGAAAAAAGGGCAGTCATTAAGGACAGAAGTAGCTAAGAATGCTTCAGGGAGGAAATAATAGGATTGGAATGGGAAATGGGTTTTGAAGGATGAGTAGGATTTATACTGGTGAAAAGGAGATGGGGAACATTTCAGGAGAGGTAGGAATAAGTATCTTCCTTCTTTTTTGTGGCAGTTTCTGAAGATTTGAGGGAACTAATGAACACTATGACAAGATTCAAATTTCTGAAACATCATTGACCTAGGCTCTCTTTACTCTCCCAAAGCCCATCTTGTAATCCAATTCAGCAAATATTTAACAAGTGCCTACTATGTGCAATGCCCCATGTGAGAAGGAAAAAATGAGTGGGCAGAACTGCAATTTTCCTTGAGTAAGGAAGGTACACTTAGAAGGTACATGGTGTGATGGGCAGATCACTGGCCTGATAGGAAGGACATGTGGACCCTAATCTCTGTTCTTTTGCTAACTAGTTTTGTACTGCTATTGCCAAGAAGAGGGAGTCACTTTGGCAAGTATAAGCCTATGGTGAATCTGACTTGCATATAATGAAAGATCCTTAGCAAATTAATGGATGCATATAACAAGTATCGTGGGGGTTGGGGGAATCTGTCTGTAAGCCATAGAAAATGTCTACTGAAATGTAAAAATAGCTTTTTTTTGGTTCTAGATGCCAGTACCTAAAAGAAATTATAATAAGACTAATAGGAATTAGGCAAAAATCCTAAAAAATTAATTGTCTTTTCTTCTGCCACAAAAAATTGAGAGAGAATATTGTGTTCCTACTTGAAGACAGAAAAATCTTGTGATCTTTTACTCCAAGACCTGACTGGTGATTTCAGTGAGACAAGAAACTCTCAGTGATTAAGTCCCTTCCATCATCACAAATAAGCAATGGCTCTGGAATTTATAGTTTTAGAGAATTGTCTGGACACCTTGAGAACTTATTTAGTGTGGTAGAAACAGTATGTGTCAGAAGCAAGTCTTGAACGCAGGTCCATTTAATTCATTAGGCCATCTATTTAACTACTAGGAAATACTGCCTTTCCTTTACCCAGGAAAAAATAGAGCAGAAGGTAAATTAAAGGCATTAAGAACAGTTTGGAGAGAGAAACAATGGAATGCCTAAAATTGCTGTTCCTAGAACATGTTTTATACTTTCCCATTTCTGTGTCTTTGTTCAGATAATCTGTCTATAACATCTTTTTTGTTGTTGTCTACTGACCTAACTTTCTCTACTCTATCCCTTGCTGCTAGCCCTGAGATGTCACTATAATTGTTAATCCCTCTAATTATATGACTATGTAATTCTTCAGTTTCTCTACTCCAATCGCAACACAAAACTAGCATGACTCTTCCCTTAGTCTTCCCCGTTTGGGGAATCATACCACTTTCTAGATTTAGAACTTTGAAATTTCATTCTCTAACCAAAAGTTTCTTATCTTTATACTTTTCCCACTCTCTCATTCAATTTAACCTAATTTTTGTTATTACTGTAACTCCTCGTTCATTATTCCATTTCTATTCCCTCAGATCATCTCTCCCATTCTTCACACATGGTCTATTTATTGTTGCTTTAGAGTGCTTTGCTTTTCTTATTTTCTGTAATTTCTGAGCAATGAATATCTAACTCTGGGTGAGTAATCTCCACCATCTCATTTCCCCTCTCCTGCTCAAGTTCTACTCAATTTAATTTATCGTTTCACCTACCACCCCTGTAAAGATCATTCCCAAATCTATCATTCCAATTCTGACCTCCTTTCTGAGTTCCAGACCAAACTTTTCAATTGCTAACAAGGTAAGTCTACTTGGACACCCCCAGAAGCACTTCAAAGTCCATATGTTCAAATTGAGTTTATAACCCTTCCCTCTAAATATTTTCTTCTTTTTGACATCATGATTGTTGGCTGTGGTACTAACACATTCTGAAGTTATCTTTGACTTTTCCCTCTCTTTTACCATTTATAGACAATCAATGCCAATATACCTCTCCAATTTATTTCCTTCTTTCTAATCCCACTGCTACCACATAGTAAAGAATTATTTTTACCACATACTTGAGCTACAGCAATAGCCTTTTGATAGAACTTTTCCACAATGTTCCCCTTTCAATCCATGCTTTCATCACAGAAATTTCAGAGTTGGAAATAAACTCAATGATCATCTTAGTGGTGAGGTATATTCCAATTTATGCTTGAAAAATACTTTTCTCTACAATATGTGGTTATTCAGCTTCTATTTGACGACCTACAGTGAGGGGGTTACCTACTAATTCCCCTTCCATCCGTCCAACTTATGAATAGTTATAAATTATTATGAAAGTTTTCCTTACACCAAGCCCAAATTTTCCACATTATAACTATTGCTCTTTGCTACTAATTTTGCCTGCTGGAGCCAAGAGGAATATGCCCGATCCTTCTCCTCCTTCAAATAACTGAAATCCTTACATATTCCCTTTCAAGCTGTTGTTGAGCCATTTCAATTGTGCCCAACTTTTTGTGATCCTATTTTTGAGGGGATTTTTTTTGGCAAAAATATTGGAGTAGTTTGCCATTTTCTTCTCCAACTCCTTTTATAGTGAAGAAAGTGAGGCAAACAGGATTAAATGATTTGTCCAAGGTCAAACAACTTGGAAGCAGGATTTAATTCATGAAGATATTTTTCCAACTCCAAGCTTGTGCTCTGTCCATTGTACTATCCAGCTACTCTATATTTTTTTTTTCAAGTTAAGCATCTGCAATTTTTTGACATTTGGACAAATAGAAAGAACTTGAAGTGTTTCACCTGGTTACCCTTCTCTAGACTCTACTATAAAATTTGCAAGGTAAGATTAAATAATTAATGACTACTTTTTTGTATCAGGCCTTCTAAACACTTCCAAAATCACCTAAATATACTAGCTTTAGTAATCACGCTAGCTTTTCCATAAACATAGCAAGAGAGATCTTGAAAAATTACAAAATATTCTTTAAATAAAAAGGAATGAAAACAATAAAATAAAAAAAGAATGATTCAAAGGAATAGAAAGATATTCAGTGTTCATAGCTGGGATACAGCAATATAATCAATATGACTTTTTTAAAATTAAATTACAGTTTTAGTTCTATGCCAAAATTTTGAAGGAATAACTTATGAAGCAAGACAAAAGTCAGATTTGGAGGAATAAAAAATGTCAGAATCTTAAGGAAAATAGTGAAAAAGGCAAGATTAAAATCTTGGTAAAACATAGCTACATTTAGCTGATCTTACCAACATAACAGAGGTAGCTAGAAGGCATAGTGGATAGAGTGCTGTGTCTGGAGTTAAAAAGATTCAAATTTAAATCTGACGTTAGATATTTATTAGCTGCATGATCCTAGGCAAGTGACCTGGAGTACCTCAAAAACTACTGACAGTAGCTCAGTATCTACAGATTTTCTCAAGACTTTAGGATAAAGTTCTTTTGGGTCTAATGAGTGAAATTCATCAAAGATAGCTAGGTGATCTCTTAGTATCATCTTACTACAGAATCTAGAAGAATTCCAATGTTTAATAAATTCCTACTGATTAGTTGGTTAATTGATTGATTACCTTTAGTAAGAGCTCCTTATTAACTTTTTTTCTGTTGTAAGGCAAAGATCATTGGCAGAGAAAACAGAAGAAACTAAGAACTGAGATGCTCTGTCTTCTATGATATTAGTTATCACCCTCTCCACACTCAGAAATGGTCTAGTCCCTTTTTTTGATACTCTTTCACCCCATTCTTGTTAAGGCAATCTTTGTTTGTTATCATTAGCTTCTCTCATTGACCCTAGCTCATTCTTAGTTTTAAGGTTCCTGACACTATTATTCAAGGATCGTGTCAAAGTTTTGTGTTCATCCTGTATTATCTATACTTAATTTCCTCTAATGTAATGTGTTAATATCTTCCCTGTGCAGCTTTATAAGTCCCTTTAGACATCTCCCCTTTTTTTCTTCTTCATTGGAATTATTTTCCTTTATGTCTTCAGAATTTCATTCTAGCTTATTTCCCATCTTTTCTGGGCTTATTTCCCCCTCATAGAATTTGACACCATAGAAGCCTGCCTCTCTTCCTACAACTTCTTTAGATTAGATCAAGATCAAGAGTTCATATTAGGTTGTTCCATCTTTATCACCAATCTAAATTAGAATGGTTACTCCATTCCACTGGAGCCAAAGTTCCAGTCTATTCATCCCCCAAACCAGCTTTTTTTGTTCATGAGAATTTCCTATTATTGTTAGATTTTGAAAGATGAAATTTTCATGATTCTATAAAACTATAAGAATCATCTTTTTTTTGTGCAAAGATCTGACCATATTATTCCTCTGCTTCAATAGTCTTTTGTTACCTCCAGAGAAAAGTTTATGATTTTTTGGATACATTCAACTTGTTTCACAGTGAAGCTCAATTCCAATGCTTTAAAAACCTCAGTCCTGGCCAATTAATAATGAAAAGCCAAATTAGATAGGCTTGATTTCCAGACAACTCAAGAGACAACATAAAAACCTAGAGAAAACAGATCTTAGGTATCTGATTTTATGTTAACTGGCACATTGATAAACTAGCTACTCCTCCTACCATAAGTATTACATATAGACAATCATTATGGACATTTTCCCAACTTGCTATGCTTAGTTTTAACTCAAAGAAAATGTTTTTCTTTACTTTTCTGGACAACTAGTTGAGGTTATCATGAACCTACTTGACTGCTTTCATTCTTCTTCATCATCAGCATCTGAGAATGGGTTGCCATTAGTAGAATAGCTCCAAAAAAAAATCAAATTTAGTTTCTTTGCCTGCTGACTGGTGCAAACAACAGATAAACAAAACAAAATGGCAGAAGGGATAACTTCTTTGGTGTTTTCCAAGAGAGAGCATCAGAACTCTAGAGTGGATCATCCAGGGAAGTTGAGGAATTTCTTTCCTTGGACAATTTGAAAGGCATCTGGGATGGTTTAGAAGCAGACCTGCTTGGATTTAGGGTGCTAGAGTAAATGACCTCAGCAGGTCACATACAAATTTACCATTCTTTGAACTTCTTGTCCTGTGGAGTTCTGGAGCTATAGATGAAGAGGACTATTTGATGGTTTTTTTTTCCTGCTTTTCTTCACTTGGCTTCTAAGGAAATTCCATGGCACTGTATTTACAAGGTATTCTGAACTGTCAGCTTCCTTGAAACACAGTGTATTTAATAAAAAGCCATTAAGCCTTGTAAAACTGTCAAAAAATCTAAGTGACACTTGTAATAAAATCTTGTCATGCAACTGGCTCTAGCTAATCAGGCACAATGACATCATCTCCAGTTGATCTGTCTGATACCCTGGGTGAGAGGTATATTTAGACAGCTTTATGATATACATGGATTTGAGTTATTAAAATTGTACAGTTTTGTAAGGAATTTGGGATTTAATAAAGCAGCAGTGAAACTACAAAAAAGGACAATATTAAGGCAGGGCAAAGCCAAATCTATGTTATGGGTGTGTCTTTGAGGGTGTCATGAGAGCCAATCTTGGGAGCTTTTGCTCATGAGGACCACTTTTATGTATTTATAGCTCAGCAAATACCTTGCATCTGTGAGGCCATAAAATAAATTACATTGAATCCAATTGCTTCAAGGTGGCGAATTGTGCCCAAACTTAATGATTTATACAGATTATGAGAAAAGAGTACAATCATTTAATGTCGTTTTTAATAAGCAATACTGGAATATGTTTCATTGGTCTTTCTGAAAGGTTTTCAATAGAGATTAACACCTGGACAGTTTCTTGAGGACCAGCCACATAAGACAATGCTATATTTACTTTGCAACGTGTTTAATCACTTTCTCCCCATCTGCAAACATGTCAAAAGAGGGAGACACAGATACGTATTCTCTCAATAATCTATAAATTCAAACTAATAGGGCAGATATCAGAAAAATGTGTCGGGTAGAAAGCAAATAAATCATACCTGATCTCCTGGCACAAGCTGGCACAGTGTTCCTTATATTTCAGTCAAATTATTCCATTTGTTTCTAAAGATATTTTAATCCCACATGACCTCAAACTTCCCATGAACCAGGGCTTCAACTAAAGGCCGCCCACTGTCTTTGCAGTAAATCTGTTGTCTCCCTTCTAGGCCCTCAACCTAGGATCATAGATCAACCCCGCTCTGCATCTTGCTTCAATTTACTCAATTAACTCCAGTAAACCACTTGTAGGTTCTGCAGATGTTGCTTTATTATCGAGGCCTAAATGTACAAGAAAGTTCAGGAGCCTAAGGTTATGGGAAGGTTGTGTTCATGGGGGAAGGGAAGCTCCGGGGAAAAGTACTTGGGGGTATCCCCTCCCCCCAACAATTGCTTCCCCTAAAGGCCCGGGAGGGGCAGGAGGTATTGTTTCCCAACAAGTTTATTTGAGTCATAAAATGCATTTTCTCTCATGAATCAGGGAATTCATGATGTTATCTCACTGAGAAACTGCTGAGGAGAAATAGGTATTTCACCTTAAGATGAGATAATGTTGTGATTAACAGATGTTTAATTGATCTATTTATCAAGTGAAGAACTTGCCCCAAAGCCAGTAAGGCTAAGTAAATTATTACCAACCCTGCAGGTGTTGGACTGGCAGATCTATTACTCTTCGAGAAATGGTCTTCAGAAGATTTTATATGAAAAGATGATTTATTTTCAGGAGGAATTCTATTGTGCACTTATTTATATAGCCCACGTGAAGGCCTGGGTCTGGCCCATCTGATTTTGTGCACAAAAGTGAACTGTTGAAGGGTGGAAAAGTTAAGCTAGGAGGTTGTATTAAGCAGATGCCCAGTTCTAAATTAGAAGCATTGCATCACAGAACATTTGAGTGGGAAGGGACCAGAGAATAGTCAATTTACAAGAGATCAACTTCAACTTTCCAAATGGGGAAACTGATACACAGAGAAGTGAAGGGAAATGAAATGAATTATCCGAGGTTATATGATGATTAGTGTAAATGAAAGGTGAATGAATAAAATATTAAGTGATATGAGAGTAGATGAAAGAAAATATTATAGATATAGATACAAACAACACACATATGGAATCAGAATTTACTTCAGAAGACACATTTTTAAAAATTTCAAATATATATAAATAAATATTTTAAAGTTCACTCTGCTAGGCAGAGAAAAAATAGTGATGTTGTAGAAGCTCTTATTTTAGTAATAGAAGCAACAGAAGATTTATATTTCTATCACTTCTGCCTGCCTCAATTTTTTTCATTTATAAAATGGGAATGGTAATAACACCTGCCTCCCACAAGTTGCTTGGGTCTAGAATTTATTACTATTTTTGTTATTAATAGTAATAGTAAGAGCCCTTTCTAGTTTATATGCTAAACTCCTTGGAAGAATTTCTTTTAAGGCTCAGCTTAAAGAATATTATCTTCTTGAGAGGCTTTACAGGATTCTCCCACTTATTAATCTGCCTGCCCCTCATTGTGAATTTATTTTGTATTTTACCTATACTAATTTATCAGTCAATGTGTTATATCTTCCCTTCTCCCACCAATCATTGTATATTTATTTTTTGTGTATTTATATTATCTATCTTTCTATCTACACATATACATGCATGAATATATGATAAGTTAGTATGTATACATAACCACTAACATAAATATATGCATTTCATATATATAATAAATACACATATTTGTATATTTATTATATGCATATACCTACTAACATATATATATAATAGATACATATATAATGTGTGTATATATAACATATAATAATACACATTTGTATATTTATTATATACATACTAATTTCTCAATGTATTATATCTCTTCCACTTTCCTCTTCCTTTTTATGTATTCCTTTTGTATATATCTTATAGTAATTTAAGAGACAGCTAGATTGTCCAGTGGATAGAGCCCCAGAACTAAAGACAAGAAGACCTGAGTTCAAATCTGGATTCAGACACTAACTAGCCATATAACCCTGGATAAATCACTTCACTTGTATGCCTCAGGTTCCTCATCTGTAGCATGAGCTGGAAGAAGGAAATAGAATGCCACTCCAGTGTCTTTGCCAAAAAAAACCCCAAAACTCTCCAATGGGGTCATAGAGAGTTAGATATGACTCAAAATGACTCCACAACAAAGCACACTAACTTATCCGTGAATGCATTACATCTCCCCAGTAGAATAAAAGCTCCCTGAGGACAGGACTGTATTATTTTTGTTTTTATATACTCAGTGTCTAGCAACAGAATGCCCAGAACTTCAGAGGCAACTAATAAATGCACATTGATTGAGCAATTGAATCACAACAACTCACTCACTTTACAAATGAGAAGGTGAAGATATTTCTGAGACAAAGAATGACTTGCCTACAGTGGGTCAGTGCTTGAACCTGTTTTGATCGCAGCTCACCTGAACATTCTGATGTTATTTCTATTGCACCGCACTGCCAACATATGGCAATTTATTTTCAGCTTGAAACTCCAATATATCATTAGTTCTTTGTGAGTGAACTGGACATTGTAAACTAGCAACTGAATTAGGAAGATCTGGGGAACAGTATTTAGCAGAACCCTGCACACAAAAAGTGCCTAATAAATGCTCAGTACTAATGAGCCTGTACTCAATTTCAACAAGAACTTCCAGCCTACCTTTTCTTCAATGGAGTCCAATTTTTTCTGGTATGTTGTCTTCACATAATGGGGAATATTAGGTTAAAGAGTACAAAAAGACAGACTCACAAAGCAAGAGGTCTTGGTATTCATGCACTGAATATATTTGAAATATAGTCATAACATTGAGTTGTGAATAACTATGACCTGTCAGTTTTGAGATCTTTGCCCATAATAAGTAAACTTTGGGCCAGTAATTCTTAGACTGTCCCATGGACTCCTGAGAATCCCTTTCAGATCTATAAGTCAAAACTTTTTTCAAAACAACACTAAGATGATATTTGCCTATTAAAGTACTCCTCTCTTTTCCAAGTATTTAAGTGAGGCTGTATGTTCTTCAGATACTTTAACCAGAACAACATATTGCACGAACAAGCTATTATGAGAATCCGGCTCTCTTCAACTAAGTCAGACTATGAAGAGATATACAAAAATATATAAAATGATGCCAATCTTCTCCTTAATTTTTTGTCTTGAAAAATAGTTATTTTAATAAGGAAATGGATTTGTTAATATTTTTAAATGAGTAAACAAATATTTTTAAATTGTACCAGTTTTAATTTCTACCATGGTAAATATTAATAGATATAACCCACATAAACAAAAGCTCATTAAGTTCCTCACTAAAGTTTGAAACCTGCTGATTTAGGCATTTCTGTGATTGACAATCTAAAAGAAAGAGTATGAATTAGGCTAATATTCCACTTAGCAAATAGGAACTTTGCTTCCCTTCCCACGACTGTGTGGTATCCATAATTGCTATGTAAGATAATGGGGATGCAAGTAGCCATATGATAGGAATTCTCTGATTAAATAGGAGTTTGGGGGAGGTTGAAGGTGGTATCAGGTTTAACTTGTCTTGTGTGCATGTAAAGGCAAGCATAGCAAACTAGAAATCTCATTGACAACTGGGACCAAATCCTTGATTACTGGACCCTGGACCTCGCTTCCTGTTAGTGTCCCTAGTTTTAACCCAGTTTCCTTCTTGGCCATCACTCATGTCTGACTTATGCAATTCAAGGACTGACATCCAGGACTACCAATTATGGCTTTTGCTTGCAGGCATCCAAATTGCCAGTATCCTTTTGTTCTAACAACTTAATCAAACAGTCACTGACCTTTCTCCAAAATTCAGCTTAAACAGTATCTTCTATATCAATCAATCCATCAGAAAACATTTATTAAGTCCCTACTATGTGTCAGGCACCGTCATAGTGGGGATACAAAAAGAGTCAAAACAAAGTTCAAAGAATTTATAATCCAATGGGGTAGACAGAATGCAAAAAAATATATACAATGCAAAGCAAACTACATACAAAATACACAAGAAATAATTCTTAGAGGAGAAAAAGTGGAAGAGAGTTTAGGGAAAACTTTCTGTAGAAAGTGCAATTATAGTTGGGACTTAAAGGAAATCAAGAAGCCTTTTTTTATCCCCCAAATGCTAATGTCTTCTCTCCATCTTTATATACTTACCTACATTTGTGATCTTCCTTGAATTTAATTACGCTCTTTTAAAGTAGGAAGTGTTTCATTGTTGGCTTTCCAGCATTTAAACACAGTTCCTGGAACACAGTAGGTGCTTGCTCCATGACTAACCTTTGTCTGCTCATTCTATGAAGCTATTTCCACCTTGGTCCTATTGAGATCTCTCTCTTGCACCTAGATGGCTACAAACTGAGGGTCAGAGGGGTTATGCAATATTCTCTAAATTTACAAGACTTGTAATTAACAACAATTTTGAAATTCTGGAGATTTTTATATCACCAAACATTCCAAAAAACGTAGTTGTTCCATTCTTAATGAAGTTAAAGGTACTCACAAAACTAAGACATGATTATTTCTGGGAAATTAGGAGTTAATGATAATTCAGTGCAGAGTTTTATGAGGTCATTTATTAATTTCCTTCTAAACCTTTTCTGTTTTAACTTCTAACAGGTTCCTTAATTATTCATCAACTGTCATTAAAACAATAAAACAAACCATTTTTTATAATAGTGGTCTGTTTTATTTCCAAAGAAAATGGAAGTTAATAAAATACATACCAGAAATGAAAACTATGATGAACTATGGAGTCTTTCTAAGCTAACAGAGTAAGGAGCTATAGAGAGAAGAGAGGAAGGGGAGGGGGTGCAGTGTGGAAAGAGGAAGAAAGAGAAAAACAGAAAGTAGAATACTATTTAAAAGCTTGTGTGGTAGTATAGGACCATTTAATATTTTCATGTTATAGTAAAAAAAACCCATGCATAGTATATGAGTATGTGTAGGTTGTTTCAAAAATCTTAATGTAATTTTAAGTTTTAATAGCTTAAGCCTTTGGGAAAATTAATATATAAACATGCATGTACATAAAATATATATGTATATTTATATACATTCAAGGGCAGCTAGGTGGTGCCATAGTGCACAGAGCACTGGGAGTCAGAAAATTCATCATCCTGAGTTCCAATCTGGCTTCGGAGATTTACTAGCTGTGTGACCTTGGCAAGTCACCCTGTTTACCTCAGTTTCCTCACCTGCAAAATGAGCTGGAGAAGGAAAGAGCAAATCATTCCAGTATCTTTGCTAAGAAAACTCCAAATGGGGTCACAATGAGTTGGATATGACTAAAAAAATAATTAAACAATAAGAATAACCTATATATACAAATGTATATGTGTGTGTATCTATTGATAGATATAAATACAAATATATCTATAGAAGATAAAGGTCACAATTTGGGTCTCATGATCTAATATAGCAAAGTAGTTTATAATAATAAAAATAAATAAAATAATAAAAGTTAGCCTTTATATTGTACTAAGGTTTAGAAAGTATTTTACATAGATTATTTCATATGATATGGATTTATGTTTGTTTTCTAGCACTTATCATCCACAATGCCCTGGACCCCTCGGAAAATATCTTTTACTAACATTCCTTTTCTTATTTTTAGCATACTGAGTAGCGAGCAGAGGTTGGTCAGTTAAAAGTATACTTCTACATTAGACCCTTCCCATAGCTATCATTTAATCCTATTTTCAAATCCTTTGGAATCAAAGCTGTTTACATTAACAAACACACTAATATAATACTAGCTATACAGTAGGCATTTAATAATTTTTTGATAAATTGATTGATTAGCATTGAGTCCTGTTCATAATATATGTTATTCCTAAAGTTGCACATTCACAACCTTCCCCAATGGAGTTGTACTGCTCTTTAGGCCAAAGGTATATGAGCAGTTGTGGTCCCCTATTAGATCAAACTCTTGAGATTCATTAATAAAAAATAAAAACAAAAGATCATAAATATCTCCTTTTTTGAGTCTCAGTCTAGAGTCTAGTACTCTCAAGACAGTCAGTCTTTCCTATTTGTGGGATGAGAGAATATTATTTCAAATAATGGATTATGAAAATTACTTCTTCCTAAATCTCTGTTTCCATTTGATTCTGATTTCCTACCCAACATAACTGGAAAGATGTCTCTAGACAAGGAAAAGGACAAAGATGCTTCGGTTTACTCTTAAAGTAGACAAATTCCCTATACTTTCAAAAGTTAATTAATACTAATTAAATTAGGCAGTATTGATTAGAAGTGTAAGGATTCAGTGGACTATTTGTTTGGTTGTCAGCCTTAACACAAGAATAGCTAAAGATTCGTAATTTTCTCTGAGTGAGGAAACACCATTACAATTCATAGCCATCAGTAATTTAATAGATAAGTCCTAGAGAGTTTGGGAAGCTCATAGAAGTTAAATAAATTTTCTGAATCCCAGCTGGGACTACCCAATTTATAAATATTAAGGGGTAGGATTTGAACCCAGGTTGCTTAGTACAGTGCCTGGCACATAGTGAGCAATTAATAAATGCTTATTGAATTTTGACTCCAGGGCCAACAACGCTATCCTGGTTAATTATTTGTTTTAATATGAATGTTTTTCCACCTGAGAGGTAGGTAGTGCAATGGATAGATTATCAGGCCAGGAATCAGCTTAGTTTAAAACCAGCTGCAGATACTTTATTGGTTGGGTGACCCTGTGCAACCTCTTTCTACCTCAGTTTCCTCATTGATAAAACAGAGACAATAATAACACCTATCTCCTCAAATTATTGGGAGGATAAAATGAGATAATATTCCTAAAGTGCTTAGCACAATGTCTTGTATATAGTGGGCATTTAATAAATGCATATATCTTTCCCTCAGCAATATTGGCATTTCTACAATTGGAAGCTGGTGCTTTTTAATTATCTGAACTGGCTCCTAAATCAAAAGCACGCTTGTCAAATCTTCCAATTTTATTCAATTCAATTGAGTTCAATTTAATTCAAGATACATTTACTTATTGAGGGCCTACTATATGTCTCTGTTAGGGAGCTAAGGATTCAAAAATAAAAACTAAACCATCTCTGACATCCAGAACCTTAAATTCTGCTTGGGTTGTGAGTGTGATAGGGAAGGAGAGGGACATACATATGTTCATAGAAAGGTAATCTCAACATAAAGGGTGTCCAAAAAGTCTTATTGCAGTTTTAATCTGCTAAAACCCAAACTTCAAGAAGACTTTTGGGATTCACTCTTTGTCTGTCTGTCTCTGTCTCTGTCTCTGTCTCTGTCTCTGTCTCTCTCTCTCTCTCTCTCTCTCTCTCTCTCTCTCTCTCTCTCTCTCTCTCTCCCTGTCTCTGTCTACATACACATATACATACATATACATAATATATTACTGAATAAGGTATGTGTATATATATATATATATAGTTATAGTTATAGTTATGAATAATAGGTGTAAAAGTATGTTTGTATGTGTGTGTATTGTACTGAATAAAAAGGAAGGAAAGAAAGCATGCATTTATTAAGCACTACCATGGGCCAGGTACTGAGCTAAGCAGTTTACAAATATTATCTCACTTAATTCTCACAACAACTCTAGGAGGCAGGAGTTATTGTTATCCCCAGTTTACATTTGGGGGAGGCCAGATTTGAACTCAGGTTTTGTGACTCCAGACCCATTACACACAAAATACAGTTGGAGTGGAGTGTGGAGAGCACTTCTGTATTTAATATCCTTTACCACCCACCATGAGCACCATACAAGGATTATTACACTGCCAAAGACTCAGAAACACTTTTTGAGTTTGAGACCTCTTAGGCCCATTTCACAGATGAGATAAGCATGGTGGGAGTGGGGCAGGGAGAAGGGTAAATGAATGACTCTAGTTACAGAGGGAATTAGTGGCTTAACTGGAATTAAACCCCACAGTCCCTGAGTTTCCACCCTAGTGGTTAGCTCATTGAGTCACGCTGGTAATTGCCCATTATTGTGCAGGATCCATCCAGCCATACCTTTCTCCTGGCAATCGCATCACATCAAAAGCCTGGCCCTTCAATAGAGCCGAAGCTGGCCTCTAAGGTAATTAGGAGAGGGCCTGTTCTGCACTGGTTGGCGCTGGTTTTTAAGGTCTTTCAGGCCAGGTCCAAACAGCACAAAGTGAAGTTGAGAATCGTCAACTCTCCAGTGCACCCAGTTTGGACTGGCAGATGAAGTAAATAACTCATACAATTTGTTTTGGGTTTTTTTTTTTTTTTTTGGTGTTTTTTTTTTTTTCACTCTGAATTACCCAGGGGATTTTTTCCCCCTCTATGTACAGCCTCGATTCACTGAGTAATTGGTTACTCTCCACTTAATTTGGTCACCACATGAATTTGCTCCTGTGATGTAATTCTTTTCTTCATGAGAAAATGGGAGAACACAGAAAGGAACTGAAAGGTGACAAATCTTTTGCCCAGGAAGGAAGAATGATTTTTGCTCCCTGCCACTGTCGCAGCGGGGAACCTGTTCCCAAGGGCATTCTGGTGCCAGCCCTGGCCTGGGGAGTGTTGGGGCATCTCATCAAAGTCAGAGTCGGTTGGTGGGCAACAGGCCTGGCATGCGGTCTGCAGGAAAAATCAAAGGTATGTCCTGGTCACTTGATGTGCTCCACATTCCCCCTTCGACTGGCTGGTAGGACATTCAGCAGATGTTAGGAAAGGTGATGTTATTTCACAAATCCCATTTGCAGTTCCCCTTTAGCAAAACCAGGTATCCCACCAGCACAGAGTTCGCAGTGCAGAAAGTGATAAGAGACATTATAATGGAGTCTGGTACCTCTTTTTGACAGCTGGTGGGGAACTTGGGTTAACAGGCTAGAGAGAGTTTGACATATGAGCAGAAATTGTGCTGAACTGGTCAGCAGGGTACTGAAAATATATCCCAGGGCCTGGCAATATGTCTGCTGATTGGAGCACAGGGCCACACAGAGAAAGCAGATGGCTTCTATCCCTGATTGCAAGTTCAAAAGTAGGCAGGGTTAATCTCACTTCCAATTTGGAAAATAATTAATCTTACCTATCTTTTATGGATATTTAAATAATGAGGGTGTGACCACCAAAGGAATTCCTCTGGGGGGAATTTAAATGAGAAATACCTTCTAAAAAACTAAATCAAACTCACCAAACAGGGTGAATGGTAATCAAGTGAGTGTAGGTAATGAGGTATAACTCTGTCTACTTCCTATTGGTTGCTAAAGCAGACTACAGTCTAATCTTCACTTATAATTTCTGTACACAAGGCTGTGCGGTACTTATCTCGGTAACAATGGGAAATTAATGGTTTAAACAGACATTTGAAAGGATAACAGGAGGGAACTGGGAGCTTTATAACTCTCAGAAAAGGAGCCCCCAAAACACCTGAACAGGAGGCAATGCTGCTTTGAAAGGGATTTAATCCATTTTGGACCCTAATTCTTCAGACATAATACCTACCCTAGGTTTTATACCTTGGTCCCATAATCAGTTTCATGACCACATCTCACCTTCACTTTCCATGATCCAGAGAAAACACAAGCCTTTCAAATTGCTTTAGAAAGCACCTGCAGCCTTTGCTTATCCCACCCTCCCCAATTACTCCAAACTGTACATGCTGTGCACCTGCTTAGTGTTCCTTTTCCTCCATGTATGTTTTAAATACACAGAATTTGAGCATGGGATTCAGCCACTTGTTTAGACTAGAAGCCCAGTTTTTCATTATTCTTTTCCCTACTTTCCATATTAAACTTTTTTTCTTAAAATCTTTCTTCAAACAAATATAATTACAGTCTATTCCTATATTAATTAACAGGTTCTTCCGGCATTGTTATAGCATTGGAGATAGTAGGAAAGGTGACATCCCACAGACTAAGGCAGTAAATGCCTTCCCTTGGTTCTACCACTTGAAAATGATTAATATTCTGCTAAAAAAGAAATGATCAGAGAGAGCTTCTCACTCATTCCCCTGATGATCTGTAGGATCATCACAGGTACCCTGTACTTGTGGTGTGCCCAGCAAGGTGTGATTATGCAACAGGTAGAGGGCTCCCAGGGGGGCAGAAATGAGTGCAAAAGAAGCAAGATGAGAGTCCCACACTCAAAGAGTTGACCTTTATGGTGGCGTGATGTGGAGAAGGAGAATGACTCAGTGTCTGCTTGACCTCCATCAGTTTAAAAATATAAATAATGTGCCCCAGAATGAATGGCAGATACAATTTTGAAGGCTATAAACCTGAAACCTTTAAGCAGTGATTTAAAAGCTAATTATTATGGATATAGTCATTCGACATTCATTTCTTAATATTGTTCCCTCAAGAAATAACAATTTAGTCAACCAATTATTTTATCTCTTTTAGGGATACTTTCTTAATTGCAAAACAATCTAAAAATATAATCAGCATGCTAAATGCATGTGGTATCTTGTTTAGAATGCCATGTTGGGGAAGAATGCAATTAAATTGTCAAAATGTAATTGTTTCTCATATTTAATTTAAAGTGACTGATTCGTATTTACTTTTTTATGTTTTCAGAGTTCAGAACAAAAAAAGTTACTAAAAAAAAAAAAAACTACTACTAGTTTCTAATGAAATATAAGGCTTGGAGCACTGATAATGGTTGGGAAACTACCAAATTACTTGATGTAAATAACACAATATGATGTTCTATTGCCAATATACCTAAAATGTTGAAGTAACAATTTGAGGGAACATTAGAGCATTCTAGGTGAGGAGTTGTATCATGAATTTTGGCAAATTCCTGTAAATATTAAAAAAGGCAGATTTGGTATATTTCTGGAATGTACCTATCATTGTAGTAGATAATAGAGGGAACATTTCTTGATTAGAATGAGCAATCTTGGTCAGTTCTAAAATACAATCTCTCTTAAGGTAACCAAAACCCCAGGCTCATTATACCCAAATCATTATGGTGAGTTGTATAAAAATAATTAGCATTAATATTAAAGGCACAGAGATTCCTTTTTGTAATGAATCATATAAAATATTATAGTCTTGAATCAAAAATAATAATAAAATCTCAAGTTACATAATCCTTACTGGTTATAAAACCTGTTACATAATTCTCTTTTTTGATACTAACAATGGTCTTGTAAATTACTAGATATAAAATATCTAAGTTTGCAAGAAGGGGCTGGTTTGGTAACAAATGACTAGCACTATTACTTTTTACATTTGTGTCCCAAGCTAATAACTTTTTATAGTAAATATTTGTTAACTTATTGATGGAGTAGGAAGGAAAGAGAGGAGTAAGCACCTACTGTGTGCTAGACATTTTACAAATATTATCTTCTTTGATCCTAATAACAACTGTGGGAAATATGTGTTATTATTATCCTCATTTTAGATAGATTAAATGACTTTCCCAGGATTACCTAGCTGCTAAATACTTGAAGCTGAATTGGAAATCAGGCCCTCCTAAATCCAAGGGCAACACTCTATCCATCGTCCTACTTAGTTGTAATATAGATATTATTACTAACTTCTCAGAGGAAAAAAACTTATTTTCACCACAGTGAAATAATTTTAAATGGCTTGTCTTATCTCACCCAGTAAATATTAAGCTTGAACTCAGGTTTTCTTGCCCTCAGCCAATGCTCGTAACACTATTTATTCATTAACTCATTCATTCATCCTCTCATTTATATTTATACATCATTCATTGATTTATCCATCAAATATGTATCAAGAACCTCCCCCAAAATGAGAACCCCTCAAAAAAAAAAAAAACAAAGCAAACTCTGCTTTGGTTCATTGTTTTGGTATGCAAATTATAGAAAAGTTCATTTTGATTTACTTAGTCACTTGTTTCATTTGGCAACAGGAGTAGCATCTGATTATGTGGGCATTTGACAAATAGCTTTGGGCATTACCACTGACTGATTCAGCTACACTGGCAATTCAGTCTCATTGGTCAAACTGTCACATAATTCACTGGTCAAACCCTGAACACAATTCATAAATCCGAGCTCCCCTTTATCTCTGCTTTGACCACTGAGCTGTTTGGTCTTTGTTCTCTGAAAATTACTTTGAAAGTAAAATGTTTTCCTTATAGGTTCTACTATTCTCCCCCACCTCTGGACTAAATTTAAAAGTCAGTGATATAATCTTTAACAAGAGAACTTTGGGGGCATTGATTTCCTTACCTGTAAAAGGAGGGAATTGGCTTGAAGGTTCTTTAAGGTCCATTCTAATTTTAAAATGTTCTAGGCTCTGACCAGGATTGAAAATCTTTTAAAGAAAAACCATTTGAGATAAATTATGCCCATTCAGATATATGGAAATTTTTATCAGTTTCTCTTTTTTGAATAAATGACATATACCTATTAAGGCAACTTTGCTCAAGCTTATACCTTTTCTCTGGGAAGACCTAACGCAGTTCCACATATCAGAATCTTGCCCATCCTCCAAAGTTCACCGCAAAACTCCACCTCCTCTGGGAAGTCTTCCCTTATCCCTGTGATTAGAAACCGTCTCCCTCTCCTCCAGCATTTTGTATGATTCATCCAGCCTTATCATCTGCTGCCTTGTATCCGAGTAATTTTTGTACTTGTCTTATCTCTTTTCCTAGATCATAAGTTATAAGATAATAAGATCCATTTCTTGTTCATACTCGAATGTCAACAGGCCTAGAAAAGAGTCTCACACTTGAAAAAGGCTCAATGTTCTGCATTTTTGGTAGTAAATGTGCTAGCTACCCCATCCTGAAGAATTTTATGGAGTTAGGAAGATTTCCTTTGGACATACCCCACATGGACTAACATATGATTGAACAATAATTAACATATATCTATTTTAAAAAATTTATAATAGTTTTTATTTACCAGATATACACATGGGAACATTGACAATTGCCAAACCTTTTGTTCTAATTTTTCCCCTCCTTCCCCCTGCCCCAGATGGCAGGTTGACCAATACATTAACATATATCTATTAACTATCAAGACAAAATGCCTCATGTTAAGGGAGAGAAAAGGGGGGGGGGCATTTAGAAAGAAGACATAAAGACAATGATTAGACTACTACATATAGAATTAGGGAGATGTGCATTAAAATTATACCTTGAATATTTACTAGTGGAGTTACTTGTTGCTGTTTAAGTCTTATTCAACTCCCCATGACCCAATTTGGCAAAGATACTGGGATAGTTTGCCATTTCCTTCTCCAGATGAAGCAAGTCATTTAATCTTTCATACTCAATTTGCTCATCTGTGAAATGGGAAAAATAATAGCATTTACCTCAAACAAAAATCAAATGTAATACATATCATACACTTTGCAAATCTTAAAGCATTATATAAATATGAATTGTTATTATGAATCATTAGGAAATGTTGATTTATATAAGAAAATTTATCATTTCCTGAAAAGTCTTGGGTCTCATCTTAATTTTTCCATCTAAGTCTTTACTTGGTCCTGTGCCCAAATAGTTCCCTACTTTTATTTTATTTTATTTTATTTTTTTTTTTTTTTTTTTTTTTTGCTGAGCCAATTGGGGCTAAGTGACTTGCTAAGGGTCACACAGCCAGGGAGTATTAAGCATCTGTGGTCAAATTTGAACTCAGAGCCTCCTGACTTCAGGGCTGGTGCTCTATCCACTACTTCACCTAGTTGCTCCCTTCATTTCCATCAAAGCAAAATAAATTTCAAAAGTGGTCCCCTGTCCCTTTACAAGTAGCCCTACATCATGAAAGATTTTTTTTTTGTTTCTGGTTCCTAACCAGTACAAGAACATTACTTTTTTTTTAAAATGCCTTTGGCTTCTGAAAGAGAGCTGAAAGTCTATGAATTTAAGGTCTCTTTTCTTAATAATGGGGCTTCCCTAACCATACCTGTTCTCCATGACCAAGCAAACATGGATCTGTTTAAATAAAAAACATAAACTCTAGACTATAAAACCCTGCTGTACTTGGTAGGAAGGGCTAATTTAGGTATTATTCTTAAGTGTCATTTCATTATCAGAGATACACTTGATTTATTAGAGAATAAATATTCATCTTTAATGGAAAGAAAAGTGCATTTATTTAAAGCATTAATTTGCTGTCCACAACTTCTAGCGTCTTTCCCCCTTCATGTTGCACTCTAAAAGGCTGACTCTTTTGCCTACTCATTCAAGTTCTTCTTAGATGTTTTATGCCCGGTAAATTATTTTCAGTTTCTAACTAAAATCAACTAGAGAACTGGAGCAAATAGTCAATTAATCAACATGTATTTAATAAATGTCTGCATGAGCCAAGCACTGTACTAAGCCCTGAGATTACAATGTGAAGAATGAAGCCAAACTGATTCTTTAAAAAAAAAAAATCATATTCCAACAGGAGAGACAACAAAAACATAGGGGTAGGGCTTGAACCAGTAATTTTCTTGTTAGAGGATATTCTCATATTAGTGGGGGAAATTCCCTCTACCAAGGCAGAAAGACAAAATCTTTGCAACAGGGGCCTTGATCTTAAACTTTAATTTCCCTGATTTGCAGAATTCAGTAAATCTTGCATGTGTATGTCTGGTCTGTAAGTTGTTTTCCTTAGATAGCCAGACAGACTGGATACAGAGGCACACACGAAAATTTTATGATTCATTCTCCAGGCACCTCAATTCAGAACCAACTGGACAGTCCATTCAATACTTTGCTTTCTCTCCTTGCATATACATCTCTCTCTCTCTCCTTGCCACTCACATCACTGACTTCCTCTCCATCTGGATATCACTTTAAGATTCTTACCCTTTCCTTCCAAGATGCTGCTGAACTCACCTCCCAGGCCACTCCTTGCAGTCAGCTTCTCATAAGCTTCTTATCACACTTCATTCATCCATTTCTGTATCTAAATTTTGTGCTTTCCCTCTCCTGGCTCCAGTTTTCATGAACTCTCTCTCCTTTCCCCCTTTCTCAGCTTCATGCTCACTTTGTCATTTTTAAACCTCTCAACTCTCAACAGTCTCCCTTTTCTACCTCCCACAGGGCCTTTGCCTCTGCTGCTATAACATTATTCACCTTTCTTCTCCTAGAATGAGTCTGCAAAGTGCATGACTCACCTGTTTTTCCTGCTAGCCCATTGTCTTTGGCCTCAGTTGACTTATTTCAGCTATTCATGAGCGAGGGCCAGGGAACTGAAATAATTGAGAGGAGAATTCTGTTCTATTTCAGGTGTTGAATCAGTTCCTTAAGGTGTGTGTTGGGTGTGTGTGTGTGGGGGGGGGAGATTTAGAAAGTATAAAAGAACAAAGATAGAAGGAAAGCTTGAATGTGGAATAGGCGAAAGAGGCAGACTTCTAGGACGCAAAATGCAGGGGGAAAGAGGCTGGAAATTATAGACAACAAATTAACTTTTTATAAGTGTACATACTCATAATGCTTTTTCTTTCCATTAAAGTTAAATATTTATTCTCTAATAAATCAAGTGTATGACAATGAAAACTCAAATGTGCTTTCCATTTACTCACTCATTCATTTATTTATTCTATCACACAAAGAGATCAATTTTGTAGTTATCTAATGAAACGTTTAGATCAGTTCCAATGACCTTGTGATAAAGAGAACCATCTACAGCCAGAGAGAGAACTGTGGGAACCAAGTGTGGATCACAACATCGAATTTTTACTCTTTTTGTTGTTGTTAGCTTGCATTTTATTTTCTTTCTTATTTTTTTCCATTTTGATTTGATTTTTCTTGTGCAGCAAGATAATTGTATAAATATATATGCATATATTGGACTTAACATATATTTTTACCATGTTTAACATAAAAAATGCAATTATCCTGGCTTTGGGTGGAAGAGGCATTACATAAGAAAACAACCTACAAATAAATGAGAGAAATTCATTTTTGTAAACATTTTAAATAAATTAAGGGAGCTGGGTGAACCTGGGTAAGTCCCTACGCCTTCAAGTCTTTTTTTTTTCCTTCAAAATGGGGACAATAGTAGAAACTACATCAAAGAATTGTTATAAGGATCAATGAAATAATGCATGTAAAGAACATTATAAACTTGGAAGCATTGCACAAATGCTAACCATTACTACTGTAATTAAGGAATCTCCCTTTTTGCAAAAATCTCTTAATTTCCCAGAAACTCATTCTCTCTTTTTCTCCTTCCAGTTCTTTCATTTGTGCTTCTGTGCTTGGAATGCTTGCCCCCACCATCCACTATCTTTTTGATGATCTGATGATTTGGTATCTCCATCAGTAAATTTTCCTTTATTCCCTGGCCATAAATGATATTTCCTTTCATGGATCACAGATAAAACTTTGCTTTTGCCTCTCATCAATTTCCTATGTCCTATTTCACATGAGAATTTTTGTGCATGTTTATTTATTTATATTTTACATAACACCTACTATGTGCGAGGCAATGCCCTAAGAACTTTACAAATATTATTTCATTTTTTTCTCACAACAATTCTGGGAAGGAGGTGTTATTATTATCCTCATTTTACAGATGAGGAAATTGAGGGTTAAATGACTTTAATCAGGGTCACACTATTTAAGGTAAGATTTAAATTCAGTTCTTTCTGACTCCAGACTCGGCACTCTAATCATAGTTTATTCTAGCTGCATGTATGTTATTTCTTCTCTAGACTATAAGCTCAATGGGGACAAGTGGACTTAGCCCAGTCCACTACAAAGAGTAAAGTCTACAATACATTTGTTGAATTGAATTAAATTAAATCATGCCAGATAGATAAACAATTCAACTCTTTTCATCACTTATCTGGTGACATTTAAATTTCTGGGATTTATTTTTTAAAAGACCACAAATATATTACATTTAATCAGTCAACAAGGATTTATTAAGTGCTTACTATGTACTAGGTCCTTTGTTAAACATTGGGAATATGAGCAACTTATAGAACTGTATTTCTCTATAGGGACAAAGACTTAAGAGAAAGGCCACCTCAGTTGAGCAAGTTATCTATAAAAACAAAATACTGAGTCACTGAACTGATAAACTGATAAAAATCAAAAACAAGAAGTGGGTGAAAGGTAACTGCAAGCACTGAGTGAGTATGTTTAATGGATTAATTAATATTAAATTTTCCTCCCCAGTGAAAGAGTTTTCTGCCATATTTGACATGGATTGAACAAAGGGGAACGCATTGATCTATATCTTGCTAATGGACCTAGATGGCTCTGGGTCCTTGCACAGCCCTCCCTCATTTAAATCCAATTCACTTACATATCATGGTGTCACCTCCCTATAGTTCCTAGGCAATTGGGATGATAAGAAAAGGAGCTTGTATTTCAGGACAGGAAATAAAAAAGCTCATTGTCCAGTTTGTAGGGGGGGGATCCACCCAAGACCTGCCTTTGGACAGATTGTCCATTTTTTGCAAGAATCATAAATAAAGCAACTTCATACACTCCCTAGTCCTTTTTTTTCCCTTTGTAGTACATTTCTAATAGGAATACAAATACAACTGGAATGATAGTATAGTCTCTTGCCCTCAAGGAGCTTACATTTTAATGGGGAAACTAGCACATAAAAGGAAGCTAGAAATGATGGGGGTTGGGAGTAAAGCTATCCAGCTATCCAGCAATGAAAGAAAGGGTTGATGGAGAAGTTTGGAGCAAAGTAAGAAATGAGGGTTGGGCAATGAAGGTTCCTGGAGAAGGTCCAGTCAAAGAGAGAGGGCACGAGGGAAGAACAGTTACCAGGTGCAAATTCCAGGACTGGAGAGATCTTACAGGATGAAGAGGTTTCTGGGACACGATGGAGATGTGAGCATTACAGCCTGATGACAAATGCCTTTTCTTTTAAAGGTGGTTCATTGCATGTTTTGAATTTCTTTCTCTTCTATAGGTTTATTAATATAAGTTAAAAGTATTACAAGCCTATGTTGTCCTCAATACATTTAATAATAACAGCTAGCATCTGATAATGCTTTAAGATTTTCCCCCCTCAAAAAAAAGCACTTTACAAATACTATTTCATTTGACCCTCACAAAAACCCTGGAAGATAGGTTCTATTACTAGCGCCATTTACAGATGAGGAAATTAAGGCAGATATTGGTTAAATAACTTGGCCAGAGTCACATGGCTAGTTAATATCTAAGGCAGGACTTGAGCTCAGTTCAGCATTCAAGCCCAATGATCTATCTATGTGTCAACTAGCTGACTTTTTATTTCTGTAAATAAGTTAAAGCAACAGAAACAAAACAGCTCTTGGAAATTGGGGAGAGGGGAGTCTAGCTATATGTAGAATGAACAATTAAATTCATTTCAACTCCTCTTTCTAATTAGAGGGCAAAACAGATTTCTTTTGCAGAAGATTCACTGCTCAGCTATGTGGATTGGTAAGAGAGTGACAGGCCTGGAGTCAGGAAGATTCAACTTCCCAAGTTTAAATCCAGTCCCAGACACTGACTAGCTGTATGACCAAGAGCAAGTCACTTAATCTTGTCTGTCTCAGTTTCCTCATCTGTAAAATGAGCTGGAGAAGGAAATGGGAAACTACACACATATCTTTGCCAAGAAAGCCCCACATGGGGTCAAAGAGTCAGAAGTGATTGAACAGCAGTAGAACTTTCCATCTAAATTCTTCATTTTCCATCAGCTGCTACACCATGAACATCATGTCTCCGTTTCTTTCCTTCCTTCTTTCCTTCCCTCCTTCCCTCCTTCCTTCCTTCTTTCCTTCCTTCCTTCCTTTGTTCCTTCCCTCTTTCCTTCCTTCCCTTCTAACTCTCAGAGTTCTTCTGAACATAAAATAATAGTTGCAAAGTGTTTTACAAACCTTAAAATGCTACATAAATGTTAGCTATTATTATCATTATTAATTGTTAATAATCCATAGTGCATTTGACCGGTTTTATGAGATTAACTAGGTTTATTATGATAAAAAGATAAGAAAGAGCCTAGAGCTTGGCAATGGTAGTATAGTGAGCTCTCTAGATATAAGATAAGGAGGTCATATGGAAAAAAGCCAGGTGAAGTTTTTGGTTGCCTGGATCTCCATTTTAACAATGTCTAGGTCTTTTTCATAAGCCAAGTACCAACATAACAGCATGTGGCCTATGCTAATTTCAGCCAGCAGCAAGTGTGAGAAGATGATATAATCTGACTTTGAGGGATTTTGTTGTCATACACCAAATATGATGACTCACAAGAAAAAATAAAGTCCATGTCTTGGTACAGTGTGGTTTCATCATGTCCCTGTAGCCATATAAGCAGTACCAGCCACATTTAGAACATCTACCCAATGGGAAAGAACCAGTTAGGTGGTGCAAGGGATAGACTATAGAGGCTAAAATCAGAAAACTTGAGTTCAAATTCAGCCTCAGACACTGGGCTCATTTAACTGTGTCTCAATTTCCTCATCTGTAAAATGATCCAGAAAAGGAAATGACAAAGCATTACAGTATGTTTGCCAAGAAAACACCTGATCCACAATACAAAATCCAATAGGCAGAGCCCATATCTGCTCCAAATCTTGGTTACCATCAGCACTTGGATGATGAACTCCTAACTTTAGGTAACTGTAAGCTGTATATTAATAGCAGACAATAGTCTGTTTTTATAACTGAGTTATGTCTGAAACAGATATTTTCTCAGGAATTAGAAAGCCAAGATCAGACTCAAGTTTTGATGGATGTTTAGTGGCATATAGCCCATGTGTATAATAAGAAATTAACAACATGGATTCTGGTTCTAGCTCTATGTATGTATCTGTGTTCTAGCTCATAGTCCCTCATTGTGTCTAAGTTTCCTCTTCATTTGTCTACTCCCTCTATAAGATCCAATGATTATAAATCAGAAACATAGCATCATTCATTCATTAAACTTCATTAATCCAGATTCCACTCATTGAATTTATAGTAATGTGGACAAAGGCTAGTTCAAAGTTATCTTTATGTTATTAAAGAAAAAGCAGAGGGAAGAGTTTGCTGAGCAAAATAGGAGTAGAAACAAGATTACAGGAGATTGTTGTTCTAACTTTTCAAGAAGGCATTTACATACATATAATTGATTTGCTAATTAAAAATCATTCATTTCAATTCATTAAATTAGATTCCCCTAAGGACCTTCGCTAAGGAGTACTTTATTAGATGAATTCAGGGTAATGTCTGTTCAGTGAATGTTCTTCATATTGTTGGTGTTTGAAGACAGAACTAGCACATGCACAGTAAGCTACATCATAGCAAGCTTTTATTACAAGTGGTAGGAGAAGTACTAATAGGAATAGGGAGTAGAAGTAGTGGTGGTGATAGTGATGTAATAATGGCTCACATCTATGGAATACTTTATAGCTTAAAAAATGCTTTCCTCAATTATTAAGTGAGTGGTGAAAGTATTAGTCCCATTTCACTAATAAGAAAACTGCGGTTAAGTGACTAATCCAAGGTCACATTGCTAGTATGTTTCAGATTTGAAATTTGAACTCAGTTCTTCCTACTCAGTACTGTTACCATTACAACCTGCTGCTATTTATATATTATGCTCCTAGAAATATAACTTAACTCATGCTATATACAAATCCACATCATATTGAAGCATGTTATAATAGGATTCAGCTTTTCATCACAACTATCTTTGTTACAAAAAAAAAATTATAATTCAAACAGGCTGAGTTGGTGAGGTTTAAAAATAAAATCAATGATGATTCAAGACAATAGACAGCAAATTCATTCTTCCTCCTCTCCTCCCCTGAAATGATGCAACATTTATTCAACAAATCATGTGCAGGTTTTGTATTATAAAAGAAGTAAGCCTTATGGTACCTCCCATCATGGACCTTATAGGCTTCTAGGAAGGCACCCAAAAAGACTGCAGCCACACACTAACATTATCCTTGGGAGTCATGTGATGAGAAGCTTTTGTAAATGAGATTCTGCCTTTTAAGGAGACCTTCCCTTTTTACACTTCAGTTACAAATTCCTCTTGGATTTATTCAACCCTTCTGCTAAATTCCACTCTATCACAAAGACACTTAGAAGGAGGTTCTGGACCATACAATGAAGATGTCCTATTTTCACATACATTTAACATTACAGTAATAATAACTTTTTGGAACAAATATATGATTTCATTGGCATAGGGGAGTCTTGATGAGGAAACTTTCTGTCATTGCAAATCAACCTATATTCTTAGAGAGATGTTTAAGGGAATCAAAAGATTGGTGGGGGTTAATTATAATATATAATAGAATCATTAGAAATGGCATTTTTGGCAAAAATTTATAAGGGGCTATATGTCTTTAAGATCCCTTTGAAAATGTATTGTTGTACTCTGACTTTGAATGGATACAGTTGACTAGTCATTTACAGATTCTCAAGTTTAATTGAATTATCCTAGGCACACCATCCAATGGCATTTTTACTAATACTATTGGTACATTATACTTAATGGCCACTATAACATCATAAAATTCTGATGCGACATAAAATGTCCTTTATGACATTTATAACATTGCTCCTTTGAAGCAAAATATACCTTATAAAATTGCTTCAATGAATACCATTTGAAGGAGTCAATTAACTGCCATAGGTAAGGTGTGCCTCATGTAGCAATGAAAATGTGAAGTTACTTGTACCTGCAATAGATATGTTGAACCAATTGTCCAATGGAACCCATTCTTTTGAAATATCCCTTCTTTGATTAATTAAAAAAACTGGAAGAACAAGTCTTGCTGGGGTAGAGGTTTGTGTATCCTCCTTCTCTGAAGTTCAAGTCAGTAATTCTAATGGTTTTGAATGACCCTAAATATTTATTTAAGCCTATTTGGTTTGGACCATTGCCCCAGTTCCAAACCCTCACTCTTAATGGTACAAGTGAGAAAGAGACAATACCAGGGATCTGCCCTAGGATTGCACTTGTATGTATAAGCAGAACAAGGGAGAGATCTCCCATAACTATTATAGAAGTCCAAACCTTTGGCAACACAGTTTAAGTCAAACACCAAACTCTATTCTCCATACCTTAATTAAAGTCAGTTAAATTCAGTAAATGCATAATAATCTCTTAGGGCATAAAGTAACACATTAGAGATATAGAAACAAAAATAAAATAATCCCTGCTCTCAAGGAGGTTAGATTCTATGAGAAAGATACAATATGTGTGCAGATAAATAAAAATGAAATAATTTGAAGAGAAAGCAAGCGCTAAAAATTGGGGACATGGCATCTGAGTTCAACCTTAAAGAAAATTCAGATTATGAGAGTTAGGGGAAAGAGAGCATTCCACACAGGATGGCTTGTATAAGTGCATCAAGATGGAAAACAGAATGTCAAGAAATAAGCTAATTAAACTGAGGGAATAGCTAGCAGGACATTTGACTAGATTAAAGCAAAAAAAAAAAAATACTGGAAAAATAAATTGGAATAACATCATGGAGGGTATTAAATGTCAAGCTGAGAAATCTGTATTTTATCCTAGAATCCACTGAAAGGTTTGAGGACTATAGTAACTTCATCAGACTTGTGCTTTGGGACTATTTTGATTGATATGTGAAAATGGATTAGAAAGAGAAGAGGCTGCAAATAAGAACACAAATTAGGAAGCAATAAAAAAGTTTAGGTAATGGGAGTCTGAATTATACTGGTGACTGTAACAAAAGAGAAGCAAATGAATATGAGGAATATTGTTGAGGCAAAATCAACAAACTTGGCAAGAATTTGGATATGCTGAATAAAGGAGAAGGAAGGGTCAGAGCTGATTCCGTGATTATGAATTATGACAGGAGGAGGGTAGTACTCTCAAAAGGAATAGCAATGTTTGAAAGAAGGGAGGATTTAAGGCAGATGAATTCAGTTCTAAATATATAAAGATTAAAATGCCAATAAGACATTGAATAGAGAAACTAGAAGCTTAATGGGGAGCCATATATGTACACCCACATACAGAGGGAACAAGGGAGGGTTGGAGAGAAAGTAAAAGGAGAGAGAGGAGAGAAGAAAGGGGGGAGGGAAGGAATAAGGGAAGGGGGAGAAGGAAGTGAAAAAGACAGGGAGGAAGAGAAACAGAGACAGACAGAGAAAGAGAGACAGAGACACAAAGAAAGACAGAGATACACACACACACAGAAACAGAGACAGAGAGGAAGAAAGGAGGGAGGGACAGAGGGAGATTAAGGCTGTTTTTAATAAAGATTTAGGAGTCGTCAGTGTAGAACTGATAATTGATCTCATGGGTTGTAATGATAGAGTGCAGAAAGAGACTAGAAGCAGGTTTAGGACAGAGCCTTAGGTAACAGTCTCTTTTAGGAATGGAAAATAAACTGTCTGAAGAAACAAACATCTTGCCTGAAACTTTTTATTGACCAAAAATGGAGTTCAATGTAACTTTGTATCCTTTGTAGCTTTAGGCAAATCACTTCACTCATTTTCACTATCTCTAGAGGATTTGGAACAGATCTTTCAGTTGATCTACGATCTTATGCTGCCATTTAAATCTCATTAAAAGCTATCATGATTCACAGAAGAGCTTCACAAAGATGACTCTTAGTGACTCAGAAGACCTGGATTCTAATCTCAGTCTCATCGTATATAAGCCATGGAAGCCAGATCAATCCGTAGCTGTGTGCCTTAATTTCCCCTTTTGTGAAGTGTTGGAGAGTTGGAAGAGATCATTTCTAAAGTGACTTGTATCTCTATCATCCTATGATTCTGTAAATTTTAAGAAATAAGGAATTTTGAGAGAGACTATAGA
Source organism: Sminthopsis crassicaudata (assembly GCF_048593235.1). NCBI lineage: Eukaryota > Metazoa > Chordata > Mammalia > Dasyuromorphia > Dasyuridae > Sminthopsis > Sminthopsis crassicaudata. The sequence continues at coordinate 595,034,146 of NC_133618.1, forward strand.
TGGGTGCAACTAGTTTCAAAAAACTTTAATGAGGGAACATATTTGGTAGAGATTTAAAGAAGAAAAGGACAAGGCTGGGAATGTTTCTGGCAAATGGAATAGTATAAATAATGGTTCTAAAGATGAAGCATGTGTGGACAGTGGTAAATAACATAAAGTATGGACTAGGCAAGAAAATTAGAATTTTATAATTTTTAATTTCCTTTTTATTCTACACTTGGGAGAACTTAATTTGCCCAGTTTTATGAATTTGGCTATTTAATATATTTGAAAAGGCAAGAAGAAATCCTATATCGCTCCCTGGGTAATTTCATAAGACTCAGAATGCTGACCTATGGGTTTTAACATCTTCAGGACTCAGGATGACAAGGATGTCAGTTTTACAGATTTCAAATCCATTCGATAACTGGTAAGCATTAGCACAGTCAATCAGATGTTAACATAGTCCAGTATTAGCTGAGACCCAACATTCACACCAAGCTGTAACTCGCCTAGATTCCCTGGGATGAAAACCATGACATGCACATGTTGAAAATGCTTGAAAAGCAATTATCTATTAGTATGTTCTCTCTATTTCTATATGGTCATGAATGGGTCAAAGGTATTTCCTTTTAAAGATGCTATAAGAAAGGAGTTTTGGTAAACTCCGTGCAATATGTCTCTGTGGTCTAGTTTAGCTCCTCATGACAGCATAAATTATAGATTTAGATAAGCTTTTAAAAATCCTCTATATTTGACTTTTTTGAGTCAAAATGCATAAATTTGGGCCATTCATTAGAAAGCAATGCAGTATCTGCACCTCTTCTAAAAGACGGCATCCCAAGGGACAGATAGGAGGATATTAAAAAAAAGTCTTGATCAAAGAAATATTGCCTCTTTCCTCCTTTCATTGAGCAGATGTGCAATGTGTCCCAAGAAAGAAATAGAAAAATTCCTGAATGATTTATTTGATGAACTGAGCTTTAACCTAGGTTATTGCATGCCTGATATGACATTGGTTATTAGTTTCTACTTGAAAATGACCAGATAGAAATGTGTTAGCTTCATCAATATGGTACCTTTATTGGTTGTCAGAGAAATGACATCAGGAAGATATGGCACTTCAGTCTTGAAAGTTTATTTCACTGCTGTGTTGGTATGTTTTAAGGATTTTGACTTTTTTTTAATTGAGGAAAGACTTGTCTGTTTTGTCACAGTATTTAAGACATTAAAAGCAGATGCATCACTCATAAGATAGGATTCTTCCACAAAGGGAAGGGGGAGCAGAGAGCATTGGAAAATTCCTTTCAACCTCATGAACTTGAAATAAGCAGACAACTTTTTTTTTTTGTCTCCAAATAAAAAAAAAATTAACTGAACATGTCTTTTGCTGCTGCTAACAAGGATTATGTTGTGTAACCTGTCAGATGAAATGAGTGCTGATGGCATAATAGTCATTGTTTTCAGGATTTGTTTTCATTAAACCAATGAAACAGATCCATGTTTCCGAAAGATTTCAAAGGTGTCGTATGCTGGAGAGGCACCAACAGACTTTAAAAGGGCAGGAGGAATCATCACACACTTTGTCTTCTGCTCTGTTCTTTTATTGGAAATGACAATTTGAAAAAAGCCTCATTATTCTGTCCTTCTTTCTGCCAGGTATATATCAATTAAAATGATTTGTTACAGTAATGACTGTTGTTACAAAGATGTTTTCCTCTATCCAGTGGGCTAATGGCTTATAACTTAAAATAAAAACAATTATAACAGACCTGGCTTCTCAAATAATATTTCAAAACAAATTGTGCTTTTTTTTGAACCAGGAGGCAAAGTTAAAAAGTATATGATTCTGTGTTCTCATTCATTGAATGGAAATAATTCTGCCTTTTAATTAAATCTTATCATTATTATTCAATTAATTAATTTATGCTACTATTTATATAGTAGAGTCAGTTTTGTGTGATAGATAAAGTGGGAGAATGGGTTTAATTCTGCCTCTGACAAGTACCAGTCATGTGACCCTGAGCATGTTTTAGGCAATCTCAAATGGCAGAGCAAAAAATGGTCTATATTAGTAAAAGAAATTTCCTCACTGCCAGTTCTTTTATCAGTAAAATCATAGCTTTCCATATAGTTGTAGATTTTGTTTCATTTTTTAGTTATAGGGGTTTTTTGGGGGTTTTTTTTGAGACAATCAGGATTAAGTTACTTGCCCAGGATTACAAGCTAATAAATGTCTGAGGCTGAATTTGAACTCAGGTACTCCTAATTCCAGGACTAGTGCTCTATCCATTTTGCCACCTAGATACTTATATGGTTATAGCCTTAAAACATTTTATTTCTCCCTCTTCTGTTTCTCCTCCCCAAAGCCCAAATGGTTCTTTTTTTGCTTGTATAATAAAATCTGAACTCTCCTCTTTAGCTTATTTAAAGGTCTTCTCAATCTGGTTCTGTCCCACCTTTAGGGGAACTTTATTTCACATAGTCCCCTCAGATATTTTAATATCTAGCCAAAATAACCAACTTGTCCTTCCTTATTGATGACACTCTCTCTCCCATTTCCATGTCTCTGTATAGGCTGTGTCCCATGCTTGGCGTACATTCTTCCTACTTCTGCCTTTTAGAATTACTGGTTCCCTTCAAAATTCAGAACAGATGCCACCTCCTGCACCAGCTGTTTGCTAATGCCCCCAGCCCCAGGTGCTCTCTCTTAAATTACTTGCCATTTACTTAGCACGAAACTGTGGTGCTTACATGGGAACATAGTGTTTCTTCTCAAAAGAATGACCTATGAAGTTGGGGACTATTTTAATTTCATCTTTGTATCCCCCTGGAACCTAGTATAGTATCTGGCATATAGTTAGTGCTTAATAAATACTTATTAATTGATCGATTACCTTTAGACCATGAGATAAAATTAATTTATGTGATTCTGTTCCATTCCATAAAATTCTTTGCAAAAGACTTGCCAAAATTTAGTTCCTACAAAGATTTTTCCTTATTCTCTTAGGTATTAACTCCCTCTATTCCTCTTCAAACAATTCTATGTTACTTTGCACTTATTACTACCTTTTGCACATACTGCATTTTTCTCCAACTCCTGCTCTGGCCCCAGAAAATAAACTCCTTAAGGATAGTAACTATTTGGGGTTTATTTGTTTGTTTATGAGTCAAAGATTCTAGATTTCAGTAGTCAAAAGAACCCTTAGAAATACATTTATCACAAAGCCCTCATTTTTGAAATAAGCAAATATAGTAAGGCAAATGATTTGCCCAGAATCATATAGTTAGTAAAGAAGAATTTGTCTCTACTCCCACTAAGAGATTTGTGGAGCTAGATTCTTCCAGCTTAGTAAAGCCAATTATTAAATGTTCACTATAAGCATTTACGCCTCAGAAATGGGAAGACTCTGCAAATTGGGGGTTGATTATTGTTTTGTGTGCTTTCAGACTTAAGAAAGTATTGGAGAAAATGTTAATGATGCCAACTAAATGCAAACAATCTGTCCCATATATACCCCATACACACCAAGAGCCTGTTGTTAAACATACACACACTCCTCACAATCCAATGCTCTTTCTACCATAATAGTTTGCTTCTGCAAGGTTGTAGTTTTAAGATTTGTTTTTTGTTTGCTGTGAAATAGTGCTGTGAAAATAAAAGTGTAGGTGGTAAATAGAACTTAATCGCTATTATCATATCTACTAAAATAGAGTTTAGTTGGATATTAACATATACATATATATACACACATATATGCATACTAAACGAAAATTTAAATGGTGGGTACTCATAGTCATGCAGGTATTACATAGATTGTACTGTATATGTATATTGCCATATATATTTTATACATACATATATATCTAAATATATTATCTATTTCATATATATAAATATTCATACATATGTGTATATATGTGTGTATGTGCATATGAAATGCTTAGTTTTTGTGATTAGTTTTCTTTGTATTTCTGTGTCATATAGACAGCTATACAATATACAATGTACAATAAAGTGACAAGAGATCAGTTTTCTTTCTCTATTTTTTTCTAATATAAACTAGCACCCCTTCTTTCCTCTCTCGTCTGTCTCTCCCTCCCTCCATCTCTGTGTCTCTGTGTCTCTGTGTCTGTCTGTCTGTCTGTCTGTCTGTCTGTCTGTCTGTCTGTCTGTCTCTCTCTCTCTCTCTCTCTCTCTCTCTCTCTCTCTCTCTTTCAGATGCTTTCTGGCATAGAGCAGAAAAGATCAACAACAATTTCCAAACATCTTTGATCTACAATAATTTGAGGATAAGGAACAAATCATTCTTCCCCATATGAGAATGAGGGAAAGAGAGACAAGATATTTGAAATTAAGTGGCTACCATCTTAGCAAGAGAATCTAAAAGTACCTTCAGACCACTAGGTTACACTGTGGTTCAAGCCTTCATCATATTTTTTTTTTCATTTAAAACAATTAGTTTTAACAGACATTTAAAAAGGTGAGCATAAAAAGACTTATAAAAGGCAGTTTCCCCAGGAAGGAATAAACTAATTTCTAGCATGTAATGCTCTATATTTGAGCTCAATGTGATTTCAATATCAAGGACTGGGTCTTTGATGAGAAGATTCAAGCAATTATTTCTTAACTTTTTTCAAAGCAGGAGAAAAGAGAACTACTTTAAAATGACAAATGGCTAAATGATGTTTGTGAAATGTTAAATATCTATAAAATAGTTTTGTTGTTTTTATAAGCATCAAATGTATAGTTATGTGTATTTATTATATGAAAAAGACTTTTAGAGCATGTGCATCAGTACCAATGTGCCCCTGCTTTGATTTGTGTTTCAGCCAGGAATGATAATTTTGGATATCTTCATTTGGAAATCCCATATCTGGTTAAAATACCAACATAGTTCCTAGCATTGCATATGGACATTTATAGCTTAAATATAGCAGAAATACAATTCTGAACAGTTTGGTTTTGTAGAATGAGGCTTTTTGCTGTTGTTGTTGTTTATTAGAATTGACATAATTTCATAATTTCTTAGAATGATGGGCTCATGCTTAAATATTTTTTTTAAAAATTATATTAAGTCTATAAATCTTCTCTAGGTTAGCCACAGAAGGGTGTGTGTGTGTGTGTGTGTGTGTGTGTGTGTTTATTTTAAAGCTTGGACCAGAATCAATTCATCTTATCTTCTGCCACCTCCTTCAATTCTCCTTAAAGGCTTTTGGGGGCCAGCATCCTTACATCTTCCATTACTCCTATGCTGTGAATTATAATGAGTTTTGTGCTTGAAAAGGAAACCATACCCCTCAGGATAAGAGCTGTGTTCTGTGTGTCAATGATCATTATTCCTATGATGACCCTTACATTTTGGCCCTATGAATTTTGCTTAGTTTCCACTTTTTAATAGATCATTTGATTATGTTACTTAATTATAAAGACTCAGATCTTTTAAAATAACTAAAGTGACAATATTGCCCAGCATGGCTATGATCCTATTACAAAGTACACACCTGATTTCATTTAGTAGGTGGCAGAAGTCTGCTTGTGATGTCAACATCAAGGAAATTGTTTTTAAGTAGGCATGCATTAAAATAGGCCAAATCTGGCCAGCCCAAAGCACCTTATTTATTGGTAGCCCAGGAGCCTTTAGAATATGGGACAGAGGCTGGCTAAAAATGGATATATCAAGCACACGCCATTCATGTACTTGTAAATAGTAGTCACAAGGAAGTAATGGAACATGCTTTGACTACTTTTAGCCCCTTATTAATGCCACATGTGCTGTTGTAAGGTTAAGTTATTAAGTGATATCCAATAATTGTCTCTGCTCAAAGGTAGACTTTCTATTTCAGTCCTCTTTACACGTGGGACTATTTCAGGATCGTTCATCACAAATGCATTTTAAAAACCATTTCAGTGGGCTACCTCTCTCTTCCTCCTGCCTCTCCTGAACACAAGCATTCCTAAACCCTGTTAAAAATGAAAACTCAATTACCTGGGCCAGATGGAAAGGGGGATTCACTAGTGGAAAGAAGATGGTGGCTACCTTCAAAATAGGTGGGGGAAGGAAGGAGGGGATATTTTGTGGGATAATCAGCCTCTCAGCCCCAACCAGAGTTAATTTTCCTAGGATTCCCAGCACTTGTTGAAAATGCTTACCCGCAGTCTTACAATGACCTGTTTAGTTTGCAGGGGGAAATTATGTCATTTGCAAGCAAGCTTTCAGCTGGGATATTTTATAATTGTTTCGATGAAAACCCGATAATCCTCTACTCCTTCACATAAACTGCAATCCATCTTTAAAACTGTGATAATTCATAAAACCTGCAGCTTAATAAACTAACAAACCCCAGGCCTATGTTATTTTAAGGGAAGTCAATCTTTGATCAGCCAAGCTGAAATAGGTCTGATAAGTGGCGGCCCTTCCTCTACGGGAGCTCCCACTTCAGTCTGTTATTGCTATTTGCCCATCGTCCTCAAGTGCGAAATAAGCAGAAGTCTTTGGGAGCTTCTTATCATTTTCCACTTTCTTCCCTAGATCTCTGTCGCTTTAATCCAGCATGTCTGCTGCTGGTTAACAAGGAAATCCTATGTCAATTATCGCCAACAACTTCCTGCTGAGAAGCTGTGGGGAATCAAAGCTTTTGAGAGCCTTTTCACACTGGAGAGTGGGGCAAGGCCTAATTAAATGGCCCTCATATCCTGCAGCCTAGTGGAGGCCGCATGATAGATAGCTAATGAAAGATAACCTCATTTTTCTCAAAGCTGTTTGGAGGCTGGTGGTCAGTCTGTGGACTGCAAGTCCCCCCCCCACTCCATGTCCTCCATTACCCCCCTCTGGATCCTCACAATGTGACTGTTCGTACTTCCCCCCTTCCATCGAACTGAATTAAGTTGTTTATAACTGTCTAAAGGGCTCCAAAGGGAATCATTTAAAAGATGAACTCCTAATAGAGTTTCTTTAGAAATCATAGGTGTAAATATGTTTCTGAGGTATATGTACACATACACACAGACAGAGAGCAAGACATCTGAGTGCTTTAAAATCAAGGCACTGAAAAGCCTCTTTATCCTATTTTAAGGGTTTCTCTCTATGCTGTCATATTAGAATGATTTCTCATGGATCCAGTATAAGAGGTCCAGTATATATTTTAGATTGGTCCAGAATATTTCCCAGTTTGGAGGGGAAAATATCAATAACCATAAAAAGAAGTATTTATATAGTGTTTTACAAAATCTTTTCCTCCTGTGAGGTAGGTGGGTAAAATGTTATCACAAATGAATATTAGACTCCTTGAGTAAAGGGACTAGGAATTATATTCTGACCTAGAAGAGACTTCAGAGTTCATTTAACTGGATTCCCACATACGAGAAAGGAAAACAGCAAGGGGAAGGCACAGAGGCAAAGTGAAGACTTGAACCCAGTTCTCTCTCCTAGTGATATGAATATTGTCTAAAATAAATGTCATCGTTTGTTCTTCAGGCTAGTTATGTTTGATAAAGGGGTTGCAAATGATATGGATTAAGAAAGATGTGCTCTTTCCTATTCCCCCCTTTTTTTTTCCTTCTCAATTCTGACATCTAGAATTTTCTCTAGTATAGCCTTCATAAATTTTAAATAAAGTTTTATAATACTTTTTGGTTTTGCAGAAGAGCCTTCATAATTTTTAATAAAGTTTTATGATGCTTTTTGGATTTATAAAAGTAATTTCTGGCTATTTCCATGCCCATGGCCACCCCACCTTCAAGAGGTTGCTTTTTTGAAACAATGAGCTCAGTGAAACCAAATCAACCAACGCAGTAAGGTGTCTCACAGTGTTTACAACATTCTATATCCTCACCTCTACAAGGAAAAGAAGGAGGGGTATCACAATATTCTTTTAAGCATGATATGTATGTAACATGGGTGAGCTCTGGCCATATTATCTGAGGATCACATCTGTTATTTTTCCACCTCTTCCCTCAGGATCTATTATTGCTTTGAGGAGGGGACTTGGAGGGGTTGTCTTTTTCTCAGTTATTGGCTAATGCTCCCATTGATTGTGTTCCCCTAATTATAGGAGTCCAATCACCCACTTCCATTTATCCACTCCATCAGATTAACTTTGACAAAAGAATATTTATTTCAAAGGTATTGCATACAAACATTTCCCTCCTCCTCTCTAACACTGTTCATTATGGAAGAAATTAAATTGTGAACTTATTCCTTCTCCCCTGTCCAGAGAATGAAGTAGTATAAATGTGCGTATGTATGTGTGTGTGTGTGTGTGAGGAGATTATATCCTTCACGCAACCTATGACTGCAGCATATCTTGTTTTCCTGTGCCCAGTGGGAGTAGATACCAGGCTCAGACATTGCCAAGATGAGTAGGGTGATCAGTTTCTTCCAATCCCTGAATTCTGTCTCTTGGGAAAGACCTTTACTCCTTTTCTCCCCAGAAATAAAGCAATGCCCACACTATTCCTTAATCTATTTTAGGGTTAGAGGATAGATTTGGAATTGGAAGCTAACTAGTCCAACCCCTTCCTTTTTTTCAGATAAGGAAACTGAAGCTCAGAATGAAATTTAGGTGACAAACCCAAAGTCACATAGGTAGAAAGTGATAGAGTTTTGGTGTAGTTCTCTGACTCCAAATTCACTTCCCTTTATACTACATTTTTAAAAATTCAGCAATGCATTGAAGATACATTCTCAAAGCAAGTAGGTCTTAATTAGTGCTAAGCATGGCTGCTTCCAATTCTCTTTCCTTAGCTAGCTAGCCTTCAAGCTTTGTCTCTAGCCTCCCTGAGAGCCCCTATGGCTGTTCACAGGCAGAATAGGCATGTGATAAGATATTGTTTGTGGTTTTGTACTTTTAAGGGTCTACTTCTTTGAAGTTTCATCATGAGATGTTTATCTCAGGAACTTTGGACTTGAAAATGATTGAGGGGGTTCCAGTTTTCAAGATATTATCTTCAGCCTTCCATCCCTTCATTATAAGATCTATGCTTTAGAATATTTCAACATGACAGTTGGCTGAGGGATGAGGAGAGCCTGCTTAAAATTAGCTTTCAATGGTCACTTTATATGGCCTAGCATGAAACTATATTTTTCATAGAATCATATGGTGAAGTGAAGCTTCTTATAAAACTCAAAAATACAGCATGCATAGTGTTACTGTATATATATGCTTGTATTATTTAAACATTTAATTAATAACAAAGTATCATAATATAATCCTGTATGTGTGTATATGCTAGCTAATACTGATCATTTCACTTGAATATATATATATATATAGGACTTAGTTTTTTATGCATATATATGTATGTATAGACACATCTCTGTCTCTATTTCTCTCTCTCTGTCTCTGTCTCTCTAACTTGGTGTTTGAGCAGAGGAAAATAATACCACTTCCCATCAATACTGCTAAAAATCATATACAATCACAGTTTTCTTCTTTGCATATATATATATATATATATATATATATATATATATATATATATATATATATATATAAACACAGTGGTTGCCTTGATGAATGGTAATTTAATCCAAGAATTTAGACTCAACTACTTGTTGCTTCTTCAATAATAAAAATAATACTTCTAATAACTTCTTTCCCTTCAATAACTTCATCTTAATGATATTAATACTGTATGTCAAAAAACAAAGCCAAATTAAATTGAATTTTATCACAAAATTAATAACTCCCTGGAAATATAAAGCCCTGTGAAAAATACATATTTTTTTTAGCTAAAAGAGACATTGAAGATCAATTAATCCAACAGCCTGGTTTTAAATGTAAGAAAAATGGACACAGGAGATAGAAGATGGCTAGCTTAAGAAAGCATTTTAGGCTCTTCACAATCTGGCTTCAACTTATTTTTCCTGACTTGTTCCCAATTCCCTTCTAAGTTTCAACATTATGGCTAAGCTTTGTCCTGAACTTAACATTCCACTTCTTGTCTCAGAGTCAAGACTGACTTCTCTCCTCACCTCTCTACTTCCAGAATCCTTGGCTTCCTTTACATTTTAGTTTAGATGCAGCTTCTATGAAGCCTTCACTAAAGTCCTCAGCTTTTATTGCTATCTCCATCCATCTTACCTTCTCTGTATGTATTTTTGTGTATATTGCAAGCCTCCATTATAATGCAAGTTTGTTAAAGGTAAGGATCATTTTGCTTTTCTCTTGGGATTACTTATCAGTTAGGTGACCCTAGACAAATCATTTAATCTTGTTTGCCTCAGTTTCCTCATCTGTAAAAGGAAGTGGCAAACCACTCCAGTATTTTTGCCAAGAAAATCTCAAATTGGGTCATGAAGAGTCAGACATGACTAGATAATTAATGACTGAACAAATTAATGAATACAAGATCTTCATCCCTCTTGTTTAGAGATGGCTACGTGGTACAGTGAATAGAACACTGGGCTTGGAATCAGGAATCCGGAAAGTCATCCTCATGAGTTTAAATCTGGCTTTAGATACTTATTAACCCTGTAACCCTAGGTAAGTCATTTAACCCTGTTAGCCTAATTTCTTCATCTATAAAATGAGCTGGGGAAGGAAATGGCAAACTGGTCTAGTATCTTTGCCAAAAAAAAACCCCAAAAAGCATCACACGGAGTTGGATATGACTGAACAACAACAATGTAATGTCTTAGGCACCTAGCACAGTTCTTTGAACATAGGAAGTACTGAATGTTAACAATCTTTTTGAGCTATTGGACCAGACTAGAAATGGAACCTTAGTCTTCTAAATTTCAAAACAGTACATGTTTTATTACACCAAAGTGTCTTCCTTTGAGACATACTAATGCTCTGTGTTTCTTAGAATCAAAAAATTGCGGAAGAGAGGAAAAAAGCAAGCATTTATTAAGCACATAATATGTGCCAGGCACTGGGCTAAACACTTTACAGGTATCATCTTTAGATAGTCACCAGAGAAAAACAAATTATTCCAGAGTTAACAATTTGAAATACTTCAAAAATGGAGTAGGATCTTTGTATGTATCTTTGTTCTTACATAAATATACACACATTCATTGGCTTGGATAAAGACATGGGTGGGAAACTGATCATATTTCCAGATGACACAAGACTAGGAAGAAGAACTTACAAGCTGGGTAATAGGTTAGTACCTAAAAAGCCAACACAAAGCTAGAACATTAAATGAATCTAAGTTGTGGCTAAGTCGAAGTTATGTTAAATGGAAGATTTTTTAAAAATATATTTTATTTTTAATTTTAAAAATAAAATAAGCATTTCCATAATATAGTAAAAAAAATTTAAAGAGGATTGTGCATGAAAATGCAAACCTACCACTTAAAAGTTGCTATTCTTTTAAACACATAATAAAATTATGAAAAAGAAAAGTAGCTTTCTTTTTTCCCCTTTTTTCTTCACCCTTCACCCCAAAATGGGTACCATTAGACACAAATACATAAATATATATTGTGTGTGTTTATACATATATAATGTATATATTTATAAGAATATAAATATACATACATATATAGATGTAGAATTATATTCATACACATATATATGTGTATATATGTAAAATCATTCTATACAAACTTTACCAGTTTTACCAGTTCTTTTTGGAAATGCAGATAATGTCTTTCTTCATAGATCCTTTGCAGTTAATTTGAGAATTTATAATAAGATGAAAGTTAATAGGAATTAATGTCAGCTTCACAAGTACAATAAAAGGGAAGATGTGGTTTAGAGGGAGAATAAGTGGAAAATTGAAAGGACTCATATTCATGACATAGATTGAAGGGAAAACCAAGGGTATTTAGCCAGGAGAAGGGAAGTTTCAGGGTAAGAGTCATGACGGATGCCTTTTAAGTTCCTGAAAAGCTGACATATAGAGGAAGTATTAAATTAGTTCTTCTTAGTCTTTAGACCTTAGAAGACAAAATTAACAGCAATAGATGAAAATTGCTAAGGGGTTGATTTAGGTTTGGTAAGGGAAAACATCTAAGCTTAGAAGTGTCCCAAAGAGAAATGAATGAGTTGCTTAGTGAAGCAGAGTTCCCCTTCATTAGAAGTCTTCTAGCAAATCCTAAATGATCACTCAAGTATGTGATGGAGGAAATTTTTTTTTGTTGGACTAATACACATCCATTGAGGTCCTTCCTGATTTTAAAAGTTCATAATTCTGTAGAATTCGTGATATAAGATGAAAAGAAAATAGGTTTTATTAAAAAAAAATGCCCCAAACCTATACGTTTTCTTCCATAGTATTCTATTGACTTTCAATGGCTCCTGTCCTACACTAATTATCCCACCTCTGACATCATTTATGGGTAAGTTTGGGTGGGTTACTTGAAGTTTCCTTAGGTTTCAAATTTCTTCTTCTATAAAATATCTTGAACTTTTGAGCTCTTGGTCTATGATGTCATGATTCTTTACAGACATATGCCATGATCTCATGTGACTATATCACAATACATCATCAAGTCTCATTTGCCACTTAACTCTACTCCTGCAGGATTCTTCTTCCATTGGTTAATTCTTCCTCAGAACCTCCATTTTAAGGAAGGGTTCCAAATCTCCAAATAGGCCATCCTTCATTTTTTGGAGTTGCTGACTATTCCCTGCCCATACACACCTTTTTATCTCCCTTTTTATGTATTGTCAGAGGATCTCAGAGACTATTTTTCTTTTTGATTGCATTTAACACTTAAATACATGCTTATTAGTTAACTGATTGGCTAAAAATAAATTAATTAGCTGATCGACTGAGTTCATTCAATTTTCCTTTGTCAGAGATAGGTAGAATCTTCAAGACCCATGTTAAAAGGCTCTTTCTACATCTAATAACCTAGTTGTAATTAATTCTCCATCAGAACACTCCATGCTTTTCTTATTCTATTCTTTTTAATGATTATTATAGTGATCCATGTATCCATCTTATCTCTTTTTTCCTACCTCTAGCTGGCACAGAGAGCCTTAAGGGCAGGGAGAGGTGAGTTTTAATCTTGCTTCTCATACTTCCTGACTGTGTGACTTTTAGCAAGTTTTAACTCCTCTGGGCCACAATTTTCTTCTCTGTGAAATAAAAATAATAGTAGTATCTATTTCATAGGGTTGTTGTAAAATTAAGTATAATATATGTAATGTGCTTTACAAACCTTAAAGCTCTATATAAATAATGGATTTTATTATTTACTAAATATTTTAGGTAAGTAACATTTTATTTTTATTTTTGTACTTCTCCACCCTCCCCTGCATTGCTTTGGTCCAGACCTGTGAATTTATCCTGGGAACAGGAAGAGGAGGAGTACTCCTAGTATGGAAATTTTCTCCACTAAAGCAGATCAGAAACTTCCTTGTAAATTATAATCTTAGACAATTACCCTAGGCACTGAGAGATTGAATGCTCCAAAGTCACACAGTTATTATGTGCCAGAGGCATTATTTTTTTTAATGATAGCTTTTTATTTTCAAAATATATGCAAAGATAGTTTTCAACATTCATCCTTGCAAAACCTTGTTCCAAATTTTTTCTCCCTCCCTTAACTCCCTCCTTTGGATAGCAATTAATCCAATATATGTTAAACATGTGCAATTCTTATATATATATTTCCACGATTATCATACTACACAAGAAAAACAGATCAAAAAGGAAAAAAAATGAGAAAGAAAAAAAACAAACAAACAACAATAAAAAAAATTCAGTCCCCCCCATACCTGGCTCTTTCCCTCACATTGATTGGAATTGACCTGAATTACCTTATTATTAAAAGATCCATATCCATCAGAGTTGACGATCACATCCAGAGGCATTATTTGAACCCAAATCTTCTTGACTTCAAAGCTCATTGTCAGTCCCCTCTGACAGGATTTTTTGAATGTTTTTGAATGAATGAACAAATGAAGGAATGAATAAAATTTAAAAAAAAAAAACCACTATAGTCTTGAGTGTTTCTGAAGAGAAATAAAATGAAATCCTTCCCATTATGACACTAGAGGATTCTGATGTAATTAGCTAATCAGTGTCTATTACTGCTAAATATTCTTTCTTTGTGATGTGTGTCAGTATCTAAGCATTGACAAATTGATTCTTAAACAAAGACTCAATACTTAGTAGTTTTCAAAATGGAGCAAATTAAACTTATGAATAAAAATAATATTTTCTTGCCTCAAATTTCAATTTTCCATTTAACTGTTTAAACAGTTGTAACTGTCGTACTTGGATGTGAAAACATTTAAGTTTTAAGGAAAATTATCTTTCTCACTACCAAGTTATTAAAGAGATTACTAAGAATTAGTTTACTCTGACTGTACATGAAAATTCAAGTTCAAGGGTAAGCTTGAGACATCCCATTCTGGAGCTCCTTGCTGAAGTATGTCAAATTATAAATAATATCAATGCATTTTCTCATTGGCTAGTCAGTCCTTGTAGGTAAAACAGTATTTTTTTTCAAGATAAAAGATAACTCAACCTTTTAGAAGTAAAGCCTACAAAAATATGAAGCTAATATCTTAAGTAAAAAGCAAAAACAGTCTTCAGCAAACAATTTTATTAATAGAGGTCAGGTCATTCTACCTGAACTGTCATTCAGAGGTGACAATGCTTCCAGTGTTTTGTATTTTTATTTTCAGTATTTTTCTCAAACACTATTTTTTGCATTATTCATTCATGAAATGAACTGATAATGACTATTTTCTTTATGGTGATGTCACTTATATAAAAGATTCTTAAGATTCTGTGCTTCCGGCACCTGTTATTCAAGTGATAGGCTCTACATGCTATAGTGCTGGGGCAATAATGTTTACAATAATGTTCTATATAACAATAGTAATTGTGAAGCAATATATTTACATTTACAGGGACTTCAGTGTGGATTTAGATAGAGTGGTCTACTCATTTCCTCTTCCAGTTTCCCTCACATTTTCCTACCTTCACACTTTTATTCATGCTGTTTTTCCTCGTTGGGACACCCTCTCCACCTTCTCTCTGCCTACCCAAATCTTATCAATCATTTCAGGCTCAGTTGCATTCCCAAATCTTCAGTGAAGGTTTCCTTGTCCATTTCAAATCCCAAAGTAAGCTCCCCTTCTTTTAAATGCTCATGGTTCTTAGCTGTACCACTCATAAATTCATCACAATATATAACATTAAAATTGGAAGTGACCTTAGAAATAAACTAGACTCTCCCAATTATAGAAGAGCAAATAGTCCCACAGAGACAAAATGATTTTTCTCAAGACCACTAGCTGGGTAGTGAATAGACAAGTTTTAGGGTTTCTCAACCTCTGGGATATTCAAGCCTCAGAAACTGGGGAAGATGATACAAACTATGGAGCAATCATTAATTTAGGATAATAAGAAATGACTATTCAAGTCCTGTGGGTTTTTTTTTTTTTAATTTCCAGCAACTTTCAGCTGGGGAGAAAATAGGAGGCTAATGAACAAAACAAAAGAGGAGTGCTTAGAAGAAGTAGGACCGTGTAGAGTCTCTGAAACAAAAGAAGAAGGAAAATCTACTAATTGGAGGGGTGGTTAAAAGTCTGAGAAGGTTCAGAAATGTTAAGGAAGATGAGGATTTGGGGGGGGGAAGGCTGTTGAGTTTTATGAGTAGCAGATCACAAGTGACCTATTTCAGTAAAGTGACCCAGCAGCACCCAGATCACAAGAGGCTGAGGATTAAGGGATTAATGAGAAAGTAGACATATTGGATATAGATAATAATAGGGTGAGCTAAAAGGGCTAATATTTTTTTCAGGTAGATAGGAAGGAGCCAGTAGTGAGGAAGGGAAAGAAGAAGTTTTGGAGAAAGTGTATGGCATGTATTATAATAAGGTTAGGGCAGGAGAGAATAGGATTAAGGATACAAAAATTGAGACTTCAGATCTCTTTTCTACTATGATCTGAATGGGAAGAAGAAGAGATAGGATGATAATGCTCAAATGGTCTGAGATATAGAGAAGAAGATTGTAGAATTTCATGATGGATAGATTAATTCTTCTCAAAATGGAGGACAGAGGGATATATAAATAAAGTTGGGTGGTAGGTGTGAATGGTCGTATGGTTGATTGCAAGAAAAGAGAAGAAAAGGTGTGGAATCATGATGGTGTGGAATTTGGTGAGTAATAAATGTATTGTGTAGCCATGAGGAAAGAGCTATATTATGAATTTGGAGTGAGCAAAGTCACTGGATTTCTTTAATGACTTTCAGAAATCCTAGAAGAGAGGCAGAGAAATCAGATATTGGGGTTACCTAGAAATTAAGACTCATCAATTGTGAGTGGGAGAAGATAAGGGAGCAGGCCATTCTCACATAATGCCCAATGACATTAAAGTGGTGACCATAATTGAGACTGGGTGTAGAGGCGAGAGAAACCAGAGTTGGGATGACAATGTAGGAGAATAAGTCACAAACCACCAAATCAGAGTAAGGTAAAAAATGTGGGTTTGGGTGTGAGGGAAAAAAGGTTGGAGAGTAAAAGTCATAATTCTGAATTTTGGAGTTAGTCCCCATTTTCAAAAAGCAGTAAGATTTAAGGTGTGGTCACATTTGTATATGGAGTGTGATTCCAAGTGCAGAGAAAAGGTTGTTGGAGTTAAGGATAATTATGAGCTGAGAAGGTGTGATTGAAGACTGAGTCATTCTAAAATCCTTGAAAAGTGTACAAAATGACCCGGAAGGAAAAATTAGAGAGTGCATGGTAATTTGTTGATAATAGTGTGAGAGATTTAATAGGCAGAGTTGAATGCACTAGGTCATGGATGAATAGGGTTGGGGAGTGATTGAGATGTAGGGGTAATTAGAATTTAAGGGAAGGGAGTTTGGGAGGAGGCAGTGTGAATATATTACTCATATGACTGAGAGAAAATTGAATCTTAGTTTTGGTCTGTGCTTCTCATAATTTTCACCATCTAACTGTGCCTTGTCATGAATAAGGTTTCAGGGGGCAAAAATTCTAAGTTGAGGGGATATAAGGAGAAAAGCTTGAAAGTCTTTGAAAGAGATACTAACTAAGTCTCTACTAGATTTCTGGAGGCCCTAAAGTAGTGGGAAAGAAAAAAAAGGGATAGGTATTAAAGTCTTCTCCATGAAATCTTCAGGTCCTTAGTATTATTATAGTGCTTCCAGATTTGACTTCTTGACAGGAGAGGGTGATCAAAATGGAGTCCTGCATGACATAATAGTGCTCATTTGTAAATATTTTCCAGTTGATTAACTTATTGATGTGAGTCTCTATAAATCAAACAAGGACAAGTCTCTCTAGAAAATGGAAGCTATCAGAATATCATTACTAGGATGGATGGGAAGGCCAGAAGGAAATATTCTCATTTTTGTTATTACCTCAGTTCCTGGAAGTTCTCAAATCATATTATTCTGAATCAAATTATTCACTCATTTTGTAATGGGAGATTGGACAATGAAGTCCCAGTTGTTAGAGAATGTACAACATACAACAACTGATTTTAACTCATGTAGAGACTTGGAGGGCATGATCCAGACTTTTTGTAAAGAGGACTTTATAGATTATACATGTACAATCATGTTAAACGTATTTCCATATTAGCCATATTGTGAAAGAAGAATCACAACAAAAGCAAAAAACCATAAGAGAGAAAAAAACAAAAATCAACAAAAGTAAAAATAGTACTATTTGGTCTGCATTCAGACTTTATATGTATGTAGACGAATACCAGAGAATTGTGGAATTGTCTTGGATTATTGTATTACTGAGAAGAGCTAAGTCAATTATAGCTGATCATCACATAATCTTGCTGTTACTGTACACAATGCTCTCCTGATTCTGTTCACTTCACTCAGTATAAGTTCATATAATTAAGGTTTTTCTGAAATCTGCCTACCCATCATGTCTTTTAGAATAAAAGTATTCCATTACATTCATATACCACAACTTTTTCAGCCATTTTTCAATTGATGGATATTCTATCAATTTCCATTTTTTTAAACCACAACTAAAAGAGATGCTATAAGTATTTTTGTATATATGGGACCTTTTCATTTTTATGACTTCTTCAGGACACAGGTTTACTAGCATTGTTGTTTGATCAAAAGATTTGTACAATTTTATAGCTTTTGGGGCATAGCTCCAAATTTCTCTCCAGAGAATGTGCTTTTCTTTCAGAAGCTCTTTGTTACTAGATCTGCAAGAATAAAGTGGTGACTAGCTTTAGATGTGTGATGGGATTTCGGCTTTCTATAAATTATCAGAATGGTGGGATCAATTCACAACATCACCAATCTTTGAATTAATATTCCAATTTTATCATATCTTCTCCAACATTTACCATTTTCCCTTTCTGTCATATTAGCCAATCTCATAAGTATGACATCTCATAGATGTTTTAATTTACATTTCTCTAATCAATAGTAACAGAGCTTTTTTGCATATGACTATATTTTTAATTTCTTCATCTGAAAACTGCCTGTTCATATCCTTTGACCATTTATTAATTAGGGAATGACTTGGATTCTGATAAATTTAAATCAGTTCACTATATATCTGAGAAATAAGACATTTATCAAAAATTCTGGCTGTAAAAATTATTTCTCAGCTTTCTACTTTCCTTCTAATCCTGGTTGTATTGGTTTTATTTGTGCAAACCTATTTAATGTAATGTAATCAAATCATTTTGCATTTCATAATGCTCTCTCTCTCTCTCTCTTGCTGTCATACTTTCCTTCTCTATAGATCTGAGAGATAAACTATTCCTAATTTGCTTAGGGTATTACCTTTTATGTCTAAATCATGTGCCCATTTTAACCTTATCTTACTAAAAGGTGGGAGATATTAGTCTACACTTGGTTTTTACCATATTGCTTTTCAGTTTTCCCAGCAGTTTTTGTTAAATAGTATATTCTTATCTCAGAAGTTAGATTCTTCAGGTTATCAAACAATAAATCACTATAGTCATTGACCACTGTGTCTTGTGCCCCTAATCTATCCCATCAATTCACCACTCTTAGCCAATATCAAATAGTTTTAATTTTTGCCACCTTATAATACACTTTTAAATCTATTAGAGTGGTCATATTGTTTTGCTTTTTTCCCATTAATTCTTTTGACGTTCTTGAACTTTTATTCTTTCAGATGAATTTTGTTATTTTTCCTAGCTCTATAAAATAATATTTGGTAGATTGATTGTTATGACACTGAATAAATTGTTTTAGATAAAATTGTCATTTTTATTGTTAGCTCAGCTTACTCATGAGCAATTAATATTTTTCTGAATGTTTAGCTCTAACTTTATTTTTATTAAAAGTATTTTGAAAGTGTGTTCATATCCTGGGCTTGTCTTGGCAGTTGGACTTACAGATATTTCATATTGTCTACAGTTATTTTACATGGAATTTCTCTTTCTATCCTTTGCTGCTGTGACTTATTGGTAATATATAAAAATGCTGATTATTTATAAATTTTAGATGATAATTTTATATCTTGCTGATAATATATCTTGCAACTTTACTAAAGTGATTGTTTCAAGTAGTTTTTTAGTTAGTTTTCTAAGATTCTCTAAGTATATAATATCATTTACAAAAAATGGTAGTTCACTTCCTCATTGCCTACTCTAATTCCTTCAATTCCTTTTCTTTTCTTATTGCTAAAGCTAATGTTTATATTACAATATTGAATAACATTGGTGATAATTCATTCCTGTTTCATTCCTGATTTTATTGAGAAAGCTTCTAATTTATCCTCAGTACATATAATATTTGCTGATGATTTTAAATAGATACTACTCATCATTCTAATAAAAACTCCATTTATTCCTTTACTCTTGAGTATTTTTAATAAAAATGGGCAGTATATTTTGTCAAAGATTTTTTTTCTGCAGCTATTGAGATAGTCATACTCCTGGTACAATTCCTGATAAAACTTCTACCTGGTCACAGTGTATGATCTTTATGATATATTGCTATAATTGTCTTGCTAGATTCAAAATTTTTGCATCAATCTTATTAGGGAAATTGGTCCATAATTTTCTTTCTTTGTTTTTGTTCTTTTTGGCTTAGGTATAAGAATTATATAAGTAATTTATTATAAAAGGAATTTGATAAAACACATTATTTATTTTCTCAAATACTTTCTATAGTTTGGGAATTAATTGTTCTTTCAATATTTGGTTGAATTCATTTCTAAACCCATCTGGTTCTGGAGATTTTTTTAGAGAATTCATTGATGCATTGTCCAATTTTTTTTCCTTAAATGAAGTTATATAAGTATTTTCTTTCCTTTTTTTAGTTAATCTTGGAGATTTATATTTAAAGTTTTACAAATATTCATTTACTTAGATCGTCAGATTTATTGTCATACAGTTGGACAAAACTGTTTTTAATTATTGCTTTAATTTCATCTTCATTGGTGGTGAATTTACTCTTTTCATTTTTGATACTGATAATCTGGTTTTTTTTTTGTTAAATCAAATTAAGGAAAGGTTTATCTATTTATTATTTTCATAAAACCAGCTCTTAGTTTTATTTTTAGTTCAATAGGTTTTTTTTTTTTTTTACTTTCAATTTTATTTTCTGTTAACTGCCTTGGCTCCATCCCATAGGTTTTGGTATGTTGTCTCATTATTGTCATTCTCTTGGATGAAATTATGGATTGTTTCTATTATTTATTGTTTAACCCACTCATTTTTTGGAATTAGATTATTTAATTTTCAATTGGTTTTTAATCTATCTTTCCATGTCCCTTTACTGAATATAATTCTTATTGCATTGTGGTCTGAAAAGGAAGCATTTATTATTTCTGCCTTTCTGTATTTGATTGTGAGGTTTTTATGTTCTAATACATGGTAAGTTTCTGTGCAAAATATATATATATATATTACTTCATTGTCAATGGTACCTTTGAGCAGTATGTAGTTTTACCCTGTTTCTTTTTTACCAGGCTTTGCTTCTGAGCAACACTTCCCTCAATCTGTTCTGCCTTCCATTAGTTCCTCCCCTTTCCTTTCCCTTTTGCTCTCCTATTTTCCTATAGATTAAGATAAATTTCCATACCAAATCAAGTGTGCATATTATTCCGTTTTTGAACAAAATCCAGTGAGAATAAAGTTCAAATACTGCTCATTCCCAGCTCTTCTTTTCCTCTATTATAATAAGTCTTTTGCACCTCGTGTGCTGTAATTTACCTTATTCTGTTTCCCCCTTTTTTATCCCAGTACAATTCTTTTTTTCACTCCTTAATTTTTTAATATTTTTACATCAAAGTCAACTTATATTCATACCCTCTGCCTATATATACTATTTTCAACTGTAATAGAGAAATAAGTTATAAAGACTTTTAAGTATCTTCCCATGTAGGGGTATAAACAGTATAATCTTATTGAATATTTTTTTCTTTCCTGTTTACTTTTTTATGTTTCTTTTTGAGTCTTATATTTGAAGACTGAATTTTCTGCTCAGCTCTTATCTTTGCATTAGAAAAGTTTGAAAGTCCCCTATTTCATTTAACAGCCATATTTTCCCCTGAAAAAAAATTATGCTCAATTTTGCTAGGTAATTGATTCTTAGTTGTAATATAGCCTTCTTTGCCTCCTGAAATATCATATCCCAAGCCCTTCAATCCTTTAATGTAGAAGCTGCTATGTCCTGGGTAATCCTGATTGTGGCTCCTTGATATTTAAATTGTTTTTTTCAAGTTGCTTGCAGTATTTTCTCCTTGACCTGATAATTCTAGAATTTGGTCAAAATATTCCTTAGAATTTTCATTTTGGGATTTCTTTTAGGAGATGGTCTATGAATTATTTTAATTACTATTTTAGCCTCTGGTTATGGGGTATTAGGGCAGTTTTCCTTTCCAATTTCTTGAAAGATGCTATAAAGGCTCTTTGTTTTATCATGGCTTTCAGGTAGTCCAATAATTCTTTTTTTTCCTATTGTATTTAAAAAAAATTATTACAGCTTTTTATTTACAAGATATATGCATGGATAATTTTTCAGCATTGATCCTTGCAAAACCTTTTGTTCCAATTTTCCCCTCTTTCCCTCCACCCCCTACCCCAGATGGCAGGTAGACCAATACATATTAAATATGTTAAAGTATATGTTAAATACAATATATGTATACATATCCATATAGTTATTTTTGCTGCACAAAAAGAATCGTAGTCCAATAATTCTTAAATAATCTCTACTGGATTTATTTTCCAAAACAGTTGTTTTTTTTCCAGTGAAGTAGTTTACATTTTCTTCTATTTTTCATTCTTTTGTTTTTGTTTGACTGATTCTTGATGTTTCATAGTCATTATCTTCTACTTGTCCAAGTCTGATGTTTATTCTTTTCAGTTAACTTTTGTACCTTCTTTTCCATTTGGACAATTCTATATTTAAAGGGCTATTTTTTATTTCAGTGAATGTTTTTCCCATGAGGTCAGTTCTATTTTTAAAGGAATTTTGTCCTCAGTAAATTTTTGTGCTTCCTTTCCATGCTAACTCTTTTTTTCATAATTCTCCTGCATTACTTTTACTTCTTTTCCAAATTTTGCTTCTACTTCTCTTACTATTTTTAAAATCCTTTTTAAGCTCTTCCAAGAGGAGTTTTTGGGCTTGAAACTATTTCATATTCTCCTTTAAGGCTTCACATGAAGGCGTTTTGCCCTTTTCTGACTTTGTTTTGACTTTCCCTATCATCATAGTAGCTTTCTATGGTGAGGACATTTTTGGGGGATGGGGGGTTTGCTTATTTTTAAAAGTTGAGCTCTGTTCCTGGGACACAGGGGGCTCTGTCCAAGCTTCTTGTGGTGGGGATCAAGGGTCTAGTCATGCTGACTTTCCATACAAGGGCCTCGAGTACTGGTAGCTTGCCCATTGTGCTGTCCTAGACACATCTGTTGTGTCAGAGTTCTGGGGGGTAACAGTTTGACTTCTAAGTGGGGGCTAGAAGCTTCATGGCTGGCTTGCGGTGCTACTAGCCTGCTAAGCCAAAAGCATGCACCATGCATTTATGATTTGGGCTGTTGCTAAGACCCTCTTGCCCAGAAACTGTCTGCACTGGGTTGTGCCCCTTTTTACCCAAGTGAAACAGACTTTTCCCAAAGTCCTTTTAAGTAATTTAAGCTGGAAAATTGTTGTATTCTATCTTTTTGTTGGTTCTATCATTCCAGTGTCTGCTTTGATAATTGATTTAGTATTCCTGAGGGAAATTGGGAGGACCTCAGACAACTTCTCTTTTCTTTGTCAACTTGCCTCTCTGCCTCCCTGAGTCAATCATTTTGAAGAACAATTAGAAACTATGTCCAAAAGTCAATAGCAATAACACCACTTGGTTTGTATTCCAAAGAGATCATAAAAAAGGAAAAAGGACCTATAACAAAACAAATATTTATGCAGCTGTGGCAAAGAATTGAAAATTGAGGGGATGGCCATCAATTGGATAATGGCTAAATAAATTGTGGCATATGATTGTGATTGAATAGTATTTTACTATAAGAAATGAAAAGCAGAATAATTTCAGAAAAATATAAAAAGACATATATGAACTGATACAGAGTGAAGTAAGCAGAGCTAGAAGAATATTGTACACTTTAATAGCAATACTCTATCATGATCAACTGTGAACAATTTAACTCTTTTCAGCAATACCATAATTCAAAAAAATTCCAAAAGACTCATGATGGAAAATACTATCTACAACCAGAAAAAGAACTGCTGGAGTGTGTATATAGATGAAAGCATACTATTTTCATGGTGTTATTTTGGTTAGGTTTTTTTCCTTTTGTTCTGTTTCTTCTTTCACAACGTGACTAATATAGAAATGTCTTTTACATGATTGCACATATATAATCTAGATCAAGTTGCTTGCTTTCTTGGGAAGAAGGGGAGAAGAGAGAGGGAAAGAAAAAATTTGGAACTCAAAATTTTACATAAGAAATTAATGTTGATGACATGATGGTATACTTAGAGAACCCCAAAGACTCTGCTAAAAAGCTATTAGAAATAATTCAGAATTTTAGCAAAGTCGCAGGATACAAAATAAATCCACATAAATCCTCAGCATTTTTATACATTAATAACACAATCCAACAGCAAGAGATACAAAGAGAAATTCCATTCAAAATAACAGTCGATAGTATCAAATATTTGGGAATATATCTACCAAAGGAGAGTCAGGAATTATATGAGCAAAATTATAAAACACTTGCCACAAAAATAAAGTCAGATTTAAATAATTGGAAAGACATTCAATGTTCTTGGATAGGCCGAGCGAATATAATAAAGATGACAATACTCCCCAAACTAATCTATTTATTTAGTGCTATACCAATCAGACTCCCAAGAAACTATTTTAATGACCTAGAAAAAATAACAACAAAATTCATATGGAAGAATAAAAGGTCGAGAATTGCAAGGGAACTAATGAAAAAAAAGTCAGAGGAAGGTGGTCTAAGTGTACCTGATTTAAAGCTATATTATAAAGCAACAGTCACCAAAACCATTTGGTATTGGCTAAGAAATAGACTAGTTGATCAGTGGCATAGGTTAGGTTCACAGGACAAGATAGTGAATAAAAATAGCAATCTAATCTTTGACAAACCCAAAGATCCCAAATTTTGGGATAAGAATTCATTATTTGACAAAAACTGCTGGGAAAACTGGAAATTAGTATGGCAGAAACTAGGCATGGACCCACATTTAACACCACATACTAAGATTAGATCAAAATGGGTCCAAGATTTAGGCATAAAGAACGAAATCATAAATAAATTGGAGGAACAGGGGATGGTTTACCTCTCAGACTTGTGGAGGAGGAAGGAGTTCGTGTCCAAGGGAGAACTAGAAACCATTATTGATCACAAAATAGAACATTTTGATTACACCAAATTAAAAAGTTTCTGCACAAACAAAACTAATGCAAACAAGATTAGAAGGGAAGTAACAAATTGGGAAAAAATTTTTACAGTTAAAGGTTCTGATAAAGGCCTCATCTCCAAAATATACAGAGAATTGACTTTAATTTATAAGAAATCAAGCCATTCTCCAATTGATAAATGGTCAAAGGATATGAACAGACAATTTTCAGATGATGAAATTAAAACTATTTCCACTCATATGAAAGAGTGTTCCAAATCACTATTGATCAGAGAAATGCAAATTAAGACAACTCTGAGGTATCATTACACACCTGTCAGATTGGCTAAGATGACAGGAACAAATAACGATGAATGTTGGAGGGGCTGTGGGAAAACTGGGACACTGATGCATTGTTGGTGGAGTTGTGAAAGAATCCAACCATTCTGGAGAGCAATCTGGAATTATGCCCAAAAAGTTATCAAAATGTGCATACCCTTTGACCCAGCCATACTACTACTGGGCTTATACCCCAAGGAACTACTAGAGAAGGGAAAGGGTCCTGTATGTGCCAAAATGTTTGTGGCAGCCCTTTTCATAGTGGCTAGAAGCTGGAAGATGAATGGATGTCCATCAATTGGAGAATGGTTGGGTAAACTATGGTATATGAATGTTATGGAATATTATTGTTCTATAAGAAATGACCAACAGGAGAAATACAGAGAGGCTTGGAGAGACTTACATCAACTGATGCTGAGTGAAACGAGCAGAACCAGAAGATCAATATACACTTCAACAATGATACTGTATGAGGATGTATGCTGATGGAAGTGGATTTCTTCAACATAGAGAAGAGCTAATCCAATTCCAATTGATTAATGATGGACAGAACCAGCTACATCCAGAAAAGGAACACTGGGAAAGGAATGTAAACTGTTATTTTTACCTTCTGAATCCAATTCTTCCTGTGCAACAAAAAATTCGGTTCTACACACATATATTGTATCTAAATTATACTGTAATATATTTAACATATATAAGACTGCTTGCCATCTGGGGGAGGGGGTTGGGGGAGGAAGGGAAAAAATCTGAATAGAAGTAAGTGTAAGGGATAATGTTGTAAAAAATTACCCATGCATATGTACTATCAAAAAATGTTATAATTATAAAATAAAATTAAAAATTAAAAAAAAAAAAAAAAGAAAAAAAAAAAAAAAGAAATTAATGTTTAAAATTGTATTTATCTTTAATTGGATAAAATAAAACACTATTTAAAATGAAAAAAATGCAAGTATAGAAACTTTTGGGGGGTTTTATTGGCTTTCTGTGTGTAAAGGAATGCCTTTTAATTGGCTGAGCTAAAAGAGATTATACTTACAAAAGGTTCAGACACTCTATCTTTCTCTCCCCTTTATGTCAATCTCTGCCTCTGACATATACTAGCTATGTGATCCTGAACAAGTTGTTTTGTCAATTTGTAATTCTTTAAGACCAAAGATCAGAGAGAAACTTACATGAATTGGTAGAGGAGATTTCCAAACTAGAAGTTGTCTTTGTCAGAATTAGCAAAATAAGCCATCCCTTTATTTTATTTTTGGTTCCTTTCCTGATTGCTATGACCTCCTCTTATGTTTCCTTTCAGGTTCCTCCTTGGGAGCTATAAGTATATCAGAAAAAAAAAGAAAAGGAAGAAAATGATCATTGTTATTTCTTCCTCTTGTCTCTCATTTCTAGCTCACTACAAAATTCAGGATATGTATTAGGATATCTTTTGAGCCCTTTCTCCCTAGGCCAAACCAGAAGAGCTTAGAAAACATCTCTTGAGTTTCTCCTCCCTAAACCAAGCGAATAAGCGTCCCCCCCTCCCCAGAGACAAGATTATATGAAACAGCAACCTCAATCTGATCTTGGGCAGGCTTACACATGGCCATTAGTGAAGAGGATGTTTCATTTCCCAGCAGAGTATATTCTTAGGGTAGAAGGATAAAGCAGAGATGATTCAGTATTCCTGCATCTCTAACAGTGCTTCATGGGAAATATCTTTGGATATTGCAGACTCCAGAGCTGCAGCTTCAATCTGGGAAAATGGATGGGAAGCCTAATTAAAAATAGGATAATACAATATGGAGATTATTATAACTTGGTAGGGTCAAACCAGGGACAATTTTTGTATAAGTTATTTGAAATCTGTAAAAAAGAAAACAATAGAGAAGAGCCAATGACAGATGTCAAATACACCTAGTTAGGTTGAATTTTTAAAGAATCTGAAATAATGGACTTTGTAAAATATTATTTAAGGGAAAAATAATTGGGAGTCAATGTTTTATTTTAAATTAATTTTATAATTATAACTTTTTTTTCATAGTACATATGCATGGGTAATTTTTTACAACATTATCCCTTGTGCTCATTTCTGTTCCAAATTTTCCTCTCCTTCCCTCCATCCCCTCCCCTAAATGGCAGGCATTCCCATACATGTTAAATATCTTATAGTATATCCTAGATACAATATATGTGTGCAGAAATGAATTTCTTGTTGCACCAGAAGAATTGGATTCAGAAGGTAAAAATAACCTGGGAAGAAAAACAAAAATGCAAACAGTTTACACTCATTTCTCAGTGTTCCTTCTTTCGGTATAGGTGATTCTGTCCATCATTGATCAATTGGAACTTCTCTTTGTTGAAGATATCTACTTCCACCAGAATACATCCTCATATATTATTGTTGTTGAAGTGTATAATGATCTCCTGGTTCTGCTCATTTCACTCAGCATCAGTTCATGTAAGTCTCTCCAAGCTTTTCTGTATTCATCCTGCTGGTCATTTCTTACAGAACAATAATATTCCATAATATTCATATACCATACTTTACCCAACCATTCTCCAATTGATGGACATCCATTCATTTTCTAGTTTCTAGCCACTACAAAAAGGGCTGCTACAAACATTTTGGCACATACAGGTCCCTTTCCTTTCTTTAGTATTTCTTTGGGATATAAGCCCAGTAGTAGCACTGCTGGATCAAAGGGTATGCACAGTTTGATAACTTTTTGGGCAAAATTCCAGATTGCTCTCTAGCATGGTTGGATTCTTTCACAACTCCATTAACAAAGCATCAATGTCCCAATTTTCCCACAGCCCCTCCAATATTCATTATTATTTTTTCCTGTCATCTTAGCCAATCTGACAGGTGTGTAGTGGTATCTCAGAGTTGTCTAAATTTGCATTTCTCTAATCAATAGTGATTTGGAACACTCTCTCATATGAGTGGAAATAGTTTCAATTTCATCATCTGAAAATTGTCTGTTCATATCCTTTGACCATTTATTAATTGGAGAATGGCTTGATTTCTTATAAATTAGAGTGAGTTCTCTATATATTTTGGAAATGAGGCCTTTATAAGGACCTTTAACTGTAAAAATACTTTCCCAGTTTGTCACTTCATTTCTAATTTGTTTGCATTAGTTTTGTTTGTATAAAAACTTTGTAACTTGATGTAATCAAAATTTTCTATTTTGTGATCAATAATGATCTCGAGTTCTTCTTTGGTCACAAATCCCTTCCTCCTCCACAAGTCTGAGAGGTAAACTATCCTATGTTCCTCTAATTTATTTGTGATCCTGTTCTTTATGCCTAAATCATGGACCCATTTTGATCTTATCTTGGTATGTGGTGCTAAGTGTGGGTCCAGGGAGTCAATGTTTTAGAACTGGCAAAGTAATAGTGATAATTAAAATAAGAACTAAGAAATAGGATTTTTCTCAAAGATATGAGCAATTGATCTTAGAAAAAAAAAGTTCTTTATATGTTTTGTTTTTTATAGTGCAAAAATTTCCAGATTATCCCCACTAGGTGAGAACTTTCCAATAACAAAATATAACAATTAATGAAAACTAACAATACTCAGTGATCTCAGCTGAAAATGAATGAAGCATTTCACACCTAAAGCCCCTCATTTCTTTTTTAAAAATTTTGTAATTAGCAAAAATTTGTATTTTCCATACCCTCCCCCCATTACCAGCAAGAGAGAAAGAAAAAGAAGAAAAACAAATTCCTTATAATAGACATGCATAGTCAAGTAAAACAAATTCCTTCATTAGCTGTTTTCCAAAAAATATGCCTCATTCTGCACTTTAAATTCATCTACTCTCTTTCAAAAGTTGGATAGACTGTTTCACTATCAGCTTTTTGGAATTATGGATATTCTTTTAATTGATCTTAATTCCAACATCTCTCAAAACTATTAAAATGTTATGATCATTATATAAATTGTTTTAAAGGTTCTGTTCATTTTTCTTCATCAGTTCATAAAATTCTTCAAAATTGTTCATGTTCATAATATATTATTGTCATATGAATTGTTAGTTTTATTTTTTCACTCTATCTGTTCATGCAATCTTCATGTCTCTTTGAAATAATCTATTTTCTTATTTCTCCTAGAAAAATAATATTCCATCTATCACATTCATGTGATACCATTTATTCATCCTTTCTCTAATTGATAGGCATCCCTTTATTTTATAAAGCAATTGATCTTAAAAACAAAATATGATAAGATTATTGGTTTATATATTTGTTTCAATTGTTGGTCTCATAAAAAGATATGATTAATAAAAAATTATGAATACAGGAAATCATTCAAGAAACTTGCTTCAGAATAGTAAAGGAGACAAAATGCTAATTCATTTAATTCATAGGAAACTGGGAAAGAAGTTCAATTTCAACTCAACTAAATATTGAATACTGTAATATTAAATTTTCAGAGCTTCAAGAGCTTTAAAGAAAGAATCTTTTCAACATAGAGGAGAAGATGCTTTATGTGTCAAGGGAAAAAATTACAAATCACATAAGATTATTTGTTGACCATGAGGGAAGAAAGAAAAGGTTATAACATACCTGCAAAGGTGTATGTTTATAAATAGACCCCCAAATCCTATAATCTTTAGAACTGAGGGAGTTTTGTTCATTGGAGAATTCTGTTTGGATTTTCACCTCCTAGAAGTCTATTTGTAGACTCTAAAGATAGAGAAGAGAGGGAGAGAGAAGGAAAGAGACAAGAGAAAGAAAGAGCAGAGAGAGAGAGAGAGAGAGAGAGAGAGAGAGAGAGAGAGAGAGAGAGAGAGAGAGAGAGAGAGAGAGAAGAAGAAGAAGAAGAAGAAGAAGAAGAAGAAGAAGAAGAAGAAGAAGAAGAAGAAGAAGAAGAAGAAGAAGAAGAAGAAGAAGAAGAAGAAGAAGAAGAAGAAGAAGAAGAAGAAAGAAGAAAGAAGAAGAAGAAGAAGAAGAAGAAGAAGAAGAAGAAGAAGAAGAAGAAGAAGAAGAAGAAGAAGAAGAAGAAGAAGAAGAAGAAGAAGAAGAAGAAGAAAAAAAAAAAGAAGAAGAAGAAGAAGGAGGAGGAGGAGGAGGAGGAGGAGGAAGGGAGGGAGAGAGGGAGGGATAGATTGAGCATTGATTAAGCATTTACTAAGTAGCAGGCATTATCATAAACCATGGAGATAAAAATACAAGTAAGAAAAATATCCTTGATTTCAATGAGCTAACATTCTAAAAGGGAAAGTCAATATATGAAAATAAGCTGGAAAGCAGATGGTGGGGAAGAAAGGTGGGAAACATCAAATGCAGCAACATAGTTTGAAATTGTTGGTCAGGAAGTGAGTAGAAGCTTTATTCCAGACACTATAAAGTGAATTCTCACTTGTCTGAGCCTGAATAGTTCCAGGGGCAGATTATAAGATTCCAATGGAGAATAAGCAAGGGATGGCAAAAGTAGAGGCAACAAGGAAAAGTCACTAGCAAAAACTTAGATTGGGTAAATGTGCTATCCAAGGAGACAAGAGAAAAAAGGAAAAACAGTTGCTGCGTCTAGATTATGCTATGGTTATTACAGTGCCAAGAGAGATCAGCTGCTATTGCTGTCCTGAGACAACAATCAACAACAATCTTCACAATTTTCTCTTCTTCTTGAATCAAGGAGCCAGACCTGCAGAGACTATTGTGATAGCACATTTCTTTATCACTTTTCTATGAATGAACTGATGAGTATCTGTTATGCTGACAGGAATTGAGAGATGCCTGTTTCTCCCAGGAGATGTTTGAAGGGCTATAGCTGTTCAGGAATAGGTATCAAGAGCATCGAATACCTGATTTGAGTATTTGTTATTACCTCACAATTCTGTTTTATTTGATTTTTTTGCTTTGAATTTGTATGACATTTTGCTTGATCTGGTATCAAGACATAAAGGGTTGTGAATTTGACTAAATAAAAGTCCTCCCTCCCTCCCCTTCCACTCCACCCAGGCAAAAGTATCAGGAAACTGAGAATGGTGAAGACAAGAGTCAACATTTATTCCCTCTAAACACTTATCTTGCAAATATAAGCATAATAATAAAAAACAGACTTTCATTAGGAATGAGAAATTTAAATAACGTCTCTTTGAAGAAATCAGAATGAATAGGGCATGAAAATTGACATGAAAATTTATCAAAGGGGAAAAAAACTTAAAGGTAATTAAGTTCATATAGCATGATAGTTTATCTTTAAAAAATAATCCAAGGAAGAAACTTATTACAACAATAATTCTCTTTAATATAATATTCAAATGTTCAATTTGAACATTTGTTATCTTTGTTTCTGTATTTTCTTTGATTTGGAAATTCCCTACAACAATGCAGATCACCACCTACCTATCTATGACTGTTCCTTCTATATTATTTCCATCCAATTCTTGCCAAAGATTTGCCATAAGGGGTGCACTCAGCCTTCTGGAGGACTTCCTTCTTTCAGGATAACAATGAATTATTGGTTTTCAATTTTATTTTTTTCTGGTTTTTATATCCCTAATGGCTTATACATAGTAGAAAGTTAATAAATGTTTGTTGAGTTGAATTTTACAATGTTTACAATCACCAAGGAAATTCAAATTGAAACAGTTCTCAGATATAAATGCAGAAGTTGGCAAGTATTAGCAAAGCTATGGAAATACTCAGTGCTGAATGAGTTATGAAAAGATAGACATTAATTCACTTTGGCAGAATTGTGAATTGATCCAAACATTATGGGAAGCAATTCAGAATTATGTGAGAAAATTTATCTGAATATTAATCCTCCTTTAGTTCATGCCCTAAGAAGATGAAATGACAGAAAAAAGTCTCAAATGAAATAATAACAATAGAATATATAACATCTGCATAGTAATTTAAGCTTTGCAAAGCTGTTTACATATATAGGTTGTCTCAACTCTGCATTTTAAATCTCAGTTTTGCATTTAATTAGCCATATGAATTTAGGTGAGGAGTAGTACTGTTGCATAAAAGATAGAGAACCAATTGTGAAGACTAGAAAACCTGGATTCAAATTCTAATGGTGGTATAACTCCAGTAAAATCAGAGATGGCAGAGGGAATAGAGTGCCAGATCTGAAGTCAGGAAAACAAGTTCAAATGCAGCTTCAGATATTTAATAGTTATGTGACCATGAGCAAATCACTTAACTTTGTTTGCCTCAATTTCCTCACCTGTAAAATGAACTGGAGAAGGAAATAGCAAATCACTTCATTATCTTTGCCCCAAAAGATCTCAAAAAGGATCACAAACAGTTGGACATAACTGAAACAACTGAATAACACAACAAAATCACTTAATCTCTAGGAACTTTCAGACAACTCTCCAAAACTTAGTTTCTGGAAAGGTGCTTAACTAAATCAATAGAGGTATTACTCCATGAGAGTTCCGTATGCTGATGAAAATATTAACTTCCTTCCAACAATAATAACAACAACGAAATAACTTTGGACAAGTCATTTAACTTCTCTGGAGCTCAACTTCCTCATCTATTAGATGCTAGATGGACTAGATAGTGTTCAGTGTTCCTTAAAGCTTTAAATCTATAATCCTAAGAACTTGAAGGTTGAATAAAGGGGAAAAAATTTTGCACAAATATAAACAATGTAGCTCAAATTAGAAGGGAAATAACCAGGAAAAATCTCTGTAACAAGTTTCTGTAATAAATATCTCTTTTCCAAGATATATAAGAAGTCAAAGTATGAGAACCATTTCCCAAATGATAAATGGGGGGAAAGGTAGTTCTCAAGAGAACTCTTTCATATGAGTGGAAATAGTTTTAATTTCATCATCTGAAAATTTTCTGTTCATATCCTTTGACCATTTATTAATTGGAGAATGGCTTGATTTCTTATAAATTAAAGTCAATTCTCCGTATATTTTGGAGATGAGGCCTTTATCAGAACCTTTAACTGTAAAAATGTTTTCCCAATTTGTTACTTCCCTTCTAATCTTTTTGCATTAGTTTTGTTTGTGCAGAAACTTTTTAATTTGGTGTAATCAAAATTTTCTATTTTGTGATCAATAATGGTCTCTAGTTCTGCCTTGGACACAAACTCCTTCCTCCTCCACAAGTCCAAGAGGTAAACTGTCCCATGTTCCTACAATTTATTTATGATTTCATTCTTTATGCCTAAATCTTGGACCCATTTTGATCTTATCATAGTATGTGGTGTTGAATGTGGGTCCATGCCTAGTTTCTGCCATACTAATTTCCAGTTTTCCCAGCAGTTTTTGTCAAATAATGAATTCTTATCCCAAAATTTGGGATCTTTAGGTTTGTCAAACACAAGATTGCTATTTTTATTCACTATCTTGCCCTGTGAACCTAACCTATGCCACTGATCAATTAGTCTATTTCTTAGCCAATACCGAATGGTTTTGGTGACTGTTGCTTTATAATACAATTCTAGATCAGGTATAGCTAGATCACCTTCATTTAATTTTTTTTTTTTCATTACTTCCCTTGAAATTCTCGACCTTTTGTTGTTCCATATGAATTCTGTTGTTATTTTTTTCTAGGTCATTAAAATAGTTTCTTAGGAGTCTGATTGGTATAGCACTAAATAAATAGATTAGTTTAGGGAATATTGTCATCCTAATTATATTCGCTCGGCCTATCCAAGAGCACTGAATGTCTTTCCAATTATTTAAATCTGACTTTATTTTTGTGGCAAGTGTTTTGTAATTTTGCTCATATAATTTCTCACTTTCCTTTGGTAGATATATTCCCAAATATTTTATACTATCAACCGTTATTTTGATTGGAATTTTTCTTTGTATCTCTTGCTGTTGGATTGTGTTGGTAATGTATAAAAATGCTGAGGATTTATGTGGATTTATTTTGTATCCTGCAACTTTGCTAAAATTCTGAATTATTTCTATTAGCTTTTTAGCAGAGTCTTTGGGGTTCTCTAAGTATACCATCATGTCATCTGCAAAGAGTGATAGTTTGATTTCTTCATTTCCTACTCTAATTCCTTGAATCTCTTTCTCACCTCTTATTTTCAAGGCTAGTGTTTCTACTACTATATTGAATAGTAATGGTGATAGTGGGAAACCTTGTTTCACTCCTGATCTTACAAGGAAAGGTTCTAGTTTATTGATGTTTACTGACGGTTTTAAATATATGCTCGTTATCATTTTAAGGAATAGTCCATTTATTCCTATACTCTCAAGCATTTTTAGTAGGAATGGATGTTGGATTTTATCAAATACTTTTTCTGCATCTATTGAGATGATCATATGGTTTTTATTAGTTTGATTATTAATATGGTCAATTATACTAATAGTTTTCCTAATATTAAACCAGCCCTGCATTCCTGGTATAAATCCTACTTGATCATAATGTATTATCCTGGGGGTGATTTTCTGAAGTCTTTTTGCTAATGTCTTATTTAAGATTTTAGCATCAATATTCATTAAGGAGATTGGGCTATAGTTTTCTTTCTCAGTTTTCAATCTACCTGGTTTAGGTATCAGTATCATGTCTGTGTCATAAAAGGAATTTGGTAGGATTCCTTCAATCCCTATTTTTTCAAATAGTTTATATAGCATTGGAGTTAGTTGTTCTTTAAATGTTTGGTAGAATTCACATGTAAATTCATCTGGTCCTGGGATTTTTTCTTAGGGAGTTGGTTAATAGCTTGTTCTATTTCTTTTTCTGAGATGGGACTATTTAGACTA
This sequence comes from Sminthopsis crassicaudata, assembly GCF_048593235.1. Lineage (NCBI taxonomy): Eukaryota > Metazoa > Chordata > Mammalia > Dasyuromorphia > Dasyuridae > Sminthopsis > Sminthopsis crassicaudata. The sequence goes on from NC_133618.1 coordinate 595,068,920, forward strand.
CTTACTTCTTCCTCTGTTAATCTGGGCAAGCTATATTTTTTAAGGTATTCTTCCATTTCATTTAAGTTATCGAATTTATTGGCATAAAGTTGAGCAAAGTAGCTCCTAACTATTGTTCTAATTTCCTCTTCATTAGTGGTGAGTTCTCCCTTTTCATTTTCAAGACTAACAATTTGCTTTTTCTCTTTCCTTTTTTTAATCAGGTTTGTCTATTTTGTTGGTTTTTTTCATAAAACCAATTCTTAGTTTTATTAATTAATTCAATAGTTTTTTTACTTTCAATTTTATTAATCTCACCTTTTATTTTTAGAATTTCAAGTTTTGTGTTTGTCTGGGGGTTTTAATTTGTTCCTTTTCTAGCAATTTTAGTTGTAAGCCCAATTCGTTGGCCCTCTCTTTATCTATTTTATGCAAGTAGGTCTGTAGAGATATAAAACTTCCCCTTATTACTGCTTTGGCTGTATCCCACACATTTTGGTATGATGTCTCATTATTGTCATTTTCTTGGGTGAAGTTATTAATTATGTTTGTGATTTGCTGTTTTACCCAATCATTCTTTAGTATAAGATTATTTAGTTTTCAATTATTTTTTGGTCTATTTTCCCCTGGCTTTTTATTAAATGTAATTTTAATTGCATTGTGGTCTGAAAAGGATGAATTTACTATTTCTGCCTTACTGCATTTGATTTTGAGGTTTTTATGCCCTAGTATATGATCAATTTTTGTATAGATTCCATGAACTGCTGAGAAGAAAGTATACACCTTTCTGTCTCCATTTAGCTTTTGCCAGAGATCTATCATATCAAGCTTTTCTAGTATTCTATTTACCTCTTTAACTTCTTTCTTATTTATTCTGTAGTTTGATTTATCTAATTCTGAGAGTGCAAGGTTGAGATCTCCCACTATTATAGTTTTGCTGTCTATTTCTTCTTGCAGCTCTCTTAATTTCTCTTTTAAGAATTTAGATGCTGCACCACTTGGTACATATATGTTTAATATTGATACTGCTTCATTATTGATGCTACCCTTTAGCACGATATAATGCCCTTCCTTACCTCTTTTAATTAGATAAATTTTTGTTTTTGCTGGATCTGAGATGAGGATGGCTACCCCTGCTTTTTTGGCTTTGCCTGAAGCATAGTAGATTCTGCTCCACCATTTTACTTTTAGTTTGAATGTATCACCCTGTTTCAGGTAAACAACATATTTTCCTGTAAACAACATATAGTAGGATTCTGACTTTTAATCCAGTCTGTTAACTGCTTCTTCTTTATGAGGGAGTTTACCCCATTCACATTTATGGTTAGAATGACTAATTCTTTATTGCTTGCTATCCTGTTAACCCCTGCTTATGCTTTTCTCCTTTCCTTCCCTCTTACCCCCCTACCCAGTATTAAACTTGTGAACACCACTTGCTTTTCACAGCCCTCCCTTTTTAGTATCCCTCCCCCACCTTAAAGTTCCTCCCCTTATTTTACCCCTTTTCCTCACAATTTCTGTATTCCCTTCCCCTTAGCTTACTCATTCCCTCTCACTTTTCAATGATGTGGAAGAAGTTTCACCATAAATCAAATATGTCTATTGTTACACACTATGTTCATCTCCCTCCTTTCTTTCTCTCAGATATAATAGGTTACCTTTGCCTCTTCATGAGATGTAGTAACACCACTTTACACTTTTTTATGATATAATTTCCTTTCCACATCTAGTTTCTAGGACAAATTATACACATGTCCTTTACATATTTTTTATGGCAGAAGTATAGTTCTCAAGATTTCTTTTTATCTTTTTAGAAATCTTTTGAGTTCTGTATTTGAAGAGCAAACATTTTATGTAGGTCTGGTTTTTTCATCAAGAATAGATGGAATTCGGGGGGTGGAGCCAAGATGGCGGGGGGGCGGAGCCAAGATGGTGGAGAAGAAACACATGACTCTGTGAACATCCTTATTCCCTCACAACCAATTAGATAAATCAGCCTCAGAAATAGCATTGGACTGATAGATACCACAAGGACTGGAAGCACGACTTACCAGCTGAAGAGAATCTGGAGTTTCAACAGAAAAGATCAGTTCCCAGGGGAAGAAGAAGAGAGGCCAGCACAGACGGCCGGGTGCTAGCATACTGCGCCGATCGAGCTGGGAAGGGCTCTGGGATCAGAGAAGCCACTGAGATAAAGGAATTTGGCACAGGCTGTTAGCTCTTCTCTGCTTATAATACAGGAGAAATTCTCAAAGGAGAAATCTAAACTACTTTAAAAATTCAAAGATAGATTAGATCTTCCCAGATCTTAGGGGTGACTCAGCAGATCTTGGCACTGGGGGTGTGTGGCTCCTAGCTCCCACCTGAGACTAGTTAAGAGATTGAGAAGTGGGCGGATAGGCCCAAGGCAACAGACACTGCCTAGCTCAGCTGGAGGGTGTGGAACTCAGCTCCAGAAGTCCCAGAGAAGGGGAACCTTTGAAATAGGGACCGAGGTTTCTGGCAGACACTTCCAGTTTGAGCGCAGGGGCTTTTCACGTCACCTGCTACTGACATCCACGCCCCACCGGGACGCATAGGCCGGGCTTTGTGTCGCCTTTACTGTTCAATCTAAAACCTCAGGGAAGCCGCTAGAACACAGCGCCCTCAAGGCACAGCAGTGCTAGTCACCTCTGAGGCACTTCCAGGGAGGGGGTGGGGAACTCTCTCCCAGAGCTCTCTCTTAGCTCAGGCGCAGGAGCTGCTGCATCCATTAGGTCTGGGAGGAAGCTGGTAAATAAATAAATAAATAATTTCCTACCCCAGGGACAGATCCCAAGAGATTTTTCAAGTATGAGCAAAAAGCCCAGAAAAACCATAGATTCCTTCCTCACAGAGAAAGAGTGGGTATCCAACCCCGATGAAGTTAACAGCAGAGAGTCAGCAGATAACAACCTAAAGGGGAATGATTCCTGCCCCCCATCACATAACTCTCTCCTAGAAGAGACTATTAAAACGTTAAGAGAGTTTGAAGAAAAATGGGGAAAGGAAAGGGAAGCTATGATAGAGAATAACAATGTCCTGAAATTGGAGTTGGAAAAAATAAAGAATTCACAGGAGATGCAGGGAAACAAATTTTGTGAATTAGAAAAGGTTAAAAAATCACAGGAAAGTAGGATTTCTGAATTGGAAAAGATAAAAAAAGTCTCAAGAAAATAGAATTTCTGAATTGGAAAAAGAAAATAATTCTCAAAAAAAAATTAGGGAAATGGAAAAAAATTCAATAGAGCAAAATAATTCGTTTAAAAACGAAATTGGGCATTTACAAAAAGAACTAAAAACTGTGAAAGAAGAAAATAACTCCTTAAAAGTCAGGATGGAACAAATAGAAATGAATGATTCACAGAGAACCCAAGAATCAGTCAAACAAAAAAAAAATGAGAAGCTGGAGAACAACGTCAAATACTTACTGGGAAAATCTATAGACCTGGAAAATAGATCTAGGAGAGATAACCTGCGGATCATTGGACTTCCTGAAAACTATGACCAAAAAAAGAGCCTAGATTCTATTTACAGGAAATTATCAAAGAGAACTGTCCAGAGATAATAGAAACAGAAGGGAAAGTAGATGTGGAAAGAATTCATTGAACTCCTTCTGAAATAGACCCTAAAAAAAGAACACCACGGAATATTGTGGCTAAGCTGCAGAATTACCACACAAAGGAGAAAATCTTGCAAGCAGCTAGAAAAAAACAATTTAAATACCAAGGGGCCACAATAAGGGTCACTCAAGATCTGGCTGCCTCCACATTAAAAGATAGAAGGGCCTGGAACCTGATATTCCGTAAGGCAAAAGATCAAGGACTGCAACCAAGAATAAACTACCCAGCTAAGTTTAGCATCTTTTTCCATGGAAGAAGATGGTCATTCAAAGAAATAGAGGAATTCTATATGTTTCTAAGAAAAAAACCAGACTTAAACAAAAAATTTGATCTACATCCACAAGACTGAAGAGAAACAGAAAAAGGTACACAGAACCTTTGAGAACTGTAACTCTGTTGTGGGTATATAAAAAAGTACTCATGGATAATTTGATTTTACTGATATAAAAGAAAAAAAGGGTGTGTAGTAAAGGGAAGGAGGTCGGTTCAGAAAAAGGGGAAGGAATGATAAAAAGAGGGAAACTACATCCCAGGAAGAGGCATAGAAAATACACCGTATCTGAGGGAATTTAGTGAGGGGGAGAATCATTGTGTGAATCTTACTCTCATCAGAAGAGGCTCAAAGAGTAAATAATTGACATATTTGTTTTTCAGAGAATTTTCTCTCACCTCATTAAAAGGGGGGAGAGGAAAAGGGAAAAGGAAAAGGAGAATAAGGGAAGGGACTTGGAGGGAGGGGGGAGGGATACTAAAAAAAGGGAGGGCTGTGCATCACAAGGGGAGTCTGTAAATTAAATATCGGGGAGGGGGATCAGGGGGGTCAAGGGAAAAAGCATAATCTGGGGATAATATGATGGCAGGAAATACAGAATTAGTCATTTTAACTGTAAATGTGAATGGGATGAACGCTCCCATCAAACGGAGACGGATAGCAGATTGGATCAAAAATCAGAACCCTACAATATGTTGTCTGCAGGAAACACACTTAAAGCAGGGAGATACATACAGAGTAAAGGTAAAAGGTTGGAACAGAGCCTATTATGCTTCAGGTAAAGCCAAAAAAAACAGGGGTAGCTATCCTTATCTCAGATCAAGCAAAAGCAGAAGTTGATCTAATTAAAAGAGATAAGGAAGGAAACTATATCCTGCTGAAAGGTAGCATTAATAATGAAGCCATATCGATACTAAACATATATGCACCAAGTGGTATAGCATCTCAACCTTGCACTCTCAGATTTAGACAAATCAAACCACAAAACAAATAAGAAAGAAATTTAAAAAGTAAATAGAACATTAGAAAAACTGGGTATGATAGACCTTTGGAGAAAACTGAATGACAATAGAAAGGAATATACTTTCTTCTCAGCAGTTCATGGATCCTATACAAAAATAGACCATATATCAGGACATAAAGATCTCAAAATTAAATGTAGGAAGGCAGAAATAATAAATGCCTTCTTCTCAGATCACAATGCAATAAAAGCTATATTCAGTAAAAAGTTAGGGGTAAATAGACCAAAAAGTAATTGGAAAATGAACAATCTCATCTTAAAGAATGACTGGGTGAAACAGCAAATTATAGAAACAATTAATAATTTAACCCAAGATAATGACAATGATGAGACATCATACCAAAATCTGTGGGATGCAGCTAAAGCAGTAATAAGGGGAAATTTTATATCTTTAGAGGCTTATTTGAAGAAAATAGAGAAAGAGAAAATTAACGAATTGGGCCTGCAACTTAAAAAGCTAGAAAAAGACCAAATTAAAAACCCCCAACCAAAAATTAAACTTGAAATACAAAAATTAAAAGGAGAAATCAATCATATTGAAAGTAAAAAAACTATTGAATTAATAAATAAAACCAAGAGTTGGTTTTATGAAAAAGCCAATAAAATAGATAAACCTTTGGTAAATCTGATCAGAAAAAAGAAAGAGGAAAATCAAATTGTTAGTCTTATAAATGAAAAGGGGGATCTTTCCACCAATGAAGAGGAAATTAGAGAAATAATAAGGAGTTACTTTGCCCAACTTTATGCCAATAAATTTGATAACTTAAGTGAAATGGATGACTTCCTCCAAAAATATAGGCTCCCTAGATTAACAGAGGAGGAGATAAATTGCGTAAACAGTCCCATTTCAGAAAAAGAAATAGAGCAAGCTATTAATCAACTCCCCAGGAAAAAATCCCCAGGACCAGATGGATTCACATGTGAATTCTACCAAACATTTAAAGAACAATTAGCCCCAATGTTATATAAATTATTTGAAAAAATAGGGGATGAAGGAGTCCTACCAAACTCCTTTTATGACACAGACATGGTACTGATACCTAAACCAGGTAGAGCGAAAACTGAGAAAGAAAATTATAGACCAATTTCCTTAATGAATATTGATGCTAAAATCTTAAATAAGATATTAGCAAAAAGACTTCAGAAAATCATCTCCAGGATAATACACTATGATCAAGTAGGATTTATTCCAGGAATGCAGGGCTGGTTTAATATTAGGAAAACTATTAATATAATTGACCATATTAATAATCAATAAGAACCATATGATCATCTCAATAGATGCAGAAAAAGCATTTGACAAAATCCAACATCCATTCAAATAAATGGACTATTCCTTAGAATAATCAGGAGCATATATTTAAGACCTTCAGTAAGCATAATATGCAATAGAAATAAACTGCAACCTTTCCCAGTATGATCAGGAGTGAAACAAGGTTGCCCACTATCACCATTACTATTCAATATAGTAGTAGAAACACTAGCCTCGGCAATAAGAGCCGAGAAAGAGATTCAAGGAATTAGAGTAGGAAATGAGGAAATCAAACTATCACTTTTTGCAGATGACATGATGGTATACTTAGTGAACCTCAAAGACTCTGCTAAAAAGCTATTAGAAATAATTCAAAATTTCAGCAAAGTGGCAGGATACAAAATAAATCCACATAAATCCTCAGCATTTTTATATATCACTAACAAAATGCAACAGCAAGAGATACAAAGAGAAATTCCATTCCAAACAAATGTTGAGAGTATAAAGTATTTGGGAATCCATCTACCAAAGAATAGTCAGGATTTATATGAGAAAAATTACAAAACGCTTGCCACAAAAATAAAGCCAGATTTAAATAATTGGAAAGACATTCAGTGCTCTTGGATAGGCCGAGCGAATATAATAAAGATGACAATACTCCCCAAACTAATCTATTTATTTAGTGCTATACCAATCAGACTCCCAAGAAACTATTTCAATGACTTAGAAAAAATAACAACAAAATTTATATGGAAGAATAAAAGGTCGAGAATTGCAAGGGAATTAATGAAAAAAAACTCAGAGGAAGGTGGTCTAAGTGTACCTGATCTAAAGCTATATTATAAAGCAGCAGTCACCAAAACCATTTGGTATTGGCTAAGAAATAGACCGGTAGATCAGTGGAACAGATTAGATACAAAGGACAAAAAAGGGTACATCTATAGCAATCTAATCTTTGACAAACCCAAAGATACCAACATTAGGGATAAAAATTCATTATTCGGAAAAAACTGTTGGGAAAACTGGAAATTAGTATGGCAGAAATTAGATATGGATCCACACTTAACACCATATACCAAGATAAGATCAAAATGGGTCCATGATTTAGGCATAAAGAGGGAGATAATAAATAGATTAGAGGAACAGAGGATAGTCTACCTCTCAGACCTGTGGAGGAGGAAGGAATTTATGATCAGAGGAGAACTAGAGATCATTATTGATCACAAAATAGAAGATTTTGATTACATCAAACTAAAAAGTTTCTGTACAAACAATACTAATGCAAACAAGATTAGAAGGGAAGTAACAAATTGGGAAAATATTTTTAAAAGCAAAGGTTCTGACAAAGGTCTCATTTCCAAAATATATAGAGAACTGACCCTAATTTATAAGAAACCTAACCATTCTCCAATTGATAAATGGTCAAAGGATATGAACAGACAATTCTCAGATGAAGAAATTGAAACTATATCCACTCATATGAAAGAGTGTTCCAAATCACTACTGATCAGAGATATGCAAATTAAGACAACTCTGAGATACCACTACACACCTGTCAGATTGGCTAAGATGACAGGAACAAATAATGATGAATGTTGGAGGGGATGTGGGAAAACTGGGACACTAATACATTGCTGGTGGAGTTGCGAAAGAATCCAGCCATTCTGGAGAACAATTTGGAACTATGCCCAAAAAGTTATCAAACTGTGCATACCCTTTGACCCAGCAGTACTACTACTGGGCTTATATCCCAAAGAAATACTAAAGAAGGGAAAGGGACCTGTATGTGCCAAAATGTTTGTGGCAGCTCTTTTTGTTGTAGCTAGAAACTGGAAGATGAATGGATGTCCATCAGTTGGAGAATGGTTGGGTAAATTATGGTATATGAAGGTTATGGAATATTATTGCTCTCTAAGAAATGACCAGCAGGAGGAATACAGAGAGGCTTGGAGAGACTTACATCAACTGATGCTGAGTGAAATGAGCAGAACCAGAAGATCACTGTACACTGCAACAACAATACTGTATGAGGATGTATTCTGATGGAAGTGGAAATCTTCAACATAAAGAAGAGCCAACTCACTCCCAGTTGATCAATGATGGACAGAGGTAGCTACACCCAGAGAAGAAACACTGGGAAGTGAATATAAATTGTTAGCACTAATATCTGTCTGCCCAGGTTACATGTACCTTTGGAATCTAATGCTTATTGTGCAACAAGAAAATGGTATTTACACACATGTATTGTATCTAGTTTATATTGTAACACATGTAAAATGTATGGGATTGCCTGTCATCGGGGGGAGGAAGTGGAGGGAGGAGGGGGGATAATTTGGAAAAATGAATACAAGGAATAATATTATAAAAAATATATAATAATAAAAAAAAGAAAAAAAGAAAAAAAAAAAGAATAGATGGAATTCATTTATTTCGTTAAATGTCCATCTTCTTCCCTGGAAAAGGATGCTCATTTTTGCTGGGTAAGTTATTCTTGGCTGCATACCAAGTTCCTTAGCCTTTCGGAATATCATGTTCCAGGGCCTTCGTTCTTTTAATGTTAGATCCTGCTAGATCCTGGGTTATCCTTATTGTGGTTCCTCCATATCTGAATTGCTTTTTTCTAGAAGCTTCCAGTATTTTTTCCTTTGTCTGATGGTTCTTGAACTTGGCCACTATATTTCTTGGCGGTTTGATTTTAGGGTCCCTTTCAGTAGGTGATTGATGAATTTTTTCAATGTCTATTTTACCCTCTGTTTCCAAAACGTCTGGGCAGTTCTCTTTGAAAATTTCCTCGAAAATAGTGTCCAAGCTCTTTTTTTCCTCACATTGTTCAGGGAGTCCATTATTCTCAAATTGTCTCTCCTGGATCTGTTTTCCAGGTCTGTTGTGTTTCTAATAAGGTACTTGACATTCTTTTCAATTGTTTTGTTTTTCTGGTTTTGCTTGACTACTTCTTGGTTTCTCCTTGAGTCATTCATTTCTACTTGTTCAAGTCTAATTTTCAATGATGTATTTTCTTCACTCACTTTTTTTATATCTTTTTGTAATTGTCCAATTGTGTTTTTAAGTGAATTTTTTTTTCTATTGAATTTTTTTCCATTTTATCCATTTTATTTTTTAGAGAGCCGTTTTCTTTTTCCAGCTCACTAATTTTGTTTCTTAATGATTTGTTTTCTTTATCCACTCTGTCTTTAAATGCGTGGAATGACTTCTCCAGGCTCTCTTGCCAAGCTTCCCTTTCCTTTTCCCATTTCTCTTCTAGATCTCTTGTGAGAGCCTTTTTGATTTCCTCTATGAAATTCTTTTGTATTGAGGAGCAGATCATATCCCCCTTAGGGGATTCCTCTGGGGACAGTCTGTTTTTAGTCTCCTCAGTATTTGAAGTCTGCTCTCTCTCCATAAAGAAGGTGTCAATGGTTAGAGGCCTTTTGAATTTTTTGTTCATTTTGTCAGAGCAGGAATCGAAGAAAACAAATTGATAAGATAAACAATAGGTCTGTTTTGTGGGGGGATAGGGCTGGATGGTGTTAATGGGCTTCCTCTACAGACTGGGGGGGAGGGCAGCAGCGAGCCACTAATAAGACAGTGATGGCTGCGCTGCATCTGCGCTCTGAGGCTCTAAGAATGCGCTGAGTCACTCCAGGTTGGGGTTAGGGGTAGCCGGGTTCTGAGAGACGCTAGCTTTCTGGGGTTTTATTCTTCACCTCCGGTGTTTACACCCTATCTGCTGCTCCTGGCTTGCTGCCAAGATGGAGTATCCACACTGGGGTAAAAGTCTTTTTGCAGAAACGGCAGAGATCGTACCCCTCCCCCTTCCGGTCTGAGCTGTGTGAGGTGTTGGTCTCGCTCTGGCTTGCCTGCCCTCAATTGTGCCCAGTCTGTTTGACCCTCCCTCGAGCAAACACAGACCTTCTCTGGAGAATTTCAAGGATGTCTTCTGTTGGTGATTATTTGTGGGTTTCTTTTCCGGTCAAGCATTAACTCCAAGGCTGTCATGAAGCAAGTCCTGAGAGAAAACACGGAGCTCAAGCAGCTGTCTGCCTCCACGACACCATCTTGGCCAGAAGTCCCCCCAAGATGCTCGTTACTTAAAAAGGATTTTAAAATAGATGGATTATATTTGGGGGTCAAAAATAGATTTCCCCTAATTTCTTATTGGAAATAAATTAGCTTCATTAGAGATTCCTTCATAGAGTTTATCTTCCACCAAAATTTTGATTCAGACAAATTTCTACTTCTCTTTACAAATCTTTTCCAGAGAAAATCCCCAAATTTTTTAAAGGAAAGAAAATCTACTAACTGGTATATAAATCATGATATTTATATAAATTATGATATTTTATATTTGGGTGCCACAAAGTATTCTTCAATAATTTTTTTAAGTTGAATGAATGTACCTGAAAACAATGAAGTACAGAAAGGAAAAAGGAGATAAAGGGAAGGAAGTACTGGATAGGCACTGAGTAGATAGAAGGATAGGGTTAATATGATTTTACTTCACTGGGACATTCATTGAACAATATTACACCATCCAATTAAACAAAAATTACTGCTTGTCTTAGTGTCCACATTTGTAAAAACCACTCCAGCATTTTTGCCAAGAGAAGCTCAAATTGAGGTCATGAAAAATCAGACACAATTGAATAACAACAATAAAAACATTTCTCTTTCTTGCAGAGGTAAATCTTTCATATCTTATGAAAATGAATCTCTCTTAGGAAAATAAAAATAATTCTGATTTAAAAATTTAGTGAAACTCAATAAGCATTTCTTAAATACTCATTTTGTGCTAAGCTCCATGGATGCATAGACAAGACAAAACTACAACAAAAACTGTCACTTCCTCAAAGAGATTGCAATCTTGTAGAGAGTTCTGAAGAGTTGTATTCTTATTAGTCTAAGGTTTATTATAACTAGGTGGTTATGCAACAATTCTGTATCAGGCTCAGAATTCCCATGTAAAATAATCTCACTTTTGAGTTTGTGTCTTGATAAAATATCATATCCCTTATATATCATCATATCTTTTAACACTGAATAGTGGACTTCATTATTTCTTAATTGCTTTTCTTGAAGCAAATGAAAGACAGTATGCAGTAGAAGATAGGAGCCAGGAAGACTTGCGTTCATGATCTTCTGTCACATACTATCAGTATGATCACAGACCATTCATGAGATCTATGTCCCAGTACTAATGCATTGTTGGTGGGATTGTGAACTGATCCCACTGTTCTAAAGAAGAATTTGGAATAGGCCCAAAGGGCTATAAAATTGTGCATGCTCTTTGATCCAATAATGTCACTACTGTGTCTGCATTTCAAAGAGATTATATAAGAGGGATAATATGCAAAAATGTGTGTGGCAATTCTTTTTTTATAATGGTAAGGAAATGGAAATGAATGGATACCTATCAGTTGGAATAGCTGAATCAGTTATTATAAATGAACATAATGGAATATTATTGTTCTATAATAAATGATGACCAGACTGATTTCAGAAAAGCCTGGAAAGATTTACATGAACTGATACTGAATGAAGGGAGAAGAACCAGTTATACTGTAACAGTAAGATTATGTGTTGGTCAACCACAGTAGGCTTGGATCTTCTCAGCAATAGATTGATCCAAGACAATTCTAATAGATCTGGGATAGAAAATGCCATCTGCATCTAGAGAGAATTATAGAAACCGAATGAGGATTGAAGCATATTATTTTCACCTTTTAAAATTTGCTTTTTCTTCGTTATGACTCTTTCTTTTAGTTCTGATTGTTCTTTCACAATATGACTAACATGTAAATATTTTTAAAATTATTGTACATATATAACCTATATCAAATTGCTTACTGTCTTGAGGAGGGGAGAGACAAAAAAGAAAGGGAAAAAATTGGAACTCAGAATCTTATAAAAATGAATTTTGAAAACTATCTTTACATGTAATTGTAAAAATAAAATACTATTGAGAATTTTTTTAAATCACAGGAAAAAGAAAACAAAAGATGTTACCCAGGCAATTCTATAAAACTTAGCTATAGCTAAGTTGCTGATCTGTATCTGTGGATAGTGGTTCCACACTGAGAATTTCCTTCTCTGATAACATGACCCAAAGACCCTCTACAGCTCCAATACTATATAGATAGATAGATACTTAGATAGAGAAAGATAAATAAATATAATTGAATGGTCAGTTCATCAGTACCTAGGTCTAATGAAACACTAGTGAAGGACTGTGAATTGGACTCACTTGAATAAGATAGTGTCATAAATAGCATTTGGGAAAGTCACCAGTGTTTTCAATAGTTGCTATCTGTAGCCTGGTGAAAAATCCCAACCTTTTACATATGTTCTTCATATAATATTGAAAAATCAGTTATGAGTGACCCAAAGGACAAAAAGATATCTGGTGGGGATGAGTAGCTCTCACAATACAAGAGATGATATAAAGGGGATCACCAAAGAAAAGCATAATTTTAAAAAATGGAAGGCAGCCCAGTTATATAGTGAGACAACTTGAAAACATGTACTGCTTTGTTGTTCAGTCTTGTCCAACTTTTTGTGAACCTGTGCACTATAGCATGCCAATATGGCTCATGGGATTTTCTTGACAAAGAAACTGGAGAAGAAACAGAGGTTAACTTAAGAGTTAGGTAGGACAGGTAGGACATGTCTGAGTTCAAGTTTGAGTCTTCCTGACACCAGGGTCAGCTCACTATCTACCAAATCAGCCAGCTGCTTTAAGTGCTATTATTTATAAACTGGGAAATATACCTAGAGGAGGGCCTCTTGAATAGTAGGCACTTCCCTCACAGAGTATCCATAGGAAAACCTAGGCTGGAATTACACAATCCAAAAGGCACAACATGACTGGTGTATACAAATGCAATAACTTACTACCATCCATGAGATCACAGATATAATCATGATAATAACAGCAAGACATTTTTGGAAAAACAATTTTAAGTGTATCTTAAATCTATAGATCATTTTTCTGAAATTCAGATATGCATGATTTCTAAATTAAATTAGACGCAGTTGGGAGCTATACCAAAATAGCTTAATCATTCATATTTTTTAAAATTTTATTTAAAGTTTTGAGTCCCAAATTAAAACCCTCCCTTCCTCTCTGAGCTGGTAGTCAATCAGGTATAAGTTACACATATGCAGTTATGCAAAACATTTCCATTTAAGTAATCATTTGTGTACATAGATCTCACACACACACAAAAAAAACCAAACCTTAAATGGCTTAACACATGAAATGTCTCTATTTCATCAAAATATCATCTGCACTCAAATGTATAGTTCTTAATGTGTAGCAAGACAGAGATCTTGAACCTGGAGACTCTATTGGAATGAATGTGATACCTAAAAGTATCTTAATCTCCTGCAGGAAAGCATTGATTAGATCTAGAATCATGATGGTTTCCTGATATCAAAGCATAATTAGAAGAATACACTTAGAACAATTAACATAATGTCTTCAACCATTTTTAATTGATGGTAACCTCTTTATTTTTCAGTTTTCTGTCAGCCCAAAAAGAGATGATACACTTTTAGTCATAGAAGTCTTTCCTCTTTTCCAATCTGGACCAATTAACCCCTCCTTAGGCAACCAGGCTACTCATTACTTTCCCATCCTAGTTTGGGTTCTCCATATTGAATGGACTTGGTGAGCTTAGTGTGAATGTACGGTTGGCCCATATCTGAGCCTGCCACATTTGAAAACACCGGAGCTACCCATTCCAGTGAGCTCAAGAGATCCAAAAGTCTCAGATTCTCTTAGTAGGTAGGACTAGAGATGTATTCTTTCATGTTCACCCAAGATTATTCTGGAATCCAGATCCATGGTCAATGTAGAATATGGAAGCCTATCACATCAACTATATGCTGCAAAAATTTGGTACTATGAATTCCTAATGAAATAAGAACTATTGACAAGAATCACATATCAGAAGTATGCCATCTTTCATGAATGGACAAATGACAAATCCTTATCTTAAAAATACAGATCTCAATATATCCATGAAAATACAACCAATAAACTATAGGGAAACCTGAAAAAACTGTTTAGTTTAGTTTAGTGTTTAGTTTCACAGACTAAACTATTGTACATAATCACTAAGACATAGCACTGGTCCATAAAAGTTTAAGAACATATTAATAGATATTACCAGACTAACTATTCATATTTTCTAATCTATATGGAAAAACAGTTTTCAAAATATAGACCAAAGAAGAGAAATGAAATAATGTGGGAACAGGATAGGTTCATTTCAGTTCCATCATTCTGGCTATATCTGGCATTGTGTAGAAAATATTAGCAAGAATGTATGGTAATGATCTTGCATCCTAAGACTTCTTTTCATCTAATAAACATATATAAAGATATGCAAATATATTTCCACCTCAGCAAATCCTCCAGTATATTAATATAAAAAATAACATATTGCAACTTATGCTAGAACTATTTCCCTCTGAACTCCATCAAAAAAAGAGAACTATTTTTATGATAATAATAATGTGAATTTAACCAAATATATGTTGATAAAAAGTATCAAACAAGGATTGGATCATGTCAATTTGTGTTGATGAATTGATGATGTCAATTCAGGATCAGATTATCACTTCCTCATCTCCTCCAAAATTACAGAAAGATAAGTAAAGAGCATAAACCAACTATGAGAATGGGTTAAAATGTTTGTGGTAGCCCTTATTATAGTGGCAAGAAACTGGAAACTGATTGGATGCCCATAGTTGGAGAATGGCTGAATAAGTTATGGTACATGAATGTTATGGAATATTATTGTTCTATAAGAAATGACCAACAGGATGATTTCAGGGAGGCCTGGAGAGACTTACATGAACTGATGTGAAGTGAAATGAGCAGAACCAGGAGATCATTATACACAGCAACAGCAAGATTATACAATGATCAATTCCAATGAACGTGCCTCTCTTCAACAATGAGATGATTGAGGCCAGTTTCAAAGATCTTGTGATGAAAAGAGCCATCTACACCCAGAGAGAGAACTGTGGGAACTAAGGGTGGACTACAACATAGCATTTTCATTCTTTTTTGTTATTTGCTTTCATTTTGTATTCTTTCTCATTTTTTCCCTTTTTGATCTGACTTTTCTTGTGCAGCAAGATTTTTGTATAAATATGTATGCATATATTTGGATTTAACACATGTTTTAACCTGTTTAGCATATATTAGAATACTTGCCATCTAGGGGAGGGGTGTGAAGGGAAGGAGGGGAATATTTGGAACACAAGGCTTTGCAGGTGTTGAAGTTGAAAAATTATCCATGCATATATTTTGAAAATATGAGGCTTTAATAAAAAAGGAAAAGCTATTATCAAAATAAAATTAATAAATAAAAATTGAAAAAGTTTTACTTTAAAAATATAAAAAGAGAGGATGAGATTAATAATAATAGTTAGCATTACTGTTATGAGAAGAAGGGTCTAGACCCATGATTTCATTGTTATTGGGAGCTCTTAGTTGGGGAAATAAAGATCTATAGCTGTTTTCCAACTTCTTAGAGAATTACCTTGGTTATTGACAGAGAAAGTGACTTATACAGGACTATACAGTCACTATGTGTCAGAAGGAAGATTTAAATCCAGATTTTTCTGACTCTGAGGCCAACTCTATATCTATTATTATTATTATTATTATCATCATCATCATCATTAATACTAACAATAATGATAATAGACATTTTTGTAGCATTTTAAAGTTTATTTCTAAATTGAAGCAGCATGTTTCAATGGCTAGTGACCTCTGTTCAAAGTTAGGAAGAACTGGGTTCAAATTTTGCCTCTGACAAATATTGGTTGTTTGACTCTGGGCAAATCAGTTAACTTCTATATATTCTAGGCAACTGTCTAAGAGCATATCCCAGGGAAGATGTTATTTTATATTGGTAGAGGGAGTTTTCATTACTAGCAAGTTCTCTATTGCAGTGAAATCATAAACCCAGATCCTGTCTTTTACATATTTTTCTCACTTGATCCTCTCAACAACAGAACACAGGCACATTTTAGACATGGAACTTAAGCAGGACATTTATTTATTTTAAGCACTGTGCTTATGGTCATTTCTACTTCTTCCTCCTTTTCCTCTTTCTTCCTCTTCTTTGTTTTTCCTCCTTTCTTCTTCTTTTCTCCTTTTTCTTCTTTTCTTCTTTTCTTTTTCTTCTGTTCTTCTTTTCTCCTTCTGTTCATCTACAAGTTTAACATTCATCTATAAAATGATGTTGAGTTTTTTTTAAGAACAAATAGAAATGAGCACCTTCCTGGGCACAAATGAGCACATTTTAGAACAGCTTTGAGCCTTTTTGGGGAAAGGAAAGAGCTTGCCTTGGATATGCCTCTGAATAAAAACACATCAACATAGTCCCAATGGGATTTCTGAGGATCCCATCAAGGCTTAAATCTTCTGGAATGTCTTTTTTTCCCCCCAACATTCAGCATAATGTAAGATCTTCTTTAATCAGGGTGCTCCTCTCCCAGCTTGTACCCCCTGCCTCCAGCGTTCCAAGAGATTCGAACTGTATTTACCCTTGTCTGCTCCTCAGAAGAGAGGACATATTTGTTTCTATTCACACCAGCCACTACTTTATGAATCTGATTTCAGTCATGATTTCCTAAGTGCCTGTGTAAAGGAAAGGGTGGAAATCAAGAACAAAACCAATAAGGCTCCCAAACCAGAAGCATATGTACCAAAGGGTAATTCGCCAGGCAAACAATGGCTGCTGAGCAGATGAAGCCGCTGAAATGTAAAATATTCCACAACGGTTTGGCAGCTTTGAAATGCTACACTTTCGAGATTTCATCTGTTAATCATCTGAGGGGACTCTCTCCTGCTAAACAGACGACAAACTCTTCCCTTTCTACATTAACAACTGGAGGCTTAGTCAGAACAGCAGTTGAAGTGACAAATATTATGGGGAAAATGGAGAAAGAGGCAGTAACCTAGTAAAAGAAGAAGGAAAAAAAATCTTTCCACTCATTTTCATTCACCATTGGACAGAACTTCACCTCTGCCTCCATTTTTCACCATATGGGGTTTACTCAAAGTCAATCACAGCAGTGAAATTTAAGCCAGTGCTATACACAAAATGCTCCTTCCAAAGTTAGGTAGGTCCTGCAAGTCAGTGGAATGTCAGATTCTTAGTATTTATAGGAAAATATTTTGTAGAGGATGATATTAAATCATATTAAGAGGAACATATGCTACCCATCAAATACCATATCAAATCAAATACAAGGTTTGCTAAAATGCAAAAAGGTTGATGCATAAAATAATGTGTTCAGATTAATTTATTCTCTTGATGAGATGGAGAACATTATGGCATGGTAGATCAAATACTGGTTTGGCAAGTCTAACATTCTAGACATGACTTTTCTCCTACTTGTTGTGTGATTTTAGGCAAGTCATTCTCCTTCTCTGAAACAAAATTTCCCAATATGAAAAACAAAAAGAAAGTTGAACTATACAATGTCTAAGTTCCTTTCTAGCTAAGCATAGATTTCTGTGGCAAGGGTTAAATATAGAAACAATATGCTCCTGGTCAGGGGTGGAGTACACTTAATGTGGACTAGTAAGACTAGATTTGCTTGAAGTAAATGCAAAAATTTTAAATGAAAATAAAGGAAAAAAAAAAAAAACCTTTCCCTCTGTTGATCAATATATCCATGATCATGCCCACAGTCTAGGAAGAAAGTTATTAGTAGAAGAAATGCTGAAAAGTTCATAAAAACAAAAGAATGTCCAAGGAAAGATACAGAAATAAAGCTGATGGCTTGAGATATCTATGCAGAAAAGATGAATAACATGCAAAGGGAACTAGAAATCCTAATGTAAGAAGAAATTTGAATTAGTGAGACTTGAGTTGGGCACTGAAAGGGTATAATCAAACCAGAAGGAACAGAATAGGCAAGAGGGGTATAGGGAGATGGAGTAATAAGAATAATATTCTACATTTATATAGTGCCTACTACATGCCAGGCACTAAGTACTTTGCAATCATTATGTTAAGGATATTTTTTCAGATGTAACTTCAGAAATTAGCACGGGGAATACAGTGGGAAATAAAGAATTACCGAGGAGGCCAGAAAAGAAAGAAAACTGTCGAAGTAAGAATCTACATTACATTATAGACCACTTGAATAGAAATAATAAATTGATGAGGAGTATGGGAAACAGATCATATCTGGAACAGAGATATGATATAATAGTGACGAGAAACTTCAATTATCCCACATAGCAATTCTAAGTGGAACAGCTAGTAATTTCCTGACATTCTTTAATGATAACTTCATCCTTCAAAAGATGATGGAACCAAAAAAGAGAAATTTATTCTAGATGTTATTTTCATCAAGAAGAAGGAAGGTTGTTGAGATGTAAATGATGGGAACCTTGTGAGACAGAGAAAATTCCATTTTTTGAATTTGTGATAGATATAGGAAAAGTCTGATGTGTGTCCTAGATCAGAAGTGTCAATCAAATACATAGCCTGTGGGCCACATGTGGCCCACAACACTCTTTAAGTATGGCTTGAACCAGATTAAAATGTAATTGGAAAATGTTTAACAAATAAAATAAAATACAATTAAACATAGATAAGTCAAAAAGAGGCCCTTGGGAATTCTCCAGTGCAGAATAATGGACCTTGTTTGTATTTTAGAAGTACAGATTTTTAAGTTAGTAGAAAAATAGGGAGGATCTTGTGATCTAAAAATTTATTGTAGAAGTCTGCTCACATTTGATGGGAAGTCCCTGAACACAGAAGTTTAATGACACAAAAGAAAACAATTGTGATGATAAAGAAAAGGGATCTTTGCCTAAAGAGACAAATAGTGGACATGGAACTCATCAATTAATGCAGATATTTAAAAGAATACATGGTAATTACTCAAAAATACTTTTTTAAATTTGAATATAAAAGATGGAAATTTGGAAATTTAGTAGAAGAATGAATAACAGAGATGTGTTATGATTCATGTTAAGAATGTTAAGTGTCAGAATGATATGTAATCAAAAAGAATAATTAAGAACAACAAAATAATCATTGTTTTAAAAAAAATTGGAGAAAAAATGAGACTACTGTAGAGTTGCATATCTCTCATTTTGCTTCTTTTCTCTGCCAAAGATAGCTTGATGTACTATATAGGTAAGAAGAGAGTAAGAAAGTACTACATTGGTCTTGACGAGTGGAATACCAGAGCCAGGAGAGCTCCATTGCAGGCTAATTGCCAAATGTTTTCTATCTCAATTTCTCTCTTAGGTGTTCCCTTTTTTCTCCTTACACAGTCACAATCTTTTATCCAAATTACTCCAATAGCTTTCAACTTGGTTTCCCTGCTTCAAGTCTCTCCCCACACTAATACATCCATCTATGCTAATTGCCAAAAATGATTTTCCTAAAATTTAGGTCTAATCATGTCATCACTGCCTACTTAATAAACTTTAGTGGCTCCCTATTACCTTTAGCATCTTACATGTTAATTGTTTAATTAACTTTCGAGCATTTAAAGCCAATCACAGCCTGAACTATCCCATCTTTGTAGTTGTCTTGCTCATGAGTCTCCCTAGATTCTGTACTTCAGCCATATTGATCAACTTTCCTTTTCTCACATGTGACAATCCTAATACTGAGCACGATGGCTTTCCCTGTTCCCTAAAATGTTTGTCTTCTTCACCTCCTGGCTTCCTATAGGTTTTTCCTGCCCCACTTCCCAGCCCTAGTGTTTCACTTCTAAAGTTACCTTATAACTACTCTGTAGATGTATATATAGCTATTTCTGTACATTTTTATCTCCCTCATTAGAATGTAAGTTCACTGAGGGCAGGAAATGTTTTTATTTTCTTTTTTTTTGTATCCTCAATGTTTAGCACAGTGATTGTCACATAATAGGTTAGTAAATATTTAATAAGTGCTTGATAATTGATTGATGAGATTAGTGAAACCTGTCCATTAGAAGACAAGATGATGTTTTCATTCTTGGTTGTGTAAGAGGAGCAATGGCAACACAATTGTAATGTCTTGATTTTCTTGTGAATTGGAATTGAGTGAGATACAGGTTCCTGGATTACAGAAGAGTAAATACCCTAATTTAAAAAAGGAAAGAGACTAGAATCTACAAACTAAAGGTCAGTGAATATATCCCAAATAGGTCAATGTAAACTATAAAAAAGTATTCACTGTAACACTTTTTGTGGTAATATACAAATGTAAACAAAGTGAAGACTATCAGGGTTTGATTAAACAAATCATGGCATAAAAGTAAGTATAAGAAATTCTGAGAACTATAGGAAGATTTACATTAAATGATATATGCTGTTATAAAAAGAAGCAGGAGAATCAATAAACATTTAATAGTTGCCTATTCTACAATGACGAGTATGTCAATAATAAAGAACCATTCTCCAACAAATAAAAAAACCATGCTCTAAATAACTAATAATTGAAGAAAGACAAATTAAAAATAATTTTTAAAAATAACTTTGAGGTTCTACTTTATCCCCATTAAACTGGCAAACATGGCAAAGTAAAAAAAAAAAAAACATTATAGAGGCCATTGGAAAATAGGCACAGGAGTATATTGTGGATATAGCTCTATAGCTATAGCCATTCTGGAAAGATATTTGGATACAAAAAATTTTACACTATGCATATCTTTTGACTCTTTATTTTATCCTTTGACTATTACTGTACATAATCCAAAGAAATGAGAGAGACAGAGACAGAGACATAGAGGAAGGGAGAGACAGAGAGAGTAAAAGGAAAAAGAGAGGGAGGGAGGGAGAAGAGACAGAGAGAGGGAGGGTGAGTGGGAGGGAAGGAGAGAGGGAGTGAGGAAGGGAGGAAGGAAGACAGTAACATTTATATCAGCTTATTTAATAGCACTCAAAAATTGGAATTAAGGGCGGTGTTTTCTTAGCAGGAGATGCAGAAACAAATTATATCTGATTTTAGTTGCAATGTCTCAAAGGATATTGAGAAAATCTCAATGAACTGATGCAGAACAAAATAAGCAGCTCTAGGGAAAAATTACTCAATGACAAAAATCAATACAGAGAAAATAACTTCAAAAGACTTTAGAAATCTGATCATGGCAATGATAAACTGACTCAAAAAAAGCTGAAGATGGAACCAGCAACCTCTTGCCAGAAAACTGATGAATGTAAAATTCAGAAAGTATATATTTTTGAACATAGCTAGTGTGAGATTTTTTTTTGCTGGACTAAACATGTTTCTAATGAAGGCTTTTTTTCATTATTTCAAAAAATTGCTCATTTGGGACTGTGGTGGCAAAAGAAGGAACGTATTATGAACTCATAGAAATAAATTAGTAAATTTATTTATAATAAAAAGCAAAAAGTGATAAAAATTAGATTAAAACTGAATGATCAGAAATTACAATGATTAAGTTTGTCCCCATAGAAGTGAAGAGGAAGTTTCTCTCTCTTTTTAGTAGAAGAGTGGAATTCCAGGGCTAAATATTGTTTTTACTCTTAAATGCTCATATATAAATCTCCATAGGACTAAACTAAGAAAAATGGATGGTTTAAGCAAGATATTATTATTTTTTTAACTTCTCCATCTTACCCCCAATGCAAGCTACTTTCCCCTCTCCTCCCCTTTCTAGCTGTTTTTTCTATATTGTCTTCCCCTTTTAAATTGTTAACCCCTTGAGGTCAGGGATTATTATCTTTCTTTCCTGTATTTGTATCCTTAGTGTTTAGCATAGCACTTAGCAATAGTGGGCACTTGATATCCTATTATGTTAATACTATGACATCCTATGATAAAATGTCATAGGATAAATAATAATAATTACTGTTGTAATTATTAATACTGTAGTGATTCAAAAGTAGAATAATCTGCCTCAGGAGACAATTGATTCCTTCTCATTTCTGCATTCTAATAATACCCAGCAATTTATACATGGCTTTAAAAGTTTGCAGAGAACTTTGCATATGCTCTCATTTGATGCTTACAATAACAATAGATACTATTTATTATTCCCATTTTCCAGATGAGGACATTGAAACACAGAGTAATTAAATGGGTTCAGGGTCACAAAGCTACTAAGAGTTTGAATCAGGATTTGACTTTAATCTTCCTTACTAGCTTTTCCAACTGACTCAGTGAATTTTCTAGGTTTGAGCTCATAATCTCTCCTGTTGGGCTGATTTTAACTGTTTTTTCCCAGTCAGCTCCTGCCCCTTAATTAAAAGAGTTACTTTGTGTCCTTCAAGCCCATAACCTTTAAAATTCAAAATAACTGATTCTGGAAAGAATCAGTCCCATCATTTTCTCACCCACTCCCAAAGATGTCTCAAATAGCTAAATATTTTAGAAGGATCTAGAACACTCAAATTTTTAGAGCCTACTTGATGAATAAATGATGCCATAATTTCCCTCTAATTATTGTCTAATGCTCTCTAATTCACTTCAGATTGCTGTTTGACTTTTTTTTTCCCGACTTGATAACATTTCAGTTGACCCAAAAGAAACAGCTTCTCGCAGCACTGGATTAGGTGTCTCTCTATGCCATGGAAGAAAAATAGCTATTCAAATTCCTCATTTGAGTTGGAAAGGGGGGAGGCGGGTGGGAAGAGAAGAGGGTACTCCTATAAATTTAAACCCATCCAAAACATGTCTTTAAATTTTATTTTAAAAGAAAGGGGAAAATCCTGAGTGTCTGAGTCCGAGATTCTATTCTGCCAAGTTTTGAGCATGGAACAGATTTTTACGGTTGAATTATAAGCTCCTGAAAATAGGTTTATTATGAAAGTGCTAACATACAACTATAGCCTTTAGCAACAAGAATGGTGCTGTTATGATAATGCTTAGATCCTTCTCTTTGTGCTGAATTGGCAAAGGAAGACACCTGATTGGGTCTCTCTGCTAATGCATGTCAATGTCAGTCTACAGAATGTCACTTTATAACAGGATGCATAAAAGTTCTTAGTAATCCTCACCCAGCAAGTGACTCAAGAACCCCAGCTCAGAAATTACTCTACCCTGCACAGACATTAGATTAGTAGCTAATGTTAGAAACATAGTCTCGTGGAACATGAGAGAGATTTGGATTTGGGGGTCTGTGTTTATATATTTTGTATCTGTTTGTGTAAACACACGTATACATTCATATATGTGTGTTTATTTCTATATACGCACATAAATAATGTACATATACATATCTCTGTCTCTCTGTCTCTGTCTTTGTTTCTCTCTGTCTCTATCACTCTCTCTGTCTCTCTCTCTCTCTCTGTGTCTCTCTGTCTCTGTCTCTCTCTATCACTCTCTGTGTGTCTTTCTCTGTCTCTCTCTCTCTCTCTCTGTCTCTCTCTATCACTCTCTGTGTGTCTTTCTCTGTCTTTCTCTGTCTCTATCACTCTCTCTGTCTCTATCTCTCTTCTCTCTCTCTCTCTCTCTCTCTCTCTCTCTCTCTCTCTCTCTCTCTCTCTCTTTTTCTGATGTCAATGGTCACACAGCTAGTGTGTAACAGAGACATGGCTTGAGCTTAGTTCATTTAAATCATTATCCACATGGAATGTATGTTTATATTCTCTGTTCTCTGATATGGCACTATTCCCCTATGGAGAAGGACCAGCTTTCTTTCTTCATTCTCTTCATTTGGGGATAGAAGAGGAAACATAGAGGGCACATGAAAAATCCAACACAGAGATACTATCGTTGAGCCAGTTTCAAATGCTCTAAATATTTTGAGGATCTGAAGTTTTTCCTGAGAGACCCACATGTCCACATGTTTACTTTCTGTTACTACTTTTTTTTTTTTTTTACTACAAAGTCAAACATTTGGAACTGTATTGCATGGTACTCATACAATTTCCATGACAAAACTCAAATTATACTCAGATGGAAAATAAATCTCTCTTGTGATTGGCTGCAAAGGCAGTTTCAGTTACCTAATGAGTTCCCCCAGACCAGAGCTTCAGACTCCTAGACTAAGTCTACATTAAAACTCACCAACCCAGTAAAACATATAACTCAATTTCTTATACAATCTACATCCATGGAACTGGATGATCACAAAGAGAATACATGCAAAATGTTTTGCAAGCAGTAAAGCACTAGATAGATATGAGCTATTGTTGGTATTAATTTGACAGAAAACAGCAAGATTCTGAAGAGAAATTTTAATTAATCATAATTTTATTTCCTTTTTTGTTATTTCCTTCCATTTAATAGCATTTTTTTTACTTTGAGGAGAAAGAAAAAATTAAAAATGATATCAGGGAATTAATTTTTAAGACAAGTATTTCAATGATGTCCCAGCATCTGTAAACATTCAGTTCAAAATCTTACACCTTCTAAGCCTGGACAATCGTAATGTATATTTGGGTTGTTCACCTTATGGTATTTGGAGTTCTTTGATCACCTCAACTCAAGATTCAGATGTGGTCAGTCACTTTAGGCAGGAAAGCAGAGAAGGCAACTTTAATATAGTTTACAAGAATGTGCAGTTTAGAAAAGTAAGATGGTTCCTGAAGGTTACAGCAGGTATATATCAAAGCAAGTTAACTAGCGCATTCTATTTCTCTAACTAAGTATTCTTGTTAATACAAATTTGGTGTTACATCAATTTCTGTGATCTACCAACTATTTCCAATTTATACAAAATCATAACTATATTGATATGAATATATTAAAACAATTATAGTGATAGTTTTAGCATTAAAAAAGAACATAGAGGACATAAATCTATGTCTTTGATTTTACTGATTAGGAAACTGAGGTTCAAAGAGTTCAAGTACAACTAGTAACTATCTGAAGCAGGATCAATAGAACACAATGTCATGACATGGGAGAATCCAGGAAAGCTATTTGGAGGGGATGGCATTTGAACTGCCCTTTTGTGGATAAGTTGACTGTCAGCAGGCAAAGGGATTGATGGAAGGCAAACTACAGTCACTGAGAATGGTTGGCTTTTTTAAGAGGTAAGGAAGTTGTGAGACCTGTTCTGATTAGAGTGAGTAATCAGGCTGCTAGGGACCTGAATGATTGAAATTGCAAAGGTTGGTTCCTCTTCATGTCAACACATGCTTGATATGTCCTTGAAAGACTCTGGGATAAGGACTAGACCTATAGATTCCTTTAAAAAAGGGAACTCCCAGATGAGAAAGCTCTATTTACCAAGAGGGTAAGCCTTTCCCTGAAACTTATTGTCTTGGGGAAGTGCCTAAAGCAGAGGTGTCAAACCTAGTGCTAACTGAACCCAAGTGATGGGATAGAGTGACAGGTAAATACTGAAGCATGGTTCATTTTGTCTTTGACTCCACCTAGATGTCCCTCTCTGGAGCATTGGAACCACATCAAAATGTGATATCTGGAAATATTTAACAAAATAAGTAAAAACAAAATATAAGCTAAATAATGTTAATTTGGGATTTTCTAAGTAATATACAGGGATTTGTGTTAGTAGTCTCTGTTTCTATTTGAGCTTGAAATCACTGACCCAGCTTACCCAGTTAGGTTAAATGACTTGCCTAGTATCACACAATTATTACAGGTCAAAAGTGGGACTTGAATCCAAGTCTCCTTGTCCCCAAGGCCACCCGTAGAGTGGATGGATACCTCTCACTTATTTAAAATGAAACAATTTGAATCTTTTTTATGAATAGGAATACTGACTTAACTGACTCATAGACTCTCAAAGTTGAAATGGATCTTAGGTATGATATAGAACCAAGAATACAGAGAAGATAATTGAGTTCCAGAAAAACAAGTGATTTCTTTTTGGATCACAAATGAGTTGTGGCTTGGACTAACCTTCTCACTTCCTAGACCAGTACATTTCCCCATTATACTGAGTTGTTTCTTCTCTGTTGAGGAAATACCTGTAGTCCCTAATAACTTTCTGTTAAAAACATAGCAATTACTCACCACTAAGTAATCTTCAAAAATATTCAAAGAACTCATTAAATTGATGTTATTTAAAACATCTGCTTAAGAAGAAAAAAGATGATAACTAGCCTTATCAAGTTATAAATTGTTTACAATCAATATTTCCCTGTTTCAGGTACTTGCATTCTATCACAGATATCATCAAACACAGTACAAATGGATTAGCAATTCATCACTCACTTTCATTTTTAAATGGTTTGTGGCTTACTTATTTATTTTGCAAATAACTTATGAAAACCTCTAATTGGGAGTGATTGGTAGCAAGATTTGTTTAGGGATTGTGTCAAGCATAATAGATGATGAGAGGCAATGCTACATTGGGAACCGTTTGTGCTGTGTGTGAAATGCTCAAAGTGATTGCAAATGTGACACATTCCAAATCCAGAATCATCTCCTTTCTGGGGGAAATAGTGCTAAAAATTCTGCCTTGATGTTCAGATAACAAGAGCAGGCTCAGGGGCCTTTGTGTGGGAGTTCTGTGTATTGTAAATAATATGAGAAACTTCCAAAATTCAAGGATTATTTTTAAAACACAGCTTATTAAAAAAATCAGATGAGCTTAAAAATAAAATTAGACATCAGTGCTTTGTTCCATCTGCTGCTATCATTGTTTTGTGTGCTAATCATCTCTTAACAAGTGTCATTGTTCCTGATCTCAACAAAATGTAACAACTATTACATCTCCACAGTGATGTTAATCACAGACTTTAGAGGAGGAAAAAATTAAGATTTTAATTCCTCACAGTGAAGGCCAAACTTAGCAATGAAGGATGCCAAGCACAGTCGTCCCTGAGTTTCTGGGAAGAGCAAGAAAGCAGGTTGGAGAGGGGGATGGAAAAATGAGGATATGAAAAAAAGTAAAGGACTCACTTCTTTCCTCCTTCTCTCTTTCTCTGCCCTTTCTCTTCCAAAATCATTTAATTTTTTTTTTGCCAATTCTCCCACTCAACCAGTTAAAGGTTGTTTGTTAAACAATTACTATGTACAGTGGGGTTCTCTGGCACCACTGAACTGCACATTGACTGCTGGCATTAAAACTTGCCCTTGAGTCTTACTCTGAAATTGTGTGCCATCTTCATCTCTTTCAGCCTCAGTTTTCTTGTTGTAAAAAATGAAGATAATAAAACCTCTACCTCAAAGAGTTGTTGTAAGGATTAAATGAGATAATAAATGCTTTGCCAACCTTAGAGCATCAAATAAGTAGTGGCTATTATTATCATTATTTTTATTTTAATTTTTATTACTCATCTTTACCCACTGCAAAGGGAACACCTTCCAGAGTATCCCAGTCTAACATAAGATTTAACTCTCCCTCTTCTACAATCTTAGTGATGTCAAGTCAAAGTAGGGACTTTTCATGGATCTTGTCCTTCTTTATTTCAACTTTTACAGATCCTGGACCCATAAAGTTTTGCTCAGGGAGTAATGCCATTGCTATCTTCTCTCTCCAAGAGCACCTTTTCATCAGTACCATTTTATTGAAATAATCACAAATCTCAAAGTTCTTATTCCTTTAGACACTTGGAAAGTGTATTCCTTGCTCTGGAGAGCATGCATAACTCTTTCAAAAGCTGATAATATACCCTAATTTTTCCTAAATTATTTCACTTAAACACTCAAAAAAGTCTTTCCTGAGTCAATTGAGTGAAAATGTTCAAATCGTGTACCAACCACATTTCAAGTAAAGAAGATGAAACTGAGGAAAAGTCATTTATATAATGCTTTCA
Organism: Sminthopsis crassicaudata; assembly: GCF_048593235.1. Classification (NCBI taxonomy): domain Eukaryota; kingdom Metazoa; phylum Chordata; class Mammalia; order Dasyuromorphia; family Dasyuridae; genus Sminthopsis; species Sminthopsis crassicaudata. The sequence continues at coordinate 595,096,757 of NC_133618.1, forward strand.
GGTTTACAAGGCATTTTCCCACAACTATCCTGCGGGATACATAGTACAAATATTGTGCCTATTTTACAGATAAATAAAGCAAAGAAGCTACATAATTTAAAATCTCGTGGTTAGTGTGTTAAAGGCAAGATTTGAACTGAGGGGTATATGATGTGCACATAAATAATTAAATACAAAATAAAATACATGCCCATAAAAGATATGTGAACATTTATAGAAGGGAGAGACCACTTCTAAGAGATTAGAAAATTCAAAGAAGATTTAATGGTAGAGTTGAAATTTGAGCTGAAACTAAAAGGATGGTCAATATTTTAACAGGTGGGGACATGGCAGGGAGAACATTACAAGCTCAGGGAACAATACTATTCAATTCAACAAGCATTATTTATTAAGCACCTACTATGTGCCTGATACTATGCTAAGTGCTAAGAATAAAACAACAAAAAACAAATGATCTTTATCTTGGAGAAGCTATTATTTTACTAAGGAAAAAACATGAAGTTAGGAAAGTATGTTTGAGGAATAGTGAATAGTCTAGTTTGACTGGAGTTTAGCATATATGACCATCAGTTAAGTATGACAAAATCTTATTTTAAGATAATGTTTTGAATGTCAAAATAAGGAGTTAATACTTGATTTTATGGATTTTTTGGTCTTTTTTTTCTTTTATCAGATGAATAAATGACATTATTAGCCCTGATGATTAGAATCTATCACTTGTATATTGGATGATATGTAAGAGGAAGACAGGAATTGGGAAAACTGATTAAGCAACTAATGATGAAAACTCAAGTCCCAACACAAAGACAACTCTTTCTTATTCCATCCTGTCTTCTTCTCCTGAGTCCTTTGCCTCCTTTTCATATCATTGAGTTTTACTCCACCACTGGCTTGCTTTTATTCATACACATGTGCTGTTAAAACAAGCTGGAGAAAAATAACAAGCTATGCTGATTAGTTCTGATACAGATTTACAGTACATCATTTCAGCTAGGCCCTCAATGCTGCAAGGCAATCCTTTGGCATTCCCTAATTAAACTACTATCCCACTGTGTACATTGGCATTTCCAAACCTTTTTGTTACTCCTCATATTTTCCATGGGTCCTCTACCCCCTACACACACACACACACACACACACACACACACACACACACACACACTATTTTAGCTGAGAAACTGAGGCAATTTGCTGAGAATTCCTTCTTCTCCCCTCCTCCTTATCTCAATCATCCAGAGACCTTCTGATTTAATTTGTTTGGATAGTGGGCCTGCCTTGGTTCATGTCCTGCTTTTGATGTATTGACTGGGTGGCCATGGACAAATCATTTCAATTCTAAATACTCTAAATAATTCTCTAAACCTTAGTTACTTCCAATCTACCTATGATGAGAGAATTTCCTTACCATTAAGTTCTCTATTACAGTGAAATCAGAAGTCTAATCTCTATCCTTAGTACTTCCTTAAAACTATACTTGTTTTGTCTGAATTTGTTGAACAAGTAACACTTGTTGAAATTTTTTTTCTGATTTATTCATTCAGCTTTACTATTTTTGACAAAAAATCGCAAGATGCCATATGTGGTTGCTACTCAATTCTTGGAACTTTCATTGAATCCAAAAAGCTGGAAATATCATTAGATCTCAATGTTGAATATGATGGGATACTTGAACATCAAGAAGTAGCTTGAATTCATCATTAAAAATATTCTGATTTGTGTGTTTTAACTCATAACACTTACCCTCTTCAAGCCAACTACTTCTCTCTCAAATTACTGACTAGGATTATACTAATGATCATTATTGGGAATATTTACATCTTGCAAGTAACTATTAAACCACTAGAGGGCAAATATATTCATTTAGCCAGACTTATTTATACCCAGATATCACATATGGTGGACATAACTAGTGAAAATATATTCAAACAGTATACATAGATACCACATGTGCTTTCTGTTATACAATGGGTCACATTAAAAGCTCATCCAAAATTGATTCAAGAATGGTCACAAGAAAATGAAAAGGCCTGTTTTCAAAATTACTTATGAAAATGTTCATATCAGTCATTTTTTTTATTTCTAAATTTAGTCGTGGAATTATTGAATACCTAACATAGAAGACACCTTTTTGGGATTAACTTGCTTCAATCCTCCTCTCATTGTACAGATGTGGAACATTGGACCCACAGAAGAGGAATGGCTTGTCCAAAATCACACAGCTGTTTAGTGATAGAATTATTACTAGGGCCTATGCCTCCTGACTCTAGTGTAAATTGAGTATGTTAGCTTTTCACAATGCATTTAGCTTTTTCCTCAACAGCTTTTAGCAATTTAGCTTTAATGCTGATCATTAATCATTCAACAAATATTTATTAAGCACTAATGATTTGTACTATACTCAACTGAGTATACAAAGAAAGACAAAAGCATTGTTCCTGCCCTCAAGAAACTCACATTTTAATGGGGAAAACAATACATAAATTATTATATGCAAACAAGACATTTATGTTGTTGTTTCAGTTGTTTTCTAGTCTTTTCTGACTGTGATCCCATTTGGGGTTTTCTTGGAGTCATTTGCCTTTTTCTTCTCCAGCTCTTTATGGATAAGAAAATTGAGGCAAATAGAATTAAGTGACTTGCCCAGTGTCACAAAGGGCACAAGTGTCTGAAGCCATATTTGAGAGAGAGACAGAGAGAGAGGAGGAGGAGGAGAAAGAAAAAGAGGAGAAAGAGGAGGAGGAGAAGCAGGAGGAGGAAGAGGAGGAGGAGGAGGAGGAGGAGGAGGAGGAGGAGGAGGAGGAGGAGGAGGAGGAGGAGGAGGAGGAGGAGGTGGAGGAGGAGGAGGAGGAGGAGGAGGAGGAGGAGGAGGAGGAAGAGGAGAAGAAGAAGAAGAAGAAGAAGAGAGGAGGGAGAGAAGAAGAAGGGAGGGGGGAGAGGGAGGGGCAGAGAGAAAGCTTTTCTAGTTCTTTGAATTTTATTCCATTATTATTCAGCCTTTGTGTAGTAAATTTTATAGGGTTGTGGCATTCCATGAGGTATTATAGGTAAGAATAAGTAGTTTTCAAAGGTTTAGATAATCTAATGAATGATAAAAGAAAAAATGGGATATTGTGAGGTTCAATCCAATTAAATACAATAGCTTTATTACACATCAAAGATGGAATCCCAAGTTAGATGGATTTTAGGGATAGTCCAATGTTATAGCATTTCTTACTACTACATCCTGTGGCAGCCCATGACATTTTGAGATAACTCTAATTATTTATACTAAGTGAAAATCTATGCTTAAATATCCCATTCCCTCCTGGAAGTTATGGGGCTAAAGGAATAAAGTGGTATGGTCACTTCCAAATGTGATACAAATACTTAAAATTAAGGGTTTTCTCCATAGTTTTCCTTTGGATGAATTTTCAGACTCCAATGAACTACTTAGTTCCACATATAAGTTGAAGATCCCTGAACTCATCTATGCTTCTCTATATGAACTTATATCAGTCCTTTAATATCTCTCGGAAAGTGTGTGTGTGTGTGTGTGTGTCTGTGTGTGTGTGTGTGTGTGTGTGTGTGTGTGTATGTGTGAAAGAGGACAATGGTACCTTTACCAGATGTAGGTAAGGAGAAAAGATCAGACAGTATTTGGAAAGTGCTTTGAGTTCCAAGGAAATGTGGTTTTGTGAGTTATATAAATACAAGTTATTACACAGTATTATTTTAACCTGGACCAAGTTTAGATTAGTTGTATGAATCATTCATCAGCCTTTACTTTGTATAATTAGAAACGTGTGGTTCTCAAAAATCTTTGGGAATCAAATTAATGGAAAGTCAAATGGGATAACATTTAGAAGTCATTGACTCCTGATTTAAGGACAAATTCATATTGATTAATAAAAGAAACTATTATCAACTTTTAATTTTTTTCAATATATTTGGTGATATTTATTTGGGGGAAGATTTGTGACCATCTGTGAATTTTTGGTTGCCTCATTAGCCTCATTCATATGTTTTGCCCTTTCTTTATCATATAAGGAATAGAGTTGTGTTTGTACTATAGACCTCTCATTTTGTTCCTAGGATCTTTATTTTACACATGGGGAAACTGAGGATCAGGAAGGTTAAATACCTTTACTACAAGTCATTTGTCAAGTAAGCAGTAGAGTCAGTATTTTAATTCAAGATTTTCTCATTACAAATCCAATTCTCTTTCTGTTATATCATATTGTGTCTTTTGTGGACATTGAATCTATAAATTCTGAAAGAGCCATAACATGCAGACTTTAGTTTAATATTACTATGTAAACTATTTGTTGGGGGAGGTTCACCGAATGAGTACTTTTCTCAATAGCATAGTTCAAAGGGATTTTGTCTGATTATTCACCTTTCTATTATTATTAATATTCTTCAGAAAAATGAAACTGTTAAAAGGATGGTATTTTTAGTCCTCCTAATTAAGGAATGCTGGCCCTGGAATCATAAAAATCTAACTTCAAAACTGGCCTCAGATATTTACTTAAGTACTTAAACACTATTTACCTCTAATTCCTCATCTTCAAAATAAGGATAAAAGCACAAGGTTTTTGTATAGGTCAAATGAGATAATAATTGTAAATAAATTTACATAGTAAGTAAATAAATAATTTTAAATACATTTAAAACACTATGTAAATAATATTAATGTTAGCTATTATTATTAATATATCCAACAATATAGATATTGGTTGAAAAACAGAAAAACATTGCTATCCACCTTTTTTCCCATAGGTAGGTTTTCACTTGATAGTCGCTTCAGTGTTCAGAGGTATATGAACTTTTGGGGATACTGCTATCTCTATATGTGTGTGTGTGTGTGTGTGTGTGTGTGTGTGTGTGTGTATGTGTGTGTGTGTGTGTGTGTGTGTGTATATACGTATATATATATGTATATATATATATACATATATACGTATATATATATACATATATATACATATATGTATGTATATATATATATATATATATATATATATATATATAAAATGTTCTTTGAAAGAAGGTAAACAAAGAATGAAAAAAGAGAAAAGGAAAATCTTATTTCACAATGGAAACAGAGTAAGGATCTGGAAGTGTCAAAGTATAGAGAGCAAAGACTATTCAGACACTATCTCTTGCCCTCTGAGTCTTGGGGCATGAGCAAAAAAGCAACTCTACCTTGAGAGAATATTAGTGAAACATTACTCCCATTGGAAAACTATATTTGATTAGGGTAGAAAGGTGACAAGATGACAAGATCTTATCTTAGTAAGATGACAGGAAAGATTTGCAAAGGAAATAAACCAGTTAATGATAGAGAAGACATTCTAAAGAGGTTATTGTAAGGGACAGACAGAGAAATCAATGATCAGGGTAAGAATAGTATTAAGAGCAAAATATGTAGTTGAAACATTAAGAGTAATGGGTTTATTCATATAGTCATGATGGAACAGGACAGAGGTTCTTAACTTGGGGTCTATGAAGTAATGATTGTATATACAATAATATTAAATATATATTTGTAATAATTTCAATATCACTGATTTTCTTAGCAATCCTGGGTATTTTATGTATTTGAAAGCATTTCTAAGAAGGGTATAAATATCACTTGAAGAGTTCATGACATAAGAAGAGTTAGGAATTCCTGCTAAAGATTGAGGAAGTATGTATTTTGGAGAGTTATATAGGAAGAATTTGATAGGCGTAGGTTAGAGAGGATAGAAAAGGCAAAAACATATAGTGGGAGTAATTTTTATGTATTTGACTGAAGTTAATGTGAAACAGGCAGATAGGCTTTGATAGAGGTTATTACAGAGTTATGGGAGTAGCTTGATTTTGACTTGTACCTTATCATAAAATAACCCATCAAAACATCTATTTGGCTTCAATTATGCCCCAAATTTCTCAGGTTGTTCTTTATTTTTTTTTAAAGAAAATAATCCTTAATATTTTCAGAGAAATGTAATTAATAGTACTTAGAGATGTCTTCAAATGGTTATAATTGATAAGTCCATTTGTTGTAAGGATTCATCTTTTAGATGTTTACACACACATATTGTACCTAATGCAAGTCAATTTAAAAATCAAATTTGAAATTCCACTTTAATCCTCAAAGAACTTATTTGTATTTAATTTTTGTCATAAAAAGTTAAGTGACTCTATTGTTCTTCCCCCTAAAAAAAGAATGGATGTTAGGTTCTTACTAAGTGCTAATGAGATAATGAGATATTAGGTTCTTACTAAGTGCTAAGTCAGTACTTGACAATTCTCTAGTTCCGGCCATGACTGGGAGTTTTACTTGTGAATTTCTGGGGAAGAGCTTGCATGCTTCGGAGGAGCAAGTTCATTGTTTGAAGTAATTTTTCCCAGAAGCCCTTACATCATCCCATGCCCATTCTCTGGGAGGATAAAAGAGGAAAGTCACTACTCTGGACCAGAGTTAACAGCAACTGTCTGGAGACAATGGCTCTCTACTGGAAGAAGAATCTGTCCGAGAGATTTGAGTTGACACAGCAGATCTCCTCCCAGAGAGTGATCAGCAGCTTCTGGAGACAACAGCACATTACAAATGGAAGCAGTGTTTTAAGAAGGAAACAATAATAAAAATGTGAAAAGGTAGGAAGGAATTCTAATCTATGTAGGAATATTGGAAAATGAAAGAAAATGATACAGAAAAAAAAAAAAAAAAAAGCTAATTGGACTTCCCGAACAATTAAATCTAAATTATAGATATATTCTTCCTGTAAAAGGATAAGCTAAGGGAATCTAAGAAGCTCAGTTGATAAAGTGTTGGGACTTGGTCTTAGGCAGATTTGAGTTCAAATCCTACCTCAAAAACTTATGAACTGTTTCACTCTGAGAAAATAATTTAATTGCTCTGTAATGTAATGTCTGGTATTGTAAAGGTCCGATCCTCTGCCGTCTCAACTCACTCTCCCAGCCAGACTCTTCTTCGTCCAAGAGTGCCATCTCAATTCACTCTCCCAGCCAGACGCTTCTTCCTCCAGAGTGCTGTCTCAACTCTGTCCCAGAGTAGACTCACTTTCCAGACCCAATCTCTTTTATCCTCCCAGAGAATGGGCATGTGAGAACTCAGTGGCTTTTCCACTGGAATCAGGATCTTGTCTGTCCCTGTTTGGGCACCAAAATTGTGAAGGTCTGGGCTAGCTGCTCTGAAGGGTTCAGAATAAGTCCTTGTCAGGATAAGCAAAAATCTTTGCCCCACGTTGGGCGCCAAAATGTAATGGTCTGTAATTGTAAAGGTCCAATCCTCTGCCGTCTCAACTCACTCTCCCAGCCAGACTCTTCTTCCTCCAGACTACCATCCCAACTCTGCCCCAGAGTAGACTCAGTTTCCAGACTCAATGCTGGCCTCTTTTATCCTCCCAGAAAATGGGTGTGTGAATTACTTCAACCAATAAACTTGCTCCTTTTAAAGGTTGTGTAAACTCCTTTTCAGAACCAAAGGTGTGAACTAGAGAATTGTTAAGTACCGACTTAGCACATAATAAGAACCTAACAGGTTTCAATTTTTGTCATCTATAAAATGAAGGGCTCAGGATCCATGGCTTCTAAATTTGAATCTTTTGTCCTTTCATCTCAGAAGGAATAAGATGTTTCTGCTCCATTTTAATGATAATGTGACTCAAAAGGCTAAGTGAGTCATCATCTAACAAATGTCAGTGGGAAATGAACTTATTAGTTGTGGTTGGTGAGTGACTACCTTTAGAAGAGTTATGATTGATACAACAATTTGTTAACAACAGAAACTCATGCCATTTTCCTGAACTGTATTTAGAATAAGACAGAGAGACTGCTAAGACTTATTAAACACAGTGACCATTTTTGGTGTTTCATGGGATTACTAATAATATTACTAGAAGAAACTTAGGAAGCATTGCTAAGGATAGTCAGCTTTAATAAATTCCTCATTCCATTTGATTTCCCCCAAACTCTAAAAACCTTAGAGACATAATGTTTTCATCACTAATGCTGATTGAAAGTAAAGGATCTGAAAATAAAGTTATATTTTATGAAATAAATATCTAAAAAATTAGATTTCTGGACCAAAGCTTCAAATATAAGAATAATGAATAGACACTTATCCTTTAGCAACAAAAGTTGATTTAAAAAATCATTTTAAATCCAGTCAATAGAGGTTTAAATTGCAAAGGGAAGAGGAATGAGAAAATTGTCTATATGGATCCCAATTGGACAGGCATTTTTGGACATTTGAAAAATTATTGAAAATTTATTTATTTTTAGGGGCAGCTAGGTGGCACAGTAGATAGAGCACCAGACCTGAAATCAGGAGAACCTGAGTTCAAATCTGATCTTAGACACTTAAGATTTCCTAGTTACATGACCTTAGGTAAGTCACTTAACCTCAATTGCCTCAGGGAAAAAATTATTTTAGTTTTACTTCACCAAATTTTGCCCAGTGTTTATCCTTGTCCCACAGAGAGAGATTCTATATAATAAAGAACATTTTTAAAGAGAAAGAGAAGAAAATCAACAAACCTCAATAATACTTCAAACAAACTGAAAATATAAAATGTTGAATACTGGTGAAGCCTCCACAGTGTAGTGTAGGGTGGGATTTCTTCCCATTTATCTTCTTTGGGTTTTGTTTTTGTTTTGGGTTTGTTTTTTTTTTTTGTAATTTGGTAACAATCATTTTTTATTGTGTTGTGATTGTTTTATTTCCCATTTACCTTATCATAATCATTGTCTGTTGTTTTCTTGACTCTGCTTACTTTGTTCTGTATCAGTTTATATCAGTCTTTCTTTGCTTCTCTATATCCATTACTTTATCATTTTTACAGCACAGTAATATATCACAATTTATTTAGCTGTTTCCTAATTGAGGAGTATCTATTTGTTTATAGCCCTGTGCAACCATAAATATTTCTGCTATAAGGCTTTTGATGTTCATGGGGGCTTTCTTCTCATGAATGACTTTCTTAAAATAATATTCTAAGTAGTTGATTCCCTGGATCAATAGTCATTCTAGTGACTTTATTTATTGTTATTGTTATTCAGTCATTTCAGTCATGTTGGATTCTTTGGGGTCCCATTTGAATTTTTCTTGGTAGAGATACTGCAGTGGTTTGCCATTTCCTTCTCCAGCTCATTTTACATATGAAAAAACTGAGGCAAATACTGTTAAGTGACTTGCCCAGAGTCATACAACTAGTGAGTATCTAAATTTGAATTCAGGTTTTCCTGGTTCTAGGCCTGGTGTGCTATCCACTGTGCCAACTACTTGCATCAGTGACTTTACCTGGATAATTCCAAATTGCTTTCCATTATGGTTACACTGATTTATAGCTTTACTATCAACATATTGATCTTCATATGACCTTCCAACATTGACTTTTCCTATCTTTTGTCACCTTTATTGGATGTGAGATGAAACCTTAGATTTGTTCTAATCTGCATTTCTCTTATTATAAGTGATTTGGAGCATTTTTCATATAGTTTTATGTAGTTATTTGTAATTTTTGAGAACTTTTCATATTTTTTAATAACATATATTAGTAAATGATTTTTGTTCATATGAATGATTTTTGGTCATATGTGTGTATATGTGTTTGAGTGTGTGAATGATATCCATTTTGAGATATATATATATACACATACTCATATATGTTTTGTTTATTAATTTATTGTAAACCATGGCATAAGATATTTGTCTAAGCCTAATTTCTACTCTCCTGATTGATAATTTTTCTGGAAGTTTTGAAAAATCAAGTAGGAATTTTTCTCCTAAGTTATTTCTGTTTGAATTTTATCAAACATTGAAGGAGTTCATTTGGCTTATCACCCTGGGATTGAGCTGATGATTGGTGGATGGCTGAGTGAAACTTCATTTAATCCTCTATATCTAGCTATTCTATGAGTTTATTTCATCTCATCCAACCATTTGACAAGAAATCTATTGATTTATCCTGTTGCCACAATATGTATATTCTATCCCCATTTTTCACCTTTTGAATCTGCAATAGTATTTAATCAGTGTTGCCATCGTTCATCTAAACTGTGTGACAGTCAATACCCTTATGACTCCACTCACAATCTTTGTGACTATTCAGACCAAAAGACCCTTCCATAGTTTCCATTCCTTCATATGTGTGCTATAGCCTCCTCTTAGAATACAAGTTCCTTGAAAGGAGGGACTTTCTCATATTTATATTACATAGTAAGCTTGCCATAAATGCTCTTTCAATCATTTCCAATAGCACAGAAGGAAATTTTTGGTCAGATTTAGGTTAGACTAGATGGTGTCTGAAGTTCTTTCCAACTCTGAGAGTCTATGAGTTTATAAATTAGTCACAATATAGTAAATAGAAACAACATTAGGATTGGAGTTAGAAGATTTGAATTGGGAGTCATAACTCTGTCACTCAATAGTTTTAAAATGATAGGTAAACCACCTAATACCTTGCAGCCTCAATTTCATCTTCTATAAATGGGGATAAATAAGCCTGACCCTATCTCATAAATATTTTTGGAGGAAAAAATCATAATCCACAGTACATGATATAAATGTGAGTTATTACATATCATTGAACTGCTTTCATTATTTGGATGACATTTATAGAGTCTAACTCTACTTTAATTTATTTATATTCACTGGTTATTTTGATTAAAACATAAAAAACATAAGATGCTGCCCATATTAGAAGGCAACTTTTTTTCCTGGATTTAAATTTTAGGTCAAATTTATTTTTTTCCTTTTTAATTTAACATCTAGGATTTGGAGGATTTTGTGGGAAAGTGTTCTTTTATATTTTTGGCAAAATATAACTTGTTCCTTAAAAGAAAAAAAATGTCCTTTAGGTTTCTAGGACATCATTTCAGTCTTACAAGAGAACATTTTAAAGAGAAGAGAGTAAATGAAGTAGAAACATTCAGATTAAATTTCCTTTGAAATCCATGGGTTTTTAAATTAAGGGAAAGTGATTGGCAAAACATGTTTTGGTTTTTGCCGAAACCAAAATGTTTGAAAAACAGTTCAAGATGTTCTTCCCAATCCCAACCACATCCATCTGGGTTCACATCTATCCTTAGTTGAAATCTATTTTTATATTCCCAAAAGTTTGCTGGAAGTCTTCAGCTTATGAAAGGCAAAGAACAGTCTCTCATTCATAGACAATGCCCACCATACTTCTCCCTAATGGGTGTATTCAATGTATTAAAGATCCTAAAACCTGGTCATCATTTGAGAATTCTGTCCCTGACTTTCTTTCATTTGGAGAAGTCATGGTGTTTAGTTGGGGAAGAACAAGTGGTTTCAATTGATTTTGGAGGTATACAGATGGCAGTTAGTTAAAGGTTTCAGATGCTGGTTGCAGTGGGAACCAAAGTACAATAAATTCTGTTTTCCCACATGTTTGGGTGTTGTGGTTCATCAAATATTCTGGCTAATGGTGAAGGGTCATATATACCATATATGGATGACTAATGGTGAAACAAAAAGTATATCATAAGATGTAGCTAAAATATTCCCATTATTCCGAGCATAATTTCTCTGATCTTTGATGACCAGGATCTGGTATATCATGGTTTTGTCATGTCCTGGAGTTATTATGAATATAATATCATTTTTCTGAAGGCATATGGAACTGCTAACTAACAGACTACTAGGTAAGGGAAAGATGGGATGGTATAAACAAAATTAGAACTAGAAAAAGATGATTAGGGCTTTGCCACAAGGTGTAGAAAAATACATGTACTTTTTCAGCAGCATAGGGGAACTATTAAATGAATTTTCCTTTCTGGTCAACTGATTTTGTCTTTTTAAAAATAATTTTTGCATGATTTTTGTGTCATTAATTTTATATATATGTATGTATGTTTGATTGGAAGATGAATTTCATGTTGCTTGTCTCAGGTGTGATTTATATTCTTTACCTGAGGCACAATTTATGATACCATGAATACCAAAATTGCTATTTAAGGTTATTACTAGAGATATCTGTGGGAAAATGGATATATAAATATTATGGACAAAAATAAAGCGCCTCAGAAACATGGGCAATTACTTAAAATATAGAGTAATAATTTTTACTGATGGATTTTTTCCTATTGGTGGAAAAAAGACCAATACCTCTTTCTGTATTATATGTAATGTTGAATGAAAATTGGGAAGAGACTTCTTTAGCAGTTGATCAATTCTATGCTCTTCCATCTTTAGGGATGAACAATTATCTCATTTTATTTCTTAGTATGTTAGAGAGTATTTTCTTTAAATTCTAAAAAAAAATTTTCCCTTGACATCATGTGACTTGGAAACTCTGCTGTGTTCCAACATTTTTTCTTTGTTCTTTAATGAGTATTTCATAAGGGGGTAGGATTTACTTGATTTTCAATACGTGGACCACATTGTGACATTGTGTGCACCAAAATCTGGATGATAGAAAATAGGAGGAGACACATTATCACTACTATCTTCCTTAAAACAAATAAAACAATAAATAAAATTCCCTTATTCAGTTAAGAATAAATGAGCACCAGTATTACCCTGCTAGAACAAGCTTCGTAAGCATTATATATCCTTAAGATTTCTTTGAGTTAAGAACCTATAGAAAGAGGAACAACATGACATAATGGCCAGTGTTACTCAGAAGACCAGATTTAAATCCAACTCCTGACACATAGTAGTTATAAACAACTCTCTGAGTCTCCACTACTTCAGTTATAAAAAATTAAGATAATAATACTTTAGCATCTATCTCAAAGTACAAGTGAGATAATATATGAAAAAGCTTTATAAACTTTAAAGGGTTATTAAATAACAGGTATTATTTTTGAAAAAATTTGTGTTAACCAAATTGGAATTAGAAATAGTAATATAGAAAGGAATCAAGGAGGGGGAGAGGTGGGCAGAGTCAGAATGGTGGAGTAAAGGCAGTGACTCTCCTAAAATTCCCTACAAAAAATTTAAAATAATGTCTTAAAACAGATTCTAGTTTAATAGAATCAATCAAAGGACCAGGTGAAACAAATTTCCAACACAATACAACTCAGAATTGCAGGAAATGTATGTCTCACTGGGGCAATAGTGGAGCATGGTCAGCATTGCCAGTGAAGGTTCTGTAAGACAGGCCTGGGGTATGATCAAATTGACATCAGGGGCTTCTGAAGTTCTCAGCCCACAGAGAGCAAAGGGAATGAACTAGTCAGAAAGAAATTAGAGGGCATCCCTTGCTGGTCCATAGTGCAAGACTCAGTTGCATTGCCTATATGTAGCTCTGGGTCCTAGTCCCAAGGTAAAGTAGAGCTGTAGCATACTAGAACATGTAGCAGCAGGGAAGTGGACACCTTTCTCATAGTTCCAGGTCAGAAAAGAGTGTTTAGGCTGTTAACTGACCAAAACACAAGCCAGGAGAGCAGAGAGCACACCTCTTTTTAGATCATAGCACCTTAGAAGAACTGAAAATTTTCAGACCAGAACTAGCTCTGAAAATAGCTGTGCAAAAATATGTGAAGCTTGGGAGACTACCCCCTCCATATTAAGAACAGACCACAACTTATCTTAAAGATCAAGAATAGGCTGGGGCAGGGGGAATGAGCAAACAACAAAAACAAAAGAATCTGATCATTAAAAAGTTACTATGTTGACAGAGAAGATCAAAACACAAATTTTTAAAAAACATGAGAAAAACATGGATTGGTCTCAGGCCCCCCAAAAATTTCTGAAAAGGTTCAAAAAGACTTTTCAAAATCAAATTATAGAGGTAGAGGGGAAAGTGGGTAAAGGAATAAGAGTAATGCAAGGAAATCATTATTTTAAAAAAATGAGTAAACAGCTTGGTTTAAAAAAAAACATAAAATATTCAAGAAGATAACATCTTAAAAAACAGAATAAATCAAATAGTAAAAGAGGCACAAAAATCCACTGATAAGATTTCCTTAAAAAACAGAATTGGTCAGGTAGAATTAGGTGTATAAAAATTTACTGAACAAAAAAATCTCCTTTAAAAGTAGGATTGGGTCAAGTGGAAAAAGAGGTTCCAAAGCAAGTAGAAGTTAATGACTGTGAGACATCAGGAAACAATAAAACAGGCTCAAAAGAATGAAAAAATAGAGTAAAATGTGAAATATCACATTGGAAAAAAACTATTGAGCAGGAAAATAGATTGAGGAGAGATAATTTAAGAAATATTGGGCTACCAAAAGCTATGTTTAAAAGAAAAAAAAAAGTCTTGACATCATCTTTCAAGAAAACATACATGAAAATTGCCCTGATATCCTAGAACCAGAGGGTAAAATAAAAATTACAAGAATCTGCCAATCACCTCCTTAAAGATATCCAAGAATGAAAACTCATGGGAATATTAGAGCCAAATTCCAGAGTTCCTATGTCAAGAAGAAAACACTCAGAAAGAAACAATTAAAGGTCATAAATCCATAGTCAGGATAACACAAAATTTAGAAGCTTTTACATTGAAAGATAAGAAAACTTAGAATATGATATTCTGGAGGGCAAAACAGTATAATCCTTCAAAAGAAAAAAAATGGATATTTAATGAAACAGAGGAGTTTGAAGCATTTCTGATGAAAAGATTAAAACCAAATAGAAAATTTAGTTTTAAATACAAAACTCAAGAGAAGCACAATAAAATAAACAGAAAACAAAATCATAAGAGATTCAATAAGATTAAACTGTTTACATTTCCATATTGGAAGATGATACTTGTAACTTTTAAGAATTTTATTATCATTAGAGAAGGAATGTTTACAGACAGAGGTCACAGATCTGTGATGGGAAGGTTATCTAAAAGAAATAAAATTAAGTGGTGAATATGAAAGATATAGTGGGAGAAGGGAAAAGGGAGAGATAGAATGAGATAAATTATCTCACATAAAAGAAGTACAAAAGAGCTTTTATATAATGGAGGGGAAGATGGGGTTAGTTGTGGTGGACAATGCTTGAAACTTTCCCTAAATCTTATTTCCCCCAATTATCTTTCTCTAGCTCCTTTTATCCTGTTCTTCCTTAAAAGTGTTTTGCTTCTGATGCCAACTCCTTCAATCTATCTTCTCTTTTATCAGTTTCTCCCTTCCCTTTTCCTCTTCCCCCCTACTTCTCAATAAAAGATAGATTTTTTTCCAACTGAATGTGTGTATTATTCCATCTTTGAGTTAATTCTGATGAGAATGATATATAGCTAGTAATTATCACTGTGAAAAAAAATCTACAGCAAGTTTCTCAGACAAAAGCCTTCTCAAACATAAAGAGAATTTATCAATTGCCAATTTTAAATGGTCAAAAGGTATGAATAAATAGTTTTCAGAAGAAGAAATCAAAGCTATCAATAGTTATATGAAAAAATGCTCTAAATCATATTGTTTAGAGAAACTCAAATTAAAAGAACTCTGGGCTACTACTCACATCTATCAGATTGGTTAATATGACAGAAAAGGAAAATAATAAATATTGGAGGGGATTGGGAATATTGAAACCCTAAACACTAACCCTAAAGCACTGTTAGTGTAGTTGTGAACTGATCCAATCATTCTGAAGAACAATTTGGAATATGATCAAAGGATAATCAAATTGTGCATACCCTTTGACTTAGCAATACTGCCATTAGGTTTGTATCCCAAAGAGTTTTTATTTAAATAAAGGAAAAGGACATATTTGTACAAAAAATAGTATAGCATCTCTTTGTGTAGTGGCAAACAATTGGATATTGAGAGTGCCCATAAATTGGGCAATGGTTGTATATGATTATGATGGAATACTATTGTGTTACAAGAAATGCCCAGCATATGCTTTCAAAAAAAACCTGGAAAGATTTACATGCACTGATGCAAAATGAAGTGAAGAAAAGTAGGAGAACATTATATATAGTATCAGCAATATTATACCATGATTAAGTGTGAATTCCAAGACAAATTCTGAAGAGCTTATGATGAATAATACTATCCAAAGGAAAAAAACTAATGAAGTCTAAATGTGGATAAAGCATATTTCTTTAAAGCTTTATTTTTCTTGGGATTTTGTGTTTTTTGGCCTATATTTTCTTTCACAACATAATTAATATGGAAATATGTTTTGCATGATTGCACATGTATGACATAAAATTGCTTGCTTTCTCAATGAGGTAAAAGGAAAAGGAGGGAGGAAAGAATCTGAACTCTAAATTTAAAAAATGAATGTTAAAGTTATTTTTACAAGTAATTAGAAAAAATATTTTAAAAAGGAATGGATTCTTGGTTATTGATAGAGTGGAACTTTCTCAAGGAATTATGTAGGGATGCATGTGCAATCAATCATTTCTTCAACAATTTTTTATTATGTTATCAATACAAAGTATATATCAAGTGTTCATTTCACTTACAGTGATCGTCTCACAATTCTGCTCCCTAGACCTAAAACTTGACAATTTTTTAAAAATTTGCTTTTGAATTTTTTTTATGTACAATATAAGACAGTGAGGATTTTATAGGCAAATAAACAAACAATATGTCAAAAAAATCACCACTGGAAGATATGTTTGGGGTAAGAGTCAAACAGACAATCATAAAATGATCTTAACAAGCAGTATAAATCAAAAAGTAAAAATTAATTGGCCAAAAAAGTAGGTAGAAATGTGATGTTTCCATATTCAAGAAATGCTTTTGGAAGTGCAATGTTAAAGAAGTCCTAGAAGGGCAAAGTAGGCTGAATATCCAAAGGCCAGAGAGTAGAATTAGAATGGCAAGGAGGGCATTTCTCACCTTCTTTCCTAGTTCAGGCCCTCATAACTTCTCACTTACACTATTGTATGGTCTCCTAACTAATCTCCCTATTTCAATCTTCTTTCCTCTTCGGTTCATCCCACACACAGTTATCTAACTGAAGCTCCTAAAGCAAAAGGCTCACCACAACCTTTTTGCCTCTAAGATAAAAATATAAATTGGAATTTAAATCCCAATCTGGTTCCAGCCTATCTTTGATGCTAGATTACACATTACTTCCTCCTCACCTACCAATTCATCCCAATGAGCAAAAGTTTATCACACATCCCTATAATGTACTCTCACTCCTTTGCCTTTAAAATTCCTTCAAGACTGAGTTTAAGTTATGGGAACTTTTCCTTATTCTCCTTATTTTGAGTGTCCTCCTGAAGTTACTTTGCATCTATATCACACATCTATTGTATATAGTTATCTATGTATGTGTGCCTTACTTAATCCCACCTCCAGTAAATGTGAGCTACATGTGAGAAAGGACTATTTGTTAGAGTTTGGGGGTTAATTTTTTTATCAGGTTTTTGTTGTTTTATTGTTGTTTTTTTCTTTGTATCCCCCAGCCTAGATCAATGTCTGGCACATAGAATTTTATTAAATATTTATTGGATTAAACTGAATTGAATCTGAGATGACTATGTCAGGATTATTGAAGAAATAGATGTCCAAGGCTAGTTGGGGTAAGCAGATAGCTTGTAAACAAAACTGAATCAAATTTAGAGATTTGCAAAGAAAATTAGAATTATAGTGGCACCATAGCTAGCCTCCAAGGTAAGAAGACACCCTTAATATGTATGTATGTGAACCTGGACAAATCTCTCTGTACTTTAGGCAACTCTCATAAGAGAGTAGAGAAGGTACCAATCTGCACTGGTAGAAGGCATTTCCTCTGTGGGAATCCACCTTAGTAAATAAGAGATTTTATCCCTATCCCACTTCTTTTCCCTATGACCTCCAGAGAAAACAGGAATACAAATTAGAATACATTTGGGGGTGGGCAGATTTTGAGAGATTTTTCTTTAGTAATTGATCATTGTAAGCTAATCCATTTTTAGGAACCCATCATTGACTTCATTCACTTACAGAATTTTATTTATTGCTCACTTAGATTATTTCTTTTCCTTTTGGTTCATTTGCTCACCTGATTGACCTCTCTTAGATATAATTTTCCCTTTTGTGTTTACTTTAATGCCACCCACTGCATCATGAAGTGGGCAGTAAAATGGGACTCAGGAAGCCAGGTTCTATTGTTTTCTGTACTACCAGCTTAGCTGTATAAACCAGAGGTGAGTATTTTGCTCTTACTAGACCCCATTTTACTTAGCCATATAGTGAAGGAGCTAGTTCAAATGATTGCCAAAATTCCTTCCAGTTCTAAAAATGTCAACGATTCTGCAAGTGATCATTAACAGTACAGTCACTGAATTCTTCATGCTTTTATTTGCACTGATTCCCTGAAGTAGGAGAGCTTTACCAGAATGTCTGTCTCATTTTGGAATCCTTGGTCTCCATGGACTTAGAAAAAGAGACTCTAAGATGTATGTTGGGCTTCTCTGGATCCTCTTACCCTGGTGGCTTGAAGAAACCACGAGGATTCTCATTGATGAAAGAACAGCTGGGGGGTCCTAGAGACTGCATTGGCCATGCTTAGTACTGCTAGATTATAAGTAGGCTTTGGATAAGGTTCAGCTTTTGTTACGGCTATTTGGTTATGGTTTCTTTTGGAATGTGATAAGAATGGCAGTTTTCCTTGTCCCACATTAAACGTTGTCAGCTAATTGGCTGTTGCATGTTCAGTGAGTAACAGGGCTGTAAAATTACCCGTCCTTTGCATACATGGAAATGGGGGTAGGGATGGGAGTATTAGTAATTGGGCTGTCACGTGTGGCATAATATGTGGTTTGGAAGCCATTATAGGATTAGAGGCAATTTGGAGATTATCATCTCTATGACATCACCTATAGGGGTTCAGACTACTGGCAGGACTGGACCTTTTTTTGAAATATTTACAGAATGGGTTTCCTGGCTTATGAACCAAGACAGCCTGACTCCAATTTTCAAAAAGAATATATTTGTAGGATAGTCCAACTCAGACACTCGGCTTTTTTCTTTCCATAAATTACATTGAGGAATTGGTAACTGTTCTCTTTGATTTCCATCTGTCCCATCACCACATACTCTCAGAACTGAAAGGAATTGCAGAGGCCATTTAATTTAACCCCTTCCTACAGCTTAAATCTCCCCCTTTTAACTTCTGCTTGGAAAAGTCCAGTGGCTGGAAATTCTTCATTATTACACAGCTATAATTACTGGGAATTTCCTTCCTATATGTTGAATAGATGTCTTTCTCCCTATAATATGTACTGGTTCCGTCTTCTAGGACCAAATAAGATAAGTCAAATTCCTCTCCTTTACATGGCAACTCTAAAGGCAGGATAATGGATTGGAAAGAACATTGGAATCACCAGTGATGAGATCTGGAACTATGTGCTGACTCCATTACTTAACGGACATATACATTTTGCATTCTTGTACCCTAAGTTCATTGGGTTTCTTCATCTGAGAAATATGGAGATTAGACTAACTGATTTCTATGGTCCTTTCCAGATTTAAAAAAAACCCATAACTTTACAATTTGCTTTCCAATGACTAATCCTTGAAGGCTCTCAACTTTTCAGTGATGAAAGAAGTAATGAAAGCATGGTATATTTGGAAAAGAATTGAGACTGAATTTCTTTCCTTATTCTCCTTTTCAATTCTCTTTCCGTCAATTCTCATCTAGATGGTAGAGTAAAAAAAATGTAGATAGGGTTTAGTCAGGAACACTTGAGTTCACATTCAGATTCCGACAATGATTAAATATGTGGTTTTAGGCAAATTACTTAATGCTTCTCACCTCAGGTTGCTCAGCTATAAAATAATGTTCAAAATAGCACATAACTCATAGTGCCATTGTGAGGATCAAAAGAAATAAAGAAATAATATTTATAAAAGGCTTAACATACAGTGAATGTTCAAATGTATGTTACTTAAATCAGCACTTTTATAGCCTTTAATCAATACCTCTCCCCCTCTTACTCCTCTATTAAGACCACTCTGTCTTCCCTTATTTTTCTCTCATTGTTGTGCATGGACATATGATAAACCAGAAGAAATCATCATTAATTGATTTTTTAAAAAATTTAGTCAACAACAGAGCACAGGATAAAGAGTAAGATGATGGTTAAAAGCCTTATGTGTTATAGGGAACTCACAAGACATTTCACCAAAGAAGTATTGCAGGACAAGTAACAGATCCCAGTTCGTTCAAGGAGATTTACCCTTAGTCAGGCACAAATATACTATGAAGAGACATAGGAGGTAATGTCAGAATTTGCTTTTAGCCCTTGGGAAATTTTAACAGCTATGTCTCCAAATGTCATCAGGGATCATTCATATATATGAATATCTGTATGATAAAGAGAATTGTCAAAGTATACAAGAATAAATAGAAAAGATGATGTTTTATGAGTGAATCAAGCCCAGTTTCAATAAAATTGAGAGCTTTTAACATTCCAACATTTGGGAACTCCCCCCCAAAGACCAATGGTTTAATTGGAATTTGGAGCTGAAGATCTTCATTAACATTTTTTCCCACCCCAAAGACTCTGCTAAAAAGCTACTAGAAATAATTCAAAATTTCAGCAAAGTGGCAGGATACAAAATAAATCCACATAAATCCTCGGCATTTTTATATATCACTAACAAAATGCAACAGCAAGAGATACAAAGAGAAATTCCATTCCAAACAAATGTTGAGAGTATAAAATATTTGGGAATCCATCTACCAAAGAAAAGTCAGGAATTATATGAGAAAAATTACAAAACACTTGCCACAAAAATAAAATCAGATTTAAATAATTGGAAAGACATTCAGTGCTCTTGGATAGGCCGAGCGAATATAATAAGATGACAATACTCCCCAAACTAATCTATTTATTTAGTGCTATACCAATCAGACTCCCAAGAAACTATTTTAATGACCTAGAAAAAATAACAACAAAATTCATATGGAAGAATAAAAGGTCAAGAATTGCAAGGGAACTAATGAAAAAAAACTCAGAGGAAGGTGGTCTAAGTGTACCTGATCTAAAGCTATATTATATAGCAGCAGTCACCAAAACCATTTGGTATTGGCTACGAAATAGACCGGTAGATCAGTGGAACAGATTAGATACAAAGGACAAAAAAGGGTACATCTACAGCAATCTAATCTTTGACAAACCCAAAGATACCAACATTAGGGATAAAAATTCATTATTTGAAAAAAACTGTTGGGAAAACTGGAAATTAGTATGGCAGAAATTAGATATGGATCCACACTTAACACCATATACCAAGATAAGATCAAAATGGGTCCATGATTTAGGCATAAAGAGGGAGATAATAAATAGATTAGAGGAACAGAGGATAATCTACCTCTCAGACTTGTGGAGGAGGAAGGAATTTATGACCAGAGGAGAACTAGAGATCATTATTGATCACAAAATAGAAGATTTTGATTACATCAAACTAAAAAGTTTCTGTACAAACAATACTAATGCAAACAAGATCAGAAGGGAAGTAACAAATTGGGAAAATATTTTTAAAAACAAAGGTTCTGACAAAGGTCTCATTTCCAAAATATATAGAGAACTGACCATAATTTATAAGAAACTGAACCATTCTCCTATTGATAAATGGTCAAAGGATATGAACAGACAATTCTCAGAGGAAGAAATTGAAACTATATCCACTCACATGAAAGAGTGTTCCAAATCACTACTGATCAGAGAAATGCAAATTAAGACCACTCTGAGATACCACTACACACCTGTCAGATTGGCTAAGATGACAGGAAAAGATAATGATGAATGTTGGAGGGGATGTGGGGAAATTGGGACACTAATACATTGCTGGTGGAGTTGTGAAAGAATCCAGCCATTCTGTAGAGCAATCTGGAATTATGCCCAAAAAGTTATCAAACTGTGCATACCCTTTGACCCAGCAGCACTACTACTGGGCTTATATCCCAAAGAAATACTAAAGAGCGGAAAGAGACCTGTATGTGCCAAAATGTTTGTGGCAGCTCTTTTTGTTGTAGCTAGAAACTGGAAGATGAATGGATGTCCATCGGTTGGAGAATGGTTGGGTAAATTGTGGTATATGAAGGTTATGGAATATTATTGCTCGGTAAGAAATGACCAGCAGGAGGAATATAGAGAGGCCTGGAGAGACTTAAATCAACTGATGCTGAGTGAAATGAGCAGAACCAGAAGATCACTGTACACTTCAACAACAATACTGTATGAGGATGTATTCTGATGGAAGTGGAAATCTTCAACATAAAGAAGAGCCAACTCACTTCCAGTTGATCAATGATGGACAGAGGTAGCTACACCCAGAGAAGAAACACTGGGAGGGGAATGAAAATTGTTAGCACTAATATCTGTCTGCCCAGGTTGCATGTACCTTCGGATTCTAATGTTTATTGTGCAACAAGAAAATGATATTCGCACACATGTATTGTACCTAGACTATATTGTAACACATGTAAAATGTATGGTGTTGCCTGTCGTCGGGGGGAGGGAATAGAGGGAGGGGGGGTAATTTGGAAAAACGAATACAAGGGATAATATTATAAAATATATATATATATATAATAAAAAAATACTTATATGTAAAAAAAAAAAAAAAAAAAAAAAAAAAAACATTTTTTCCCTAGACTAGAATCCTTGAGAAGGTGATTAGGTGTGATTTGGTGTAGTACCATTGTGCAAACAAAATCCAGACCACACAGAAGATGCCAGCAGACTACCTAAAAATGTGATATAGACAGGTGGGTGGATAGAGTGGATAGAATGGATAGAGTACTGGAACTAGCACCAGGAATACTGGAGTTCAAATTCAGCCTTAAACACCAGCTTTGTGACAATGGGCAAGGCACTAAACTCTTAGCCTCAGTTTCTTTATCTGTAAAATGGACATAATAATAGCATTTGCCTCAAAGGATTGTTGTGAGAATGTAAGAAAATTATTTATCAAGCACTTTAAAAACCTTAAAGCAATATAGAAATGTTAGTTGTTAGCTATTATATATGTTTATATATATATATGTGTGTGTGTGTATGTATGTGCATATATACATATACATATATGTGTGTTTGTATATATGTATATATATCCCACAGAATGAAAGGAGTAAATTTTGCATATTAAAAACTAGGTGGTTTTATATAGCTATAAAACACATCAAATTTCTTGAGCAACTTTATAGTTCAGATTTAGAGTTGGAAGAGACCTAGGAAGCCATCTAGACACTCTTCTTTTATAGATGAGGAAAATGAAGCCAGAAAAGTTTTTGTCTTATCCAGTGTCCCATGGATAATAAGTAGCCGAGACAAGGCTTGGTCTCAAGATGTTGTGCCTCCAAATACAGCATTTCTCCCCTTATCCTTAGCCACTTCTATTTCATCCAGCTTAGGTATGAATTCTCTACTCCTTACAGAGTGAGTCCTGTACCATTCATTTGGCACATAAAATAGTGTATCGAGTAATCACCTACCTTTCTAGTGTGTGTGTGAATTGTCACTGTAGCTACAGTATAAGCTCTTTGAGGGTAGGGCACTCACTACTTTTCTCTGTATCTCCCATATGGCTCACTGCCATGTTTTATACAACATCAGAGCCCAATAAATATTTGCTAACCAGTTAAACACAAATTCATCAGTGGCAAGGTCTTAAAATACAGCCAGTTCAATAACACTTAAGCAACACTTAGGACAAATGAGTTCTGTTGGGTTGGATGAGTGCCCAGAAGGGAAACAAGAGGATCCCCATACATCTGTTGTGAGGGATCTGAAACAGGGCAGCTGCAAACAGAGTGGGGGAGAAAAATACTTTAAGGACAATCTGAGCCACAGCTTCAATCCTACTGTAAAGCAATCAGGAAGGAGGTAACTGGACCAAGATTCTGAGAATAGTATGAGCACAAGAGGCAGAGTTACAATGATGAGGGACTCTCCAAAGTGTAAAATCAACCTAACATCAGAGATTAAACTCAGAAAGCATCAACAACTGCAAGAAAATAAATAAGTGAAATTCCAAGTTTTAAGCAGATGTTTAATAACTAATTTCAATATTAATAGCTGAGATGCTATTAATTAAGTAGCTATGAAATAATTCATTTTTATCTTAAGTAGCCTTTGTATTAATGTTTCATTCTCTCCTTAAGATCTGAGGCCTTTGAATGCATTCTTCTGTCTGGTCTGGATGCCAAAAGACTGATCTTGGGACCATCAAAGGGAAATCTAGATGTTCCCAGGAATCAGCTGAGTGAGTACGGGATCAATCCAAAGTACAATACAGCTTCATATGGTTTCAACTTGGTGCTATGTACCCCATAGGGCACAAAAGTTTGCAGACAGATGCTCCAGTGTTATCAGTTTCTGAATTTTCTTGAAAATACCATTTTATGTGGTTCTCTGAAAAGAAGTGTTTCTTTAACACCCTGATCCAGAAGAAGTCTTTCAAAGGGTTTCTATTAAAATGGCCACAGCAAAATGTTTGTTGGATATGATATGAGAATCCAAACTTTCTTAGGATGTAAGATTGTGGGCATGGCCTTTTGGTTGCTTCTGAGGGCTCTAAATCACTTGAGCATGGCTCTCATTTATGCTGCTCCAGAGAAAAATATCAATAGTGAGATATCACTTTCCTAGGATATATCAGACCCTGATTGAGGATCACTGTGAAGTTTCAGGCCATTTCGTGGTTACGTTTGCCTTAGATCTGATTACGACCAAAAAAAATGGTTTGCATTAGAAGCTTTCTGACTTCAGGATTTGATAATTAGATGGGGGAAAACCATCAAAAGAATGTGAATCACAATTCACTATAAGATTGCTTTAGCTCAGGGGACATCATTCATATTTGAAATTAGGAAAGTACAGCATTTCTTTATGCCCTTGGCCCCTTGAACAACATGTATTACTACATAACAGAATTCAGTATAAAGGAAGCCTGCCTGGGAGCCAGTGTAGTATGATGGAAAGGGCACTGGATTTAAAAGCCCAAAGATCTGTGTTCAAGTTTTAGATCTCCCTCTTACTAACTGTGTTCCTGTGAGTTAGTGACTCAGCCTTATCTTTTAATCTATAAAGTGGGCATGGGAATCCTAATACTAACTACCCAGCAAGTTTGTGCAAGGCTTGGATGAGATAAAATATTAAAAATAAGTTGTAATCATAGAATACGCCATAAATGCAGTTATCTGGCCCAGTGGATAGAGTATAGGACCTGAGTTCAAATCCAGTCTTAGACATTTACTACCTGTATGACCTTGGGCAAGTCAGTTAACCCTGTTTGTCTCAGTTTCCTCATCTATAAAATAAACTGGTGAAGGAAATAGTAGTTCTTCAATACCTTTGCCTCAGATGGTCATGAAGAGAATGAAATGACTCAATAACAACAATGACAAAATTAGTGTTACTGAATCCCCATCCCAAAGACATTTTGATCTAGCATTCCCCAAAAGATCTTGTTTTGAGGGGTCTGTCTGAAGGGACAGTGCCTTTTGCCCTTCAAAGATACTATTTTGCCTACTCTTTGAAAGTTACCATAACTAGTACTTGATGGTGTAGTAGAGAGAACAGCAGCTCTAGAATCAGAAACACCTGGACACAAATACAGCCTCAGATACCTGTTAGTTGTGTGATCCTGAGCAAATCATTTCGCCTTATGTGAATGGCATATAGTTGAAATAATGTTTCCATATATTTTATTCTTTGTCAGATTCAAGATAGGAAGATTAACAGCAGGAATAATGAGAGTGGCCCAGAGAATGCAAGAAGTATGTGACGGATTCCCTACTCAAAAATAGCCCTTTTTAGAAAACAATAAACTGGGAAAACATTTTTACATCCAAAGGATCTAATAAAGACCTCATTTCTAAAGTATATAGAGAATTGACTTGAATTTATAATAGTTCAAACCATTCACCAGTTGATAAATGGTCAAAGGATATGAACAATTTTCAGATGAAGAAATTGAAACTATTTGTAGCCACATGAAAAGGTGCCAAATCACTATTGATCAGAGAAATGCAAATTAAGACAACTGTGAGACATCACTACACACCTGTCAGATTGGCTAAGATGCCAGGAAAGACAAGGATGAATGTTGGAGGGGGTGTGGGAAAACTGAGACGCTAATGTATTGTTGGTGGAACTATGAATAGATCCAACCATTCTGAAGAGCAGTTTGGAATATGCTCAAAGAGCTATAAAAAAACTGTGCATACCCTTTGGTCCAACAGTGTTACTACTGGGATTATATCCCAAAGAGATTTTTAAAAAGGGAAAGGAACCTGTATGTGCAATAATGTTTGTGGAAGCCTTTTTGTAGTGGCCAAAAACTGGAAACTGAGTGGATGCCCATCAATTGGAGAATGGCTGAATAAATTATGGTATGTGGATATTATGGAATATTATTGTTCTGTAAGAAACAACCACCAGGATGATTTCAGAAAGGCCTGGAAAGACTTATATAAACTGATGCTAAGTGAAATGAGCAGAACCAGGAATCATTATAAACAGCAACAATATGATGATCAACTCTGATGCATGTGGCTCTCTTCAACAATGAGATGATTCAAACAAGTTCCACTTGTTCATTGATGAAGAGAGCCATCTACATCCAGAGAGAGGCTTGTGGGAACTGAATGTGGAACACAACATAGCATTATCACTCTCTCTGTTATTGTTTGCTTTCATTTTGTTCTTTTGCAGTTTTTTTCTTCCTTCCTGATCTGATTTTTCTCATGCAGCAAGATAATTGTATAAATATGTATACATATATTGGATTTAATATATATTTTTCTTTTTTTGTTATAGCTTTTTATTTACAAGATATATGCATGGGTAATTTTTCATCATTGGTAGTTGCAAAACCCTTTGTTCCAATTTTTTCCCTTCTTTCCCCCACCCTCTCCCCCAGATGGCAGGTAGACCAATACATGTTAAATATGTTAAAAAATTAATTTTAACATATGTAATGTATTGGATTACCTACCATCTAGGGAGGGGATGGGAGGAAGGAGGGGAAAAATTGGAACAAAAAGTTTTGCAATTGTCAATGCTGAAAAATTACTCATGCATATTTTTTGTAAATAAAAAGCTGTAATTGAAAAAATAAATAAGAAAAAAAGAATATCCCTTCTTTCATGTTCCATTGATTAGATAATTCATTTGAGCAAAGGAAGTCTTTTTTATAATATAAATACCTCTTTTGGAGGATAAACATCATTCACACTTAGTATGAATAATTTTAATTTAAGGAGATAGGGTATTTATGTCAATAAATACTGATCATTATTTTGGGGAAATTGAGATGCTTAAAAGAAAATGAATAAAAGTGACCTAAAATGTTTTGAAACATATTATTATTTCATTTATGAACATTTATGTTCTTTGACTTTGAAAGAAACTTTCCAAGACATTTTCCCTAAATATCTTGGCACAAAAAAGAATAGATCTCATTTAGTTTGTTTTTATCCTATAACTGAGGAGGAGAATCATAATCTTAGATAGATAATCTATTTATCTATCTATCCATCTATCTGTATGTATGTAGGTATATGTATATTTAAATATGAAACATCTTCATTTGCCTTCTCAAGCAATAGAATCTTTAAAAAGCAGCACTTAGCTCTAACTAAAAATTTGAATAGCTTTATAAAAATAAAGTTTTAAAAATTTTAATTATAAATTATTAACTATAGCATAGTGATAATATCACAAAGCTACCTTAGAGTTTGGGGGTTTCTCCCCTAGTTTGCTATTAATTGTGCTCATACTGCAGCCATTGAAATTCAATACATTTTCATTAAGTACCTACTGTGTGCTTAACATTAGGGGAGACAAAAATGAAGAAAAAAATATGACTTCTCCTAGCAGGGAAATATAATGTACAATTTAGCATTTAAAATATAACAAGGATCACAAGTGCATAAGAGAGATGCACAGTATTGGGGAAAGGGTGAAAAGTGAGAGGGAAATTAAAATCATGACAAAGATAATGAAAGTGATGGATAGAACAGTACAATTCACCATGGACTTTGTCTGTTACCACATTTGAATTCCATAACCCTAATTGAAGATATTATCCTCCTTTTCAAATGAGGAAACTGAGGCCCATAGAACATTTGGCCACATTCTATAGTTGGTTGGTTGTTGTCCTTTGCTGTTGAAGAATACCAAAATGATATCACTATGTTATAGTCAAATTATAGTATATCCAACTATTGGGTATTGAGTATTAGAGGGAGGGCTTGAACCCTTGTCTTCCTGCTTCCAAGCCTAACAATATTGAGTCATATCTTGAAGAATTGCTAACATTCCAACAGGCAAAAACTGGGGAATTGAATAATTTTAAAATCCAAAGTCCAAATGTTTATGACCATTTCACTTCTCATTCTCCAGGGACTTTCCTTTGTCATGGAACATAATACTAAGAACATGTCTCCTTGTCTACTTTCAGAATGGAACAATGAAAAACTGTTCCTGTGGGCTTGGGAGGAGGGGGAGTGTGTGCTTGGGATAATATAGACACTACTCAGAGAAAGCTGCTCCTCCCATCCACAAAACGAAGATACTAGGATGCACAAGAAAGAGCACTGAGCCTCTAGCACTTACCAGCTGTAATACTGAACACATTACACAGCCAAATCAGGCCCCCCAAAGTAATACGCTTTCACCTCACCGTGAGCCACGTTGAACTTCAGCAAGAGGAAATATGTATTAAGAGAGCAGGTTAAAAATCGACATTATCCCAGACTTTCATGAAATCAAAATTATAGGCCTGATGCTAAGTTATTATAATGTATTTATGACGGGAGCAGCTTTCATAGTTAACGGATTTGGCCCATCTTGAGACCTGTTTTAAAATGTACCACCTTGGCCACCTTTTCATTTTCATATGAAAAACAGGAAAGCAAAAACTAATTTACTCAGAGAGACATAGCGCCTGTTTGCCCGTTTATCTCTTACAGACCACCCCTCAGTCCAATGTTGACAGTACATGATATTCCATTAATCTGCCTAATGAAAATTTAACCAGTGTTATAAACAAATAATTGGCTATTATCCTCTCAAAGATCCCGAATAAATTACTTCTGCTTATTTCTCCCCCACCCTCTCTTTCTCAGCTCAAAAGCTAGCCCTTTCTGATTGATGTCACAGGGAGATGAAGGGGGAAAAATTCCCCACCCCACCCCCAGTCCTGGCTGTTACTGCTGTTGCTGTTACTGCCAAGAAGCCTCCACTTCCAATGGGTCTCCCTTCAATCTTTGCTTGGCTTTAATGAAAAAATCTACTGCTAGGGGAGCTCTTAGGACCTGTCAGTCAACAGCTGGGAGTTTGACATACTGAAGGGGCTGTGGGCTTTTCTGTAACAGCCCCACATCTCTTCCTCTCTCCCTCTCCTTTGCTACCTTTTTCTCTCACTTCTAAGTTTCTAAATCTTTTTCTAAGCAATAATATACCTTTAAGCCAGAAAAGGCTTTAGGAATCATCTTGTCTGGTCTCTTTCTTTACAAAGGTAGAAACTGAGACTCAGAAAACTTAAGAGTTTTCTCACAGCAGGCACTTGAAAAGCAGTATTAAGTGCCTTGTTATAGTCACAGCTAGGAGAGGTAGATTCAAGTCTAGAACCCTGATTTCCCCAGATCTTTCCAATTCAGCATACTTGTTATCTCATTTGATGGTCATATCTGTACTTTTTAAATATATAATTGGGTTTTACTTAGGATGAAAAGTGTATTTAATATAAAACATAGATATATCATCAAAAATGCACTTTGAGACCTGCTAGTCCAAATTCTAAATAAAGAAATTGATTCCTTGAAGGTATGATTTGTCCAATCTTTGGCAACAGATTCTTTTGAGACCTAGTTGCCCTGCTTAATGATTTAAGGGTCTTTTCATTACTCTATGCTACTTTCCCTCTTAGAATTATGTGAGCTCATCCTAATGAAAAAATAGCACCACATTGGGGCTCAAAAAAGCTGGGTTCAAACCTAAGTTGATCACTTGGAACCTTGTATAAGTTGCCGGTTCTCCATATCTTTATTTATGAAATTAGCTGGAAGAGATGATTCCCTAAACTTTCTGCTAATTCAAAAAGTCCTACAATTTTATGATATATATAGGTGAAAATTTTAAGGCCAGGGGCAGATCCAAGATGACAGAGTGAAGGCAAGAACTCGCCCAACTTCTCCTTCAAACTGTTCCAAATTCCTTTAAATAATGACTCTAAATAAACCCCAAAAGATGGAGTACACCAGTCGAAGACAACTTAGAAGGTCAGCAGAAAAAGTCTATGACACCAGGTAGGAGTCCATCATGTAGTCCCACCAGCACAGCCCCAGCACAGCCCCATACCAGTAAAACAGGAAGCATCTAGAGACCTCTGAATCAGAGATGGGGACATTCCTAATAATTGTGGGGCAGAATAGAGTGCTTGTGGTTAAGTCCCTAAAAAGGATCTTGGAAAACAATTGCACAAAACCAGTGAGTCTTGAGACAGTGTACTCTCCACCCTGGAAACAGAATCCTACTTTAACAAAGAGTTAAAAGCCAAATAATAAGTTAGGAAAATGAGCAGACAACAGAGAAAGTTTCTGACTATAGAAAGTTATTGTGTGGACAAGGAAGAACAAAACATACACTCAGAAGAAGATAACAAATTCAAAGCTCCTACAGCCAAAGTCTCAAAAAAAAATCAGTCTCAGGCTATTGAAGACCTCAAAAGGTATTTTGAAAATTAAGTAAGAGAGATAGAGGGAAAATTGGGAAAAGAATTGAGAATGTTTAAAAGAAAATACAAAAAAGTTAATGAGAAGAAGAATTCCTTATAAAGTAAAATTGGCCAGATGGGAAAGGAGGAAAATAAGTCTTTAAAATTAGAATTGAGCAAGTGGAAGCTAATAACTTTATGAGGAATCAAAATACAATAAAGGAAACCCCAAAAAAAGGGAAAAAAAGAAAGAAAACTAGGGAAAATGTGAAATACATCATTGGAAAAACAACTGACTGGAAAATAGATCCAGGAGAGAGAGTTTAAAAATTATTGGTCTACTTGAAAATCATGATAAAAAAAAACTTGAACATCATCTTTCAAGAAATTATCAAGGAAAATTATACTGATATTCTAGAACCAGAGGGTAAAATAGAAATTGAAAAAATCCACCAATCACTAAAGCAATCCCAAAATAAAAACTCACAAGAATATTCTAGTCATATTCCAGAGTTCCCATATCAAGGAGAAAATATTACAAGCATTCAGGGAAAAAAAATTCAAGCACCCCAGTCAGAATAGCACAAGATTTAGCAGCTTCTATATTAAAGAACTGAAGAGTTTAGAATCTATTTCAGAGGAAAATGGAGTTGAGATTATAACCAAGAATCACCTACTCAGCAAAACTGATTATAATTCTTCAGGGGAAAAGTAGAAATTCAATGAAATATAGGAATATATATTTCAAGAATTCATGATGAAAAGATCAGAGCTGAATAGAAAATTTTGTTTTCAAATACAGGACCCAGGAGAAGCATAAGGAAGTAATCAGGAAAGTGATATCATAAGGGACTTAACAAGATGTTTCTGTTTACATTACTACATGGGAGAGAATATTTGTAACTTATTAGGACTTTTTCATTATTATAGCAATTAAAATAGGCAGAGGGCACAGGTGTGAGTTGAATTTGAAGGGATAATATCTAAGCAAAATGAAGGTAAGGAGTAAGAGAGAAATGTTCTGGGAGAAAGGGAAAGGAAGTTGTGGAATGGAGTAAATTATCTATGAAAAGATGAAAGAAAAACGTTCATAATGGAGGGGGAAAAATGAAGGAGAGACAGAGTGAGTAAACCTTATTCTCATCAGAATTGGCTCAAAGAGGAAATTACATATATACTCAATATGGCTATAGAAATCTATCTTATCCTGAAGGAAAATAGTAGGGGAATGGGATATGAAAAGGAGGAAGGTGATGAAAGAGAGAGCATATTGAGGGATTTTTTTTAGAGAATGGACAGGGTGAAAGGAGAGAGAATAGAATAAATGAAGAGAAATAGCGATAGTTGTGAAAAGAATTTTGAAGCAAGTTTCTCAGACAAGGCCACATTTTTCAAACATAGAGATAACTGAGTCAAATTTATTTTTAAAAAAATAACAACCATTCTCCAATTAATAAATCATTAAAAGATATTATCTATGCCCAAAGGGCTATGAATTCACCATATCCTTTGACCTAACAATGTTACTACTAGGCCTGAATCCCAAAAGAGATTTTTCAAAAAGGAAGAGCACTTATATGCAAAAAAAATATATAGAAACTCTCTTCTCAAGGCAAAAAAAAATGGAAATTGAGGGGATGCCCATCAATCGGGGAATGGCTAAATAAATTGTAGCATATTTTTATGATGGAATATCATTATTCTACAGGAAATAATGAGCAGGATGCTCTCAGAAAAAGCCTGGAAAGTCCATGAAGTCAGGCAAAGTGAAATGTACTATAAGCAAAGTAATAGCCATGGTCTGGGATGACCAGATGTAAATGACTTTGCTATTCTCAGCAGCAAAATGATCCATGACAATTCTGAAGGATTTATGATGGAAAATCCTTTTCATAGAGAAGGAATTGATTGTGTCTGCATTCAGAATGAAGCATACTCTCTCTATATATATTTTTTTCTAATTTTGTTTTTATTGAGTTTTTTAGAGTGGGAGATCTATATTTTTTTTTATAACATGACCTTTATGTAAATGTTTTGTATATTTTCATATGTGGTTTCTTAACTGGATCTAGGGGTGGGGATAAGGAAGAGAATCTGGACTCAAAAGTTTTAAAAACAAATATAAAAATTATTTTAAATGTAACTAGGGGCAAATATTAAATAATAAATT
Source organism: Sminthopsis crassicaudata (assembly GCF_048593235.1). Lineage (NCBI taxonomy): Eukaryota > Metazoa > Chordata > Mammalia > Dasyuromorphia > Dasyuridae > Sminthopsis > Sminthopsis crassicaudata. The sequence continues at coordinate 595,129,488 of NC_133618.1, forward strand.
AGTTTTTAAAAAGGAAATTGAAAATAATATATTTCAACAAACTGATTATGGACAGTGAATTGCCATTAAAATCAGGACAATGTTAATGATATATATTTCAGGTTATTCAAAATAGGAATGTATGAAAACTCTGGATCTCTTCAATGCTCTTCAATTTGGGGCTTTTCTTCTAGATTTGTTAATAGTTCCCTCAATTTATTTGCCTTCTCTTCTAAATCTGCCTCTTAGAATATGTTATAATTATATTCATTACATATCTACATACTAGTAGTCCTAAAGAGTCAGTATCAGAGAGGGCTCTAAGAAGTGTTAAGCATCCATTCCAGGGTGTCCTTATTATTCAACTAGACATGGATTGTAAAATCAAGAAAAATGCTGTCTTTAATAACAGCAATATTGCTTTAAGAACAATTTTGAGTAAATAAGTCTTTTTGACTACTATAAATACTCAAATTAATAACAAAAACATATGAAGAAAAACACTAGTTATATCCAGGAAAAAGAGTTAATAAATAGGAGTATAGAATAATTTAACATATATAAATATATATGTATTTGTGTCTAATAAGAATTATATCTAAAGTAAATGGAGATAAAAAAAGAAATTTATGTAATAATTTCATTATATAGTTAAAGGGAATATCAAATTATGCATAACAGATTTGCAGTTTTGTATGCAATCATATTTTTATTATTCTATATCATGGAAATACTTTACTATTTCATAAATTAAAAATAAAATGAATAAAATAATTTAAAAATTAACAAGATAATAGCAAGAGTGTCCTATATTTCTTTTCATAACATTTTCCTGTTAATTTAAAAATGTTTAATGGATGCTTTTTTGCATCACCTTTGATTTAAACAGTTTTATTTATGCCTTTTTGTTTTTATGTCATTATCATTTCCAGCTACTTCCTCTTCTTTCCCTGTCTCCTTCCTTATAACAAGACAGACATTTAAACAAAAGCATCTGCCATAGCTACGATAGTGGATAAAATATTCCCCATTCCACCCCTAGAATCCCTCAACTTTCTACAAAGAAGGAGAAGGTCATTAGTATCAGTTTTCTGGAACAATAACAATTGAACTCACAATTGTCTTTTAGTACTATTTTCATTTATGGCACTGTAGTTATGAATGTCATTCTTTTTATGATCTTACTTCACTCTGTTTATAGGTCTTCCCGCATTTCTCTAATTCCTTATAGTCATCTATATGACATAAATAGATTTTTGATATTTTCCTAGATAACTCAACATTTGGTCCAGAACATAACAATGAGAAGAATTCCTTAATAAATTTCCCTTGAGAAACTTGGTTGACTGCCTGAAATAGAACAAATAGTCTTTACAATATGAAGTATTAATATGAATGATATTAAGTTCAACAAGTAATATTCTAATGAATTAATATCTCTGATTTTAAACTTTTCCTGAGATTTTATTGTAAGAAAGTCATCATAATTTACTGTTTAAGCAAGGCTTTCATTGTATATCATTTTAAGTTTATGAAATACTTTATACGTAGCATTTCACTTAGGTCCCACTACTCCATGAAGGAGATATTTGAAGAATGTTTTTTAATATATTTAAAAGTTTCTTTCTTTGAAAAAAAAGGTTTTTAGAAGTCAATTTTATTGATTTTTAAAAATCTTTACATTTCCTATATTTCCAATATGCCTCCTTCACTTTCCCTTACAACAAAGGGGGAAAAAACAATTCAACAAAAACTAATCAATATACCAAATGTCCATTATATGAAGTGTTTCATGCCTATGAGTATCCCCTTGCTCTGAAGAGAAAATGGTGGGAATCAGATAATTATGGGAGTTATTATCCTTGTTTTATTTATAGACCACTGCTCCATAAGGGACTTTGTCCCTTGCTAATGGACATGCATATTCTCATAGTGCTTCTCTCTGCCTCATGACTGGATGCTATGAAAAAGGAGATTGGTCTCTTGCAGGTCTTAAAAAGAGTGACTTAGCTTCCTGATGCTGTCTTTTGTCCAACACCCAAGACTATGGGGACTCTGCATTTCTCTTTCTTGGACTTCTAGGAGTCTGGGCTGGAGGTGGGATGGGGCTCCTCTCCATTCTGCCAGCCAGGCAAGCTGCTCGTACATAACAATGAACATATGTACTACTTAGGTCAGCCTAAGCTGTTTTGTGGAACTCTAGTTGCCTTTTTTATTTTGATTTTATAGAGAAGAATATATGTGATCAAATAACTATGCAGAGATGGACATTTCCATTTTTGGAGGCAAACTTTTGAGAGATTGAATGCTCCTAGATCCATCAGTTAGTGCTGAGCAGAAGCAAATATTTTTCTCTGCAGCCCTATAGGGAGCTCTTTTCAATCTTCTACATTTGGTTTCCAATTTACAACTGAAAACGATTATCTCCAAAGTCACCAATGATCTCTCAATTGTCTTTTCTGAGTCCTTATCTTTCAGAACACTCAATCTCTCTGCCTTCTCCTGGATGCTCCCTCCTCTTTAGGTCTTTGTTACTGTGCTCTCTCTTGGTTCTCCTCTCCTCTGTCTGATCACTACTTGTTAGCTTCCTTTACTGGATCTTCACCCATGATAAAACCATTCACTGTGTCCCAAAGTTCTACCCTGAGCCCTTCTCTTCCTATGATTTCCCACTTAATGATCTTATCAGCTTTTTGTACTTTTGTCATATACATGCAGATAATTCATATATATAAATCTATAAATTTCACTACTTCAGTGACTGGCTACAAGTCCATGATGGGAAACATGGACTGATTACTCTTATTCTGCAGCCATGCTTTTCTGGTTGGTATGAATTCATCATATTTCACCATAGCTGGCTGGCTCAAAACCTAACTATGCTGTACTGAAGTAGTTTTTGTTCCATGGCCTCCCACCACTGAAATCTGCTCTCTTTCTACCTTAAGCCTTCAAGTTTAGCTTCTGTTAACAGCTCACTATATCAAATAGATGGCAAACAAAATATGACACACCTTGACCATCTGTCTTCCATACTGCCATGGGTGGTTTCCTTCTATTCCCTACTCCTTGCTCTAGGAAAAATCAACATTATCGCTCTTTTTTAAATCTTTCTCTCTTTTTTTCTAACACTATCACTCTTCATAGAATGGATATATGATCTGATTGATCCATGGCTATATTTACCAACTTTTTAACTTTCCAGACTAGAAAGCCCTTCCCTAACCATTAGTTTCCTAAATGAATTATTTTCTCATATTAGAACATTAGTCTTTTGAGGGCAAGAACTAAATTAATTTACTATATTTGAATCCTCAGTACTTAAAACAGGATCTGGTAAATAGTAAATGCTTGATTAAAAAAAAAAACAACAAAAAACTTTTCATTCATTCATTTATTACTACATTCAAATAATGGTGGGGAACCTGTACATGGCATGGAAGATTGGAAAAAATTGAAAGTTGATTTAGAAACCTCCAATCTTACAACCTATAGCTTTTAAAAGCTTGCAGAGAAAGTTAATAAGAGAAAGGAAATATTTTGGTTGGTCTAAACTCAAGAGGAAAGATAAGAATTTCACCATGGCTTTTTAAGTTTTTTTAAAGAATAAAAGCTGAACATTTTATTTAAAGCACAATTGAAGGTAATAATAGAACTTTCAACAACCCCCCAAATATTTCACCTGAATAAAGGTTATATTTAAAGAAAGAAGACTTCACTTAAAAAGAGTAATATCTCACAGAATTATAAGTGAAAGAAAAATGGGAACTCATTTGAGAAACTTGAATGTTAAAAGTCTGGAGATTTAAGCTGCTGGCCTCAGAATCAAACTTTAATCTGCATAACAATTACTTCAATGGCGTCTGTCCTAGCTGGAGAGACAATCAACAAAACAACAAACAAAAATCCAAGAAACATTTATTTACTGCCTACTGCTCATATAAGGATAGTGCTTAAGTGTGGAGGATAAAAAGATGGGGAAAAGATAGTTCAAGTACTTCTTCCCTGCAAACTGTACTTGAGATTCCCTGGACTTTCTGCACTATGCTTCCCACAAAGGTAGGTTCCTCTTCTTGACCTCCCATCCAGATGAGGAAACTTCCTCTATCAATGCAAATTGGTCCCTTCACTACAATTTCTAGTCTAAAAGAGCAGTGGAGCTTCACTTGAAAAGCTTCTCCAGGGTCACACAATCAAGTAGTCACCAGAATCAGAATTTGAATCCAGGTCTTCCTCCTGGAGCTCTTTACCTCCTACACTTGATTAGAGTGGAAATTCTTTTTTTTTTTTTTTTTTTAATAATATCATCCCTTGTATTCATTTTTCCAAATTATCCCCTCCCTCCCTCTACTCCCTCCCCTTGATGACAGGCAATCCCATACATTTTACATATGTTACAATATAACCTAGATACAATATATGTGTGTAAATACCATTTTCTTGTTGCACATTAAGTATTAGATTCCGAAGGTATAAGTAACCAGGGTAGATAGACAGTAGTGCTAACAATTTACATTCACTTCCCAGTGTTCCTTCTCTGGGTGTAGTTATTTCTGTCCATCATTGATCAACTGGAAGTGAGTTGGATCTTCTTTATGTTGAAGATATCCACTTCCATCAGAATACATCTTCATACAACATTGAAGTGTACAGAGATCTTCTGGTTCTATTCATTTCAGAGTGGAAATTCTTTATAGCAAGGATTACCATTTGGAATTTTTAATTGAAAAGGTGTAAAAAAGGCCAGAAAGGCAAGTTAGACACATTGTAAGTGTCAGGTTGAGAAGTTCTTTATGCTTCTTGAAGGATGGATTGAAGAGATGGAAAAACAGGAAAAGGCATCAATGAGGAAGCTGTTCTAACTGTTTAGATGAGAAGAGATAAAAGCCTGAAACTGAGCAGCAGAGTTAATGGAATGATGGAGATGAAAAAAAATGGAGAGAAAAAAACATAGAGAGACAGACATAGAGATAGACAGAGACAGAAAGAGAGGGGGAGGGAAGGAAAAAAGGGGGGCAATGGGAGGGAGGGAAAAGAAAAGGGAGAGGGAGACAGAAAGGAGAAAAGAAGAGAGAGAAGAGAGAGAAGAGAAGAGAAGAGAAGAGAAGAGAAGAGAAGAGAAGAGAAGAGAAGAGAAGAGAAGAGAAGAGAAGAGAAGAGAAGAGAAGAGAAGAGAAGAGAAGAGAAGAGAAGAGAAGAGAAGAGAAGAGAAGAGAAGAGAAGAGAAGAGGGAGAGGGAAAGGAAGAGGGAAAGGAAGAGGGAGAAGGAAAGGAAGACAGACTGAGACAGAGAGACAAAGACAGACAAAGATAGAAATAGAGACCGAGAGAGACAGAGAGATAGAAACAGAGAGAGACAAAGACAGAGACCGACAGAGACAGAGAGAAAAGGGAAATGGGAGAGAAAGAGACAGGATCATAGAAACAGAGGCAGAGAGAAAGAGAGAAACATATGTGGAAAGATAAAAAGATGTATAGAAAGGGGAGAAGGAGGGAGGGAGCAGAAACAGAGACAGAGAGAAAGGAGGAGAGAGAAACAGATGCAGAGAAATAGATGCAGAGAGAGAAAAAAGAATAGACAAAAAGACTGAGAAAGAGAGAGGGGAAGAGGAGGGAGGGCAGAAATCAATAACTGAGGTTACTCAGTCCCTGGTATCTTCATCAGCCACGGGTAAACTGTGAGAAGGGACAGGTTAAGGGGAATTCAGAGAAGGTCCTTTAACTTTTGGCCATAAGTTCTGGGTGCTGTGATATAAAGGCAGAAACAACCAGTTGACTGTTTGAGATATGATTGTAGAGCTTAGAAAAGAGCTTGAGGATAGAGACATGTTTAGGAGTCACTTACTTAAAGGTTATAACTGTACACAAGATGAATAAATGAGATTAACAAAGAAGAGAAGATAATGGGAGAAGAGTAAAAGACATAGGGCAGACAAAAGACAAATGAACCATGAAAAGGAAACCAAGGATAATATGATATTGCAGTAGAAAGGGCAGCTTTGTGAAAGCCAAGGAAAAGTGGGATTGAATGCTCCAAAAAAAGATCAGAGGATGACAACTCAGAAAAGGTAGGTGTCCTGAACTACAAAGAGTGATGTGAGAACATTTTGTGAGAGAACAGTTTTAGCTAATGAGCAGAGCTGGTCAACTGGGAACTAGAAAGCCATATTTCACTTACTCCTCTCCAGTAGTATGCTGATTTGACAACTAGTTTTCCAAAAAAAAAAAAAAAAAAGGATACTTTTCATACTTTTAAGCTTAATCTAAATTATTTAACATTTTCTCCATCACTTTCTAAATTCTAGATAATCAAATCAATAAATCAAAACTTGATTTGCCAATTTCTAAGCTGTAAATCTAACACTGAAAATTTAATAATCATCTCTTACAAAAGCCAGTCTGAGTCAGTTCTAATTCCCTCACCCCACCCCCAATGCACAGACTTTTTAATCACATGGAAGATCAACTGGCGAGTGTGGAAAGAATGCAATTTTATAGCTGTTTGAGGGGCACTAAGCTTAGTCAAGAAGAACTGAGTTCATATATGGCCTCAGATATTTGTTGTCTGTGTGATCTTAAGTTTTTAAACTTCTGTTTGGTTCAGTTTATGCATCTGTAAAATGGGGATACTATTACCTTCTACTGCTCGGGGATGTTATAAGATTCACATTAGATTTATAAAATACTCAGCTCCTGTCTGGCATGCAATCATACATACACGCACACACACACACACACACACACACACACACACTCTTATAGCTTGATAGGTGCTATGTAAGTGTTGATTATTATTATTATTTATTATATTAGTTAGATATTTATTATACATTTATGTAGTTATATAGTTATATATTTATGTATAGATGTATATTTATTGTTATTTATTATTTCTCCCTGATCATAGGGACAAGGAAAACAAGAATGGATAAAATTCATAATTCTCCAGTTCCACTATATCCTGAATCCTTAAATGACTCTTCCTCCTAATCTCTTGCCAGTTTAGCCTAAAAAAGGGAGTCTATTCTCCCTCTGATCCTCCTTAGATAGACTAGCTAGGAACAATAAAATAATCTCTGGTGCTTTAGTTTGGGAGATCAGTGGAAAGAGTCCTGGACTTGGAACCAGGAAGACCTGAATTCAAATTCAGCCTCAGATCTAGCTGTATGATCCTGGGCAAGTTACTTAGCTTCTATTTACTAATAAAGTGAGGATAATAATAGTATCAAGTTCCTAGAGTTTTTGTGAAGATTAAATGAAATATTTGTAAAGCACAATGCCTGGTACATAGTAGGTGTTATATAAATGCTCATTCCCTTCTTACCTTTCACTTTACCACTGACTACCCAGAGATCTAAGGGTTCAAAACTTAGCAAAAAAAAATTTTTTTGTCTATTATTCTGAAATGGATAGCATGTTTTCTCTTTCAGCATCTCCATTTGCATGCAACCAGATAGCTAGTAGCAAAAGCTTCTTAGTTTTAGAGAACTGATCTCTTTAGAGCAAATATTCTAAACCTGGGGTCCATGAATTGATTTCAGCAAGGGAATGGGGAAAAAACAATTACATCTTTATTTTCATTATTTTCTAACTGAAATTTAGTATTTATTTTGATTATCCAAAGACATTATTCTCAGAAAGGATCCATCCATAAGGATTCACTGCATACACACACAATAACAACCTATGGCCAAGATTCCCCTTGTCCTCTTACTCTAGAACAAGTATAGATTTTCTCTCAAAGGTTGCAGAGCTCTCCTTGGACCGTTGGTACCTGCCTCCCTATTGCATCTTTTTAGTCACCGAAGGGCATAAAACATCTCACTTACATGAAATCAGGGTCCCTCTGATTTGATGAAACCTTGAAGACCATACCCTGTCCTGCTGACCAGACAATTTTCATATGGAGACAAGGTTGGGTGTTAAATATCTATGCCGTATATCCTTGCTGTTTTTTAAAAAAATAAATTTTTTTAAATTGTCCAATTATTTACAAGTGTGTCCTTTTGCTCAAAAACTGAACTTTAACTGGCAGAGTATTGGGCTCATCCCATATCCCCATCACTTATTTATGAGGATTCTCCAGAAATTTATGTTTATGATGTAAGAAAGTCTTTTTTCTTTCCTCACACAAATTAATGATGATAACTTCCTCATTGTAATGCTACCCAATGAAATACCAATTCCCCATTAAGTCAGGTTGGGCATTTTCTTATTCAGTATTGTATTTCTACTTTTCTTCTCCTGAAAAATAATCAGTTGGAATGATTGGGATTGGTCTCTGAGAAATTTGTTCTTTCTCCCCCACCAGGAGTACATGTGCTGAAAAAAAAGCATCCATGTGGTGGTAACTGAATGGTGAAGGTATTTATGAGACTCCCCTCCCCCAGGTCATGTGTTTCCTTTGAACAGTGTCTTTAATAGACCAGTGGCCTTGCTTCCAACAGTTTAGCATATGGCTTCCTCTTCCATTAAGTCAGTTATACAACTTACCATGCAGAATAGCATTCTCAGGAATGCGTTCATTTGAGTTAACCCCCCTCTTCTCTTGGCAACAAAATGCCAAACATGCGTCAGAAACCGCATGTCCTATCATATGTCATCCCTCATAATTTATTTTTATGAGGGTAGTAAGTAGTATCAGCATTTTATAAGCACGTATTTATACTTGTTAATTTAATTTATGCAAATGCCTCATTTATGTAAATCATCTACAGATCCACCATCAGGATATCTTTAGCAAAATAACATGATTGTGATATTTAGGGATCTGACATACATAATCAGAGAATGCAAATTATTTTTATGGCATGTTTTATATGCCACTAAGTTCATAAAATGTTGACGGTCTGCTTTTATTGAAAACTTTCGTCTTTCAGTTAGTAAATTGTCCTTTTGCATTATTTTTTATCCTTTCTCCTGTTGCAATCAGCTCTCTTCAGCCATTTAGGTCAGTCTGCTGCTGGGAAACCAAGGACTCTGGTTGCAGCTGCAATGAGAAAACTAAGCCTCCCATTTGAGTTCCCTTTAGAAAGAGGAGGTTACAGTGGGTAAACAGAATACTGTATTTCATAGCAATCTGAGGGCTTTGGACTTGATCCCTCTTTGATAGTACTGTTCTCATTATCAATTCATGACAATGTCAGTCAGTCATCATGAATAACAAGGTCCTCCACCCCCAAAACTAGAATATCTGTTACCAGTTTATGACATATTACTCAAAGAGGAGGCTGGATTTGGGTCTCTTCTGGGTAAGGGATACTGGCCATCAATTAAGTGATTATTCAAGTACACAAGACATTTATTTAATAGGGCAAGGAATGGGAAAGGAAGGTAAAAATAAGGTAACTGAGAAAAGGAATTTGTGATTGTTTTAAAATACTGGTTTTAGGGCTTAAAACATACTTCTCTTTTCTGAAATGTACCTTTATGACAAGGATATAGTGTTGATTCACAGAAATAATGAAGCCAGTAGATCTGAGGTATTATTACATGTGTATATTTTAACCTAAGAAAGGCTTTTCATTCTGTCTCTATCCATTTTGTTTCAACTCTACCTCTGCAGGATTGAATTCATAACAGGCCAGATTCATTTCAAAATGACCCCTTAGGAGGGTAGTATATAAAATAAGTGAGGTTATACAAAGTCTGGCTTTAGTTGAAATTTGGCCCATCATTAGTTTTCATCTGTCAATAATTCTAATTGGTTCTCATGGAGGGCAGAACTAAAATTCGAAATGATCTTGATGAATCTTGTGGGGAAAAAAAGAGAGTTCAAAATAGACTGAAATAAAGAGATATGCTTGTCAGGACAAAGTTTAATGCACTGATAGAGAATTCCAGGTTATGTGCTACTATATGATAAGTGTACTCACAAGTTGGCTAGGAGTCCACAACAGAGGCTTGTTATTTCCAGTTCCAGGTTCCATTATAGACTTCATAATCTGGTAGGAATAGTTGGCCACAATGCTTTCACTTTAAGATGAGAGACATTGAGTTAATTGATCTGGAAAAGATGAAGCTTTATATTTATATGGGTGGGTGGGGGACAGCTGCTGTGTGTGTTTTCAAGTAAGAAAATGTCTTTTTTTTTTTCTAAACTTAAGGTCCCTAGTTTCAGTATATTTTAGTGCCTGAGGCAGCCATGTACTCAAGACAGATGGTATAAATGTACCTTGAAGTAAACATCGCAATTTATTATGCAAAAATATAGGAAGTAATCAACAAAAATTCAGTTGAGTGGCAGGGAAAATTAGTTATTATAGTAATTGTTTTGAATTCTAAATTTTGGTGTCCTGAGGCAAAACAATGGTTTTCCTATCCTAGTTGTGCCTCCAAAGGTGATAAGTAGCAAAAGCTCTTTACTTAAAGTAGCACAGTTTTAAAAAGAAAACTGCCAATTTTTATCATAAAAGACTCAAATTGATATGAAAAAACAATTGCTGTTATGACTTATTAAACTTGAAACAAATTGCTGCTGTTGTTCTATCACATCTGTCTCTTCAGGATCCATACTAAAGTGGTTTGCCATTTTCCTCTTCAACTCATTTTACAGATGAGGAAACCGAGGCAAATAAGGTTAATTGACTTGTCCAGGGTCACACAGGTAGTAAATCTGAAGCCAAGTTTAAACTTAGGGCTTCCTGATTTGAGGACTGGATCTCTACTCACTATACCACTTAGCTGACCCTACAAATAGGTTACTGAAGGTGTAAGATAGTTTTTCTTAGAGACCTTTAAAAATAAGACAGACACTGAGCTAATTAGCTAGTTCAGATGTGAATTGCTTAGAAATAGAAAAAGATGAGTTTGCTTCCAGATCACTAGGTTTAGGATTTATGGTTCTAAAGGCATCTCAAGCTAAACAGCAGTGAATAACAAAGTTATTCTCTGTCTGAGGGAAAGAGTAAGGAGATGTGGAAAGGGAGGTAGGAAGTTTTAGATCAGAACGTATTTTGGGGGATGAATGGGAATTTAATATGATTGTGTTATTCCAAATCCATATACTTTAAGACTAGGATAAGATTATAATTGAGATTAGCTGAGAAAAACATACTCCTTTGCCATGTTAAATATTTAACTTTATTCTCTTTCTCTTTTCATTGGAAGTCTTCAGGGGGAAAAATGGTGAGATGAACACCTCTTGGCTTCCTTCTAATACAGATCCTTTGCGCAGGAAGCTTACACTAAATGGTTGGTGAGATTTCCTTCTAATATTGAAACCTGTAATTCATTGAAACAAAGATGATAAATATAAAGAATATAAAAAATATGGAAAGTGATGCAAAACTAAGTTTTACTGTAGTTATATTCGCATTGATTACAACCGTGTTAACAAAGAACCAAAAGAGTCATGAGTGATATGATAAGTTGAGGAAATATGATTTCTGGTTTTGGGGATTTTTTGTGAGTATGTTTTAATTTGTTAAATACTTTGTTAAATACTTAGGATCTCATAAAATATTTTATTCCTAATTTTGATTATGTTTTTGATGATGATTAGTAAGTTTGAATTTTTTAAACTATCATTAGAGGAAATTTTTATTTTAGGAGTTCCTCACATGCATGAAATTATAAAACTGTCCTCACAGTGATAATAAATTAATAATAATTTTTAAATAAAGAAACAACTGCATATATGCTTGTCCATTACCTTAATTTCATGGCAATCCTTATGATCAACTTTTTCATATGCATATATATACATAATATACATATACATTTTTAAAAATATGGCTACTGATACTTGGGGGAGAGGGGAAATGTATCACAGTCCATCCTTTAAGAATGGTGGCAAAAACCCAAATAAAATGTACATCAGTAGCACATCCTAGAAAAAAATAGCTATTAAATCAACTCTTATATAAAATATAAAGTTAAATAAGCAAATAAATGCCCAATAATGCAACTTTAAAAAACCCTGCAAAAACCCATACTTCACTGCAAGATTCCAGTCAAGTTGTGTCAAATCCCAGTTCATTCAAAAAGTTGATTGGGATTCAGCCAGAACTTGTCTCCATATTTATAGCATTATTATCCAGATGTACAAATAAATTCATGCATCATTTATTTTCATTGTTTAGTGATGGCCGTTCATAACTGATTCATGACTTTGCTTCTCACAGCAAAGGTCAGGAGATGTGGAAATAAACGATGTTTGGGAGTCGGTCCCTTTCCCTGCATTCAGCCTATTATCATAAATAACATTTTACACCAACTCAGCCCCCTCACTCCTAACTTGCTAATGATTATTTTGTTGTTCTTTTCAAATCAATGAATCACCAGCCTGAACCTATGCAAGAAAACTATTCTTGTATAGAAAAGCAATTAAAATGTGTTGGAAGCATTTTAATTGTAATGAAACTCATACCCTAACTCAAAAATAAGAAGTTTAGTGTCTCTATAGTCACTCTTCACATTGCAGTTTACTTACAAATATGGGTCCATTATGTTTCTTTCTTAGAGCTTTAGCTAAACTCCTTCAATTTATGACTTGCAAGTATATTCTTCTTAATTTTCATTCAGTTGATTCATATCTGCAGAGAGTTTCTACTAGCTCATCATGCTTCTAACCTCACGCCTACAAGGTAAAAAGATAATTGGAATCTTTTAAAATAATGTCAATGTGAGGTAGCAAGACAAAGTCAATTTGCTGTTACTAAATACTTAGCATTTTCAAGACTTTCAAAATTTCAAGCAATCAGATCTGTGCTTTTTTTCCAACTAACCTCAAAAAAAGTTGGATGGGCAAGTAAACAGATCTGAAGTCTCATTCATAGCATCATAGGATTACAGATGTAGATCTGAAAGATCTGTATTCAAGGCTATCAAATCAATCCCCTCCTCAGATGAGGAAACCAAGTCCCAGGATCACACAGCTAGTCAGTATCTAAGGCAAAATTTTAACCGATGGTTTCCAGATTCCAAGTCTAAAATACTATTTACTATACCACACTCCCCCTCATTTTTTGCTATCTGGAGCTACTTTGACTTTGTAAACTTCTCTTAACCTAGAAATGTATTAAAACCTTCCAAAGTCTGCCACTGAGAAAGGAAAGAAAGGTGTTAGCTTATTAAGGAAAATTGCCCTGAACCTCATATAGGAATGTGTGTGTGTGTGTGTGTGTGTGTGTGTGTGTGTGTGTGTGTGTGTGTAACCAAACTTTATAGCTTTTGCGATTTTTGTTATTCAGATATATAAGCAGTGAAAAGGACTCAGAAATTCCTTCCACTGATGCAGATCAGAAACTCATTTGTTACTTATAGTCATAAGAGAGTTGCTTTGAGACATTGAGAAATTAGGTAACTTGTCTATCTCTTAATAGTATGTGTCAGAGGCAGGATTTTCTGACTTTAAAACTAGCCTCCATATCTCAAATATGTGCCTTTGCACCCATGAAATGTTGGTCAAACCTTAATATCAGAAAATTTACTTGTTTCATTTATTGTTGGTAAAGCCACTAAACCATTTTTGGTCTGTTTCATTTATAAAATGAAAAGATTAGATAAAACAAATAATCTCTGAGGTCCCTTATAGTGCTGAATTTATTATCCTGTCATCCAAATTAGTCTAAATTACATTTGGATAATAATGCTACAAATATGAAAACAAATTTAGCTGAATCCCAATCAATTCTTATAATGAATTTTAATTGGACACAACTTGACTAGAATCTTGCAATGAAATAAGCGTTTAAATGTTTTAAAAAGTTGTGTTGTTGGCTATTCTTTGCTTATTTCATTTTATGTTTTATATAGAAATCTGTTCAACAGCTATTTTTTCCATCTTGTGCTATTGATATACATTTTCTATTGGTTCTTTTCATCCAAAAAAGATACATCTTTCCCTAAAACATCAAGGTCAAAAATCCTCTCTATAATCTTTAATGGAGACTTTTTAAAGTACAAACATGGAATTCTAAGTGAAAAGGAAAGGAATATGTAAGTATCTATCCTCCATTTTTTGTAATATGAATTCATGGGCTTAAGTTAGGTCTTTCACAGGCTATAAAGATAGCAGGCCCACTCTGAATATTGACTACATATATCATATCAAATGATCACTTGGATTCCAGATGAACAGATGTGGGGTGGAAATACTTTATAATAAATTTGGGTAGATTGTGTGATACATTTTGATAGATTATGATATATTCAAGTTGAGAAATAAAGTTGGACAGATGGTTAAGAAGTCTGGTTTTAATCCCAATCTAATACTAGCAAATTGTCCTATAAACGTGTACTTCTAATATTTGGGAAAACAATCTTATAAAATCATTTACATTATCTTCTTTGGGGTATGATATTTGCTTTCTCCCTACTCTCTGAATTGATGAGCTAAATGTGCCAAAGGAAGAAAGTCCTGATGGTTTGTGAAAAAGTGAAAACAAACTTCCATGAAATCCGGAATCCTGTATCATGAACCCTGAATCTGTAGACTTTATAATTATGGAGCTTTCTCTGGTCTCTTTTTCTCTTTGTCAGCAGGCAGACCCTTTTGGATATCAGAGTGTAAATATGATCCATCTTGTTTTTTTAGAGGTTTGCTAGTTTTTCTTTGCAGTGCATCTTAATGTCAGCTCAGCAAAGGGTGACAATGTTAAGGTGCTAACAGGATTTCAGAATAGGAGACCAATGTCAATATTGTCAGACTGCATCATCTATAATTCCAATAAATTGTTTTTCTAAGATATGCGGTGTTTGAGAAACATATAATAGCAAAGCTGGAAGGAACCTTTCAGATCATCAATTTGAAATCCTTCACTTTACAGATAAGGAAACTGAGACCCAAAGAGACAAAATGATTTCCCCAGTGTCGTACAGTTTGCTAGTGACAGGGCTGGGATTAAAATCAGATCTCTTAACTATCAATCCAACTCTTATTTTTCAACTCAAAGACATCATAATCTGCCAAAAAATAGCACATCATCTACCCAAATTTATTATAAAGTTACTAAAAATTTTGTTTGGCCATTGAATTGAAATTGTAAAAGCGAATTGAAATGAATTGAAAAAGTAAGTACACACAAGCTCTGCCTCTGATTCTGTTCTGTCTCTGTCTCCATTTCTCTCTGTCTCTGTCTCTCTTTCTCTCTTTCTCTTTCTCCACACAACACACATACACATACCCACACACATACAACACATACACACACACACACACGCAGAATTTCAAAGGCATAGGGTTCCCTCTTTGGTACTTGGGAGCTAAAGCCATAAGTTATTTATTATATTCATGGATTTTTTTTTAAGAAGCAGTAAGGCATTTTATTTATTGAACTCTTTCCCATTGAACATTAGCAAGGAAAACAAATGGTCTTCTCCCTCGATTTTTCAGATGGCATTCTAAGATGTGCCCAATTTTGTACTTAATTCATTCAACAAATATTTATTGAATAATAGCTACTGGATATACAAAGTCATGTGTTGAGAGTTTTAGGGGATATGACTACTCATTTACAATTCAATTCAACAAGCCTTTAAGGGCTTACTATGTGTAAAGTGAGAAGTAGAATGATAAAATCCTGACTCTAGCCATATACCGGCTGCATAGTCATTAGCAAGTTATTTAACCAATAACTATCTTAGTTATTGGTTAAGTATTCTAAATATTGAATACTATAAATGGTAGCTCTGCATTGTAGAGTAAGTTTATTTCCCAGGAATTCACTGTACTAGTGAAATCACAGTTTCTTTTAAAAATGTGCTGAACATAAAAATTCAAAAACAGTTTCTCCCCTCGAACACATATTCTATTAGAGGAAAGAGAAAACAACAAGACATAGAAATTAAATAAAAAGTAATGTGATGCAGTATAGAAAACTCAGAACTTAGGGGAAGGAAGAAATAAGAAAACCATCTGTTTAAGACATTGCAAATGAGCTACATCTTGAACGTTCCATAGTATCCAAGAGGAAGCACTGATGGGAGAGAGAATTTCATGTGGAGAAATATTTGTCCTGGTCTTTGTCCTTGAGGGAATTAGTTGAAGGTGCAAAATATTCCATTTCATCCAGAAAGACAATTTAGATGGCACACAAGATAGAGTTCTGTGTCTGGAATCAAGTAGTCTTAAATTTAAATCTGACCCCAGACATTTTACTACTTATGTAATCCTGGGCAAGTCACAACTTCCATTTGCTTTGATTTAATCATTTGTAAAATGAGAGTATTAATAACATTTATCCCCCAGAATGATTTTAAATTCCAAAGATAATATTTGTAAAGCATCTAGCATATAGTAGGCACTAAATAATTTCTTGTTTCCTTATACCTTCCACAAAGTTCCATGTCAGTTATTAGGGATACAAAGAGAGAAGAAAACTGAGACAGTCATTGTCTTCATGGAGCTTATCGTTCTCTTGGGGAATTAAACACATGCACAATACGTAAATATAAAGAAAATCCTAAGCATTTTCCAATATCCAATATCTAAAAGACAGGGAGGGATCTGTGATTGTATAGGGAATTGATCATCATATAGTATTATTGTTGAAGTATATAATAATCGCTTGGTTCTGCTCATCTCACTCAGCATCAGTTCATGTAAATCTCTCTAGGCTTTCTGAAATCATCCTGTTGGTCATTTCTTACAGAACAATAATATTCCATAATATTCATAAACCACAATTTATTCAACCATTCCCCAACTGATGGGCATCCACTCAGGAGTAACATTTATTTCAAGCAGAAAAGAAATGCTAGAAAAGGCAAGCACAGAAATAATTATGAATACTTATAAGTGGTGTGAACAAAAGATTACAGTTCCAAGGATGGAGGCACTGCTTCCAGGTCTATTGATCAGGAAAAGCTTCAAATAGGATTTTTCAACTGTATCTTAAAAGACAGTTAAGATTTTGATGGTTAGAAAAGGAAGAAGCAAAGGCATTCCAGGTGAAGGGAACAGCTGAGCAAAAGTATAGAATAGATAAAATTTTAAAAAAGATACATTTTTGGACTTGAGGGATGCAAAGTGTGTCAATTTGATTATAGTGTTTGTCAGAACCTGGGACAAATATCCCAATCGGCAACCTAGCCCTGGACTAAGGTAACAAATTAAACAAGGAAGCACAAACAGAGACAAATATACTAGGTGCTTAATAAATTTTTGTTGATTGGTTAATTGATTGATGTAGAGAATTCTGTGACTATCTGTTCCTGAAATACTGCCTAACCACCCTGAAGTCATGGCAGTGCCTCTAGAGGCAGGTGCTGAGATAATAATGGTGAGGATTCTGAGCCAAAGAAGGATACGGGGAAATCAGTGGTCAGCCCTTTATCAGGACTGAGGTATGTCCCTTGTAAGACCAAGTCATACCCAATAGAAGAGCAAGTACTAAAGCTGCTACTGCCCTTTTACTGGCCCAAAGTGAGAGGTCACCCCCAAAACTGAATGAAAAATGCCCAGAAAGAACCCTGAACCAACAGTGTTGCACATTGGGCTAATAATCTAAGATTCATCCATATTCAGAAGGAAAGTGAGTGAAAACCAGTGTTTCAGACAGCTTTACATTTTCAAATTAAGTTAATAAAGTAAGATTTCCAATGTAATGACAAATTAATTCTTCCTTTCATAAGTTTATTAAAATAAGCATCTTCTATCTTCTAACTAGCCCTGACATATGCTTACATAGATACAACACACCCAGTAACCTAATCTCCCAGCAATCTTGAAGCAATTAACTCCTTCTAATCTTGAGCTAACAAAGCCCACCATGCAAAAGGCCCCTTGAGAATGCTACTCTCAGGGCCTCGGAAAAGCTCCCTCCCGTCTATTTCTCTGTTATTCAGCGACTAGGGGCTCAGTGGAGTGGTCAGAGAGCAGGGATTCATCTGAAACAACACAGATGAATCATCACAGATCATAAGATCTTCATTAACTCCTTATTTCTCTGCTAATTAACACAAAAAGAATGAGTTGAATGCTTGACAGGCAGTGAATGACCCACAGCTCAGTGGTTAATAGGATGCAAATGACATCTAATGAGGGTCTCTCCTTGTAGTGTGGGCAGCTGGCCTACTATTTTTGTTGTGGATTTTGAAAGTGTTTGAGATGAAAACAGTTTACTCAATAATTTACACTGCAGCTGAGTTTGTAATAAAGTCCATGAATTTATGTAAGTCCTACACATGGCAGAATTAACTTAAGCTGTTAACCACCATGTTTAGCTTAATACACCATAGTTGGAATGTAAGGCGTGGGGGTGGAATAGACTCCTATGCCTTTCAAGAGAAGAACAGCATTTGTTTATTAACTGGAAAAAAAAATGCAAGCATGTTTCCAAAAAGTTTGGTTTCTTTTGTAAATCCACTTTCGTTCAATTTACATATATCTGCTGAAAAAAGCAAATTCCCTTTATTATCTCTTAGGAAGATAAAGAAGAGAGATATCCTGGTGGAACAGCTAGGCCTTGGATTGGGTCAGTTTTGAGTTCAAATCTTGTCTTTGAGACACACACTATTATGGGATCCTGGACAAGGCATTTAACTCAATGTTATAGGACACTCTTCAAATGGCAGAGAAGTTGCTGATCTTGTTGATAGAGGTGTTTACTTCACCACAGGGTCCCTTACATTAGTGAAGTCACAAATCTAGTTCTTATCCGTATGAGTAGAAGGAAAAGTCAAAACCAGGTTGATATGTTTCCAATTTAAAAAAACAATTAAATTAAGATTGAGTTTTTGGAAAGAGTGCAAGAATAAAGAACAATGCTGATGTTTAGAATCTCAATAAAAATGCAAAATCTGAAACATAACATAAAGAGTTTATATCAGAAAAGTCTTCACATATGGTACCCTCTCTTTTGTGACATGTCCTTACAAAGGTGTACTTTAAAATAGTCTTGATTTCAACTGAGAAACCGAGATGGAAACTCTCAAGAAAAAGTCCATCCATTGTCAATGCAGATCCTGAGTAAAACCTTATTTAATATCACACAGAAATGAAGTTTCCATAATGTGACTTTTCCTCACCAGAAGCGAGATATCTGTTGTATAATCTTGGATAATTTCTAGATCTCACTGGATTGCACAGAGAGTTAGATTGTTCATAGTTGAAAACTGGTTTTCTGAACTTGAGCACCATCTCTGCCCACCCCCTCTTGTGGCATTTATTTTCAGCCACAGGGATAGATTTTTGCCTGTGTGTAACCTGAATCGATGTGGTTTAAGCCTTTCTTCTATTAATAATAGGTTTCACCTTTATTAAGAACGGGGAAGGGAGTGTGTGATTCAGAGGGAATCCTGTTAATTGGTCATCTTGTTGGTTGTTATTTAACATTAGTAAAGAGTTGTTGGGGGAAGACACAGAGGAAGTAATCTCCTAAAATATATCTTGTTTCCCTAGAATTTGAGGCTCAATTATGGACATAATTCATTATTATTTATATTTAATGTCTTTCAATTTAGGATTTAAAGCTGGGATCCTAGTTAGCCTCACAAACAATGAAGACAATGCCATTATCGGAGATGGGAAAATACATTTTTTCAGAGATTTCTTTCCTTTCCTCAATTAAAAGTCAGTGTTACTGAATTCTTCCTTCTAAAATGAGCTATTTTAAGGAAATAAACAACAAGAACAATTGTTATCTATCAGGCACCTATAATAGATAGGTAGGTAATAGATAGATTTTTAAATTTATACCCAATCAAAATTATTGACAATTAGTGCTATTAAACAATGGAATACACTGTTTTACAAGGTACAGTTGGAGACACTGAATAAAGACTGGAAGAATATTTTCCTGATATGCTATAGAGGGTGCAGAAACAAGATGAAGTGTAAAACTCACTTTTAGTTCTAGAATTTTGTGATTACATAACTCTATAGACTCCTTGGGTCCAGTGTTTTAGTTTTGATTTACAATTTGATTTGGTTTTCACTGAAGAACCCAAAAAATGTTCCATGACTGTAACATTGGTGTTTGAATTAAAGCACCCTAAGCTTCTATTAGCATGTTTCATATAATAAATGAGATGGAAAGATTAGGTGAAATTAAGTTGTAAAGGTTATATAAGATTATGTCTTTCTCATAACCTTTGAAGCAATTCACTTCTTGATAATTGAGAAAATCATGTAAGTAATAATAACAGCTGACATTTACAATAGCATTTTAATATTTACAAAGCATTTTACATCCGCCACCACATTTGATCCTAACAATAATGTTGTAAAGTAAGGTATTATTATCCCCATTTTACAGATGAGGAATCAAATGCAGAGAGAGGTTAAATGATTGGCTAGTAAACATGTGAAATTAGTCAACAAAAATAGACATTTATTAAGTACCTATTATGTGCTAGGCATTGTGCTCAATGCTGGGAATACAAAGATTGATGACAAATGCATACATACATAGATGGGTGGACAGATTGATGGACAGATAGAGATAGATAGATAGATAGATAGATGATAGATAGATAGATAGATAGATAGATAGATAGATAGATAGATAGATAGATAGAAAAGAAAGATACATAAAGATATATAAAAGAAAGATAGTTTTCTCTCAAGGAGCTTGCAACCTAATTGGGGAAAGACAAAGTACAAAAGGAAACCAAAAAAGGTTGGGGCAAGGTGAGAAGTAAGAGATTCCTAAATTAATACAACAAGGTATGCAACAAAGAAATATTTTGAGCCAAATTTCCTCCTTAAATGGAGATTTTGGAGTTCGTTTCTACTCTTCAGAGGGGCAGAAGATGATGATGAAGTAAAGTACCCAGGCTTAGGGAATCTTTCAGGATAATAAGGTTTTTCCAGTAAAGAGCTTCCTAGGGCATCACTGAGAAGTCAGAGATATCCCAGATCTTTTGGGGGGCAGCCAGTTGAGAAATTAGGCAGGATTTGAATCCTGGTCTTCAGGAAGCTAGATTCTCCTGCATTGTCTAGAGCTGCAAGCTGGAGATAGAAGACTGCCAGTTTCTCCTGTCTTCCCAATCCTTTCCTTCAGCAATACAAAGCAGGATTGGTCTCTTCCATTTTCTCTCTCAAAATTGGAAGCCAGAAATACAAGAACTGCGGAAAGAATGCTCTTTCACCTCTCACCATCAGCACTCTGCACTCAGGCAGGATAGTCTTCATCTCTATTTACAAAGAGAGAATTAGTTACCAGTGGATTTTTGGGTAGGGGTTTCATGCATTTAAACTGGATGAATCACAAAATGGCTTCCAACTCTGAGAAAGTGGGATTCTATGAATAATATTACTATATATAAACACATAAATCCACTTGAATGGATTATTATGTAATAAAACTGATTATTGTATATTTTAAAAGCTTGTCTAGGAAGTTTTTAATTGGGTAGGTAATTATGTAGCCCTAGTCTTCACTTTATATGTATAGGTTAAATAAGCACATGGAGTCAAAGTAAAATGCATGGTTTACAAGATTGTTGCATCATATAAGAAGTTGTAGTAGACTCAAAGTCAGAGTAAGTAAGAAGGCAGTTACAGTGATCGATGTAAAAACTCACAAAATAATTAATTAATTGATAAAAATAGAACAATTAATTTATTTTTTGTAATTGAGTGATACTATTTTTTTTAAAGTTTTTGTTGTTTATTTTTTGGGTTTATAAAAGTAAAGGATTAAAAATATATACATTCATTTGATTCTCCTTTTAGGTAAGGACTTAATTTTTATCTAATCTTTTGAATAATATATGTATATATATATGTTTACGTATATTATGTATATATATTTTCATATTACATATTGATGGATATACATATATATCTTCATATATGTATGCATATATGTATGTATGTATATAATTATATATTTATGGAAAGGGCAGGGATTCTATTTTTACCCTAATTACCTCATGAGTTCAAGAACTATGATTTCTCTAATTTTTTTTCTATGTATTTTGCTATCTGCTTTGTCTTGTAATGATATTATAGGTCTATATAGCTGGACTATTTTTTTTTTGCATTGATGATGGAACCATAAGGCATTGCAATGTTTTCAAGAGCTCTAATGGAAAATTTTATGATATCAAATTTATTCACAGCTAAACTGAAAAGCTTGTTTCTCTATTAAAGCTCATTTTAACTTTAAAATTTGGTTATTTGGTATTTCATTCTTTGTCTTGGATAGGAGCCTGAATTGTAAACTCCTTCACTTAACTTATACATCTTCAAATTTTCCAGAATGTTTAGCACAGTGCCCTGCATGTTAATAAATATTTATTAAATGAATGAATGTATGAATGAATGAAAGAATTCTTATGTGCAATCTCTATAAAAGTCACAAAGACTTTCTAATTTTTTAAGACAATCCAGCTGGTTTCTCTAGCTTAACTTCCATGCTGATCTGAACTGATTAGAAGAAACATGGCTTCTCTGAAAGCTGATAAACTAGAGAAAAGTAAGTCTTAGTCCTTTAGATTATTTACATCTTGAGAGAGGGGAAACCTTTCAGTGACATTACTGTTTCCCTTTACCATCCTCTATGGTTTGAAGTAAGAAACACAGGAGGAAAAACAAACTTTGTTTTGAGTCTAGAATCATGAGAACCTGAGTTTAAATCCAGCTTTACAAAATCTTTGTGACCCTGGACAAGTCACTTATATTCTATTTGCCTCAGGGTTCTCAACTATAAAATGGGGATAATGGTGGCAGCCATTTCCCAGAATTGTTGTGAATATTAAACGAGATAATATTTGTAAAAATGGCCCAACATATATAGGCGCCATATAAATGCCTATTCCCTTCCCCTTATTGGGGAAGAGACATTGCTTTTCTAAAAGGTGATTAGAGAAAATATATGCCTATAATAACATGAGAAAGGATGCATGACCCTGATACAATTTATAATTTTATTTTTTATTTTTAAATTTTTTCTTAATAGCATTTTATTTTTCAAATATATTTAAAGATAGTTTTCAGCATTCATTTTAAAAAAGATTTTGTATTGAAATTTTTTTTCTTCTTCCCTTCCTTATCTCCCCCTTCCTCAGGACAGCAAGCAATCTGATATAGTTTAAACATGTATAATCCTTTTAAACATATTTTCATATTTATTATGTTGTGCAGGGAAAATCAGACCAAAAGGGAAAAAATCATGAGAGAAGAAAACAATCTATAATTTTAAAGGGAAAAATTATTCAGTCTCAGAACAAATATGAGGAAATTGGAAATTGTCTCTTTTAAGAGAATAACAGCTTAACATTCTCTGAGCACTCTATCAAGAGTAATTGGCTATATGTACTATATATGTAGTACCCTGTTTAATATATTTTTAAATTTTGAATGAATGTTGAAGTGATTACCTTAAATTTCATCCCTAAATATTCTTTAAGTAATCCACAGATGCATTGGCTTAATTGGCTCTCTTGCCAAACTTTCTGCAAACACATTTTTTTTCTATCACAACTTCTCTTTCTCTTTTTTCAAGTGATACTGCTCAAAAGCTCTTACCATATTTCTCTATAACTTTTTTCAGAAATATGACCTCTTTCCCTCCCTCCACCAAAATATCTTTCTCTGTGAAAAAAAAATCCTGCTTGAGGCAGTTTCTAGATTCTATTGACCTGATTATTTTGGGGGTTGCATTTTATTGGTTAAAATTCCATCAAATTATATAATCAATTAATGTCTATTCATTTATCCATTTCCCATTTGGGGCCATCAAAAAGTTATTTTTCTTTAAGCTCTTTTAACCATATTGTCTTATTCTTTCATCTCATTTGATGTTGTTTTGTTTTTTGTTCATTCAGGTGAAGAATCTGACTATAGAACAAAAGCTGATTTGAAAATGATTCCTGTATTATAGCCAGTTGTTTCTCACCTGCATTTCATTCTCTGGAAGAAAATATCTATAATATATAAACATAAAGTTTTGTCATAACCTGCAAGCATTTGCCTTTTCTTGCACCTTGGTCCTGAGCCCTATTTTCAGCATAGGTAAAACTATGACTTCCTCTTTGCTAAAATTACTGAATATTAAAGTGAAGGCTAATTTAATCAGAATATTCTTATAAAGTTAATCATAAAATGTCTTTATTTCCTTATCCTCTGAAACAAAGCTATAAATTCCCTTTATAGAGGTCTTTTTTAATTTGTATTCATCATCAGCACTAACAAACAAGATGAGAAAGTGTCCTAATGAAATGATGATTTTATTAGCTTTGTACATATAACTAAAGCAACTCAACCAACTCTTTCATAGAGAATCTGTGAACCATCTAAACGGCCACTTCCTTATACTGTATGATTTCACTTATTGTAAGAATGTCAATATTAATGCGATCCAGGTTCTCTAGTTTACTCTTGTGTGTCAGTTCACTCTCCCTTAGGTGAGGAGTTCCCATTTACCAATAGTTAGATTATGGTTTTTGAGTGGCCCAGAATTCACAGTTCTTAGCACTCTGCTTCCTTTTCTGCTACTCTCCAATGGTTACTGCAGAAACAGAAGGCAGATGCAATAGACTGACAGCTATTCTTTATTTTTATTTTTGTCATGCATTTCCAGAGCTAAAGAATTCCCCTCCTAGAACCCAGCCTCCTGGTCTCATAATATAGTTAAACCACTCCTTTAAAGAGAAAAGGATATTCTGTTACTGGGAACATACTTGAAATGCAAGGTAAAAAACAACTGACCAGTGTAGGAATCATTTTCAAATCAGCTTCTGTTGTATAGTCAGATTCTTCACCTGAATGAACAAGTTCTGGCTTGGAAGTACTTGCCAGAACTTGAATTTTAGTGCTATAGCCACCCAGAGTCTTGGGTCATCTCCACACCCCAATTAAAGGCTTGAGATTGAGTGAGATATTAATATCACAATTATTATAATTCCATCCTTTTCTGAGTTCTCAAAATATGTTTGACAGGCTTCAAACCCAGCACAATCTTCTTACCACCCTTAATGTTATTCATACTTTCTGTGCTTTTGAAGGCCAGATACAGCGATAAAGATTGTGCAGGGTTCCCATGATAAATGATTTTCAAAAAAAAAGGGAATATTTCAGGGACAAGTTAGCCCTAAGCACAGACAGGCATGTTATAAAACATGCATGGTGAAACTTGATAACTTCTCAGATGACATTTACAAACCTAGTTGCCTTTATTTTTGGCCTGTGGGGAAACATTCATAACCAAACCCCTTTTCTCCTGCCTTCCATTCCAATTCCACACATGCCATTGCGTAGAGGAGATTGTCAAACATCTTCAGTGCCCTCGTTCTGAGAATTTCATTCAGAAGTTGCCATGCCATGACCGTTGAGAGATCATGTCATTCGTCAGCCCATTTCACTCTGTGAAATGCTGTGTTTAAATGGAAGGAGCCTGAGGCCTCAGGATTGGGGTAGAGCTGCTATAAATTATGATGTACAGTAGGTATCCATGGGGACCACACAACTTCACCTTTCTGCCACTGTTCATACACTCTTCCTCCTGGTACACTCCAGAGACAAATAAAAAGAAATTGTTTTTGGTACCACTGATGTTTCCTCTTGTCTTTTATGTCCATTCTTGCTGATGAAAAGCAAAATATAGTCAATTGAGTCAGGAACAGTCTTTATGTGGTTTTTGAAAGATCATATCCCAACCTGGGAATTATATTGTCATAGATTCATAATATATATGTATAAGAGGAGAAGCATCTAGATAAATGAAAGAAATCAATTCCCTAACAAATAAAAATTCTCACAATTATCTTTAGTCTAGAAATCGCAAAAGGACAATAACTCAAACACAAAACCTTTTTCTCAAATTTAAATTAAAGCATCTTTTTATAGTATATATACTTAGGATGTCATCAATTTTTAAGGAAATCTTTTAGGTTAAGTATGTGCCCACATTAAACTGATAATTATCCCCTCCTTTTCTTTCTCTATCCCCTTGATATTCAACATGCTGGATTTTTACTTCATGTTTTATTTATGGCTCAGAATTAATATGCAGATTCACAAAAACTTAAAAACTCATAATTATTCATAAAGGGCTTTAAGGTTATTTAGTACATATTGATGAAACTTTATGTTTTCAAAGAACTCTGAAAGTTCAACAGAAGGATATTGAGTAAGGTTAATGACTAGTATTGAGAATAATCTGAAAATGATCAAACTCTTTGGATGAAAATATTTGTCAGTATTTCTAATCTATAGTTAAGTGAAGTAATGGACATCAATAGCCTTGCAAATATGTTCAGAAATGTCTTGGCAAGAGGGAAGATTTGCATATCTAATGCAAACAGCCAATGAAAAAAAAATATCCAGTTAAAAATCTTTGATCACTGGGCATATGTAATAAGTGACAGAGATTTATCCTGTCTGTTGTCCATCTGTATTGAGTTAGGTTCTCATAGAAATGTGCTAGAGTCTTAAAAAAAAAACACAAAAAAACATTACCGCTAATTGAAGGTGTCCACATTCTATTTTGTATTTTTGAATAAGCAGATGGAATGAATAAACAGTTGGGATGGAATACAATTCATTTACTCATTCATTCATTTGTTCATCACATTACATTTCTATTACCTACAAATCTCATTTTAAAGAATCTTAGCACAATGCTTAGCACATAGTAGGCACTTAAATTTTGTTGAATATCTATTAATGAATCAGATTTAGAAACCAAGTCTCCTTATGGAGGGAGATTCACAACACAAAGCAGACTTGGTTCATAGTTCATCTTACCAAGACCTAGTGAATTTGGATCATAAGAATAGCTGAGAAATATCATGGTTTGCTCTCTCTGGAAATTGCACAAGTTTATCAGAGAAAATAGGACATTTGGAATACTTAGTAGGCCAAATACTGATGGCTATTAAAGCTTTTGAACTTTCATGCTGTATTTTCCCTAGGCATTCTTTTTCATCTTTAACTTAAGACTGTATACACACACATACACATAGAACATGCAGGTCCATCCATAATGTTGCCATAATAGTTGCATTAGGTATGATGATGACGAGCACAATGGGGAATCTAATCTATTTTTAACACCTAGCGTATATTAAATTATTTGAAATAATGTCATATTTACCAAAGGCTTATAAAACATAAATATATATTATATAATATATATGAAAACAGAAGCAATGCCCTTCCAATTGTATGGCAGAAAGGGGAGGAGGAGGAAATGGTGATCTTCTTTCAGCTGTAGACTATGATACTATAGTAAAATATTTCTCTCACGTCAGGGCTGTGTTTGTTTTCTGTAATAACATAATTGCATATTTAACACACTCCAGGATTTTTCTTTTAAAACCTCAAACTTCTTGGAAGAGAAAGAAGAAAATTTTCCCAGTTACTGATTACTACTTGAAGGAGGGCGCTCTCATCCAGAACTATCTCCCAAATGAGATAAGAATGTGGGAAGAGCAATTTTTCAACTGGCTTAATAGAACTACCAATAAATATTTAAGTCACCTCAATAGAGACATGACATGCCAGTTTGGACAATGAGCTCATTTTGATTTCATAATATTGGAATAGCCAAATCAGCACTCCAGACACCTGAATTATTAATCAAGTAGGCACAAGTGTGGAATACCTGGACTGATCACCAAAGCTCCTCATGCTGCTACTATGAATAATATGTTAATGAAACATTTTTAGCATTTTTGGATTTGATATGTCTTTGTTTCTTGCAGGAGAAAAAAGTGGAATAATTAATAAGCTACTTGTAATTAATGATTCTAGATAACATTCAAAATATGGTACCTCTACTAGACTACTGGTACTTAATGCTGCCTGAAAATCACATAATCATAGATTATAAGTGATACACATTTAGGTTTTGTGTATATCCACATGAGTTTGTTAGCTCATGGAAAGGTTTTGATGGATATTTTAGGAATCTGCCTGCCTCTCTTTGTGGAAGGCAAGTATCCTGAGGCTAGCCATTTTGCTCTGCTCTAAGAGATCGTATCAAATACAATTCTATCTTTCTGCATCCCCATATATTGCTAGTCTGGGGGAAAGAAACCTTTTCTTAGGTTGAAACCACTTTCCTGGTAAGCCATTTTTCTAAGAGAAAATATTTCCTTAAGCTCTACTCCATTCAAACCAAATTCTTTATGTTGTTTTTTTTTTATAGAGCTAGTAGCAAAAAAAGTCACTTAGGAAGGCTGATTGCTCTACTCCTTCTCCTCAATTATCTTGTATTTCAACTTCCTAGAAAATTTTATCCTTTCCAACATTTCCAATAGTATTATTTTTGGAAGAGAAAATAGGTTAAACAGAGAGAGAGAGAGAGAGAGAGAGAGAGAGAGAGAGAGAGAGAGAGAGAGAGAGAGAGAGAGAGAGAGAGAGAGAGAGAGAGAGAGAGACAGAGACAGAGAGAGAGACAGAGAGAAACAGAGACTGAGAGGAAAGAGAGAGGGAGGAAGGGAAAAAAAAAGGAAGGGAGGGATGGATTGAGAAGAGGATACCAGACAGAGCCTAGCAACCCAACAAAGTATAAGGATAAACAGGAGGGAGTAATGATAAGAAAACAAGGAGGAAAAGGTACTTATGTAGGAGACTTGGTCATCAGTGACAAAATCAGCAGTTTCAATCAGAAAAGGTAATGGATTTGGTGAGGGAAGACATTTGTAGGTAAGCTTTGAGAGAAGCTTCAGTAAAGTGATGATCTCAGAAGCCAGAATATAGATAGTTGACAATGGAATGGATGGAGGAGAGGGGAGAAAATAGAAGTGACAAGTATGGCTAACTCTCTGAAGGATCTTGACACAAATAAATTTTATTTTATATATATTTTTCTTTTTTGGGGTAGGCAATGCATTGTCAGCAGAACTCATATTCTGATGCAAACCATAAAAAATCAGCATTAGGCTATTGTAGAAAATTATAATAAGATACTTCTTGCCATTCTTGATTCAATTCATTCCATTCAAAGACCTTTTATTAAGTAATTTCTCTGCACAAGACACTTTGGGAAATACAAAGATGAAAAGCAAAAACCACTGTCTCTACTATTAAGGAAGCCATAATTTGGTAGAAGCTAAGACAAGAAACATAATTAACTATAATATAAATTGTGGGGTCAGGGAAGGGAATAAGCATTTTACAGTGTTATTATGTACCAGGCACTGGGCTAAGTACATTATGAATATCATTCAATGAGTCTCACAATAATCCTATTAGATTCACAAAATTATTAACTCCATTTTGTCGCTGAAGAAACTGAGGCAAACAGAAGTTAAGTAACACCCAGCATCATACATCCTGTACCATTTAGTCTCTTATTATTGGTTTCTGGTAGTGAGTAATATCAGTTGTATCCAACTCTGTGATGCCATTTGGCATTTTCTTGGCAAAGATACTAGAGTGGTTTGCCATTTCCTTCTCCACTTTGTTTTACAGATCAGGAAATTGAGGCAAGCAGGGCTAAATAACTTGCCAAGGGTCAAACAGCTGGGAGTGCTTGAGACCAAATTTAAATTCATGAATAGTCTTCCTGACTCCAGGACTAGTGCTCTATCCACTGCTCCATCAAGTCCTCTCTGCTTCTGATATTAGCCATACAAAACAAGTTATTTAACTTTATGGGTCTGAGGCAACTACTAAGTTTTCAATGGTTGCAATCTCCTTTGGTGGAGAGAATTTCCTATCTAGAGGTTCTTCACATAGTGATAAAGACAAAAGAAATGTTCAAACAAAATGTAATGAGAAATTTGACTATGAGGAAACTAATTCCAGCTAGGGAAATCTTGAAAGGCTTTATAGAAAAGGGATATTGAAGGAAATTTTTCATAGGCTATCAATGAACAGAAAGTTTGCTCAGAAGTGATATTAAGACAATTCATTTTAATAAAGGAGATGGTCAACAGACCAAAATAATTAAAATATAGAAATTTGAAATAGTGTTGGAAAGCTAAGTTAGAGCCAGATTGTACATTGTAGAGCCAGGCTACAATTTTAAAATAGTTTAGAATTTATTTGATCAGCAGGCAATGGGTACATTAGGAAGATTAATCTTTCTGGGATTTGGCAAAGTATTCAATTCACATTTTCTTTTTTTTTTATTTAGAATTTTTTTCTACAGTATATATGCATGAGCAATTTTTTTATAATATTATTCCTTGTATTCATTTTTTCCAAATTATCCCCCCCTCCCTCAACTCCCTCCCCCCCATGACAGGCAATCCCATACATTTTACATGAATTCACATTTTCTAAGAGACCTTAATGTTCAGTGCTCTAAAAATATAAACATAGGAGCAGCCTAGGCGGGTACAGTAGATAGAGCACTAGCCCTGAATTCAGAAGGACCTGAATTCAAATCTGGTTTAAGACATATAACATTCTTAGCTCTGTGACCCTGAGCAAGTCACTTAACTCCAATTGCCTCAGGGGGAAAAAGAATACAAACATAAAAACTCAAGTGTGTCTGTACTCAATTAGCTTATATTCTACTATAGTTACATTATGTAACTATGTACAAATATAGAAATAAATACAAAATAACCTGAGGAGGGAGAAAACATTGAGATGTCAGATTGGGAAATTTTTCACACAATGATATTTGGACAGAAAGTAGCTAGGGATAAACCAGGGGTAGAAGAAACTATCAGACTGTCAGTAAGAGAATATAGTAGGGATGAAACTCTGTACTAGAATGGTTTCAGTAGAAATACCAAGAGAGAAATCAGCAATAGTGGAGGCAGGAAGAGTAGGACTAAGCAAGTAATTGCATTGAAAAAGATGAGGAAGTTCAAAGCTGACTATGAGAGAAATTTAGAGCATTTGTGAGTGGGAGGATTGTCACTGTTGTTATTGTCTTGTAATTTATCTTTTATTTTCAAAAAGGAGCAATAGGGTGATGCCTTTAGTCTCACTCTCCTCCAGAGTCATTAGCAAGAGTCTAGTGACAAAGCAAAAGTCAAGTTGACTGGCAATGGCCTAGGATCCAGTGGGTGCCCTTGACCTTTCTCAATTAAGGAATTTGTCAGGTCTCAGTTTGTCTGAGACAAAGCTCATTCAATGACTAATAGCTAGTAACAGCATCACCAAAGTGAGAAGTAAAAACAAAATCTCCAACAGGAACTAGTCAGAGCTGAAAATTATTTTTTTTCCAGTTTGGTAATATTGGTCCTAGTAAAAATATACTTAATACCCCCACAAAGGTAAAACTTGAAAGAACAATGAATAGGATTATATTTAAAGGAAAGTTGTATTATTGATAAAGTTCAATAATAGTATTTGGAAGCAGAATGCTTAGCTTCAAAATGTGGAAAGTCCATATTATTCCTTCTCATTGGCAGAGTCTTGGAATTTAATATACTTTCAAATAGGTTTTAGTATGTGTTACAACATTTTTGAGCCAACTCCTAAATTCAGAGGAATGTACATTAGGTGAACAACAGTTCTCAAGATGTTGAGGGGCACCCTAGGCTTGAAGGCAGAAGGTCTGGGAAATCTTGATTCCTAGCTCCTTCTCTTACTAGCTATGTCTCCTCAATCAAAGTTTTTCACTTCTTTGATTCTTAGTTTCCACAATACATAGATAATAAGATTTGGCACTGTCACATAATTGTTATGAAGTTTCAGTTGAATTCAATAAATATTTATTAAGTACTTACTATGGTTAAGGAACTATAATAAGTGCTAAGGCTGCAAAGACCAAAAAATGAATCAGTACTATGCCCTCAAGAAGTTTATATTCCAGTGGCCCAAATGAGATAATATGTCAAATAAGTGTTCTACAACTTGAAAACACTTTATAAATATGGACTTGCTATGATTATGCTCTAATGGATCTTAATTTTTAATTAGGAATGTGTAATAGTTTAAAATAAGCCTGTAGTTTACTCTAATGAATTTTTTTAAAGAGGCAGCATAGACTAGTGGCTGTCCATAAGGATGTCAATCAGTCAAGAACACTCTTATATAATCTAAAGCAAGATTTTTTGGGGAGGAGGAGGCTATAATTCCATTTCTGTCCCTAGACTATGGAAGTATCTTCCTGTGTGCATTTAACTAGCTTCTGAAAATTCCCAATAGAACCTTCCCTGAATGAAAATAGTTTGTTCACATATTGCTATTGGAGATTGTTGTGGGGCTAACATGTGTTAAATACAATTTAATATGTCTCTAAATACAATTTCTCAGTTGTTGTTAGCAGTTTTTCCTTAGCTCTCCACTGCTTCTACAAATTGACTTCTTCATTATTGAAGTATTTCTAACTTCACTCATATCCCTGCATATTCCACTCAATATTCCTGACTGAAATTCAACCAACCCAGAGCACTCACCATCCCAATTCTGAATAAGCTGTCATAGAATTTTTTATTAGATTCATAGGTTTTCAAACTGCAAGAGATCTGGTAAAATCAACAATTAGAGACCAATTAAGCCCTCTTTTATCTCCTCCACCATCCAGACCCTTTTCTCATGGTGTAGCTACTCCTTTTACCTCCATTTTGTGGAGGGCTCCAGCTGACTCTCCTTCCACTTCCAAACTTATTCTGGACTTCAAAATCAGGTCCTTGTGCCACTGTCCCCTCTGTAACTCCCTTTTGGGTGGTATCCCCCCCATTAGAAGGTAAACTCCTTGGAAGATGAAACAGGGTGGTGTAGGTTGTAATTATTATTTCTTGAATTTATAATTCTAGCACAGTGCCTGCTACATAGCAGTTGCTTCATAAATATTTCTTGTTCTTCCTTGTCTTGCTTCATTTTTCATATAAGGAAATCAAGTCCCATGTATAGAATTGTGCTGGGTTTTTTTTAAACAGGGGTTTATTTTATTTAGTATATTCTAGTTTGCAAACATGAACTGCATACAGAAAACTTTTCAAAAATTTCTGCATCAATCAGAATGACCCAATCTGGAAGCCAAATACTTATTATGATTATCACATCTCAGCTGTTTATTTCTTAATATCTACCCAGATTAAACTAAAGTCTTTTCATATGAACTAGTACAGTCATGCATTAAAATGAATAGAAGGAAACTTATTTGACAATGTGCTTTGTGCTCACCAATCAGATCACACTAATTAGCAGAAGAATGTTTATGCTGAAAACAATTTAAAAAAAAAGACTAATGAATCCAACTGGCTGTTGGTTTGTCTAGAAGCTAGTGGGAATAATTTAGGATTCATTGCTTAACTGTGCTAAACATGAGAATTCTGAGTTAGTGAGCCCTAGAAGTTGGCAAAACTTTACACGTAAGCAAATATTACTTGCATCTTTTACTCATCCTTCTGGAGCTTTTTTGTTAATTTCCCTTAAATAGGCCAGAAACTTCACCATGATTGATTAGTAGTTTTTCCTCCCTAAAGAATAATTTTTGTTTTTGTCATCATTAAGCTGAATTTAACAGATGTTCTAGCATTTTTGCAGAAAATACTGGTGTCCTCATGTTATATTTGACACCCTACAAAACTTCAGATGGCTCTCCCTCTCAATTTCCTCTTCATCTGGAATTTTATCTCTAAGAAGTCTTCGTCTTTAAATCTTTGGAATGTAGCTTTAAAAAAGGAATAAGATGAAATATACTTCCATATCTACAAGATAGAATATCTGCCCATATATTTTGGATATGTGCAGCTCTATATCTGTATAAAGCAGCTTTAGATATATACTCTTACTGAGCTGTACTGTGTCTGTGGCTTGTCCTCTGGAATAACTTTCTATCCTGTCCATGCAGAGGATGCTTTGCTCTCTGGGCTTTCCTTCATGCTTTACTGGCTCTGGAAAGTGCACCATGGTATATCTCTCATTCCATTTGCTCTACTTGAAGATATAAACTTCTTTTAATGCACCTGAGCTTCTTCTGCCTTCCTTGACTTTGAGCTGCAGAGAAGTCTCTCTCCTCACCCCGAATCTCAAAGCATCTTGCCTCCCATCTCTCCCTTTTTTTCAAACCATTTTAAAACTGACTTTCCTGAATAACAATTCTAATCGCAGCTCCTACTTTTTATTGTTATTTTTCAGTTCAGTGACTCTTTGTCACCCCATTTGGGATTTTCTTGGCAAAAATACTGGCATTGTTTGCCATTTCCTTCACAAGAACATTTTGCAGATGAGAAAACTGAGGAAAACAGGATTAAGTGACTTGCTCAGGGTCACACATCTAGGTAAGATTTGAACTCCTGGATCCATTTCCAATTCTCTATCCACCTTGTCACCTACATTTCCTACCAAGCTGAAAAGTTTTGGGGGCTCAGAGTTGGGTGGGATATCTTCTTACTCTGTAAATATTTTACATGTACCTATATATTTATATACTGTGTCCCCCTTAGCATGGGACAGTGATCATTTTTGCTTATTTGCCTTTTTATATAAGTGTTTGGCATATGAGAGGTACTTAAATTCTTATTGATTTATTCATTAGTAGATGAAATGATTGGATGACTTTCAAAGTCCCTTCTAGGTTCTAAATCTAATGAATGGAAAGGATGCTTCAGTAAAGAGTCACTTCAGTTTTCTCTTTCTTTAGACCTATTGGTTCTGGCAGAAAATGGGGAAGGGAAAGTTTAGGTTTAAGCACTCTAGTTACTAGAATGTCTCTTGGAAATTATGTTTTTCTGCAGAATGGCTAATTGGTCTGGCTGAAGATGAAGAAAGTAAGCTTCCTTAGGGTAGGAAGGATGCCTCCCTTCTTTGTTATTCCACACAGTAGGTACTCAAATATTTATTGAAAGGCTTTAATGGAAAGAGAACCAAAATATGAATTGTATTCATTCAACACAGAACAATGAGTAGCAATTAGTAGATCCCACCTGTGCAAGGTTACAATTCCTTAATTTGGTGAATTTGTTTAAGGGCTGCTTTCTTCCTAAGGGGCTATTAGCATAACAGTGGTATTTGTTCAGCTGGCAAAGTAATATATTGTGCTCTTGTTTGCTTTTTTGTTCCCAAAGTTAGTCAGTAGATTTTTAAGTATTCTTTGATGTGCTAAGAGCCCCTAATGAGGATGGTTAAATAAATAGACTATTAGTTTGAAAACCCCACAGATCCAAACTATCAATTCACTTAAGAGCTGAGAAAGAGAAAGTTACCTGTTTTCATTTAGCCAATTTTACACTAAGAACCTTCAGTGGCTCCCCATTGCCTAAGGGTTAAGTCCAAATTTCTCATGTTGATATTAAAAACCCTCTATATTTGTCTGACTTTGTAGCATACTTTTTATGTAAAGAGCTCATGGGTATTTTTCTTAAATTATCTCTTGCATTGTAGTGATTAGAATTTGTGTGCGTGCGTGTGTGTGTGTGTGTGTGTGTGTATGTGTTTTACTTGCAGTGTCTTTCTGGAAAACCTACAATACTTACATTATATCTACAAATCCTATTTTCAAGATCAATTATATTTTGCTTGCTTTTTATGCTTCTTTTTCCAGATAATCCCTCTTCTGTGCATTTTCATTTCTAATTAGTTGTAATTTCTTTTGTTCCTTTGGTGATATTTCCCACCATCTTTTTTGTATGGTTTTTTCCTATTCTGCTGATTATTTCTGCTATGCAAGACATAAATTCTGCTCTCACAGTTCTTATTTATTACTTGAACCATTTGGGAACATGCTGCTGTAGCTTTATGTTCCCTTGAGACTCCATAGGTATTCTGCCTTATCAATTATTGATTCAGTTTTCTTTATCTTTTAATATTTATTCAGGAAAGTTTGGACTTGTTTCAATGATACAATGACCACAATCCCTTCTGTTATTAACATCTTTCCTGTTGTTTTATTTGTTTGTAGTCAAGGTTTAAACATTTTCTCCCTCTTAGGATCTTTGATTTCAGTGGTACTGCTATTGTTTTTCCTCTCTTATATTCTCTTATCACTCATTTTCTAGCTCTTTCCCTTTTGATAATAGGGAACTGAGAATAAGGGAATAAGGGCTGAACCCAGGAACAGAAATGTGCTGCTAAATATTTAACAATTCACTCTTATAGAGTAAATTTTTTAAATTTTTTAACTTTTTAAAAGTTTAATCTTCACTATTTACGTCTTTTGCCATTATTTTCTTAAGTCCAGACAATGAACAAAGCAATAAATCTAGCCTTGAATTTTAGCATTTTGCTATTTGTGGGATGTAAATGATCCTTCCAAATATTTAACAACTGATTCTCTTGAGACAAGTCAGTAGGAGGTGATCCCTGTACTTCCCTCAAAGCTATACCAGAAATACACTTTTCACTGGCCCCAGTCTCTATCTCAAGTATTCTGTTGAGAGAATTAGAACTAACCTCAGTTTAATGCTAGTTCTCTCCTTTCAGGCCCAGAGTGCCTCCCTCTCTGTTACTCCCCTCCAACATAGCACTTAAATGTACCCAAGTTCTTCTGCTCCTTAGGAAATTGGCTGAACCATGAAATACTGTCTCCCAAGAAAAACAAAGTTTCTTGCTTTCCTATTCCTCTATCTCCTCCTCATAGAAAAGAGGTGGGCAGAGTTGAATTCTGGTACTTGTTGCTGCAGAAGAATGAGGTGAATGAAGAAGCAAAAAATATTCTGGCCAAAGCAATAGTTGCAGCAAGAGAAATACTGAATAGTTGCCAGAGATTGTGTGCTCCTTTCAGAGCTTGATGGTGGAGTGGAGGCTAAAAGAACAAGTTAGGGATTAGAGATTAGTCTTCTCTGCTGTTGAGTCCCTGGGTTATTATCCCATTATTGTTCTTGGTATTTTAGACCAGAATGTCAAACTTAAATTGAAACTTATAGACCTCATATTAACTTAGAAAACTACAAATTAACATTAGCTGTGTTACATTGTATTTTTAAAAAATATTTTCGAATAACATTTTAATCTATCTCAAGGTGTACTCATTTTTGCTGTTTATAGGAGTTTAATGATGCTGTCTTAGATTGTAGTGAGAGAACTAGGATACTTTGCTTTATGTATAATTCTTATTTTTGGTATTGTTTGAGAAATTGTGAGATCAGAAAAAATATCTAATATTTCATGTTGTTGGTCATGTGACCCAGAAGTTCTCTTTATGTGACGCTTTTCCCCTTGAAAATGAGAATGGTCTACTCATTAGTTTAAGACTATATCATGTCAACAACAATACTATATGATGATCAATTCTGATGGATGTGGCCATCTTCAACAATGAGATGAACTAAATCAATTCCAATAGAGCAGTAATGAACTGAACCAGCTACACCCAGCGAAAGAACTCTGGGAGATGACTGTGGACCACTACATAG
The DNA here is from genome assembly GCF_048593235.1 of Sminthopsis crassicaudata. Lineage (NCBI taxonomy): Eukaryota > Metazoa > Chordata > Mammalia > Dasyuromorphia > Dasyuridae > Sminthopsis > Sminthopsis crassicaudata. The sequence goes on from NC_133618.1 coordinate 595,166,571, forward strand.
AACTCCCAATCATTTTGGATTTCCTTCACAGGCGAATTGTTTACTATTTCAAAGTCCAATTCTTTTTGTCCAGCGAAACAACTGTTTGGACATGTATACATATATTTTATTTAATTTATACTCTATCATATTTAACATGTGTTGGTCAACCTGCCATCAGGGTGGGGGGGGGAGGAGGGGAAAAATTAGAACAAAAGGTTTGGCAATTGTCTGTGTTGTAAAATTACCCATGCATATATCTGGTAAATAAAAACTATAATTAATTAAAAAAGGACCATATCATGTAATTCCTAACACCATAACTTTAATCATAGTTTCCTTTCTCTCTATCCCTAACCTTTAGTACTATGCTTTTTCCATCTGCCTTAAAATTCTTCCTTTCCTTTGGAACTTTACATAAGTCCTACCTCCTTTGTGAATTCTGTCCTAATTGTCCTCCTTAATGCTGCTATCATTTTCCACTTTATATTTTGCTCGTTATCAAATCTTGTTTGTAAACATTTTCTCACCAACTATTTCTGTGTTCCCTTTGTGTTCCCTTCCCTACAAAATACCTTGTAACATAGGACTCTATATAGTTAGTATTCAAAATATGTCTATTAAGAATTATTCATAAAAACATTCAAATATTGTCTTAATATTTTGGTGGGTTATTGTGATCATCAAGTCTTTACAGCTATTTCTATTCCCTTGCTTCTTTCCCTCTGAGGTTATCTCTTCTTTGTAGGTTATATTTTTTTGTGTACATAGTTATTCAGATTGTCTATCCATATTAGAATGTGAATTAACTGAGAGCAAAGTCAAGTCCTTTATCTTTCTTTGTCTCCCCCAAACTTAGCACAACTAAGTACTTAATTAAGACTTACTGACTGATGTAGGAAAGTCTACTTTCATCAATGGCCCTATAGTTGCTGGTCTCAGGATTCTATTTTCCCTTCATTTAGTATTCAAGTCATCAGTTAGCTGGACAATCATTTACACCAGATTGTTTAAAGCAAAATCCTCTGCTCAGCAAGCTTGATGCTTCTTATTGAAACCTCTCTTAAAAATTGCCTTCTCTCAGTTTCAAATGACTCAGCTGGTTAGCTTCCTTCAGCTAGTCAGGCAGAAGTCTTGTACAATGCCTAATATTTAGTGTGGAAGTTGTGGTACCCTGTGTCTTATATGAGGAATCAAAAATAAAATTAACAGCTGCCTCAGAACTCTAATATAAACATTTTTAATCTTGTTTTATGTCATATACCATATTGGTAGTCTACTGAAGTCTATGGACCTCTTGTCAGACTGAGTTTAAATGAATAAAATAAAATGTTTAAGCTTAAAATGGAAACCAATGGTTGGTAAAATATAAAGTTTACATATATGTGTATGTGTGTTTTTTCCACCCAACTTCACAAACTCCCTCCCTTCTTGAAATCTGCTCATAGGTCTGTGTACCCCAAGTTAAGAGCTGCTGCTCTAGCAGTTCCTAAGCCTTGGGCTTTCTTCCCCTATTAATGGCATCAGACAGTCAGTTGCAGCCCCTCCTAACTACCCCATCATCAAAGCTACTCATACCTGATGTGAGTTAATATGAATCCTAAACATGAAGTGACAATGCTCCTGAAATAACTAACATCTGCTTTTACTCTTCCTGAGAAATAAGAATATCAAATCATTGACTTTTCTGGAGTAACCAGCAAATATGACCTGCACTCAGTAACCTAATTATTTCTTGTGTTCAACAATGAGTGTGGTTCCTTTAAGAGCTGATTCTCCCATGATCTGAACCACGCTGACAAACCCATCCAAGGTGCTGAGAAAGGAAGCTTCACTCCTCCAAAGCATCACCGGTGCATCTAGTAGGTTGCCCATTGTCCCCTAAATCAGTCATCTTTGGAAATGGAAAACCAAAGACAAGCTCAGTTGTTTTCAACTGACATATTCTCAACAGTCTGATCTTCCAGTCCTCAATAGGACTCACCCTGAATGGGTATACATACACTTTCTGTAAGATTCCGGCAAGGTTTCTCTACATCACAATAAGCTCACAGAGAGCTCCCATTCTCCTTACTGAACCCCAGACATTCTGTTCTCATGGTCCACTCTGGTATAGTAGGTTCCCAGTCTCTAAGGATACTGTGGTAGAGTGGATTACCAGATTCTACATTTCTAAGTATGTATTCTTTGCTCTCATACTGAAATGCGAATGTGAAACATGGACTTGCTACTTTTTCTGCTTCCATATCCCTGTAATCAAAACCTCTAGATGGCTTCCCAACAATGTCAAATACACCTACCTACTTTCTGATGTTTTTAAACACTACCAATCACTCATGGAATTGTAACCAATCTCTCCACTTCTCCATTTTACTTTGAAAGAGGGAGAAATGGGAAGAATATCTTTCCATGGAAGTGTCTATATCAGCAAGACTTGCATCTGTCTTCCCCTTTCCAGCCTGACACCTAATTTTATAAACATATACTGAGGTACTAATTTTATTTCTTTCTACAAGAGGTGGTATGCCATAAAGGGAAGAAAACTTGTTTTATAGCAAGTTTGGGTCCATGGGAGCGTCTAATTTTTTATGTATAAAATAAGGACAATAATACTAAAGTGCCTATAATGCAGGATTATTCTGAGGTTCAAGTGAAATATTTTAGTGCATTTAAGATTTTAATGATGTAAGTGCTCCCTCCAAAAGTACCACTCACAACTCATCCATGCCTTCCAAGTCTGTGTATTTCTTGTCCTTGTTCTCCTTGTCCATCGTAAAGGTCTGCTTTATACAATGGTCTGCTCAATATGCTGGGGAGCTTCTTTGGAATATTTTTACATGTTTGTACTCAGTGAAGCATACAGACTGATCTTCCCTCACTTCCTTAGCTTCATTATTGGCCCACATCCCATTTCAATTGTGTGTTTATTAGAGGACATTGTTAGTATTACTTTTGGTATGCAATTCTTTGTTGAAAATATGCCTTAGTCTATTTACCTCTACCATGTGTCTCTTCATTGCTCTCTGGGGGATGCTTAATTTTAATTCTTCCATAACTGTGAGAGTGCAAGTAAAGAGCTTTATAATCACAAAGGACTTTATAACCATAAATGTAATTTAGTATTACCACCATCCTCATCATTTTATGGAAAAGAGAAGAAAATATTATGAGAAGAAAATAAATATTTTTAACATCTAGAGCCATTGAAAAAGAAATATGTTTAGTGCTCCCATGTCACTATATTTAGGACTTTATTTTCTGTCAGATTGTTTGATATTATTCTTCCATTGCAGATAATAAGGGGGAAAAAAGACATCAAATCTCAGTGGGGGTGGGGATTACTGTGGTCAGAATTCTGACATAGATGAGCCTGCTTACTGAAATTCCAGATAGAGCAGGAACTCATAACTGCTGTGGACCCTTAGCATAATTTAGTCTGGTGATATTCACAAACATTATCAATATTTCTGAGTTTACAATCACACCTTTGACTGTTGACTTAAAGCATCTAGTTTGGTTCAGGCTACTGGTGATGTTTACACTTTAGAATCTATTATGCATAGAAAAATTAGGGATTATCTTTGACCTGGGTACCACATATTTTTATGCAAAACTAAGTAGGGTTATTTATTCATTTAATCAATTCCATATGTTTGCTATCATCATCGCTATGTTAAGCAGATCTGATTTCTACTGAGGTCAAAATCAACATTTTCCTGCTCTTCAGGACTGTGGTTCTGATTGTTAACGCAGATAGCCTGGTTGGCATTCAAATAATGTTAAGCTTTTATAACTTATGCCATGAAAGGGCATTAGTCTTTCAGAGAGGTCATCTATTATATATACAAAGACAGATTCAAGAGGAAAGTTATCCTCCTCAGTTTAGTAATTCCCCGAATGAGACTATAAAAGGAAAAGATGTGAGTTTTGTTTTGTATTTTTCCATGTTAGCTTAGAAGAAGATCTGGGAAAGAGAGGACAGAGTTTCAATAATCTCAGAGTATGAAGGGGATAGAGAGTCCCCTATTCTATTCAGGGTGCTCATTCAATGGAAAACGTAGTCCCTGCCTTCAAGGAACTTATATTTTATTACAAGAGACCTACAAGGTTTCCTCTATACCTCCCTCCATACTTCCAAAAATACAAGATATGTAGAAAGTATATGAAAATATTTAGCGGGTATAGAAGATGAATTGGCAGCTGGAAGGGCTGGGAAAGGTCTCCTGGAATAGTTGGGACTTTGACTGAGACTTGAAGGAGTACCAAGTACTTAAGCAAACTTCTAGTTAATAGCAAATGTTTGCCTGAAGAAGTCTAAGGGAAAACCCACAAACTCCCAAAGCAATCCTAAACTTTAAAATAGTCACCATGGTTTGGAAGCTTGTCCTTATATCAAATTTAGATTTAACCCTCTGCACTTTCAACTACTGCCCTTAATTTGTCCTCTGGGACCAAGCAGAAAAAGTCTAATATCTTTGCCAAAAAACTACCCTTCAAATATTTAAAAGAGCTATCACATTCCCCCTAAACCTTCTTATCTCTAAACTAAATATGCCCAGTTTCCTCAACTGACCTTGACTCAACTGACTATGGTATGGATTTCAGCCCTCTCATGATCCTGATTTCCTTCTTCCAGAAGCAGACCAGTTTACTTCTCTCATCCTTCAATGTAAAAACCATATCAATTGTGTATCAATTGTACAATCAAAGTATATCTATTTCTTGGGACATAGTTTTTCTCTAAATGTAGCCTAGGCTTGTATAGCCATGGCTCCTATAACAAGCACTTGTAAAATTGATTTTTTTTATCTTGTGTAGAATTTTACATTTATCCTGGTTAAATGTCATTTTTTAAAGTTGTTCTATCATTCTGGTCTGTTTATATGGGAAACCATCTTTCTTTTAATTTGCTAACTAATATTAATATAATCTGCAAATTTAACAAGCATAGACTTCACAGATTGAATCTAAAATCTTGGAAAAATACTGATTGCAAAGATCCAAGGACAAATCCTTGGAGTGGACCACTAGAACTCTTTCTCCTAGTTGATATTTAGCTATGAAAGATTGCTTTTTGAGTATGACCATTTAACCAGTTTTGAATCGTTATCATGGCATGGAGACTAAAGAACTAAATTTTTATTCAGGAAGACCAGGATTCAAATTATGTCTTTGACACTTAATTGCTATGGGCAAACTAAGCCAAAACAAATTTGATTAACAACAAATTCTGAGGTACCACCACCTCCTATTTTATTGGCTAAGATGACAGAAAAGAAAAATGATAAATATTGGAGAGAATGTGGAAAAATTAAGACAGAATGCACCATTAGTGGAGTTGTGAACTGATTCAACCGTTCTAGAGAGTAATTTGGAACTATGTCCAAAGGGCACTCAAATTGTACACACCCTTTGACCCAGCAATACCACTATTGGGCATGAATCCTTAAGAGAACAAAGGAAAAAAGAAAAGAATCTATGTGAACAAAAATATTTGGAAATTGAGGGGATACCCATCATTCAGGGAAAGATTGAACAAATAATGGTATATTATTGTGATGGAAAACTATTGTACTATGGAAATAATGAACAGAATGTTCTCAGAAAAACCTGGGAAGATTTATGTGAACTGATGCAAAAATAAAGTGAACAGAACCAAGAGAATATTATGTATAATAATAGCAATATTTTACAATAGTCCACTATGAATGACTTAGCTATTGTCACAATACAATGATCCAAGACAGTTCTGAAGACATGATATGATAAATAATGCTACCCTCTACCAGGGGAGAGGGAGTCTGAATGTGTATCAAAGTATATTTTTAACTTTATTTTTTTTTTGGTTTTTATTGTCTATATTTTCTTTCACAACATGATTAATATGGAAATATATTTTGCATAATTGTAAAACATATCAAATAACTTATTTTCTTGTGGAGGGGAGAGGGGAAAGAAGGAAAAAATCAATCTGGACTCTGAATTTTCAAAAAAATGAATGTTAAAAGTGTTTTCATTTGTAATTGTAAAAATATTAAAGAAAAAAGAAAGGAATGGATTCTTAATTATTAATAGAGTAGGACTTTCTCAAGGAATTGTGTAGGAATACATGTGTGATTATTTACAATTGACAAAAATGAGTGATAAAAATTTTACATGTAATTGGAAAAAATAAGATATTTAAAGTGGTAAGTTACTATTGTTTTAGAACTGAAAGTACTAAGGGATTCATTTTCAACATATATTAAAGAGAAATTACCAAATGCTTTAGAAAGAACACAAATGATATCATTCCAAAAAAAAGTTAGAGAAAATCAATATCAAGCAACTCTAACTTATCAATTCCATGAAATATTTATGAAAATAATCTATTAATATATTAAGGATATTATTAATGAAAATATAAAAAATAGATTTCTGTAAAAAAATTTTCTGTAGCTGTCTATTTTCAGTCACAATTAAAGGTATAGTTAAAATGAGATTCATGAATTCATCCTACTGTTTATTTTTTGTTGAAAAGAATTTTATAAAACCATGACTCAATAGAGCAAAAAAAAATAGTCTTAAAGTTTCTCCTTCAACCTGGTATACACCTTTCGTGTTAATCACCCTTGACAGATATAATCACAAAGATATCTGTGGTCACTGATCATCAGTATCAAGCAAAGCATCAACTTACATGCAACAAAGGAACTTGTCATTGTTGTGGAAGCTACCCCTTTCAGGGTCCAGTGGTAAAGGAATGGTTAAGTCCTTCAAGGGTTCTTTTTTTTATATATGACATCATGCTTACTTATTATGACCTAGAATATTACGGATCATCCTCAATAAAATATATAACTATTCAAAAAAGATCAGTCACTCAGGAAAAACTAAGGGAATGAAGAATTCTGGTTGTTTAGGCTATGACATTCAGTTGGATAGGCAGCACACTGATTACTTTCTTAGTTCATGTTTTGGACAGATCCTACCACTGGTCAATAAACCAGTCAAGCATTGAATAGAAGGAAAATAATCATTCAAATGACATTTTAAAAACTTGATAGCCTGTCCTATGAATTCAAATTGTTCTTTGACACAAAAATCTACCTTTTAATCTTGACCTTTTTTCAATAATATCATTTGAATACAAATCATAATACATTAAAATTTCTGAAAAATCAATATTTCAGGTGATCCATCAGGCAAAGAATAGTCTTGCGATAGATATACATACACATTATACATGACATATTACTAAGGATGGTTTCCATTCAAAAAATGACATTTAAGATAACTAAGAAACATATGAGTAGAAAACCAAGGGGGCTATTCTTCTATTAAGACAATGGTAGAACATAGTATAAGTCTGACAGTGTGATAGTACTCATGCAATGTTTTAAAACCTAGAGAAGGTTTCTACTATATTGTGAAGATCTTCCCTGCAGCATTCATGAGGCAATATGGACAAGAATTGCTCAGAATCAGAAGGAATGATTATACTGCCATTTGTACCAGAGAATGTGCACATATTGATGAGATTGTGAATACCCTGAAAAACTAAAGTATGTATCATCATTACTCCTACAAAATTTTGAATAATGTGTACAAAAGTCCAGAAGAATTCATTGAATCTTTACAATTGAATAACACAGAATTTGTAGACAGAAAGCTCTTTCTGGGATGTAAAGTGGAAAAAGGAAATGATCACACAAGAAATAAATGGGGCATTCTTTAGTTTCCAACTTGTCAATTCCAAGAATATTTGCATAATATTTTTTCTATCAGCAACAGGAATTGTATTGAAAGTCTTTGAAAATTTTGCTTGTCTTCTCTTGTTACCATTTCCTATGCCACAAACCTTGTGTTATTTTTTTTCTTTTTCAGAGATATCTCCTGAACAGAAGAATGGCACTATTTCCTTAATAGCTAATATAGATATTTGAATATATATGTCAAAGCAGCATGGGATAGAAAAAAAAGCCTATACAAGAAGTTAGAAGTTTTTAATTGAATCTTAACTGTGTGATCATAGTCAGGTCATCTAATTTTTTGGAGCCTTGGTTTCCCCATGTTTAAAATAAAAATAATATACATAGATTTCAAGATAATCTTCCTAATGCATGGGCCCAACTACATCATAACATTGTCTAAAAACTTTAATTTCTGTAACCTGTAGGATAGAATATAAATTTCTCAGCTAATAATATTTAAGGTTCTCCACAGTTTGGTTCAAAATTATTTCTCCATTCTGATTTTTCTTTATTTCCCTTCATATATTCTATGTTTTCATCAAACTGAGATATTCCTTGTTTTCCAATATCTTCTTTCTTCCTATTTCTGTGTATTAGTGAAAGTTGTTCTCTCTTCAGATTTATCCATTAAAATCTTCCACCATGCTTATTATGTTAATCCTTTTTATGCTTTCCAACCTATCATATTTTTATTGTCCCTATTATATTCTCTTTGTATCCTATTTATCTGAGAACACATCCTGATGCTCTATTAAATGATAAGCTCCTTGAAGGTAAAGACTTTATTGTTTCTCATTTGGGTATGCCCAATGTCCACCACAGATACTTATATACTGCAGACTTAGTAAATGTTTGCTATATTGAATTGCACTGTTTACTTTATAAGATAAATCTTAAGTTTGAGTTCAAACTTAATTGTTTGATGCTGAGCAAGTAATTTAACCTACACCTGCCTCAGTTTCCACATCTATAAAAAACGATAATAAAAGCACCTGCCTATTAGAGACATTTGTCTCTAATGACAAAATGAGATATTTATAAAATACTTTAGAAATCTTAAAACACTTTGTAAATATCAACTGTTATTACTATTACTATTATTGTTACCATAATACTATGGAACTGTAAACTGGTTTTACTTATAGTCTCAGAATGATAAGACCTTGTGAGGGATAAAGAAACAAAGAAAGAAAGTATCTCCTGATCCTTAAGACCCTTTCAGACAGGACTACAAGGAAAGAATTATATTACAGAGTAAAAAAAATTAAAAAGTTAAAATCACAGACCAACCCTGCTATTTTTTATCATCAGAATATTTGTAGGTGGATATGGATTTCCAGGTTGAAGGGAATTTCACTGGGAATAGGACCTTTATAGGCTATCATATGGCATAACCAATAGTGTCAGAAAAGGTTGAAGGAATGGGGGGGGGCAGAAACCCTAAGAATTCTCCTCCCTGTACTTGGTTCTTTGTAACCAGTCTTTAAGAGAAGAAAGAAACAGGTGCAGGGAGGAGTGTCCCTCGTTAGAATATGCCGGCTCTATTAAACCTCTTTTCAACCAATACCAGTAAAAGGAACTGGATTCAGGGCTGGCTCAAGAGGAAAAAGAAAATGACATGTTTGAATATTTCTCAGGACTATAAGGACTCACCGGGTATAAAGAAACAAAGATTCCTCACTCTTGTTCCTTAAGTTGGAATTGGTAAAGGGAACTGTGGACAATTATAAATACATAAATTAAAAAAAACACTAATTGCTTCTTGATTCACACAAATTATTGCCACGTCAGGCACAAAGCTTGAGAAAGAAGGCTGAGTAGGTCAGGTATATAATTACAATTGAATTTGGCTAAGAGGAATAAAGGAAACCCCATTTTCATCATAAAGGATTAAAGAACCTATTCCCCACAGCAGCCAATTTAAAAAGCAGCTCTATACTTAGGTAAGTTCCATCAGTTGCTGAGAAACACAAAATGACACTCATAATGTGTAACTAAAAAAATAGCAAGCAAATTCAGTGAATGTAAGGATTTTGAGAGTTGCTGCATACATTGTATATCTTATGGAATAATGTCAAATTAATTGATAATTAATAACAGAATTTTATCATTTAAAGGGACCTCAGAGGCCATCTACTTTTATTTATACTAAACAAGAACTTTCTTAACAACCTACTCGATAAGTGGTCAACCAACTCTTTGGCTGAAGAGCTTAAATGAGGAGGAGCCCACTATCTCCTTAGACAGCCTATTTCAATTTTAGATAACTATTTGTTTTAGATAACTATTTTATTCTAACATTAAATCTAAATTTGACTTTTTTGCCACTTCTGACATTACCCCTGCTTCTTCTCTTTTGGGCCAAGGAAAACAAATCTGCTCCTTCTTCCATAACAGTTGTCATGATTCTCCCCACCAAACCTTCCCTTGTCTTCTCCAGATTAAACAGTTCCAACTCCTTCAATCTATCCTTATATGGCATGAAATTGAGGCCCTTTACTTTGACCTCTTCTAAAAATTCTTACCAATGGCCTTCCTGATGTGTGATGCTCTATATTAAATACTCCAGATTTAATCTGACCAGACCAGAGCATAACAGAACTGGGGACCCCTCTACTCCTGAGCTCTATGAAGGCTCTGATTAAGCTCATAAATCTGATTCATCCTTAAATCACCAAATGCAAAAATGAGAAGAGACTTAGAAAGATTATTAGGTCCAAAACCCAATTTTAAGACAAATAAATGCCTAAATTATCCATGATTCATAGTTTTTCATTCTCCCCCTTATTGTTTTCAAAGCTGGAAACTTTACAACCTTCAGTGATATTCAGTCTTGATGAAACCGATTTGGATAGACACCAAAAAAAATCATTGCTAATTTTTTACTTCAGTCACCCAAGGCAATAAAGGTTTCATCCCTCAAAACTATAATCTTCATATCAGAAAGCTTCCTACTGAGGGGTTTTGTCCAAGAAAACAGAAGGAACCTAGGTAAGAAAGACTTTATAAAGAAGTGTTAAATAGAATTTAGGAGATGTTAGAACTACTAAATTTGTGGTTCAAAGTAGAAAGGGAATTTAGAAACGAAAGTGATATTAGAGATCATCTTGTCAAATGCCTTTCTAAAAAATAAATCTCCTATATACCTCCCTCAATAAAAAACAAAACAAACCAACCAAATTCATTCAGATTTTGCTTGAAAACCATCTGATATGGGAAACTCATTGTCTTTCAGAAGCAACCTAATTTATCTTGGAGTATTTCTCATTATTGGGAAGTATCCATGTTAAGTTGAATGCTGTTTCTCTGCAACTGACACCCACTAATCCTAGTTATATCCCCTTGGGTTAAGTGAAATAAATCTAATTTCTTACAGTTTGGGGAGTTGACAATTTATTATCATGTCATTCCAAGTTTCCATTACTGTAGGACAAACATTCTTACTTCTTTCTGTCACATAGATTTGATCTCACTATCTTATTCCTTGTCAAATAATCATCACATTAGCTTTAGAAAGCACATGTTTACTTGTCTAATTATGTATACAGGGAAACGAGTTACAGTATAATCTACATTAGACTTCCCTTTCTTTTGTTATTCTGAGGGCATGAAGAACAACTAATCAAAATTCCTGTACATAAAACCTTTAATGTATTTGAAGGCAGTCATCCCATCTATGTAAGTCTTAGTTTCTCTTTTCTTAGTTAATCCCAATTCCTTTAACTTTTCTTTATTAGACTCATATCCCATTCTTTTAATCATTCTGGCTTCTCTTTTCTGAATTCTCCCATTTCTCCACGTTCTTTTCAGATTCTGATAATTAAAATGGGCAATCACCTTTATTATTGTTTGAACCATAAAGAGATCATAGGAAGCATCACCTCTTTCACTCTGCAGACCATACTTTTATTTTTTAAGTGTTTTATGGATGTTTTCCATTTCTACTTTGTCATCATTTCAAACTGACTCATTAAGCAAACATTTGATACAATGACCATATCGGACAATGTAAATGCTTTTTTTGTCCTAGTAATGGACACTTCTGTGATCTGAAGGGGAATAAAGATTTCAGTATCTTCTCTGAGGCCTCATTGTAAATTTTAGTCATTCAGAGTTCAATTTTTTAAAATTTATATTGTTGTGGTACTTGTGTATATTCTTAGTCCTATTCATTTTGCTCAGTATAATTTCACAATTCCATGCCATGTTTTACTGAATTTCTCATGTTCAATGTTTCTCACTAGATAACAATATTCTATTACATTTATATATCTTAATTTTTTCAACCATTCCCTTATCCATGGACTTTGTCTTCAGTTTTTTGCTTCCATCATTATTATAATCTACAATAAGCATTTTAAAGTATTTACTTAGGTAATTATAAGACTAATTTGTCAGAGTTGTTTCTTTCTTTTAGTTACTTGGGGGTATATTATTAGATGTTAGAAAACCAAGTCAAAGAATATAGAGATTTTAGCAATTCTTTGAAAAAAAATTTCCAATTGACAAATGACACAGATGGACCACTTCATAGCTCTAATAGTTATTATTGTGCTTATATTACCCCGATACCTTTTGACTTACTTTTACTATTTTTAGGCAGCTTCCCCAGTTTTCAGGGTAAGAGAGAAAAACTTCAGTATGGTTTAATCTGTATCTCTATTGTTATAAGTAATTTTGTATAATGCTAATTCACATTCTTGGACTAATTATACACTGGAGAATGGTTTTTGATGTTACATATTTATGTCAATTCCTTATATTTTGTTGGATATTACATTTTTATTAGTAATATGTGATACATACTTTTTATCATTTTTGTTCTAATTCTATCCTCATTAGTTTATTTGTGCAAAAGCCTTTTAAATTTTATATGTCAAAGTAACCAGTTTCATCTTTTATGATCTTCTCTGTTCCTTATTTAGTTCTCCCCTGACAATACTTATGAAAGATACCTAATTTTATTCTCTTTTAATTTGTTTTAAATTGTGATACCTTTTAATATGGGTCATCATTCATTTTAAGCTTATTATATTATTCAGCACAAGATGTTGACCTAAATAAATTTTTCCATCCAATTTTCCCCAGAAGTTCTTATCAAAATATCAGTTTCCTCCCCTCAAAAATTTTATATTACTGACTACAATATACTCATTTTAATACATCTAAGAAGAACCAAATTGATGTTTTTGTCAATATCATGTATTACTCATTTTCATTTTGAAAAAATCATTATAATGTATTGGACAGAATATTAGGTGAAGTCAGGACAAATCCTGTCTTGATACTTATCAGCTATGTAACAATGAGCAAGTCACTTGAGCTCTAGAAAATACTCCATAAAGTGGCTATCTTCAACATAAAGAAGATCCAACTCACTTCCAGCTGATCAATGATGGACAGAAATAACTACACCCAGAGAAGAAACACTGGGAAGTGAATGTAAATTGTTAGCACTACTGTCTTTCTACCCAGGTTACTTATACCTTCGGAATCTAATGCTTATTGTGCAACAAGAAAATGGTATTTACACACATATATTGTATCTAGGTTATATTGTAACACATGTAAAATGTATGGGATTGCCTGTCATCTAGGGGAGGGAGTAGAGGGAGGGAGGGGAAAATTTAGAAAAATGAATACAAGGGATAATGTTATTTAAAAAAAATTACTCATGCATATGTACTGTCAAAAATGTATAACTATAAAATTAATAAAAAAAAGAAAATACTCCATAAAATTTATCTACTGATTTATATATCTACCATGATATATGGTTCTAGAGATAACTTCCAAACCAATAATATGTATACAGCTAGTACTAATTCATGATCTGCCTGGTCTTAGACTTAATGTCATGATCAAGTAGCAATATTTAGGGTACTTTTGTAAGAGCCCAAAATGAAAATTGACACATCTAGCCATGATATAGCCTCTCCAAGTACAATGGATTCATCTTCCCCTAATTTTACAAGAGTACACGTACATTATTAGGCCTTAATAATCTATTAAACCTTAAATGAACACTGTAGATCTTAAAAATAAAATGTCCCACCAACTTGGTAAAGTACTTAAAAATGTCATCCAGTCACAAAACATATTGACAATATGCTCTTTTAGGAGGAAGATACTTTTAAAGTGAACTATGTCCCAAAGTTGGACAAATTTTAATATGTAAATAGTAGAACATATATTTCTCCTAACTCCAAAAGGAATTTATTCCATCTCAAAATCAACTTTCTTATTTGTTTTTAACAAAACACTAAGAAAGTACCAACACTGATAGTTTGACATTTTAGAATGCTCTTGGGAGAATGATCAATTACTTTTGTCTCTGTCATGACTATATTCATGCAACAAAGAATGAAGACAGGCTAGAATGATGAAACTGTTGGAATATGTGCTAAAAAAAAATTAAAATAAGATCTATTCACAGAAGATTATTTTCTTCCATTGCAATTTTCCCTTTTTCTTGGATTTTAACATTAGTATGTCTTGTTCATTTAGGTTCACTAGGCAGTGTTTATTATTAATTCAAATTCTCAATTTTGAAGGGGAGATATTTCCCATATGGTTGACATGCTGCTCAGTAGGTTCATAAATTTTGAAGAGTTTTGATTAACACTGACAGAAAACCCTTTGAAAACATATGGCTATATATACATCATGTCATTTCTAATAATATGACACATCCTTCTTCACTTTTTACTAATAAGATGAGTTCAGTCATATTTAAGAAACAAAATAATGCTTTGTTGATTTTTCTTTATGGAGAGAATGATTTAATAAAAATAAACTTTTTGTTACAGCAGACGTTATAAACACAACAGAGAAATTGTGGGAATTAAAAATGTGCTATCTGTGAGTAAGTCTTTATATATAACCAATTAGCATGTTAGAAAATAGGACTGTTCTTTGACACCCTAAATTTATGGGGATACAAGTCCGAAACTTTACATCACAGATTAGGTCACTCTTGATCTCTTGTTGAATTTCTAATCCCTATTGGTCATAGACATTGTCTTCTTGGTCCAAAATATTACATTTGTTCTACATATCTAGACCAAAAATTGCCCCCACATTTCTGTTCATGTAGATCTCTAATTTTTCCTGCTTCTGAAACCCACACGCATGAATTCATTTTGAGAATTCCAATACCAGTGAAGTTATATATTCAGAAATCTTAGCTACTAATATAACTTGCTGTTTTTTCTATAATGCCAATGGCAGGAAAAGACATCTAGCAAATTTTCTGTTTAATATGTCATTCTTGCTATCTCTTATGCTGAATTATACTTTAAGACTGAAGAAGTGCTTTCTTTCAAGACTCATGGGAGATGTTATGCATTATCTCTGTCTTAGAAATGGCAAGACTGAGATTCATAGATTTAGTATTAGAGTCAAGATGTGAAGAGAGGGCTCCTAACCCCATATCTGGGTCTTTCACAAGATTTCATGTGCCTCTAAAGAGCTGCATTACTTTGTTTTTATCAATTTAAAATAAAAATGAAGTAAATGATTAATAATTCATCTTTCTCTATAACTGAATTTCTTACCATGAAAGAAATCTTTCCACTTCTGTTTTCCAAAATTGGTAGCTTCCTTTGGCTATGTGGAGTAATAGTTTCCTCACCACAATTTTTATAATGTTCTTATTTTTTTTATGATTTTTAAAAGCTTTATCATAGAATCTTGGACTCAAAAAGAACTTGAGATATCATGTGGTCCAGTGCTGGCATAGCCATATATTGTATTCATCTGCTATTACATCATAATTCTAGCATTTCTATCTTCATTTTTTTTCCATCTGGATGTCATCCCCCTAGGCCACTAAGTGTGGTGGGAATATCAACCTGTTGTTTTACATCCTATTAGCTACTTCTTGGATTTACTTCTCAAACCTCTCCCATTTAACTAGCTTTCTCTCCTCTCCATCTTTCACTTTTCCATGTCAGGCACTTCTTTGGAGTTTCTGAAACTCTTGAACAACTTTCCTGGATTTTTCTCCCAACCATTTGACCATTCAGTTACTATTAGCCAAAAATATCTTTTCTCTCAGTGATTTCTCTATTTTAGCTTTGTACCTGTTAAAATTCAGTCAAAGCATTCAGGCAAGACTATGCTGGAAACTACATTTTTGCCAACACAGTAGGAGAAGTGAGGAAAGCAATTTAATATTAGTGAAACTTTAGTTTGTATTTTTTTTAAAAAGCACTAACCAGAACCTTCTTAAATTAATTATGCTCATATTCCTTGAAAACATTCCAAATTTTGTGCAGTCATATCAGTATTTGAACACCACATTAAATGGAATCTGATGTACTTAACCTTATTAATTCAAATATTTCTGCATTCTCTTAGGCAGCAAAGATTTCATGCTTAAAACAATCAACTTAGGTGCCTATTAATTGCTGGTAGGAAATGTGAAAGGTCAATGGAGGCCTCATCAATAGGTGTTTCATAAATTAAATAGTGATAAGGAGCTAAAACAAGCCAAAAAAAGAAAGAAAAAAGGGGAAAATAAGCATTTTTTAACAAGTAAGTCTTAAAAGTATATAATTTAATAAAGCAACAAAACATAATAGGTATTCGTGAAATTTTTCTTTTGTTTTTCATAGCATTTGCACTATTGTGTATGAAGTAAAAAAAAAAAAGTCTATAAAAATCCAGAGGCCAATCAGATTAGTATCAAGAATTTAATGCAATAGTTTCTAAAGAAAATACTCTCCACCCTAAATGCTTTTTGAAAGAGATAATAGAAATAGATTGGCAATACAATCTATTGAAATAAAATAAAAAAAATTTTAATCACCCAAACCTATCCTCAATTTTTCTCATTTTTACCAAGGGAACCTACTCCCAGGTACCTTGATTCATCCTTTTCTTAATCTTTTCCTCCTCCTCCAATTATATTAGTTGTTAAGTCTTGTGTCTTCTATCTTTATGATATATCTTATATTCACTCTCTCCTCCAACCTATCTTCTCTCCAGTCAACCCACCACTCAACTGTTAGAAATAGTTTCCTAAGCTTCTTCTTCAGTTACTCTCTATTGCACTCAGAATCAAATACAACCTTTCAATCTGGTATTTAACTTGTACAAATTGGTTTGGAACCTTATTTCACTCATTCTGTGTTCTAGCAAAACTGAACTAGTAGTGTCCTCTTAAATTCTTTATTTCACATTTAAGTATTCATCATTTTATGTATTTTTTCTATACATGTAAGAAAATTGAGGGGATTAGATCAGCAAGTAATAGTGGGTCTAGTTCAACATCTCCTTGTGAAAAAAATTATTCAATTGTGAGAATTAGGAGAAAATTTTATTATATTGTTTCAACCCAGTCCTTGGTTTTTGAGAAGCTGGGTCACCTCTACCTGTTGTTGAGAGATTTTGACCAGAAACCCAGTAAGATCCTAAGACTGATACAAGGATTTTTCCTGCAATTTTATTTATGAAACAATCCATATGTCTTATCCTAAAACTGGATTTATTTTGATCAGTTATTATTTCCATGTTCCTTTGATTGTTCACAAACACAGGGTAAGTGGGACAATTATTTTTTTTTAATTTCAGGAAATTACACCTGTTCACTCTCTTCTTCCCAACTTGAAAAATCTCTAATCTTTCCTCCAATCAGATTATCTGTTTCCTTTTAATTAATTGGCTTCATTTGACTAATTGTTTTTAATGTGTTAAAGAGTGTCTACCCCTTTATTCAGGGTTCAGGCCTAAGCTGAGGAGGTCTGGACATTGTTGAACAATCCTATTACATTGCTTAATAAATTGATATGCTTAGGAGATAGAATCTTCGTTTACTCAATCTTTTTATTTTTCACTGACATGCTTGGGATAGATACCCTCCTTATCTCCACCTTTCAAAGCCCTTGCCTTCCTTCAGAGATGATCTCTTTCCTCTCACAGAAATATTTTGCTAATTCTCTTGAGCCCCAGGTATAGTACTTTCTCTATCTTCAAATTACTTCAAATTTGCTTTTCTGTATTTATTTTATTTCACACTGCCCTCTGTACAATATAAGGGCAGGCTATGTTTCATTTTGCCTTTACAGCCCTAGAACCTTGGACAGAGCCTGCTACATTTACATGTTTTATATGTGTTTATTGAATTGAGTTGAATTATAAGGTAGAACAGGACAGTTCTGTAGGGCAGTGGATAGAGCACCAAGCCTCTAGTCAGAGAGACTCATCTTCTTGGGTAAAAAATTGGTTTCAGACACTTCTTAACTATGTGACTGTGGGCAAGTCACTTAATAGTATTTGCCTCAGTTTCCTAATCTGTAAAATGACCTGGAGAAGGAAATGGCAAACCACTCCAGTATCTTCGCCAAGAAAATCCCAAAGAGACTCATAAACAATTGAACACAATGGAATAATAACAACAATAAAATGCAGAAAATCATAATTATAGTTGTTGGGTTGACTTATTTTCTCACCTTTCTGAATGGAGTTCAAATAAAGACATTTTCCTGGAACTGTTTTAATATTCTTTTATATTTCACTGTCTATAGATTATTGAACATTTTAATAAAATAACTTGTTTTTGTATATGAATAAAAGTATTGACCTTATAAGTTTGTTGAAGTACCTATCAGATAACTCTGATAGCAGATAGGACAACAAGGATTATTTGTTTTTCATTATCTCCTCCCATTGGTATTGATTTCTTCTGCTAATTCTCTATAGCTTAAAAACTTTTTCATTCCATATAGCTTAGAGATTATGAATATTTAGTATGGTGATATCTATTCAAAATACTATTCTGAAATTTTCATAAATCAATGTTGTGTACACAATCATTGTGATAATACTCTGGTTTCAGTACAGTCATTTTCCTAAATTACCGAGAATATTTTGAAGTCTATGTAATATAGGAATTTGTCTTCTTTTTTGTGTAAGGAAGATGTCAGGTTTTTTGCTTATTAGCCAACAGTTGTTAATTCTGGCCATTACTTGGTAGTTTATTAGGAATTTTTTAAAATAGGTATGTTTTTTTTTTCACTTTGCAGGGATTTGTTGACCAGTTTCTATTGTTTTGTTTTGTTTGCATAATCTTCACTGACCAAAAATCCTGTAATTTTTGGTGGTAATGACCTGGTCTTGAATTGCTATGATAAATCACTTAGCTTTTCTTTAAAAAATTCACAAGATTGGAGATAGCCATGGTGTAACAAATAGAGCGCTGGACTCAGTCAGGAAAAACAGAGTTTGATTTCTTTCTCAGATAGTTAGTAACTGCAGGCCACTGGTCAAGGCATTTGATTTTTCTGGGCCCAAGTTTCCCATTTTATAAGATAAATGAGTAGACTCTCTTTTTGTAATTATTTTTACTTTTAAATGTATTATTATTAAAAATAACTAACATGTATTTAGTTCTTCCTAAGAACTTACAGACATTTCATTTGAGCCTCATAACAACCTTATTTAAAGATAATACATATGTTTTTATTCCCATTTTCAGATAAGAAAATTGAACTTCCAAGAAGTTGAGACACAAGTTTGGGCAGCTAATGTGTCAGAGGTAAAATTCAAATTCAAATCTTTCTGACAAGTCCAGTTTTCATATATATACATAGGCTGGTTCTCCAGAAAAACTCTTTTCCCTATATAGATACATTTATAGCTTTTGTGCCAACTTGTACTAAATTCATATAATCATAGTGATCTATTCGCTGAGGTTAGTTTAAAAAATTGTACTAAGTTGCATTGCCTGGAACTGAATAGAGGCACCTTGTGTCCCAAGAAACGTTTGAGAATAAGGTTGAAATTAAAAATAAACTAGGTATTAATCAATCATTTCATTCCCTTAGTGGCAATACTCTTTGATGAACTGAGTGCAGAATTCTAAGAGAAGCTAAGCCCAAAAAAATTTCCCTTTATTCTTTTCCAACATGGATTTTACTCAGTCTTACAATAAAATATGGCTTTTAAACCTTCAATATGATTCTTACAGAAAAATAAAAGTAGCATAATAAATAAAAAGATATGCTAATTATATAACATATTATATATAATGACATATAATATATAATATGATAATATATAATAATAAAATTAATACACATAAAATAAACTAGTATGTTTTTCAAGAAGGGTTAAAGACACTTAAGACTAATATGACTTTATTCCTTAATTAGACACAAATACTACTGTATATATATTCAGAGTATGCTGTAATTAGAGTTATAGGGAATTTGGAATTATAGACTAGTCCAAATTCTCCCAAGAGCACCACCACTACCTGACCTCTCTAAACTAGACCAACCGATTCCATCAGCTTCAAGTTATGGTGGAAAAAATGATAATGCATTTAAATTCTGAGCAACCAAACAAAAATTCAGAAATCACCCATCATCTTGTGGTGATGTGGAAGTTTCTAGAGCAGAGAGGGGCCTTCTTTTATGGGTTTTCCGATTCTTTAACATCATTGAATGTGGGCTTTGTGTGGATGTGATGTTACAAGGGAAGGATCTCAGATTATAGACACTTTACCAAACAAAGGGTAAACAAAGCAATGGGGGATAGCCTTCATTCATTTAACACCTATGTATACAACATTGTGTTAAGAACCCTTCCAGCAGCGAGGAGGTATAGTGGATAGAATGCTGTCTTTGGAGTCAAGACCTGAGCGCAGATCATATCTGAGACATTTACTAACTATGTGACTCTAGTCAAATCACTTATCATTTCTTAGCCTTAGTTTACTCATCTGTAAAAATTAGGATAATAATACCTACTTCACAGTGTTGCTATGAAAATCAAATGAGATAACGTATGTAAAGCACTTTGAAACACTTAAAGTGATATGTAAATGCTAGAAAAAAATTTAAAGAGGAAAACAATCTACCATATCTTCTCCAAACTCACAATTGTGGATAAATGTGAAGAGGGCCATGTAATTTTATATTTCATAGGAGCTACTATTTTTAACTCTGGGAGTTTTTTCAAATGCAATCATTCTGGGAATCTAAAGTCTATTATTCAAAATCCTTCCTAAACAGAAGAGGTATGCTTCTCCTATCACTTATGTAGGTGGCTGTTAAAGATTCAGAAGAAGCAGCTTTCCTAAGAGCTGTTGCATGAATATTAATACTTACACAATAAGTCTGCAGATGCAGTTTTAGCTTTTTCATCTGGCTGGCTGATTCACTGAGAAATTAACTGATTTGTAAAACTTTTTTCTTGTCAATACAGTTCTTGCCATGGATTGCAATGTGTGACTCTCTTGAATTTTCTATATTCCACAGCTGGTGCTTTTCAGTGAATTTTTTGGCACTGGAGTTACTTCCATCTGTGTCCACGTCCAAAATAATCAAAAAATTTTAGAGTTTATTTTTTTAATACATATTTTCCCTCTTAGCCTCCTTTTTTAATTTCCATAGATGTTTAGTCCTTCTTCAGCTTTAAAAACTATTCATTCATAAGAGGCAATGCATTTTAGAGATATTCCATGTATATGGACTCAAAGTCCAATTAACACGCTCAGTCATATCTTCGTTAGTACCACACCAGCTATATCCAATGATTGGGCACCTCCCTTATAAAACCTCACTTGCAAAAAGTGATGCAACTCAGAGAATTCAGATCAAAATATTAGATGCTGAGCCTACTTACATTGGAAGAGATGGCACCCTAACGGAAGAGTTACCCACTTTAACTCTGAAGATCATTTCAAGTCATCCTTTTAGGATGGTCTAAGTAGGATCACTGAAAAAAGGAGGGAAGGAAGAAGATGGGAAATGTGTAGAAACTAGAATTTCAGATGAGAGTCCCTTTTCTGTTCACCTTTTTACAACCTATTTCCTATTGTTTTCTGTATTTAATCATTTGCTGGACATAATTATTTCTATTCCTCAACTCACATCCAGGTCTTTCATTATCATTCCAACTGCCCTCATTACTTCTTACCCAAACCACTTTAAGTTGTCTCTCTGATGAGACTTTCTTTGCATAAGACACCATTTATACTGCTCTCAGGTTAATCTTACTGAAGAATGGATATGATCATGTGGTCTCTTCACTAAAATGTCATTGGTTCCCCTTGGCCTTTTTAATAAGGTCCGAACTCTTTTGTCTGGCACCTACAATTTGGCCAAAATTTATCTTTCCAGCTTTATCTACCACTACTGGTCCCTATAAAAATTCTGCCTTATGGCTAAATGGAATCACTTACTGTTCTTCAGTTATACCACAGTTTTCCATCTTTTGATTTTTGCTTATGCTGTTTTATGTTCCTGGATGACCTTTTAACACTTTTGTCCTCCAATTCTACCTCCCTAATTTCCAAAGCAAATGGTATCTCCTCAGCAACCCACCTTGAGCCCCTCAGCTGCAACACTCCCTACTATGAACTTTCAGAAAATGAAAATACTTTGCACATAACTTATCACACTTGCAGAATTTGTCTCTTTTTTTGTCCTTATGGAACCAAGGTACTGTCTTTGTCCTTTCCACAACTGTTATCTCCCAGAGTTCCTTAAAATAGTGTGATATATATATTTGATGTTTTATTAATATACTTGAATAAATAATTGTTGTTGTTTTTTCTTTGTTCTCAAAGAGTACCATGACATAACTTGAAAATTAATTGGATTTAAGTGAGAGAAGGCTGTAAAATCCTGATTTTCTCCTCCAGAACCATGTGGATCTAGTGACCAGATATAGATCACTGGATAACCTATCTGTGCTTTGAACCTAGCATAATTGCTTAATACTCGTCTGCTTGTTTATATTAAGTTCAAGAAGATAAGTATTCTTCCTGACCTCAAGAAGCCTACCTCAAATAGTCAGAAAGGAAGTGACCCACACAAATAACTGGCAAATAACAAATCCAGGGCCCTTCCCAATTGTTGGTCATGATAGCACATTCCAGCACTTCTCTGAATCCAGACCATGACAGCATTAATCCACATATACATAGAAAACAGCCAAATTTTGTAATAATTGTAAACATAACTCTTTTTGTCAACTCTGTGATTTAATGGGACTTGTGGTAGAGCTAGGCTTTAGAATATTTGCTCATGATACGACAGTAATCTTTTCCTAGGGTTTTACTTTATTTTGTTACATTTATCTAGCCCGCCAGATTCACACTCCCACAGTAACCATATGGGGGAAAGCCACAAAAGCTGTTAAGTACATTTAATTACTGTTTTCATGAGCTCATATTTTAATTATGTTTATTGATTCTGTGTATAATGAAATAGTTTTAGCTTTTCCAGAAAAATAGAATCAATATGCTGTAATTACTGAGCATTTTATGATTTTACATGTGTAATTAAAACTTTCATAAAATATTTTTTATAAAACACCCCCTCAACAGCCTCTACCCCTAATCCTGTAGTAGTGATTAGACAAGTTTCTTACTGTTCTTAGGTAAGCTTTCACTTTCATTCTACATGGATATAAAATAAGGTTCAGAGCAAAATATGTTTACTGTCAAATATTTCTGCCTTACAGCATCTTCCTTCCAAAACAGCAGAAAGCACATATTGTACCTTACATGAGGTGCTACAACACCACTCACAATGGTGCAACATAAATTTATACCTCTTAACAATTCTATGTTGCCAACTCAAAAAATCACTCCTCCAACTGGCAAGCATATGTATGTTGTTGCTAAGGGACACACACCTGAATCCATCTTTCTTTAATATCATTCAGGATTTCTCTTATTCCTAGATAATCTTTTCTATTTAGAGCTGAATAAATTTCACCCTTGTGTTTATTCAGAGACTTAATTCAGTTCCATTTTAATCTTATTCATTTCATTAATATCATATAGTGTTAGAGCTGGAAGGAAGCTTAGAGACTATTTGAGGTAAATTCCTTCATTTTACAAATGAGGAAACTGAGATAAAGAGAATCTGTGACTTGCTCAAGAGTATGGACCAGGATTCAAATTTCCTATCTCTGAATCCATTTTATTTTCACTTAGTAATTGTTGGTAAGGAAAAAAAGTCCAAATTACTTAAGTTCTTCCACAGATAAATTATCTGCATTACAAAGACAATCAGTCTATCCTTATAGTGAACATTTCCAGATCTATCTGGAAGGAGATTTCCCTTTTTCCTTAAATTGTTTTTTTCTATATCAAGGATTACGGGATTCTGGAATAGGTTGGTAAATTTCAAGATCTCCTGATTTCCTCCCAAATAGAACAAATTTGCACCTCATAGTGAACACAGATTGGTGAAAAATCAAGAAGACTTGGGGCAGAACGGGGTGGTCCTGATACAACCTGAGAAGATCTGAAGAAAGACCCCAGGTTGGGGATTAACCTGTCTGAAGTACATATACTTCCCAGAAACATCAAATGAGGACCCCTTAGGCTAACTAGGGGTGGCTCAAGCCTTGGCTGGAACCATAGACTTCCCCCGACTGTTGTCCAGTCAGGTTCTGAGACTGATTGGGAATCCCAGGCCCTGATGTGCTGCTGAAAGGGGAACCCTGGGCAAAAAGGAACTAGAATTCATTGAGTGCAAAAGTAGCAAGGCAGGGACACTACTGTCTGTAGGCACTTGGAGAAAGATGGAGCTCTTGCTTTGGGGTTTCTGGTCAAAGGAAGAGAAGCTTGAGACATCATTGCTTCACCTCACAATTAGAGGTGCTTACCATAATACTGCTTATTAAAAAGAAAAATGAATTGGCAAAGAAAAAAGAACTCCGCCATTGAAACATATAAGAACAGGAAATACTAGGGTTCATCTTCAGAGGACACTTTAATAAAAAAAAACAGTTTCTACCCCAAAAAGTAATGTGAAGCCACCCAGAGAGAATTTATAGAATAACTCAAAAAAAAAAGAATTTAAAAATCAAATGAGAGACATTGAGGGAAAACTAAAGAAATAAAAATAAAAACCATCCAATAAAAAAACTGGTACAGAATCTCAAAGATGAAAGTAATTCTTTGAAAATTAGAATTGGGCAAGGGGAAGCCAATGAAGCAATGAGACTAAGAAATAACAAAACAGATGATAAAGGATAAGAAAACAGAACAGAATGTGAAACATCTTATAAGAAAAACAACAGATCTGGAGAACAGATCAAAAAAAGAAAATATAAGAATAATTGAGCTGCCAGAAAGTTATGACCAAAAAAGAACATTGATACAATAATTCAGGAAATAAGGGAAAGTAGAAATAGAAAAAGTCTACCAATTATCACCTCTAAGATATCCTTTGTGGAAAACAGAAATGAATATTATTGCCAAATTTCAAAAAGCTCCAGATCAAAGAAAAAAAAATTTCAAGAAACAAGAAAAAAATTCAAATATGTTGGAGCTACAATTAGAATTATACAAGATGGCAGGTTCTGGAATCATATCTACCAACAATCAAATGAACTAGATGTGTGTCCAAAAATATCATATCCAGGAAAAGTATTTATAATTTTGAATAAGAAAAAAATGAACATTCTATATCAAGGATTCTTAACCTGAGGTCTATGAACTTTTAAAAATATTTTCTATACAGTAATAAGATTATGTGATGATCAACTCTGATGGACTTCCAAGTCAATTCCAATATACTTGTGATGAAAAGTGCCATCAGCATCCAGAGAACTATCGAGACTAAATGTGAATCAAAGCACAGTATTTTCACCTTTTTTTGGTTGTTTATTTGCTGGGTTTTTTTTTCCTTCTGATCAGATTTTTCTTCTGGAGCATGACAAATGTAGAAATATGTTTAGAAGAACTGCAAATGTTTAACCTAAATCAGATTGCTTGCTCTCTTGAGGAGGAAGGAAGAAGGATTAGGGGAAGAAAAATTTGTAACATAAAGTTTTACAAAGGTGAATGTTGAAAACTATCTTTGCATGTATTTTGAAAAATGAAATATTATTTAAAAATTTTAAATATATATATTCATATTTTTATTTGATATCTTTATTTAAATATAATTTTGTCTCCTTTGTAATATATTTTTTAAACATCAAAACAGCATTATGAGAAGGGTTGCCCAAGATGCTTTTCTAGTTCTACATCTTATAATTCTATAACTCTTACAAAATCTTTGCTGCTCAAATCATGCATTGTAAAAAAAGAATTCTTGTTAAGTAAAGAATCCTTTAGATGAGGGTTTTATTCAGTGCCAACTATGTGTCCCTTCATGAAGTATTCATGATATAAAGATATGAAACTTTGAATTAGCTACAAACCTATGGCCTTTTTTATTTCTTAATTCTTATTATATTTGGGAACATATTATTCTCTATCTTCCCATGTACCCATATTCTCATTAAATGATACTAATAAAAGTTAGCTTTTATATAGTTTTTTAAAGTTTACAAAGTGCAAAAGTCCCAAGGCAAATTTAAAATCAAGTTTTTCTGATTCCAAATCCTAATTTCTATACATTAAACCACTTAACATGTCAGATCACCACAGTTACCTATAGACTAATTTTCAGGATTCTCAAGTTCTAATAATTTCTTTACTAATCCATATTCCACCACAAATGTTGTCAAGTAAACAATCATTATTGTAACCCTGGCTTCTTTGGCCATGCCCAGTTTTCCTAATATGGAGGTGTTCTCCAGGGCTTTTTTTAGAGCATATCCAAATTGGGCTTAGGAGCCTCTCTGTACCCTACCATATCTGTGAGAGTAGTCGTCTTTGATTAGCTGTCTTCACTTTTTTAAATGATTCATCTGAGCCATTCAATCTTTTTAAGCTGCTCTTTTCTATGTTTTCTGCCATATCATTTTTTGGGAATGCTTATCTGTTGCATTCAAAGAGAAAAAAAATCCCAGTTCACCTACAGCAAAAACAGAACCATTGAGAAGAAAAAGAATATTCTTTCATTATTCTCTCTCTTTCCCAAGCTCTGAGAAACAATCTGGGAGTGTTGGTTTTTGTATGTGTTTTTGGTCACCATAATCATGGTTTTTTACTTAAATCAATCATGAATATTTCAAGATAAGATGATTAAATGCCTTGCAAAATGACATTCTGCCATTACTGAGGTTGAGAATCAATTGCTATAGAAATACTGAAAAAAAATTTCTTTTGATTTGGATGACCTGATCTGTGTCTCATATAAAGTCTTCCACAGATTTGGCTTGGTCCTTCAACAGCAGAGATAGTGAAGACTTTGATGGGATATTAACAACTCACTGAAGTCTTGAAGGAAAACAAGATATAATCTTACATATTACTTATTTGGCCTATAGATCTAGATAATAAGTGTGGGAGTAGAAAAGTATTCTTCAAAATATTTAACTTTATTCTTTTTTAAATGTATAATGAATATACAGAATCAAAGATTCTTGAAGTTAGAATGGGTTTCAAAAACAATAAACCCAAACTATACTCAAACAAAAATACTTTCTCCAATATATATATAGAAAGAAGTCTTCCATTTTCTTCTTGAATATCACTATGAAAAGTAACCCATTAGGTCCATGATTTAGGCAGAAAGAACGAGATCATAAATAAATTAGAGGAACATAGGATAGTTTACTTCTCAGACTTGTGGAGGAGGAAGGAATTTGTGACCAAAGGAGAACTAGAGATCATTATTGATCACAAAATAGAAAATTTTGATTACATCAAATTAAGAAGCTTTTGTACAAACAAAACTAATTCAAACAAGATTAGAAGGGAACTAACAAATTGGGAAAACATTTTTACAGTTAAAGGTTCTGATAAAGGCCTCATCTCCAAAATATACAGAGAATTGACTCTAATTTATAAGAAATCAAGCCATTCTCCAATTGATAAATGGTCAAAGGATATGAACAGACAATTTTCAGATGATGAAATTGAAACTATATCCACTCATATGAAAAGTGTTCTAAATCACTACTGATCAGAGAAAAGCAAATTAAGACAACTCTGAGATACCACTACACACCTGTCAGATTGGCTAAGATGACAGGAACAAATAATGATGAATGTTGGAGGGAATGTGGGAAAACTGGGACACTGATGCATTGTTGGTGGAGTTGTGAAAGAATCCAGCCATTCTGGAGAGAAATCTGGAATTATGCCCAAAAAGTTATCAAAATGTGCATACCCTTTGATCCAGCAGGGCTACTACTGGGCTTATATCCCAAGGAAATACTAAAGAGCGGAAAGGGACCTGTATGTGCCAAAATGTTTGTGGAAGCCCTTTTTGTAGTGGCTAGAAACTGGAAAATGAATGGATGTCCATCAATTGGAGAATGTTTGGGTAAATTATGGTATATGAATGCTATGGAATATTATTGTTCTGTAAGAAATGACCAACAGGATCAATACAGAGGGGTTTGGAGAGACTTACATCAACTGATGCTGAGTGAAATGACCAGAACTAGGAGATCATTATACACTTCAACAACAATATTATATGAGGATATATTCTTTTTTTTCTCTTTTAAAAAAATTTTTTTACATTTTATAATTATAAAATTTTTGACAGTATAAATGCATGAGTAATTTTTTTTATAACATTATCCCTTGTATTCATTTTTCCAAATTTTCCCCTACCTCCTTCTACTCCTTCCCCTAGATAACAGGCAATCTCATACATTTTACATGTGTTACAGTATAACCTAGATACAATATATGTGTATAAATCCAATTTTCTTGTTGCATATTAAGTATTAGATTCCAAAGATATAAGTAACTTGGGTAGATAGATAGTAGTTCTAACCGTTTACATTCACTTCCCAGTGTTCCTTCTCTGAGTGTAGTTGTTTCTGTCCATCATTGATCAACTGGAAGTGAGTTGGATCTTCTTTATGTTGAAGATTTCCACTTCCATCAGAATACATCTTCACACAGCATTGTTGTTGAAGTGTACAGCGATCTTCTGGTTCTGTTCATTTCACTCAGCATCAGTTCATGCAAGTCTCTCCAGGCCTCTCTGTATTCCTCCTGCTGGTCATTTCTTACAGAGCAATAATATTCCATAACCTTCATATATCATAATTTACCCAACCATTCTCCAATTGATGGACATCCATTCATCTTCCAGTTTCTAGCCACTATGAAAAGGGCTGCCACAAACATTTTGGCACATACAGGTCCCTTTCCCTTCTTTAGTATTTTCTTGGGATATAAGCCCAATAGCAGCACTGCTGGATCAAAGGGTATGCACAGTTTGATAACTTTTGGGACATAATTCCAAATTGTTCTCCAGAATGTCCAGATTCTTTCACAACTCCACCAGCAATGTATCAGTGTCCCAGTTTTCCCACATCCCCTCCAACATTCATCATTATTTGTTCCTGTCATCTTAGCCAATCTGACAGGTGTGTAGTGGTATCTCAGAGTTGTCTTAATTTGCTTTTCTCTGATCAGTAGTGATTTGGAACACTCTTTCATATGAGTGGATATAATTTCAATTTCATCATCTGAGAATTGTCTGTTCATATCCTTTGACCATTTATCAATTGGAGAATGGTTTGATTTCTTATAAATTAGGGTCAGTTCTCTTAATGAGACCTTTATCAGAACCTTTAACTGTAAAAATATTTTCCCAATTTGTTACTTCCCTTCTAATCTTGTTTGCATTAGTATTGTTTGTACAGAAACTTTTTAGTTTGATGTAATCAAAATCTTCTATTCTGTGATTGATAATGATCTCTAGTTCTCCTCTGGTCATAAATTCCTTCCTCCTCCACAGGTCTGAGAGGTAGACTATTCTCTGTTCCTCTAATCTATTTATGATCTCATTATTTATGCCTAAATCATGGACCCATTTTGATCTTATCTTGTCATATGGTGTTGTGTGGGTCCATATCTAATTTCTTCCATACTAAATTCCAGTTTTCCCAATAGTTTTTTTTTCAAATAATGAATTCTTATCCCAAATGTTGGTATCTTTGGGTTTGTCAAACACTAGGTTGCTATAGATGTACCCTTTTTTGTCCTTTGTACCTAATCTGTTCCATTGATCGACTGGTCTATTTCTTAGCCAATACCAAATGGTTTTGGTGACTGCTGCTGTATAATATAGCTTTAGATCAGGTACACTTAGACCACCTTCCTCTGACTTTTTTTAATTAGTTCCCTTGAAATTCTCGACCTTTTGTTCTTCCATATGAACTTTGTTGTTATTTTTTCTAGGTCATTAAAATAGTTTCTTGGGAGTCTGATTGGTATAGCACTAAATAAATAGATTAGTTTGGGGAGTATTGTCATCTTTATTATATTCGCTCAGCCTGTCCAAGAGCCCTGAATGTCTTTCCAATTATTTAAATCTGACTTTATTTTTGTGGCAAGTGTTTCGTAATTTTGTTCATATGATTCCTGACTTTTCTTTGGTAGATGGATTCCCAAATATTTTATACTCTCAACATTTGTTTGGAATGGAATTTCTCTTTGTATCTCTTGCTGTTGCATTTTGTTGGTGATGTATAAAAATGCTGAGGATTTATGTGGATTTATTTTGTATCCAACAACTTTGCTAAAGTTGTGAATTATTTCTAATAACTTTTTATTAGAATCTCTGGGGTTTTCTAAGTATACCATCATATCATCTGCAAAGGGTGACAGTTTGATTTCCTATGAGGATATATTCTGATGGAAGTGGATATCTTCAACATATAGAAGATCTAATCCAATTCCAATCGATCAATGATGGACAGAATCAGCTACACCCAGAGAAGGAACACTGGGAAATGAATATAAACTGTTAGCATTTTTTTGTTTTTCTCCCCAGGTTATTTTTACCTTCGGAATCCAATTCTTCCTTTGCAACAACAGCAACAATAACAAAATTCGGTTCAGCACATATGTATTGTACCTAGGATATACTATAACATATTTAATATGTATGGGAATGCCTGCCATCTAGGGGAGGGGGTGGAGGGAAGGAGGGGAAAAATTCAGAACAGAAGGAGTACAAAGGATAATGTTATAAAAAATTACCTATACATATGTACTGTCAAAAAAAGTTATAATTATAAAATTAATTTTTAAAAAATAAAATAAAAAGTAACCCATTACTGTATACTATTTCAAAGTTCGATTCTTTTTGTACAGCAAAATAAATGTATACATATATTGTATTTTAATTTATACTTTAACATATTTAACATGTATTGGTCAACCTGCCATCAGGGGGAAGGGGTGGGGTGAAGGAGGGGAAAAGTTGGAACAAAATGTTTTGCAATTGTCAATGCTGAAAAATTACACATACATATATCTTGTAAATAAAAAGCTTTAAAAAAAAGTAACCTATTACTTTCCAAGATAATTCTTTCCAGTTCTGAATAGCTTGAATTGTTAGGGATTTTTTCCTGAAACCAAACCCAAATTTTACCCTTGATTAACTTCCACATATTGCTTCAAGTTCTCATTCCTAGAATCAAGCCAGTTATCTAGAAAGCATTTATTAAGTGCTTACTATATGCCAGATATTATAGTGCCTGTGTTTACAAATATAGCAAAACCTTGAAGGAATTCATAATCTAACAGCGGAAGATGACAGATTTAGCTTGTGAAGATATGTTTTAAGCCTGACTCTGAAATCCAATAAATTACCTATCCCTTCCAGATTTGTGTCATCTAAAAGTTAAATAATCTTTGCCAAACATGTCTTTATCTAAATCATCAATAAAGAGGTTTTAAGCTACAAGGCCAAGAACCTTTATAATTCACTAAAAACCATACAAGTTGATACAAATCATTGATAACTAGCCTTGAATTCCAGTCATTGAACTAATTCTGAATCCATTCAATTGTTACTATTTTCTATTGCATATTTCTCTTTTTTTCGTTCTTATTAAGAAAGAAGACAGAAAGGAATAATATTTAAGTTCCTACTACGTTCCTGGAATTATATTAATTATGGTGAGGAATTATCTAAATAGATTGGTGTGGACATACAGGGAATTCACTAAACCACTTAACCTTGGAAGCCAAGATGGTAGAATAGAAGCAGCAATCAAGCAGAACTCTCCCAACATTCTCCTTCAAATATCTTCAAAATAATCCCCCAAGTCCAAAGGTTGAGGTGAGATGTTTTTTCAGCCTAAAAAAATTAGGAAGTTGGCAGGAAAGACCTATAATCCTATGATAGGAGCTGGCCTGGAGCTCACATGGCAGCAACACCAACAGACACAACAGCAAGTGCAACATCTTTGAGAGCAATCAGCCCAGAGATGGCAAGTGGGTCAAACAAATGCCTCAGAAAGAAATTCCAGGAGACCCTTTGCTGACACTGGGTGCAATTGGTGATAATTGAAAATTCTATTAAACAATACCTTTTGGGGTCACAGTTTCAAGATGGAAAGAAGGGCCTGTGTTAGGTCCTAAGGGAAAAGGAGCTCTGGTTGCAGTTCAAATGTAGAGAGAATCACTAATGTCTTGGGTCTACAAGAGAGAAGGGGACCTGGTCACAGTTCCAGGGCCAAAAAGAGTATTAGTGCATGGGACTGCAGGGAAATAGAAACTCTCCTAAATAAAGAGAAGAGCACAGAGCAGGAGAACTTTAACCACACCTCTCCCCATTTCACAACCATCTTGAAAGCACCAAAAACTTTCAGATCCCCTAGAACTAACTCTGAGAATAAAAGCATGAAAAAACCTGAAGCTTGGGAATAGTGTCTCCTCACACCGAAATAAACAGAGCCCAATTTTAATCTAGAGTTCAAAGTCAAGAAATACATCAGGAAAATGAATAAACAGGAAAAAAAAGAACTTAATCATAAAACTCTGTTACAATGGCAGAGAAGACACAGACATAAATATGGAAGAAAGCATAAAAACAGCTATATGTAAAGACTAATAAATGGGTTACATGGTTCTTTAGTAGTCAGAGACCCAGAATAGAGCTTTTAGAGCATTAATAAAGGTATAAATGAAGAATGTTGGAAATGAAGATGATTGGTTGGGATATTTGAGGACCTTACATTGTCATCATGGAAAATTATCCTGCCCCCAAAAAACAAGGAAGTTCTCCAGGAATAGGGAACTTTGACAGGTGAGCAACACTGAAGGCGATGATAGCCATTGTGAACTATAATTGACAGCTTTGCTTTTAATAGAAATGAGGAATTTAGCCTAATAGTTGAGCTGTATAGGAACTCAGCTGTGCAAAAATAGGGAAGTAGCTAACAGACTAGAGCCAATATTCTGTCAGCCTGCAAATAATCTCATACACATTTTGTAACCTACTATGATTTATAAGAATTAAACTACATATGTAATTTAAACATGATCAATAATTGACTAATATTTCACAGAGCCATAGTCAGAAACATACAAGATTTAACTGCTTTCAATTAAAGTATTGGAAAGCTTGGAATGTGATATTCCAAAAGACAAGGGAGCTAGGATTATAACCAAGAATAACCTCATAGCAAAATGAAGTATAATCATTTAAGGTGGGGAAATGGATATTAAGTGAAATAGAGGACTTTCAAATATTTTGATAAAAAGAGCAGAGCTAAATAGGAAATTTGATGTTCAAAGACAAGACTCCAGAGGAGCATAAAACAGTATACAGGAATGAAAAGTACAGGATTCAATGAATTTAAACTGTTTACATTGTTTTGGGAAGATGATGCATGTAACTCCTAATCATTATTAGAGCAGTTAGAAGGAGGCTACATAGGCAGAGGACATGGATTTGAATTTATTATATTGGGATGATCTTGAAAAAAAAAGTGAAGGAGAGAACAAGAGGGATGCATTGGGAAAAGGGGAAGGGAGGTATAAAATGGAAATTTTTTTTCTCTCATAAAGACACACAAGGAAAAACTTTTACAATGGAAGGGGATAAGAGTTGCAGGTAATGCTTAGACCTCACTCTCATTAGAATTGGTTCAAAGAGAGAAGAATATATGTATGTATATACACACATACATACACACACATTTAGTCAGATAGAAATCTATCTTACCTAAGAGGGATTTAGAGGGGAAATGACTAAGAGAAAGGAGAGGGGAAATGATAAAAGACAGACTAGATTAAAAGAGGCAATGGTCAGAAGCAAAACAGACTTTTGGGGAGGAACAGGACAAAGAGAGAGAGAAGCAGAATGGATTAGAAATTAGAATCCAACCATGTGTTATTTATAAGAGACACACTTGAAACAAAAATGCACACAGTGAAAATAAGGGATGGACATAGAGACTATTACTATTTACTAAAGTAAAAAGGAAGGCGGGGACAGCAAATCATGACCTCAGATGAAACAAAAGCAAAAATAGACCCAATTAAAAGAAATAATCAGGGAAATTATACTTTGCTAAAAGATACTATGGATAATGAAGTGATATAAAAAATTACAACAAGTTTCTTTGATAAATATAAGGAATTAAACCAGTTACAAAAATAAGAGCCATTGCTAGATTAATCAGTGGGCAAAGGATACAAATGAAGTTTTCAGAAAAAGAAATAAAAGCTATCTATAGTCATATAAAAATGTTCTAAATCACTATTGGTTAGAGAAAGACAAATTAAAACAATTTAGAGGTACTCTCTTATACCTATCAAGAATGACATGCTGGAGCCAGAGGAAACATAGGTATGTTAATGAATTGTTGGTGAAGTAGTGAACTAGTTTTACCATTTAGGACTTTGCCCAAAGCGTGTAAAATTGTGAATACCCTTTGACCCAGCAATATTAAGTGTAACTCAAAAGAAAGAAAGGAAAAGGAAAATGGAAACGTATGTATAAAAATGTTTACAGCGGCTCTTCTTATATTGGCAAAGAATCAAGTAATAAGGAGATGTTTTTCATTTGGGCAATGGCTAAATAAATTATGGCATATGTTTGGGTTGGGATACTCTTGTCTTAAAAAATAATGAGCAAGATGGTTTCAAAAACCATGGGGAAACCTATTTAAATGGATGCAAAGTGAAGTAGGCAGATCCAGAAGAACATTGTACACATTTTTTTCCTGATGGAGACAATGATCCAAGACAAGATTGAAATTGATATATAATTTTCTCACTTTATTTACAATATGGAAATATATTTTGTATGATTTCATATGTATAATTTGTATCATATTGCTAACTTTCTCAGTGGGTGGGAGAGGGATAGAAAGAAGAGAATTTCGAATTTAAATATTTTAAAAGAATGCTAAGGGGCAGCTAGGTGGCGCAGTGGATAGAGCACCAGATTTGAATTCAGGAGGACCCGAGAATGCTAAAAACAAATAATTTATTTGAAAGAATATTATTTGAAAAAATAATACCTTTTTTGAAAGATATGAAGAAGGATGGAGCCCAGCAGAGCCAATGGAAAATAAAAAACAAACAAAAAAAAATGTTTCATCCTATATAAAGTTATGTCGGGAGGGCTAAACTTCAGAATGAATTGAGGTTAGTGAGGTAAACTAAGGCTGACAAAAGAGTTTGGGCTTTCTTTTCAGCTACACTGGGAAAAAGAATATAAAATAGGGGATTCAAAATTTTATTCTTGATACCTTCCTATTTTTACTGGGATAACTTTTCCTGTAGAATTTTAGACCACAGGATCCTACTTGCCCTTTTTCTGAACCTTTTAAAATCTGCTTTTCCAACATTTAGGATATTTGTCAGACTATTTGCAGCTTCCCTTGTCTCTCTCAAAGTTTTAAGATGGAAAGGTTACTCCCCCACTAAGGTTCCTATCATTCTTACCATAATAACCATTTTTTCCTTATTGGAGAGAATTAGTTACAGACTAGAATTTCTTTTCACTGGCTTTTTTATATTTTCAAAGATGAAATAATCGTTAATGCAAATCAATAAATTATTACTTGCTCTTAGAGATATCTCAAAAATTGAAGTCTGCAATCACTACTATAATATACCTTTCTGTCAGAGTTCTGGTATGTTTCCCAAACTCATCTATTTCTTCTTTCTGTCAAGATGGTATGTAAGGTATTCTGATGACTATATCATTTCTCTTTCTACCTCTATTAATCTTAATCCAAATACTCTGCTATTCTTTCTTGTATTTCTTAGAATAAGTATATCTTCCTAATATATAATGCTGCTCTTTCTCTTTGTCCTTCTACTTTATTCGTTTTCTTTCTTCTAAATATGCAATGCTTTTCCAGAGCTTTATTCCTTTGGCCTTTATCACAAAAATTCTCAGTGTTGCCAGTGAGCTCAGATTTATTTATTTGTGTTAAGACCTCTAATTTATAAACTATATTTTGTGCAATTATAGATAGATATCAGAGCCATAAGTTTTATTCCTTGTCCCACTTTGTATTTTGTGCAAAATTGAGTTGTTTCAACTGATACTTTTCTACCTAAACTGTCATTACTTTCTTTGGTTTCTACCTTATTGGATATACATTAATCATATTCTTCCTCCATTTTCCCTTTTAGTGTATTCCCTTTAATTAGAGTTACAAGACCTCAGGCAAAAACATAATTGCTAGGCTTTGTTAGCTGCACTCCATCCCTGGCCAGGAACCTGTCATCCCTATATTTTAAGCCCTGGTCCGGAAATACAAATCTCATTTTCAGATACCTTACTCTTAACCAGATGTTCATTTCACATTCACATTCTTCTGAGGCTTTTAATTTTAATTAGCAAAAGTAACTTTATAAAAATACCTTTCTATGGAATCTCATCTTCTTCACTTTCTAACCTAAGACTTGTAATATCTTTAGCAATGCTTGCTCAATTCCTTTTGACATTTCATTTGTGGTGGTATAACATTTTAAGAGATTCTCTCTCATCTTAGATATGAACCTTGAGAAGCCAACAGGCATCACCACTGTTGTCATCAAGTTGACAAATAACTGCCTTAACTTTTTCTTTAAGAAATCACCAATATCCACTGTCTTTTTTTTCTGATATTTTATAGATGTCTCACCTGAAAGAAACTATGAAGTTACATTGTCACTTACTGTAGAAAAAAAATTAGCTGCTTTCTCTTCCAGGAGTTAAGCTCCTTCAAATTTGATGAAACCTTATCAGTTTCTTAGTTCTAAGTGCTCAAAAGTCCTTTTTTGTTTATATGCTTTGTTTTTTCCTTGAAGGCCTACTTGATTCTCCCTGACAACCTAGAGAAGGAAAGGAAAGTTATTCCTTAAGCCCCTATACTTGCCCCCCTCCTTTAGGAATGGCACCACCCTGAATTTTATGTGATTAGTCATGGCAGAAATACAAACACAGCACATATTTTTTGCAGGTTACTACAAAATTACTCTGTACTCCATATTTAATAGAAGTCAGTAGTTGTGGTACATTATAAGTGGAGATTGAGGGTTTACTAACACCCCACTAGCACCATTAGTACAAATACTCAACTTTTTTTATTAACCTCTAAGTTATCTTATTTAACTTACATTGGTGTAAAAGTGGACATTCCATGGAGTATTTGTAGGGATAGAACTAAGTCCTGAATACTTCAAAGGATGCATTTTTGCTGAAATTGTCAGAGAGAATACAGATCCCTTTTCAGATATGACCGCTCAAATGCAAATTTAGACAACTCTAAGGTACTACTACACACTTCTCAGATTGGCTAAGATGACTGGAAAATTATAATGACAAATGTTGGAGGCGATGTGGGAAAACTGGGACACTGGTACATTGTTGGGAATTGTGAACCGATCCAACCATTCTGGAAAGAGATTTGGAACTATGCTCAAAAAGTTATCAAACCGTGCATACCCTTTGACCCAGCAGTGTTACTACTGGGTCAGTATCCCATGGAGATCATAAAGAAGCGAAAGGGACTCGTATGTGCAAGAATTTTTGTGGCAGCCCTCATTGTAGTGGCCAGAAACTGGAAACTGAGTGGATGCCCATCAATTGGAGAATGGCTGAATAAGTTATGGTATGTGAATGTTTTGTTATGAAATATTATTGTTCTATAAGAAACGATCAGGAGGATGATTTCAGAGAGGCCTGGAAAGACTTACATGAACTGATGTTAAGTGAAATGAGCAGGACCAGGAAATCATTGTACATAGCAACAGCAAGATTATATTAAGATCAATTCTGACGGATGTGATGCTTTCTAACAATGAGATGATTCAGATCAGTTCCAATGATCTTGTGATGAAAAGAGCCATCTTCGGTCATACAATTAGAAAGTGATGAGATTAGAACTCAAAATCAGGTCTTCTTATCTCACATGCCATTAATTCTTTGTTTAATATTCTTTCCATTATGCCAGGGAACCCTAAAATAAGGTACATGGAATAACAGTAAATTCAATCATTCATTCAACATGATTTTATTGAGAACTTGCTATATGTTCTATGCTATGCTTGATGTTTTAAGAGACATTAAAGAAATAGGTCATTCCCTGCCTTCAAAAACCTTGAAACCTTGATTCTTGAGTGAATCAAGGCTTGAATTAGCAACATGGTGATGAGTTTAGAAGTAATGAGCTTATTCTGAGAGGAACATCGTGTGCCTTAGATTTGAAACCAGGCAGGGTAACAGATACAAAGTGGAGATGACCGAAGTTTGGATCCTAACTGTGCTAATGTAGGAAGATTGAGATTTTCTTTATTCAAAATTCAGAAGAAAGCTATGACTTAACTGGTCTTAAGGAGATGAGCCCAGATAGTAGCAGAGAACAATGAACGTATAAAGTTATTACACTCAACAAAGAATAGGCCCAATGAAAATAGCACCAGACATCATCAAAAGGCATGAAGGAAGAATTAAAAAAGAGAGAAAGGATTAAGTTTTTATATAACTCCTACTATGTGCAGGTCAAACACTTTTTTAAACAGATATTATATCATTTGATCCATCATCATTGGAACCACACATGTGGGGCATTCATGTATGATTCTAATGCATGTTCAATCTCCCAAGAGAAATTATATGTTGTTATCTCTAGAGAAAGAGTTTGCCCTGCTTTCGAGGGAGAAGAGAAGGGTGTATTTCTAATTTTCTCATTATACTATTTCATTAACTTTTGCTCTAAATTAATTGTGTTTTTAGTTGACTAGAGAAAAAGTAAACAAATTGGTGGGGGTTAATGAGCATTCATTCTCAGTAGATGTGGACTGTGTGTGAGGAGTGCCTTGAACCAGGGTAGCTACTCTGAGGACCTCACGTGCAAGAAAGAAGTGCCATATATGCTCTTAATTAATATAAGTGTGACCTTATACCAGTAACTTTATCCCTCCGAGTCACTGTTTTCATCTGTTACATTTGCAGATTGGATTAGATGTTTTCTAAGGTCTTTTCCAGCTCTAGATAATATAATTCTATAAGCCAGTCTTCTGGGTTATATATTTTCAATTTAATTGGCTGAGAAATAGAAACAGTTCCCCACTTAAAGGTGTCTCTTTCTGAATAATAGGTTCTCTATATACTAGCTATCCTTCCCAGAGCTCCTTTCCACCATTACCCAACCCCCACCTTTGGTCAAATAACAAAAATTCCTCTGTAGCTTTGGGGCCAATGAATTCTCACGTGCAATAAACTTTTCCTGCTTGGATCCTAAATTAGGCTGTTGACAACCATAAACTTCACAACTTCACCCCAGTTCTTAATAGACATGATTACACAAAGTTGCATTTAAAATAGAATTAGTGTGTGAGCCTTACAGAATTTGTGAGGTATGGCTGAGTGTAATCAGATGCAGACTATCCAGTGTAATGTGTCCATCAATTATTTCCATTCAAGTGATACTAACAATATCCAGAAAATCAGCAACACTTTGCAGGGATTCTTAACCTTAACAATCTGAGGAGGCCTTATTATTATGCTTTGAAATAAATAATATTAAATGCAGAAAATTACAAAGGAAATAAATTATACTGAAATATAGTTTTTAAAATATATGTTCATGGATCCCAGTTTAAAAATCACTGCTCAAAAGAACTAAAAAGTTAAAGCTTTGGTGGGAGGAGGAAAAAAGGGGTAAATATCTCACCAGCTGTTGATGAAAAGACATCTTGTCTACTCAGCTTTGGCTAAAGAAATAAAAATTAATGCTTTACCAACACTAATCACTATAACACTTCTCTCTGCCATCCCACCCCCAATGATAATATAATTGTGGTCTTAAAGCTAAAAGGTACCAATCATTTTATTTTATAGATGAATATATTGAGGCCAGGATTTTCCCAGGGTTACATAATTACAGAACCCAGTATTCAATTTCAGGTCTTTTCCATCTAAATTCAGCAATTTTGATTGTTCCATTTTCCATTATAACTATTTTTGGTTTACATACTCAATATGTGTGTATGTGTATGTATATATATATACATATATATATATATGTGTGTGTGTGTGTGTGTGTGTGTGTGTGTGTGTGTGAATCTCTTTGGGCAATTGCTCTATCTCTCACTATATGACCTTTGAGGATTATTTCTAAGATTGTATGAAATTCCTAGCTACCTTATGCTAATTGGCATTTACATGTATAATCTTGACAGTTATTTTATAGTACAAAAACTACCCAGGCTCTATTCAGTTCCAATTATCTAAAAAAAATTTAAGAACATTAAAGCACAACAAAGACAAGGAAAGACATATGCCAACAGAAAAACCTTAATCATACCTTGAACATTATAGCATTAAGTCATTTTTTAAGTTTCTCATAACTTTTTTAGTTTCTTCCCCAATTTACCTCAAAACC
Organism: Sminthopsis crassicaudata; assembly: GCF_048593235.1. Taxonomy (NCBI): domain Eukaryota; kingdom Metazoa; phylum Chordata; class Mammalia; order Dasyuromorphia; family Dasyuridae; genus Sminthopsis; species Sminthopsis crassicaudata. The sequence continues at coordinate 595,206,803 of NC_133618.1, forward strand.
ATCTCCCTGATTTGCACTGCAGAATATTGTTAGAATATGTAGAGTTATGAGTGACACGCTCTTATTTAGCACCATTTGCTTACAAACCTGTGATTGTGTGAGGAGAGATTTCCTTGAAACTTAATTCTAATAGGCTTCTGCAACTTCCTAGCACGTCACTCAACTTTACCAAATCTATTTTCTCATCTGTATAATGAGGATTACAAAACTTGTTCTGCATAGCTTGGCTGTAAGAAACAAATGAAGCATCATATAACTACTAAGTACTATAAAAGGTTCTTGTTGGATGTTAATAATTATCTCAGGACCTAGAACATACCTAAGAGATTACCCAGTCTATTCTCTGATGTATAAACTGCCCATCTACCAAAATCTCATTCTTCCCAACCCATAGACCCCATAAAGACAGAGCACTATCCTAAAATAACCAAAGCTATGAAAAATGGAGTTCATGGTCATGGAAACCATCCTTCAGCTCCCTGTGCAGTAGCAGAGCCTAGTTTTAAGGCAGTCAATGCAATGTTCATGTCAGAAGCAGCCAATTATTCTGTGTCACGTGGCAGCATGCTTAGAGAGTAATATAGTAATTGCTCAGTCTAGTTACTGGTTTCCTGAGTTGTTTGTCTTTTCAATCACACAGGTGGTCTAGACAACACCTTGCCATTTCCTTATACAGAACAAATTTTTTTCTGGGCCACACCAATGGCAGATATTCCTTCCTTCCATATGCTTGTTCAACAAACCTTGGGATCCAGTGCTTTCCCACTTAGGATCAGTCTTTCAAATCAAGTTCATGTATTCCAAGGGATTTAATCAGATGTTTTCAATGCCTTTGTTCCCAATAGAGGAGCTGGGATACAGAAAACCTCTCCTAAATCTCCTTAATTTCAGTGCATTGTCTCTCTACATTATTAGATTTGCTTAGAAAAGTCACCTTGACCTTTAAAGTGCTGAAAGATGTTGATCTTCCTTCTAATCTGTGTCAATGGCACAATATCTTCTTCAAGTTCAAGCCTATTATCTTTTTCAATGGAAAATATGTGAGGTAATAAAATCTAGGAATTAAAATGGTACTAAGCAGGCAGAAAGTTGATGTGTAAAATCCACACATTTCCTCTTTCTGCCTCCAGCAAACCTTTCCTTTCAATCTATCAACAAGTATCTATTAGGCACCTATATACCATATGGATGCTAGGCAACTGTGCAAGGAATCCAAGGGCAAAAACAAAATAGTGCCTGCCTTCAGAGAACTTACATTGAACATATAAGAAGCTTACATTCTTCCAGGTTAAGGGCATCATGAAAACAAATTCTTGGAACACTTTGGGATTTCCTTAAGTCCTGATTTTAGCATTCATATATGTTTAAAGGAGGAAGTTGAGACAGGTGATCTTTAACTCCCCCCCCTTTCCAGCCCCAAGTATAAGAATAGAGGGTAATTATTGTGCCATAATTTATGTCCTCTACTTTCCTGTTACATAAAAATTTTAGTGTTACTTTGGGGGAGACACAATAATCAATGCAAGAGCTTTTCTACAAATTGAATATCAACTCTTTGATGAAGGGCACAGCATAAATGGGTTTTCTAGAAAGACACTCTTTTTATTCACAGATTTCATATATTATAGAGATAGATCGAAGTCTGTTCACTCACATCAATCACCACTTATCTTACAAAAAGCATTTTGTGCCCGGGTCAGGCTAAAATTAATTTCATGATAGAACCATGGCTTTCTTCTTGGTAATTTTAGATGAATGTTCATTGCCAAGGCTATGATACTGTAAAGGGCAACTCCCCGTGTAACAGATCCAACTTCATAATCATGAGTTCAGGGTAATCCTTTAGAATTCTGTGATATGTTTCCAAGAACGTAGACAGAGGGTCAAATTGGTGTCTCTGGGTATGGAGCTATTGCTAGAGGTACTAAGAAGGCCATGATTTTAATTTTAATACTGTAGTCTGATTTACTTACGTTGTCTGTTTTTATTGATAAAAAGAAAACATGATGAAATTAGAGAAGAGAGAGACATCCAGGGATAGAGTAAGAAAGAAAATGAGACAGACAGAGAGCAACAAAAAGAGAGAGAAGAAGAGAGATAAAAGGAGAAAGAGGAGAAAAAGAGATTGAGACAGAGAGAAAAGAGAGTTCATAGACTAGAGGAGAAAGAGAGGAAAAGAAATGCGAAAAAAGAAGACAGAAACAGAAGAAAGAGAGAAAAAGAAAAAGAAGAGAGACAGAGAGAGTCAAAAAGAGAGAGAGATTTTCTCCCTGTAATCTGTATGAAGAAAAGGAAAACAAAAAAATTGCAGGTTTTGTCCACACTTTAGCTAGCATTAGTTGTGCTATAAATCAACTCAATTCAGCAAGTATAGATTGAGCCTCTATCATGTGCAAGGTGAAAGGCAATGTGGTCTAGTGGATAGAGGTTCAGCTTGGAGTCACAAAAATCAGACTTCACATTCGGCTTCTGGCTTCTGCTAGCCTAGCATGCACTTGACTCCATGGGATGGAAACACATTTTTTGTCCCTAATCCACCAACTAGTACAGTATGTTTTTAACAAGAAGCCAGAATGTGTGTGTGTATAATATGTGTGTGTGTGTGTGTGTGTGTGTGTGTGTGTGTGTGTGTGTGTGTAGTTTGTGCGCATCTGTATGTATGTATGTGATGTGTGTATACAGTCCTATGGAGTCAGGGAATAGTCTCCATGGACTCATCTCTTTTCTCAGGTCTTATCCTTTTTGACCTTTCTACAGAATTTGACATTTAATCACTTTCTCCTTTTGAATTCTCCCTCCTTTCTGGGTTTGCCCACCATTGCTTTCCCTTGCTTCTACTCTTGCCTAACTACTCCTCCGGTCTCCTTTGCTGGATGTTCATCAATGTCATACCCACTAACCATGGGCTTTACAAAGCTGTGTCCTAGCCCTGCTGTCTTTTCCCTCTATGTTGTTTGTCTTGGTGATTCCATAAGCTTCCTCGGGTTCAACTATCCTTTATGCAGATAATTCCAAAGATATGTGTATACTGCCATTGTCTCTCTCCTGAGCTCCAGTCCCACATCACCAATTGCTTTTTGGATATCCTGAATTGGATACCCTATAGGCCTGATATGTAGAAAAAAGAAACTAGTATCTTTCTCACCCAAACCCTCTTTCCAACTTTCTCATTACTGTTGAGCCATTTCCCCAGGAATCCAAGCTCTCAATCTTGTTGTTCTCCTTGACCTCCCTTGCCAAATCTTGTCATTTCCATCTTCACATCATTTTCTGTATGTTCCCTCTTTTCCACTCACACAGCTACCAGCCTAGTTCACCACATCACCATTATCCTGGTGGTAGTGGATATAAATCCTTAGTCACTCCTCTTAGGGAGAGAATAATGCTAGAAAAAAAGAGCCTGAAATGTCCTCAAGAATAATCTAGCTAAGTGATGCATTTCTTGGTTTATGGGTATTCATTTACATAGGAAAACAATTAAGATCAAGTTAGGATCTTATTAAAGGTATTATTGGATTATTAAGCTCTATTATGAAACCAGTGTTTACCCTATGGAACTAACTTTTGTAATTTTTTCAAGCAGCAGAAGCTGCTTTTAAAATACAGATATTGTACATATTTATATGTTGTAGACATTTAAATGTAATAAACATGTTTAAAATGTATAATATAGATGTTTAAAATGTATATATAATGTATGTGTTTCAGTACATGCATTTATTGAAACATCAAAAGGACATGGGTCAGATACAATCCATTGTAATTCACGTGTACTAGTCAATGTTTCACACTATAAACTTTTAGTTGTTCTTCTTAGCATCATAATTAACATGAAAAGGAACCTAAAATTATCACAGTTTATGTAGTGTTGAATTAGCAAGAAACCTGCGAGTAGCTTCTTCAGAAACACTGAGCTAAGTTATATTTTATATTACATACTAAATAAGGTCCTTCATTAGGGAAAATATATGCATTAGTAACTATATTAATATATATGAATAGATATATGCAAATCTATATATATACATATATATTTGTATACATATATATAAACAAGTCTCAGAGAAAGAAACTTGGAATAAATTAGAGTTGGTTATGCATTACAAGTTCTTTACTTTTTAGCAAATGTTTTGAAACAGCCATTTGGGTCAGGAGGTTATTTTAGTATTTTGTCAGCATCTGATGGGTGCTTCCAATTGCTCATTTTTAATTAAATGGTATTTGCTAAAAACTACTTCATCTTAATAACTTACAGACTGCGGCTATCACGTGGAATGACTTTTGATTACTGATATAACTTGGCAGAGATACTTGGGTCCTGCTGACTCCTACCCACTTTACCACCTTGCTGCCCTTAACCGCCCTTAAATTACCAAAGATTATACTACTCAACATCCTACAAGGGCTACCTATAATCCCTAACATAACCTCTCTGCCTGATTTCAAGATCTTCTATGTGTTATCCCATCTTATCCATCTAACTTTATTTCTCATGATTTTCCAATGTGTATTTTCCACTCTAATCTGATCAGATCTTCTCACTGAAACCTCCAAACACTCAGTATTTATTTCTGCCTTTATGTTTTTGTTCATGTTCTTCCTCCTACTTGAAATAGTCTTCTTTCTTCTCAATTCAAATTCTCTTCATCCATCAAGAATTCCACCTCAAGATCCATCTCAGAGAAGACATCTACATCCCAATGCTGAGCAATGACGAGATTCCTCAGCAAATATTGGATGATTGATTGATTGATTGCATGTGGGAAGCAAGACACTGACCAAAATGATCAATTAATAGGTTTCTCATACGGAAAAGGTGACTGACCGCTTAGTAATTTAGTTGGACAATCATGAAGCCTAGTGAACAGTAAACTTTCTGACATGGGTAAAATTAGAAGGTTAGGCTAAATGGGTTTGCTCCAAACACATTAATCCCCTGCTTCAAGACTGTGAAGTTGAAGAGGGCAGTGACTGGGATAGTTTTGTCCCATATAGTTGTGGGCAGTGACCTAACACATAAATTACTTTGACTATTTGGGATAATCTCTAATTCATTTTTGCACACTGAATTCCAAATTTCTGTCAATTAGTTATCTGAATAATTTAAGTGGACAGGGAATGGCCACCTCATCTACAGATATCACTCTTGACGATAACTGAAATTCAAATATTCTTTTTTTTAATTTATAATTTTTTAACAGTATATATGCATGAGTAATTTTTTTATAATATTATCCCTTGTATTCATTTTTCCAGATTATCCCCTCCCTCCCTCTACTCCCTCCCCTTGATGACAGGCAATCCCATACATTTTACATGTGTTACAATATAACCTAGATACAATATATGTGTGTAAATACCATTTTCTTGTTGCACATTAAGTATTAGATTCTGAAGGTATAAGTAACTTGGGTAGATAGACAGTAGTTCTGACAGTTTACATTCACTTCCCAGTGTTCCTTCTCTGGGTGTAGTTGTTTCTGTCCATCATTGATCAGCTGGAAGTGAGTTGGATCTTTTTTATGTTGAAGATATCCACTTCCATCAGAATACATCTTCATACAACATTGAAGTGTACAGAGATCTTCTGGTTCTGTTCATTTCACTCAGCATCAGTTGATGTAAGTCTATCCAAGCCTCTCTGTATTCCTCCTGCTGGTCATGAAATTCAAATATTATCAATTAATTCTTTTATGCCTTTATGTTAAACTCTGCTTTGCTTGAAATCTGGTCTAGAACTGTGAGAAACTCTTGATATTGAAAATTCTACCCAGAGAGATAGACAACTCATCTGTAATTACAGGTTTCTAATTCTTATGCTACCTAAAACATATGTTCTTGTTAAAAGGAACAGATTCATTTTGTCCCTAACACAGTATGAGTGAATGCATTAGATCCCTTTTGTTCTTGACAGAAAAGTAGGTGGACTAAGCTAATACCAGTTCCCACTAGGGAAGATGATGGGAAGATTTCAGGATCAGAGGAGAGTGGAAGCAGAAAGGAAACTTCATTTATTCCACAGTTTTGCCTGGGGCTGATTCTGCTTTTCCCAGACCTTCATCCTCTCCCTTCCATCATTTCTGATTAGGGGAAAATACTATTTAAATACTCCTGAGTTCAAATCCTAGGTCAGCCATACATAGACCGCTGACCTTGGAAAATCATTTAACTCTAACTTCTTAGATTCCTCACCTAAGAAGTAAAATGGGGATATTAGTATTGACCTTCCTCCTTGGCATATTATGGGGATTAACAAAATAAGCCTACAAAGTGCTTTAAAAACATAATTTTAAAGACAGAGAAAGGGAAGTGTTGCATGGGTTTATTCAAACCAGGAGGATTGCTTAACAAGACTTTGCCAGTCAGCAAATCTTCCAACATCTTCAGTTCATTTGCTTTCCAAGAGAAATGGGATTCTAGGGGGTGTTTGTTAGTGTCTAAAAAGCAAGTATAGGAGAAAAGGAGGGAATAAAAGAAAGGAGGGATGCAGAAGTGTTTTTGACCAAGAAGTAAGTTGATCATCAAGAGTAGCCTCCAAATTTCTCAGTGAAGAAGTTTTTTTAGGGTCCAAGGATTATTATAAGTAAACTGAAGAGCTCCCCCCCCAATTCCCTAAAGTGAACAATGCTGGCCTAATATTCCTAGCCTTTGATCAGATTATTCAAGCTTCCTGAATAACATAGGAGTGGGGGGAGAAAATCGATAACCTTGGAAGGCATGATGTTTGTCTAAAGTAAAGGATCTGAAAAAGAGCTTGATCTCTTCCCCTTCCTCCCCTCTCCCAAAGCCTTTAACCTTTTTGTTTTTACTTAAAATTAAAAACTGAAGAGAATAAAGGCTTGCCTTCCTTAAAATGTGGTAGTTGTTTTTATCAAGGTTGAGTGGCTGCCAGGGTGGCAGATGATGCATAGTGAACTTTCCAAAGTTACTACTTGTTTAAATTATCAAAATACATAGTTGATACAGTATTTTTCAAAACCCGGTGGTATCTAGGAAAAAGACATGGGGAAAATATAGGGAAAACACTTTTGTTTTTCTTTTCTTTTTTGTATAATGTATAATTTATTGCTAAATGAAACTCTTTCTGCCCTCCACATTAACTTAATAAAGAGGAAGAGTGTGAGTGAAGATACAGGGAGATTTACTTTTCAAACTTTAGTAAAAATCAAGTTCTAAAAATGAGAATATGTGCAATAAACTCAAAATCAATGAAAACATCATTTTAAAAATTAGGTACTGCATTTTACAATAGATTTCCTGCTTTACTCATAATAACTACTAGGAGCTTGGTGGGAAAAAAAGATATTTTGTCTTTTTTTCTTTTCTTTTTTTTTTTTTAAATCTTTGCTTAAATATGCTGTCAACAGAACTGAATAACCATTTATATTACCTGGAGGTCATTCCCCCTTCTTTTTCTTAGAAGCTCAGAGTAGGTCATTTAGGGGAAAGGGAAACAAGAGTGTTCATGATGATAGGGAGAAATCAGAGAGGGTACAAAGTTTCACTCAGTTTCAGATTAGTCTAAATTAAATAGAGTGGCCTGCTTAGGGGTCTCAGCCTGGGGGGCAACCTGATAGTGAAGCTAGAATCACAGTCTATCTATGTACTAAATTGATGGCAATGAAAATAATACTGTCCAGACACAAAAGTACACTTGTTTTCAGATTAATGCATCCTGAATGTGAGCTCCTTGTCCTCATCTCTGAAGGAGTTAACGTGTGCTCACTTGCTTTGGCCAGAATGGTCTTGCTATCATTATTTGAAAACTTATTTGCTCTTAAGAGTTGCTCTGACCAGTTGTTCTTGAATACACTGGGGGACTTTTCACCCATACTTGGGGAGGAGATGTTTATAGCATTTGGCAATGTCAACTTCTGACAAGGCCATGAGAGAGCTTATTTAAATTGGTGGCAAGGGATGGGCAAATTCTTGGATATATCTCATTTAGATATTATTCATTTGCATCCTAGCAAACTGTCATCTTTACAATGTCTAAGTTGTTCCCTTTCATTTGCTGCAGAAGAGTTCAATTACCTTCTGTTACCTATCTCAGTCTTCTTATCTTCATGTAACTAATGCCTGTCACTCTTTTTGAAAATTACAAACAGGAATTCAGTTCATTGTAGAGAATTTTAATGGCTATTTTCTCTCTCAGTTTTGATGGTGTTATGGACTCAGTTTCCCTATGTCTCTACTTCAAAGAGAGTGGAAACTATCATCCCAGACAATATGACTTTTAATAACCTGAATTGCTTGGTGAGGTAGTTTTGAGCAACACAAAAGAAAGAGAGAGACAGAGAAAAGGAGGGAAGGAGGGAAAGTGGAAGGAAGTAAGAGAGAGAAAGAAAAAGAAAGGAAGGAAGGGAGGGAGGGAGGAAGGAAGGAAGGAAGGAAGGAAGTAAGGGAGGAAGGAAGGAAGGAAGGAAGGAAGGAAGGAAGGAAGGAAGGAAGGAAGGAAGGAAGGAAGGAAGAGAGAAGGAAGGAAGGAAAAGAGAAGGAAGGAAGGAAGAAAGAAAGAAAGAAAGAAAGAAAGAAAGAAAGAAAGAAAGAAAGAAAGAAAGAAAGAAAGAAAGAAAGAAAGAAAGAAAGAAAGAAAGAAAGAAAGAAAGAAAGAAAGAAAGAAAGAAAGAAAGAAAGAAAGAAAGAAAGAAAGAAAGAAAGAAAGAAAGAAAGAAAGAAAGAAAGAAAGAAAGAAAGAAAGAAAGAAAGAAAGAAAGAAAGAAAGAAAGAAAGAAAGAAAGAAAGAAAGAAAGAAAGAAAAAAAGATACTTTTTTGACAGGAAGAGGAAGTTAGAACATTTTTTAAAATTAAAATAAAATTCAGAGATTTTTCTTGACATAATGTGAATCTGTAATAATAATTACCATGTCCATGTTCTACACTCCTCCAGCTACTAGTACAACTTCACAAAAATTACCTTCTATTTATTTTATAAATTCATATGTGACAGTGCCTGCCTCCCATTCCCCCATTGCCTAAAGATCTGGTGTATTGCCTATTATTCCTCCCCCAGGATTCTCTGGTTATCTTAAGGTGTTTAGGGATGTGTAGGCTCTCAGTCTTTGACTCTAGAACTCATTGATTGTGTTTCCCTATTTTAGGGTCTCCTGTACCACTAAAGTTCCATTTAACTATCTATAAGTCAGACTAGCTTTGACAAAGTTATATTTACTTCAGAGATATAGTAAGAAAAAACATACAAAGATCTTCTCCAATATCTCTGGAGATCATTTCCCATCCTGCATTCTGGGGAGGGAAAAAGAATTAGATTCATAGTTCAGTTCAGTTCCTATACAGCATAATCCCACCAAGTTCCAAATTCAAAACCCTTCATGTCCCCTTGGCCTTCAGACATAGGGATTATGGCTTCTCAGGTCTTCATGGATTGGTCTGCTGCACATCTGGAATCCTGAGATCCTGCATCCGAGGTCATCATGGCTTGATTCAAGTCCAGTGGGGATTTCACTACATCTAGAACTAAAAATGACAAACAAAACTCCACACATCTTTCTCACAACCACCTGTTAATAGGGAGTGGGAAGGGGATGCCTTCCCCTTCTTCTCCACCCCAGCAATTCATTTCATGGTGCCTGTGCTGTGGATAAATGGCCCCTTAACCATCTCTGGATAGGGAGAGGTATACATAATAAGGTACATATTGTCTCCATCCAATAGAATGCATATGCTCTGGAGGAGTATATGGAGTTCTAGTGAAACTGTAGGCAGGTGACATAAATGAACAATAGTTCACATTTATAAAATGCTTATCACAGTACCTGGAGCATGATAGGTACTTAAATTTATTTATTTAATATTTTTCCCAGTTACATTCAAAACATTTTTTTAACATTTGATTTTAAGATTCTGAGTTCTAGGTTCTCTCCCTTATTCCGCCCACAATTAAGAAACCACATGTGGAATTATGAACAGTCAAGTTGTGAAAGGGAACATAATCTCCCACCCTAATGAAAATAAAAACCCTCAAGAAAAATTAAGTTTAAATTAAAGGGAGAGGGGGGGCGGAGCCAAGATGGCGGAGAGGAAACACACGACTCAGTGGGCGTCCTCACTCCCTCACAACCAATTGGATAGGTTGAGTCTCAAAATTAGCTCGGGACTGATGGATGCCACAAGGACTGGAAGCGCGACTTGCCAGCTGAAGAGAATCTGGAGTTTCAACAGGAAAGGTCAGTTCTCGGGGGAGGAATAGGGGGGACCAGCACAGACGGTGGGGTAGGGGCACACTGCGCCCATTGCGCTGGGAGGGGCTCTGGGATCGGGGAAGCCACTGAGGTAGAGGAATCTGGCACGGGCTGTTAGCTCTTCTCTGCTGATTGTTTGGCAGTTCAGAAGAGAAGGCCAGGATATTTTAAAACTCAGATTTTCCCCGGACCCTGGGGGTGACTCAGGCACCAGGGGGTGTGGCCTCAGCTACCTCCTGAGAATAGTTAAGAGACTGACAAGTGGGTGGATACGGCCCAAGGCAACACACACTGCCTAACTTAGCTGGAGGGAGTGGAACTCAGCTCCAGGAAGTCCCAGAGAAGCGGAACCTTTGAACTAGGGACCGCGGTTTCTGGCAGACACTTCCAGTTTGAGCGCAGGGGCTTCTTACGTCACCTGCTGCAGACACCCACTCCCCACCCGGACACATAGCCTGGGCTTCCTGCAGTCTTCACTATTCTACGCCCTCGAAGCACAGCAGTGCTAATCACCTCTGAGGCACTCCCAGGGAGAGGGTGGGGAACTCTCTCCCAGAGCTCTCTCTTAGCTCAAGCTCAGGAGCCGCTGCATCCATCCCGTCTGGGAGGAAGCTGGTAAAGAAGTAAATAATTTCCTACCCCAGAGACAGACCCCAAAAGATTTTTTTTAAGTATGAGCAAAAAAGCTAAAAAAACCATAGATTCCTTCTATACAGAGAAAGAGCGGGTATCCAACCCCGAGGAAGTTGACAGCAGAGAATCAGATAACAACCTAAAGGGGAACGATTCCTGCCCCCCATCACATAACTCTCTCCTAGAAGAAGCTCTTAAGAAATTGAGGGAGATCGAAGAAAAATGGGGCAAGGAAAGGGAAGTTATGATAGAGAATAACAATGTCCTGAAATTGGAGTTGGAAAAAATAAAGAATTCACAGGAGATGCAGGGAAACAAAATTAGTGAATTAGAAAAGGTTAAAAAAACACAGGAAAGTAGGATATCTGAATTGGAAAAGATAAAAAAGTCTCAAGAAAATAGAATTTCTGAATTGGAAAAAGAAAATAATTCTCAAAAAAAAAAATTAGGGAAATGGAAAAAAACTCAATAGAGCAAAATAATTCATTTAAAAACGAAATTGGGCATTTACAAAAAGAACTAAAAACTGTGAAAGAAGAAAATAACTCCTTAAAAGTCAGGATGGAACAAATAGAAATGAATGATTCACAGAGAACCCAAGAATCAGTCAAACAAAACAAAAAAAATGAGAAGCTGGAGAACAACGTCAAATACTTACTGGGAAAATCTATAGACCTGGAAAATAGATCTAGGAGAGATAATCTGCGGATTATTGGACTTCCAGAAAACTATGACCAAAAAAAGAGCCTAGATTCTATTTTACAGGAAATTATCAAAGAGAACTGTCCAGAGATAATAGAAACAGAAGGGAAAGTAGATGTGGAAAGAATTCATCGAACTCCTTCTGAAATAGACCCTAAAAAAAGAACACCACGGAATATTGTGGCTAAGCTGCAGAATTACCACACAAAGGAGAAAATCCTGCAAGCAGCTAGAAAAAAACAATTTAAATACCAAGGTGCCACAATAAGGGTCACCCAAGATCTGGCTGCCTCCACATTAAAAGATAGAAGGGCCTGGAACCTGATATTCCGAAAGGCAAAAGATCAAGGACTGCAACCAAGAATGAACTACCCAGCTAAGTTTAGCATCTTTTTCCATGGAAGAAGATGGTCATTCAATGAAACAGAGGAATTCTATATGTTTCTAAGAAAAAAACCAGACTTAAACAAAAAATTTGATCTACATCCACAAGACTGAAGAGAAACAGAAAAAGGTACACAGAACCCTTGAGAACTGTAACTTTGTTGTGGGTATATAAAAAATACTCAAGGATAATTTGATTTTACTGATATAAAAGAAAAAAAGGGGGGTGTGGTAAAGGGAAGGAGGTCGGTTCAGAAAAAGGGGAAGGAGTGATAAAAAGAGGGAAACTACATCCCAGGAAGAGACATAGAAAATACACCATATCTGAGGGAACTTAGTGAGGGGGAGAATCATTGTGTGAATCTTACTCTCATCAGAAGAGGCTCAAAGAGTAAATAATTAACATATTTGTTTTTCAGAGAATTTTCTCTCACCTCATTAAAAGGGGGGAGAGGAAAAGGGGAAAGGAAAAGGAGAATAAGTGAAGGGACTTGGAGGGAGGGGGGAGGGATCCTAAAAAAAAAAAAAAAAAAGAGGGAGGGTTGCGCGTCACAAGGGGGGTCTGTAAATTAAATATCGGGGAGGGGGATCAGGGGGGTCAAGGGAAAAAAGTATAATCTGGGGATAATACGATGGCAGGAAATACAGAATTAGTAATTTTAACTGTAAATGTAAATGGGATGAACGATCCCATCAAACGGAGACGGATAGCAGATTGGATCAAAAAGCAGAACCCTACAATATGTTGTCTACAGGAAACACACTTAAAGCAGGGAGATACATACAGAGTAAAGGTAAAAGGTTGGAACAGAGCTTATTATGCTTCAGGTAAAGCCAAAAAAGCAGGGGTAGCTATCCTTATCTCAGATCAAGCAAAAGCAGAAGTAGATCTCGTTAAAAAAGATAAGGAAGGAAACTATATCCTGCTGAAAGGTAGCATAAATAATGAAGCCATATCAATACTAAACATATATGCACCAAGTGGTATAGCATCTAACTTTCTAAAGGAAAAGTTAAGAGAACTGCAAGAAGAAATAGACAGTAAAACTATAATAGTGAGAGATCTCAACCTTGCACTCTCAGATTTAGACAAATCAAACCACAAAACAAACAAGAAAGAAATTAAAAAAGTAAATAGAACATTAGAAAAACTAGGTATGATAGACCTTTGGAGAAAACTGAATGGCAATAGGAAGGAATATACTTTCTTCTCAGCAGTTCATGGATCCTATACAAAAATTGACCATATATTAGGACATAAAGATCTCAAAATTAAATGTAGGAAGGCAGAAATAATAAATGCCTTCTTCTCAGATCACAATGCAATAAAAGCTACATTCAGTAAAAAGTTAGGGGTAAATAGACCAAAAAGTAATTGGAAACTGAATAATCTCATCTTAAAGAATGACTGGGTGAAAGAGCAAATTATAGAAACAATTAACAATTTCACCCAAGATAATGATAATGATGAGACATCATATCAAAATCTTTGGGATGCAGCTAAAGCAGTAATAAGGGGAAATTTTATATCTTTAGAGGCTTATTTGAAGAAAATTGAGAAAGAGAAGATTAACGAATTGGGCTTACAACTTAAAAGGCTAGAAAAAGACCAAATTATAAACCCCCAACCAAAAATTAAACTCGAAATACAAAAATTAAAAGGAGAAATCAATAAAATTGAAAGTAAAAAAACTATTGAATTAATAAATAAAACCAAGAGTTGGTTTTATGAAAAAGCCAATAAAATAGATAAACCTTTGGTAAATTTGATCAAAAAAAAGAAAGAGGAAAATCAAATTGATAGTCTTACAAATGAAAAGGGGGATCTTTCCACCAATGAAGAGGAAATTAGAGAAATAATAAGGAGTTACTTTGCCCAACTTTATGCCAATAAATTTGATAACTTAAGTGAAATGGATGACTTTCTCCAAAAATATAGGCTCCCTAGATTAACAGAGGAGGAGATAAATTGCTTAAATAGTCCCATTTCAGAAAAGAAATAGAACAAGCTATTAATCAACTCCCCAGGAAAAAATCCCCAGGGCCAGATGGATTCACATGTGAATTCTACCAAACATTTAAAGAACAATTAGCCCCAATGTTATATAAATTATTTGAAAAAATAGGGGATGAAGGAGTCCTACCAAACTCCTTTTATGACACAGACATGGTACTGATACCTAAACCTGGTAGATCGAAAACTGAGAAAGAAAATTATAGACCAATCTCCTTAATGAATATTGATGCTAAAATCTTAAATAAGATATTAGCAAAAAGACTTCAGAAAATCATCTCCAAGATAATACACTATGATCAAGTAGGATTTATTCCAGGAATGCAGGGCTGGTTTAATATTAGGAAAACTATTAATATAATTGACCATATTAATAATCAAATTAATAAGAACCATATGATCATCTCAATAGATGCAGAAAAAGCATTTGACAAAATCCAACATCCATTCCTACTAAAAACTCTTGAGAGTATAGGAATAAATGGATTATTCCTTAGAATAATCAGGAGTATATATTTAAGACCGTCAGTAAGCATAATATGCAATAGAAATAAACTGCAACCTTTCCCAGTAAGATCAGGAGTGAAACAAGGTTGCCCACTATCACCATTACTATTCAATATAGTACTAGAAACGCTAGCCTCGGCAATAAGAGCCGAGAAAGAGATTCAAGGAATTAGAGTAGGAAATGAGGAAATTAAACTATCACTTTTTGCAGATGACATGATGGTATACTTAGAGAACCCCAAAGACTCTGCTAAAAAGCTACTAGAAATAATTCAAAATTTCAGCAAAGTGGCAGGATACAAAATAAATCCACATAAATCCTCGGCATTTTTATATATCACTAACAAAATGCAACAGCAAGAGATACAAAGAGAAATTCCATTCCAAACAAATGTTGAGAGTATAAAATATTTGGGAATCCATCTACCAAAGAAAAGTCAGGAATTATATGAGAAAAATTACAAAACACTTGCCACAAAAATAAAGTCAGATTTAAATAATTGGAAAGACATTCAGTGCTCTTGGATAGGCCGAGCGAATATAATAAAGATGACAATACTCCCCAAACTAATCTATTTATTTAGTGCTATACCAATCAGACTCCCAAGAAACTATTTTAATGACCTAGAAAAAATAACAACAAAATTCATATGGAAGAATAAAAGGTCAAGAATTGCAAGGGAACTAATGAAAAAAAACTCAGAGGAAGGTGGTCTAAGTGTACCTGATCTAAAGCTATATTATATAGCAGCAGTCACCAAAACCATTTGGTATTGGCTACGAAATAGACCGGTAGATCAGTGGAACAGATTAGATACAAAGGACAAAAAAGGATACATCTATAGCAATCTAATCTTTGACAAACCCAAAGATTCCAACATTAGGGATAAAAATTCATTATTCGGAAAAAACTGTTGGGAAAACTGGAAATTAGTATGGCAGAAATTAGATATGGATCCACACTTAACACCATATACCAAGATAAGATCAAAATGGGTCCATGATTTAGGGATAAAGAGGGAGATAATAAATAGATTAGAGGAACAGAGGATAATCTACCTCTCAGACTTGTGGAGGAGGAAGGAATTTATGACCAGAGGAGAACTAGAGATCATTATTGATCACAAAATAGAAGATTTTGATTACATCAAACTAAAAAGTTTCTGTACAAATAATACTAATGCAAACAAGATTAGAAGGGAAGTAACAAATTGGGAAAATATTTTTAAAAACAAAGGTTCTGACAAAGGTCTCATTTCCAAAATATATAGAGAACTGACCCAAATTTATAAGAAACCGAACCATTCTCCAATTGATAAATGGTCAAAGGATATGAACAGACAATTCTCAGAGGAAGAAATTGAAACTATATCCACTCACATGAAAGAGTGTTCCAAATCACTACTGATCAGAGAAATGCAAATTAAGACCACTCTGAGATACCACTACACACCTGTCAGATTGGCTAAGATGACAGGAACAAATAATGACAAATGTTGGAGGGGATGTGGGAAAACTGGGACACTAATACATTGCTGGTGGAGTTGTGAAAGAATCCAGCCATTCTGGAGAGCAATCTGGAATTATGCCCAAAAAGTTATCAAACTGTGCATACCCTTTGACCCAGCAGCGCTACTACTGGGATTATATCCCAAAGAAATACTAAAGAGCGGAAAGAGACATATATGTGCCAAAATGTCTGTGGCAGCTCTTTTTGTTGTAGCTAGAAACTGGAAGATGAATGGATGTCCATCAGTTGGAGAATGGTTGGGTAAATTGTGGTATATGAAGGTTATGGAATATTATTGCTCGGTAAGAAATGACCAGCAGGAGGAATATAGAGAGGCCTGGAGAGACTTAAATCAACTGATGCTGAGTGAAATGAGCAGAACCAGAAGATCACTGTACACTTCAACAACAATGCTGTATGAGGATGTATTCTGATGGAAGTGGAAATCTTCAACATAAAGAAGATCCAACTCACTTCCAGTTGATCAATGATGGACAGAGGTAGCTGCACCCAGAGAAGAAACACTGGGAGGGGAACGAAAATTGTTAGCACTAATATCTGTCTGCCCAGGTTGCATGTACCTTCGGATTCTAATGTTTATTGTGCAACAAGAAAGTGATATTCGCACACATGTATTGTACCTAGACTATATTGTAACACATGTAAAATGTATGGTATTGCCTGTCGTCGGGGGGAGGGAATAGAGGGAGGGGGGGTAAATTGGAAAAATGAATACAAGGGATAATATTATAAAATATATATATATATATATAATAAAAAAAAAAATTAAAAGAAAAAAAAAATAAATTAAAGGGAGAGATATAGAGAATAATTAAGAATGCTCTGATCTGTGTTTAGACTTGATTAGTTCCTTCTCTGGATATGGATATGACTTTTCATCATAAGTCCTTCAGAGTAGATGTGGATGATTGTATTACTGAGAATAACAAAGTTATTTACAGCTGGACATTCCAGAAGATTGCTATTACTTTGTATACAGCATGCTTTGTTCATGGAGCATTTTCCAGATTTGTTTGTTTTTTCCTGAGAGCATCCTGCTCATCATTTCTCAAAGAACAATAATATTCTATCAGAGAAACTTGCTTAGAAATTTGTTTTTACAGTTACTATTGCTAATTGTATTTCCCCTTATTAAATCTCTCTCTCCCTCTCTCTTCTCAAAAGTATTTTATTACTGACCACTCCTTCCCCCAATATATCCTCTCTTTTATCACCTTCCCCCCTTCCCATATTCCATTGTCCTCCTATTTTCCTGCAGGGTAAGATAGATCTCCATATCCCTATTGAGTATGTATGTTATTTCCTATTTGAGCCAATTCTGATGAGAGTAAGGTTCACTCACTCCCCTTTTCCTCCTCTCTTCCCCTCCACTATAAAAGCTTTTTTTTTTTTTACCTCTTTTTTATGGTAGATAATTTGCATCATTCCACTTCTCTCTTTCCATTTCTCCCTTCTGGGAGAATTTAATTAATTTCATCATTTTTTTAAAAAAGATATTATCCCTTTATATTCAACTCACATTAATACTCCTTGTTTATATACACTCTTTCTAAACTGCCTGAATAATAAGAACATTCTAATGAGTTACAAGTATCACCCTCCCATGTAGGAATGTAAACAGAGAAACCTCATTAAGTCCCTTAAGATATCATTTTCCTGATTATCTTCTTATACTTCTCTAGAATCCTTTATTTGAAAATCATATTTTCCATTCAGCTCTTGTATTTTTATTATGAATACTTGAAAATCCTCTGTTTCAATAAATCTTTTCCTCTGTAGGATTATACTCAGTTTTATTGACTAGATGATTTTTGGTTGCAATCTTGGATCCATTACTCTTCAGAATATCATATACCAAGCCCTCTAGTTCTTTAATGTAGAAGCTGCTAATCCTGACTGTGGCTCCACTATAGCTGAATTATTTCTTTCTGAATGCTTGCAATATTTTCTTCTGGACCTGAGTTCCAGAATTTGGCTATAATAATATTCCTGGGAGTTTTTATTTTGGAATATCTTTCAAGAAGTGATTGGTAGATTCTTGTAATTTCTATTTTACCCCACTAGTTCTAGAATATCAGGATAGTTTTCCTTGATAATTTCTTGAAAGATGATGTGCAGGTTCTTTTTTTGATCATGACTTTCAGGTAGCTCAATAATTTTTAAATGATCTCTCCTGGATCTATTTTCCAGATCAGTTGTTTTCCCAAAGAGATAGTTCACATTTCTATTTTTTCTTTTTTTTTTTTTTTTTTTTTTTTTTTTTTTTTTTTTTTGCTTTATTGTATCTTGATTTCTCACAAAATCATTAGCTTCCATTTGCTCAATTCTATTTTTTAAGGAATTATTTTCCTCAATAAGCTTTTGTACCTTCTTTCCCAGTTGGCCAATTTTGCTTTTTAAGGCATTCTTCTCCTCATTATTTTTTTTATTTCCTTTTATACCCCTCTCAATTTTTTGTCTAATTTTTCCCTCTTATCTCTCTTACTTGATTTTCAGAGTCCCTTTTGACTCTTCCATAACCTGAGCCTAGTTCTTATTTTTCTTGAAGGCTTTGGATATAGAAGCTTTGTTATCATTTTCTGAATGTAGTTTTGATCCTCCTTGTCACCATAATAACTTTCAATGGTCAGAGACTTTTTTTTGTTTTCTTCTCATTTTCCTAGCCTATTACTTGGCTTTAAACTCTTTGTTAAAGTAGGGCTCTGTTTCTAGGGTGAGGGGATGCACTGTTCTAAGTTTCAGGGGTTTTGTGCAGCTGCTTTCAGAGATCCTTCTAGGAATCTGACCACAAACACTCTTTTCTTCCCTGGAACTGTAAGAAGGACTCGGCTCCATTGTAGTTGGAAGAGCTAGAGTACTGGCGGGGCTGGGACTCCACTGACCTGGGCTGTGCTGGGACTGCACACCAGACTCCCACCCTGAACTTCTGAGTCTTCCCTGGTGTCCCTGGGCTGAGAGATCCAGAAGTCTTCAGCACTGCTGCTGATTCAGAGGTCCAGCAATCCCACTCTTGGGTCACAGACTTTTTTGCTGCGTTTCTAAGTTGCCTCTGGCTGGAAAATGTTCTACTGTGTTTTGGGGGGTGTTCTGATGCTCTAATCTGTTTAGAGCCATTTTCAAAGAAATTTGGAGCAGTTTGGGGGAGAGGTTTGGGCAAATTCCTGCCTTACTCTACCATCTTGGCTCTGCCCCCCTCCCAGGTACTTAATAAATGCTTGCTTCTTTCCTTCATATGTAAATAGCATTTTTAGATTTGTAAGGTACTTTCTCTAATTTATTTCACTTGATCCTCACAAGAATCCTATGAAATAGGTCCTGTTATTATCCCATTTTATAGATGAGGAAACTAAAGTTCACAAGAACTGAAGGTTCAGGATGATTTGCCCATGGTCACATAGCTGGTAATTGCTGACACAGAATTTGAATCCAAATGCCCCTGACTCCAAGTTCAGCGCTGCTGCTTTTCTAATAGTACATGCCCCATTCCTCCACAGGAACATTTTTGAATGTTCTTGCTTCTCTGTTTGGATTATCTTCACACAGATGATCTAGAAATGTTGTTTTCTAGCATATTTCAAGAGTGAGCACCACGCTCTCCTTAAATGCACCTAATCTCATAATTGTTTAAAACATGAATAGTTTTAATTACAAGCTAATAGAAACAGGATTCTATCTGAACGTAAAGTAAATAACAATATATTTCAAGGAGTAACTCCCTCAGAATCTCCTTGACTTATAATTCTGGGTAGAAGACTATTTGTTCTTGTTTTTATTTTCGCCATTACAGCAAACTAAAATCCAGTTAAATAACTTGACCAAAGTCACAGAATTAGAAATATGAAGGACAGGTTTTGAAGCCAGGCCCACTGACTCTGGAATAAACAATTCTTATTTACTTAGCATATTTGATCTTTTTGAAGCACTTCCCTCTAGCCATCCTGGTGAAAAAAGATGGAAACATTATTATCCCCATTTTACGGATGAGTGGACCAAGGTTCAGGAAGGTAACATAAATTGCCCAAGGCCACATAAGGAATAAATGGCAGAATCAAGCCTCCACACCAGGTCTTCTGACTCCAAATTCAATACCTTTTCTCTTCTCCCATATTCTACCTTACTGATAAAGGCATACATTTAGCCACCAGGTATCAGGCAGCTCTTGTGTACAGTGTGGAAAGGATCATTGCTCGTCCCCACAGCAGCACATTTGAATTCAGAGGATAGCTGTATAAAATGTATAAACATTCATAAATCTCTATGGTCGAGTGGAGAACTAAAGACTGAGCTTAAACGATTACCAAAAAAATAATCTTTATAAGTCTTTAGAGACGAATGATATACTTGGCTTCAAGAAGTAATCAACTATATATCTTAGTCTACAGTGATACAAAAGGTCAGAAAACATAATAAATTACTTATAATTGGTTGTATCTTGCTCTGATTGAGCAATTGTAACTCATATTAAAGGGAACCAGCAGCTTTTGCAAAGGGATCAAGAGCATAACATGAATTTTAATCTTCAAGATAAATAGGGGGATGTTTATGTCAACTAAAATTAGTTATCTTTTCACCCAGACATAATTCTTCCCAAAAGGAATCCTGTATTACTTAATGATACTACAGATTGCCGATTAGCTAAGGTAGTTTTCTCTGGACATAGGGGAGATGGGTTAAATTGAAACCTCTTTCCAGAGCAGATGGTTCTAGAGCACATTCTTTTTTTTTTTTTTGCCATCATGGACCCCTTTGGCATGATGGTGAAATGTATGGACCATTTTTCCTCAGAATTATACTCATTGTATACATTCGTAATCAAAGGCAATGGTAAATTTTAGTCAGCGACTTGTAGAAATAGAAATAGTGACTTCTAACTTCCCTCTCCCCTCAATCTAACCACAGATCCCAGATAAAGAACCCCAATGTATAGAATATATATCGTATATATATATATATATATATATATATATATCGTATATATATATATATGCATGTATGTATATATGTGTATAGATAATATTTCTCTAATATCTATGGTAATCAAGGTGCTATGTTCTATTCTAGGATAACTTCTCTCTATAACATGCAAATAATGTTCAATATAACACTCTTGCACATTTAAAATTACTGTGTATTTTATTTTATTAAAAGTCTTTACTACAAGAACTTTAGTCACAATTTTGTTGCATTGAATGTGCAACTCTTCAAAGTTAATTTTTTTAAGGTCAAGTCTTCTGAGAAGGTTATTATATGCCATAGCTGCAAACACTCAACTTTAGAATCACATGCTGGCTTCTATGAAATCACCAATGAGTTCTAGAAATAAGTTTGGGATAGAAGTGTAGAATATGGACAACCCCCATAACTTTTAGATTCAGATGTAAAATATTTCTAGGTAGAATCATTTGATTCTGATCAGAAGACAAAATATTTCTAAAGAAGAAAAACATGAATCTATGAGTCTGACCATGTCACAAGATCATAAATTTAGACCTGGAAAGAACCTTGAAGGCCAGAGAGTTCAAGCCTTTTATTTTGCAAATGAAGAAAAATTGAGGCATAGAGGATGGCTTGTCCAGGACTACAACGAGTAGATGTCTGAGGCTAAATGTGAACTGTCAGATTCTGCTGACTGCAAGCCTGGTACTCCATCGACTGTGCTAATAAGTATAAGGAGATGTAGAAAATAAATAAGTCACATTTCCTGTTCTCAGGAAGCTTGTTTGTTTGATTGCTTGGTTTTTTTCTTCTGACAGTGTATCCCAGAAAATTTGCCAAAAGTCATACATTTGCTGGGACTTTAGGTTTGAGCATTGAGGCTAAAAGGCAGCCTGAAAGGATCAAGAATGTAAATCATAAATTCCCCCATGCATTCTTCCGTCTTTGACTTGGCTATATCTCTACAGAAAATGAAACTCCTACCCCCTAAATCCTTTTAATAGTGGGTGGGCATAAGTCAATAGACAGGGGTAGTTGGACAATAGCCGTTGCATATTTGGAGTCTAATTTGATTTGTCTTTATTTCTAGTACTGCAGAGTTAACCATGAAGGGGGATAAAATAACACACTTTGTCTTTTCTTCACTAAATCTTCAGGCAATTTTAAAATCAATTATTTCCATTTTTCAGATTTTTTTTCTCTTTTTAAATTCCTTTCACATTAGAGTACTGTTCTGAGAAAGGGGGACTTGGTATTCTAAATCTAACAAGTTTTCATGCATATTTTTTGACAAGAGGACTAATAGGAAATAATACCATGAACAGGTGCTCCAACGATGTAAACAATAATATGTATGTATGTAGTATAATTCACACATATAGAAAGCAACTAGCTTGCACATTGACTTCCTGGACCCATTTAAAAGCAAGGAAAAACCTGAGACACTGAAGCAAAGTAAAAAGAATGCTGGATCAAAAGGAGAACCGGTTCTTACCTCAGTTTTACCACAAACTCCCTGAGTGATTTTAAGCAAATCACTGGATTTGTAAGGCTCTCCATCTCTTATAAATCAAAGTTAATAAACAAAAACAAACAACAACAATAAGAGAATAATAAATATTTGCACTGGATTAAAAACAATTTTTCTAATACTTTAGAGTTAAGATTATAGCCATATTTATAGGTTTGTGGTACAACCTCTTCATTTTTCCAGCTGCAGAAACAGAAATCAGAGCATTTAGGTGACTTGCCCAAGATCACACAGCCAGTAAGTGTCAGAAGTAGGACTTAAATACAGGTCATGCTGATTTCCAGTGCTCTACCACATCATGATATATCTCAATATTCCCACGTATCTGAGACCTCATCACCATGGCCACTTCCATTCATCAGAGCAATTGAACCCATTCACATCTTTTGACCTTGTATAATTATTTTGTATATTGTTTCCATCATCTTCTGAAGGAATGGTTTTCAAAGTATGGTAAATGATCCTGGGGGTTTCCTAATACCCTTTCAGGGAGTCTACAAGATGGAAACTGTATTTATAATAATATTAAAACATTTTAATTTCCAGTATAAAGCTCTTCGGGGGGATCCTTAATTATTAAGTGCCAAGGGGTTCACAGACCCAAAGTTTGAGAATCGCTGTTCTAGAGTTTTTTCCACAAGAATCCTAGGAAGTAGCCGGAACACTGTCCACACTTTGATTCCTTCTAGGATTTATTAGATATTATGCTTATTCATCATCATGTGTAGTTTTCAAAGATTAATGTCCAGGAAAATTTATTTCCCTATAGGAAGAGAGAAAAAAAAAAATCAGTCATATCACATTATATAAGTATGCATATATATACATATATATATGTATAATTGTATTTATATCATTTTTCTTTTTGACAGCACTGAAATAAAATGGTAATACAAAAGAAGAGAAGTTGCTTATAGTTATGGTTATGAACATATTTTATTCATGCAGGTTAAAAGCAAAGAATTCATTAAGCTCCAATAAAAAATGAGAAACTCAGTGTAAAATATTTTTATACAGTCTTCTAAGGGCGAATATAACTTTTTCCGAGATGGCTATTTGACTGAACTAATATTGATACATTTAATAAATTTCAACATTTTGATTCAAATGCCATTTTAAAAGAAGTTCTCTGATTAGAAAGATTTAAATTATATTCATTAGAGACATCCTGTTCTGTGACTGAAATGATAGCATTATAATGAGACTGATGGGTAAAAATGTATTTGCCTTTTTTTTTTTTAAGAAAAAGGGAAAAAAGGAAAAAAGGAAAAAAAAAAAGAAGATAGGTTCCAATTGGTAATTATTTTTTGGAAGGCTGACAATTCCCAAGCTACTATTTTTCTTCCTTGAGAGCAAATTATTACTTTCCTTTCCACTCCACCTAGTTAAAATAATCACAAATATTTTGAATGCATGCATTGAAAGAAGGATTTAGAACATTAAATCCTCACAATGACTGGGCCTGGGGATGTGGAATGGTTATATGTGACTTCATTTTCATCTTCAACCAATTCTAACATGGGTGTTTATCTTGAAGCCTGTGGAGCAAAAGCATCTAATTGATCCCACTTGGGAGACAGACTGTGAATAATGGGCCATTATATTTTGACGAGACACACAATTGCCTTGAACTTATGGGGAGTTCAGGTGTGGGTATATCTACCTTAAGCAGTTGCTGGAATGTAATGCTCTGCGCACTCCTGCTCATGCATCTGCCTGACTCGGCCCTTGTAGGGCCAGGCTCTATTTCACTCAAATAACTTAGCTATTCACGAACAATGGGGTTCAAATTGTACTTTTCTTTAACACAACATTAACTCTCAAAGAGCTGGAAATTCAGTATTCTGTTCCTCGAGCTTAGATTGCAAATCAGTCACTGAGAACATTATATGAGCAGTAATCCCATTAAATATATCATCTTGCAAAAATCTAAATCCAGTTAATTAACTTGTATTGCAAAAGAGCTCCGAGATATAGTTTTCAGTGAGCAGCCATACATTTTAGGTCTCTAATTATATACCTAAAGTAAATTTCAGACCTTACTTCTTTCAGAAAATGAGTTGAAAACTTCTTTTTAGGGACAATATGGCAAAAGAAGAGACTTTGATTCATATAATTTGAACATTAAATTATTCAAATGTTTCAAAAATAACTTCTTTCTCATTTAAACTTTTAATTTACATCTCTCTCACAAAAAGTGATCCAACAAAGACTGACAAGTCTCATGAAAATTCATGGAAATGTAATCTAATTATTGTAAAAGCTGCAGAAATTAAATATTGGCTTTTTGCTATCATGTGAGTTGACAATCATTGAACATCTGAATGTCACCTTCTTAAACCGTGCTTGGTACATTAATAATAATAATAATAATACATCACAGGAAGATAGTGCTTCAAGGTATGCAAAGCACCTGAACTTTGATAGTAATTTTACATGGTAAGTGTACTTATTATTCCCATTTCACAGATAAGGAAACTGAGGCTGAAAGGAATTTAGGGTTCATGATCCCCCAAATGACAAATATCAGAAACAGAATTCAAACTTACGTCTTCAAGAATACAAACGAGATTATTGTACTTTTAACTGCTCTTCCATGTCACCTTTCCAGTTGCAAATGGTCATTGAAAAAACTTGAAAGACAATGACCAAAATGCCAAGAGTGGAGAGATCAGAAACTATTCCTTTCACTTAGTGCTCATCTCATATCTTTCAAACCCTGACTCAAATTACATTTCCCTCCTGAGACTTCCCTTGGCTTCCTTAACAAAAAAAAAAATAATAATAATAAAATAAAACAAAACAAAAACAAAAGCATTGCTTCCTCTTGTAAATTAAAGCACTTCTCTTAGTGCTCTTAAAATGATGTTGTTATACAGTATGTATGTAGTACAGTTCTTTGAGTAGATGTCCTAACATGTCAACTAAATTGTAAGTTTCTTGAAGGTAGCCTGTCTTCTTACTAACTCAATGAATTTGGGCATACCACTTAAACATTCTGTGTCTCAGTCTCCTCATCGATAAATTTTGGAATGGTAACAATTATTTTTGGTGATATTTTAAAGAGAACATTTTATATACACTAATTAAAGTGTTATCATTATAATTATCCTCCACATCATCAACACAATATCTGGCAACAAAGTAAGAAGCCTGTGTTCCAATTCATTCACTTATGAATTCTGAATCCAACTCACTTATGAGTTAGTTATGTGGCTCTGAGAAGTTCTTGGGCTTTCTAAATATCAATTCCCTCATCTGTAAAGATGGAGATAAAATTTATACTGCCAAACATATAGAGTTATAAAGAAAATGCTCTGTAAAATTTAAAGCATTTTACATAAGTAAGATATTATCTGTATTAGTATGGTAGGAATTGGGATTGGATCTGTAATTTCATTCATAAATGGAATTTCCAGGTAACCAAAAAAAATCTCTAGCAATATAAGTTGGTACCTTCTCTGTTATTTGAAATCTTAGAGAATTATCCAGAGCCCAGAATATTTCTGACTTGCCCAGAGTCACCCAGACAGAATGTATCAAAGTCAAAGTTGAAAATACTTCCTGTCCAGATCTCTAGTCACTGTGCCAAATAGATATTCAATAAATATTAAATGAAATGAGAACTTAATATTCTTATTTCTGTGATTGGCAGTTATACTGCAGGTGTATCAACAAGCTCCTATCTATCCTTCCTATCAGAATCAACATTTTTCTCAATGGAAAAATCAAGGTTGTCAGAAAGAATGAATAAACTCACAGAGATTGGTTGAACAAAACAGAAAAAAAATCAATCATCAACTTAATTATCCCAAAGAAATTTTGCTTTATTGTTATTAGCAACTATTACAGTTGGTCCTTAACAAGTATTTGTTAATGGAATAACTTAAGTCCTTTTAAAATATTGCTTTTCTTTAGACTTCTTGAAAAACCCATTCAATCAAAATGCAAAATTCAAGATCAGTAGAAGCAGTCACAATTTATGTGATTAATATTTATGATTGTTTTCTATCTAAAGTAATTAGTTATTAAATGAGAGTCTTTATTTAAGTTGAGGATTGGTTTTTATTCTGCTTAGTTCAACCAATCTTTCTAAGTTCATTTATTCTTTCTGATAACCATGATTTTTGCATTGAGAAAATGTTGATTCTGATAGTCATATATATACATACACACACACATATATATATATACATATGTATATATATATATATATACATACATACATTACCCATAAAATCCCCATAGGCAATCAAAAATTAGAAATTCACAACTAACAACCCTCTTTATGGAGTGAATTAGCTTTGTTCCCATAATCCCAAATTCTTCTTTATCTATTGTCCCAAAAATAATTATAATCCTGAAAAAGTTCAAAAAAATCTGAGCAACTTTATTTCTATGAATACATTACTAATATGCAATAGTCAGTTCTTACCGGAGAAGCAATATGGTAAAGTATGGAGGGCAGTATGGTAAGGTTTGAAGTCCTGTGTTCAAATACCAGCTCGGCTACTCACTACCTGTGTGCCTTAATTCATATCATTTCATCTTTTGGGAGTTCTCAGTTTCTTAATCTACAAAATGAGGGGTTTAGATTAGATCAGGGCTTCTTTTTTTTTTTATAAATTTTTTGACAGTATATATGCATGAGTAATTTTTTTTTATAACATTATCCCTTGTATTCATTTTTCCAAATTTTCCCCTCCCTCCCTCTACTCCCTCCCCTAGATGAAAGGCAATCCCATACATTTTACATGTGTTACAATATAACCTAGATACAATATATGTGTGTAAATACCATTTTCTTGTTGCACATTAAGTATTAGCTTCTGAAGGTATAAGTAACCTGGGTAGATAGACAGTAGTGCTAACAATTTACATTCACTTCCCAGTGTTCCTTCTCTGGATGTAGTTATTTCTGTCCATCATTGATCAACTGGAAGTGAGTTGGATCTTCTTTATGTTGAAGATATCCACTTCCATCAGAATACATCTTCATACAACATTGAAGTGTACAGCGTAGATCAGGGCTTCTTAAACTTTTTTCATTCGTGACCCCTTTTTGCTGGAGAAATTTTTATGTGATTCTGGGTATATAGGTATATAAAATAGGAAAACAAATCAAATCTTTAATGGTCATAAATTCATAACCC
Source organism: Sminthopsis crassicaudata (assembly GCF_048593235.1). Taxonomy (NCBI): domain Eukaryota; kingdom Metazoa; phylum Chordata; class Mammalia; order Dasyuromorphia; family Dasyuridae; genus Sminthopsis; species Sminthopsis crassicaudata. The sequence goes on from NC_133618.1 coordinate 595,234,396, forward strand.
TCATACTGTTACTAGACTCCTTAGGGGGAATCAAAAAACCAACAGTTTAAGGAGCTAGGGGCTAGATGATATCTAGTTCCCAATCCATGATCCTGATAAGATCTCTAAGTAACAGCACATTCAGTTCCTATTTGCAAACAAGAATCAATAAAAATTAATTTAGTTCATCAAGCCCCATCTATGAGCTAGAAAATGAGTATGCTCAAGGCTTCCATGGGTAGCACAAATATTAGCATCAATAAGAAAAAAAAATATTTCAAGTGTATACTCCTAAGAAAATTACCATTTTTAAAAAAATAGAAAAGCAACATATTAAAGAAAGAATTGGATTTTTGTTGGAAGATATCTTGTCTGTAGACTGTAACTTCCAATTCTACTGTGACACTACTAAATTGTAAATACACAATGGCCCTGGAAATACTCAGCCTTTAGATATTTATTTTTTGATGGTGTTTGGCTCTATAATATACTAAGCTCTATAGTGTCAGACTGAATGGTCTGAACTTGATTTTACAGTGGCACTTGTGAGCCTGGAGCACCTGCAATAGTAGGGATATTTTCATCACCCAATTTTTCCACAAGATTTTTTTTTCTTTTTGCCTATTTTGTACACTGTAAAAGAAAAACAAAAAAAGAAACGAGTTTTCCAAACAATATTGCCTTTGGGATCTCCTTGGACAGTGTGAGTTTCACAACTGAGGGAAAGGGTTAAACACTATTCACTGACAACTGGATCTCTGTGTCCAAAAGCCAGGCTTCATGCACCACAGCAAACTGGAGGAGTATCTTAATGACAGTATAATTAGAAGTATCATTGTGGTAATGATTCTTTTCATCTGGAGAAAAGGCTTTGCAGAAAAGGTCTCTTATTTAGCTAATTTCCCCTGCCTCTCCTCCTGCCTCTCTTAGACTTCTTTCCCTAGGTCAGTATCACAGGGTTAATACTATGTGTTTGACAAGCCCTCAAACTTGGTCCTCATCAAACTAATTAAAGAGAAACACATCCAAATTCTAGTGATTTATTTTACTTTTTTAAAAATGTGGCCCATTCATCTTGTTTAAAGATTTACCTGGCTGAACGGATTTGATTAATGAAGAGGACAATGGTTCTCTTGTTTCTACAACTTATAACCACGTGGTTCGGGTTCAGTGGGCCAAGGGAAAGGCAGCCATGTCTAAATTTAGTCTCATTTTCTACTTGAAAATCCAAAGGAGAGAGAAGTTTCTGATTTTATCAGTCTCACCAAGGCAGGAAAGGAAAGACAAGAAAAATCTTGATACACTGACTGGACATTTATTTATTTAAATGAAAAACCTTATAGAAAGCATTTATTGTCCCTATACTGTAAACAGAACATTTCAGATTACTAGGCCACCACTTGGCCAAATAGTGCCTTAAATTTTGATTAAAATGATTAAAATGACAACTTTACCTAAACTAATTTACATGTTCAATGCCATCCCAATTGAATTACGAAAAAAATATTTTACTGTATTATAAAAAAATAACAGATGCATTTCTGAAAAATTGCTTGTCAAATATCCTACCTCTCCTTTCTCCTTCTCATAACATTTCCCCTCTCCCTATCCCCTTTCTCATTCTCCCCTATCCCCTATATACATTAGGATTGTCAGTACCTGAGGATAAGATAATGAAGACCTGTAATATAATGATAGAATGTTGATGGAAATAAATTTGTACTCTCATTTTGCAGATGAAGAAATTAAGATACAAGAAAGTGAAATGATTTGTTGAAAGTATCGTGCTATGGTTGATTCAGCATAAGATTTAGACTCGAGGATGAAAGCCCAAGGCTCAACTATATGATTTATTACTTGTGTGACTTTACGAAAGTCATTTCATATTCCTTTGGGTTTCATTTCATTATCTATAAAATAAAAGAGTTGATAAGATGATCTCTAAGGTCCCTTGATTCTCCAGTCTTATAATAAGGGAAGCCAATCCAATTCAGTGAGTATTAAGTATATGTGACATGTCAGCCACTGTGCTAAATGCGGGGGATAAAATTAATAAAAAAGATAGTCTCTGCCCTTGAGGAGCTTACAGTTTAAAAGGGAGACAGCAAACAAAAAAAAGCAGAAAAGTGGGGCAGTGTTATGTGACGTTGAAAACAAAGTGGAGTGAGCTGAGAGTCCGATTTTTGACCTCTTATAAAAAAAGGCTCTGGGAGGAGTTTGGTATTCATCCTCCAATCCTCCAATGAAAGAGGAAAGGAGACTGAGAGAGGGGATGTCAATCAAGGCTTGACTTAGCAGCATAAATTTAAGTTTGATGAACTTCTGCTAGGTGTACATCTTGGATCTGAAATTAGGCAGGGCAGGAGGGAGATAGCTGGCTCCTGACTTTTCTGGCTGTACCTTCTATTACATCAGGACTGTCTCAGTTTAGTTTCTTGACCTTAAAGGTGATAGTAGCAATTTTAATGCTAGACATTATCAAGAGAAGCAGTTTTCTATAATAGCTTTATATACTTCCATAGTTGAAGATAAATATTATTATACAAATAAAATTCAGTTTAAAACACAATTTTGCCTCCCTATCAGGTTAAAGAAAAAATGGGCCACATAAACAAGACAAAACAAAGACATATCACAAGTAATGCTGGTGACCAAAGACTTCATAAGGTAATGCTTTTCAAAATTCAGAAGCTCTCTGCAGGTGCCCAAACATCAGAATATAAAATCAAGGTGTTCATTGGACACATACCAAGAATGGGAAAACTTGGATGCCTTTTTGAACATTAATCTTCTAAGGATGCTTATGCAGGTATTCTGAAGATCAGGCTTGTAGTCCATAATTTATTTTAAGTTAACATGTGAAAGAGGAATATTTTCTTTCAGTAAGTTTCCTTCAGAAATTTAAATCATATTTCCTTTAACTCCAATCCATTTCTGATTAGAACAGTTTAATGAAAAGTCTCCTCATTTTCCCCCTTCTCTGCATGGACTAAAAAATCAAAGTAAGTCTTGTCAATACCTTTTCATAGTCATTTTCTAAGACTAGGAAGTGTTTCTGTATGAGAAACTAACTGAAACTTGGGAAACCAAAGTTCTATAATTACTCTGGAGTCTAAGCTCAGGCCTTTGTATGCATCAATCTCCGGATAACTTGAAAATAACCAAAAGACCCTAGGTAAAAGGAGGTCATTTAGGGCAAGTGAAAGGATCCTGTAAAAGCCTCCTTTCCTCTGTGAGAATGGGGCTTAGTGCCCAGTTGTGCCCTCCACTGATAAGGAGACTCTGAGTTGAAATAATACACTTGAACATATAATTTGAGGAAAAGTATGGAAGCAAGGTAGGTAGATACATTGCATTTAAAGTAAACAAATCTGGTTACCTTGCCCTTTGCTCTCTTCAGATGTTCTTTCTCAAATTTTGAAATGATAAGTAAGAAATTTGAACCATTAAAGAACATGCTCCTGATACACATGCCTTATATATCTGGAGCGGGAAAAGGCCAGAGAATCTGCACATCAGGATTTGAGTTCTGCCTAGACAAGAGTTAGAGCAAAAAATTATCTTATGGGGCTACCTAAACAAACTTCCTCCCTCTAGAGATAAGGAAATAAAACTCAGAAAAGTTTAGTATTTTGTCTTATATCATAAATGTAGCAAGATGGCCCAGTGGATAGAGCACAGAGCCTAGCATCAGGAGAGGTTCAAATATAGCCTCAGACACTAGCTATGTGATCTTAGAAAAGTCCCCATCTGTAAAATGGGGATAATAACAGTGTCTACCTCCCAGGGTTGTAGTGAGGATCAAATGAGACAATATTTGTAAAACACCTGGCAAAGTGCCTGTGTGAATATTAGTTATTTGTTATTATTATTAAGTAGCTGATCAGAATCTGAATAAAGGTCCTCAGATATCAGATTCAGAACATTTTTCACATTAGTTCACTTTAATTCTCTTAAACTACTCTCCCGTAATAGTTTCTTCTTCTTCAAAATGGGTATAAAAATACCAAATTTCCCCATCCAACCCCCCCAAAATTGTTATATATATGCAAAGCAATATAATATGTTGTTATTATCCTCAGGTTCTGATTGTAAACCTTGAAAAGCAATTGATTTTAAGTTTCATAGTTTTCATCAGAAAGATGTGCTGACAAATCTTCACCTAAATTCTGTTATGAAAACCATTCTAAAATTTTCATTTGATTCTCTTTGCAAAGAATGGCACAGCACTGGGTCATTTTTTCACCTTCTTTTTTCAGCTAGGGAATTGGGTTTGTGTTTCTGCTTGCACATGTTAATGCTTGCATCTAACTAGTCTTTGAAAGATATGCTTAGAAAAATACTATCAAAAGGCAGTTATAAAATATTTCTTCCTACCTTGTTTGGCATCTTGTGCTAATTCTAACAAGCATCAACTCAGCCAGTCTTGCTAATATAATATTAACATTTTAAAAACAAGTCTTATCTTCATTGCCTCACTTGTTTCTGTACCAAAATACTTCATTATTATTATTTTTCCCCTCCTTCAAATGTTCTTTTACCACCAAGGGAACATAATCCCATCTATGAATTCAAAATGACAGATTTTGTGGGTTTTACTTTTCAGAGATGATGTCATTTGTGGGGAATTGTTGGGTAAACCATACACTCTTTTCAGAAACCTGCAATTACGTCTCCGAATAAAGACATCAATGTCATGTTTCTAGAAATAATGGCTAATGATATGTCTCCCAAAAGGAAGTGGCGTTATTAATTACCTCACTGTGAACACAGTTTATAGACAGCTCAGAGGGCTAGTCGCCCAATTAAGTATAATGACTAAAGCTTCGGTTAGTCCATCTGTACAGGCTTCTGGATTAACAAGACTGGGGCTTTACAAAGCCTGTAAGGGTGATATGTGCTCTGCTGAGCATTGAGAGGCAATACCTGCACTCCTGGAAGGGTTTACATTATAACATAAGGTGGTTGGATACACACATATGCACATTTTTCATTCAGCTTTGCTTTTGTTTCATGTTTGGGAAGAACTCCTTTCCTCAAATTCTTCCTATGCTTTGTTAATTGTAAAAACAAAAACCAAAAATCAACAATAACAATAATATCAACATAAAACCCCTAGATACCAATTTATCTAAAACAAGGTCTGGTCAGAATTCATCAGTGTCATTGACAAAGAACTGAACTTCCTTTCCTCAATTGGGACTATGAAATTAATTTTTCAGATTAAATATAATTCACCTTCTATAAAGGGACCTGTTCTATAATTTGATTTTATGTGGATAACCTTACTTTTAATCAGTCAGTCAAATGTCATTTTTAAGCCCCTACTATGTATCAGGCATCATTCTAAATACTTACAGGGCTCAAAGTCTGATGTGAAAGACAACATAGAAACAACTTTCATACAGGCAATATATACATGCATGTTTGTGTATGTGTGTGTATGTGTATGTGTGTGTATAAATTGGAAATACTCAACGTAGGAAAGGCAAGGAGCTTGTGATAGGTATCTTTTATAAAAATTATTATTTTTTATTTTTCTAGTTATACATGTATATTAACTTTTTAAATACACATTTTTTTAATCATATTGGGAGAGAAAAATCAGAACAAAAGGGAAAAACCATGAGAGAGGGGAAAAACAGAAAAAAAGAAGTGAACATAGTATGTGCTGATTTATATTCAATCTCAATATTTCTTTCTCTGGATGTAGAAGGTATTTTCTATCCAAAGTTTATTGAGATTGCCTTAGATCACTGCACTACTGAGAAAAACCAAGTCTTTCATAGCTGATTACTGCTCAATCTTGATGTTATTGTGTACAGTGTATTTCTGGTTCTGCTTGTTTTGCTCAGCATCAATTCATGTAAATCTTTCCAGGTCTTTCTATAATCAGCTTGTTCATTATTTTTTATAGGACAATAATAATCCAATTATCTTCATATACCCCAGTTTATTTAGCTATTCTCCAACTGATGGGCATCTACTCATTTTTCAAATCTTTGCTACCACAAAAAGCTGCTACAAACATACATACTTGTGAGTCCTTTTTCCTTTATGATTTCCTAGGGACACAGAGAGTATGCACAATTTGATAGCCCTTTGGGCATAGTTCCAAATTTCTCTCTAGAATGGATCATTTCACAACTACACCAATAATGTGTTAGTGTCCCAGTTTTCCCACATCCCCTCCAATATTTATCATTATTTTTTCCTGTTATTTTAGCCATTCTGAGAGGTGCGTAGTGGTAGCTCAGATTTGTTTTAATTTGCATTTCTCTAATCAATAGTGATTTAGAGTATTTTTTCATATGACTATAGATGACTTTAATTCCATCATCTGAAAATTTGCCTGTTCATATCATTTGAGAATTTATCAATTGGGGAATTATTTGTATTCTTATAAATTTAACAAATTCTTTATGTATTTTAGAAATAAGACCTTTATCAGAAACAATGGCTGTAATTTTTCCCCCAGCTTCGTATTTCCCATTTAAACTTAAGTTTAATTCATGCAAAACCTTTTTAATTTAATGTAATCAAAGTTGTCTACTTTGTATTTCATAATGTTCTCTAGTTCTTCTTTAGTCATAAATTCTTCCCTTCTCCAAAGATCTGATAAGTAAATTATACCTTGCTCTTCTAATCTACTTATGGTATCACCCTTTACACCCAAATCATATACCCATTTTTACTTTATTTTGATATGAGATGTGAAATATAAGTCTATGCTGAGTTTGTGACTCATTATTTTTCAGTTTTCCCGGCAATTTTTGTGGAATAGTGAGTTCTTATCCAAGAAGTTTGAGTTTGGGGGCTTATCAATTATTATGGTCATTGATTATTGTGTCAATTGTATCTAACCTATTCCACTGATCCACCACTCTATTTCCTAGCCAGTTCAAAATGGTTTTGAAGACTGAGTCTTTATAATATAGTTTTAGGTTTGGTACTTCTAGGCAACTGTTTGCATTTTTCCATTAATTCCCTTGATTTTCTTGGCCTTTTGTTCTTCCAGATGAATTTTATTATTTTTTTTCTAGTGCTATAAAATATTTTGGCAGGTGGATTGGATTGACACTGAACAAGTAGACCAATTTAGGTAGAATCGTAATTTTTGTTATATTAGCTCAGCCTAACCCATGAGCAATTGATATTTTTCTAGTTGTTTAGATCTGACTTTATTTGTGTGAGATTTTTCTTTTTTTTTTTTTTTGCTTTTGAAGGCAATCAGGGTTAGATGACTTGCTCAGGGTCACACAGCTAGTGTTTGAGGCTAGAGCTGAACTCTGCTCTTCCTGATTTCTGGGCAATGCTATCCACTGTGCCATCTAACTGCCTCAAGTGACAGGTTCCTTGAAGAATATGAGACCTTAGCTAAGATTTAAAAGGAGCCAGCGAAGCTAGGAAGAAAGGGAGAGTTAGAACACTCCAGGCATGGCAGATGGTCAATGAAATTGCTCAATTATGTGCCATGTGCAAGGAACCCAAGGAAGCCAGTGTCAACGTATTGTAGAGAACATGGAAGGAAGTGAGGTGGAATCCGGCAAGGTCTTCATCAGAGGATCAGGACAATTTTCCCCTCTTTCATCTTCACATTAAGGATGGCACTTAGTGCCCTAAGGAGACATAAGTGGTGCTAGGTACACAGTTTAACTACTTCTGCCATAATCTAATGCTTGTATGAAAAAGAAAATCTGATTTTCTCCTTATTCCCATATACTTCTGGCTGATTCTTCTATACCTCACAGATCCATGCCCATCCCATTCATTGCAACATATAACTCCAACAAATACTTAGTACTTATTATGTGCATGTTAGAAGCAGAGATGTCTCAGTGGATAGAACACTGGGCCAGGAATAACTGAGTTCAAATGAAGCTTCAGACATTTAATAGCTACAATAATTCTGAACAAGTCATTTAACCTGTTTGTTCTGGAGAAGTAAATGGCAAACCACTCCATTATCCTTGCCAAGGAAACCCCAACGACAGTAATGGTGTGATATGGTCCTTGCTGTCACAAAGAGTAAGAGCGAACTACAAAATGTACAAGTTACTTATTCTCTATGTTGAGGATGAAAGATGAAATAAGAAATCAGGTTCTGCCCTTAAGGAGGTTATATTCTAATAAGGTTGCTTTACCAACCTCAAATAATTAGGATAATTAGAATATAAGGGAGAATATTTAAAGAACAAAGGCAATCATTGAGAATCTGATGATATCTCTCTCCTGGGCAAAAAAGATTCATAGTTCTAGGGTTCAGTGTCAAATTACCCTCACTGTTCTTCCTGGTCTGAATTGGTGTACTGGTTAAAAGAAACTGGGGTCTTGTCTTTTTCTTTGAGGACAGACCCCCTTCTTTGTACCTTAATCTTAACAACTGAATTTGTGTAATTGATCTAGTTCTATTGCGTGTTATCCTGTAACAACCTAAGTTCTCTTGCTCATAGTAAAATTTCCAGATTTTTCTGCCCAAAGAAACATTCACCCACTTCCTGCTATTGGAACCTCCTGACCTTGGTTTCTCACTTACTTTGATAAGGCTTATGGCCAGGATCTCCTTTTTTATTAAAGCTTTTTATTTTCAAAACAGGATAACTTTCAAATTCACCCTTGAAAAACCTTGTGTTCCAAATTTTTTCTCTCCCCTAGAGGGCAAGTAATCCAATATATGTTAAATAAACATGTAATTCTTCTATACATATTTATACAATTATCTTGCTGCATAAGAAAAATCGAATCAAAAAGAGAAAAAATGAGAAAGAAAACAAAACACAAGCAAACAATAACAAAAAGAGTGAAAATATTATGTTGTGATCCACACTCAGTTCCCACAGTCCTTTCCCTGCAAGCAGATGACTCTCTTCATCATGAGATCATTGGAAATGGCTTGAATCATCTTGTTGAAAATGGCCACATCCATCAGAATTGATCATCATATAATCTTGCTGTTGCCATGTACAATGATCTCCTAGTTCTGCTCATTTCACTCAGCATCAATTCAAGTAATTCTCTCCAGGCCTCTCTGAAATCATCCTCCTAATCGTTTCTTATAGAACAATAATATTTCATAACATTCATGTACCATAACTTATTTAGTCATTCTCCAACTGATGGTCATCCACTCAGTTTCCAGTTTCTTATGGCCAGGATCTTCTGATACTCCCTGTTCTCTTACATACTCTTCTTCCTGGTCCCCATTACTAGCATTACTGTCCCATCATGGCTACCAATATTTCGTTTCTGAGCTTTGAGTGTCTCTGTTCTCACCTATTTTACTTCTGAATCCTGTTTTTGACAGCACCTCAAACCCTATGGCTAATTCTCACCATAGAAATATTGTTGGCAAGGAACTCCAAATGTAGGTATTTTAATCTGATCTCTCACCACCAAATAAGGTTGTCTTTCTATCCAACCCTATTTTTAAGGCTCTCTAGTAAAGATTTTGCAACCTTCCTCAGTAACCCAACCCAGAGTTTTATGATCTTTGCAATGAATCATTTCTTCTACCAACCTGCCCCACAGGACTTGTGTAAAATTCTTTCTTATTAGATTCTCTAAAGATTTAAAAGAGGAGGGTATAAATGCAAGAATCAACAAAAATGTAAGCAATAGAGCAACCTAAGTTGCCTAAGGTAGCAAACTGTATAATAGTTATTTTCAGCCTGTGGCCACTCACTCCCAAAATCAAATATTTCAGTAGCTATTAAGGTCACTTATAATTGCTAGATAAGGAGAACCTAGTTCTACCAGAATTTTTTGTTTGTCTTCAAAACTCTCCAGGAGAAACAAAGCAAAACAAAACAAAACAAAAATCCCTCCCTCCTCCTTACCTGTTCAAGTCCTCCAAACAATGGCTTTAAGGTTGTTCTCTGCTAACTTCCGAGGAGACCTAAGGAGACCTATATGCCCCACACCCTAAAGGACTCAAATCCCTTGCTGTGGTTTCAACCTAGAGTAGATATGAATTTTCCTTTATTAGTTAGCACATAACTAGGATCACAAAGGAAGGAATTAGAGACCAGGTGTGTAGGTGGAAGAGGTAGATTCTAATAGCTGAATTTTCTTGAAAAGAGGTTGTTGTTATTTTATGGTACATATAATTGGAGAAAAATTGTCACAAAAATTATTGGAAGGGAAATAAAATTCAGAAGATGAATTCACTTCATCAAAACAAACTCATATGTGCCAATGCTAATGCAAAGTTCCATTTAAGTTCAGGCCATTCACATGTCAGTTCCTACAAAGCTTAGTAGGATCAACAATATAGGATTAACTATTTTTCCCTTAGGTCTCCAAAATCTGGCTTGGCCTCTTATTACCAGTGTAATCTTGGTCAAATCATTTAATGTCTCTGGGTTTTACTTTCCCCATCTATAAAATAAAGAAATTCAACCAGATTGGAGGTTCTTCTGTGTCATGAACAAGCAGTCTGGGGAAGTTAATAATCTTAGCAATAATAACAAGCTTGTATATAGAGCTTTAAGCTTTAGAAAGCATTTTAAATGTGCTATTTCATTTGATCCTTATAACAACCCTGATATGTAGAGGCTATTATAGTCGAGGAAACTGAGGCAAACAGTTAAGTGTCTTGCCCAATGTTACATGGCTAAGTGAACTCTAATTGCACAGGATAAAAGTAAAATATTAGGATTACAAAAGAAATCAGTTATTTTGAAATAGTTATTAAAATGTTAGATACTTTCATGGTTCCCAGATGAAGTAGTCCTGGAATGAATGATTTCTAAGGTCTTGAGTTCTTTTAAATCTATAAGCCTGTTTCATTCTCCTCCTACCATGATTATTTTCATATTATAGGGAAAATAATAATCTTACCAAACTTCTTCTGCAATGTCTTTATTTTTGTTCATTAATACCTAATTCTTATCTGAATAGACAAAAGCCAAACTTATCTGATAGATAAATATATTTATATATATGGCTCATTAAATAACCTATTTAGAAATATACTTTTATATTATATTGTACTGTTAGTGAACCAAATTCTCCTCCAATGTGGTCAAGCTGACCATAACTTTTAAAACTATGCTGTAAAATTGCAAGTAGCTGCCACCATCTTCCTTGGTCTTCTTCCTTATCACCAGGGAGAGTTTGGAAGTAGCTTTATTGAAGAAAGTAGTGAACATGGTAGTCTCTCTCTAGCCCAAAAGAGGCTAGAAACCCAGTTTGCTTATTTCACAGTTGGATGGTTCCACCAACTAGCTCATAGGCATTTTGGGGAGGAAAGCTCACACCTGGACTCTTGCTTAATATGCTGTTAAATGTTTGAACTTGTTTAACACCGACTTTAAAAGTCTCAAGACATCATAAAGAATGATGCTTCCTTCTAAGGAAAAAAAGATCTGAAAAGTTTCATGAAGTACACAAACTCCAGTGAAAGTAATGAAGGAACTAAGCTTTCCTGGGTAAGACACAGAGGACTTTCTCAGGGAATGGAATCACTATTTCCATCATATTTCCATAGCTTCATTTTCCAAGTTGGATCACATGATCTTCATTTTCTTCCTAGTATGAAATATACTAGTAAGTACCTAGAAAATTCTTTTGAATCATTTTGTGATTGAGAATTAATTCAGGGAGGATTTCTTTTCCTTGTCTTCAGTCATCTTTTCCCCCATGGGGACACCCTTTTCCTCCTATCTGCCAATTCCAAATTCTATGCTTTTTTTTTCAAGATCTAGGTCTAGATCTCCATACTCTAATCTGTCTCTAATTAGTCTCAATCTTACAGAAGAATGAAGTCCACATTAACTTTGACCACATGAAGAGAAGTAAATGAAAATGAAAAAAATGGAGAATCTTAACTGAGACTCTAAAAGTGTTAGGATACTTTATGTGTTAAAATCATTTAACCTGAAGGTAAAAAAAATTAATTTTTTAATTAATTAAAGTGACCCTGGGGAAGTCACTTAATCCCAGCCTCAGGAAAAAAAAAAGTAACTAAGACAATTAGGTTGTTTATATCAATGTTAACAAAATATCTCATTAAAGTAAACAAATTAAATTGTTTTAAAATTAAATTTGGGGAGCTTTACTCTTAATAAAATGAATCATATGACAGACTGAATATTGTGCCTTTGTGTGACTCAGATGTTTTAAACTGTCTTCAAATTATTAATTGTGTATTTATCTTGGGACTACCAAAATGACAAACTTCTTAATAACTAGGACTACCTTCTATTTCTATTGTGTCCTCCATGTGAATGAATGTTGATGTAAGCATGGCATCACTCCTAGACTTTTTTCATTATGGCCCTTTTCAGTCAGCCTCCAACAACATACAGGTAAGGCAACCATTACCTTATGTTTGAAAAACATAATATTTACACTTTGATTCAGTAAACATTTAAGCATCTGCTGAGCAGAATATTCCTTTAAGGCAGATAGAAGGGTAAGTGTGATAGGTTTTACCCTTAAAATTTTAATAGTTTAACAAGGGAAACAAGATAACAAGCACAAAAAAAAAAAAAGAATTGTATAGCATTAGGAGAGGGCAGAGCGAGAAAGAGATCATTTGAAGCTGTAGGAAACAATAATCTAGGGATTAAGAAGGGGCATTCAAAGTGGCCCTTGAAGAATGGTTGGAAATTTCAATAGATGAAAGAGATGACATAAGGAAAAGACATTCCATGTGAAAGAACTAAAATGAGCCAGAACACAAAGATAAGAAATCAAAGATCATATTCAGGGAGTAGCATATAACAATGAGGGATAAAGAGATAAACTCAAAACAAGGAGTCAGAAACCCAGTCAGACCTGGCTCCACCACAACTAAATGTTTAACTTTGGGCAAATCTTTTAACCTCTCAAACTCTCAATTTTGTCATCAGCAAAAAGGGAATAATAATTCTTGCACCACTTGCACCATAGGATTGTGATGAGGATCAAATGGCAGAATGTGAAATTTCTGTTACTGTGAAGCATTATCTAGGTATGAGCCAATTTTATCCAGTTTCTCTCTAAATGTAACAGAATTTGCTCATTTTGTTATTAGATCAAAGAAAATTTAGAACATAAAAAGTATACAAATGTAGCCCAAGTCCCAAAGTCCTTTGGTATAAGATTCTTTCCTCATTGATGGAGATACCAGTGTGACATTGTGGAGCAGAAGTAGTAAAAAGGAAGAAAAGAGAAATATAGACTCTTCAGGTTGTCTTCTGGCTTCCAGTGTCGAGAGAGACAACATGAGGTAATCCAATGAAGAGAGAAAATCTCTAGGAAGAAACTGATTTTGGTCATGTCTCCCACTCTCAGATTGATGTAGTGGACATTTCAGGGTGAGATCTAGGACTCTCTCTCTCTCTCTGTGTCTCTGTCTCTGTCTGTGTCTCTGTGTCTCTGTGTCTCTCTGTGTCTCTGTCTCTGTCTCTCTGTCTCTGTCTCTCTCTCTCTCTCTCTCTCTCTCTCTCTCTCTCTCTCTCTCTCTCTCTCTCTCTCTCTTTTTGTCTCTCTCTGTATCTGTCTGCCTGCCTGCCTGGCTATTTGTCTCTGCCTCTCACCATAAGAGAGCAGAGATAGATATAATTCTAGTCTAGTACTCCCTCTTTCTGATTTAAGCAAAAGTGTGAATCTTTGGGTTCCAACGCCTCTTAGTAGGAATCAAAGTTTTCCTTGAAGAAAGGTATGTTGCCTACTGTTAAGTAACCCTACTTCAAAGTAATATGGCTAATTGGAGAGTAGGGAGCTGGAAACCTCTCACTTCAGCCTCAAGAAAGATTCTCTCTAGGGGTCCTAGTTTTTTCTTTACTTCTGGCTTGTAGCTTGGAATGCAGCTTAGAATTCCCTTTGGCCCTAAGGCTAAGCTATTTGAAGCCCTCTTTGCCCAAAAAAGTTTCTCAATGAAGTTCCACCAAAGAAAGGTGTTAGACTATTACAAAAGGATCAGGACACAAATACATCTTTATAAAGTTTAATTTAGGGGCATAAAGCAGGGATATAATGTACAGTAGTTTGTTATAGTATGACTATAGTAACCTCATGTTTGACAAATGCAAATAAGCTTTTGGAATAAGAACTCACTATATAGTAAAAAAAAAAAAAAGTTTTGGGAAAACTAGAAACTAGATATTGATCAATATTTTATATTGTTTACCAAGATAAGGACAAAATGGACACATGAACTGGAAATAAAGAAAGGTATGAAAAGTACATTAGAGAAACATGGAATATATGCTACCTAACCAATTTATAGATAAGAGAAGAATTTATGAATAAACAAGAAAAAGAGAGTGCATTGTGGGATGAAAATGGATATTTTTATTATATTAAATTTTTAAAAACTTTATACAAATAAAACCAATTTAGCCGAGATCAGAAGGAAGGCGAAGAAGAAGAAGAAGAAGAAGAAGAAGAAGAAGAAGAAGAAGAAGAAGAAGAAGAAGAAGAAGAAGAAGAAGAAGAAGAAGAAGAAGAAGAAGAAGAAGAAGAAGAAGAAGAAGAAATTATAGCCTTCTAAAATAAAAGCTTTATATTTCAAATACATAGAGAACTGAGTCAGATTTATAAAAATATAGTCATTCTCTTAACTGATAAATGGTCAAAAGATATAAACAGATAGCTTTGATTGTTTCTTCTGAAAGCTATCTATGACATGAAAAATATTCTAAATCACTATTGATGAAAGAAATGCAAATTAAAATAACTTTGACTTACTACCTCATATTTATTAGACTGACTAATATAACAAAAAAGGAAAATGATTAACATTTGAGAGGATATGGAAAAATAATGCACTATTGGTGGAGTTATGAACTGCTTCAACCATTCTGTAGAGCAATTTGGGATTATGCCCAAAGAGTTATAAAATTGTGTATACCATCTGACCTAGCAATTTCTGATTCCAAGATGATCAGCAAAAAAAAAAGCAAAAGAATTTATATGTTTTAAATTATGTATATCAGCTCTATTTGTGGTAACAAAGAACTGGAAATTGAGGGGATGTCCATCAAGTGAGGAATGTCTAGATAAGTTGTGTTATATGATTATGATGAAATACTATGCTATAAGAAATGAAGAACAGTTAATTTTAGAAAAACATGGAAAAGCTTACATGAGATAATGCAGTGAAGTGTCCAGAACAAAAAAGCACCTATTATATAATAATAGTACCTATTAGAAGTATAACTGTGATTGACTAAGCTATTCTGAGAATATGATTATTCAAATCAATTGTGAAGAAATTATGAAGGATATGCTTCATAGAAAAAACTGATATGTGCAAATGTGTCATGTATGGTTTCACATATAGATCTGTATCAAAGTTGCCCTTCTCTAACGTGATATGGAGAGGGAAACAGAAGACAACTTGGAATTCAAAATGTAACTAAATAAATAAGCAAATATATGAAGAAACAGATTTTCACCTCCATACAGCCACAAAATAGAGGCCTAGCACAAATCCTGAAACAGCAGAACCAGAAAAAACAAAAAGTAAAATAATCTTTTAGCCCAAGAAGATTGGCAAGAAAAGTCTGTTTCATTCAAATAAAGGAGGGAATCCAGGGCAGGAAGCATCTCAGCAAGTCAGTATTAAGTCCCACCTCAGAAAACCAGTGATTTCAGTGAATATTATGGAAATGAGTCAGCAACTTAGTTGTAAACTACTTAATTTATAATTAAGTCTATTAAAGTTGACAAGTCTGTGAAAGTCTACAATTAAGTTTATTAAAAGTAGAATTGGTTGAATGGAAAAGGAGATACAAAAATCCATTGAAGAAAACATCTCCTTAAAAAGTACAATTGGCCAAATGGAAAAGGAAGTACAAAAACTAATTAAGGAAACCCCTTAAAAATTAGAATTGGGCAAGTAGAAACTAATGACTCTAAGAGACATTAAGAAATAGCCTCATTCAAAAGAATGAAAAAATAGAAGAAAATGTAAAATACCTCATTGGAAAAACAACTGATCTGGAAAATAGAGCCAAGAGAGATAATATCAGGATGAATGGACTACCTGAAAGCCATAATCGAAACAAGGAATTAAACAGCATATTTCAAGAAATTATCAAAGAAAACTATCCTGATATTCTAGAACCAGAAATTTAAAATAGAAATGAAAAGAATTCAACAATTACCTCCTCAAAGAGGTCCCAAAAGAAAAACTCACAGGAAAATTTCAGAAAAGTTTCAATTTCCAGAGAAAATATCAGCCAGGAAAAAAAAAAAAAACAATTCAAATATCATAAAGCCACAGTCAGGATAATAAAGTTTCAACAGGTTCTATGTTAAAGGATCAGAGGACTTACAATATGATATCCTGAAGACAAAGGAGCTAGTACTACAATCAAGAATCACTTACTCAACAAAATTAAGCATAATACTTCAAAGGGAAAAAAAATGGTCATTCAATGAAATAAAAAGATTTCAAGTTTTCATAAGAAGACCAGAAATAAACAAAAAAAATTTGATCTCCAATATCAAGATCCAAAAGAAGCCTTAAAAGGGAAAAGAAAACATAAGGGATTCAATGAAGCTGAATTATTTACATCCCTACATGAGCAGATAATACTTATAATTCTTAAAAGATTATACCACTAATAGTAACAGCTAGAAGGAATATACATAGACAGAGTATGAGTATAAGCTAAATTTGAGGGAATGACATAAAAAATAATTTGGGATAAGAAATAAAAGTACATTGGTACAGAAGGAAGAAAGAGATAGAATGGGATAAATTATTCCACATGAAGAGGTGCAAAAAACCTATTATAGTGGAAGGGAAGATGAAAGAGTACACTATAGGTATTGCTTGAACTTTCCTTTTATCAATATGAATTACACACACACACACACACACACACACACACACACACACACTCACACACACACACACAATCAGATGAATATCTCCAACAGGAAAGTAAAAGGGGAAGACATTAAATAAAGGTGGGGGGAAGGGACTGACAGAAGAAAGAGCAGCCTGGGGGAATGATGGACAGAAGGAAAACACTGTCAAGAAGGTAATGGGTGAAAGGAGAGTGAGAAGAAGTAGGAGAAAAAATAGTCTGGAGAAAAATACCAATAATCATAATTATGAATGTGAATGGGATGAACTCGCCCATAAAATGGAAGTAGATGGCAGAGGGGAACAAAAACCAGAATCCTACAATATGTTGTTTACAAAAAACTCACTTGAAGCAGAGGGACACACAAAATAAAGCTAAGGGGCTAGAACAGAATCCATTATATTTCAGCTGAAGTAAAAAAGCAGGGGTAGTAATCCTGATCTCAGGCTAAGCAAAAGAAAAAAAAAAAAAAACCTAATTAAATGAGATAAAAAAGGAAACTACACCTTAATAAATGATGCCAAAGGTAGTAAAGTAATAGCAATATTAAACATACTATGCCAATTAGTATAGCTTCTGCATTCAGAAAGAGAACTATGGAGATTGAATATAAATCAACACATGCTACACATGCTATATTCACTTCTTTTTTTCTATTTTTTGATATTCTCTTGTAATTTTTTCCCTTTTGTTCTGATTTTTTCTCAAAATGATTCATAAAAAATGTATATTTAAAAAATTAATATACATGCATAACTAGAAAAAAGAAAAAGTGACTTGCAGGTTCATGATAAAACAAGAGATAGTATCAAAAAATATAAGATAGATCATTTTGATTATATTAAATTAAAAAGCTTTTGCATAAACAAAACCATGCAATCAAAATTAGAAGGAAAGCAGACAACCAGGAAACCATCTTTATAGCAAATGTTTTGAAAAAGGCCTTATTTATTAAATATACAGAGAAATAAGTAAAAATTTTAAGAATACAAGCCATTCCACAATTAATAATGGTCAAAGTAAATAAAAAGGTAATTTTCATATGAAAAAATCAAAGCAAATTACAGGCTTATGAATCATTTTTGATTAGAGAAATGAAAAATAAAACAACTCTGATATACCACCTCATACCTGTCAGGTTGAATAATATGACAAAAAAGAAAATGATAAATATTGAAGAGGATTCAAGAAAATTGGAACCCTGATGCACTACTGCTGGCACTGTGAAATAATTCAACCATTCTAAAGAACAATTTGGAAATATGCCCAAAGGATAACTGTGTGTACCTTTGATCCAGCAAAGCACTACTAGGTCTGTATCCCAAAGAGATCATAGAAAAGGGGGAAAGAACTATATGTGCAAAAAGAGCAGCCCTTTCCAAGGTAGCAAAATATGGAAAACTGAGGGGATGTCCATCAATTGTGGAATAACTGAATAAGCTGTGATATACGAATGTAATGGAATACTTACAATATAGGAATGATGAACAAATAGATTTCAAAAAAACCTGGAAAGACATATAAACTGATGCAAAGTGAGAGGAGCAGAACTAGGAAAACACTGTATATAGTATCAGCAACATTGTGCCACAACAAAGCATGAATAACTCAGTTCTTGTCAGCTACATAATGATTCGAGATAAATACAAAGGATTCATGAAGGAAAATGCTATCTACATCCAGATAAAGAACTGATGGATTCTGAATGAAGACTGAAGTATACTTTTTTCACTTACTTTATTCCTTTTAATGTTTTTTTTTCTTTTTATCCGTTTCTTCTTTCACAACTATGACTGACATGGAAATATGCTTTATATTATAGCACATGCATAATCTGTATCAAATTGCCTACCATTTAGGAAGAGGGGAGAGAAAGGAGAGAAGGAAAAAAATATGGATTTCAGAATCTTGTAAAAATGAATGCTAAACATTGTTTTGACATATAATTGGGGGAAAATACTATTAAAATAAGTAAGAAAACAAGTAAATAATTAAAAGTTAGTTTTTTATTTTTCAATTCTGTCCAATTCTTTGTGACCTCATTTAGGATTTTCTTGGCAAAGATACTAGAGTAGTTTGTCATTTTCTTCTCCAGCTCATTTTACAGATGAAGAAACTGAGGCAAATAAGGTAAAGTGATTTGCCTAGGGGCACACTTCTCCACTTAAATAGCTCTGTCCAATCCAAACGTTTAAAAAGTTAAAAACTGAAGAATGAAGAAGAGATAAAGTAGCATCACAGAAACCTAGAAAGAAGAGAATGAGTGACATGTTAGGACAGATAAAAACCAAGTGATTTAGTACGTTCAATCCTTTTAACTTTTTAAAAATCTGAAAGCCAAGTCCATTTGCTCATGTATTTTTATTAAATAATTGAGGAACTCGCCTGACATACTTTTGTAGTCTTCAAATACTTATTTATAATTTTCCTAAGGAGATTTTTCCAGATATAAGTGGTTCAAAATGGGCCTATTTTGTAAATAACCATAAATTTTTCTAATTTTCATTGAAATCTGGTTTTGTCAGAATAAGACAGGTGGCATTTATTTGAAGTTCAGAGTAATAATAATATTTATATAGTGCCTTGGAGTTTGCAAAGTGCTTTACATGTATTCTTTTATTTAATCCTCATTATAATTTTGTGAGACAAATGTTATTATTCTCTCCATTTTTCATATAAGGAAACTAAGACTAAGAGAGAATTCATGACTTAACCCTGGGTTACACAGTAAAGAGTGTCCAAGGGAGAGTTTGAACTCAGACTCCAGATTTTCTCTGTGTCTGTGTCTCTGTGTGGGTGTGTCTCTGTTTCTCTCCTCACCCCCTTCCATCTCTCTCTGTTTCTCTGTCTCTCTGTCTCTGTCTCTGTCTCTGTCTCTGTCTCTCTCTCTCTCTCTCTCTCTCTCTCTCTCTCTCTCCCTCTGTCTCTGTCTCTCATCTCTCATCTTTCATCTCTCTTTCTTTTCCCTCTTCTCTCTCTCCTTCTGTCCCTCCTTTTCTCCCTTTATACCACCCCTTCCCTCCCCCTATGTCTCTGTCTCTCACACATATGCACACATTCATATTCATTTTCCCTCTTCAGCTAGAATGCAAAGGAATCTGAAGAAAAGACTCGTCCTTCTGTGTACTTGTATTGATTATGACCATTCCTGTAGAATGTCTAGAGGTATGAATGAATCAGGTTACAACAAAAATAAGGACACAAAATAGATTGCTCACCAAATATACTCAGAATGCATCACTCAAAGAAGGAAACATTTGTGGCAAGCATATTGCCCTACATGTTGGGTTCTATAATCTATATCCTAAATTTCTTAACCTGCTTGGTTAGAAGCAGTAACAGTAGTTACTTCAAACCATCTATGTTTTCATCAGCGAGCTAACAACTACTCCAACACATTGCTGACAGATGAGTTGATTAAAAAGAAAAAAAAAAAAAAAAAAAAAAAAAAAAAAGCTCGCACATAGCACTTTCTTCATAACTGCCCTGTGAAATAATAATAATAATAATAATAATAATTAACACTTATATCACACTTACTTTGTGCCAGACATTGTGCTAAGTGCTTTACAAGGTCTTATTTAATCCTCATAACAGCCCTGTAAGACACATGCTGTTAACATCCCCATTTTAAAGATAAGAAAACTAAGACAAACAGAAGTTAAGTGCCTTGCTCAGGGTCAATCAGCTAGTAGATGTCTGAGACTAGATTTGAACTCAGATCCTCCTGAATGAATCCCTGTTAGGATTACAAGGTGATAACTCAGATTGTCTAAACAATTCTCTAGCTCAGAGTTCACACCTTTAGGAGTTTTACACCTTTAGACTCCTGAAAAGGAGTTTACACATTTAAAGGAGTTTACACCTTTAAAAGGAGTTCTGAAAAGGAGTTTACACAACCTTTAAAAGGAACAAGTTCATTGGCTGTGGGAATTCTCACAACTGTTCTCTTAGAGGACAGTATAGAGGAGTCTATACTGGGAGATTGAGTTTAGATGGCAGTCTGGAAGGAGAGTCTAGACTGGGTCTAGACTGGGAGAAAAACAAGACTTCCCGGGAGAACTTCAGGGAAGTTCGAGGAACTTCAGGGACGCTCGAGGAGCTTCAGAGCCAGGATTCAGGAAGAAGAGGATTCAAGATTCTACCTTTGCTCTGGCTAGAGGCTCCAGAAGCCTCCCAAGAAACCTGCTCAGAGAAAAAAGATTATACAGAAAAGAAACCTCCTCCAGAGAAGGATTATAATTTAGAGACAACAGGACCTTTACATTTTGGCGTCCAACACGGAGCAAAGACTTTTGCTTATCCCAACTAGGACTTATTCTGAGCCCTTCAGAGGAGCTAGCCCGGAACTTTACAAATCCCTATCCACTGTACCACAAAGTATTATTCTCTTCATAATATAGATGTGGAAACTGAGGTTTAGTATAACCATGGTTAACCAAATTAAGTTTAAAGGATTTGCCCATTTTGTGGAGGTAGAGAGGATGTGACACAAAGAGTGCTAGGTTTATAGGCAGAGGGATGTTGGTTCAAATCTCGACTTTGATGCTTACAAAGTCTGGGTTAGCTGGGATGACCCAGCTGATTGGTTGATTGGACCAGATTCCAGTTTTCCAAACTATCTCAAGAGAGATGGATTAGCTTCTCTCTGTGGTTTCTTCCAACACTCCATCCTATGAGCCGGTGATATAGGCAGGTCATGGAAGAAGTGAGATTAGAACCTAGTCTCTTGAACACCCTTTCTACCTACAACAATTAGCCTCGGGATTCAGCCAATGATGAGAAAACATCTGTTCCTCAGATATTTGATATATTCAAACAATGACATGGGAAAATAAAACTATTCTCTCTCTTGCCTTGGTTGCTGAGCAAAGGAATATTTGTTTTTCTCTGTAGTTCTTTTGCTGGCATCCAGGGAGAGGGAGATGGAAAGACAGGCAGAGTCTCCACATGAGTTTCCTACACGTCTCACCTTTGACAACCCTTTTAAAAGTCTTTCTTATGGGACTTTTAAACAGGCTGGGTAAGAAGCAGCAGCTGGACTAACTTTAAGGGCTTAAATGAATGTCATTTTTTTGAGGCACTTATCAATCTATCCATACCTATCAATTGAGAATTTATAGAGACTATAAAATGTGAGTAAATGCTAGGGAATCCATTTAATTCACCATCAAATGGAGATTTGATAGAAGAAACAGCTAAACTATTAATTACATTTAGGAACCAAGAGCCTGGACTTTGAAGTTAAACATATTTCCCTGTGGCTTTATATTGAGAACTGCTTTTATTAAATTCAATTACTTTTCCTTCTGGCTAGCTCCATAAAGGTGCACCTACTAAAGAAGGATGGCTCTTAACAGAGTTATTTCTACTGGCAAAGAATGGCTGTCTCGCTGGGGTTGGTCACTGGAGGAGCCTGGTTCTCCTTAAGCAGAATAACATATGATGATATCGTTATTCTATGGTCTGGAAGTTTCACCATCTTTCTCACTGGCAATACAACAAATCAAGAAAAGAAAAAAAAAACATACTGGTTCCTCTGCCAATAGTGTCATACATTGGTTGTCCATCTGGCCCCCTTGACAAGCACTCATCTAAGAATAGAAGGCAAAAGAGCTTCACTCCTATTTACAAATTCTATCTAGGACTAACTCAATCCTTTAAAGTTCTTCTTCAAAGTATTTCTTGTATGTTTGACCATTTTTTAAAAAGTATTTATTAAGTGCTTACTAAGAATTGACTACCTAGGCAGCACAGTGGATAAAGAACCAGAGTATGTAAAATGGAGATAAAAATAGCACATACCTCTTAGAGTTGTTTTGGGCAACAAGTAAGACAATATTTGTAAAGTGCTTAGCACAGTGCCTAGTACATTTGTTGTTCAGCCATTTTCAGTCATGTCCAATTCTTCAGACACACAAAAGCACAAAAATACACAGAATTCAATGAACCAGATATATTCTCTTTTCAGCTAGCTTCAATAAAGGTTATACTCTGCTACTATTTTCAATGGTTGAATCCTACTTCATCCATAGAAGCAGATAGTCATGGTACCATCTTTATGAAGTCTTGTCATCCCTTTGACAAACAAAGCTACAAGTATTTGCTTGGTTTTTGGTTTTTGGTAATGAAACAACCAATTTTAGAAGTCTTCGGCATTGTTTAAATACTTATATCATTAAAACTCTCAGCATCATATAGGAGTAATAATAGTCCATTTTCCTTTAGCAAAGTTACTTAACTTTATCTTAAATTGAATAATTTTGGCTTTCATGAAATAAATGTAAAAATGCAGGAAAGGAAGAATAATTTATGAGAATAGAATAATATAGGTAAATTAAAGGTTACCTTTATGTAATTTTCTTCCAAGTTTGCCTTAAAAAGAAACCTAGAGACAGTTGAGGGAAGAAGAACAACTTTAACAGACATGGAGTTAATGAGGTTTGTTCCAAACCTCAAAGCCCAGAAGAAGTCCAGGAAAGCGCCTCCATGTGCTAACTTCTTGAACTCCCTTGGATGTGGCTTTCTTGAGTTGGTTTCCCTCGCCTTCATCATTTTGAAGATGAAATAACTGAGGCAGCTTTGGAGATTATATATATTTATCATAGTTTAAAATAAAACCAAATCCCACTTGGTCATTGTTTGGATCCTGATTGACTCAGAATAAATGTAAATAGCAATTGTTTCTATTTTGATTAGAAATTCTGAGGATATTTCCCTCTCAGATTGATATTGTTTTTGATTAGGTAAAAGAGATCATTCTCTGCCTCATCACTATGGGTGATTTCCTTAGTCAAACTGAGACTGGACTTTAGCTTAAAAAGACCACTATCTCTTATTGACTCCAAGGCCACCTCCAGTTCTCCTGATCTATAGCTTGCCACTTGACTCAAACAGCTCTGGAGGAGAGAGTGAAACTGGTGATTTTGCACAGCCTTCCTCAGTCAAATCCAATTCACTTCAATATCATGGACAAGGAGAAATAATAACAACAATAACAATAATATTGAGTTTTCTTTGATGTGACTTTCCTGAAGTGAATTCCCCCTCCTTCATATTTGATCATTATTTCTACTTTGGAGATGAATCCATTGAACCAGTTTTAGAAACATATTACCATAGTTTAAAACCAAAGTGGGAAAAAAAACCCCAAACAAACCAAAAACATCTCTTTAGGGCAGACTAATTAGTTATTTCAGTTGATAAAAGGATGGGTCACGTTCAATGACAAAACATTTGGTGCATGAAATTCTGATTTGGAGTCAGTCTTACAGAAACTTAAAAAAACAAACAAACAAACAAACAAACAAAAACTTGTAGGCTATCATCATAAGGAGACATTTAAGCACCACCAACAAACATTCACTAAGTACTTCCAATGTAAAGAGAACTGGGCTAGGCACTGTGTGATAGCTAGAAAATTTTAGACAAGACATGGTCTTTCCTCACTCTCAAGGGTCATAAAGACTAGTAGAGGTAAGTGGTATGAGATTCTGATTACATGATATTGTGTAAAAAGCATATCAGAAAGTTACAAATAAAGTTCTTTATGAGTGTTTTATAAACCCATGAGCAAAACAATTATCTTGGAGTCCCAGGCACTTATCTAAGAGAATTAAGTATTATCAGTAAATAAAATTTTGCTATGTGCCAAGAACATGTTTCATTCTCATCACCTCTCCACCAGAAATGAGTAGAATGCTTCATTCCTGGTATTATGGAATCATGATTGGTCATTGCATTGATCAGAGTTCTTAAGTGTTTCAACTGAAGTGAGTTAGATAATTTACCTGATCTAGGTGAGGAGGGAGTTTACTTCATGCATGATGAACAGCCTCCTAGAAAGGTAAAGAGATAAGAGATACATCAGTGGGAAAAGGTAATTTGACCTAGAGGAATGTTGCACTGAGGGAATATCTTCAGGCTGTTCTTGAAAACCCAGCTGCTTGTAAGCTATCTTCCCCTTTTAGATTTATCAATTTCTTTCAAAGTTTACTTTAAGGGAGTTAGTATTTTCTTCCTCCTCATATTGCTTTATATTTATTTCTTATTTTCCACTAACAAAGCCTGATTGATTTCTAGTCCCTCAACCCCTAAGATCTCTCCATTACTTTTGCCCTAATCAATCTATTTTTTCTCTCTGTTGACTCTTTGGTGGATTGGTTCAGCTGATTTATTGACTATTCTCTTCTTTTGAGTCTCTGATTCCCTTATCATTTCACTGATTGTGTCCTACCAAACTCAGCCTTGGTTTACTTCTACTATACCACCATCTTCCTTCCTATATATGTACTGCTGAGCAAAGAGAGAAAAAATTACACAACTTTTCAGTCTATGTCTACAACAAATTTATGTTACACAACCTCAAATGGACCCTCACTGCTACTAAGAAATCCTTCTCTACTGGCTTCTTTATCAACTGACTATTCTTTTCTTCACAGAAACTTTTCCTAATCTCTCTATCCCTGCTCAAATGTTCCATGGCTCCCTGTCCTCACTCTTTCAGATAAAAGCTTTGTCCCATATTTTGGAGAAAAAAAGATTAGTTCATTCACCAAGAGTACCCACTTCTCTCCACTGCATCATCTCATATCATTCAGGTACTTTCTGTTACTCTTTCTTCACCTCTGACTCATAAACCTTATCCCTTACCAAAATTAATCCCAATACTTTTTCAAGTGATCCCATTCCATCCTATCTCCTTCAACAGATTGCCTTTGTGTCACAGACAAAATATTGTTTAGTCTCAATGTCTCCCTTTCTACCAGATCCTTTACGACCATCAACAAGTGTCCCCCCTTCTATAAAAAAAAGAGTGTTATCTTGCACAACAGAACATAGCTATCGCTTCCACATAGTGATTTTTCCCATTATAATATTGGCATATAAATATATATTGGTATACAATGTGAAATATTGTTCTCTGCCACACTGCTTTCTGGTCATTTCAGAAATTTTTGTCAAAAAAGTGATTTTCTTGTCCCAAAATCTTGCCATCTTTGGGTTACTAGATTAATATGGTCATTTACATCTGGGTATTGTATACCTAATCAATTTTACTGATCCACTCTATTTCTTAGTTGGTACCAGACCACTTTGTAATATAACTTAAAATCTGGTATTCTTAGGCTACCTTCCTTTATATTTTTTCATTAATTCCCTTGATATTTCTGATATTTTGTTCTTCTAGATTAATTCTGCTAT
Source organism: Sminthopsis crassicaudata (assembly GCF_048593235.1). Classification (NCBI taxonomy): domain Eukaryota; kingdom Metazoa; phylum Chordata; class Mammalia; order Dasyuromorphia; family Dasyuridae; genus Sminthopsis; species Sminthopsis crassicaudata. The sequence continues at coordinate 595,260,387 of NC_133618.1, forward strand.
ATTTTTCTAGTTCTCTAAAATATTTTTTTTGGTAATTTCAATGGCAGAGCACTGAATAAACAAATTCATTCAGATAAATTGTCGTTAATATTGATTTTTTTTGTTGTTGTTCAGTCATTTCAGTCATATCTGACTCTTTGTGACCCCATTTGAGGTTTTCTTGGCAAAAATATTGCAGTCACTTGTTTCTCCAGCTCATTTTATTGATGAGGAATTGAAGTAAAAGAGTTAATTGATTTGTTCAGGGTCACACAGCTAGCAGGCCAGATTTGAACCCAGGAAGATGATTCAAGTCTGATTTCAAGTTCATACCTTGTACCCTGTCTTTAATATATCTTTTCTAACAGTAACACACTGGTCCATGTTAATTTTACCATATCCAAATACACAATTATAATACTGCTCTCAGGGGATAAAGAAAACACTTACTTAATAAGTTTTGGGTATTTTTATAGATGCTTCATTATGTATATCCAAGTGCATAGACAAGAAGCAAAAGTGGATACTTTTAAATTAGATTTTTAACTTATTGTGTAGAAGTAGTCTTTATGGACTAAATAAGTCAAAGCACCTCAAACTTTTGATCATTCATCCCATTAATTAAAGAAATTGAGCAAGGCCCCCAAATCATATGTATTAGTTCAATACTTGATTTTGATGGGTATAGTAAGAGAAAAAGATAACTCATAAAATATCTCTAAATGGAAGACATGTATCACTGGCTATTCTTACGTTATAAGTCATTTTCTGTTTAATTCATCAATTATGTAAAGAATTAATTGAAATTTGGCTAGTAAATTTCCATATTCTCTGATGTCAATTAATTATCCTTGAAAATTAATATAAAAGTGTTTCATTTTTAATAAATGGGTTAAAAATCCACTAACACTATGCATTGGAAGATTTTTAAGCAAATTATTATATTTTGTTTCTAAGTTTCTAGAGTGCATGGATATGTTACTTTCAGCAACAAAAATCATATCCTGATAAAAACAATTTCAAAATGTTCATTTTTGTAACATGTTTCTTTAAAAAAGTATTTTACTTTCCTACTCACTCTAAAAAACTTTTCTGTAAACAACATTAGATAAAGCATTTATTAAGAGCTTACTATGTTCCAGGCTAGGAATACAAATGAAAGGAAAAGAAAAAGTGTTTCTATCATCCAATAGCTTACATTCTAATGAAATGAAGACAACACATAAGAGGGATGTAGGGCAATGTTGCATGAGAAAATGTCTGCTTGGGAAAAATGTAAAAGTCCAGAGAGTCAGGAGCATAGTGGGGTTTGAAGATATATAAGGAACTAACACAAATATATTTTGTACTCCATTAGGGATCCTCTCCTAACTTATGCTCACATGACAAGTTGGATCCCCAAAGGGGCAATTACCTCCAGATTCTAAAAGTACCACGTGGTTGGTTACTCCTAAAATTGTAGTTCACAAGCACTCACCAGCATGTTTCCCATGAGCAACCGTCCAGGAGAGCCAATTAGTTCAATGCAAAAATATTACTAAGATGATATTATAAGAATGGGAGCTCTAATCATTTCTTGGGGTACATACTTTGAGAAAAATACACAGTTTCTGGGAGAAGAATAGGGACAAATCTAGAAGGCAATGATGATAAAGCATTCATGTGGGGAACTCTTGTGATAAAGGTAGTCCTCTAGTACTCTGCAGTAATTTTTCTCTCTTGCTCAATCCTCACAAAGCATCCCCAGAGCTCAGAATCTGGTGGGCTCCAAGAGTATTCTCCTCTCCATACCTTGGGAATTCAGATGTTTATAGATACTAAGACCAAGTAGCCAAATTTTTCAAACACTTTGATTTATACATTACTTCCTAAGAGCAATAATACGATCACATATTTATTATTTATCATATGCTTGGGACTTCTAGGTATGAGGACATAAAGACAAAAATGAAGTCTTTGAGGAGCTGGGGAGAAAAGTTCATGGAGAATAAACTTAAAATAAATGGAAGATAATTTGCAGGGGATGGTTTAAGGATCTGGAGGATGGGGAAAGTTTTCAAGTAGAAATTGGTGCTTGAGGTGATTCTTGAAGGAAACAAGGGATTGTAAGGTTTGGAGTTGAAGAGTATTTACCTTAGAGATATGGAAATATGGCCAATGCAAAGACTTGGAAGTAAAAGATGAAATAAAATTTATAAATAAGTAAAGAAGATCACTTTGGCTGGATCATAATATGCAGGAAAAAGAATAACAAATAATACAGTTGGAAAGATGGTGTGAGCCCAGATTGTAAAGGATTTCACCTGCCAAATATTTTATCCTACAGGCAATAGGGATCCATTAACCTATGTTGAGAAGGAAAAGGACAGCTCAGAAATGTGCTCTAGGAATAGAACTTTGGCAGCTGTGTAGAGGATGGATAAAGGAAAGATCAGATGAAGGGAAATCAATTTAAAAATTATTCCAATAGTCCAAGTGAGAGGAATTTACAGCAGCGTATATTGCCCCTGGATCTCTGAAGCAGCCAATGAATATCTGCTGAGATGATCTGAGAGTCGGGGTGGGGATGAACTGAGGAAGGAAGAAATTTTTTGTAGTGATACAATAAGGATATATAATCCTTCTTCCTGGAACAAAAAGGAAGAAGTTAAAATGGTGGTCATAGTAAGAGTTGGGTGATAATAGGTGAAGGTAATAGTAGAGTTGTATTTGAGATAAGTTCTATAATTAGCTATCCCTTAGTGCAAGACATGAGCTTGGCAGTGTGTTAGAGTCAGGTTGGACTGCTAGAGATCTGACTGTTCAATTTTGAGTGTGAATATTTACATCTTAGAAATCAAGGAATATTATAAATCATGGCTTAATTTGTTATTTTATTGATTTCTAGGCTCAAGAAAGTATTGAAGAAAATATTAATAATGCATATTGAACTTAAAAGTGTATTATATGTATGTATGTTGTATTATTATTATTAATTTTGGAAAGCCATTTGTTAAACATTAATGAGCTCATAAAAGCACGTGTCTCACTCTTCTACTAGTTTGTCACATACTTCATGGGTCATCCAAAGATCTCTTGGAGAAACAACTCCATCTTTAGAGATTATTGATCTAGGTCATTGGATATATAATGAATATACCATATCCATACAACAATGGCTATATATTACAAATAAATACTAATAGTAAGAATCATAAGGTTGTTTAGTGCACATGTAATTAGAGCAAGGGGAGTTAAATAGTCTTATGGGATATTTCCACTAGGCTGGAATAGAGTCTGGAGAATGATTCCTATGACACCTTTGTACACACTTTTCTGAAGGCAGAATTCTCATATCTACCAGATATAGCTCTTCCATCTCATAAAGTGTGTACTATAAACACAGAGAAATTATTTTTCCTAGTCATCATCCCTCCTTTTTTTGTACTTCAGAGAAACCACCTTTCTGTCTGCATCTAAAAAAAAATATGTTTCCCCTAAGATTAAAGTTCAACTTACAATAGTTTTTACTGAAGTTGCCTCTATCTTGGGATTTGGGAGATCTTTTACTCCCTTGATTAAATCAGAGGAACAGTATAGTCTCCTCAGCAACGAGTTATTCACAAATTATCACTTGGGCCAGGTTACTTTTACAGATGACCGATCTCATTCAATTTATATTCATTTGATTTTAGGCAATATCCTCCAAACCTGTTGATGTTTTCTATTTTCTCCTATACATTGATCATATTCAGTCAGGTACTAAAGAGACACTCTCAATTAGAGTGTATTTTTTGGGTTAGTCAAAGAGTATTTATTTGAGTTGTTAGAAGCTCTTCTCTCATGAAATGATTTTCGTATTTTTTAATGAATCTTGCATTTCTTTATCTTGTTCCTGTTGTATCTCCTCTACAAAACTGTAAACTCTTTGGGAACAAGGACTATTTGGTTTTCCTTTTAAGGCGGCCCATACTATCATAGATTTAGAGCAACTGCAAGGATTTGTGAGCAAAGAAAAAATGCAGATGCAAAAGAAATATGAAATAGGATAATTTCAGGGCAAGGGTTGAATGATGAGGGAGGCAAAAAGCACCAGCTAGAAAGCAAAGATTATAGAGAAACTTTAGGAGAGCACAAGCCTAATAAGTAAAAACAAGAGCTAAAATGAAGAGAAACTGCACAGGTCAAGATAAATAGGATATTTTCAAATGGAAAGGAGAAGAAGGGTCAGTGAAGTAGGTAGTGGGTTGCTAAGAGATGGAAATGAAAACTTACTGAAAGAAGAGTTATTAGCATTTCTTTCTCAAAAGTTGATTTGCTTATTTGTTTATAAAAGGAAGTTGGGAGCAGATGTCAGGAGAGGACATAAATTTCCCAAGAGTGGCAAAAGGAGTCCTGGCCCCCAATGCACAGTCAAGATAAACAACAAAACCCTGCCACAATGTAGACCTGTTTTTTGTGGTAATTTTGAAGACAGCAAAAAAGACCTTGCTGAAGCAAGGAATGTGTATTATTAATTAGCAGATGAAAATTAAACAATTACTATAAAATTTATTTTAAACTATTATTCTCATTACTCTGGGAGGGATGTTAAGATCATTTCTTCAGTTTGGAGATGAATTAATTCAAACAAAAGTCTGTTTTAACAGATTTGTGCTTGTGCTAATAACTCATCCCATGAAAGAAACTTAAATGAAGGCAGATAAAAGAATTCTTGGGAAAATAATTCACAGTTCAGGTGCTTCCAGAAAGCAGTTCTGGAGAAATTGAAGGTATGCTGTTTTCAGCATCACTGACTATTTTTCAGAACAATTCATTCCACTGAAACACTAAATTGAAATCTTCCAGACACATTAGATTATATTTGTTACTATTATTGTTATTATCAACAATAAAAACTCATTTTTACATGTTTTAACATTTCATAAGAAATATGAGTCAGGATAATTCAGGGTAAGGATGAGTGATGATGGAATAAAAATATTAATCTACATGTTCTATTACCTTCATTTTTCAGATAAATTTGTATCTTGGCTGAAGTTGCAAATCCGAATCCCAAACTTGGTCTCATTCCACTATATAATGGACAATCCTGTTTATTCATGCTAGAACTCAGAGCTATCCCTAAAGTGAGATGATAGGGGGTTTATTCCAGGGACCCAATTGCACCTTTCTTCCTATTTTAATCAAATCCCATAATTTTATATGTGATTATGGTGGTATGACATGCTAAGCTAGTGAGCAAGAAAGCAGGGATCATTCTTTCCTTATTTTTGTGTGGGCTGGACTATTCCTTCTAGTTGTGACTTTCCCTCAGACTCTCCCTCAGACTCCACCCTTCTGTGGAATGGTTTTTCTTTCATATCAGTCCCATAAAATGATGAAGAAAAGAATACCTCAGTGCCATTCCAGGCACTGATGCTGACTCCTTTCCTTAGAGAAACACTGGAAAAAGTGGGTAATATAAAAATGAATCAATAACTATTTTCTAGCTCTGTCTTCAGATAAAGATGCTACTCTGCAGAAAAATTACTCGTTTAAATCTCTCTTTGCCCTTCCAATTGTTCCTTTTTTTAACGTAGCATTCAAATAGTCACAACAATAATATATGTAAATTGGCAAGGCAGTTTGGATAACATCTTTATCCTCTTTGTCAGCTGAAGAAACAAAGTAAATGTTTAATCACAACAGGGTAAGAAGATTTTCAAGAAATAAAGATTAATCACCTCACTCTCACCCTCCAACTTCAAAGAGTAAGGAGATTCTCCAAGATGTCAAGAGTTTGGGGTAGGAAGGGTCAATGCTCTTATCCTCACCCAGATGCAAGCCATGGAATATTCCCTATGTAGGCAAGTCAGTACCTTGGTCTACTTCATCCCTTTCCTTCTTTTTCTTTCCTTTGGTATTGGTTCTTTTGAAACTTTTGAAAGCTTAGAAGCTGATGGTCAAAATGGCAGCATCTTCCCTAAGCAAGGCAGTTGTGATAGCATCCCAAAGAGCATTAGTGGCAGATATTAGGAAGAAATACCTGCATCAGGAAGTTCAGCCACTGCCAGGAAAAAATGTCTACGTAGCTATGGAAGAGGATTTATGTGACAGGAAGAACTGACATCACAGAGAAAGAGATCATTAAATAGAATCCTGAGATCAGTCTGTGATCAGTCAAAAGTGAAAGGTGAAATGGTTAAATAGCAGCCTTCTCTAGATAATTTCATGTCCCGTTAAGGCCTGAAAATCAATCATTCAACTGATTATGCTAGCAGTAAAACTGGATTCTGTTCTAATCATTCTATACCACAGGTTATGATTCCTTTGTGTTTATTATTTCCCTTTCTGCATGAGAATAATAGATCTATCTATTCCACATCTAATTCATGTTTGTCTATCATGTACCAATTGTTGCTCTGCCCTTTTAGGGAATGCAAAACCCTAGACTACAATTGAAATATAATTGTCCCAAGAATGTTGTAAGGGGGAGTGGCAAGATAATGAATATGAGAATCATGAGGAATGAATATGAGAGTCAATTATTTCACTGACTAATAATAGGATGAACTGACATACAAAACTTTGGAAGCCAGCAAAATGGATTAGAAATCAGAACCCAATATGTTGTTTAAAAGAAACAAATATTCACAAAGTCACCAATCTCATTTTTCTCCTTCAGAGTTATCTGGGTTCAGTAGCAAGATATAGATCAGAATGATCTGGATGAAATAGAAGACCTTGGCCTTTTTAAGCTGGGTCTTTAACAGATCTATTTGACTGAAGCAACACCCATTCAGTGATTGAGGCTAGATAAGAAGTGAGGCAGAAAATGGCTTCTTTTACCTAGTTAAACAACAACAACAAAAACAAACAAACAAACAAACAAAAAACAAATATCCTATGTAGAAGAGGAAGACACTTGGGATTTCTGGCCAAAACAGCAATAATTGCTACTCACATTCACTTAGAGTCAATTAAGATGCAAAATGACCAATTAGGTTGGCCTGGGGCCTACCTTTGGACAATCAATAAGGATCAGAGTGATTTGGGTTTAAGGCTTATTCCTTAAGAAAGAAATCTATCTGGTAAGAACATGATATCCTAGGAAAGAAAGATTTGTGTTGCCCAACTGACTAAGTTCCACTTGGGTCCTTAGTAGGGCAACTCCATTTCCAAATGTTTTTGTTGTTGTTGTTGTTTTCCCTTCATTTTCAAAGAGGACTATGATGTGATGTCCTGACATGAAAGTGAATTGGATTTAAGAGAGAAATGTGTGGGCAAGGTCACCTGCCTCAGTTTCTACTTCAGAACCATCTAGTTCCAGTGGAAAGATATAGATCAGGATGACTGGAGATGGCCCTGGATACAGTGGAAGACTTGTCTCTTTTTAAGCTAAAGTCTTTAACAGATCTCACTTTGAGGAAATGCCCAATCATTGATTAAGGCTAGGTTAAAAAAAAAAAAAAAAAAAAAAAAAAGGAATTATATACATAATAAAAGGAGGAATGTCTCCCAGGCTTAGTTTAGTCCAAAGTCTTTCTCCTTCCATTTATTTTATTTTCAGCAAACAGAAAAAGTCTTTGGAAGTTTGCTAGAAGATTAGCCTCTATAAACTAAGATGGACCAAGGAACAATGCTAAGCAGGAACCACATGAGACCAGAGGAGATCAAGAACAGGGGGTGCAGCACAATGACCTCACTAGAACATCTCAGTAGCTCTGAAACTTTGGAGACCATAGTGGGTGTCACTCCAAAAGTGTTCCCAATATGTGTCAATTTTTCTAACTGATATTTTGTCTATCCATGAGGATAGTATGGACCAAAGTTATGGGATAAATATATTTTTTTAATTTTATTTAGAATTTTTTTCACAGTATATATGTATGAGTAATTTTTTTTTATAATATCCCTTGTATTCATTTTTCCAAATTATCCCCCTCTCCCTCCATTCCCTCCCCCAGATGACAGGCAATCCCATACATTTTACATGTGTTACAATAAAACCTAGATACAATATATGTGTGTAAATACCACTTTCTTGTTGCACATTAAGCATTAGATTCCGAAGGTATAAGTAACCTGGGTAGATAGACAGTAGTGCTAACAATTTACATTCACTTCCCAGTGTTCCTTCTCTGGGTGTAGTTGTTTCTGTCCATCATTGATCAACTGGAAGTGAGTTGGATCTTCTTTATGTTGAAGATATCCACTTCCATCAGAATACATCTTCATACAGTATTGTTGTTGAAGTGTATAGCGATCTTCTGGTTCTGTTCATTTCACTCAGCATCAGTTGATGTAAGTCTCTCCAGGTCTCTCTGTATTCCTCTTGCTGGTCATTTCTTACAGAGCAATAATATTCTATAACCTTCATATACCATAATTTACCCAACCATTCTCCAATTGATGGGCATCCATTCAACATGGGATAAATATTTTGCTGTGACTTTTATTATGATTCTATTTTGTTAAATGGCTTCATTTAGGAAAAAAGAAACAAGGATAAGTTTCCTAAGTCCCAGGTGGAGACATTGGATTTTTGTTCATATATTTGATAGATATTATGCAAAACCAATACTTGTCAGTTGGAAACTTTCATACTAACCAATCCAATACTTCCATTAGTCTTTCTTCATTTTTTCTAGAGTTTTCTAGAAGAGTATATAAGAGAGGAAAATGTGAAATTTTCAATTGTTTCAGTGATTAATAAAATAAATTCACATATAAAACTTAGGAAGAGAGCAAAATGGATTAGAAATTAGAATCCAACATGTTTAAAAGAAACAAATATTCATACAGCTAAAATAAAAATCTACAGCAGAATTTAGTAGGCAATTTTAAAAAATCAGGATACTAGTTATGATTTCAGATACAGAACAATAAAAACTAAAAAACATACAAGCTTGGTAACTACATGTTTATTTAAGTAAACCAAAGATAATGAAATAATATCAATACTTTACTATGGCAAATGGCATTGATCAAAAACTAAGTACAAGAATTATCTGCCAGAGAGAAATACTGAAAGTCTTTCTAATAATATTAAAGATAAAACCAGGATTCTCATTGTCACCAGAACTATTTGATATAGTTTTAGAATATAACAATTGTTGTAACAATATGATAAGAAAAAGAAATTGAAGAATTACAGTACTAGTGAAGAAAAAAATTTTTTCATATGATGGTTCTTTCAATAAAGTAGTAGGATATAAGACAAATCAGCTTTTCTAGATATTACAGTGAACTTCTACAAAAACTAGATATGTAAATTATATGTGTGTGTGTGTGTGTGTGTGTGTGTGTGTGTGTGTAAAGAAATTCTATTCAAAATAATATAGAAAGTATAAACTATTTGGAAGTCTATTTGCCAATGTATACTCAGAAATTACATGAAGAAAAAAATAAAATACTCTTTACATAAGCAAAAGAGATATAAATAATAGGAGAGGAATATAAAAATAACAATTACTTACATTAATTTACAGATTCAGTGTCTTTAGCAAACCACAACAAGTTTACTTTGTAGAACTAGATAAAGTTCTATAAAAATTCATCTGCAAGACTAAAAGATCAAGAATCTGCTAGGAAAATCAGAAAGCAACTTGAGAAAAATGAGGACTAAATCAACATTTAATGATATATGCCATACAAAACTACAAATGAATATATATAAATATAAATATATTTAAAGGTTATATAAAAAAGTTATATCAGAGAAAATTAAAGAAAGGAAGGAGATATCTTATACAGCTAAGTTTAGGGAAAGAGTTCTTAAACAAATGAATGAAGAAGTTGACAGAGAATTGAATGAATAAGTTTGATTATACAAGAGTAAAAAGTCTCTGCACATGCATAGGCAATGCAGCTAGAATTAGAAGGGAAATAGTTGATGGGGGGAAATTTTTGTGCCACATTTCTCTGATAAAGGTGCAAAAATATTTATAGCAACTCCTTTTGTGGTGCCAAAAATATCTTCTAGAAATCAAGGGGATAACTATAATCTAGGGAATGGCTAAACAAAATGTGGCATATAAATTTAATGAAATATGAATGCAATACTACCATGCTGTAAGAAATGAGGAAATAGATGATTTCAAAGAGACATCAAAAGACTTGTTTAAAAAATGATACAGAATGAGGTAAGCAGAACCAGGAGAACAATTTATACTAAAACATCAATATAAAAATGAACAATTTTGAGAAATTTTATAGATTGATGAAGAATGAAATGAGCAAAAAAAGGAGAACAATTTTACAATAAGAACAAAACTCTTTGTTTTTTTTTTCTCTTTTTCCCTATGGAATGGGAAGTGGGAAGAGAGAAAATAGATTTGTTAATTTAAAAATAAAAGCCTGATATTCAAAATAGCTAATTAATGTAAACAAATGAACAAGAGACTTTTTTCAGTAAATAAATGGGCAAGGAATATGAACATGTAATTCTCAAGAGATGAAATTTAAGCTATCAATAACTAGATTTAAAATGTGATTCAAATCACTAATAATAAAAATAATTCAAAATAAAACAACTCAGAAGTTTTACCTCACCCTACATCCACATCAGATTGACAAAGATAACCAAAAGGAGGAAAATTTCAATTATTGTCTGTGCTTATTGGAGAAGAAACTCATTAATAGACTGTTAGTGGAAATATAAAATGGTCCAAAAATTTCTGGAAAGTAATTTGGAACTAGATAACATGAGAGTCCCTAACCTGTGTATACTCTTTAACCTGATGATGTTATCACTAAGCATATACCACAAAAATTCAAAAAAAAGAGGGAAAGGATATATGTACACAAATATTTACTGCAACAGTTTTTGTAGTAATAAAAATTATAAAGATATTGGATGGCCAACAATTGAAAGTGGCTGTGTACATTGTGGCTTTATGAATTTAATGGAATATTATTGAGTAATAAAAAATTACAAAAGAAAAAAAAAGACATATTCAAAGAAACCTAGGAAGATTTGAATGAACTAATACAAAGTGAAATGTGTGAAACTACCACAATTTTTACAATGACCATAATATTGTAAAATAAAAAACTTTGAAAGACTTAAGAAAAATGATCAATGAAATGCTCAATCACTACTCTAGAAGATAGTAAAATATTCCTTCTACCTCTAGAGTGAGAGACGGTAGACTAGTTGCAGAATGTGACATGTATTTCCACATACAACCTTTACAATACAAATATGTTTTATTTTACTACATCTTTGTTACAAAGAAGGGTTTTTATGTGTTGGGTGAGAAAGGATTAGAGAGGAAGAGAATGAAAAGAATAATCATACCGAAAAAAAGAAGAGAAAAGAAAAGAAAACAAATGAAACATTTAAAAATATTGTCTATGGAAAGGGACCAGGAGGTTCAGACAAGCAGAGGAATGTTGGCACTGTCAAGTTATGTTGAACATACATTAAAAGGGATAAGTTGGATTTCACTGATTTTTAGTTTCATGTACAACCATTATTTTTCTGGCCTTATCTACATATGAAAACGTTCATATTTGTTCATAATTTTCTAGCTGATAATGTTATTTTTTTAATAATAATAGTTTTTATTTACCAGATATTTGCATGGGTAATTTTACAACATTGACAATTGCCAAAGCTTTTGATAATGTTATTTTTTAATAGAGGTTTTGTAAAGATAAATAGTTTTGCCTCACCAAATTCAAGTACCCTCTCACAGATCCTGAGATTTAGCCTTTACTTTTAGTTTTCTTTAAACTATGTTCTGCTAGGGTTGTGCTGTAAATATTTAACAACCAGTTCTCAAAAAATGTCCTCATGGCAGATTTTTGAGTTAAAAATACATTATTAAGGTTTTCTCCATCACTTTCTTAAGTCCAGACAATCAACAAAATAAGAAATCAAGTCCTGCTTTGTAACATTCTGATTTCTGAGGTGTAAATGCTAAAACTAAAATTTTAACCATAGACACTAGCTAGCTCCAATACATTCCTAGTCCCAACTCACTAGTCTTCTACAGCTGATAATAGAAAATAATGATTTATGCTTACAATTCTTCTCTAGAAAATGACAATTTCACTGTCAAGTACTCTGCCTCAACTTTTCATTGTTCTTAAAAACTTCTGGAGTAGGAGAGTTTGTTTTCTAAAGCTGTGGCATTCAAAATATGGTCCAGAGAATCCTGGGAGCCTCTGAAACCCTTTTAGGGAGTCAATAAATTCAAAATTAATTTTTTATTTCTAATATGGTAAATATCTATAAATATAACCCACTCAAACAAAAACTCTTTGAGAAGATCTTCAATTTTTAATAGTATAAAGATACTAGAACAAAAGTTTGAGAACGAATGTCCTAAAGTACTCTGAAAATGTTGACAAAGGATTCCTACAAGGAAGACCAGAGCTTAATTTGTCCAATTCACCAATTCGATTCAGCAAACATTGCTAAATTCAAAGCACTAGGAACACAAAGGCAAAACCAAACTAGTCCTTGCTTCTAAGGAATTTATTTTCTAAATATTTACAGATATATAAATACCAAATAAACCGATAGCAGAGAAAGCATTAACACCTATCAAGATAGACTCCAAAGAGGAAGAACTAAGCTAAAAATTCTAAGAGACAGGAAGAAAGAGTGAATGTCAGATGTCTACAAAATTTCTCCATGAATTTAGCCAACCCAAAGAATTTTCACTGAATTTCCTCCAAATTAGGTTAAGAGCATAAAATTGACTTCTAAATGGAGAATAAAGAAAAAAGCATCCACTACCCATGCCTCAAACACCTGCTGTTTAGTTTTTTACACATGTAGAAATTCATTGGAAATCAGTTTCTGCTGAACAAAATGAAAGTCTCAAGCTATTCTGCTCAAGATCTGGGAACTAAGGGAGCAGTGACTGCTCTAGGAGGAGACAGGAGGTCTTCCTGGACAAGGAAGAATAGAAACCTCTAGGGTATTATTACTGGAGCAAGAGTGGTGAGATTTCTCCAAAGTGGGTGGATTCTGATGAACAAGTGTGAGTGATGGAAAGAGGAGGAGCCGCAGCTCCTGCATTTGCTGCCACAATCAGGAATTAAATCATGAGAATGTCACCTGGGGCTGGATTGGGAGACTGTAGCTGTCTGAGTTTGTCTAGCAGGATAATTGTGACATTGTACCACTCCCCTCTCTCCCTCCATTTATTTTTCCTCTTGCCAAGAAGAGCAAATTCCTATTCCCAAGCTTATCTCTATTTTTCAAAGTTACATTATATTGTTTAATTAGTCTTGAATGCTGAGATAAAGTTTTGATTGATCATAACTGCTTCTGGTTTGTGCATTTCATTATTGTGAAGTTTGAAGAGAAAGAAGAGAGATACAATGAAGCATGTAATAGGAGAGAAGAGACAAAGGAAAGAAGGAGAGGGAGAGAAAAAAGAATAAGAGAGACAGATAAATGGGTGAAAGAGGGAGAGGAAAAAGAAGAGGGAGAGGGAGCGGAAAGGAGAAATGTTTTGTCTGAATTTTGTCATGATATTGCTAGAGGATCTGGTAAAAGTCATATCAGTTGCTATATTTTCTAAAATTCCCTAAATAGGGAAAGTATTGATATGGTCTTCCCCCCCCCCCCAAGCCAAATTATAATCTAAAAATATGTCTAACTGGTAGGGCAGAGGACAAGGTTTGCGGTAGTTACACAATGTTGTTACCCAATTTTTTCCAAATATTCTCAGAGAGCTCCCTCCATAGGGAAGGATCTAAGGGTAGTGACTATGGGAGTAATACATGTTGGTGGAGAAGATTGATGACGGCCATGTTCTAAGCATGGGGACCAGAAAAGGAGTGAGATTCTTGTTCCCTTCTATACCAACTGAAAGGTGAAACTCTCAGACATACACTTACACACATTTTCTCCTCTAGTCTTCAAGATAGCTGACTGTCTCAGCTCTCTGAAAATTCCTGTGAAATTTAAAAAAAATAAATATTAGTCATTTTAAAGAGTACACTATCACATATGTACCTACTTCATTTGACAAGTTCAAGATTTTCCAATATTAAATTAAATTCAATTCAATTAAACAAGCATTTAAGTACTCATTTTGTTCTCTACGCATTAGGGTTACAAAGACAAAAATTAAACCGCTCCTGTCCCTGACAAGTTTATATTCTACCATAATATACTTTTCTGTCAGCTTGGACAGTAGATTATGATTATTCTTATATCATAGATTAAGAAGAATTCAGTCAGTCAATAAACATTTATTAAGCACCCACTATGTACAGGAACCATAGATACAAAAGTTAAATTTTTAAAAATAAAAGTGGTTTATCTAGGAATGTTTACATATTGCTCTAGGTCAATTTTAGTGTAGTTGTGAAAATAGTACAAAAAAGGTAGATTTTTAATTTGTATGAAAGGATTCCAACTCTAGTAAATCTGGAGAACACAGGGAAAAATATATGTGTGTGTGTGTGTCTTTCTGTGTTTTTCTCTCTATTTATTCTCAGTTTACTGTTCACATCAATATAACATATTTCTTGGCATGTGAATTGTAATATGTACTTTTCATAATGTCATTTGGAAGATTTTTTTTAAAATAAAAATTCCATATGAAATCAGTAGTATATCCCAACTTGAAATGTTGAAATAAAACTAAGAAGTCACAAATGTTTAATGTATTTTCTCAATTTGAGATGAAACACACTATGCAATTTGAGAAGGTACTTTATTTTAAAAGAGAATATTATGATTATCTGATTCAGATTCCTGACTTGTGTTGTTTTATCATTCATATAAGCTATTTTCTGACTTCTTTTGGATGTCATAATGTAATCCCCAAATGCTTAGGTACTTAAAACTTTTTCCCTAAAGCAGCAGGAGTGATTATCATGAATGATAAGTAAATTTGTCAGCTTTAGAGCTCCAAAGCTGCTTCCATCAATCTAAAAGAGAATTGCTTGGAGGCTAGAGAGAGAAATGTGTATAATGTTGTACTATAGGGGATTTAAAGGCTTGGTGATGAGTTGTTTTCATTTTCTCTCTTTTACTTTTCATTTGAAAGTTGCAAAAATATATGTATTTGTTATAACCTAATTTCCGAAGGAAATATTGAAAATCCTTTTAATTGATTAAGTTTGCTGAAAAGCATCATAGAAATAATGGTTTTATGAGTCATTTGCCAGAAAACACTGAACTTCTTAACAGTGATCCAGCTGGAACTTGCCCAGAGCATTGTACAAATTCTTCGACACAATGGATGACTTTTTTTGTCTCTGTAGTTGAAAATTATACTTATTAGTTCTATTTATCAGTGGGGAAACTTGTTAGAACACATTCAGAGGTTTGCTCCTGTTTTTATTGAATGATTAATCCTTCTGTTTTCCCTGTTAAGGATATTTGAATATAAATATAATCAAATTTGTTCAATGTCAATTATGGTAAGGTACAGAGGCAACACACACACAAAAAAAACAGTGCTACCAAAATTTACATTCCAGCATATATATAAATATAGTACAGTATGGCTATTTCAAAAGCAAAATCAGTATAATTATCTCCATTAATAAGACTAAAGGTAATAATGAATTTCATAACAAATGAATCTTCAGAGGTTCTTTAATAATGGCTTTGAGATTAAAAAAACAAAAACAAAAACAAAAACAACAACAACAAAAAAAAACTCCTCATCCTGGAATTTAAATTTTTATACATTTTAGCTGTCACTTACCTTTCCAATCTGATTTCATATTATTCTCTTTTACATACCCTCAGTTTTAGGTGAAATGGGCTGCTATTCTTCCCT
Organism: Sminthopsis crassicaudata; assembly: GCF_048593235.1. Taxonomy (NCBI): domain Eukaryota; kingdom Metazoa; phylum Chordata; class Mammalia; order Dasyuromorphia; family Dasyuridae; genus Sminthopsis; species Sminthopsis crassicaudata. The sequence goes on from NC_133618.1 coordinate 595,276,091, forward strand.
ATATCCTAACGTGCATTTTCTATTTGTGAGACTTTGCATAGTTCTCTTCTGTGGAATATGCTATCTTCTCACTTCTACCTGATAGGATTACTGATTTATGCTACATTATTTCTTACCCTCTAACTTACTAGAAATATCTCTCTTGAAAAAAAAAAAGGAGGGGGGGCAACTAGGTACATGGAATAGAAAGCCAGAGATGGAGTAAAAAAGATTAATCTTCCTGAGTTCAAATCTGGCTTTAGATATCTACTGGTTATATAGCCCTAGGCAACTCTGTTCCTCAGTTTCCTCATCTGAAAAATGAGATGGAGAAGAACAGCATAACAACTAAATTTCCTGAAGGAAAGGGTTGTTTTTCCCTTATCCCTACTGTCTCTAGAGATTTAGTCTTTGAAACACTTAGCTCTTTATTAAAAAAAAAAAAAAACTAAAAGCAAAACAAAACAAAAAACCCCGACAACATTATATCCTTTGAAGTCCAGGAAGTCCCTTCCTTTACTGCATTATCAAATTTATATCAAACAAAAGTTGGTAGCTAAATCCCAATGACCTAGAGCCCCCAATTAGGAAAAATCCTAACATTAAGGCTGAGGTCTGGCTCCTTGTAATATTTTAAATTTATATTTGTCTCTGTTACTAAATAGGAATAGGAGAAGTTGGGAAAAAAGCAGAACTTTTTGTTGGTACTTGACTTTATCCTTGAAGAGGTGAATATAACCAGCCCAAGACTTCTGCTCTAAAAGCAATGTCTACTAAAAGCTTATATTTCTTTGGAAGATACAATGTGTGCATATAAAAGATATATTTTTATCTCTATATATCTATTATCTATATAACAAGATATATTCTAAATAAATAAAATAATATGTGGAAGCAAGACATGATCTGGTAGCTAGAATTACACATCAAAGGCTCACTATCTTTCATAAACTCTGGATGAAAAATATCTGTACAACAAAAATATAGAGATCTCAAAATATCCTTGAGAATTCAATAAGAAAAATGACCTGGAACCAAACGATTATCAGAGCACAACTTTTATTGAGTGATTTTAGTCATGTCTGACTCTTCATGACCCTATCTGAGGTTTTCTTGGCAGAGATACTGGAATGATTTGCTCTTTCCTTCTCCAGCTCATTTTACAGATGAGGAACTGAGGCAAACAGGGTAAAGTAACTTGCTCAATTTGAGGTCACACAGCTGGTAATGTCTGAGGCCAGAGTCTTCCTGACTCCAGGCCCAGCAACTCTATCCACTTTGTCATCTTAGCAGCTCCCAGAGATATAACTGCTACCCACAATTGTTCAGGATTTAAGAACAGTGTTCTGGTATGTTTTTGTTTTGTTTTGTTTTTTCAAATAGATGTTGCTAAAAACAAATATTCTCGAAACTACACGGAGTGAAAAGCTTTCAATTTATAGAGAACTAATAAAAAAAATAGAAACCAAACCAGACCTCAGAGATGCAGGTAAGATATTATCCCTACTATCCTCACTGTCACTAGGGTGGATCATTTTCAAATGAGATCATAGAAGATCAGTTTACATCACAACACTTTTATTCTATTAAAAAGGTTATTTTATGCACCCGTTCAATAGTCTGCAGAATATTAAACATGAAATAACCATAATAGCAGGATGGAGACTTACCCCATGACCATTTCTATTGGAGCTTATTTGAAAAAAATAAATAAATAATGATGATGATATTTATACAGGGAGTCCCCAAAGTCTTGCTGCAGTTTTAAGCTATTAAAGCTTATTAAGGCTTTATTTGTTTAAGTTGTTGAAACTTAAAATTTCACCAAGATTTTTTTGACACTGAATATTTTCAGGTTTTCAAAGCACTTCATATACATTATTTCACTTGAGTTCACAACAGTCCTATATGGTAGGTACTACAGAAATTATTATTCCACTTGTAAGATGGGAAGACTGAGGCTCATAAAAGTTAAATATTAATGATAGCTGATGTTCATCAAACATTTTAAAGTTTCCAAAATATTTTTACATGTATTATCTCATTTGAGTCTCCCAGTCACCCTAAGAGGTATGTAAAGTACAGACATTATCTTCATTTTAAAGATGAGAAAAATTGAGACTAAGACCATTTTAGTGACTTCCTCAGGGTCACATACCTAGATAATTTTTGAGGCTTGATTTGAAACTAAGTCTTCTTTGTCTATGTCCAGAGTTGTAGACTCAGAATAAAAAAATAAATAAATAAATAAAAAATTTTAAAGGGAAAGGAAGGTAAAGTTTAAAGGGACTGACATGAAGAATACCGAAGTCCCAAAGGAAAAGAGAAAAGTGAATTCTTTAAAGGAGACCTAGGAAGGAAGACAGTGCCAGGTGTCACCCCTTCAGTTTAAAAGCTTCCTTGTAGGAGGTAAGGAATGCAAGTAGAGATACCTGGGGGAGATTAGGGGAGGCAAACATGAGGCAGGGCAAAAGCTGATGAAGACAAGCCCTTGTGGCCCAAGAACAACCCTCACTCAAAGCACTCGTTAATGAAACAGGTACTAGAAACTAAAAGCATAGGAAAAATGAGTCAGAAAGAGGGAGGCCATTGAAGACTTAAGCCCCTTACCATTATTCTGTCTCAAGTGGAGTGGTTCCCAAGAGAAGGACCTCGGTGAAATCAAGTTGGGAGTTAAAAGTAAGAAGGCAATCAGCATCAAAAGCCTTCCTGGAAGGAAAAGCAATTACTGACCTAGGAAACTTAAAAGGGAAATAAATATATCTTAAAGGTATTGGAAAACAATTGCATCTGTTGAATGGAAGTAGTTGCTGAAAGTTGTAGAAATGCTCTTTTCCAAACCTATTTCTCACAGTCTGTAATTGCTCAATGGATGCAGTTATTCATACTAAAATCCCAGTGTTTAGCATTTTAATAAATAATTCAGCACACAATAAATTCTTGCTGGTTGATTACTTAAATCAATTGAATAAACAAGTATTGCATCTAACATTTAACTGGGGAATCCTGGTTACAGAAAGTTTCATAGAATTTTGGTGCTGTGTCTTATCTAGTTCCTATGCTATTCCTAATTTATCGTGTGACCTTGGAAGAGCCTTTGAGCCTCAGTTTCTTCATTGGGAAAATGCTGGAAGTGAAATTACTTAATGACCCTATGATTTCATGAAGAGCTAGAATGCTATCTTCCTTTGGGTGAGTAAGATTTCTACAGGGAGCAAGAAGGCAAAGAGGACAATTATAGGTATAAGGAACACTAAAAGCAAAAACATGAATATTAGGCATAGGCTGTATCCTGAATGGAACACAGAGCATATAGAAAGTATAGTAGTATGAAATAAACCTAAAATGAAAGCTGGTGCCAGATTGTCAAAGGCTTTAAATGTCAAGGAAAGGACTTTCAATTTTTTTGGTTGGCAATAGAAAAATGGTATAAGATTTTGAACAAAGTAGTGACATTATTGGTTTTGTACATAAGAAAAATGTATCTGGCAACAGTTAAAACTAAAATCCCAAAATAGATAATGTTACATCTAACATTTATAATGAGATACTTCTTCAATAGTTCAAAGTTTCATAAAGAGGAAAGTACTTCCCAACAAGCAGACACTTAAATTCCTTATGATTTGATGTGGTCAGAAAAAAAAAAATTAAATAGTGCCCTTTCCATCCTTTTCTAAGCCAGGCTAGTTCTTGTATGATAGATATACAAGTGTACTGTTGGGCGCATTATTTGAAGTCATTCAAGTTTGGTAAGAGTTTGAGTTTGTAATCTGCCAGTAACTCTCAGAGTTTGAGTTACTCCCAAACTCATCAGGTTTGGAGTAAAGTAGAAGCTTAAATCTGGTAATATAAATATTGGCCTAAATGATCTTGACCTTCAGAGAAAGTGGTGTCAAAAAGGTCATCAGAGAAATGTAGGTCAGAAAAACAAGAACAACAAAAACAAGGGCCATTCATCTAGGAAGAGGAAGAAATAAATGATGGATAGTAAATGTGTTTAACTGGTAACTACACAACCCAAGAGAATGAGAAGAATCTCCACAGCACCTGGGTTAGATCCCCTGTGCAGGATTTATAGAAAAAAGTGGATGTCACACAGAATGGGCAAGCTTGCATCAATATCATGGAAAGGGGTACCTACATCAATAAGAGTACAGATCCAGTGGATCATTAGAGAAATCTTAATCCTGACCTTGGGCAAAAGTGCTACCTGGCTATAGAAAACAAAGGAAAAATATCAGGACAGAGCTAGATAATGCCAATGGAAACTAAGCAGCTGTCATCAATGTGTCCAAGCTAAATACTAAACTTCTGACTTCCTAAGTCAATAAGATACATCATTCAGTGACTACCTATAATTAGCCACAGTTTAGGAAATACTCACTTGTAGATATTATCTTACTTTCTGGTTTTAAATCATGTTCTTCAATAAGTCATTCCACAAACCAGTTAATTAATTTAAAAGTTGGACATGATTTACTAACTTTTTCTTCTAACTCTTTTAAATGTTACTCAGCTCTCAAACCTACTCCTTTCTCTGTATTTCTAAAATGCTGATTCCTATGTCAAGATTTGCCTTTTGTTTGTTACTTGGAGAAAGCCCCCAACCAGTGAAATGTGTGCAGCTTTCTGCCCACCCCTTCTTAAAATGAGACTGTACAAGGTCAAAAAAGTCAAGAGATTCCAGATGGAGTTGGAGCTGTTTATACACAAACCATTTGTTCTCTTAAAAGATCAGAAGCAAGTAATTTATTTTTTAATCCAATCTATTTGTGTCTGGATCTTTAATGATTATATTATGCTTTTCCAGCCTTCAGAAAAACTCAATGGTGGTAGTAGACAAAGGACAGCCATTCAGAAATTGACTGCACATTATAGTGCATCCAAAATATAGCAAGTCAAGCCAAAGAATGTCTCCTTAGGCTTGTCAAGGGCCAGAATACAAATCCTATCTAGAAAATTATATTTAAGCATTATTTTTTTTACTATTAATACCAGATTTAAAATCAATGAGGTCAATGGAACTTTGATCACTAAATATAAGCTATTCAGTTCAACCTTGGGCATTTCTCATGCTCAGTAACAAAGATAAATCAACCAAATATTACCATCATTCAAATTATGAAACACTTTTGCACAAACAATTTTACTCCACCCAGGAGTCACTAGAGGAAAACACATTTTTTTTTCCTTCTTTATAAAACTCTTAATCATGTAATGTTTTTCCAGTTGGCCATTTGGTATTTATTTTCCCCTCTCCCACTCCCTCCCCCATAAAAATAACTCATTTCCAGATTGGTATTGAAGGGCTTTTTTTTTTCATGTTCTTTGACTTAACATTTTCTCTCCTTGTTCTATTTCTAATTTGGGTAAGAACCTTAGTGGGAGAAAGTTCCATGTGGGCAGTACAGAGACAGATCATAATGCAATATTTTAATTCAATCTCAATAACCATTACAAAGTATCTAGTATGTGCTAGGCACAGAAAGTAATGCAAAAATCAATAAGATAAAGTTATTAAAGAACTGTCTCATTTCTAGGGACTATCCAGTATTAAATTAATTAATCAATAAGCATTTATTAAGCACTTACATGGGCCAGATACTCTGCTAGGCCTTAGAGATATAAAGGGAGAAAAAAGAAAGAAACTCTCCCCTCAAGGAGCTTACATTCTATCAGGAGAAAAGATATGTGAACACAATCATACAGAAGGGATAGAAATCCAGGCCTGGAGTCAAAAGGACCTGAGTTCAAATATGTCTTCATTCAATTTGGCACGTTCTAGCTGTGTGACCCTGGCCAAGTCACTTAACCTGATTGTCTCAATAAAAAATAATAATAAATAAATATATATATGTCATACTGTAACATGTTTAACATATATGAGGCTGCCTGCCATCTAGGGGAGGGGGTGGAAGGAAGGAAGGGAAAAGTTGGAACAGAAGTGAGTGCAAGGGACAATGTTGAAAAATTACCCATGCATGTGTGCTGTCAATAAAAAGCTATACTAAAAAAAAGTAAGTATATATCAAATGTAGAAAGAAAATACAAGGTGGAATAAAGGCACTACACAATTTAGAGAGGGGAATCAGGAGAAGCTCCCCAAAGAAAATAGGAAACAAAGTGATAGAAATGCACTCCAGACATAAGAAATAGCCTGGGTAAGAGCTGAGGGACAAGAGAAAGAGTATTATATGAGAGAACAGAAAAGTCAGTTTGATCAAGACCTTAGAATGTGTGAAGGAGGGTTGCATGTAATAAAGGGTTGGGATCAAGCTGTGAAGTCCAGGTGGATGTCTCTGAATTTGCTCCTAGAGGCAATAGGGAGCCAGTGAGGCTTACTGAGTGATAATGCCAAACCTGTACTTCAGGATAAACCTGCCACCTTGGCAACTGGGTGGAATATGATTTGGAACCCCACTGTGTAGTGGCCATGTGAGAGAAATAGTAAAATGTGAGAGGTCGCAGAAATCAAGTCATCAAGATTTGGCAACTGATTGGATATGTGTGTAGGGGTGGGAAGAGTAAAGAATCCAGGATGATTTTAAGGTTGTGACCTTGGAAGGACTATAATGCTCAAGATGGGATTAATAAAGGCAGGGAGAGGAAAGGGACTGAAAGGAATAAGTTCTGGAAATGCTAAGTGTTTATTTTAGAATTATCTTTGGAAAGGTCATCACTGTCCAAGTAGCTTTTGTTTTTATTTTAGTTCAGCAGCACATAGAAATGATTATTTATGCATAATTAAACTCTTGGTAAAAAGAGATCTGTTAATTGTAAGATCAAAACCAGATCTCTTTTAGTGCTGTGGGGTCCATTTGTCATTAACTCATTGTCTATGGGTCAAAGGCAATCTAAGGAATGATAATGAGATATCATCTCAATAAAATGATAATACCAAATCTCTATTAGTTGTTGTCACTTAGTTAATGTTTCTTAATCACTTTTTAGTCAAGGTTTCTTAATCACTCCTATTGTTCTCTAAAAGGTCAAAATGAACCTGCACAGAACACAGAGTTGGAAAGGACTCCAGAGGCCACTCTAGTCCAATTTATACTTTCTTATAACTTCTACAATCAACCTATCAACCTAATAACAGGTCATTCAAGAATTTTTCTGAAGGCATCAATTGGGGTGAGAACTCGCCAACCTTTAAGGTAACCCACTCCATTTCCAGAGAATTTAATTACTAGGACATTTTTCCTTTTATCAAGATTAAATTTACTCCTTATTCTTCCTGCCTTGGCCAAAAAGAAAAAATTATAATTTGATTTCCAAATGAATTCTTTCAGCGTGTTTACAACCATTTTGAACTGGTATAAGAGAATTGATTGTTAAATTTTTACAATGACCATTTACATTTTTGAAATAGGCAAATATACAAAATCAAAGCTTGAGTTATTATTTTGTTGATTATCTAGACTTAAGAAAGAATAAGAAAAAATGTTAATACTGATTAAAGTTATAAATGCATCTTGCATAATTTTTTTGGAGAGCTTATTGTTAAATATTTATCTGTAGCTTCCTGAATTTCACTCAATGCTTACAGACTGCAGTAGTTTTTATGGAGTATTGCTAAGTGGGACATAAACTTAGTGAAGATGAGGGCTGTATTTAATTTTTGTCTTTGTATGCTTTTGAAATCAATTCTCTAAAATCTAGGTTATATATCAGACTATGATTTAACCTGAGTCAGAAAGATATGAATTCAAATACTGTATCAGATACTTATTACTGTAAATAGTCATTTAATCTGTCTGTCTCGATTTCCTCATTTGTGAAGTAAGGATAATAGCACTTGCTCCACAGGGTTGTTATGAGGATCAAATGAGATAACTTAAAGTTTTCTATATAAGTACCTTACAATCAATAAGCATTTATTAAAAATATATATGATGTGTCAGGCATTGTACTAAACAATGAAGATTTGTAAAAAGAAGGCAAAGGGAAGCCTGCTCTCAAGAAGCTCAAATTCTAACAAGGGAGACTGCATGCCAAATATACACAACATACACACATATGGCAAATACAAATAGACAAAGAGAACCATGTGTATCTATGTCTGTCTGTCTGTCTATCTATCTATCTATCTATCTATCATAAATGGAAAATAAACTCAAAGCAAGGGCAATTTGAAGGCATAGGAGGATTATCAGAGAAGGTACTTTGGGAAAGGTCTCTTGTAGAAATGGGATTTGAACTGAGTCTTAAAGGGAGCCAGAGAAGCCAGGAGGCAAAAACAAAGGAAATATTCCAAGTATGGGGACAGTTAATTAAAAATCAAGGAGTTGGAAAATAGAATGTTATGTGAGAGGAAGAATAAAAAAGCCAGTGCTACTGATGGTCAAGTAGGCATGGGGAATGTAATATAAGACAAGAACGGTTGGTAGAGTTCAGGTTGTGAAGGGTTTTTAATTCTAAATAAGGTGTTTGTTTGTTTTATTGGATTATCAGATACTGTATTGGAAATTCCAGATCCAGTAGGATTTACTGAATGTGGGACATGGTTAAACATGTAGTTTAGAAAAATCACTTTGACAACTGAATTGAGGCTAAAATAGAATGAAAAGAGACTTGAGGTATGGAGTCCAAGCATAAAAATATTATAATAGCCCAGGAATGAGCTGATGGAATCCTTTATAGTGGCTGTGTGAGTACAAAGAAGGGGAAATAGGGTTCAAAACAAAGTCTCATTGGATAAAAATCTAGCAAATTAGTTGAAAGAATTTCCTCACAAGGAATTCCCTTATAGAACCACAAATCTAGACTGAAAAACAAGAAAACAAAGAACTAGGAAAAAAAATGACTTTTATATATTATCATTTGAATTATATAAACCAAAAATATAATAACTTTTTTTTATTAGTCATTTCAAGGAACTAGCAACTGATTCTATAAAAGCACCTCTTTTGGTCCTATTTATAATACACTTTATATTTATCTGATTAGCTCTTGTTTAATATTAACATATTTGCTCCAAGTGGATAAGACTTCCTCCAGAGATCTAATTTGTTCTACTTCAGTGACTATAAAACGTCCTTATTCCATCCCCACTTTTTTTCACTATGGCCTCCCAAATAGATTACCACATCCTTACAAAAATAAAAAAATTATTATTTTTTTAAACTATTTATTTAGTAGAACTAAGATAAAAATCTTAGTTCTAGTAAAAACTGCCTATGTAATTTGGGGTAGTAGTCACTGTTCCCCAGTTTCCTTACATTTAAAATGAGGGGATTGGAAAAGATAACCTTGAGATCACTTTCAACTCCAAATCTATGAAATTATGATCTTTTCTCTAAACCATGTAAGTCTTAGTAAAAACTACCATATCAATTATATGGAAAGCAGAACAACATATATTCATAGATATGGGTTTTTATTTGCTCCTCTGAAGCTAAAGTTCTTACAGATGTGCATACATTAAAAAAATAATAATAAAAAGCCTTGACTACAAAACCATTGAAACAAGAGTAAATAGAATTTATTACTATGCAAAGCTAACAATATACCACATTGGCATCCTAAACCTTGAAAGCAGACACAATTCCTCAGTTAAATACACAATTGGGCTGAAAAAAAGAAATAGAAATCAATTCAACGTTCTGATGATATAAACTTTTGGATTTTGAAAGGCATTTTTAAAAATTTAGCCACTGGGAAAAGAAATCAAATGATTACCATGGTTAAGTTATTATTCATTTATCTTTGAAGAAACAAATAGCCTCCGGCCTTCTTTTATACTACTTACTTCCCTTACACACTCTCTATTCCAACCAAATTGTGACACTGGACTTATCATTTTGTGATCATATTCTGCCCTAAAGCATATGCATTTGATCAGTGCATGGAGTAGATGCCTCTTTGGACTTCCCAGCTTTGTTTCTATTGAAACTGTTCTCTTTAAGACCCCTCTTCTAAGGGTCCCCAGTCCCACCAGTAAAGACAAAGCCTTTCCTAATCCAGCATGAAATGATCTCCTCCTCAAATATACTATGTCACTCAGATGTCTCCTATCCACTTAAATCCCATTCTAACTTGTATTATAGTTGTTTATATACTTTTCTCATCTCCTCAACTAGATAGAAAACTTTGAGAGAGCACAATCTGTCATTTTCTTATTTTTGTTGTCACTAGAGCCTAGTGTCTTGCACATATATTTCAATGTTATTGCTCATAGTAGAAATTGAATAATCATGTCTTAATCAAAATATTGTTTCTTGAATTAAACATCCATAAACAACAAAACCCATTATAGCTTTTTGAAGTTATATAAGATATAGTGTTCTCCACATAGATTATGTGTATGTCTAAATGGATCTCTGTAAATGTGGCTCATGGGGAAAAGAGATTAAATTTCTCTGGAATCTCGCCTACCCCTTTCCAAGGGAGACTTTAATTCTTGCCAGGAAAGGAACAGGAGAGTGAGATCATGAGGCTAGTTAGCTTTGCACTCTGAAAGGAGGTTAGAGTTTTCTCTACCTGGCTCCCTAAATATTGTTAGTTTAGGGGAAATAATTTTTAGGTTCATACCCTACTTCCCAGATTCTATCCTTTATTGAGGAAGGAATATTCTAGGCCATATCCAAATCCTCCCCATGTTTTGAATATCACATATATTGAAAAGTAAATAAATGTATTTAATCAAGCAGAGAGCAAACAGAAATTGAAAAAAGTTACGTGAATGAGAATATACCAGACAATACACAGGATCAAATGAGGCAGTGTTTATAATGCCTTTAGCATAGTTTCCAAAACATTGTGAGCACTTAATAAAAGCTTGTTTCCTTCCTTCTCACCTAGAAAGAATGAGTTCTCATACTGGGAGTGAAATATTTCAGCTCACTCAAAAGGGAAAGTCCCTAATCTCATCCAAGGAGAAATTTCCTGAAATTTCTAGTGTGACAAGCTGGAAAGGACATACTTGAGGCATCATCAGCCTCTTCCCAGTTTTTCTCCCACTTGAAGGATGGAACCCTGAAGAGAATCTGGAAATCTGAAGTCAGAAAAAGAATCTTGTTTCTTTCAAGTTCTCTCAACTCCGCTCCTCAGAAAGGCATAGAGCATTTGAGCAATATGAATGGATCTAGTAAAACAATCACTCAATTAAATAAGCCACTCAATCAACAAATATTTAGTAAGCACTTACAACAAATATTTACTAAGCATTTAGATATGTCAGGCACTATGCTGGGAGTACAAAGACCAAAAGCAAAACCATCCCTGACCTTAAGGAGATTACATTCTAATGGAAGAGACAATATGATATATTTGCACACACACATTTATACACAACAGACATAATTTGTAATACATTTTATGTACATGTGTACATTATATATATTATATATGTATATATATATTATGAAGATATAGATAAATGATAGTCTTAAAGGGAAAGGCATTAGCAGCTAATGGCAGTTGTGCAGTGGAGGGGGATGAGAAAGGGAGGGGGAAAAGAATAGAAGTAGAGGAAGGGAGAGGTAAGGAAGGCCTCTTGCATATTGTCATCCTTGATCTAGGTCCAGGGATATTCAATTAACTCAGTAAATATTTATTAAAAGCCTACTATATGTCAGCACTGAAGATACAAAAAGAGAGACAAAACACAATTCTTGTCCGCAAGGATCTCACAATCTAATTATTATGAGATATGAAGTGGAAAACCATGGTGGGGAGTCAGCCAATTAAAAAGGTGTGGGAAGGAAAATAGAGAGACTTTGATGTTTTATGCAATTGTAAGCAGTACAATGCAGTCAGACAGAGACTTTTATGTGGTGTGTGCATGTAATCATGTAGTCATGATTGGAAAGGAAGGAAAAAAGTCAGATGGCAAAAAAATAAATAAATAAATTAAGTATTCAAAAATGGAGTTTATAGAGAGAAAATGAGCCATTCAAGATTATTGGGTAGGGATGGAGAATGATTTAGCCAATTCTGTAGTTGCTATTTGTCCTTCATTTTCAAAGAAGACCAATGATATCATAGGTTGATGTCTTGACTTATGAGTGTGAACTGGCTTTAAGTGAAGCAGTGGCACAAAGTCGACAACCTCTCCTCTCTTCCGGTATCATCCAAATCCAGTGACAAAACAAAAGTCAAACAAGTGGCAATAGTCTGTGACGCAGTGGATGGACGACCTTCAAACTCCACAATGCTTACTTCAGTCACCTTCAAGGACACTGGAAAAAAACTGTTCTTATCTGACCATTCTGCCAGAAGAAGTCTTCACATGCTTGAAGCAGGCATCTTTATAACTCACCAATGCGTTTGAGCCACATCAATTATCCTCAACCTGCCTTAGCTCATCCTCCAAGAGGGGTTACAGTGGAATGATCACTTTTCATGCTACAGTCTTTTGGAGTCACAGGTGAGAGCTGGATATAAGAGAACACTAAATGTGGATGGGCATCCCTGAAAAAGGCCATAGCATCATCTTCTAGCTGGGGGCAGCAGTGGGATTCTGTGGCCCCTGGGTATCTGAGCAGCCTTTATATAAGGTATAAGGAAGGAGCTAGAAAAGATAACTTAAGAAACCAATGCACTGTTGGTGAAGTAGTGAATGCTCCAACCATTCTGCTAAGTGGGCTATCAAACTGTGCATATTCTTTGCTCCAGCAGTATCTCTATTGTATCTATATCCCAAAGAGATCATAAAAAAGGAAAAAGGACCTATAGGTGCAAACATGTTTGTGGCAGCCCTTTTTGTAGTGGCAAAGAACTAGAAACTGAATGGATGCCCATCAGTTGGGAATGATTGAATAAATTATGGTGTATGAATGTAATGGAATGTTATTGTTCAATAAGAAACAATGAGCAGGCTAATTTCAGAAAAGCCTGGACAGACTAATATGAATTGATGCTAAATGAAGTGAGCAGAACCAAGAGAACATTGTAATAGCACAATTATGTGATGATCAATTGTGATAGACTTAGTTCCTTTCAACAATAAGGTGATTCAAGGAGATTCCATTAATCTTGTGATAAAAAGTGCCTTCTACATTCAGGCTTTTGGAGGCCAAAGCATAGTATTTTCACTTTGTTGTTGTTGTTTTGTTTGTTTCCTGGGTTTTTTCCCCCTTTTGATCTGATTTTTCTTGTGCAACACAACAAATATGGAAATATCCTTACAAGAATTGCACCTATTTAACTTCTTTCAGATTGTTTCTGTCTTGGGAAGGGGTAAAGGGAAGGAGAGGGAGAAAAACTTGGAACACAAGGTTTTGCAAAGGTGAATATTGAAAATTATCTTTTCATGTATTTGAAAAAATAAAAACTTTTAAAATTTTAAAGTGCCTTAAAAATTGTCTGCTTACCCAACCCTATTCTGATTACTGCAGCAGATGAGGCTCCCACTCTGTATTTAAAACCCTAAAAAATGTAAAAAACTTCTGCAAAGCCGATTCTACTTATCATTGGTGCATGGAATGTGCACACACTTATAGACAATAAAAGTGTTATCCTTTATGAACAAAGCAGAATTAAATTAGCTCAGAAGAAAGCAAGATGTGCAAGGTTAGAAAATCCATCCTAAATGTTCCTAGGGACTATTTGTTTCCAACCTGTATCAGAGCATTCTGAGATCATTTTGATCTAATCAGTCATAGTTGGACACACTAACTTGACTCTAACATAGAGATGTTATTTTGGTTCTCTTTAAAAATGAAGGACAACAACCAGCAAATTGCTTAACTTCTTAATGATAATAGATACCTCTCTAAGATAACACCATAACGACAAGCCTTCAAACAATCTGCATGGTTTATATAATGGGCACTGATAATATCACAGAATTAGATCCATTCCTTCCCCCAAAGTTCTCAAAGTCACAGTGTTAGCTCATAAGGAGAAGAGATTAAATTCCCCTGGAATCTAGCAGGGGAAGATAAGATCTTCAGCTTTGGATGTACAGATAAATTTAGGACACAATTGCTCATTAATCTAATTTTAGGAAGGAGTTATTCATACTAAAATTTCATGACTATGCTTTCTACACAAATTTTCTTAAATTTCATGCTTTATTTACTGTATACACAGCAATGCATATATATTATGCATATGTATGCAACAGATGGTCTTAAAAACTCCATATTTCATAATTTCATATGAAACATGGTTATATAAACAACTGAGTAAAAATTAAAATAGTTTACAGTTTGTTAATCATAAAAATGATACCCAGCAACAGTCTATTAATAAATATATTTCCAACATAAATATTATACAAGCACATTAAAAATACTGCAGTTGAATCAGTCAACAGTTATTTGTGATACATCAATATTTCTAGTAGTTCATTTGCTTGCAGCATAATCTCACTTATTTAGAGAAAGGCCATTTTCATTTTTAGATTATCCACTTGCTTCTCCTCTCCATCCGCCTGCCATTTTTTCCTACTCATTAGCAGCCCCAGCTTAGGTGGATGAGAAAATGACATTTAATTTTCTTGCTTCTTAGAAATGCCAATCAATTAGACTTTCAGTTGTGCATGGTAATGGGCAATGATAATGGAAATAAACCCTAATTCAGAAAATTTCATTTCAAATTTAAAATTTTCATAGTTTCAATTTATTATATATCTAAACAATTCAGAATACTTCTATTTAAATTGTCTAAGGAAAAGCATGAATATCAAAACTGATAGGATGAGGTATCGGACACTGAGGTCCACTTTTGTGCTGAATTGCAAAGCATTCAAGCTCTACTACAGAAAGCACAACTCCCTGGGGCTGGCCAGTGGAGGAAACTAAGAAAATAGGGTAAAATGTCTTACCACATTTGAACTTCCTAACTCCAGGTTAACTACTGAATCTGCAGAGGCACCTCACTATCACTGGGAGATTATTGTTTAAAAGAGATATTTCATCTTTTGATTCTGATATTGCACTGCTGTATCTATCTCAAGGACATCATTGTCAAAAATAATGACTCCCATGAACTAAAATATTTAGAGCAGCACTTTTTTTTTTTTCTGTAGCAACAAATCGGGAACAAATTGGATGTGAATAGGTAAGACAATGGTTAAATTGTGGTATATTATATAATGGATTATTACTAATGCATATGATTAGTACAGAGATGTTTGGAAACATTTGTATGAACTTATGAAAAATGAGGTGAATAGCATCAGGGGGAAAGCCCAATGAACAGAATGGAGACGGAAAGAATAATGAAACTTAGTGCTACAAAATTATAATGGCCAACCTCAGGGACAAAGAAAAGATAACAATGACAACTAACATTTTTATGTCACTTTTTAAGATTTGCAAAGTGCTTTACAATCATATTTCACTTGATTCTCACAACAACCCCAGGAAGTAGGTGTTATCTATCACCACTTTTCAAATAAGAAAACTGAGTGATCTCTCCAGGGTCACTCAACTGGTAACATCTGAGCCTGGACCCAATCTTGAGTCTCTCTGGCGATGAGTCCAGGGCTCTAGCCACTGTCACCCAGCTGCCTCCAGTACTTTTCTGTGTGATAGTTACCAAACCCATAGCTTCTTTGATGAAGAAGAAAATGAGTCTGAACGTTTGGTGTACTACATATAATATCAGATATTTTTGATATCTTGATTAGTTTTAGTGAACTTTTCTTATTCTTTTAAAATTCCTTTTTTATAAAGGATGGCTCTCTGGAAAGAGAACAGAAAGGATACATTGGGAAATATAACTGAGGAAAAAACAAAAAAACATACAAAATTTATTTTTAAAAAGCTACAAATATAAAAATAAATTTTTATTTCAGGATTAATTTTGAAGTTATTAAAAGACTTGTTATAAATGTGAATTTAATTCAGATATTAATTTTGCTATTTTTATAGATGTTCCTTAGGTTGTCAATTCAATTGCACAATAGAGTCTGGACAACAGACATTCTATAATCACTTGTTTTTGTTCTTGTTTTTTTCCTAGGTAGCTGTTAAGACTATTGATTGATAATGGATATCATTTAGGAGGCTCTCCCAGATAAACAGCACAGAGTCATCTACCGATACAAATATCTGGAAGACTAATTGTCTAAAGGAAAATCTCTTTGGCTTCTAAACCACTCCAAAGACAATGGTCAATATGACCAGGTATTTGTCATTGTTTTATGCTGTGAGTATATGTATGTGTGCGCATTTATATTTACATACTTACATACATATATACATATGTTTGTTACATAAATTCCTCTATATCCTTGATATAAAGATTCAATGAAAGGAATGTGCCACAATTGTATCCCCTATTATATATCATTCTTCTCATTATAACTATATTGGTTTTATTTATTGAAAAAACTTTGAAATCTTATGTCATAAAAATTGTCTATTTTCTCATCAAATGCTGTCCCTTATTTAGGCAATAACTCTTCCTCTATCTATAGTTGTAAAAAAATTAACCCTTTCTTTCCTTTTTATAGATAATGTGCCCTTTTATGGTTGTGTATTCATTTGGAATTTAATATGGTACATGGTGTAAGTAGTTGATCTAAATCTATTTTTCTGCCAGACTACTTTCCAGTTTTACTATCAATTTTTATTGAACAGTGAGCCCTTAGCCGAGTATTTGTAGAATATTGAATATTCCACTACTATGCTAATTTGCTTCTAGATCTTGTGTATACCAAATCTATTCCATTTATAAAGTTCTGTTTTGTTTTTTACTTTTTGAATTTGTACCAAATAGTTTTGAAGACTCTTTCAAGGAAAGAAACACAGTAAGATTTTTTCAACAAAGATCTAGTATCACTTTTGTGAAGCTACTCTTTCAGATCTTCCTATTCCTCCCATTTAATAACCTGAGAAAGATCAAATATTTCACATGTGCCATCTAAACTTAAGAATTATAGGAAAGCACACTGCGGACAACATTCTCTTGTTGGCAAGTCTACTGAGGCAGCTAGATGACACAATGCATTAGGTCCTAGGAACCCAGAGTAAGAAAGATCTGAGTTCAAATCCAGTCTCAATCACTTAACAGCTATGTGATCCTGAGCAAGTCTGTCTACTTCAGTTTCCTTATTTGAAAAATGGGGACAATAAATAATAGCATCTATTTTTCAGGTTGTTGTGAGGCTAATATCAAATACTATTTAAAGAGCTTTACAAACCTTACAAAGTACTATTATTGGTATTATTTAATCTTCTAAATTGGTTGTTTGTTATTTGTTCTTATATTATATCAGAAAGATGATGGCATAATGTGCAATCAAGGAAGTATTGTGAAAGCAACCAGGCCCACTCTCTCCTCTGGAATCATCTGGATCCAGTGATAAGATACAGATCAGAATGCAGCAGATAGCCCCTACTGGAAATGATCATCTTTTTAAATTAAGGTCTTGCCCAGGTCTTAGTTTGATTGAAGCAAAAATGCCCATTCAGTGATTAAGGCAAAGAAAGGCCTCTTTTGCCTACTTAAAAAAAAATAATAATAATCCTGGAGGAAAAGACCCTTAGGCCAAAACAAAAACAATTGCTATTTACCCTCAATCTGAGCCTTGAGTCTCAAACACTGACCAATGAGGCTTGGACTAGGATCTACTGTTGGTCAATCAATGAAAGCCAGAGTGATTTGGGCTTAAGGTATGATCCTTAAGAAAGAAATCTAGCCCATAAACCCCAAGATATCTTATCAGGAGAAAGAAGAGGAAGAAGAGATGGAAGGAGGGAAGGAAGGAAGTCTTTAAGTTTGTAAGTATAACAAAATAGAAATGTTCAATCCAATTGATGGAAGCAAGATAAAAAAGGAAATCAGAAGCAACTCTACATATATATCATGTAGTTGCTTATATCAATATTCTAAATGGCTGCCAGTGGTAGTATTCGAGGAGTTCTTCAAGTAAAAAAGGGAAAAGCATAAAGAGTAATAGTATTGAAACTGAGAAGTCATTTTCTCTATTTGTGGAACACTGGTAAATCAGGGGTAAAACTGCTGGATTTCTAGGGCTGTAGGGCTGCAATCTCCCCAAACTCCCTTTAACATGTCTGAGGTTTCCTCCTGTTCGAGTCCAACCTCAACTTTTGTTCTCTACCCTTAAACAGTTTATTTCTCTTCTATACTTCCCCAGTACATGAGACATCTCCAACTTAAGACACAAATCCCACCTTAAAGCATTGGGTTTTTGGAGGTTAAGCTTCTCAAACTTGTAAGATACTTCAGATTTACAATGCAGGTAACTCCCAAGAGACTGATTCAAAGGTTTTAGCCTCATTCAGTCAGGCCTTTGATGGTGAACTGGCCCAGAGAGAGCTGATTAAGCCAAGGTATATTGTCAATACAAAGCACTCTTTATCTTAGCCCCTAGCAAATAGTTGGGCTTCTACTACTTCTTTCAGATTCCTTTTGTTCATTTCAGCAAAAGGAGACATTAGTCACAGCCAACCAACTTCCCAACATCTAAAACCCTCTTGGACTAAAAGGGAAATTGCCCAAAGTAGCATCAAAGGAGCTTAAGTTAACAGACACTTTATCATAAAAAGAAAGGAGTCAGACCCCCAGAGCCTTTACTGTCATTAAAAGCACTATTTTTTTATGGCAGTATTAGCAATCTGCCACTTCAGCAAGACTAGGTTTTTCATAGCCATGCAGAGTATCAAAGACTGGTATATAAATAGGAATATATAGACTGATCCTCTCCGGAAGGATTGTCAAAAGGGACTGGGAATTTGGGACCCAAACTGAGGGGCCAATTCTCTTAGTTAACTGTATTCCAAGATCCAAAATAAAATAGGTCTAATATTCATTCAACAGAGATCCCTTACTGCTGATTCCAGCATGTTTATAAATTGGGGGCTTGTACTTGGGCCAAACTCCACTCCTGTATTCCTGGTTGGGGTAAGCAGGCCCTGTTTGATCCTGACTCTAGAAGGTAGAAATACGACATATGCAAAGGTAGTGCTAGAGAAACTGAGGCAAGATAGAGATTAGAGTTTTTAATATTTTATTTGGATTTCTGAGGAGAGTTTTTCTGGGACCAAAGGATCCATTTTGGTCCCAGGGCTGAATCAGACTTTTGTCTCAAAGAATCCAGTATCAAATATCAGATTCCAGTGAATTATATATGTTTCTAAAGGACAGGGAGAAAGGAGTGCCCATATCACAAAAGGCATTGTGCTCCATGAACAAGAATTGCACTAGCTCAAAAAAACATGACATATCAAATTTAGAGACATCTCCACTCTAAATGTTCATATGGACTATTTGTGCCCAACCTGTGATGGAGCTTTCTGAGTTTGTACTGGTCTGATCAGCCACAGCTGAACAAACAATACCTTGACTCCAACTTAATGATGGCATATTGCTCCTCTTCAAAAATGAACAATAATTAATTGTATTACTGTTATTAGCTATTATTGTAATTGTAATTATTATAGTTGTAATAGCCCTAACAAAGGGAAAATAGCTGTCTTATCCTCACAAGTAATTAAAATCTATAGTTAATTTTAGTATTGGACAAGTGATATCTACAATTAGTTTGAAATTTCTTAAAATTATGAATTTAAAGATCAAAAATAGCATTTTTCACTAATGCAGATCATAAAAGATTCAAGGCAAACCAAGTATTTATTATTTATTATGTACCAGGAACTATGCAAAGGAGGAATGCATGTGAAATCATTAATCTCCATTTTCTACAATTTGCCTTTAAAAAAAAAAAAAGTATCTAACACATCCTGGAAGTTATTTTCCAAATTGCCCTGCTTATCTGTATCAACTTCTCAGCTTTCTTGAGTTCTCTTCTGTGCATTAAAAAGAGAAAATGATCCATTTTTCAATTGATAAATGGTCAAAGGATATGAATAGATGATTTTCAGATAAAGAAATTGAAAGCATTTATAGTCATATGAAAAGGTGCTCTAAAGGTGCAAATTAAGACAATTCTGAGATACCACTGCTCACCTCTCAGATTGGCTAACATGACAGGAAAAGATAATGATGAATGTTGGTGGGAATGTGGGAAAACTGGGACACTAATACATTGTTGGTGGAGTTGTGAACAATCCATTCTAGAGAGCAATTGGGAACTATGCCCAAAGGGCTATCAAACTGTGCATACCCTTTGATCCAGCAGTGTCTCTCCTGGGCTTGTATCCCAAAGAGATATTAAAGGAGGGAAAGGGACCTGTATGTGCAAGAATGTTTGTGGCAGCCCTTTTTGTAGTGGCCAGAAACTGGAAATTGAGTGGATGCCCATCAGTTGAGAATGATTGAATAAGTTCGGATATATGAATGTTATGGAATATTATTGCTCCACAAGAAATGATTAGCAGGATGATTTCAGAAAGGCTTGGAGAGACCTACATGAACTAAGGCTAAGTGAAATGAGCAGAACCAGAAGGTCATTATAAATGGCAACAGCAAAATTATATGATGATTAATTCTGATGAAAATTTCTCTTTTCATTGAAGAGATGATTCCGGCCAGTTCTAATGGTATTGTGATGAAGAGAGGACACCCAGAGAGAGGACTGTGGGAACTGAGTGTAGATCACTTTTTTCATGCTTTTTGTGGCTGTTTGATCACATTTTATTTTCTTTCTCATTTTTTTCTTTTTGATCTGATTTTTCTTGTGCAGCAAGATAATTATATAAATATGTATGTATATATTGAATTTAACATACACACACATACACAGACACACACACACATATATATGTATATATATATATATATATATATATATATATATATATATATATATATATATATATATATATATATATATATATATATATATATATATACATTTCTACTGTGTTTAACATATATTGGATTACTTGCCATCTAGGGGAGTGGATGGGGGGGAAGAGGGTAGAAATTGGAATTCAAAGTTTTGCAAGGGTCAATGTTGAAAAATTATCCATGATTATATTTTCAAAATAAAAAGTTTTAATAAAAAAAGAGTTTCAATTTCCCCATTATTTTTCTGGCATCACTATTGCTAACCTCCTTCCTTTATACATCCTCTCTCCACATTAAAACCAAGAAAGGAAGAAAAAAGCATGTAAAAATTCTTAGCCAAGCAAAAGAAATCCATATAGTGGCCATGTTCAAAAAATGTGTCTCCTTTTTTATCATGTCTGTCATCTGTCAAAATGTGGATAACATGCTTCAACAAAAGCATCACAAGTACTCTGGATATTTAGTTGGCCATTCAACTGATTCTGAATCTGTTCACCTTATTCTGTAATACTTCATACTCTGTTATTCTCTTTCATCATTTTTCATAGTGAAATACCATTATTAATATGCCACAATTTATGCATCCATTTTCCAATTATTCCAATTTCCAGAAGCAATCTAGAGCACTCCTTTAAATTGTTTCTATGCTTCTCTTCCTCCACCTATGACTCTTTTCTCTACCTCCCTATCTCTATTTCCTTGCTGAATATTTACAAACTGTTTGTAAGTGCATATATGTATGTTCATCTTCCTCCACCCATTGAAGATGAGTAAGATTCATCCACATCCCTTCTTTTCTCATGTATTCCTGTTCTCATGAACTTCAAAAAGAAACATCGTGTCACTCCCTGGCTTCTTCTTTCTATACACTTTTTACCTTTTTTTTTTTTTTTTTTTTTTTTCCTTTCCCCTATTAAAAGTTCCAGAACAAAATCAATGCACCTTCAGAACTTTGGTTTTTCTTATTTAGTTCCCTCAATGCCCTTTGAAAATACTGAAGTTCTATAGGGACACTTTTTTCTTCTTTTCCCACAACCCACTCTTAACAGAATAGAATGTTAACACTATATCATCACTACATCACTCCTTCCAATTGCTCAAATGAGTTTAATTTTCTAGGTTTCTTTTGATTCTTGTATTTTTATTTCAAAGTTCAGAAATGCTTGAAAGCCCTCTATTCCAATAAAGAGTCATTCTCTCCCAACTCTGTATTACATTAGGCTTTATTTAGGTCTACAGGCTATTTTTGGTTGAACGCCTGTATTTTTGCATTTGGAAATACATTAAGTTTCCTTTGGTTCTGAGTAGAAATTTCGAGGTCTTAGTTTTAACTTAGTTCCTTAATACTCAAACTACTTATGTATACATCGTATTATATTCTTATTGTTAAACATTTCTCAATTACTTTTAAACTGCTTCTTCAGACTATACTGTTAATTGCTGTTATATATCTCTGATCTTTTGAATTACTTCTTTCTAGATGCTTTGTAATTATTTATTCCCCTTATCTTTACTTTGTGCTCTGATTCTAATAAATATAGAAATTCTCATTTATGTTTTTTTTTTCCTTAAAGCAGGATACCTTTTGATTTTGCTATTCTCCTTGTTCTGTTTTTCTTATATTCTCTTCTATTTTGATTTTGTTCTAATTTTTAAATTTTTTTGGAACCATTAATTTCTATTTGATGGATTCTATCTTTTGGCAAAGTATATCATTTTCTGTTCTAAGCTATTTGTTTCCCTTACATTTTTCCCTTCAGAGTTTTTAAATCTTTTGCTTCATTTCTTCTAAGTATTTATGTAGTTACTGTGGAAAATCCATCTTTTTTCTTTTAGCATCTTTTTATTTATGAAGTTACTCTAGAGGAATTTCTAGATAATAAAATTTTAATACTGTTCAATATTTTATTTGATTTATTCATTTCTTCAGTTTTACTTCCTAAATTGAGGTTTTTGTGCCTGAGCTACAACCTCTGCTCCATATTTGGATTTGGATTGGATGGTTGGCCCTTTGTGGTCTTCTACCTCCCCTCAGTTTCTGTATTTTCTCTTTCCTAGATTAAACTGCACTGATTGTTTGAAGTTCAGATCTCTGGATCTTCAAGGTCTACTCTGGTGTGTGAGTTCTTAGGCTGAGAACTCCACCCACTGCTATTTCCCAAGGTTTCTAATACCTCCAACCCTTTATTCTTGCTGATTCAAGATACATGTTTCCAGCCCATATCTGTTCATGCTGGGAAACAACTCTGTACAGGTGATGGTTTTCTTGGTAGACCTTTTTCCTATTGCCAGAAAGATTATTTCAATTCTATCACAGAAGAAGGCACTTATTGTTGTTTCTCATTGAATTTCTTGATGATTATTTGGTTTGTTGTGAATTCCAGGATTTAGTTGGAGTAGGTATATGGGAATTAGGTGGTCTCCCTCTTCAGGATCCATCTTGTCTAAAAGCCAGGCTATGTATTATTTTTAACACTGAAATACTTTCAATAATGGATTGGTATGCCATTTAGCCTTCCCCAAGAATACAATTGAAGTGCTTCTTCCTATCATGGAGCTGAACATGGATTCTTAAAGTCTGTGACAGTAAAGCACATGTTTTAAAAGAGTTTATTAAGCTGAATAAGCTTTATATATGCTACCAGCTGAAGTTAAACATAGCCAAACATCACCTAAAGATGAATCAATACATGACACATTCTTTGGCTAGGGCAACCTCTTAAGCAGCTAAAAATACAAAATGGTCCTCAGCTTGGATAGCCCCTTTGGTTCTAGTAATAGTGGTTTCAGAGAAGCAGAGCAGGGGCCAGAAGGTGTTAAAAATTACATGTCTTAAAACTATCAGTATTAATCTAATTCTTGGTACTTTTAGTGAGATAAATATTCAAAGGTCAACGAATTGCTCTAACACTTATTAGATGAACATCCATCCTGGCATTATAGTTATAAATGAAGTGAGGGGAGGGAAAACACACACACACACACACACACACACACACACACACACACACACACACACACACAATGTAGGAGGAAGGATTCTAGTTATGAAGGAATTTAAAAGCCAAACAGAAAATGTTATATGTGATCTTCAAAAAAAAAAAATAAAAATAAAAAAAAAAAGGGAACCAGGGCAGCTAGGTGGTACAGGGGATAGAGCACCAAGCCTGAAGTAAGAAGGACCTGAGTTCAAATGTGACCTCAAATACTTAACACTTCCTGACTGTGTGACCCTGGGCAAATCACTTTATCCCAATTACCTCAGGAAAAAGAAGGGATTTACTGAAGAGTGAGATGACATGGTCTGAAGATAAAATGAAGTAGAAAGAGACGACACAAGGAAGTCAGGCTGTTGCAAGAATCTAGTTTCCCATGTTTGAAAATTAATCTTATCCTTGACTCTACACTCTCACCACTTCACATAGCCAATCAGTTGCTAACCACTACAATACTTCTTGTATTTGTCATCCTCTACATTACTCATTATCTACCTCACATGAGGTCCTAATTCAGGACCTTAACACTTCCTTCCTGGATTATCCCAGTAACTTTTTGTTTTCCCTGCCTCAAGTTTTTCCTATTTCCAATCCATTTGTCACATAAATTCCGAAGAGATTTTCCTGGATGGCCCTAGATGTCTGGAACTCCCCCTTCCCCTTACTATACCTCATAGAATTCCTAGCTACTTCCAAAGACTAGCTCTTCCTACATTTGGTTTTCTTTCTCTCTCCTTCCCCCAGCAGTTAGAGCTCTTCACCAAAGTTACTATTTACTTTACACATCTTTTAAAAATGTATTTAGCATTATAGAATCCTATGTTTAAAGCTAGAAGGGGTCACAAAGACCACCAAATCCAATATCGTCACATTACAGATGAAGAACTTGAGGCTCAGAGAGTGATTTGCCCAGTCGTAAAGTAGTAAATGGTAGACCTGGTATTCAAATTTAGGTCTTTTGACTCTACCAAGCAATCTTTCCACTGGTCCAAATGGCTTTCCTCCTACATAGAGTAAAATCCTTGAGGGCAGGAACTGTTTTGTTTTTGCCTTTGTGTCCACAACTTCCTAAAACCATTGAGTTGATTAATATTCCAACAATTCCTGATTTACCAATTTGTTTCTTATTTTAAAAAAGAAATATTATTCTCACATGATCTAGTCTTGCTGAAACCATGCTGGGTGGCTGACTGCAACCATCTTTTTAAAAAGCTGCTCTACAATTTTGCCAGGAATTGAAGTCAAGTTTATGGAGCTAGAATTTGTAAATTTCATTTCCTCTGCCCTTTTTTAATATGGAAACAGTTGCCCTTTTACTCTCCAGTCTTGTAGATCTTTCCATGATTTCTGATATTGGCTCAGCTATCACATCTGCTGTTTCCTGCAGTATATTAGAATAGAGTTTATTTGGGTCCTGAAAGGACAACTGCTCTTCTCTCCTTATCTTAGGTATTCTCCTTTGAAAGAAAAACAAACAAAAACCATCTAGAGCCAAAATAAGAATTGAGCAGAGAAACCTTCTGACAGTTATTAGATTTTGGATAAGGTATCCTTTAATATTTTTCACCAGCTTGTTCATTCTCAACTTTAGAAATCTTGATATTAGCCTCATAGTACAGTGCCCAATACTTGACTTCATTCTGTTACGTTCCCTTTTTTCAATGTCATAAAAAATAATATCTACATGGGCATATTTTCTGTGCATCCAAATCCAACTCTTCAAATAACTCACATTATACCTCATCAGAAAAATATATTCATTTGCGTCTTCAGAATTTTATTCTTGAGAACTTCTGATCCCACTCCGAAGAATATCATTCACAAGATCCTGCCTCTGAACTCTCAGAAAACTATTCTACAGAAATCTTGGTTACTTAAATAACTTCCTGGTTTTACCCTTCTCAGTCACAAACTGCCAAACTGTCATCAATTCTACCATAGCAACCAACTCCCATCACACCTTTGAATAAGAATGCATTTATATTATAATTTTCCAGTTTGGCTTCTCCACCTTTTTTCAAAGGTGAAAGTGTTATTTAAGAAAATTTAAAACCATTAATCATTTTCTTTTGGCAAAAGTTCCAATAGTTAGTTATCAGCATAACTTATCTCCCATTGCTATTATCATGCTTCTGCACTAGATTTGGGTTCTGTTACTAAAACCTATTTACTACTTTTTTAGTCATATGTTCTATAGTATACCCAGATAACAAAATCGTTTTATTGTTTTACCAAGTTTCATCTAAATGTTTTCCAAGATGCTATTTTTTTTCCCTCTGCTCTTTAAATTTCTTCACTTGAGTACATCTTCTCAGTAGGCAATATTGTAGCAATCTCTTACCTGTGATATTCCTTTTGAATAAAGTATATACTCCCAATAACATTTCAATCACAGATATCATTTTATTAAATGTCAGTAATTCTTCAGTGATCAAATTGCCTCATTGCATTACAAGCTTAATGTCATCTTAAAATTGTTAACATATATACATTCAGGTTTACACATTCAAGGTTAGGGGGTTCACTATTTGCTCCTTTCTTGAATTTTGTCTTCTTGGAAGTGATTAGATATCTCAAAAGCTCTTCTGCCATGTTGTAGCTCTACTCATGACAGTTCCTAGCTTAAAAATCTTAAAATCAGATTTCCAAACCTCCAGGTAGATATAATCTTGGCAGCTTACCAGTGAAAAACCTAGAGTTTCTGTATTTCTTGTTATGTTCCAGATAGTCAAAATTCCATTCTTAATGTTGTTCTTAATTAGTTGCTTGCTTTCCAGATTTGTTTCTCTTCTGCATTCCCTCATTAAGAAGCATGGATGAAAATGCTACTTTTGTCCCAATAATCTTCAGCTTCTGGAAAAATGCAATCCTTGGCAATGCTTTATCCAGCCATTTTGGCAATATCATTCATATCCAAAGCATCACTAGAAGTGTATTGTAGCTATTTTTGACAAATTCTGGATCATCTTGAATCTGTGCCTCAAGAAGACAACAGGCCTCCCTATTGGTTTTAGTTTGATGATCCTAGCAAGTACCATATATTATCCCTTTTTTGGGCAGAATCTTACTGGATGTTCTCTTACTTGAAAGGATCTGTAGACCTATTTTTACTTTTTTCTGGAGGACAAAATGGCAGTTTTGTCATCAGAGCAGCCAACTCCTTTCTCTTCTGAAAAAAAATAAATTAATTTTAGCTTCAAGTTTGTTCAATAGTCCTTTCCTTAGACTGTTTTTTATATATCACTCAACTTCCAGATTTTGGTCGGGCTTCCCTTTTGTCTCTTCAGATCATTTTACTCATTTTTCACATAGGAAAATCATTCTCATTTTTTAAAAGTAATATTCTATGATCACATGGAATACAGAGATATTTTTCAAAACCCTTCACCTTTTCTAGGATGGAAAAAAACTCGTTAGCCTTGCCAAAAATAAAAACCCTGCAAATCAATGAAAGTCATTCTTAAATTCTTCCTATTCTACAAAATTAATTTCAAGATTTTTGCTTACCAGCTACCTTCCTGAGTCATCTCTCCTCAGTTCTTCCTCAGTTTTCTTTCTTCTTCCTTTAGATCCAGCCATTCATTTACATTCTTCAAATCTTCCTAAATTTCTCTTATGCAAATTTAATTTTTTTTTCCACAAATTTGCCATGTAATCTTTATCTTAAAAGAGACTTAGCAAAAATGAAAGAGTTGGATTTAATAAAGTAAAAATAGTAAAGGCTAGAGAATGAATTTTGAAGAAAAATTCCAAAAAAATCCAATTCAGATGCTGGGAATTAAATGGCAATGAAGACGTATATGGTGGCTTTTAAATAGGAAGCATTATTAACACTGATGAAGACTCATGAATAATAAGTGGTATAAAAAGTATCTGGGAAATATACAACCAAAAAAGGAAGTGAACAGATCATAATATAGCAAGAAAGAAATAATAAATGGATCATCCAAACACTATACTGGTATTCAAGGCATAGTGAAAGAATCAGTGATAATTGCCATCTTGGACAGATGCCCTCTGAAAGGTCTATGGAAAATCATGGACCAAAAAACCAAAAATGTACAGGTTGAAAAAGACATAGGTCCAGTGTAACTTGCCTTTAATAAAAAACAGTTATCTCACATTAAAATTGTTGCAATGACCTAACTATACTGAGAAGTAGGTACAAGTGTTATTATCCCCATTTTGAAGTCATATAATATTATACTTTCCACAGCTTCACTGAAATAGTATCTCCAGTATCTTACAATGTTTCTGCTGCTGTTCAGTTGTTTTTAATAATGGCAATCAAGGGACTTGCCCAAGGGACACAGCTAGTAAATGTCTGAGGCTGGCTTTGAACTCAATAAGGTAAGTCACCCTTCACTCTGCTGCCTAGTAGCCTCAGACAGGCACCAAATCTTTACTTAGTACCCAATTTATCTATCTACTTTACTAAGTGTGTAACTGACTTCAATTATACACAGAAAAGCTGGTGGATCAGCTCCATAACAACCTGTGAGAAAAGACTTGAATTAAAGTAGACTTGGAGTAAGGGATGAATCTTTTACACTTAAATTGGCAGTTATGTAACAGCTAGATGGCTTAATGGATAGCACCAGCCCTAGAGTCAGAAAGACCTGAGTTCAAATCCATCCTTTAGACACTTAGATTTAGTTGTGTGACCCTGAGCAAATCACTTAACCCCAACAATCCCTACTCTGAAGTAGCTCATTCGAATTGGGAAACAATCTACAAATAAATGTGTGAATTAGATGTAGATGGATAAATTACCTTAAGCACTGAGAAATTTGGGGAAAGGCACCTTGCAAAAGGTAGGATTTTAGTCTGAAGGAAGCCAGGGGATAGAAATGAAAGTTCCTGGAATGGATCACTGGTGGAAATATGTGGAATTGGGAAATGAAGTGTGATATGGACAACGTCACTGGATGGCAAAGTTACTAAGGGGGCAAGGTAAAAACACTTGAAAAAGAGGTGGGGACTAAGTTGAGGTACTTTTAAAAACCAAAGGATTCTACATTTGATCCAGGTGATCAAGAGCCATTGAATAGGAAGTGACATACTCATATCTATACCTTGAGAAGTTCAATTTAAAAATTGAATGGATGAAAGAATGGGGTGGAGAGAGGCTTAAGGCAGAGACAACCAGGTCATTGCAGTACTTCCCTAAAGAGGCAATGGAGGTCTACACCAATGGGATGGCAGTGTCAGAAGAGGGAAGGGAGGAAATATGAAAGTATTAGACAATCTTCAAAACTTGGCAACTGACTAGATATGGGGGAAGTGTGGAAGTAAAGATTTAAGGAAGACATCTAGGTTGCAAGCCTGGTTGACTAGGAGGAGGGTGGTGAGCTCAATAATAGGAATAAAACTGTAAAAGGTAAATCAGTAAAGTTTTTTCAAGAGTCTGTGTGTGATGTGCAAAAATATTTGTGGCAGCCCTTTTTGTAGTGGATAGAAACTGGAAATTGAATGGATGCTCATCAATTGGAGAGTGGCTGGATAAATTATGGTATATGAATGTTATGAAATATTATTGTTCTGTAAGAAACGACCAGTGGGATGATTTCAGAGAAGTTTGGAGAGACTTACACGAACTGATGCTAAGTGAAATGAGCAGAACCAGAACATTATATACGGTAACAACAATAATATATAACAATTTATTCTGACGGATGTGGCTCTCTTCAACAATGAGATGACTCAAACCAGTTCCAATTGTTCAGTAATGAAGAGAGCTATCTACACCCAGAGAGAGGAATGTGGGAACTGAATGTGGTTCACAACATAGTATTTTCACTCTTTGTGTTATTGTGTGCTTGCATTTTTGTTTTCCTTCTCAGGTTTTTTTTTCTTTCTAGATTCCATTTTTCTTGTGTAGCAAAATAACTGTATAAATATGCTTATTAAATATATTGTACTTAATATATACTTTAACATATTTAACATGAATGGGACTACCTGCCATCTACCTGGGGGTGGGGGGAAGGAGGGGAAAAATTGGAACAAAAGGTTTCACAAGGATCAATATTGAAAAATTGCCCATGAATATGTTTTGTAAATAAAAAGCTATTTAAAAAAAAAGTGTGTGTGTGTGTGTGTCAACGTGTGTCAACAGAGATCTACACAACATTCTGTTAAAAGTATTTTGTTTGCTTTCAGCTTCCTCTAAATATTCAAAAACAAACTTAGTAGTAGTCTTATCAAAACTTTTTTGATGGAACCAAGGAAAGTAGAGGTTTTTCTCTCAAGATTTGAGTACTTTAGTATTCCACATACATTGGAAGACTAAATTGAAACTTGCTAAATAAAATGTGAGATATGATAACTGACAACTTTTCAGTTCTTTTGAATTCCATTCACAATATGATTTTTCTAACTTAAAAGACAATAGTAGTAGTACAAGAAACAGAGTGCTGGGCTTGGGGTTAAAAACAAAAACAACTAATTTCAAATTCTACATTGACAATGATTAAGCATGTGATCATGGCAAATCACTTACTCTTTCCCAGAGGGTTGGACTCATGGTCTTCAAAACTACTCTAATCTATGATCCTATGAAATGTACAAAATACAGCATTTTAAGTTGTATGAATTTGACGATTTTGTGTGAGTAACATACAAAGGTTATTGTTTAATCTATATTTCCATACTTATGAATGGGATGAAAAATATGTTATTCAAACAAAAGTATCTAAAGATTCACATATATACTGAAAAGAAGATATGTAGGCAATTTGTTTACTATTTTCTTAAATGCTTTCATACTTATTTATACTCATTCTTATAGAATATATTTCCAACATAATGAATAAGTCACCTACTAATGTATATACTAAACTAAAAGAAAAGAACTACTGTGATGTACTTTGGAAATTTATTAACATTTCAGACATGCAATTAAATAAAATTATAGACCATTATATTAAGATTATACATTTTAATCAGCTATAATAAATCAATAGTTATAATTAACATAAAAATTCTAATTCTTCATGCATCAGATTACATAAATTTGGTGTCACACTATACAATATTTAAATATACTTGAAAGTTTTTTTATCTTCAAAAATGTGTACAAGTGACTACAGTATTTTTAATAAGACAAGTATGTATTCTTCTGTTATAAATAACATTTATATCTTTTGCATACCTGCTAAATATACACATTCTAGGATCTGCAGCAATTTTTCATCCTTCAAAATATAAAACATCTGGAAGCTTCTAACATGAATAAACCCAAATGTATTATTTGTAACAGATTTCAATTCCACATAAGAGTGGATTCTTTTGACATAGAAAATAAATGAAATAAATGATGTCAACTCTAGTTTAATGCTTGAAGGGCTTCTACATTTCTTAATAAATGCATCTGAAAACCCTTCATATGTAGATTAGTTAAGGTGCTATCTATTGCATATTAAATATTTCCAATGATTACATCTGGATTATTAAAGTTATAAATCCATTAAAATGGAGTTTAAAATGGAAGTGCTGACAGACCTTTAAATCTAGTATCATGAACTAGCAATGCCATAATCCTTCACCTCTTACTTCAAAGAGAATAAGTGAATCAACATGCTCTTAAAGTTCATTTTAACACACACAACTTACACCTATCATATCTACAAGATGTATGAGTACATGAACATCAAAAAGTTTCAGTATGATTTACAAATCCAAGATAGGCTTTTCTTTAAAAGCTATAGAAGAAAATAAAATCTCTGGTACAATAGTAATTGTAGGTATATTAAAGAAAGCAGTTCTTGTTTCTTTTTAAGATTCTCCTAGTCAGAGAAAATGCATTCTCCCTCCCCCTTTTGAGGAAGTTGGGGATGGGGGAAGCACATATGAAGAAATAAAGTTGTTCACTGATGAGCTCAGTTTTGCTTAGGTTTCCATTCATGAAATTGTTTTTAAGAACAAGGCAACATTTTTATAGGGAGAAATTACAACTAGATCTTGATTTCCTGCCCCCCCCAAAATTAATAAATGCAGTTATGGCAAATCTATATATAATACTATATTCACGCATGCAAAGGTGACAAAACAAAGCTCAAGACAAAATATAGCAGCAAAAAGTAACATCTAAATGTTATACATTCTTCATGAATGAGTAGTAAGTTATTTTATTTACAACTCTAAGATATAACTCTGGTATTTGTTCCATAAATGAAAGTTAAATGCATTAACTGTAGGCAAGTATTTCCAATATTATCACTAAATTGGATTAATACTGAAATTTGAAAACATAGAAGTGATTTTATAAAATTAAAAACTATACCATGATATAATGGAAGCTTCTCAGCTTATAACAGGTTTTAAGATATATTGTGTAAATTGTTTTATGATTAGAAGATCAATGAAATACTTCTGAGTTTATAAATATACTTCAGGAAAAGAAAAAAAAAACTTAAATATCATACATTCTACTAACAAATTCATTACTTTTACCCTTACTTCTAAACTATTAACCTAAAAAAAAAAAAAAACTCAAATTAAGTTGTACTTCAAAAATAAAAGCTGAATGATTATTTTCTGCTTTTTTGCAATTCTAAAAATTGAAGAGTTTTCTTTCTATTTTCAACCAAGGGCAGATTAAAGACACTTTCATTCATAAACAAAATTTGAGGAATAATTTTTTCTTCTGCTTTTAATTATATTGATTTATAACATAATTATATTAAAAATAGCATCCAGCTCTAAGTCCATGTAAGTGATAGTAACCAATAACTGAAATAGTTTCAGGTGGTACTATTTTTAAAATCAAGTTTTAATATAATACTCATTTTGGCTAACGATAAAAATAAAGAACTCAGAGATTCTTGTAGATTTGGTCATGTCCTACTTAAAGAGATAAATAGATACACATGGCAGAATAAACACTGATTACATAAAAACCATATTTAGCCAAAGTACACTAATATCTAAGAATCTTTGTGACAAAAATGAACAACTCCTTACCTTATATTTTCATTTAAAAAAATGATTTAAGAAATGTTTTTTTAAAAATCTAAGTGAATTATAATGATCAAAATCATGACCTTTGGCACCAGATTCAAAAATATTTGTCAACAAGATCTCAAATTAGGGGGGAAAAAAATCACATATTGCTATCTGAGGTATAGCCACCATAGATTCTAAATATAAAATAGTAAATTGGAGGTGGGAAAGTTGGGCAAAATCAATTTTCCAAATTTTAGAAAATGAACTATATGCTGCTTAGGAAAATTATTTCAGAATTTTAAAATGATACTCTCTTTGGAGAAATAAATACCTACTTGTAAAAGAGTCAGATTCTTTTGGAAAAGTATACTCACTCTGACACCAAATATTAAAGTGATCAAAAAGGTAATTCAAAATATTATATTTTTAAAAGTTCTTTACCTAGCTCTTTTAATGAATACTATCTACTTGATTATATATTTTAGTGAAGTTGAGCTACAAGTATCAGAAAAATTACAAAGTTCATTAAAGAATAAGGAGACATCCCAAAATGAAATGAATTTAACATTAGAAGAGAACTCTTCCTTCTTAACTTATCATTATAATAATTTCTTTAAATTCATTGAATAGTAGGTTTAAAAACAAAACAAAACAAAAGAAAAAAACCCTCTTTTTCTTTGAACATCACATTTCCTTCTGAAATGATGGGATAATTTCACATGCTTTTTACAAAAAATATCTAAAGATGCCCTAGAGAAGTAACTAAGCGTGCTTTCTAGAGGAAAGAAAAATATACCAGAAAAAATTCATTATATCAAGAATTGAAGAATATATTATTCTTTGAGTAAGGACATGCACTAGAAAACTACAATCCCTTTATCTAGTTTTTCGTGGGTTTAAGGTTTTAAAAATTCCCTAATCTGAAACTCAATGTTTAAAATGTATTTTGCTTTTGTCACTATTCCTACATTGTCCAATTTATGCAAATTCCTAAACATCTTTTGTCCTACTATAAATTATTCAAGGAGTTTATTTGGCTATCTTTTTTTATTCCTCATTCTTTCTTTGACATTTGACATTTCTCCTCTTAACATCTAGTCCACATCTTTAAAAGCATGCAATATTTTTACTAAAAATACAAACACAAAACCCCACATTTTTTATTAGTTTGTTACAAATTTTATATTTTTCACACAAAAATCAAATTCAGGATTAAAAACATCATGAGTTCCAACAAATATCTAATATCTTGAAGTTGTAATATTCTAAGACATTATCAAAACTACACAAATATGACACTCTTTATACCACTTTTAATTCATTTCTTCCAAGGAATACGAAGAATGGATTTTAAAGTATTACATTACATTGCAGTTCACTCTTAAATCAAATATCACATGGTTATAACTGATTCAAAACAATCTCTGCATAAACAGTAATACTAATATGAACTGATTTTTGTTTTGCACCAATAAATAAAACACATTCACACATTCAAATGAAAGACAAGGAAATTCAGCCTTAAAAGGTACCAATTATAAATTTAAAATACTTAATTATGCACATGGGTAATTGGTAGTTCTCTGGCTAAATATTTCTGAAAAATCAAAAATGTATCATATTTCAGAAGGCAGGATCTGAATGATGAAAAATTTTTGCAACAGATAAACATTTTGGAAGGTGAATGTTACAAAGGTGAATGCCTGCACCAATAGATTAATCAGGAATACAGAAGTGGGCTTGGAAGGCCTAATTTACATCTAAGGAAAAGTTATGCTGCTGAGAGATTCTAGCCTTTTCTTTAAAGATTTATATTATCTAGCTCACTTCAGAGATGATACTTTTGGGGCAATCCCCATATTTAAATTTAAAACAATTTCTGAGAAGTTAACAGGAAAAAAGTAATAAAATTTAAACTTGTTGTACAGTGTCTTCCATTAGCATTTTAAAAGTATGAAATACAGTGTTACTGGCTTATTAACTCTTAGAAAATTTGCCAGCTTTTCTCGAAGGTTCATATGGCACTCTGAGTATACTTGGAGTTTCTTCCATTACTCTTACAAGAAGATTGTCAATGTAGTCCTCAAGTTCACGAATATGGGTATCTTTTCTTTTAAGTAGTTCTTTGTGTTTCACCAATTCTTGTATTACTTCTTCATAGGTTAGACTTCGATACCCTGCAGTGGCATCAAAAGGATTGCTATCCTGGAACAGGATAAAAATACTTGTTTTATTGGATGTTATGTCATTAGTAAACAGTAAGATCCAAAGAAAGGCTTTGAGGAATCAGGATATGGGAAGAAGATTAAAGGAGGAATGGATATGAATGATTGTCAATCAATCTTGGAAAAGAAACACTTATTTTTTACATAATTTTCCTAATTACAACAACAAAAGGACCAGTATATATTTGCTTACACAAATCTCAAATAAAAATCTCCATGAAGTTTATGCTTTCTCAAAAATAAAACCTATTCAATTTCAAGCTGGTTGGTACATTGTTTTCTTTTTAGTAACAGTACATGCTCTTTACACTTTATTGTTTTTCAAACTTAAAGTTCTTTGTTTCTGTCACAAGGCAGGTCTCCCTTGACAAATTGCAAATGGCTTATAACTAAAATCAAGTGGAATATTAATATTTAACTAAATAATTTTACAGATAGAAACTTTCAAAGAATGAAACTATAAAGAGCAACTAGTTAACCTCAGAAATCTCTGTGCAATAAATGTTGTTCCACTATAAAGTGGTAACATTTTCACTTATGGACATCAGTTTCACTTCTTTATAGTCACAACACACAAACACTATTTATGATATAATACTAGATAGAATGTGACATAAGGTATAGGCCCCACATATATTTTAAGTATTTAATATGTTTAAAAAAAAAAAAAAAAGCAAGAGAGTTGCAATTACAAAATCAAAAAGCTACAGAATATTGGGGTTGGAATGTAGCTCAATGAACAGTTAGTCCAAGCAATATTAGAAAAACATATAACATAAATGACAAGTTGTCATCTATTTAGTCAATAAGCATTTATTGACTGCTTATTATGTGCAAAGGATTACATTCAGAGCTAGGGATTCAAAGATTGGCAAAAGATGGTACCTATCCTTAAGGGCTAACAATCTAAGCTAATCAGGGAGATAACAAGCAAACATATATGACAAATAGGAAGTAACAGAATAAGGCACTAATATTAAGAAGGATTGGGAAAGGCTTTCTGTAGAAGGTGGAATTTTAGATGGGATTGAAGGAAGCCATGAAGCAAGGATGAGGAGGGCTAGGAGGACAGCCAGGGAAGATGTTCATGGAGCAGCAAGGATGCCAGAACCACTGCATCAAAGACTTCGTGGGAGGAGGAGAGGTACATGCTACAAGAAGACTGGGATGGTTATGAAAGGCTTTGAACACTAAACAACATTTGATTCTGAAAGGAAAGCCTAGGGAGAGGGATGTGGATATGTGTGTTAGAAATAGACACATGGTCTGATCTGCGCGAAGGATTACTTTGACAAATAATTGGGGGATGAACTAGATTGGAGAGAGACTTGTGGTAACCAACAGGCTACTGCTATGGTGTAGCTATCAGAGATGAGAGGTAGGATTCACCTTTTGACAAAAGATGAATCTGTGAGAGGGAGGGGTTGTAGAGAAATTGTGAGAAAAAAAGATGTCTTTAGGATGTAAGCCTTGCCCTCCACAGTGCATCAAAAAATGGGTGAGAGTTTAGGAAGAAAGATAAGTTGAGTTTTGGACAAAATGAGTGTAAGATGTCTACTGAACTCACTATCTCTCACTATCCATATCCAAGATGGATAAAATGAAGAAAATCAACAGGGCAAGAGTTCCAGTATTAAGGAGGGAAAGACTTCTTGTTAAATATATATATTTTACTCATTCACTCTCCAGGTGAGGAGAGTAAGGTCTTAACAAAGTCCAGATTCAGGAAGTATGCCTATAAGAATGAGTAAAAACAATCTCACCATATAAATGATTCCAAAATATTTTCAAATCAAAATTGCCAAGAAAAACACAACTTGGACACAAAGTTGAACTAGGTTTCCTAGGAAGACATGAATTAAGAGTTTCAAAAGACTGGAAAAGGTAAAAAACAAAAAACTCCAATTAAAAAACAAAACAAAAAACTTTGACCTGGAGAACAGACTGGGGAGAAATGATTTAAGTATCAGTGAACTGTTTAAAAGCTTTAAACCAAAAACAAACAAACAAAAAATCCTACATGTTATATTTAAGGAAATAATAAAACTACCTACATCTATGACTATTAAGGGGTAATATAAAGAATCCACTGGTCATCTCCTGAAGTAATTTCCAAAATGAAAGCTCTCAGAAAGATAAACTACAAAACTTCCAAATGAAAGGGGGAAAAAATATTTCAAACAGTCTGAAATAAAGACTTTAATTACTGAGGAACCACAGGTAGAAACTCAAAAGGTTTATCAACTACCACTCTAAAGGAACACAAATCTCTGAATATATTCTAAAAGGCAAAATATATAGATGGATAACTATTAATAAACTACCCAGAAAAACCAAATAAAATCATACAAAGGAAAAATGGATTTTAAATCAACTTGATGACTTGTAATACGTGATGAAAAAACTAAAGCTGAGTAGAAAATTTAACATACCAATGGAGAAAAAGTACAACATAAAAAGGGAAATATGAGCAAACTATCATAAGGAACTAATAAAAATGGAAGTGTTTATATTCTAACAAGAGAATACAAGTATCTCCTCAGAACTTTTTTTTTTTAATCAAAGGAGCTACATAAGAAAGATCTTTAGTACTGATTTTGTTGTTTTGATGATCTTAAAAAGGAAGGAATGAAAGAAAAAAAGAAACTAAAGAGAAAAAAAGGAAGCAGACAAGTGGAAGAAATTATTTCACAAAACTGGGGGGGGAAGGGTGAGGAAAGGCCCTAAATTAAAGATGAAACAAATGATAAGGGAAGGATGTGATACCTGAACTTCATTTTCAGTTATAGAAAAATATAGTTCACTCAAGAGAAACTAGAAGTAAAGAGGAAAAAGGAAAGTGAATACAGGGAGGAGGGTGGAAGTCCAAGAAGGGTTTAAAAGGAAATAAAGTATAAGAATTTGTGACTAAGTTCTGCATAAGGAAAAGAGAAGGAAGAGGATGGAAAGTAGGTAGGTAGGAGCAGACACATTTTGCATCAAACCTAAAGCACTGGTTTTAAACATACTCCTTCCTCATCAACACTTTTTTTTTCTAAAGAGGACACAAGAAACTGGTAGGAAAAAATATAAGATTAGAGATAAATTCACAATGAACTCTCAAAACTGTAAATTTAAATGAAATGAACTAATCTATAAAATGGAATAGAAGAGAGAATACATTAGAAAGCAGATCCAACAATATGTAGTTTCATAAAGTTAAACAGTGTGGGACAAATATTATTTTTGCTTCACTCAAAAAGGCAGAATCTGAGAGAAAGAAAAAGGAAAAAAACAAAACAAAAAATCCAGACTTGACTAAAAGATATTCAAAGGAAACTACATTATGTTTTAAAAAATAGCTCAGAAAATGTAATAGCAATACTAAATATATATATATATATATATACACACACACACACACTAAATGGCCTATCATCTAAATAGTTGAAGCTGGATTTGTTTCAGGAAGAAATGATGTAATAAAATTATTAATAGAGGGGAACCTCTATGTACATCTTTTAGACCTAGATAAATATTAATAAAAACAAAAGATAAGTACAATTTTAGATATATAACATATCTATGGCAATTGCTGAATGGGAATAGAAAGGAGTACACATGTTTTCAGCAGTACATTGCAGGCTTTTAAAAAAGAATGAAATAGATTAACAATAAACAAATAAAACTAACTGAAACTATTCTGCCCAATTATATGCCAATGAGACACATAATGAGGACATGTAGAGGACTTTTGATAAGATCAAAGGTTATACAAGAATGTCCATTATCACCACTAGTATTTGAGTGCTATAAAATGCTGGCTACTGCAATAAGGCAAGACAAAGACAATGAGGAAATAAGCACAAGGAAAAAGAAAATTAAAGATTTTTGCAGAAGACAGATATGATGATTTACATAAAGAACCCTTGAGTCAACAGAAAATTAACTGAGGAAGATATGTGCACCATGAATTACCGGCACTTCTGTGTACCACTGTATTATTGTTAATATTGTTTTTAGTAATAAAACTCAGCATGAAGAGAAGGAATGGGAAATTCTATTTTAAAAAAACAACAAAACATAAACAGAAATGTACCTGTGCTTACAATTAACTCCTCGGCTGAATTTCAAATGCAAAGGAAACATCAGAGAATTCATTGTAGGGATTAGATGGTATATGGGAAAAACAAGTAGTTCCATAGGAAGGTGACATTTCTAAACTTGGCAATCAATCAAAGGGATGCCCCAGAAGAAACCTAAATATGGGCAGTGTCAGGTAGCTAGAGAAAATGAGGGCCTGAAGGCCATTGTATACTCTCTACATGCCAATTACTCTTATCTACTCATATACACTTATACACATAGGAAACCTCAGCAAAAAAAAAAAAAAAAAAAAAAAAAGATTTATACAGATACAGCTTTATACATACAACAAATAAAGACACTGATGTCTATTTGGCTTCTTCCCTAACTTTCAATCTTGCATTAGCGATGACCTATTGGACATTTCAAACTGATGTTCCAGATATAGCTCAACCTCAAGATACATAAAACAGAGCTTATCTTTTCCCTAAACTGTTCCCTTTTCTCAACTTCCCTATCCCTCATAATCACTCAGAGTCTCCCAGGGTCCTAACTTTATCTTCATTATCAACATTATCTTTAACTTCTTATTTTCCCTCAATCTCCTTATCTAATACATGGCCAAGTGCCTTACCTGCACTACATCTTTAAAGTCTGACTCTTCAGTACCACCCTATTAAAGGCTGTCAGTTTCCGCCATTTGAAATTAAAAATTTTAAAGTATTATTTCCTTTATTCTACTTATATCCCCCAAAACTTGGTACAGATTCTAGCACAAAGTAGATTCCAAATAAATGCTTTTTGACTGATTCAATTATGTTAGCCTTTTGCATACAAAACACCCAATTTTGGAGTCAGACACTCAAAATACCCTGTTTTCCTAAGCTTCCTTTATTTTTCATGACACTTACTTTTGAAAAACAGAATTTTCTCTCCAATAGCTCAATTGTTGAAAGTACTGTGTGTGTTATATAATCTTTTGTTCCCCCTTAGTGAGATATTTTAGGAACTATAGTTAATTGACTTTTTTGCACTTTTATCCATGTAACCAATTTTCTTCTGAAGAATATGCAAAAAGATGTAGGAAACATATATATAAGTATTAATTTGATTTCAACTAGTCATAGCTATGAATGTACAATAATTCAATTTGTAAATGTGCTTAGCCTGAATATATTAGCTGTTTCTGAATGATCTTTTGAAAAGATCTAGTCCCATATTACACATATCATATATCTATATACACACATAGATATGTACACACACAGTCAGACTACATATGATACATATACATACTTTTTCTATGTATTTAAGAAATATACCTAAATATTTGTAAAAATCTAAAAAATTTAAAATAAAATACCAAAATAATTTCTAAAAACTCATTTTGGATCTAAAATCACTTTGTTTTTCTGAGTTTTTTGTTTTTTTTTCCTCTTGAAGATCCAATTGTAGTAAGGAAAGAAATGAAGCAAGCATAATGTGAAAGCCAGATAACATGGTTTGTTCCAAATAATTCTTATCATGGGAATGGATATCATAATGGATCTAAGACCTGTCCAGAAACAGGTTTTGAAATTCTGAACCTTAGATAAATTCTAAAACTCTGTGATAGATCTTTAGAACCAACACATACTAAGATACAGAGAGACTTAAGGGAATACCCCAAAAAAGACAGTTATCATAAGATAAATTTCTACAAGATAAATCACTTTTGGTATAATGTAAGGTGAAATGCTGACCTCTCTGGACTTTCATATGTTACATGAAATTGTTGATATTCTAAGTTCCTTTCCAAATCTAAGATTCAGGCAATATGGGTTGTGTTTGGTAAGATTTCATATACTAAAATATTTCTCCTTACCAGGGACTTTTGTGATAAATTTTGTGACAAATCAGTAAGTGTGGGAATTAAATAAATGAAACTACAGAGGATACATTATGAAGTAATTGGCTTTATTCTTGCTCAATCTGACAAGACCACAGTTAATTCACCAATATCTTCCTTATAATAATCAAAATATGCATTGTCTATACTCAGTTTTCTATATTTGTAATGTATTGTTGAAATTGCTTTGCAATAATTCCCAAATTACTGATATCATAAGCTACTATACAGAAAAGCTTTATTTAACTAACACTTTTTGTGAGACATTGAAAACCAGAAATAAACAATAATAGTTTTCAAGACTATCTGAATAATAAGTTTAAATTAACCATGACAAAAACAGCATATGGAAATATAATTTCCCCAAATATATGATTATTCTAGAACTCTGTGATAGATCTTTAGAACCAATACA
This sequence comes from Sminthopsis crassicaudata, assembly GCF_048593235.1. Lineage (NCBI taxonomy): Eukaryota > Metazoa > Chordata > Mammalia > Dasyuromorphia > Dasyuridae > Sminthopsis > Sminthopsis crassicaudata. Next base: position 595,317,275 of record NC_133618.1, read on the forward strand.
TACTAAGATACAAAGATACTTAAAGGAATACCCCAAAAAAAGGACAGTTTACACAAGATAAATTTCTACAAGATAATTTTTTTAATATATTTCATGGAGCTTTCTTATGTCTATGTGAGTATTTTGTCCCAGAAATTTTGCATGAAGTTTTGTAGTAAATAAACATCTTAGGAACACATGTATTATGAGCTATATTCTGGGAAAGAATACAGAGTAATTAAAAACATAGTTGGAACACAGTTACAGATTTTATTCCAGATTAGAAAATTATGCAACTCTATTTTTTAAAAAGATTTTTATATTGCCTTTTTTATACTTAACCTGGAAAAAATATCTTTTTTTTTATAAAGATGCAAAAATATTAGCTTATGAAGAAAATATAAATACAGTAATCCACTGGGTTGTAAATATATTTATTTACAAACAAAACAATGTTAACAGTGTTTTAGAGCTAAATTGGAATCCAAATATACAATTCTAATTACCTAAAAATAATTTATGTACTATATTTGGAAAAGAGGTGGCATTGGGGAAAATATAATTTGGCAAAACTATAAAACAAGCATTAAATGAGATTCCTAATTGTTCTACATTGTTTCCTAGTTGATGCCATAAAACACTTGTTTTTAAGATGTTTTCTTATGCTGAAAATCAATGCAAACCATCTTCCCATCAATAAAATCTCCATATGGGGACAATAAGAATATTTTTTTAAGTATTTGAGGATGGGGTGAAAGAATAATGGAACTATTATGAATTATCAACTCTGAATTTTTATATTAATATACACATTCATATGATATTGGTTTCCTAGATAATCTATATTTTCCTTTATGTGCAAAATTCTATATTTTAAATTAAGAAATGTGTTATCTTTTTCAATACTTAAATTTAAACAAAAGAAAATTATCAGGACTCAAAATAGCTAAAGATTTAAAGAAAGATTGTCCTGGTAACCAAATATTGGTGGGGTACTAACTGACATCCAAGGCAACTAGAGGAGAGAGAGAGATAAGATGAAGGCTTGGCATTCTCTGATCATCTCATTATTGTTCTAATGAGGAACTTTGCTCTGGGAATATCATCTCAGCTACTTTCACATCTTTTGTCCTACTCCCTTGATCTCCCTTTCAGTTCTTAATTAGGCCTTAAAGAGCTCACACTGCCCTTTCAACTGGCTACTGCTCCTGTTTAAACACTGTGCTTTCAGAGACAGGTGTTGGCACCAGAATATAAGACATACAAACTTAATTACAAAACACTATGTCCAGAGGGAAAAAAATAACCTGGTGGATTGCTATTATTGGAGAACTTAATGTAAATTACTTCAAACATCTTATAATCTTCATAAAAAATTTTTCAAATACTTTTTCCTCAAAAAACAACAACCAATATGAGGAAGCTTTTTCTCCTTTTAATTATATCTTGCATTAAAATTAACAACACCTAGTAATCCTTTAACTGTTATTAAGGATAGTTAGTATTCTGAAGAAAAATAATCACACATCAAGGAATTCTTTTATCACCTTTAAATCCTTTAAATCAAACAATTTTCATGTTTTATTTCTTTAAAGAATTCTAAGGATGCTTTTACAGTAATGAATTACATGATTTGGAGAAATACATTTACAAGCACATAGAAATGTAATTAAGGTTACTTTAGAGACAATAGCTACCATGTTAAGTCAATTTTTTGATGTTTTGTTTTGTTTGAGATTAAGTAACTGGCTGATAAAATTCAGTTTACAATCTGATCAAAGGCTGAATTCATACACTCTGACATTTCCTATCAGTCTGTCATACATAGAAATTTAGGTAGGTTTTTACAAAACATCAAAATTTAAAACCTATTTACAAAAATGGTACAATCATATTATTCTATAATACTTTATAGTTTAAAAATTAAAAGATTTTGAGGATCTATAAAATAAGTCCTAATAAATCCATCATTTCATAAGCTTATCATATCATATAAATTGTGATTTAACACTTTAAAAAAATCTTATTATTACTATTCATCTATATCATATGCATTAAGCAAAAACTAACTTCGAGCCTCTTGGATTAGAGCCCCAGTTTCAGCTATTTGGGGATATCTTTTACACCAAGATCATGACTATATTTGCTCATATTTTCCTAAAGCAACTCATCACTTGGTTTAATATGTGCTGTAAATAAAACCTAATTTTAAACAGTGACCTAACAATGAATTTCAAGAGACTAAAAAGAAGGGAAGTAAAACCAGAAGAAATAAAATTGAGGAAATGTTAATATTTAATATTAGGAAAAGTATTTATTCTGGCACTACATGTATCTGACTTTAAAAGTCTTCAAGGGGAAATAGGATAGTTAGGACACTTAAAATCTTTGCCATCAGAACAAAAAGCAAGTGTATTTTTAAAAAGGTGTAGTCTTGGATTGACAGAAACCAGATTAATACTTTTCATATATGATACTCAGGTTATTCAAACATTGTCTTTGCTTCAAAGTTATGCATGTCTCAGGAAACAAAAACATTCTTGCAATTGTCATTTCCATATTCTGTAACACATACTCCTTCACCTTAACACTATCCTTAAACTATTATCAAAACAAATGAAATACATATATACTCAAAACTCTCAACTATAATTACACTATTTACTAAAAATTTTACAGCTGGTATGGATCCCACATCATGTTATATAGGATTCAAAGAGCATTTATTTTATAGAAATGTTAGTAATTTGACTCTATTGATAAAAGGAAAATTTCAGGTGTTTGTAATGATGTTAACTCACCAGTATTTTCCTGAGCTCTTCACTGTTTGTCGGTTTCATATGAAAACTGAATAAGAAAAAAATATACATATATGTCAAATAGAAAGTATAGCTTACATTGAATACAAAATTATACTTTTTAAAACCAACACCAAAGTAATTTCTGTGATAACATCTTACATAATTACTAACAGAAGGAAAATTGATAACATTCACAAACTGTTAAAGTTTAAAATGTGCAAGTAAGCATTGTGTATTTATGTACATCACAGAAATTAAGTCTTCAATCTACTGCTCCTAAAGCAATAAACTTGAGTGTAAAGAGATACTTTGCAAAAATGAAATTTATATATTAAATATTACTACAAGTATTAATTAATAATACTAATACTATTAATACCAGAAGATACATGCATTTTATCATAAGTAAATTTGGAACTTCAAAGAATAAATAATGAGGCAAAAATCCTCTAAATCATAGATTTCAGCAAAATTAAAATTTAATTCTAATTGTGTGGGTCACATCCTGGAATAAGTATTTTTAACAGTGGTCTTAAAATTTAAATATTCACACTAAAAAGTAAAAGAGAAAAAAATTAAGATTCCTTCTAAATGCAGTAATTTTTTGACATAAACTTTTAAGAAATGAATGATGAACAAAAACTTATTTAGAACTGAATTGTGTAGATACCAACTACTTTTTCACTGATTATTTAAAACTATTGTACTTTCTACAAAATACAGCAAATGGGCAAAATTTCTTATATTTTTAATACGTACTGCTATTACTGAATTAAAATGAATTATGGGTATACTACAAATGGATTCCTATGAGAACAATTAATTTTACTTTTTAACTTTTAGGAGATCTACATAAAGTATGTGGACATCAAAGACTAAATCTACATAAACTTATAAAACTATATTACTGTTCTTAAAAACACTTCAAGATATACAACACTATAAATTTACATGGCTATACAGGTTTGATAACTTCCAAATAAGTTGTTATTTCTAGCCTCAATATTAAAATGATAGGGTTTTTTTTGCCCATAAACATTAAACTCCCAGTATATATTAAGGAAACTCCATCAGGTCCAGGCTAGGAGTCATTAGAAATGCAATTCAACACCACCATAAGTTTAGAATAGCTTTATTACTAGACCAGGTTGTATCAAGTATTTAAGCAAATAATTCATAGGCTCTTCCATTTAGGAGCTTGAAATTCAAGAAGGGCAACAAGAATATACAGATATTAGGGTTAAACATTTAACACAAGGATTAAATAAAAAAATTATATCTAATGCATATAAAATGCAATTGAGCAATGGAAGGTAGACAATTGTGTGGCATTACATCTTTTGAGAAAAGTAGAAGTAGTGAATTGAAGACCAGACACTCAAAGGAGGAGTAATGAGAAGTAGATATAAAATTCTACTACTTGTGGCCTTTTAAGTCTCTGACTATAGCCTTAGACTCAAAAGCAGTAGTGTGATACTGGTATTGATCAGATTTTTTTGAAAAAGGTGAAAGATGTGAGTTTGAGAATAAGAAACATTAAGCACCCTTTGAGATTAAAAAAAATAAAATATTAAACTAAGTCTGGCTCTATGATACAATGAGCTAATACTTCACTATTAATATTCAGCTGTATATTATGTTTGTATATTATATTTGCATATACGGAGAGAGCCATGCATATATTAACTGGGTTGTTTGTGTTTACGTGTACAATATTTATCTTTATACCCTCAAATAATATAACAAGTTTTATATCATGATGAAATAAGTTTTGTACCATGATCAATAAAATACCATATTCATCATAGCTCTAAATCACAAATAATAACAGAAAAGAACAAAACAACTAAGATTTCACATCATACCAAGGCAAAGTAGCAAAAATGTCATAAAAAGAAAATAGTCTATGCTATAGGAATCATTAAATGACAGGTAAACCAATACACTGTTGGAAGAATTTTATTTTAGTACAATCTTTCTAGAAAATAATTTGGAATTAGGCAAAGTAGCAAAAATATCCATAACCTCTGACCTGGAGATCACAATGCTAGATATGGCTTCCAAGGAGGCTAATGACAAAAACAAAGACCAATATACCAAAATATTGAAGTTGTGTTTCTTATATCAAAGTACTAGAAACAAAGAGAATGATCACTGATTAAGAGAATATAAAGAAATATTTTATGTCATAAAAAACAATGGCTTTAATGAATATTGAGAAGCACAGAAAGATTTAGATGAACTCATTTAAAGTGAAGTAAGGATAGCTATGAACTCACCACAAAATAGAAAAAGAACATTGTGAAATTACAAACAAGAAGCTTAGCTTCTCATACAATATATGAGAAGCCATCTTCTAGCATACAATACTTCATATGATATCAGGCTTCTTCTTCTTTTTTTTTTTTGGCTGAGGCATTTGGGATTAAGTGACTTGCCCAGGGTCACAAAGCTAGAAAGTATTAAGTGTCTGAGACTAGATTTGAACTCAGGTCCTCTTGACTTCAGGGCTGGTGCCCTATCTATTGAGCCACTTAACTGCCCCTTCTTCATTTTTTTTTTTTTTTTTAAAGATGTATTGATTATTGATTTTGTTGGGGGGGGGTCTTCCTCTTTTTCTTTTAAGAAAATTCTTTGTTGTTAGAAAAGATGTCTCTTGGGAATGGGAGAAAGGAAAAGTTTCAAGGCAAAATCTAGATGATATAAAATTTAGTTTTAATAATTTAAAAAGAACTAAACATTTTTAATGGAAATTGAATGTGCTTTCAATTTTTAAAAAAATTCTATTTGGCCTTCTAGTAGTAATTTAAAAAAAATTTAATTGTTCCTTTGGTTTAAAAAAATAAAAAGAATATATGTAAATATAGAAATCTTTATAAAGTAAAATAATTCAAAATGGTGAAAAATTCGGAATCCAGTCTATCTAAGCCTATGATAGATTTTGTAACTTGTGTGAAAGCCAACCAACTGAAAAACATGAGAATAGTTTAGTATTGTATACGGTAACAACTGGAAAGAAAAAAGGTGTCTAGTCAATCAAGTCTGAGTTAATTCTCATTATACCTGTTTTAACAGTCATCTGAGGCATTCTGCCCTCCTCACTACATAAAGGAGATCTGAGTGAGAGGCCTGTTTTATCGGGTATTGTCTAAAGTGTAAAGACAGGAACCCTCCCTCATAGCCTGCTTTTTATTCTCACACTGATGTGTCAAACACATGATGAACTCAGTCATTCACAGATTGCCTTTTTTGATCTGTCCTTAAGGGGAGAAAATGAGTTAACTGAACTGGATTGAATTAGCTTGGTGAAAAATAAAATGTCTTTATTTATCGAAGTGTGGCACCAATTTGTGATATCTTTCTCTTCAGTCTGCTGTCCTCATGTCAGACAAGATATTGAATAATACAAACTGACTGCTCAACTGAGTTGCTGACAGGTTAAAAGAACGCTGTTTTTAAGGATACATAAAATAAATTCTGGGTACTAAAATATATAAATATCTGTACCAAAGTTTAGGATTGTAAGTTAAAATTTTGAAGTACTAAAGGACTTTTGCAAAAAGAAAAGTTTACATTAATAAACCATTGTGCAGCAAGGTAAGATGTTGACATTTTTACTTTATGGCACTTGAAATTTTTAATAATTTCTGTTGAAAAATTATATAGCATTTAAAATTCAAAATGCATAGATATATCATCTAAGGAATTTTTGTGTTTTTAAAAACAATGAGTCCTTAATAGTTTTATGTCAATAGGCCGGGTGAAATATAGTCTTTAAAAAATAATAAAGATAATTATGATAATAATAGCCAAACCATTAGAGTTATTATTCAAGACTTCCTACAAATTCTTTATATAGCTAAAAAGGATGAAGTTTTTAAAAGAAAGAACAAGTTGTTCTTTTATAGAATAAGAATACTTAAGAACAAAATAGCACTGAATTGGCTTCTACAAATTCCTTAGTATCAAACACAAGTAAAATGTTTATTGAAGATTATCAATCTTTTATTAAATATATAACACTTAGTGTTCTAGAATAAAGTACTTTTTAAAATTACAAATTTTTATCATAATCTGGATCAAATCATATGAAGTGAAATACTGTTGCCATTAATAAAGCAATAGCTGCAATTAACGAATTAATTAATTCTATTAGTTAATGCGATCTATTAAAATTTCTCATCTGAAACTTGTCTCCCTGAATTAAAATTATATTCTTTCCCATTAGTTATTTGGTCATTCCTAAAAAGGGCATGGAAAATGTGTAATCAAAAGAACATTATCACTACTTTTTTTTTGAGGGGGGGTGAGGTCTTTTTCTTTTAAGAAAATTCTTTGTTATAAAGAATGTCTCTTGGGGAGGGGAAGGAGGAAAAGTTTCAGAGAAAAATCTAGAGCAGCTAAATGATGCACTAGATACAACACAAGCCCTGACCTAAGAAGGACTAGAGTTCAACTATAGCCTCAGAATCTTGACACTTACTTTTCTCTCTGGATACAAATCTGTAATTTTAAAAAAATATTCTAGAAGAATACTTAAGTGTTATGTATTTAATAAAAGATTGGTAATCTTCAAATTACTCAAAAATAATAGTGGGCAACTCTAACATTCATTTCTTAAAGCTGGACAAATTTAATAGTAGACAAAAAGAAAAAATACAGAACTGAACAAATTAAGAACTCAGGGCTGAAAGATTGAGAGCATCTTCTAAAAGAAAACAATGAAGACTATACATATTTCTTAGCACCACACAATCCCTTTTCTATATACTATACTAAGGCACTGAATAATGACCAAATATTATAAAAAAAGCAAAGTAGAAATACTAAATAATGCATTTTTCAGAATATTTTTAAAACTACACTTGAGATTTTATCAGGACCAGGAACTTGAAGTGAGAAACTTTCTCTACCAAAGATGATCTGCCTCTTCTGTAGAAATTATAGAGCAGGGGCACTGAGAGATTAAATAATTTGTTAAGTGTCACCCAGCTTCTGTCAAACATAGCACTTGAAGCTAGGTTTTCCTGACTTGGAAATCATTTTTCTATTCAAACACCAAAATAAAATGAACAGGGGACCCATTAATCTGGTTTGATTCCCCATTTCCTTTGGTGTTTTTACCCTGTTTTTTAAGAGTCAGGGAAGGCATGATCACCTCCTTTTTGGTGTTTTCACCCCTTTTTTTGAGCAGTCAGGGAAGGGGTGATCACCTTTTTTGGGAGAAGCCAGGGAGGGCATGACCACCTATGTTCTAAAACAAAAGAAAGCAGATGATGTTATGGGCCAGAACTCTGTACTAACTCAGTGGAATTGATAGACAATAGTTATCTAGTTTAGCATGGTGATTAAGAGTTCTCTAATTCAGTACACGTACTACAAGATTCACACCTATGATGTAATTAAAATAGAGCATATAAAGCTAAGACAATCAGCCAGGGTGGGACTGAGAGACAGATTCATTCCATCATCCACCTTTGTGGTGGCTGGAGGCTGAAGAAAAACAATTGGGGGCGTTTTTGCATAGAAAATTAGGAGATGGATAAAAGTAAAAAAAAAAAAAAAAAAGTGAAAACCCCAGATGACAAACAAAATACTCTAACATAATAAAACGGAACAATTTAAGAACCTATAGAATCATTCAGAAGCAATCAAAAAATTTTAAAAGTGAGAAATAAATGACAATTAGAACCAAAATCAGACTATCTAAAACAATGGTTTCTTGCTGGATAAGTTACATACCCAAGGATTTCTTCAGAAGATGGGTTACATTCATACAACTTTTAAATTCTATGATTCTTTTTCGGAGTAAAAAATCAAGAGACAAAACCACTTCCTATGGTATTTAGGGATCTCAGATTCTAACTTGAAAACAGAAACTTGAGAATTAATTGTCTCATACAAAAATACAAAGTAAAATGCTAGACTATCATACATAGAAAACCAGTGTCTACTTAAAGATGGCAAAATACCTTTTGACAGAAAACTCATCATGATAGCAGAAAGAAACTGTAAACTAAACTTGCTATACATTCCACTCCAGTTTTGAAACATCAACATAAAGTAAATAACAGATAGTCATGAAGTCTTTCACACATCAAAGAAAAAACAGCCCAAATAGTATAAAGCTACTTTTTGTTAAATAAGAGTAAAGGGAAAAAAAAAAAAAAAAAAAAACCTGGAAAATTATGTTCTAAAAAAATAAAGGAAATCAAGTTGTACCTTCAAATAACAAATCCTGAAAAGATGAGCTTCAACTTCAATAACAAATGATGAAGTTTCTGAAAAAGGGAGGAATTTCAGTCATTACTCCCTAAAGAAGCCAAAAAGGAGTTTACATGTCAAATTCTTCTTAACAAAAGAAACTTAAGGTAAAAGTCACATACAAGCAAGCTCTCCCCTCAAGCTCTCATTTAATTTTTTTTGTTAATCTTAAAATTTCTAAAAATAAGTTTATTTGTTGCTCTACTTTTATAAAAATAAGTTTATTTATCTCTACTTTATTCTTTTCCCCTGAGGCTGGGGGTTAAGTGTTAAGGAACTTAACACAGCTAGGAAGTGTTAAGTGTCTGAGACCAGATTTGAACTCAGGTCCTCCTGAATTCAGGGCTGGTGCTCTATCCACTGCGCCACCTAGCTGCCCCCGTCTCTACTTTATTCTTAATTATTCCTTTAAAAATCTACTTTCACCATTCCTCAACCTATTGAAACTTTCTCCTCTTCAGCCAATAATCTCCCAATATATAAAATCAACAGCCTTTATTCAGATTTTTCTTGATCAGTATACACAATATGGCACTTGCAAAATGCTACTTTTTTATTTTTTTCCTTTTTGAGCATCCTTCCTCCATTTTTTTTTTTGGGGGGGGGAACTTGACCAAGGCAACTGAGGTTAAGTGACTGCCTTGGGTTACACAGCTACTAAATATCAAATGTCTGAAGCTGGACTGAACTCAGATCCTCCTGACTCTAGGGCAGGTTCTCTATTCATTATGCCATCTTAGTTACCCTCTCCATCTCTTTTGATGGTCATTTTCTTCTTACAATATTCCTCAAAGTCATAGGTTCCTTTATTTAAAAAAATCATGTAGTTCAAGCATTAACCTGAATCTATGAATTTTTGTTTTAATTTTTTATATCTATATTCTAATACTAGTGGTTTCCTTTGTAGTGCTATTTTGATTTATGACCTTAAAAACAAACATTCTGAGTTCTAAATAAATTTCACTAAGACTGACAAAAGAACCCAAGCCATAATAAAACGGTTGAGGATCTTTAATTTAGGCTAATTACATCAAATCTGGGGTCCAGAAACATGAGGGGAACTGTAGAAGTACCACTTTACACTTCTCAGATTGGCTTAAGATTTCAAGAAAAGATAAAGATAGACAAATGCTGGAGGGGATGTGGGAAAACTGAAACACTAATACATTGTTGGTGGAGTTGTAAACTTAGCCAACCATTCTGGGGAACAATTTGGAACTATGGGCAAGGGGCTATGAACTATATACTCTTTGATCCAGTGTCTCTACTGGGTCTGTATCCCAAAGAGATCATAAAGGACCCACATGTGCAAAATTTACAGCATCTCTTTTTGTAGTAGCAAGAAACTGGAAACTGAGTTGGAGAAGGGCTGAATGAGTTATATCAATGATTGATTCTGATGAACATGGCTCTCTTCAACAATGAGATGATTCAGGCCATTTCCAATGGTCTTGTGATGAAAAGAGCCATCTGCACTCAGAGAGCAGACTGTGGGGACTGAGCATGGATCACAACATAGTATTTTAACTCTTTTTGTTGTTGTTTGCTTGCATTTTGTTTTCTTTCTCATTTTTTTCCCTTTTTCATCTGATTTTTCTTGTGCAGCATGTTGAGTATGGGATTTGGAATATGCACATGTTTAACCTATATCGGATTGCTTGATGTCTTGGTGAGAGAAAAGGGAGGAGGGGAAAAAATTTGGAACACAAGGTTTTATAAAGGTAAATGTTGGAAACTATATTTGTATGTATTTGGAAAAATAAATTTAATAATAAATAAAAATAAAAATTGAAGATCTGGGTTTTGGTTCCAGGTCCTTTGATTCTAAATCAAAGATTTTCCCACAGAAGATCCTGTCTCAATTCCTATTTCCTTCTCATTATTCTCTTGCTGTGAAATCTCAGGTCATTCATTCCCAAATTCTTTATGCAAATAACCTTAAAATCTCTATTTCCAATCCTGACCACTCTCTTCCAAGCTGTTTCGTACTTCCAGTTATCTGTAGCACATCCTACCAGGAACTCAAAGGGGTAGTTGTGATGCAGTGGATAGAGCACTAGCCTTGGAATCAGGAAGACCTGAGTTCAAATCTGGTTTCAGGTACTTAACACTCCCTAGCTGTGTGAGTCTGGGTAAATCACTTAATCTCAATTGCCTCCACCAAAAAAATGTGTGTGTGTGTGTGTGTGTGTGTGTGTGTGTGTGTGTGTGTGTGAAAGAGAGAGAGAGAGAGAGAGAGAGAGAGAGAGAGAGAGAGAGAGAGAGAGAGAGAGAGAGAGAGATTGATTAATCCTGCCTAGATTCAATAAATAATCCAGTCCTGTCGATTATTTGCTAACCTTTTTACTTTCTATTCCAATTTCTGCTATAATCCACACTCCTTGTTTGATACTTTCTGTTACAATCCATCCTACTCACCAGTGCCAGATTGGTGTGAGAAACACAGTATCAAACACAGCTTAATAGGGCTTCAGAGGTCGGCTAGTGCATCCAACTCTTTTCACACCTGAGGAAACTGATACCACTAAGATAATAATAAAGTAAGAAACTAAGATCAATAATGAACAAATATACGATTTGAATCCAGATTCTCTGACTTCAGAGCCACCAGTGCTCTTTCCACTGTACTAATTTATCTCTAAATTACAACTTTTAAATATTCCCTGAATAAACTCATCTTATTGGATTCTCATAACAACCCTGGGAGGTAAGATCCCCATTTTACAGTTGAGGAAAACTGAGGCAATCTAAAGTTAAGAGACTTAGTCACAGAGCTAATAAATATGTATGTAAGATCTATCTGACTCTTGACTCAGAGCCCTATTCCCTTCACCATCTATCTGGCTCCAAAGAGATTTCCTTCCTCCTTCACCCCCAAAGCACTCCAAGACTAGATTTGCCCTATGTGATAAAGCTCAAGTGTAAACTCAGCTCCTTGGAAGGCATATTGATAAAGCTTCTTGGTCACCTTAGGTCATAAAAGGCAATTATAATAATAATGAAGACAGTATTTAGTATGTGTCATACACTTTACAAATATTATTTCACTGGATCTTCACAATCCTGCCTGGAAGTTATTACTGTCTTCATACAGCAAAGGAAACTGAGGTAGGTAGAGGTTATTTGCCTGAACTCCAGTTTTACTGACACCAGGCCCAACACTCTGTCCTCTATGCCACCTAGGTACACAGCAACCAACACAGGTAAAGTTCTTCAGATTTGGTGCAATCTTCCCAGGATAACATGCACACGTATACACACGCACAGCAGACCACCTCTACTATAGCCAAATTTAAGGGCTTATTGAAAATACTTTCTATAGTTATGTTTCTATATAAAACATTTTGCCAAATGTTAAACAACCAATAAAATGCTTTGCTTTATTCCATTATCAGATATAAAGTACTAGAACAACCTGAGTTAGGCTCAATCCATGACAGGCCCCAGCATAAGATTTTCCACAGTACCCTATTGAATCATAGGCTTCAGGGAAACTTGTCATTCCCCAAATATAATTCAAGATTTGGAGTTTCCAAGCTTCCATGCTTTGCTTGTAAACAATACCTTGCTCTAAAGTTTCTTTCTTAAAATCTCAAAAATGAAACCTTTTCTAATCTCAATTTTAAAGTGATTTTTCTTTCTAACAATTAAAAAAAAAAAAAAAAAAAAAAAGGCTGTGATTGATTAGGTAAAGGATGAATAAACACTAGAAGGTTAGTAAAAGACTTTCCGAGAAGCTAGGGGGAACCTAAGGTATTAGTTCATTATCACACAATTACTGACTGCCTGAGGCAGTATACAAAAATCCAGGTACCCAAAAGCAAGCTCAAGGCTAGATAAGCAGCTGGTTATCAGACAAAAAAAAAGCTAAGTGTTATCAGACAGAGCACATATTATGGTTGTTTGTTTTCCATTTTCAAAGAGGTCTAAAGACATCAAGGGATAATAGACTGATTTGCATGTGACTTGGATTTAAGTGAAGCCTCTCTCTCTCTTCCAGAGACCTCTAAGTCTCAAGGCAAGACAAAAATCCAAATGGCTGGCCATGGCCTGGGATGCAGAGGATGGCTGCCATCTTGGATACCTGTTCAAGCTTTAAGTGTCCACATTACCTGTGTCAGTCACCTTTGTGGCTACTGGAACAAATCCTTTCCACCTACCCATTCTACTGAGAGATATTCCCCTAAATCCCTGATAGGTTTGAAGCCCATCAATTACTCTTAATCTGGTTTAGTTTTCTACTAAGAAAGGCTTTACAAGGTTCAGATTTTCTTGGAGCCACAGCTGAGATCCTGTGCTAGCCCTTTCTTAATACACCAATGTGTCATGTAGTAACAGAAGAAAGGAAGAAATCTCAATTTGATACTACATCAATAAAAAATTCTTCAGGTTGTTTTTTTTTTGTTTTTGTTTTTGTTTTGTTTTTTAAGTTTAGTTAAGAGTTTGCTTTTTAAAAGGAGTGTAAGAGTGTTCAGAAAAGACTATTATCACTGGTGGGAGAGCCACTGAGCCCTTGTCAGGGCTGTTGGCTACCTTTGGCATCCAAGCAGTCACTCAACCTCAGCTATGGCTCCAAGAAGTTGGTCCATGCACAGCAGGTATACCCTGTAAACCATCTCAGGAGACTGACTAACCAGGCTGAGGATAACTCACCGACCTCAAACAGTGAATTAGGGAGAGTGTCCACCCTAAATATTAGAAGACATCCCCCAGAAAAATGGGCAGATGAGAACAATTTATTCCAGCATGAATTTGGAGGGAAAGCTAAGTCAACACATGGTTGGCAAAAGTAAAATGAAAAAGGAGGAAGCTTTCAGAGATCTGGTGTACAATGTATTTACTCACTTGGGCCAGAATACTCACAAACATCAAAATTAGTTTGACTGATGATAAGGACAGGATGCTGGAGAGGTAAGCTGAGCATTTCGACAGTTTTCTCAATAGACTATTATCAATCAATACCAAAGCCTCTGACTCACCTGCAGGTTCATTCTCTCTCTAGCTAAACTTCATCTCAAAGAGTTTTGAATGCCATTAAGCTCCTCTCATGTGGCACAGTAGCTCCTGTTGCTGATTTTATTCTAATTGACATTTACAAGATAGGGGGTCCACCTCTCATACAAAAACTGAGTGAAATCTTCTGAGTTATATGACAAGAGGAGCCTACCCACTAAGAGTTCAAAGGTGCTTCCACTGTCCATCTCTATAAAGGAATCACAGGCAGGACTCTCTTAGTCATTATGGACGAGATACTTGCCAGGATTCTCTTTAACAGGCCGATTCTTCAGCTAGAAGACAGTCACAGGCCTAAGAGCTAGTGTGGCTTCAAAAAGGAACAGTCAACATGGTGTTTGCTGCCCAGCAACTCCAAGAGAAGTGCCAGGGCAGAAGAGCTTTGCATATAATGTTCATTGATGCCCAAGGCCTTTGATTCTATTGGTTGTATTGTGAGGGCCTGTAGAAAATGATGTTATCATCTGGTTGCCTAGAGAAGTTCTACTATGTTGCAAAATGGAATGTTTGCCCAAGTTCTGGATAATGGATGATGCTCTCAAAGTTTTGCAGTCACCAAAGAAGTGAAGCAGGTATGCATGCTTGCGCCCATGCTTCCATCAGTGTTGTCAGATGCCAATGCCTCCAATTGGGAGGAAAATGTCATCAAAGTCACCACCACATTGAGGGTTAAATTATTTAACCTGAAAAGTACAAGCCAGTCCTAAAGTGGAGGAAAAACTGGGATGTGACTTTTTGTTTGCAGAAGACTGTGCACTCAATGTAGCCTCTGAAGATGAGATGCAAGAGAATGAACCAATCACTTGTAGTGAATTTGGCCCAATAAACAACGCCAAGAAAACAGAGGTTCTCTACCAGCACACCATCCATTTGTGGAACCAATGGTTATAATAAATGGAGAATATTGGAATGCTATGGAAGAGCAAGTATACTTTCTAGAGATGTATACATAAGTGATCAGGTTGTAGCATATGTAGCCAAAGCTAGGTCAGTGTTTGGGAGGCTCCAAAGAAAAGTGTGGGAGTGAAGGGTTATTAGAAAGCTGACTATACAGCCATTGTGCTGACCTTGAATACCTGTGAAAACTGAATAGCTTAGACTAGCCATGCCAGGAAATGGAACCACTTCCATTTGAATTTTCTTAGGAAGATTCTGAGGATCACCTGGCAAAATGAGGTACCATCCTTTCTCAAGCTGACTTGCCAACTATTCATATCCTACTGCAGAGAGTGCAACTCCAACAGGCTATCTACATTGTTCAAATTAGTGTTTTTTGTCCTTTGTTCTCAAAGAGGACCGTGACATCATACATCTGCCTAAAAAAAAAAAAAAAATCTATTTTACAGAGAACTCATACAAGGCAAGCATCCACATAGATTAGAAGACACTCTCTCAAGGTCTCTCTGAAGAATTCTAGAATACATTTTAAGACATGGAAGTCACTAGCTCCAGGACCACCCAGCACCATAAGTTTACATTAAAGATGTAACTGTGCTCTATAAGCAGAAGTGCAATAGATCAAAAGAAGCATATTAGATGCACAAATTTATATACATCTCCATTTCAAACATTCACACAGACTATTTGTGCCTGACCTATGGTAGAGCCTTTTGAATTAAAATTAGTCTGATCACTGATAATCAAGCACATTGTATGTGACGCAACATAATGATGTTATTTTGGTCATCTTCAAATATGAAGGTTGACAACTAGTTGGAAAAGATTTTAGGGTACAGTTAGTACTGCTATAATGTTTATTTCAAAAACTCCAATTTGTTCCAAAATACACATTATATTGTCCGAAAAGACAATTTTTTGAAAATAATGAAGTAGATATTTGATAATATTCGCTGAGGATCTGGGCTATTTGAGCAAATCACAAAATCTAGATCTCCTGGATGGTTAGGAAATAGCTTAAGACTACTGAAGTCCTTTCAGCTTTAACATCTCTTTAGTAGTTACTACTTTTCTGAGGAGTGCTATATCAATAATCTTCTAGCTGTGGGCAGCTAGCATCTGAGTTGGAAGTCTTTGACCCTTGAACTCATAAGCTTACTGCCAAGGCTGGAAACATCCAATTCTTGACATCACTAGAAAGCAAATGATACTTCGGGTAGAAAACATACCTGGGCATTAAACAGCCAAAGGCTCAGGTTTGCCTAAGCAAGCAAATGTTCTGACTGATTGTAACTACCATTTAGAGGGAAGTAGAGGAGAATGAAAGAAAGAAAATTCCCCTTCTTGACTTGCTTTTAAGAAGGCAGAGAAGGTGCTAGAAGAATACTAAAGAAAGAAAAATTTCTCCTGAATTCCTTTTACACACTATATTATACTTGGTTTATTTTGGGTATATCCCCAATTATCTTTGATACAAGGCTCATTACTGAGGACCAAAAAGTTGCTGGATCATCTTAATAAAGTATAAGTCCTTCAGGAAGAGGTCAGAGTTTAGATATATTCCACAGACATGTAAAATAAAATGAAAACTGATTATTTTAACTTTTATAGAAAGCAAGCAATAAACTAAAAGCTCTAGAGAAAAAAACTGTATACAAATACAAACCAGAGAATGTTAGTATATTATATACCTTAAAGAATTTTAAAGATAAGTTTGCTATCATTTTTCTTTTTTTTTTTAAGAGAAGATTTAAGTACCATCCCAAATTAATGGCACTATAGACTAAAACAGTGTGCTCATCTCCCTTGGGTTGGTGTGTGTACAATGAATACAAAAGGATGACAAAATAGAACCTAATATATAACAGCCCTTAGGGAAAAACAGTAATTACTCATTAATATTCTCATAGGAAAAAACAGCCCTACAGGCTGCTTTATGAGATCTCATAGGCAAGACAATTAAAACTTGTGGTCAGTAACAGTAAAGGTAATGGACAATAGATTCAGCATTGTAGACCTTTTTAATCTCCTCCAGCAATGAATACTGACACAAACCACAATATAAAAAAAAGTAGAGAAATCCATTAAAGGACTGTTTCTTTAATATGTAGTTTTGAGATTATCCATACTCTTGTATTTGCTATCAAAAAGGAAAATTTATTCAAGTTTAATCATATCACTAACATAATAACAAAATACTAAGTATAATCCCAAATGATATGAAAAGTTTACTAGTTTAAACAGTATTGAGAACCAAGGAATTAGGGCATCAGTAATACAAAATTCCAGAAATATGAAATTTCTGTTAACAGAGTTTGTTGCTTTGTGCAATATTACATGCTTCTTAAAGTAATACACATACAAAATAGTTATTTTTTTTGTTCTAATAGACTTAACAGAAATCATTTGTCACAGAAAATGCCAACATATAATAGAATATTACTTTTGACAGGTTTTTTTTTCTCCCTACAAGTAATTTCACTGATGTTTTAGAAAGAATGAGGCTTGTGGCATACAGAGGCATATTTATTAATAGGAAAGTTGTGTTCTTCAAAAGTGTACTGTAAATTTCTTTTTCACTAATAATTGAAGAGAGTAAGCTTAAATAAACAAAGAATAGAGGTAATTACAAAAGATAAAACCGATAATTTTGTCAACCTAAAATTGAAAAGCTTCTCTACAAATAAAATTAAGACACCTAAGATAAATAAGTAAAACAATCTTTGAATCAAATTTCTTGAAATGGTCAACAGATATATATGTAGACTAAAACATTCCCAAACATCTAAAACTTTTAGCATTCTAAAGCAGTAATCTTGACTACACTGCCTATCCAATCTTGTCTTTTGCCATTCCCAAGTGCATTTTTTCATATTGGTTCTCTTGCACAGAGAACTGCCCTGTGTCCCTCCCCCCTCAGTCTTTTCCTTTTCTCTAAATCCTATCCAGGTCCAGATCAAACTAAATCTTTTCCACAGAACATACCCAGACAATTTCAATCAACAATGAGCTTTTCTTTCTTTGAATGCCTATAGTACTTCTTTATTATATGCTCATTGTGGCATTTACCATGTGCTATATTGTTTCATGAAAATGTATCTCTCCAGTTAGATTACTCACATCTTAAGGTTTACAGTTGTCATACATTTCTTTTGCATTCTTAAAAGGACTTAAGCATATGTAAGAAAATACTACTTGAGCTAAATCATAAAACATCTGGATGAAATAATAACAAGTGTTTACCAAGTGCCTCTTGTATGTTAGGCACTATGCTAAATCCTGGGGATACAAAAAGAGGCAAAAGGCAGCCCCTTTTAAAGAAGCTCACAAGCTATTGGGGGAGATAAAAGCAAATACAAACAGGAAAAACAGGAAATCATTAAGAGGGAAGGCATTAAAATTAAAAAGCATAGGGAAAGGTTTCCTACCGAACAAAGGATGGGGGAACCTTCAGCAAAGGGGTCATAGAAGGCCAGGAAGATTATTTGCCAAGGGCACCTTAGCAGCAATGAGCTGCAAACTAGGCCTAACTTCCACTGCTTGAATTCTATCCTGTGATAATTCAAGATTATGGCCTGTGAATGATGTTCTCAACATCCAAATGGCCCTTGGCAGAAAAAAAAGATTCCCCAACCATGTAACAGAAGATAGGATTTAAATTGGGTATTAAAAGAAGCCAGGGAAGTCAACAGTTGGTAGGCAATAAGGAGGGGATAGCATTTCAGGCCCAGGAGGAAGCCAAGTCTTATTGAAGACCAGTGTCACTGGATCAAAGAGTATATATAAGGAGCATGTATCAGAGTAAAATATAATCCTAAAAAGGGGGGAGAGGGGAAGGGGAATAGACAAGACTGATTATTTCAAGGAATTTGATCACAAAAGCAGAAAAGATGATAGTGGAGATGAAAAGATTAAGTCAATTTTTGTTTGTTTGTAGGAAGTTAAGGAAATATCCAGTAGAGAGGGAGAATAAGTCAGAGAGTAAGAATAATAGAGGAGGACAATCTTTTAGAAAATATAAGATGGAATAGGATTGTTTGTGCAGGATACAAGAATAGGTCACAATGGATAGATCTCAAAAGATGATTCACTGCAGAAAGAAATGGCAAATCATTGCAGTATCTTTGCCAAGAAAACCCTGTAAACAATATTAGATGGAAAGAAAAAAAGACATCCAATAGACAGGTGCCCAACACACTACTGAGGAAGGGCAGAGTACAACTATAAATTGTTATGAAGTGGCTGTGTCAAAGAAAAAGAAAGAGCAGCTGCAGATGTGCCTTGTGACAAAAGGAAAATCTGAAGTTGTAAAAATCAATAGTTCATGGGAATCAAGAATGTAAGATCTCAGAACTAAAGTAACATGGATGTGGTCAAACATGAGATGGAAAGATTAAGTATTCACATCTAGTCTATAAACTTAGAAATGGGTTATTTTAAATTCATATACTGTATACATTACTGTATAATGTATACATTACATATACTACTGTGGGCAAGAATCCCTTAGAAGAACAGAGTAGCCCTCAGTCAATAAGAGTGAGAAAAGCAAATGATAATATTTTCAAATACAAAGCAACCCATTCTACCTCATAAAGTTGATGAGTTGTATGTCATAACATCAGAAAAAAGAAGTCACATTCAACACAGGGGATTGGAAGGCTAAAGTAGGAAATCAAAAGATAACTGGAATAATAGGCAAGTTTGGCTTGAGTACAAAATGAAAAATGGCAGAGTTTTGTAAAGATAACTCACTGGTCATAGCAAATTTGTTTTTCCCCTAACAATCCACATGATTCTACACATGGACATCACTAGATAATTAACATCAAAATCATAATGATTATACATTTTTGCAGCCAAAAGTGAAGAATCTCTACATATCAGTTAAAAAAAAGTCTGCTTGTTTCTTTATGAAAGAGAAGTGATAAATAGATTTAAGGAATTAAATTTGGTAGATAAAAGTTCTTGAAAAACTATAAACAAATTTGTAACACCATGTAGGAGGCAGCAACAAGTAAATTTTAGAGAAAAAGAAGAGCAAGAAAGCAAAACGGCTTGTCTCATGAGGCTTTACAAATAACTGAAGAAAGAAGTAAAGATAGGCCCAACTAAATCAGAATTCCAATAGATTGGAAAAGACAAGAGATCTCTTCAAAACTAAGAGATATTAAGGGAATGTTTCAAGCAAAAATGAATATGATAATATAAGAGATTAAGAAGAGGAAGAAAAAATATACAGAATTATATAAGAAAGATCTTGTAATGTTTCAGCAATAACCACAATGGTATGATTACGATCTAGAGCCTGATATCCTAGAGAATGAAATTCTTTGGGCCTTAGAAAGCATTGCTAACAATAAGGCTATTAAAGGAGAAGGAATTCCAGCTGAGCTACTTAAAACCCTAAAAGATGATGCTGTTCAAGTGCTGCGTTCTATATAAAAGCAAATTTGGGAAACTCAACAGTGACCACTGGTTTAGAAAAGATCAGTTTCCATTCCAAATACTAAAAAATGTTATTGCCAAAGATTGTTCAAATTACTAAACTGTGTTCATTTCACCTGCCAGCAATATGTGAACTCAGAATTACTAGAAGTACAACAAAGTTTTCAAAGAGGCAGAGGAACTAGAAACCAAATTATCTCCATTCACTGGACTGTGGAAAAAGAGTAGAGGAGGTCCAGAAAAAAAACCATCTAATTCTGCTTCACTGACTATACCTTTGACTGTATGGATCACAACAATGTGGGAAAATGCAGAGTACTACATCATCTTACTTGTCTCCTGATGAACCTAAATGCAGGTTAAGAAGCAACAGTTAGAATCAAACATGGACTGGGAAAGGATTACAAGGTTGTATAAATCGTCACCTTATTTCACTTACATATAAGTGCATCATGTGAGATGTAGGCTAGATGAATCACAAGTTTAAGCAAAAGGGAATGACAGAAGATGAGCTGTATAGTGTCATAGAATCAACATCATATATTTTATCTACTCAGATTTTACATTCTATTGGGAGTGGGAAGATGAGATGGAGGTACAAAAGGCCACTACTTAGCTAAAACAAGGTAATTTGAAAAGGCAGAGAACACTAAGTGATGCAATGAGGAGGGAGAATCAGGAAAAGTTTTGCTCTAGAGGTACCACCTAAAACTGAGCCTTAAAAGAAATTTACTCATCTAAGAGAGGGGAATGAGGAGGAAGTGTATTCCAGATATGAAGGCCCAAAGACCTGCCAGGAAATGCTTCATTCAAGGAAAGCAAGTAAGCTTCATTGTTACCTGACAATGACTAGAATTTCAAGAATAGAATGAAAAAGCATTTCCAAAAAAAATTTCATGCCACAGAAGCAAATTAAGAGATAGTTACATGAATTACATCAGGAAAAAGAGACATTCATTATGTACGAATGGCATATATGTTTATCTTATAATGGAATGCTTGTTGTCTAAGGGAGGAAAGGGGGAGGCAGGAGAGGAGAAAAATTTGGAACAAGAGGTTTTGCAAAGGTGAATACTGAAAACTATCTTTATATGTATTTGGGAAAAAATATTATTTAAAAGAAAAAAAAGATGATAATCTCATATATCAAAATTTAATATTGGGTTTCTTTTAAATAACATATTTACAACACAAAAGTAGTACAAAAAGTTTAATTTACCACAAATTTTCAGTAGTGACTTAAAATAAAACAACATAAAGATAACATACATATTGTTAAATAAAAGTCCAATCAAGAATCTCTTAGGTATTAATTCCTATTGCATGTTAAATTCTCTTAGAAAGATATGCCAAATATATATATGTGCCATAACCAATTTAATAATGAGGAAAATATTTATTTTTCAAATCAACTATATAAGTGGCTCTACTTTACTTATTGAAAAGATACACAGCTGTACAGATGGTAAAATGAATGTCTCTTTTTCCTTCAAGAACTTAAAGTAATGCTACCATTTCTATATGAATGTATATATTAACACATGCTCAAGAGGGAATACTGAGAATCATGCCTACAGCAGACTAATACTTGCTCTGCTTTTGATGGTAATTTTGATAAGGCCTTAAAGTATTTCTCTACTTCTATAAGAATAGGGATTTTACACACTAGAAGTTTGTAGTATTTCCTCCAATAAAATGTAAATGAAAAGTTAACAACTCAATAGTTGCCCAAATCTGGTGAACATTAATGAGACTATTTATGGCCTGTTCTTTACAGGAAAGCATTCATTCAGTAATGAAATTCCAGGACAGCAAGCAGGCAGGCTAGGAGCAACCATTTGTTTAGCACTTACTTAATGGTGATACAAATATAAGCAAAAAGCCAGTCTCTGCCTTCAAAAAAGTAACATTTCAATGGAAGAAGATGACAATTAAAAAAAAAAAGGAAGAAAGAAAGAAAGCTGAAAAGAGAGTAGGGGAGTTTAAGGGAATAAAACACCTGCACAGTGAAGATATAAAAAAGTACCCCCCCAAAAAAAGGCTATATCTCTAAAAAATTTGCAACCTTATATACATATAAAAAATATCAACCTTATAAAATATAATTAATCTCCTGTCTTCAAATCTAAAAATTCTGTGGCCCTTGTGGAAACACAGTAAACTTTATTCAGCAGGTCATAAGCTAATAAATATATAAATATATATGATATAACACATAAATGGCTTAAGGTTGGAAAAGTCCTTTACATTTATCACAATTTCTTTAAGGTAGCTGCTATGTTTACTCCCATTTTTTAGTTATGGCAACTAAAGCTAAAAAAAAGTTTTAAATAACTTGCCCAAGGTCACACAATCCGAGTCTGAGGCAAGATTCAAATTCAGGTCTTTGCTACATCAAAGCTTAGCATTTTATCCACTACATTATCTGGCTTTCTGAGTATTTTCTGTTCACCAGAGTTATTCACTGGCATTACAAACCTCCAGATGTAAAATCTTGACATATCTTCAGTATCAAAAATGATAAAAATATGTATCATGTATTTTAGTTTTAAATACATTTTATAGTATTTTGATTTTTAAAAGGGCAATATTAAAGATACAGCAGATGGCCGAAACTAGGCATGGACCCACATTTAACACCATATACTAAAATAAGATCAAAATGGGTCCAAGATTTAGGCATAAAGAACGAGATCATAAATAAATTAGAGGAACATAGGATAGTTTACCTCTCAGACTTGTGGAGGAGGAAGGAATTTGTGACCAAAGGAGAACTAGAGACCATTATTGATCACAAAATAGAAAATTTTGATTACACCAAATTAAAAAGTTTTTCCACAAACAAAACTAATGCAAACAAGATTAGAAGGGAAGTAACAAATTGCGAAAATATTTTTACAGTTAAAGGTTCTGATAAAGGTCTCATTTCCAAAAAATATAGAGAACTGACCCTAATTTATAAGAAATCAAACCATTCTCCAATTGATAAATGGTCAAAGAATATGAACAGACAATTCTCAGATGATGAAATTGAAATTATATCCACTCATATGAAAGTGTTCCAAATCACTACTGATCAGAGAAATGCAAATTAAGACACCTCAGATATCATTACATACCTGCCAGATTGGCTAAGATGACAGGAACAAAAAATGATGAATGTTGGAGGGGATGTGGGAAAACTGGGACATTGATACATTGTTGGTGGAACTGTGAAAGAATCCGGCCATTCTGGAGAGCAATTTGGAACTATGCCCAAAAAGTTATCAAACTGTACATACCCTTTGACCCAGCAGTGCTGCTATTGGGCTTATATCCCAAGAAAATACTAAAGAAGGGAAAGGGACCTGTATGTGCCAAAATGTTTGTGGCCCTTTTTATAGTGACTAGAAACTGGAAAATGAATGGACGCCCATCAATTGGAGAATGGTTGGATCAATTATGGTATATGAAGGTTATGGAATATTATTGTTCTGTAAGAAATGACCAATAGGAGGAATACAGAGAGGCTTGGAGAGACTTACATCAACTGATGCTGAGTGAAACGAGCAGAACTAGGAGATCATTATACACTTCAACAATGATACTGTATGAGGATGTATTCTGATGGAAGTGGATATCTTCAACATAGAGAAGAGCTAATCCAATTCCAATTGATCAATGGCTACATCCAGAAAAGGAACACTGGGAAATGAGTGTAAACTGTGAGGATTTTTTTTTGTTTGTTTGTTTTTGTTTTTTGTTTTTCTTCCCAGATTATTTTTACCTTCGAATACAATTCTTCTTTTGCAACAACAACAACAATAAAATTCAGTTCTGCACATATATATTGTACCAAGTATATACTATAAGATATTTAATATGTATGGGAATGCCTGCCATCGAGGGGAGAGGGTGGAAGGAAGGAGGGGAAAAATTCGGAACAGAAGGGAGTACAAGGGATAATGTTGTAAAAAAAAAAAAAAAAAAATTACCTATGCATATGTACTATCAAAAAAAAAAAGTTATAATTATAAAATTAATTTAAAAAGAGATACAGCAGGTATTTTAATTAAATCAAAATATTCCATTCACCAAGTATACTAAATTTTTAAAAATAAGTTTGTTTTATTTACTATCCTATTGATATACTATGATAATTGGTTCCATAATTGCCTGAAGGAACAAATGTAGCTAAAAACCTGTTAGAGACTAAGTGATGAGAAAGAGGGCAAAGTTCCATAATGGCTTCCTGAGTGAAAACTGATAGAAAGTTATTGATCTGTTTGTAAAACATAAGTGTACATAATATCAAAATTAATAACATTTAAGTTAAGTTGGAAAGGATTCTTTAACAATTAAATTCAAGAATTTTGTGACTTATATGGTTGAGCTGTGAGTACATTGTTTAGTATAGAAATGGTGATATGATGGTTTGGATTGTGATCTATACTCATACACAGAGTACCCATAGGTATCAAGATATATTTTACCAAATACAGTAAGTAACTTCAAAGTCATATTTATGGTCAAAAGATAACCAAAGGAAAATACAAAAATATTTCTTTTCTTCTTGAAATTTAGATAAAAACAAATTACAACTTTATAATAGTAGCTGTCAAGTATTTTGTTATTAACTTGACGTCTTCTTATTTCTTAACTATCCCAACCTTACCATATACTCTTTGATCCCAAGACATTGGCCTCCTTCCTGCTTCTAGCACTAGATACCTCATCTCTCAAATTCTAAAATTTTCTTATTGTCTCAACAGTTCCTCAAAATGTTCCTTCTCATCTCTGCCTCCTAAGTTTCCTGGGTTCTTTCGGGTTACAATTAAACCCTACTTTCTGTAAAAAGTCTTTCCTGATTGATTCCCCAATTATGCTAATGTTTTATTGATCATCTCAAATTTCTTGTCTATATTTCATGTATGTTATTGGACTATAGCTTCTTGATAGCAGGATTTTTATCTGCGTAATGCCTGGCACACAGTAGGTACTTAAAAATGTTTTGGGTTTTTTTTGGGGGGGACTGAATGCTGATCCTTTTTTGAATTCATGAGGAATCTTATGAAAAGATGATCTTTTATACTGTAACACATTTAATATGTATAGGATTGCCTGTCATCTAGGGGAGGGAGTAGAAAATTTGGAAAAGTGAATACAAAGGATAATCTTGTAAAAAAAAAAATTTACCCATGCATATGTACTGTCAAAAAATATATATAATTATAAAATTAATTAAAAAAGAAAGATGATCTTTTCTGTATAGTTTGTTTTGTTACTGATGTTGAGGTTGTACTATCTTTCCACATAGGAAGAAGTGCTGTAAATCACTTTTGATTACAGAAATGTAAATTAAAACAATTCTAAGGTACCACCTCACACTTCTCATGTTGGCTAGTATGACAAAAAAGGAAAATGCTGAATAAGGAGAAGAAAAATGGGACATGCTTTGTTGGTGGGACTGTGAAGTGATCCAACCACTCTGGAGAGTAATTTGGAACTATGCCCAAACAGTTATAATCCTTTGATCCAGCAATACCACTGCTAGGTCTATAACCCAAAGACAACTAAAAAAAAAAAAAAAAGGAAAAGTCTAACATATATATATATGAATATCCCTTTGATTTCCAATTCTAAGAAATTCCAATTCCTTAGAATTGGAAATCAAAGAGTTATTCCTCACTTGGGCAATGGCTAAATAAGTTCTAGTATATGATTATAATGGAATATTATTATACTATAAGAAATGGCAAGCAAGAAGATTTCAGAAAAACCCTGACTTACATGAACTGATGCAGAGTGAAGTGAGCAAAACTACAACAGCACTATACAAAATAATAGCAATGTTATATTATCTTATCAATTTTGAATGACTTAGCTATTCTCAGAAATACAATGATCTAAGACAAAGAACTAAAGATGAAGCATTACTATCCATCCCCAGAGAAAGAACTGATATTGTTTAAATGATTGAAGCATGCTAATTTTTTCATCTGATTCTTATACAAAATAACTAATATGGAAATGTTTTACACGATTGCATACGTATAACATATTTGAATGCTTACTGTCTCAGGAAGGGGGAAAGGATAGAATTTGGAAATGCTAAAAAAAAAATTGTTCTAATTTTAACTGAGGGAAAAATAAAATATGAAAAAAAAAAAAAAAGGAGATATAGTAAAATGAAGAGAGCAAGAGAGTGAGAATACCTAAAGGATCAGTCACCAAGTTCACCTTTCTCAAAAAGTATCAGCAGATTCTTTAGAAAATTCCTAAAAAGAAAGTATGTTTTAGGGGCCAGGAAAAGAGTATCATTTATACTCTTTTAAAATCTCTTATGGCAGGAAATAGTCTATAAAGATATATACAAGTATATGACTCCTGACATTTTCCTTTCTGAAGGGTATTTTTTTTGGTCATCAGAATTGTGTCTTCTTTCTCCAAAAGTAAGAACTAAACTTAAAAATGATCTCCACTATAAATATACATTCCTTTAAAAATATTAGATAAATACTGCTTTGTAAATAGAAACTTTAAGTAATTAATATTTGTGTCATGGTTTTGTTTAGTCATGTCTGACTTTCATGACAGTAGAGGTTTCTTGGCAAAAATAGTGGATTGGTTTGTCATTTTCTTCTTTAGCTCATTTTATAGATGAGGAACTGAGGCAAACAGTGTTAAAAGACTTGTTCAGAGTCAACAGAGCTAAAAGTATCTAAGGCCTTATCTGAACTCAGGGAAATGAGACTTCTTGATCCAGTCCAGTATTATATCCACTGCTCCCTAAGCTACCCATGTCATGAGCAGCTTGAATATTCTTTGTTGGGGGTATGTGTGTGTGTGTGTAATTGGTACCTCTGCTATATTAACACAATTAAAAAAAAAAAAAAAGATTATTAGAGAATAGGTACTTTGTATAATATCCTCAAAGAGCACTGACTAGAGGTACAAGCTTATTAAATGTATACAAATTTGTGATCTTAGAGATTCAATTCTTTCACTTTATATTTAAGGAAAATGAGTTTAGAGGTTTTTTTCAAGGATACAGAGAGTCTAAGTAGTACATTCAAGATTAACTTCAGATTCTCTAACTCTATTATGCTATGGTGGGAGTAGCAGTGATGGTGGTGGTAGTGATGATGATGATTCATTCAATGAATGTAAACTATTTGTAAGGGATGTTCTGATTTTTATCTCTGTCTCCATTGCCTTCAACAGTGCTTGACAAATGAATAAATGTTGGATAAATTAAAGTGGAGGCAAAGCATTCTTTATTAGCTACATAAAATATTTTCAAAATGTTAAAATAAATGGAGTTTCTCAACCTCTGTTACTAACGCTTTTCTTTTCAAATAATGAGTCACAATGCCAACTAATGTAGCCCTAATTAAAATCCCTGAACCTTTAAAAAAAACTATTTCCAATTCAACAAATTATTAAAATTTAGTTCTCTCAGAATTAAAATGTTGACATTAGTTAACATAACCTCCTCCATGGTTATTACTCAGTAATTTTTTGCTTTGTTATCTTCCACGTCAGTGTAATCAATAATAGTCTGCTTACAGGAAGATAATGCCACTGAAAGGAACACTAAACAGGGCAAAATTTTAAAAATACAGCAGAGATAGAGCATATATAGTTCAGTACTACTCTTTATTCAGATTAGAACTTTTTTAATCATGAAAAAGTTGTAATGAGACTGATATTTCAAAAGTGGAAAGAGCCATGTCCTTTCATGCAAAAAAACACTTCAAATTTTAGGAACTATATTCCATATAAACAGAAGAGAAGAAGCATACACAAAACAGCATAGTTATCTTTATGTATTTTGTCTATCTTTTTAAGCACACCATTTTTGTAGCATTCTACAATTTAAAAGAATGAAGTTAAATTGTTAAAAAAAACCAATAAAAGAACTTGTCAAATGTTAATAAGATACACAAAATGAAAACAAAGAATGTTTCTTTCATAAATATATGAATATGATTATTTAAAATTATACATTTTTATGACAAATTAACAAACATGGAGTAAAAATGCAATTAGAATATAGCAAATATCTTAGTAGCTTGAATGACCACTTCAGGATAATTATATTTGACAAAGATTCTAGTTCTCCCATTAAAAAGATAAATCTTTAAGTTTAAATTCTAGAGTAAACAACATCAGGCACCTTTCAGTTATAACTAGAAAGAAAATGAGCGATGGAAATAGTACGTGCCAAGAAAGACAAACCACATCGCCAGAGATGTAATTGGTCTAAACATTCTGGAAAGCAGTTTGGAAATATGCCCCCAAGGGCAATCAAACTGTGCACACCCACTACTATGTCTGGTCTGTATATCATAAAAAAAGAGAAAAGGACCTACATATACAAAAAAGATTTATAGCAGTTTTCTTTGTAGTGGCAAAGAATTGGAAATTGAGGAGATGCTTATCCATTGAAGAATGGCTGAACAAATTGGGGTGTATTATGGAAAACTATTGTGCTATAAATCATGAACAAGATGCTTTCAAAAAAATCTGGGAAGACTTAAATGAACTGATGCTGAGTGAAGTGAGCAGAATGAGGAGAATAATGTATACAGTAATAGCACACATTGTGTCATTATCAGCTATGACAGACTTAGCTCTTCTCAACAATACAATGATTCAAGACAATTACAAAAGATCTATGATGGAAAATACTAACATATCCAAAGAAAGAACTATAAAGCTTGAATGCTGATAGACGCATATTATTTTCAGGTTTTTTTGTTTTTTTCTTTCTTGGTCTCTTGGGAAGGGGGGAGGAAAGATTAAAATAAAGATTTATAACTCTAAATATCTTATAAAAGTGGATGCTGAAAACTATCTTCACATCTAAAATATTTTTTAAATGCAAAAAGAAAAAAAAAAAAAACAACTGCTACCATAGGATCTCAGTCTTCCATTGAACTCTGATAGACAATTAAAGAACTCTGAGTCTAAGAGCCTTGGGAAAAGCAATCTCCTCCAAATGTGCTTCCAGCCCAGCCCATCCAGCCATCTCAAAAGGGAGAAGTCATTTTCCTCATCACCACTAGCAATAACTGCTGACCAATTGTCACCAATAGGCATATGGGTATAGAAGCCCTAAGAGTGGCAGCACTTCTTAAATCAATGATTGGGCTCCTTCTAGTCCAGCTCTCACAAACATCATCAGGAGAAGCAATTCTTGTGGAGAAAGGCCAGCCATTCTCATCAGTTGTCACTGACTGCCACATGGGGGAAAGACAATTCAGCCTGACTGAGGCAGCTGGCACCCAGAGGGAGAGATAAGGGAGAGCATGAATGGGTTAAGTCAGACCATCTTCCCTACTCTGACCACTATTTTTCCTCAAACCTTGAAGGAGTAAATAGCACTGTTTATATCCCATTGATAAGGTTTATAATTGGGATACCCAAATGAAATTAAGGTTTAATTGATGTCTAGTGGCAGGTTTGGAGTAGGAATCAAATAGAGCTCCCCTGCAACCCCTTTGGATTCGGTGCAAGGATACAGAGTTAAATGAGGTCTAGTAGTGGCTCGAGTCCCCTGTAAAGGAATTTACAGACCCGAAAACCTAGATTGATAAAAGAGGTTTATTATGGGGTTTGGAAGTAAAGTTAAAGTCTAGTTAATAAAAGGTGAAGGTAGAGGTAAGAGGGCACCAAAAACAGTGTTCCAGTGGGCAGAGATCCTTGGCATGACAGGCGTAAGGCTCCCATGTTCGGGAACCTCTGCAAAGACAGGACTCCAGCTTGGCTCTTTTAGAAGGAGAGATATAGCTAAAGCGGTCCATGGGTGGAGTCTCAAGTTGGCTCAGATCTCAGTGGGGGCTGTGAGAGCCCAGATATCTCCTATTGGAATTCAAAGGGATGCTTTTGACCAGGATTTGTGAATCAAAGGTCCTAGCTTCCTGAATTGAGCAGCTAGGAGAGGCTGGGAATCAGAAAGGAATACATCAGTCTGAAAGGACTAGTCTTAAAGGACCACAACCGGCATCACCATTACCCTCAGTAGCCTACATAGAGATTCTGTAGCTAAGGAACTTTCTGTACAGAAAGGAAAGTTCTTCCCACCAAAATCCTTAGCACTGTTAAATAATACACCATCAGAAACTGATAAATGATTTTAGCAATGAAAATGATATTAAGGAGGCTGCACATTAAGGATCAAGAGACTTGCTGAAACCTTCCCACAGGTAGTGTCTTCCACTATTTACAATGTGAATTCTTGGAGAGCAGGGCCTCCATTAATTTTCTCTTTTGTAACCCTAGCACTTAACTTGGTGCTTTGAATACAGTCTAAGTGTTTTATTTGTTTCTGTTATTGAAAACAATTTTAGCACTTTTTGAATAATAGTGATAATGAACATTCTTGCTTTATCTTCAATACAGGGTAAATCAAAGGAAAGTTCTCTAACTTATCCATATTACAGATTGTGTTTCAGTATACATTACTTATCATAATAAGATTTATTTCTATACTAATATTAACAGGAATGGGTGTTGTATTTTGTCAAAAACTACATTTAGATATTATTTTTCTTGTTCTTGCTACTAATAGTCAATTATAATTTTCCTAATACTGAGTCAGCCCTAAAATTATATGAATTCAACCTGGTTATGGACTATATGCTTATCATATATCGCTGTGGTCTTCTAGTTAATATTTTTTTTCATTGATATTCATTAGGGATATTGATCTAATTTCATTTTGACTTTTCTTGCTTAGGTATCAGAAACATATTTTTGTCATAGGATCCTTTCTTTTCCTTTTTTTCTCCTTTAAAGTTTACATACTATTTAAATTGTTCTTTAAATGTTTGATAGAATTTGATCTATAAATCCATCTGGTCTTGTAATTTTTTTTTCTTTGAGAATTTAACTTAAAATTTATTTTCCCGAGATTGAGTTTAAATCATTTATTCTGTTAATCTAGGCATTTCATATTTTTGTAAATATGCTTTTTTAATTGGCATATAGTTGGACAAATAACTTGTTTCTTCCTCTTTAGTAGGGAATTGGCTTTTTTTCATTTTTGATACTAATCATTTGGTTTTCTTCTTTTTAAAAATCACATTAACTAAAAGTTTATTTAATTCTCTCTCTACCCTCAAAAGTTTTTGATTTTTCAGATTTCTATTCATCTGCTTCATTAAGGGTTTTTATTGCTTTTCTGTTATTCTATTTATATACCCAATTATTGACTTATACTTTTATTGATAAAATTGCTTATAAATTTTCACTTAAGAACTCCTTTGGCTGCATCCCAAAAGATATGTTGTCTTCAATTATTGTCATTATCATTAATAAAAATGGTTACATCCCAGTAGATTTGTTTCACTGTTGTCATTATCATTAATGAAAATATTTCCAATGTGTACTCTATAACCCACTTAGTCCTTGTCCTTCAGTTTATGCTTACATTGTATGCTTTTGAATACTTTTCTTATCCTGATTTGTCCTTCTAGGTACACTTCAACTAACTTACTAATGTCTTTCCCCAAAATTAACATACTATTCCAAATAAATTGTGACGAGGAAAAGGGACTATTGGATTTTCAACTCCCATGTTCTAGACAATGTTGTCTCATTTAAAGCAGTCAAAACTCCATCAACTTTTTGATCTAATTATCACATTTTGGATTCATCTATCGAGTCAATACTCAACCAAAACCACTAGATTTTTTCTTAGCAACAAAGTCAAGATTCACATTCCCTTTTACTTGTAAAGCCAATTTTTTTTTTGACCTCAGGTTTAAGGCCTAAGGCTTGTTTGTGTACATTCCATGTGATTAAATTTGAATAGTATTAAAAACCTATCAAGATTGTTGTCTAACCAGTATAACAACATATGAGCTATCCTTCCTAAATTTACAACTTGCATATTTGATAAATTTTCTATCTTGGCTTTCATCTATTGATAAAATATTGAGTCACTGATTAAAAATAAATAGCTCAGGAACAGTACAAATTCTTGATTTGTTGACGATAGACCTATCAAGTTGATATTTAATATTAAAGAATTAATATTCTTCTAGATCTTTGGATCTAGACATCTACTTTAAAAATTTTTTTTCAGTGAACAAAAATCTATTTTCTCTCTCTCACAATTCCTCCACATTCATCTTATTGCTACAGTTAATATTTCTAAACTAATGTCAATTAGTAGAAGTGACAATGGAGATCCTTGCTTTACTTCTCTTATTACAAAGGCCTCTATGTTTCCACTTCATATGTAATGTTGGCTCTTGGATAATTCTTAATTATTAGATAAAATAAAGGTCCATTTCATGTTTTTTAGCATTTTTAGTAGGAATATTATTATAAGATAATGTTTCTTGTCAAAAACACTTTCTTCATCTTTTGTCATAATACAGTGCACAGGGTGTTCAGAGATCCCCACCACTTCTGAAGTGAGGGCTTGCTAAGCCTTTTTCAAGGCTTCTCACCCAACTTTAATACCTATCTCACCCACTCTCACCTGTGCCTCCATGAAGCTCTAGCATGTGTAGCAGCCACACGCTGGTAAAAACGTCTTGGCAGATGAGTTAAACCAGGTTGAGGATATCCAACAGGCCTCAAACCTCCTGTGAGGGAGTGAGAGGGATGTCCACCCCAAGCATGTGAAGACTTCTTCTGCTCAAAAGGGTGGATGAGAACAACTTGTTCCAATGGCCATAAAGGTGGCTGAAGCAGGTGCTGTGGAACACTTAGAGCTTGGTCAGACATTGAAGACGCCAAGGTCATCCACTGCATTCCAAGCCATCGGGAGTCTTCTTGACTTTTGTCTTGCCACTGGACTTGGAGGACTCTGGAAGAGAAAGTGAGGCTGGTAACTTTGTACAACTCTGCCTCACTCAAATCCAATTCATGCTCTCATCAAGACATCACCCTATGATGTCACTGGTCCTCTTCAAAAACGAAGGATGAATATTAAGTTTTGTGGCCTGTAATTTGGTGGGTAATTTTCCTAATATTGAACCAACCCCTGCATTCCTAATATACAATCTAACCTGCTCGTTATATATAATCTTTGTGACATATTATTATTTTTAATTTGCTAATACTTTGCACCTCAGCTCTTTTAAAAATTCTTGCTTCAAATTTCTTCCAGGAATTCTAGTTGACCTTGTGACTACTTTTTCTTTGTGTCTTTATAAGTCTGTTGAAGTCATTCTCTTCTTCCAAGTATGTCTTGAATGTCTTTTTGTCTCCATAACAATTCTTTATGGTGAATTTTTTTATGCTATTCATTCTTATAATCTTTCTTTCTAAACTTGGATTTCATGTTAGGGTCCAGTTCTGTGTACTTCTGGAGAAAATATATAAGACTTGGTTAGTCCTGATTTGAATTCTGTGGGTTCCTGTTGCTGTTTTCTTCAAGTATTCTGTGCTTTCTTCTTCAAAGGTCTCACAGACAGCTCAGGCCTAAGATCTGCAGATAAAGTTTGCTCAAATCATTATGATTTTTGGTTTAAGCCTGATTGCTATCCTCCTGGCATGAGCTTTTGCAAGCTCTTCTGACCAGAGTTTCAGTCTGAGCAACAATGGTGTAGATTTGCCCTTGCCCTACAGTAGACATTCAGTTAGATGAAAGATTATTTAAGTTCATAGTGACAGAACTACAGATTTAGCCTTGGTCTGAGTATCCCTCCCTGGTTAAAGACAAAAATCTGAAATCTGGCTGTAGAATAAGCACCATACAGCTGCTACTTACTTCTATTCCTGTTTCTTGTTAAGTAAATACATAGCCTCAGGCCCAGGTCAGATGCCCTTTCTTGCAGGTCTGCTCCTCAGTCCATACTTATAAGTCGGAGCAACAGAGTTATTAGTTGGATTCTGTTCCTTCCACCTTCCTAGAGTCAGATCTGTTCCCTTCTAGATCCATTATTACCACTTGCTTTAGTTATGACATAGCTTCATTTGACTTAAAGCCAATATCAATGCCTTCTTGGCTAGAGTAGAGGTCCAATATCCGAAGATCTAAGCTAACCTAAGCTGAAAAAATGACTGTGTTTTCTTTTTGGATATCCCCTCTCACAACTTGAGTTTGTAATTTATTTTTTTTAAGTTGTTGGAATGGAGCATTTGTGGAGAACTGAGCTATCCTGATTCTTCTCTTCACTGTTTCTCCTATTCATCAATCCAAACGACTACATTTTTAGCTTCTATTTATTCATCCTGTTAGCAAGGCTAGCATAAGAGATTGTCAAATACTATACAATAGAGGTAAACCTCATATCTAAAATTTCCCTATCAGAAAAGAAATGGTCTGTTCTAAAAGCTATGTTATCTTTTGATGATTACTGCTTTGTTTTCTAGAAGTTCACTACTAATTCTTTTAAACATTTTTTAAAATAATTTCTGCAAGAATGTAGGTTAAATTTACTGAATTACACTTTGCAGGTTTTGCATTCTTCTCCCTATTTTGAAAATTCAAAATTTTACTTTTTATGCTTTTAACACCCATTCTATATGATCTTTCAGAATTCATTAACAATAGCTCAGGACTCAAATCCTTCAAATACCTGAGCTTGAAGTAAATCTCAGTCTGACTTCTTGAACTCATCCTCAGCAGTGATTACTATCTCCCTACTATTCTTGAGTTTCAACTTCCCGGTTAGATTTTTTTTTTTTTGTCCTTTTCACTACAAAATTATTTTTCTTGGAAGAAAAATATTACAAAGAAAGGAAAAGTTGAGTATATATGCTTGCTCTCAATTTTCTATCATTCCATCTATCTTAAACTACTGTCCCAATCCTCTTTTGATCTTCTTTTCCTTAGAACAGTTCTTTCACAATCCTTTGTCATTACTATTTTTGACAATGCTTGTTATCTTCAGCTCATACAGAGCTTTAGCTATATTAAAATTCTTAATATTTTCTATTACTGCTCTATATTCAGTATTACTTCCTTTGAGTTTGTGTGTTTATGTATATACATATATTTCTAAGATGACTGAATTTCTTCCATGTTTACATTGGTCTCTTCCTTTTTCCTTCTCATCAGAATTATTTCTCTTAGTGTAATCAAATTTCACTTTTAAGAGTTTTTTGGGGGGGCAGCTAGGTGGCGCATGGATAGAGCATCAGCCTTGAAGTCAGGAGGACCTGAGTTCAAATCTGGTCTCAGACACTTAACACTTCCTAGCTGTGTGACCCTGGGCAAGTCACTTAACCCCAGCCTAAAAATAAAAAAAATTTAAAAAAAAAAGTTTTTTTTTTCCCCCATGGGCTGACATATCCTGTACATTTCTAGTCAGTAGGATATTCCATTTTTTCCCTAAATCTTTTAAAACCTGTCCTATGATCTAGAGTTCATTGTCACATTTATTTTTGGCTTTCTATTCCTTTATGTGCAGTGCTGGACTTTCTGGGTTCATATCCCATTCAGATTCTAACTAGCTATGTGGCCAGTCTCATTTTCCTCACTTGTAAATTGGAGATAATAATATTTATCTCACCTGTTGTGAAGATCAAATGATATTTGTAAATCAACTTGATCTTACCTCTTTCTGTGGAGTTTAGCTAGAAATAATACTGAGATGAGTCCTTATCCTGTTATTCTTTTGTATTTAGTGTTCTGCAGACAATTGTATATGTGAATAAAATAATGTTTTTTTTGTACTAAAATCAAGTGTTGGAACACAGACTCCCTGAAAGCATCTCCAGTACAACTCTAGTATTAGATGGGTTAATAGGAATGACATTTATCTCAGCCTGCTTCCAAGTGATTTTAATTTGTGCTAGATTTCTATATTCTTAAGGCCCTTGGTGTCCGCATAGCTTAAAAGTTATGAGTATTTAGGAGCAGCTAGGTGATACAATGATAGAGCACCAGCCCTGAAGTCAGGAAGACCTGAGTTCAAATCAGGTCTCAGACATCTGACATTTCCTGCTTGTGTGATCCTGGGCAAGTCACTTAACCCCAGTTGCCTCAGCAGGAAAAAGAAAAAAAAAAAAGTTACTCAGCATAGCAATATCTATTAGACATGTTCTTAAATTTTGTATCTGTTTTATCATTAAAGAACAAAAATATGAATTAAAACAAACTATAATACACAACTTAGCTGAATACCATTTAATTATTGAGAAAATGAAAATTCTACCATACTGTTAAGAATGAAGGATTGTCCCAAAGAAATAATAAAGAGCGGAAAGAGACATATATGTGCCAAAATAATTCTTCAAATTATTGGCAGCTCTTTTTGTTGTAGCTAGAAACTGGAAGATGAATGGATGTCCATCAATTGGAGAATGGTTGGGTAAATTGTGGTATATGAAGGTTATGGAATATTATTGCTCTGTAAGAAATGACCAGCAGAAGGAATACAGAGAGGCCTGGAGAGACTTAAATCAACTGATGCTGAGTGAAATGAGCAGAACCAGAAGATCACTATACACTTCAACAACAATACTGTATGAGGATGTATTCTGATGGAAGTGGAAATCTTCAACATAAAGAAAAGCCAACTCACTTCCAGTTGATCAATGATGGACAGAGGTAGCTACACCCAGAGAAGAAACACTGGGAAGTGAATGTAAATTGTTAGCACTAATATCTGTCTGCCCAGGTTGCATGTACCTTCGGAATCTAATGTTTATTGTGCAACAAGAAAATGATATTCACACACATGTATTGTATCTAGACTATATTGTAACACATGTAAAATGTATGGGATTACCTGTCATCAGGGGGAGGGAATAGAGAGAGGGGGGGATAATTTGGAAAAATGAATACAAGGGATAATATTATAAAATATATATATAATAAAAAATTATTAATTTAAAAAAAAAAAAAAGAAATTAGCAGAAACAGAAACATATAAAAGGCCTGGGCTTGAAGTTTACTATAATAAATTAGCTGTAATTTCATCTGCTTTTGCATATTAAATTAGCATTTGTGTGATAGTCAATATTCTTATTTTTACAAATAAATTTTAAAAAGAGGTAAAAAAAAAAAAAAAAGAATGAAGGATTGTGAAGTACATATTATTGTACATGCTGTCAGATTATTCTGTTAAGTTTTGCTGAACTGTTTTCCCCTTTTTTTTTAAACTCTGTTTCATGGAATGGCTTATTGAGAAAGAGTAGGATTTCCTTAAAAATGTAATATTTAAATGACAACTATCAATACAAAGAAAATAATTTTACAAATAAAATGCTATGAGATAGGATGAGGAAGAAATAAATTCAATTGGGAACTTATACATGGTGAGTTAAAGTTGTTTGCAATGTAAGGAACATCTCAATAGTGAAGACTGATAGAATTTCAGGGAGATAATTTTATTTTGGGAATATACCTTCTGTTTTTTAATCTAAATTTTTTTATCTTATTTTAATCTGCTTAAATGTGGTTAAATAATTTCTTAGATTTTGGACAACAATATCTTTGCTAAGATTGATATTATCTTGTAAATTCTCTCGAATATCAGAGTACCTAACATTCTAATATTGTCCCCAACAGGATTGCTGCTACTTTGAACATACAGTTCTCTTTACGATTGATGATTCTGACTTCCAATTAATTATTTTTGGCTGATTAATGAGGCTAGGCAAACAAAAATCCTAATTGTTCCTTTAATAACATGTATCTCCATATGTAAAATGGATATTTTCCCCTTCTTAAGGTCACAGTCATCTGTTAGGTATACTCTCTTATAACTGAGGCCTAAACATGCTTTTTAGATGCCAATGAATTGATAACCTAGAGTGTATCCATGATTTATATGAAAATAGGTTTAAAAGTCTCAAATATTTAAAACAATACCATATAACTAAGAAACATATAACTAGATAAAGTAATGTGTCTATAAAATCATGTGAAAAGGTTGACTAAATCTATTAATTGAAATTTTTTTTTCAAAAATAGACAAACTGTACCAAAAAAATCTTATTTTCATTCTTTTAAATTACTCATTATTTTAGTGTAATAATGGTAATTGGACAGGGTTTTTCTTCTTGTTGTTCTTGCTTAGAGTATAATTGTTCCAAAGAGAGATAGAAGCTTATCAATACTGTACTGTAAGTCTGAAAACACATCATTTAATTTTGAAAATTAAATTATTTTTCTCTCATGTCAAATTCTATGTGAAGAATGATTTCCCTTTTTTTTTTCTCCCTGACATGAGTAGAACTATTTGGAAATCTAACACTTAGGAAAAATTGTGGCCAAATTTAAAAAACAAAAAACCTTTGTCAAATAATACTTTTAAAAATCCATTAATCTATTAGTGCCCAGGAATTTACAGAATGTAGCCAGCCAATGAAATGATAACTAAGACTTTTAGATTTTCAAAGTTAAGTTCCCTTAACAGTAACCAGAACTTTTATGCATAAACTCCCTGGACACTACTTGAAACTTTTATTCTTTGTCATCCTAATACTCATAATAACTTTTCATTAATTGCTCTATTTCCCTGAGGGTTAATTTGTAGAAGATCAACTATTCTATACTCCTGCTGACTCTAATACAAATTGATATCTATATTCTACAAAATGAAAGGAAAACAAAACAGAATCCTCTAATAAGAAAGTCAAACTTTTAAGTTAGTTTACTGAAAGAGAATGAGAAAACAAAACAAAACAAAAAAAAATCCACAAAAACTGCTGTAAGTCCAATAAACTGATGTGAAAATTTCTCAATTTACAGCACTTGACAGGTGCTAAAAGAAAAGCATCTTTAATTTTAATGTGTTGTTAGGACCTCTTTAGAGAGACTCTACAAGTTATTAACAAGGTCCTCTGAGACAGGAGACGGGTAATTAACAAGACCTATGGAGATATAGTTTAGGTAATTAACGAGCTCTTATGCACTGGACACAGGATAACACATGGAGAATCCAATAGTTAAATGTGAACAGGTTGTTATGACATGATCAGATGTAGAAACCAAGTTCTTTTCAGGTCCCTTATAAGACTTTTAAAAAATGCTTCTTAAATTGATATTTCTTGTAATAGGATGGTTTTTTTATAAATCAGCATCCTGGTTTTAAAATTATTTCAATAGAATTTAATTTTGATTTGACCTCTAGAAAGAGAGTAGGGGAGCCTATACATGTGTAAACTTAGTAGTCTTAATCATCCACTGAATGCTTTTTGAGAAACATTCCAATATTTAAAAACAGAAAAAACAAAATTTTCAATTTGTCTAAGTATGTTGCCATCTCTACAGCTGGTAAGGTGATCCGCTTTTGGATTCTAAATTAAATCACAATACACAGTCCCTGACAGTATCAATACTAAAAAGTGACTGTCATAATTCTATCTTAGATCTAGATTTCGTATAAAAATATCATGAGTTCTTGGTTCCAGAGCCTTGCAGATTTATGCTCTATAATAGCAAGATGTCTAAGGCTAAAGTTGGGGAGAAGGTTTTACCTCTGAAAGAAATATCCAGAAAATTTTCAGTTTGGAAATCTGATCTGCTATTCAAAATGCATAAGAGACATATGATAAACCCAATTTTGACATTTTGTTCTAGGTCTAGCCTGTTATAGCTAGAAGTCCAATTGTAGAGCCATCTCTTTTCTCATTGCTTTTTGTGGAAATAACATAATTCCAGGAACTTAGGATGGAACAAATCAGTGTTCTATACCTAAAGAGCTACTGACATTTTCTTTATAGTATTCGAGTAATTCAAATTATTCATTTTAGATTTTTCCTCTATATTTAATTATATTCTAATTTTGCTAGTTTTATGCAAACAGAAATAACTCAAAATTCAAACATATATAAGTTTCTAAACAACAGCTTATCCTTTATTTAGCACTATTCTCGATATTTTAGTTTTTTGTTGGAATTTTATTTTAAAATACTTCCCCTCTCATACTTTCTCAGTTTTTTTTCTTTTAATAAAGCCTTTAGATTTTTTTTCCATTTTTCATTTCTTCTTTTCTACTATGTATTTTTTCTTTTACTTTATCTGTACTTTTTTGATTTTACATTATCTTTACTAAATGCATCCTTTCCATACCTCCTATTTAACTATCACATATATATGAAACAACTTTACAATAGAAGAAAAGGATCAACATATCATTCCTTATTTGATAGTACATGCAACATTCTGTAATTATCCTACATCCTTGAAGGAGATGAGGGAACAAGTTTTTTCAACATTTCTTCTGTACTACACTTGGTCATTACAATTACCTAAGGTCCATTTTTACTTTTTTTTCCCCCATTTACATTGCTGTAGGTTCTGCTTTTTCACCCTGCATTAACTTAGGTTTTCCATAATTCCCTGAATTCTCATCACCATTTCTTACTGTGGAGTACTATTACATTACATTCATGTACTGTATATTGTTTAGCCAACTCCCAGTTGTCAAATACTTTGTTTCTAGTTTTTTTGTAACCATGAATAAGTGTTACTATATATGGGACCTCTTTTCAGAATATGGACATTTTAGTCATTTTTTTTTTTACAGTTTGGTTGGACCAATTCAATTGGAGCAATCCTATAGTATGCCTGACTTTTTATAGCTCCCCTGACACAGATTTTTTCCAAATCTCTTGTCATCTATGCCAGCTTGTTGGCTCTAGAGATGAAATTTCAGTTTTAATTTGCATGTGCTATTATTGGTAATTCAAGGCAGTCTTTCAAAGGGAGACCTATTCATATTTTTGACAATTTACACACTGGTAAATGATTTTCAATCTTATATATATCTGTTAATTTCCAAATATCTTGCATAATACACCCTATCACAGATATGTGATGCAAAGATTTTTTTTCACTCTACATTTTCCCTAATACTACATTATTTTCATTCATGTGAAAGTTTTCTAGATTCATAAACTAGGAATTATTTTATCTTCTGTATGCACCTCTATTTGAATGAATGAGTACTTATTATAAGTAAAACAGTGGTAAATGCTAAGCATATAAAAAAGAAAATTAAGACAGGCCCTGCTCTCAAGGAATTCTCATTGTAATGATAGAGAACACTACCTATGGTAAGTTTTCAGCCAAGTCTCTTTATCCTTGATGTGCAGCCTCCTTAATATCATTTTCATTGCTAAAATCATTTACCAATTTCTGATGGTGAATTATTTAAAAATACTAAAGATTTAGTGGGAAGTGGGAAGAACTTTCCTTTCTGTACAGAAACAGAATCTCTATACAGGTTACCTCCCAGAATGATGGCTGAGGATAATGGGATATAAAAGTGTTATTTCCTCCATCAAAATTTGAGTGAAAATGGTGGTCAGAGTGGTGAAGATGGTCTGACTTACCCAATACATGCTGCCCGCCATCTCTCCCTCTGAGTGACTAGCTGCCTCAGCCAAGCTGGCTTGTCTACCCCACATGTGGTAGTTTTCAGAGGAAAAAACCCCAAGTAATCAATGGCCACATGAAAATTTTTTTGAAATTATTATTAACTAGTAATATGTAAATCAAAATAACTGAGCTTTTGCCTTA
The DNA here is from genome assembly GCF_048593235.1 of Sminthopsis crassicaudata. Taxonomy (NCBI): domain Eukaryota; kingdom Metazoa; phylum Chordata; class Mammalia; order Dasyuromorphia; family Dasyuridae; genus Sminthopsis; species Sminthopsis crassicaudata. The sequence continues at coordinate 595,359,098 of NC_133618.1, forward strand.
AGATCTATCATGTTGAAAAAGATGACCAAAAAAGGGAAAATAACAAATATCGAAGGAGCTATGGGAAAACAAGTATATTATTCCACTGTTGGGGAAGCTATTAATTGGCTCAGCCATTAGGAAAGCAATTTGGAATTATTTATATAACTACTAAATAGCTATTAAACTGTGTATAACGTTTGCCTTAGTAATCAATAACCCTACATCTAAAGTCTGAAGAGATCAAAGAATGTGGAAAAGGACTCATATATACAAAAATATTTTCATGGTAACAATAAATTAAAAAACAAAAAAAAGTATCAATTAAGGAATAGGTTAACAAATCATGATTTATGATTTGATAAAATGTTATTATGCTATAAGCAATGGTGAAGGAGATGGTTTCAGAGAAACCTGGGGACTTGTATAGAATGAAGCAGGGTGAAGTCAGGAGAACAGTTTATACAGTAATAACAATATTGGAAAAGATTCAGAAATTCTAATAAACATAATAACCAAATACAATTTCAAAGAATTCAAAATAAACATGCAACTTACTTACTAAAGAAGTGATGGGCTCAGAGATCAGACAAACTTTTTTTTTTTTTAAAGACATGGCCAATTAGGAAATTTGTTGTTTCACTATCCACAATTGTACGAATGATTTTGTTTCTTGTTTTCTCAATGGGGGGAAAAGAGGTAAAAAGGAGAAAAGGTAGATCTTCATCTTTGAAAATAAAATTTAATTTAAAAAAATAAAGGATATGTTTGGTCATTTCCCCTTCTCTAACTGAAAAAACTCTAGCAGCTTCCTATTATTTTAAGGATCAAATAAACTTCTAGCAAAGTCCTTCCCAACTTATTCCTTCTTTGTGTTTTTTTCTGAGACATTGAGGTTAAGTGACTTGCCTAAGGTCACACAGCTAGGAAGTGTTGTGTGTCTGAGACCAGATTTGAATTTGGGTACTCCTGACTTCAGGGCTGATGATCTATTCACTGCACCACCTAGCTGCCCTTAACTTATCCCTTTTTATCTTTCCAGTCTCATCAAATAGTATTTTTTTTGCACATATACTAGAATCCAGCCATACTGGTCTACCTGTTATCAACTCCTATCACTGTGTCTTTGCTTTGACAGTCGATCCTGTAAAAAATATGTATTTGAATTCTTGATTTCCTTCAAGACTCAACTCAAATGCCACTTTATACATTGTCTTACTGAACCTCCAGCTGACAGTGCCTTTCCTCAGCAATTAGCACAGTGCCTCACCAATAGTAGGAGCCTAATGAATGTGTATTATTAACTCTCCTAAAACTATCCTGAATTCTTTCTATATATAATTCTATATATACTACATACCATACCAAAATGTTGTCTTCCTCACAAGTAGGATGTTTCATTTGTATCTTTGTATATCCCTAGCACTTGGCATAATCCCCGGTTCAGAAAATACTTAATAATTGCTCAAGGAATGACTAAGTATACAAAAGTAATTTTGGGATAAGGAGACACTAATTGCCTTGGGGATTAGGAGAAGCCTCCTGTAGAAAATGGTGTTTATGATGAAATTTGAAAGAAACTAAAGATTCCAAAAAGAAGAGGCTTAAAAAGAATTAAATTCCATATATGGTGGTCCAGATTGAACAAGGGATAGAATGATGAAAGATTTAATATCATGTACGGAAAAGAAAGCCAGTTTAAATGGATAGTTTAATTCCTATAAAGTAGTAAAGAATATCAAACTTGAAAATGGAGTTTGGACCCAGGCTATAAAAGTGGTCAATAAACATCAGCAACAATGTTTCTTATGTGCAGTATTGAAGAAGTTAACAAGACAATGGCCAGCTCTCAAAAAACTTGAAGAAACTCTTTCTTTTGATGTATCTCTGCAAGTCATTCTTAGAAAGTTGCACAGAGCATTAAGAGATTAAGTGATTTACCAAGGGTCACCCAGCTAGGACATGTCAGAGGTCCCCATGAACCTATCTTTCTGGCCCCAAGGCAGGCTCCATATCCAGTCTTATCATTGCCTTTATGGCCACACATAAAGCTAGCTCATGCAGTCAAAACAGATGAAAATTCTCCATTACTTGCATCAAAACAAGGTAACACCTTGAAAACAGAAACACTATCAAGTACTCTGAAATTTAGAGCTATGTGACCCTCAGCAAATCAGTTAAGCTTGTTTCTTAATTTTCTTATCTGTGAAATGAGAGGATTGGCCATTATGTCCTCTTAGGTTCCTTTCAGCTATCACTCTATGATCCTATAATCTGAAGTCATCTTCTTCTTCTTTTTTTTTTTTTTAAATTAACTTTACTAGCTAAGGAGTGATAAATCAGGAAATATTTTAAACTTGTTCTTTAAGTTTAATGCCGTCAGATTGCCTGATATATTCTCTCTTTAGCAAAATAAACTGTAAAATAAACCTCAACTTTTCCTGTTATCGTTAATATGATACTAAGATGGAGGCAACTAGCTGGCATAGTTGATATAACATTGCAAGTGTTATCAGGAAAAGCTGGGTTCAAATATGGCCATCTGCCAAATATCACCACCTTCATCTATAAAACAGTGATAATAATAATTTTTATCTCACAAAGTTGTGGGGGAAGATCAAATGAGATAGTTCAAGAGCTCTGCAAACTGCATAGCACTACATAAATGCTAGCTATTACTATCATTCAATTCAGTTATGGACCAAGTACTTCAAATAGAAGATAATCAGGTCCTATAGTGGCCCAGATCAAACATTCTCACAAATATATATCATTAGTTACAAAGAGAACCAGTGAAAATGTGACCTTGACCATTAACAGAAAACAATTCAAAACACATCTTGTTAGTATTACCCAAGACATAATCACAACATATAATGAACAGACTTTATTCATTCTGTGGTTTAATATGAAAAATCAACTAAATTACACTGTCATTGCAAGGAATAAAATAGGAAAGTACCTAAGAATAAAAGACTTTTTAAAAAGAGAAACCTTCCTAAACACTGGAATAACTTCTGAATGTACATACGATTAGGTTATCTTCTAAAATTTGATCCAAATTTTATTTTTAAGTCAAGTTACCTACCTTTTATCTTTTTATACACTATCAATAAAAACTAGCTATCACTGTGTTTCTATTCTACATTTTTAAATTATGAGATTTTTAAAAAATCATAATCCTGAAGATCTATACTATGACTTTATTATACTTTGCCATGCTACATGATAGGGCTTGAAAAAACACAAACACTGTGACATGTCATTTGAGGGAAATCTCACCTGAAACTATAGAGATGTGCTTTATTTTTTTTCAGTTGATATACTATTACATTTTACAGTAACTTGAAAACAGATTCAAGGTGCCAGACAGCGCCCCTTTATCCAGGAAACAACTGACACAAGTAAGGTATTCTAAAGATCAAATGTCAAAATCATCAGAGACTAGTGGAGAAAATGGTAAGCATGGGGATAGGGAAGGGCAAATCATTAGAAAGGATACAAAGAAGAAAAAGATAGAATAGGGAAAGGAATCACTACTCTCTTTATTTTCCTACATTTCCCCCAAAAAATACTTTATCTAGAAACTGGTAAGATAATTTTTGAATTTTCTAAAAAGATCCTTTAAAGATTATTCTGTCAATATGCAATGTCCTAAAACCTTGAGACTGGGATCAACGCTTTGGGTTAGAATGTTTATTTTTTCCCCTCTAGCTTTTATTTCCCTGAAAGCCAAAAAATTCCTTCTGCTCACATTTTGAAGTTAGTTCCTAGAATTCAAACATATTTGTCAATCTATGGTATTTTAAATTTAGCTTACCATTACTAAAAATAAGTCACTGATAATCTAATTCATCTATGTAAAATTTAACTACATGTTGAAACAGCTCAGTTTTCATGGAAAACTCTGTATTTACCTTGAAATAAAGCTACTGGAAAGCCTAGATAACTAAGTGGAATTCCAGCATTCAAAACTCTTGATTGCATTTACACTGGGTTAGATGCAAATGGTCCTATCATCCCACATTTGGTAACACATTGATTTCATCTAAGCAAAATAATCTTTAACACTTTATAATTTTAAAAACTTTACAGTCCTACTTTTATTTTAAATCCTACTATTCCTTCTTTTTTACCTAATTGGAATTTAAAGCTCCTCAAAACTCACTGAGGTCCTTTAAAATAATCATCTTATTTTAGGCCAAACTTTTGCATAAAAAGTTGAATAAAAGAAAACAGAAAAATGGAAAAGGGGAAAGAAATTATAGTATAAAGGAAAGAAAACTAAAATTAGTTAGAAAGCCTGGGTGTCTTTTATAAAGCTGTATTCGGTCAACTAATTATATATAGCATGTTACAAAACTTTAATGCTTGTTAAATGTTGAACATTTATGTAATATGTACCTCAATTTCCATATCTATAAAAGGAATCCTTTTTCATAATTAGCATTGATGTTTTTATTGTATGAAATGTAAAATTATAGTATCCTGTACACTAATCTTTGGGATTTAGTGAAATAAGGCTTATTACAATATCAAATGTTTTAAAATGCACACATACACATATATAAATATATATAAAATACACACACATATATATAAATATAATTCCCAATGAAATGGCAATACTATCTTGAATGATAACAATAAACTTCTTTGGGAAACATGTTAAGAAATTCCACTAGATTTTTTTAAACCATAGCAAACCACCTAATCTTTATCAAGGAAAAAGAAAGCATACATTTCTTCTAAATTTTTAGTACCAATTGTGCTTGACAGATCTTTCTGTCCATCAGAGCTCAAACACAGAAAACAGATAATGGAACATTTTTCAACAAAATCCCTATTTAAAGAGAGAGAGAGAAAGAGAGAGAGAGACAGACAGACAGACAGACAGACACAGAGACAGAGAGACAGAGATGGGGTAAGGTGACAGGAAGGTAGTGGAAGGAGAATGAAGCCAAGCTTTTGAAATCAGTCAATTATCTCTAAGAATATAATGCAATGAATCCATAGTTACATAGCAAAATCTCACCTTGCTTTTCCAAACAATACTCCTGCAAATCTCTACAAATATTTTCATGTTTTTCAACCTCTGACACTTTCCTTAAAAATACAGAATGCATATATTCCTTGACACACATAGACTAGTATAGGAATATATATAATACTATATATTCACACTATATGTGAATCAGGTATTCTGAATTCTACTTTGGGCTTTAAACTTGATAGTGCTATGATTTTATATAAGCCACCACATAAGCAATAATTACTCACTTGGAGTCTCAAGGGATATTACAAGAATTAAGAAACATTCTTACAATATAAAACTTTCTAAGGATGGCTACTCATCCAAATATCAAAGCAGCTTTAGATATAAGGTAGTTGTTTTCAAAGTGTAGCCTTTTTTAGTCTGCTCCTGCTCCTAAAGTATGTGGCACAGGTTGGTCTCTTAAAGCATTATTATCTACACTATAACAATCTTACTTTAAGACAGAAAATTCTAAAATGAGTAAATAAGGATACTCATCACTATATCTCATCAAAAAGATTAACATTCATTCTTTAAATTTTACCAACTTTTTTTTAAAGTATAAGAAAATACATGAAAGATTTGTTGTCCCACTGTAATTGCAAAGTATAGAAGAACCACTGTTATGAGGCGAAAAGTACAGCTACAAAAAGAGACTATAAACAAAAATCATAATCCAAATGAAATTAATGAGGGGCAAAGCAAAAATATTTAAAATAATCAAACATCTGCGGTGTTTTATTCCTTCATTTACTTTACTTTTCAAAACACCATACTCCCCCTCCAAGATTAAGCTTACCTAGAAGATGGCATCATGTTTGTAGTCCTGAAGTTTGTTGTAAACGGGTTAGTAGAATCATAATCAAAATAATCCGGGCGATTTTCACCAAATGCATTAGGTGATTTCAAGTCACAAGAGCTGTCTGATCCCCCATTGCTAAGTTTGTCAGACCTCCTGCTATCCTTTTTCCCAGTCACTCTTTCAAAAAGACTAACTTTCTCTCTTTTCTCTCTTTTATTTTCTTTTTTGACTTCAACTGGTTTTGAAAATAAATTCATACCACTGTCCCAAGATTCACTGCTTTCTTCAAATGGATTTTTTTTTCTTGGCAGTGTTGCAAATTTTTGGGGTAATGAAGCAGTCACATTTGTAAATGGGTCATTTTGTGTTCCAAAAGACGATTCACCTTCATCAACTATGCTGTCAGGTTGGTTGATTTTAGAAGTATCAGCACTTAATGTTCTTCTATGTGGAGATTTGAGACTTCCTGCAAACAATTTTGTAGTTAATACATAGCCAGTGAGACATTACATCATACTATTTGACACATTCAGTGTGCACACTGATTCTGTTTTTAGAAGTTGAGTAATTAGTTATTTCCAAGATATTAACCTTAAAAATAATCTTGTAAAATAATTCATTTTAAGATGCCACTGTCTAATGGCATAAAGGTTCTAAGCAAATGACACTTACAGCATTACTAAACATGTGCCTAATAAGCTCTTCACTTCAGACAAAGCATGATATAAACAAACTAGTGTAGGTATATCTTCTTGGTATGAGAAAGTTACAAAGTATTTCAAGGATTTGTGTGTGTGTTTTAAAATTATTTACTATTAAACTCATTTTTAATATGCAGGATTTATTTTCAAAGACATTTTTGACCCCCGAAAGAATGTATCCTGTAACACAATCTATACAGAATTAAATGTTATAAAGTCTTCAATATGGAAAAACAGCAATAAAAGAGAATTAGACCATAAAAGGAAGTTTTAAAACTGAAGAATTCATGCTGAAAATTTGCTAAAAATAGAAATGAATTTACATTACTTACTAATGAAAGGATTGAGAACTCATTTAAAAAAAAAAAATTTAAAAAAAAAAAGCATTTTCCAACTTAAAAAAGTATATGTAAGAAAATCAAAGGGTGGTTTAAACTTCTATCAAAACATCTAGTAAAACATTTCACTTACCACTTTCCTCAACAGATTCAAATGACTCTAATTGGCGCCTGAAAAGATGGGTATGACCAATTGTGGTAGTCTTCAATTTCTCTGAAGAAACATGTGATGCAGTTAAATCAGACATTGAATGAGCTGAAGAAAGTCGCTGAGGTCCCAAAAGAAAAGGCTTTTTTGGTCTAGATTTCATCTGTATTTCACTACTTGAAAGTTCAATGTTAGCATCAGGCATGTGAGTACTTGGAATGATTGCTGAAGATGTATCAGAAAACGACCCATCATTCTTTCTACCTTTCATTTTATCTTTTAGTTTTGCAAAAGGAGATCTTGTTTTGTCCTTCATGGATAGATCAAACATACTGGCTGTCATATTGTTCCTCATAAATTGAATGTTGACCTTTATTTCTCCTCTGTCTTTGGCTCTTTTCCCTTGTTTGGATTCTAATCTAAACCACCTTAAAAAGAAGGGAAAAAGTGGGCTTTATCAGGCATTCAGTTATGTTCATTAGATTTATTATTTGCACAGCATCACCAAATACTCAAAAAAATTTCCAATCAAGGTATCTTTGAACCCTAAGATTGATGTAACAAAATGCTGACAAGACTATAAAATATAACTTACAAAGTTTGCATATTTTAAATTTCCTTTAAATAGTTTTTTGTATTATCCATCACCTACCCAGCCCCCCAACTCAAATGTAAGTAGCCATAGGTCTACAAGTTTCTTCTGATATTTTAAAGTGCAATACCTTCGCTTAATTTCTTAAATTAAAAAAAAAAAAATTTATGGGAGAATAGCAAGTATTTCCAAAACAAATACATGCATCCAGCCAATCTATATTATAACATTCCAATATAAGGAAAATACTATAAAAGGATGTAAAAATTAAAAATATAACAATAAGGTATATTTCATTAGACAGAAAACCTTAAAATTTCAAATATAAATGATTGTTTTTCATAACTTGACATTTCAAGACAACTTAAAAATGGAATAACAGTGTTTTATCAAACTTAGTAATCCTGTACATTTCTAGGTTTATCCATTTTCAAAGAGGTTATACAACTATTACTATGCTATGAAATGAAGCTAGTTGAATAGGCTTGAAAACAGAAGTGTCAGTATACCTTTTTAAGTGACCTTTTCTTTTATGATTTTAAAATCACTCACCTTTAAAATTCTTATCAGTAATAGCTAACATGTTTCCATATGTGATAAATGTTGCTAATGGCCTAAGTAAATTTTCTTGACATTGAAAAATACTGAAGGAGAGAATCTGAAAGCACTCACCAATAAAAATTCTTTTTGAGTTAGGCAATTTACAATGACAAATAATGATCAAATTCTTTGAAAAATGATACTCCCAAAATCCTTCAACACTATAAATACTACTTGGGTACAATAAGTACATTTAACTCACCCTAATGAGAAATAATTTAATAACTTTGAAGATCACTGGGGACACAATGCAACTTATTTATACCATATTTTATATTAGATTCATAAATAGAAACTAATATAAAAGCATATGATTTTTCCTTGATCCCCTGCTCTCTCTTCATACTCTCTGTGATCTCATCAATTCCATGAGTACAATTATTACTGCTATATAGATGATGCCCAAATCTACATAAGATGAGACCACACATAAAAATCTGGACATGGAAACAGTAAGCCTTGAATTCAAATCTGATTTGAAACTGTATACTTCAGCTTCCTCAGCAGTAAAAAACAGATAATAATAGCATCTATCTTACAATGCTTAAACTTAACCGATATGTCAAGTACTTAAAAATCTTAAAAATGCTAACACAGATCTTACATTACTACCTACCTGCTAGACATCTTCACCTGAATGTCACATAGGTGATTCAAACTCAACCATGTCCAAAACGGGGTTTTGGTTTTGTTTTTGGTAATCTTTTCCCTCTCTACCCATCTCTTCATCTAACTTCCCTATTTTGGGGGATTGGATTACCATCATATAATTTCCTTAGGATTGCCATTTTGGCAATTTCAAATCTCCCTTATTTCCTACTCAATCAAATAGGAAATCTTGTTAAGCAGGCCTCCACATATCATTTCTTCCTCTTTCCAAGCACAAAGTCATTAGCCTTGTTCTCTCATATGGCTCTTTGTAGGCCATTCAAAGGCCTTAACAATCTATCTCCAATCTTTACGTCTAAATGTATTTCATTTTTATCCCTATAGTCATTTTTTTTCCATCTGAATATGTACAAGAACATCTCTAACCTCCATGCCCCTGCACAAGCTGGAATGTTTTGCCCTCCTAATATACTTCTTGGAATTCCAACCTCCCTTCAAGTCTCAAATCAGGTGCCTTCTCCCATAGGAAGCCTTTCTTGAATCCCCTCAAACTGTTATTGCACCCAGGCCCCTGAAATTACTAAGTTTTTATTAAGTGTATACATTTTTCCCCCAATCCCTTCCATTCCCAATCCAAGTAAACGGTCTTGTAAAGCTTTGTGATGATAATGCAACTTATTAAGGATTGGAAGGGCTAAAGGGGAGGTGACAAAAGGAGCATCCTCAATGCCTAAAACAATACTTTATATAAAAGAGGAGCTTAATAAATGTTTGTTGAATTGAGTTTTTATAAAATATGCAAACTGAACACAATGCTGAGAAATCTGGTTATAATAAACTGAGCTAAGATTACTGAAAATGAAAAGCTTAATGCCTCCTGCTAGCATCCATATACTTCATGTAACAGTATAATGGAAATACATTTCATTCCAATAGACTACACACTTTATTTAAATAAAGTATACAAGGCATAGTTTACTTAGATTTCATTTATAGCTTCCTTAACCGTGAAAAATACCACAATTTTCAGAATATCACAAGGGGTTCTTCTTACAAGGGAAGATTAGTCATAACACTATGCAAGAGCATAAAAGCTTACCAAATGTTTATCAACAGACTTTGTTTAAGTAACTCCTCTGAAAGCATGGATATTTTACTTCATTATCAAGTAACACAAAAGTCTTTTATAAAGTCAAGTCCACAGATCCACAAGCCAGACACTGGCACTTAGAATGCAAAAAAGGCAAGAGACATCACTGCTTTCAAGGAACTCTAATGAGGAAGACAATATTGAAAACTAAATATGTACAATCAAGACATATACATAATAAACTGAAGATGATCAATAAAATCAAGACATCAGCACAAAGGAGAATTTAGAGGATCTTTCTGAAGAAGGTGGGATTTTACCTGGAACTGAAAGAAAGGTAGGAAAGCCAAAGGCAAAAACGAAGAGGGAAGAATTCCAGGTTGAGAGAATGAGCCAGTGAACATGCCTAGAGTTAGGAAATGGAATATTTTCCATGAGGAAGCCAGTGTCATTAGATCAAAGTATACATAGAAATGAGTAAGATATTATAAAACCCGAAGTCAAACCTAAAAAGTTTTTTAGTTAAAAAGAAATTAAATAACTCAATTTTATACAGGTCACATTCAGAATATGCAAGACACAAGCTATTACATTTAATACTGATCAGATAAACACTTAGTTCTATTAGACAAGACCACAAAAAATATGTCCTTAAAATGTAAAACAGCCACATCTGAACAAAGTCCCTAAAATAGGCAATCTGAAAGAATCATTCTCCTCCGCTTGTCCATCTTTCTTCCTCCTTCCTTTCTGCTGAGTCAACTAAATAAATTTTACATAGATATAGAATTGTATGTGAAATAAAATTTTATATTATTAAAAATATCATGATGCAGGATGCCATAAATTTAATGAGGCATAAATTATTTTGAAATAAACATTATAGTCCATTTGGGTAATCACATTCTCCTACTTTCATTGTTTATATATAAGCTAAACAAGGTTAACTCATTTATTGATACTTTGACTTTATATATAAAGAAATTATTCAATAGACTGTTAGTCTATTTTCTTCTTGGAAAATAACTTATTTCCAGGATTGGGCTCTCCAATATATCTACAAGACCATGTACAACTATAGTTAGTTGTATTGGACTCCAGGGTCAAAATCATAACAGCTTGAGCCATTTAGTTTGCAATGCTAATCCTGTTTCAATACAAAAGTCTGTAAGAAAGAAAACCAAGTAAGAAAATGTGAATGGATGCAGGGAAAATTTATTCATACTAGATGATAGCTAACATATATATTCTTCAAAGTATTTTGTATATATCACCTCACAGCACATGACCTAACAGTGTATAGGATCTTCATATATATTTAAATAGAAAAGTATACAAAAACCAAGAGAACTAATCTTCTAATAATAGACATCCAAGAAATTTTCTCTAAACCATTATTTACTATTTAAATTTGGAAATATCAAAGATAGGTATCTATGATACACCATAATTATTACTTTTATTATTAATATTAAAAAAAAAACTGTCAGACTTTCATTAGAGTTCAAAGGAACCTTAAAATCACTCTGTAATCAATCCCTTCAACTTTGAGCTGAAGAACTGGTGGTCCAGATTAAGTTAAAATGTCTGAACCAAGGTCATATAACTAGTTTGTAGTAGACAGCCTTCTGGATTTCTTAACTCCTAATTTGTTATTGCTTCTTCTAATATACTGACCTCTTGAATGACTGAAAGACAAAAAGCTATAGTATTATCAAAGGCACTAAACATTTTAAAAAGCAACCTACAAACAATTTAAATCTTTAACCTCCTTAGTTATGAGATTACTTTGTACCATAAATTTAATTCTAAAAATAAAGCTCTAGCTCTGTGTGGAAGTCCATAATTTGATTCCACTTTTTCTAAATTAAGATACAGGTTCCAATACTATCATTCAGATAAGAGTATTTCTGCTGATCATTTTCACAAGCATTTAATATTAATAAAAATTTAAGAAAATAACTCTTAATTAAATTAAACAAAAATAACAATTAAGAACCAACAATATTAAACAACTTACATAAAGAATAAAAGATCTAAAGTAAAAAAAGAACAGTAGCACTAATGTGAAGTAAATAGGAAAATTCAATGACTAGAAAATGGGATTCAAAGGTACTATAATCTTTATGGAATTCAGATAGAAGAAACAAAACAATCTAGTTACTATTGTCTTACCAATGTAGTGGCTACTGCCTAGCCAATATAGCCATGGAACTACTTATCAATTAATATTCATATTGAGAAATATTTGACAGATGATACATCATAAACAGCAATAATATAGAGGAAAAAGGTAAACTATTCATAAAAAACCCATCAATTGAGAATGTAACAACGGATAAATAATATCTAGAGTGTCACACTATGAAACACAGGTAGAACTATATCCCAAAGGAGAAAGAACAAAGGAGGAAATGAAAATAGAATAATAAAATTTTTACATAAAACCTCCTAAATCTGTAAAATGCTTCGACAAGGACAAAATATAAGCATAACAAATAATTTCACTTAATATTAATATTCATTCAGTCTCATACTTTGAAGTAACGGCTCCTTCTTCTAAAGTACCAAAGCACATTGTAACAGTAGATAATGATGATAGCTGACATTTATATAGGACTTTAAAATTTATGAACCCCTTTATATGTTGTCTTATTTCATCCTTACAACAACCTAATGAAATAAAATCACAAAAATATTATTTCCACAGAAAAAGAAACTGAGGTTAAGGATAAGTCCCATCAGCTCTAAGTGACTAAGCCAGGATTCAAATCCAGGTCTTATTCTAAGTCTGAAACTCCTTTGCCAACAGATTGACCCTTAGTGAATTATTTTTGTACATATCTTATATTAAACATATATTCCATGATGGCAGTGACTTCAACGTCTTATCCTTTCCAAATCCTAGCAAAAAGATTTGTGGAGCAGATGTGAAATAAACTTTAAAGCTGGATTTGACTAGTTCAATTCCTACATTTTACTAAAACTAAGGCCCAACTTGGTAAAATAATTTGCACAGGATTTAATCTTAAAAAAAAAAAAAAAAAAAAAAAAAAAGAACAAAAACAATGATTTTGAATTCTCTTTGAACATTCTAAAGGGGTTTTTTTTTTTTCTGATAAACAACCCAGTCACCAATTAGTTAAGACACATTTATTGCAGAATATATATTTACATTTTAGGACACTGATTATCGGGAAGCAGAGGTCAAAGATATTTTTATGTTTCTAGAATTAATCAAGTTGTAAAATAGCTCTAAAATAGGACATCCTTTGTGTAGAGTTCTTCTTTGGCTGGTGGACCATTCTCAGAAGTGTTTTAAATGCAAATATTTAATTATATGCATAAAATTGTAACAGATGCCAGTTATAGTAAAGAAGTGATTAGAAAAAGCATTTTTTTTTCCTAAATTCAGAGACCCTATGTTAAAAATCTCTGCTATAAAGCTTCAGGCAAACTTTAATGGGAAGCACAAAAAGGTACTTGACATTATAGTTGAGGTAGGCACATATAGTCTACCAAATATCTAAGTCCTTCACCAGATCAATAGTGTATCCACAAGCTAAAGCATAAAACTTCAGAATAAAAGTATAAGCATAAGAAGTAATTTAAGTTGCTTTGATGTGTTTTTATACTGCTAAAACATGGAAGTCTTAATGAGGCCTTCAAGAACCATTCTTGAGATATCATTTGTTTTCCCAGGCTTCCTAAAGATAAAATGAAGACATAGCATTTTGGGCTTAGTGGATTAATGCTGATTTTTTTTTTTTCTCATCTCTTGAGTCCTGGATTTAAACTCAATATGGCCTCAATTCAATTTTTAGTGGGCACCAGTCCATGTTAGAAAAATCATCACACATGTGGGAACTATTCCCAAACAATTGGTGCTATTTGGTCAGAAGTGGGGAAAAGATTGGCATTAAGGGTGCTACAGGCCAGAATGCAGGTGCACTGGCAAGGCTGCACAGAGAAGTTTTAAAAAGCTCATGCCTACATCATATCTAACTCTAGGGATTCTAAATACTATTTTCATGAACATTAAACATACAATGTATTGCTGTAAAAAAGCAATAGATATTACATAACAGCATGCACAATTTTATTATTCTGTTATATTAAACATGGTTTTATTTTCTCAAGTCTCATGCCAGCACCAAGCCATTAAAGTTGAAGACACAGAAGTAGAAGTACTCTCCAGGCCGGTACTTAAATTATTTAAATTCAGCCATTTTCCCTTCTTTCTTTAAGGAGAAAAAGTGATGAATGGGGTCAGTGAAAAACAGAAGTAGTTTACAGAATTTCATCCTTTATCATAATGCAATTTAGAATAAATCAACCTCTAAATATTTTTCTTTAGTTCAATATCATAGAGGGGGGAAAGTGTCACCCTCTAGTTTTTATGGAAATTCTAAATCAGCTGGTAGCCTTCATCACTCATATTGATTTTCTAAAAAACACTTGGGAATTGCTGACAGGGTTCAGCATTGTGCAGAATATTAAATATCTTTTTTTGTAATACACTAGTGACTCAAGTCTGTCTTTTGCAAGGCCATATGTACAGCTGTGCTGGAAAGAGGAAGCTATTAAATATATTAAAAAACTAGAAATATTACCAATAAAGAGACTTCATCAAATAACCTGGTCCTCATTCATCTCCACACAAAGCAAAAAAAAAAAAAAAAAAAAGTTAAGGATACAGAACATAAGAAAACTACTTGGACACAATAACATTATAAGCCTAGGTAATATAGTTTGGAGCAACAATTTAATTTTCAAACAATACTAATCAATTTTATTTAAGTCAATATACACATGCAAACTTTTGCCCATAGAAACTAGACTGTCAACTGTCACTTTTTTGGATAAATGCTAGCACATACAAAAAGATCTTGAATCAAGGAAAACAGATATTTCAAACTAAGAATGTTTAAGTTTTCAGTTAGATCAACTATTTATTTGGAAAATGTACTCTTAATAGGTCAGTAACACAATCTATCAAATATCTGAAAATATAGTATAAAATTTGAAAATTAATGTGGCATAAGAAATTCATAATCTTGATACTTGAAAGTATGTTCCAAACATTAGTCTTTAAAGCATCTCCTAACATGCATATACCAATTTTAACATATAAATATTATTTTTTTAAAAACAACCCCAATAATACGAAAAAACTCAATGGAAAACAAAATACTTTTTAAAAAGGAAATGCAAAATGTATTTCACTGTGCTACTAAGAGCACAGATACTATCCATTTTATGTTTCTGTCTTTTCCTTTTTTCCTTAGGACATTTTCACCTTAATATTTTAAAATATTTATTATCACTTTTAATCTTACATTCTTGGCATTTATCACTAATACAAACCTTGGATGAGGATTTAAAATATGGATTCTCCCCCAAAAAGTATTTTCTAAAAGTTCCGAAGCAATATATACTTTAGTCTACACGTTTTATAGTTAAAGTATGTGAAATGTCATTAGGTAAATTCACACTAGTCAAATGATTTTTAAAGAGGAAATTTGACTGTGGTTATGAGTGAATTACTCACTCTCAAAACATTCTATTTGTCTCTTCCAAGTTTGTAGACCTGTAATTCAACCAGTACTTCTTTCCAGAATATAACAAAACTGATTATTTCCTCATAATATCCTTGGGTGAAAAGTTGAATTAGGCAGTACTTCTTACTTCTGGAAGTACTTTGTTTCATTTTAATATTTAGTGTTGAGGTTTTTACTTATTGTTTTCATAAAAAATAGGTCTCATGACTAAAGATCCCTATTAAGAAGGCCCTGTTTCCAATGCACATGCTGTTAAGCTTCTTCATCCTAAGAACTGAATCAATACTTTTAATCTTGAAGCACTTAGTATGGACAAATATATTAGCTTTGTGGAAGTAATTTTGAAGTCATTTGCTGGCATGATTAGAATGAAAATATAAAAGAAGTTATAAGAATATTCAAAGTCAGAAATGAAACATTTATGTTACTTGCAAATTCTAGATTTCGAATTGCTATAGTTGTTATTACTAAGTTGTCTTGAGATAGAGCAACAGTTGACAAAGAAATAATCTATTGTATAAGTAATCCTAAAATGGAATAAGAAATCCTAAATTTTTGAAATTTAACATTAAAACACTACCCTAATATGTTTGATATATTTTCCCCCCGGAGGCTACTAAACTTTGTAAACCCCATCTCTTTGACTAATTTTTTAGGATTATAAGCATACTTACCCATTTTTATAAGGCTAAAAGTGACAGCTTCTTATAAGTCACACTCCAAAAGTATTACCAAAAAAAGTTATCATGTGTAAATCCTAAACAGATGACTATTTTAAAATAAAACAAATAACAGAATGGAACCTGTGCAATACGGTTTTTAAACGTTTTTTCCCTGCGAGTTATTATTATTATTTTTTTTTTACTTTTGATTCATTCCTGTGAATGGAGTAGTTAAAAGTCATCCCACTTCATCCAGAAACCTATGCCTCTCAAATAAATAGAAAGTCCTGTTTGTTTACAAGATGAGATACATTTTAAATACAAGACAAGAAAATAAAGTGCATGACTTACTCTGTTTTCCTTCTCTGTTTGTCCTCAAAGATGTCATTGAGATTGATTGCCACCTGCCCCAAAAATTTGTCCAGACCCACCAAAGACCTGTGCATGACTACCAGGAAGAGAATGTATTTCTCTGGATTGCTCTGCATTAGCAACCCAGGTAGCTCAAAAGAGGCCTCTTCTTTCCAAACCGGATCTAGGGTTTTCTCGGCTACCGAGGTGGAATATTTCTCTTTGCCCAGCTGGATGATAGTGTATGTGTCATTGGTGCCACTTTTGCCTTTCGGCTTCAGATCTTTGGCTTGAAGCACGGTCACCTGCACATGAGTTGGA
This sequence comes from Sminthopsis crassicaudata, assembly GCF_048593235.1. NCBI lineage: Eukaryota > Metazoa > Chordata > Mammalia > Dasyuromorphia > Dasyuridae > Sminthopsis > Sminthopsis crassicaudata. The sequence continues at coordinate 595,375,887 of NC_133618.1, forward strand.
AACCACTTCTGGGCTTGCTCGGACAACATCATTTTGCCTTTTGGGGGGTCCCCAAGGGGGATTACGAACAGTAGCAATAAATGAAAATTCCCCAAGCCTAAGTCTGCAGGGACTGCATATTAAGGACACTTTACGAGGAGCTCAAAGTTGCCCGATTTCTATTTGCTCCCAGTCTCAAAGCTTGCCAGCCTCGTGGTCCGGCGAAGCCGCAGCCCCGAGAGCCCCCGCCCGCCGCCGCCGCCTCCGGGGCTGGCATCCCCGGGCCGGGCCGATCCCGCTATCGCTCTCAGGCTCCCCAGTTTCGGGGTTTTTCTAGCTACTAGCCTTGGGGAAAGGGGGGTCAGGTGCTAAGAGGGAGGGGTGCTCCTTCCGGGCCCGGCCCCAGGAACAGGTGAGGCCTGCCCCGGGTCACCTGCGCCCCATAGGGCGGGGCGGGCGCGGAGCGGGGGGCTTTCCTCGGCTGCCAAGGCTCGGTTTCCCTAATCTGGTCCGGGCCGCCCCAACCCAGCACGCCCGCTCGGGGCCTCCCCCGCGGCACCTGCTCGGGCTCCCGCCCCCGCCTCGCTCCCGGGTCTCCCTTAGGTCGGGTCGGCCCCGCCCCGGACCCCAACCCCCGGCTAATACAAACCCCCGGCGGCTCGGACTCGGGCTGCGCCCTCTCCCTTTCTCCCTCTCTCTGTCCCTCCACCTCCCTCCTCTCGCCTGCTCCTCCTCCTCCTCTTCCTCCTCCTCCTCCTCTCCCTCCTTCTCCTCCTCCTCTCCTCTCAGAAGCAGGGGCTGTCGGGCCGCGGCCCTCGCTTCTCGGTCACCTAAGGGGCTGGGCCGGTACAGACGCCGGTGGAACGTGAGGCCAGGCTGGGGCTTACGGATCTTTTTAGGGCCTGGCGGCGCCTTTGGACGGGCGAGCGGCAGGCAGCTGGGGCGGCACTTCCGGTCTGGGATTCTCCATATTGGAACGTGACGAGAGTAGGGCGCGGCGACGGGGGGGTCAGGGGTCAAGCATCTCCCTGGTTGCCATGGTATCCTTAGGCCACTCTGGCCCACTTGGAGGTGGGGAAGGTGGAAAAAGGAAGCTACATCTCCTTTGGAGTCATGGGATGGAGAAGACCTAAAAGAACTTGTTGTACATATAGGGAAACTGAGGCCTCTCAGGAGGCCCAAAGTTCCCAGTGACAGAGGCAAGATGTAACACCACGCGCCACCTTAGAGCTCTAGAGCCCCGCCCTTCATTGATGCTGAATTAGGAATGAAGGCCAAGTACTTGACCAAGCACACACAGCTACTTGTGGTGGAACCAGGCCTACGATCACGTCAACAAGCCCCTACTATAGGCCAGAGGTGAAGATGTCTGGAAGAAAGCTCGCCTTCCCAGGGAGCTCACAGACTAATGCATAAAGGATGAGCAAAAAACACTGACCCCACGTAAGTTGGTGCTTTTTTTTTTTTTTTTTTTTTTTTTTTTTTTTTTTTTTTAACTAGGTTGACTCCAAGGAAAGATTCCCTCAATTTTGGAGGCTCAGAAGAGCAAAAAGATTAAACAAGAAAGTTCAGGAAACTTTGAAGAATTCATTAGGCGATACAAAGACCAAAAAATATTTCTAAACTTTCTTCCTCCAAGAAACTTACATTCTATCTTCAGGAAATAGCCGGGGCCCAAATAAATACAAATATGTCCTGAAGTAACTACAAAGATTTCCCAATCAATCAGCCTATCTTTCAAAAACACTCGCCCCTCCGCCCAGGAAGACAAAATGAACGTCCAATCCCTTTTGTTGCTTTCTAAAGTTGGCAAAGGATTTGTGATAGGCTGGAAACTCAGATTTTCTGGTGGCCTACCACTTGAAGTTAATCATCTAGGCCCCAACTGGATGTTATTCCCATTCCGCCCACATAATCTTGATTGGATCTGGAGTCAAGAGATCTACATTCAAATCCCAATTGTTTTGCTAACTTGTGACTTTGGAGAAATCACTTCATGAATTTAAATTCCACCTGGGTTAGGGAAAGGTTAGACCAGGTAAAGCCTGATCCTGTATGCTAATGCTCTCTAGTGATGGGATTTCTTGGGATAAATAAGATAAACCTGGCTGAAGCTATTTTATCTATGGAGTGGCTTCTTTTGTTTAGCATTAGATCTTAGGGGAATGGAGTGAAGGCCTCTGTGCTGCTGTGGATCCGGATGTAGCTTGGCCTAGCAGAAACAGATGAGGTTAGCAGAGTTGTATTCTAGTCCTTTTTCACTGACTCACTGGGTACCACATAGAAATCTACTAGTCTTTAAAATAGTATGCCCAGGTACACACATACACACATATACACAAAAAGGCAATAAAGCATTCATGGGACACTTTCTAAGAGCAGACTGTCAATATCCTCAGGAAATTTACATTCTAATGTAGAAATGGGAAACAAAGTTACCTGGAGGGTAGAGATGGGAGATGGTAAAGTCCTGGTACAGCAAAAGCTGGTTTATATTCCCAACTAGACTGAAAGCCCCATAATTACAAAATCTGGGTCGTATATTTTTGTGTCTCAGAGCATCTAGCATAGGGCTTGCTTTAGAATCATAGACATTCAATAAATATTTGTGAAATTTATGATTCCTGAGCTAACTCGCCCTTAGGAAATTTCACAGCTCCAGGTTTTATTCCACAGTGCAGGCACTATACAAAGGCTCTCCATCTGAGAACTTTTTTGTGTCCTCAGATAAAATAATTTTAAATGACCTTTTCCTTTTCCCCCTTTTCAGTAATACTATGTTCACAGGCCCCTAGTATAGAACTGTATTGAACTATAAGAAGCAAAAGCAAATTAGAAGCATGTTAATTACATGAAATGTTTTATGTTTACAAGTATGTGAAGCCTATTTAGTGGAAAATACTTGAAGAGAGAGAAAATGATCCCTTTTATCATCATGGAAAAGATGAGATGTTGCATTTACTTTGAGGAACAGCACAACAAAGATAAATACCAGGGACCTTGCCCATATCTTTTAGTTTTTCAATGTTGTTGAGAGTTGAAGAACTTTGAGAACATATTTCCCTTGAAAGTATAAGGCTTATCCACTATTTCTTTAGCATTCCTTACATATAACACTTTTCATGGTACTCTACCTGTAGAGTCATATGTCATTAAAGACTAAAATGCAAATCAGTCTGATGAGATTATCAAAATATCAGAGATCCACCACATAGTCCTAGATGAAAAGATTACTCAGAACAAAAGGACTGCATTTTAAGTCATCTCAAAGGCTTTATTTAGCTTAATGAATTAAAAAGAGAATATAACACATTCAAGAGAGCATGATCATATTATTTCAAAGAGGGGACTTGACAGGTGTGCATGAAAAGTCAAATCAATACAAAGATCAATAATGTGAATTATAAGCGCAAATCTGTTATCTGTATCCCAGAGCGGGCAATTGTCAGCTACAGACAAGTTGATTCCTAGAAATTTTTATAAAGATCAGTGCAATGGTAGAATTTATTTTAAAAAAAAAAAAAAGTTTGATAACTAAAATCTGAAAACATGAAGCTTTATTTTAATGAAAATTACATATAAATAAATTACATTGATAAATTTAACCTTCAGGTAGGTATCAAGTGCTTTGTGACATAATGCATCAGTAAAGAACAATTAGTTATAATATGGATTTTTTTTTCTAAAACATGCTGAACAAGCTTTATAAAATGATTATAAATACATCTACAAATATTTCACCCATCTTTGAAAGAATGGATGGTCACATCTAGAGTTTTAAGTTAGATATTGTTAAATACTCCATAACAATGTACTAAATAATATACTCAACACTATTTCATGTTGACAAAAAAAGCAAGAGTATCTCTTTGAGTGAATTTCTGAGCACTTTTCCTATCTGTCCTAAATTTCCTTTGAGGCTTCCCAAGTATTGACCAGACGAAAAGCTAGTTGAAATTGTTATTTTGGCAAATTCAGATCTCAACTCTGGATCTTGCAGAAATAGCATTTGTTAAACACATTCATGCATCATGTAATGTGCTCAGTGCTGAATAAGATAAACAAGACAAGGCTGTGTGGTCATATTATTAGTTATACATACAAATATGTTACAAGAAACTACAAAAGAAGAAAACAAAGTGCTAGGAAAGCTGCTGCTGTTCTTCATTCTGTAAGAGAACCTAGGACATAAGGAGTGATGTCTTGACTTGTTCATGAATTGGATTTAAATGAAGCAGAGTTACATAAAGTCATTCTCTCCTCCGGAGTCCAATGGCAAGACTTTTGTCAAGATAATTGGTAATGGCCTGGGATAGAGTAGGTGACCTTGCCTTGGCTAAGAAAGTTACATGTGGAAGGAATCACTCCTTGATAGAACTTTTAGGAGATTCCTGAAAGTGGTGGTAAAGCTCCCTTGAAGAATGGGTAGAACATTGGCAGACTGAGATATGGGAAAGCATCTTCCAAAAAGGGAACAATACAGAGGGAATAAGTATAGAGGTAGGAGAACAAATCTTCCTGATGGTTAAACTGGGTAGGAGGGACTGGCATCAGTACCCATGTATAGGTAAGTCCTGGTTCAGGCCCAAGAATGACTGCTTGAGAAAAGCTACATTGTTAGCTATCTCTTTGAAACTTTGACCCCTTCAAAGAAATTGGATTAGGAGTGTATATTAGGCTCAGAAAATTGCCAGGGTCTTTTTATCTAAAGAAAAATATCTAAAGTTACTTTGAGCCCTATTTAATAAGGGCAACAAGGGTGGAGATATTACTTCAAGGCTACAATTCATCCCCAACTGTATTGCTATCTTATATACCACTTCACATAAAACCCCTTTCTAATAGTTCTGATAAATGAAGATAAGATATGCTAAAGGACAAGGGATAAGTAATACATGTCTTATTACTCCCATTTTATAGAAGAAAAAACATTCTGAGAAGTTAAAGAACCATAATCACACAGATAGCAAATATCTCAGGCAGACTTTGGGCTAGGTTTCCTGACTCTTCAATTCAATATATTATTCTTCCCATACTCTAGGATGCATGAAAAGCATGAAAAATTGACAACTGTCCGATCCATGTCATTCATTCATTTTCTTTTTCAAAATGTTGATCAGAATAGAGCCAAGGAGAGATCCTTTTAGTATACTCTAAGATATCTCATTCTGAAGTAATACTAGCTCGTTAATAACTATTTGTGAGACGAGTTAATCTACCTGACTGTGCTAATATCTAGCTAATGTTTATCTTGTCAAGGATAATATGGAAGATTTATGCCAAGTTTTTTAAATTAAATACAGAGATACTAAATTTGTAGCATTCCTTTGATCTATCAAAAAAGGAAATAAATTTCATCAAATGTGACTTGTTCAAACTGATATCACACTGGCTTTTAGTGATTACCATTTCCTTTTTTAAATGCTTCCATACATCCTTTTAAATAATTCAATCTAGACTTTGCCAGGTATAAAAGCCAATTTCAATGGACTACAGTTTGAAGAATTTTTCTCTTTACTGAAAATTGGTACAACACCTGTTCTAATTCATTACTCCTTAGTTTCAGATAGTCTGGTATATGCTTCTTAACAGTTACATCATTTCTTCCACTGTTGAGCTTCACCAAAATGCTTTTTCACTGTTTCTCCATCACAGTCCTGGTTTTTTTCCACTTAAGCATGTCTTCATAATACATAATGTTACTCTACCACTCTTATCTATTCTATTCCTTTTTTTAATAAGATATATCTTTCCAGAGACATATTCCAGACATAAATCCTATCCCCTAACCCTTTATTTTGTGAGATCAAATTTGTCTCCTTGTGGTAGAATCTCCATTTCACCTTCTTTATTACTCATACTTTTGGCATTTGTACATGGATATCTGAGGTCACAGGTTTTATTGTTGGTTCTATTTTAGATATCATCTCTTGTGAATTTTGCTAGTCAACTCCTTGCAATTCAGTTATAACATAACTAATACTTTGGTATTTGGTTTGGCAGATAAATGTAAAAAGTTTTCTGCTTCCCCTTCCATTTTTAATTTATAGCTTTCTTAATCATATCAACAACTCCAGACAATATATTTTTATTGGGCTTTGTTTTGGGGGGGAGGGGGCGGAGTGTGACTAGGTATATTCCTATCCTAGAACAAGAACCATTTAATTTGATAGGCTTTTTTTCTCCCTCATTATATTTTGAGTAGGTATATTAACATGGAAAATCAAGTTTGAGAATACAAGCATGCTGAAAGATATTCCACGTATTACTATTTGGACATTTTTATCCAGAATTAAATGGAGTTAATTGAGGAAATGGTTTGGAAACTCTAAACCATCCTATATTTAAGGATGATTGAGGAGGAGTGGTGTACATGTTCATGTTGTCTACTGATAAATTCTGGATCATCCATCATCACAGTGATTGGGTCACTAAAGGGTTAGGTGGTAAGAACCAAGAAGTGATTGGATATGGCAGGTAAAACTTCAAATCATGCTGGTTTGTAAAATATTTTTCAGATGCCAAGCAGCATCTGAATAGGATTTGGCTATTTCTAATCCCAAAAAGATTTACTAAGAAAGCCTTAGGTGCTATAGGTGGAAACACCAAGTGTGACAAATGAAATGATACAATGAAGTAAAATTGGTGAAGTGATTAAAGTAATAAGATTAATAAAGGCTGACCTAATAGCACAACAGACTGTATGTACTACAAAACAATGCTTTATTTGGAAGAAATGCTACTGGGAATAATTAGCCTGATGAATTTTGGATCAATACAAAATGACCATTTATATATTCCAAAGGAGAGGGGGATGTATGGTTTCTGTGTGATTGTTTAGTTTAAAGATAGATGTCTACCCTTGGACAGAAAAGCTCTTTAACTTAACCCTTGAATTGGTTTAGTGGCTCACTTGAAAAGGGACTGTGAGCACTAGATGTTTAATGTATTCAACATAGCCCCAAATTCCTTTGAAGTTTCCTTGGATAGGCAGGTGTAGAGTAGGCCTTGGAACCACCTTGAAGTGTACTTACATACTGAATTTCCTAGGGTAAATGACTATTCTTGAAAGGTAGCCAAAATGTCTGCTCTGATCTCAGGTCACATATATACTTAAACTTTGTAAAAAGCTTAATCAAAACTCTTGAATTTCCCATTGTTTTAAACATTGATAATTGATTTCAGATATATAGGAAATTATGTTTTAAGAAAGAAAGAAGAATGACATGTATAACAAGATTCCAAAATAGAAGAGAGTAACATTCTTATTTAATGACTAATGATATGATCTGGAATGTTTGAGACCATTCCAAAGATGAGAGCTTGGGAAAAAGTCTGTACTTTATAGTGGGGAAAAAAATCATTTAATCCTCAACTTACTAGTTTAAGATCCTTGCTGAAATGAATAGTGAACCAGAAATAAAAATGAAACAATAAGTTGTCTGTCAAAAGAGTTTCACAGAGAAACATTTCAGAAGATATTGAATAAATATCATATATTTCACTATAAAAGTTCCTGAGAGAATTTATGCCATCACATTACTGAAGTACTTTCTTGTTGGAAATAAGCAACTGTTTTACTATACTTTGCAAATAGCCTACTAGTTAAGGGACTTAAAGTTTCCTACATATGTTACATAGTGGAAATTATTCTCCAGGTAATTATTCAGAGGAACAAAGAAATCAGGAGACAGTCACAAGGTAATACAATAAAGCTAAAGCTTTGTTTATATGCTAACAATGCAGAAGCATTGATTTTTATTCCCCACTAAACTGATATTTTGTCCATTTTTGGCACTATAAAGAATGTTTGAGAATGGCCTTCATGGTACTTAGAACTAGACAAAGCTTGGGAGATCATTCAAATCAACCCCTTCATTTAAGGAATAAACTGAATCTTCAAAAGGTTAAATGCACATAGTCATGCAAATAAGATTCAAACCTAAATTCTTGCCCTCCAAACCTCATAGTTTTATCACTGAACTACACATTCTTCCCTATATTTTGAAAATACACAGCAGCAACTAGGTCATTAAAGCTAAAGGCTTCTTAAGATCTTAGATTTAGGGAAATAAAGGTAAAGGATTTACTCCAAGTCACAAAATAATAAACTCCAAAGACAGGATTTTGAGACTTCAGGACTAATACTCTACCTATATAGTTAGTCATAGTGAAATAGCTGATCCCGCACACACACACTCTACATCTATATAATCAAGGTACCAGGATTTTATAATTTTCATTAAGTAGGGGATTGAGATCAGAACCTCTCGTTTTTCACTCGACTGGGATTTCTCTGACTTTTCTACCATGTCCCTGTTTTGGGTGCTATTGTTGTCCACTGACCACACTTCTTCCCCCTTCTTTCTCACCTCATTTTTCATCCTCCCCTAACCTTTGGTGTATTTTCTTTCTCTATTAGATTGTAAGATCCTTGAGGCAGAGACCATTTATCTTTTTTCTTATTTGTATTCCCAGAGCTTAGCATATTCCCTGATACATGGTAAGCACTTAATAAATGTTTACTGACTGACAGGATAAAAAAACTAATTCCTAAGACAAACACAAAATACAAAGATGACACAAGAGTATAAGAGTTAAGTTCAGAATAGAAGTTCAAGGTGATACAAAGAAAAAAAAAAAGTCTTTCAAAGCTTGTTTTTACAAATAAGAATTATTAGACAGTTTCCAAAATAAATTACCTCTATATTAGCACTAACACTTCAAATTAGAATCTATAAAGTAGTCCTCTGCTCAATGACTTTATTGACCTAAATGTCAACTGTCTATGGAACATCAATACCAATGCAGTAGATATGGAGAAAACAAATTTTCTTGCTTTCAGGGGAACTCAGCCTAACTTGACCTCAAGAAGACAATAGTTTATCCAGCTTAGTATTTCTTGCTGGAAACCCTACAAGTTTTCTAACATCAAAGAAGTATAAAATGCTTAATAGCTCTTTAAAGACTGAGAGAACTGACAAAGTTTCAGCAAAGATGATGCTATGAATATCTAATTAAATATGGTCACTACTCATTCTTTTGGGCCCTCTCTAGTCTCTAGTCAACTATCAAGTTTTTCATGTCCAGGAAAATGGAGTAGCCATGAGCAGTTGGACCCTGTAGATTGTACAAATTATTCATTGCATTATGCAGAGGGCCACAGATAGTGGGGGAACTTTGGATGAGGTATAAGTTAGGGGGCAATGACAACTGTGTTGTGATTGAAGCAGAGTGATACCAGGTGGCAAAGAATAATACCAAGTAGAAAACTACATACAATAGCAAGTTATTTATAGTCCCATGTGTGTAGTATATAGGTAGCACATGCGTATTAGGGTATATAAAAGTGAAAGAACTTTGAATAAATGGACTCCATATTTTAACATCCTCAGAGTCTTGCCTCATCACTCCTCCACTAAGATGGTATGTTTTAACCACCCCAGCATGGAGGCTCGAGAAAGCACAGTACATTTTGTCACCTAACTTAGGGGCTCTAGAAAACAGGACACAACAGCACTAGATAAGTTTTTGTCTTTCACCTACTGGCAGAGTTGACAAAGAACAGTGGACTTTCACTTGTAAAAGGAGCAGTGCAGTATATTGAATAGAGCATTGAACTGAGTCAGGTTCAAATCTCACCTCAAACAATGTATGAGACCTTGGGCAAATCGAAACTCCTCTTAGCCTCCCTTAATTCCCTTGCAGAAAATTGGGGGCAGTAATAGGACCTACCTCACAGAGTTCTTATTAGGAATAAATAATATGCTATTTGAAAGTGCTATATACTTATAATCTATTATCTTAATTGTATCATCTAATAAGCCTATAAAATCTTAAATTAAAAGGAATTATGAAGGGGATGAGGATTCAATGAGATAGTCTTATCAATAATCATGAGCTCAGTAACTTAGTTCATTTATCATTCTTTGAAATGTAGCCCAACTACTCTGTTCTTCATTTTACATACTTAGAAACCCAGACAATTTAACTGAACTATCTAGAATAACACAGAAAATCAGAGAAATCTCTAGAACTAGAAATCTATGATTGCCTCCAAAACTCTTGGATAAAAGTGGATGCAGAACTTTTACCTCTGAAGGCAATGTAGATTGGTCACTGTCCTTTGAAAATCCTTTTCAGAGCAGTTTCTTTTTTTTTTTTTAAGGAAAAAGAACAGAAAGCTGTGATCAGTCCTTAAGTAGTTTGGGTTTTTTTTTTTGTTGTTGTTGTTGTTGTTTTGTTTTTTTCACATGGCCAAAGACATTGACTTATATTCAGAAGTTACGGTACAAGTAAGTATTAAGAAAAAAACCAAAAGTGGATGACTTAACATTTTATAATGTCTTCACTTCTCTCTCTCTCTCTCTCTCTCTCTCTCTCTCTCTCTCTCTCTCTCTCTCTCTCTCTCTCTCTCTCTTTCTCTCTCTCTCTCTCTCTCTCTTTCTCTCTCTCCTCTCTCTCTCTCTCTCTCTCTCTCTCTCTCTCTCTCTCTCTCTCTTTCTCTCTCTCTCTCTCTCTCTCTCTCTCTCTCTCTCTCTCTCTCTTTCTCTCTCTCTCTTTCTCTCTCTCTCTCTCTCTCTCTCTCTCTCTCTCTCTCTCTCTCTCTCTCTCTCTCTCTCTCTCTTTATATATATGTAAAATATTTGCATGTTTCTCTTCTTGACACTAAACAGGTATTTTTCACTCTTTTAGTCTTGCCGCCAACCCTTTTTCTCCCTTGGCCTTTCTGTATTTTCCATATTCTCATTCCTAAAATGCAATTCAACTATAAAATCCTAAGCTAAGTAAGCATTGGAAATAGCCTCATTTGAAAATATTTTTCTTTATTGAATGAAATTTTACATTTTTTGTCATTAATTTAAAATAGAATCACCAATTTCACACAAACAACTCTGTGATTTTAAGGGTAAGATGAGGCTTGGGGAAATTAAATTATTTGTCCAAGGTAAATGCCATGGAATGGATATGAATCAAGGTCCCCTAATTTGGAATAGAATGTGCTTTCCATTTTACCATGCTGTTCTATAAAATGGATTTAACAATTTTTATATATAACTCTTTAATATATACATATATACATACACACATACATAAAATAAAAACAGAGGTTGCTTTGCTCCATTCTTGGGAACCAATCCCCCAAGTAGTATTTGCTAGATGGGGGTCCACCTTTAAGAAAGAAGAATCCAGTAGATCACTCAACTACAATTCTATATTGCTCAAGCTTGATAAAGTAGCATTTACATCATCAGGAAGTTCCATTGGCATTAGATCTTAAAAACTTACCCAATTATTAGCCAGCACCAACTATCATTAAACTTCAAGAAACTATATTAGCTATAGATTACCTAAGGGAATAGGTATTCAGATAACTTCATTTCATATTTCAGCTCTGTCACTTATGACTTGTATGACTTTGGTTAAGTCAGTTTACTTCATCTATAAAATGAGGGAGTTAAGCTATATGTTCTATAAGGTTCTGCCCAGTCTTGAATCCTATGACCTTCTCAAAAGGTAAGTTGATATTGAATATAAATGTGATGTGGAAAAAAAATTAAGACATCAAAACATATAATAATGAGGATATACCACTGCACATACATTACCCTTGTGCTCATCTTATGAGATCTTTTTGAAATGCAAAAAGGAGTTTGCCAAGTAGCAAGCGCAAGAATTAGAACCAGCTGTGTTGGAAAGAAATGAAGCCTATTTTTAGGTCCAAATTTCAGCTCATCTATGCAAAGATAGGCCCCCAAACCAGCAGTAAAATCATTTGAGATTAGATGGATAGACACTTAGGTATAGGTCCGATTTCCTATGCAAATATATAAATGGTCTCCATATATTATTGACATTATTATTGCCAAGATTAAAGACTTACTGGTTCATTTCCTTAGCACTTTACAAAGCACCTTCCTCACAAATCTCAGTATCTTTCCTCAGGAGAAACCCTGTTGCCTTATGATATTTTAAATAATTCTCTACCAATCTTGACTAAATTTTTCAAAGATTTATCTCAGAAACTTTCTTTTTTCTTTCTTATAAATAATAAGTTGCTCCTGATTTTTATGAGATTAAGGTAAAGATCTTGGGCATCAGAACCCAATAAGCGTTTATCTATAGTCTCCAAGTAGAATGGTGGACATCTTTTAGACAACCTAAAATCTGGGGAAATCAAACATTCAGTGTTATCTTTTCTAAACAAAGCCATTTCAATTATATTCAAGCATTTATTAAGCACTTATTATATATAAGAAATTATTCTGAAGGCTGGAGTTACAGACAAAAGTTTTTTTCAAAGAGTTTATATTATTCTGAGAGAAATAGTACACTGATTAGTAAATTAAAAACTAGATATAATTTTTGTACAAACAAAACCTGTAATATACAACTAAAATTAGAAGGAAAACAGGAAAGTGGGAGAAAATTTTATAGAATATCTGGTAAAGGCCTCATTTCTCAAATATAAAGGGAGCTGAATCAAATTTATAAAAATTATGAACCATTCCCCAATTGATAATTATTCAAAGAATATGAACAGGCAATTTTCAGGAAAAAAAAATCAAAGTTATTAAATAGTCATATAAAAATGCTCTTAAGTCTCTATTAGAGAAATGCAAATTAAAATTGCTGAGAATTAATACTTCATACACTTCACATTAGCTAATATGACTGAAAAGGAAAATGATAAATGCTGAAGGGAATGTGGAAAAATAGGGACGCTAATATATGGTTGGTGGAGTTTTGTGCTGGATCAACCATTTTAGAGAATAACTTGGAACGATGCCCAAAAAGCTACAAAGTCGTGCATGCCCTTTGACTCCCTAATACTGCTAATAGATCTGTATCTTGAAGAAATAAATTTTTAAAAAGAGAAAGACCAATTTGTTAAAATATTTATAGCTCTTTTTGTGGTAGCAAAGAATTAGAAACTGAAAGGATGCCCAGCAAATGTAGATTGGCTGAACAAATTGTTGTATGTTTGTAACAAAATATTATTGTCCTGTAAGATATGATGAAGCAAACAGTTTCAGAAAAACTGGGAAAGATTTTTATGAACTGATAAAAGTGAAGTGAACAGAACCAGGAGAACATTGTACACAATAAAAGCAATATTTAATTATGATCAATCGTGAAAGACTTAGCTATTCTGATTAAGACAGCGATCCATAACATTCAAAGGACTCATGATGAAAAAATGCTATCCACCTCCAGAGAGATAACTGATGAACTCTCGGTATAGATTGAAGCATATTTTTTAAACTTTATTTTTCTTTTGGTTTTTGTGTGTGTATATTTCTTTTACAAATGGCTAATATGGAAATATGTTTTACATGATTTTCCATATATAATTGATAACCTATTGCCTTCTCAAGGGATGAGGAGAGATAGGAGGGAGATACAGAATTTGCATATATCTGGGAAGTATTTAATGAAATAAAATTTTAAAATATAAGTACATACAAATTGATATAAAGTAATTTCAAGGTCACTTTGAAGGAGATCATAGACTCAATGGAATCAAATCAAAAGAAACTGGACACAAATAAATTGGTATCATTATTAGCTAGCTCAGAGTTTGCTGTGTGATTTTATACTATCAACATTGTGCTTCTTAAAAATTCTGACTCATTGAACAATCAGTTTTTATTTTGAGAATCAAGAATAAACAATGAAAAATTGTACCAAAGCACTCACTTTATGAAATAATAATGATAATAATTGACATTTATAAAACACATAACTCAGCAGAGCCTCCCAACAACCCTGGGAGATAGGATTTTACAGGAATTAGTATTTACCTTTTGAATATGACAAAATTGATGCTCAGAAAATTTTGAACTCAGAGGCTGGATTTGGAGCCCGATTCTACCACTTTGTAACTATGTAATTATGAACAGATGAGTCTTTTTAAGTTTCAGATTACTCATTTGTAAAGTGAAAATAATAGCTAACATTTCTATAGTACTTATTATGACAGATACTATGTACAAGTTAAGCACTTTTTACAAATACTATCTCATTCAATTCTCACAACCTTCCGAAGTAGAGTCATTATTATCTCCATTTTGCAGATGAAGAAACTGAGGTAAACAGTTTCACAGTAAGCATCTGGGCTGGATTTAAATTCAGATCTTCCTGACTCTAAGCCTAGTGCTTCAACCTAGATCCACTTACCTACCTATCAATGTCAAACTTCATATTCAAAGTTTTGGAGTTAACACACTCAGTTTTTCCTTTAAATCTCTTAAGTGGAAGCTAAATGCCAGAGACAAGATTTGGACCCAGATCTTCTGGACTCAAGGTCTAGTGTGTTATTTCCAAGTTCATTCATTCATTAAGGGTCTACTATGCCAAGAGACTGATAGCTTGAATTATATATCCATGGAAACATGCTGTTTATAGCCAGTTTAGGTTTTAAATATTTAAGGGAAAATTAAGAAAGCACTTCGGAAAATGTTCTTGGTCATCTACTTTACCAAATAATGCATAAAAAATTCAAAAGTGAAATATTGGGGGGGGGCACATTTCTCCTATAACTGTTAATCCATTTTATTTTTTGCTGTGTAGAATTTGGAAATGTTAAAAATGAAGGAAAAAAAATAGTTCTTGAAAAGAAGTATGCAAAAGTTAAGTTTGAAAAGCACAAACAAATGCTTGAATTCTCATTTAATTTCAGAGCTTTTAAGTCCCTCACACAATCCTGTGCCTTCTTCAGCTTCAGTTAAAAGACCTTCTTACTCCCAGGCTTTCAGGGAGAGGCATGAAGAACTTCCTTGTTTGCTAGATTGTTGTTCAAGTGCTAAATATCTTTTTGAAATTCTGAGGCATAGTAAATTCTTTTGTTGTCTTTCTCACCTATGTAAATTTATCCTAGTTTGTATCTTTAGCCAAAGCTGATAGCTATATTGCTATCTGGATGTCTAATAAGCAAATTTTGGAATTAGAAGACTATTGTTTGAATTCTGACTCTTACCACTTCACAGCTATGGGACCTTGAGAGCAAGTAGAAATTGGCAAGCACTACAAATCAGGGTTTGATTTATTGTTGTATTGTTGTTTAATCTCAAGAAAGGTTAATAATGTAGATTATTATTATTAAACTTGAAAAGTATTTCTATTATGAGTATACTTTTTTTTCCTCAGAGGGCAAATTGTTAAAAATTTACCAGTATGCCACTGAATCTACCTTACAATTATGAGGAAAAAATTTTATAAGTATGAAAGCACTATACAAATTTGAGTAGTCATCGTCATTGCCATCGTCATTATCATCATTGTCACGTTCATTATTGCCTTGTCTTTGATTTAGTGTAACTTAGTCTATCCTGATGCCATCTTTGTAGTCATGAAACTTTCCAAAGGCCCTTTGAGATATAATCTAGGCCAAATGCTTCATTTTAGATAAGAGGAAACTGAGGACCCAAAATACTAAATTGCTTGTCCACAATCACATGGCTAATAAGAGGTAGAGTTTGAACTGGAATGTTTTTTCCTAAGCAAACCCATCAAAACAAAAACAAACAAATGTTTTTACAAATTTCAAATTAAATATTGATATATAAATCTTTTGCTTCAGTAGTAGAAAGTTTCAAAAATTATCATAAATTCTGGACAAATAGAAAAATAATGAATGTTTTTCTAAATTATATGACTACTTTAGAAAGATGAACAAGAAATTTATGGAATGAATCATACAAGATATCATTTAATTCATGAGGTACTTACCATCTAACCATTTTCTTTTCTTTTCTTTTTTTTTTTTTTTTTTTGTTCCTTCCCAGCCTTTATTTATTTATTTTTTTAATTATAACTTTTTAATTGACAGAACATATGCATTGGTAATTTTTTACAACATTATCCCTTGTACTCACTTCTGTTCCGACTTTTCCCTTCCTTCCCTCCACCTCTTCCCCTAGATGGCAGGCAGTCTTGTACATGTTAAATATGTTATAGTATATCCTAGATACAATATATGTATGCAGAACGGAACAGTTCTCTTGTTGCACAGGAAGAATTGGATTCAGAATGTAAAAATAACCTGAGAAAAAAAACAAAAATGCAAACAGTTCACACTCATTTCCCAGTGTTCCTTCTCTGGATATAGCTGCTTCTGTCCAACATTCATCTAACCATTTTCTAAGTGAATTTTGGCTATTGAAAAAGTTAGCAATTTCTTAGCACATTTGATAATCTAAACATTCCATTAATCAGTATTAGATAAATTCCCTTTTGCTAATTGATAGAATCTTTACGCATGTTATTTAATTACAAATAATATTTGTTCAGAGCTTCCTCCCCCAGTTCATACCAAACCATTATATTGTCCTTTTTCTAACATAGGGAATAGAATAAGGACTTATATTGTGCCTACTATGTGTCATCATGGTATGCCCACATTAAAGAAGGCATTGTGCTGTATGAGCAAAGCAGAATTGCAGTAGCTCAAAAGACATGTGAGATGTTCAAGTTGAGAGACATCTTCACTCCAAATGTTCATTTTGTACTAAATTTGTGGCAGAGGCTTCCATGCTCATATTGAACTGATCAGCCACAGCTGGACACGCTCTACCTTGACCACAACATGATGATGTCATTTGGATCCTCTTTGAGAACAAAGGACAGCAACCAAACAACTATGCTTTTAGCACTACGCTAAAAATTTTTTATGAATATGATCTCATTTGATCCTCATAAACACCCTGAGATGTAGGTGCTGTTATTATCCCCATTTTTGAGGAAACTGAGGCAAACGGATCAAGTGATTTGCCCAGGATCATACAACTGTGTCAGATACTGCATTTGATCTCATTTTCCTGACAATGACATTTCTACATTCCCATTCCTGATTCCCAACATTCTATTGCTTATACAGTCAGCTGACTCTAGTTTAGTTTAGTTTTGTATATTTTTAAAACAACTTCCCCTATTTATTATCACCAACAAAGTGAATAAGAAGTATATGATTGTCTTATAATTTTTAATGTCAAGTTTTCAGAGAAAAACTTGGAAACCAAATCTTCAGATTGAAAATCTCTTACAAGCTTAAATGGCTGTAGACATTATTTTAAAAGTCATTGAGGAAGACTCAATGTCCATAAAGGTTTTTGCCAGGGACAAAGACCTCAGAAATAGACTTATCCTCAAGGAAAAGGGGGAAAAGACACAAAAAGTTCATCTCTCTCTCTCTCTCTTTCTTTCTTTTCTCAGTTTAAGATTAGGGGACAGGCAGATAAGGAGTAGCAATGTTCAAAGACTCAGTCTATGAAACATGGATATTGTCTGACTAGTTTTAGTCATTACAACATGCACAGATTTCTTTGTCTCTTTCCAGCTATGAGTGACTTAGGGGTTGATATAATGTAAAGATGCAAAGTCTTCAATTGTTCACAGAGCTAGAAGAATGGATGCCAAGAATAAGTCTGGACATAAAAGCTAGTATCCATACAAAATATGTGACTTACCTATCTCCATCTTTTTTTCTTGGCAGCTTCTGCACTGGGCTGGAGCAGCCAGCCATTATCTCCCACTCAACCACTATATATATTTTGGCATTTTTTTCTCTTTGTGATATTTCCTGATGTTATGTGAATGAATATTCCAAGAGGGGAGAACACAGGTGACTTGTGAATTCAGGATGTCCAAAGGTGCAGTCCCACCAGCTATTGGAGGCTGTGAGATAGACAAGCATCATCAGTAGCCGCAAGCATTTAGAAATAACTGTGCATCAAAATGCATTAAGAGAGAATACCTGGGATAAAAACAAACAAACAAACAAACATTGTGGGGCATTTTAATTTAAAAAGAATTTTGGGTAGCATCTGAGTTACTGAACCTCCATCTATCTTACTTTCCTCAGCAGCAACTAAGCTAAGCAGGAGTTTGCATCTTTCCATTCCCTTTTACCTGAGCAGGAGGGTAAAGTTGAGAACAGAATACCAGAAGTTCTCTAATAATACCAGCCTGCCCTAGCAATGGAGGGGCCTGGCCCCCAGCATCGGATGGCAGCTTGACTCAGTAACAGATGACCATTCCAACAGTGAGTTTTACCTAGAGGAACTTTATGAGGACTTCACAATGGGAACAAAGAACGTCTGATGCTCCAGATGTGAGTTAACCCTTTGGACACATCTGCACTTTGTATGTAGATCCTAAGATTCTTTATTGTTACAAGTGGTAACCTCCATTAAGCTAGGATTTGCCACCATGACATATGCAAATCCAACTTCCTAGAATCAAATAGCTTTACATGTGGAATCATTCAAAGATACCTCCCGAAACTTACACAAGATCCTGGCTCCTCAAAAGTACTTAATCAAGATCTGAAAAAGTAATAGCACTCAGTTCTGTCTTCTGGGTATCCAACCTGTGAGGTATAATACTCAGATGTAAGGCTGAGCCTTGGAGGAAGTGCTACACACAAAAGGAAAGAAATTCAGGAATATAGTGATAAGTACAGGCTTACATATATCAACAACTCCATCTAACTTTCCCTTTTCCAATTATAATGCTCTTCATACTGTGACTAGAAACAAATATTTACTAGTTCAAATACTACCAGAGTCTCTACTCAAAGCCTTTCTTACATAGTCCCTAATTAATTATTCCCCCAAGCAAGCAAGAATACCAGATCATACTTCTCAGGGCATGACAAATGCTGTACTCACTCTTCAGCTCTATTAGATGCTATATTTTTCCCCTCTTCCCTAATGCCTATGATGTTTTAGTAGAAGTACACATACAGATGTTTAAAAAATCTAATGGATCTAATTTTACCTACTAGTATTAATCAGTTCCTTAAGCGATAGGGACACCTAAAGTCAATAGTGTGATGCATATCAAGAACAAGGAAATGTATGGCTCAAATGTAATAATACTAGGAAATCTTACATTTCTAAGACATTATTACTCCTTCTATAATAAATGACTCACACTTATATAGTGGTTTGTGGCTTGCAAAGCATTTTACAAATATCTCATTTTATCCTCATAACCCCAGAAGATAAAGGTATAACATACCCACCCCCACCCCCCATTTGACAAATGAGGAAAGTAAAGCAGACTGAGGTTAAATGACTTGTTCAGGTTAAATGACTGCTACAGTAGATTTGAACTTGGGTCTTCTTGACTCTAGTTACAACGCTCTATCCACTGGGCCAGCTAGCTCACTTCCATACTTTCTTCCAAAAGTCAGTTGATGTATGGATAAAAAGGAGCCTAAATAGATTAACATTAGATAAACCAGAATCCAACCTCCAACAAACCAGCTATTTTTGCCCTAACCTGTGACAAGGTCCAATTAACCAAATGACTGTAAGGTATTTCCATAATGAAGACTTCTTTTTTTTTTTTTTTTTTTTTTTTTAAACTTTACTCAGTTCTACAGCAATATCTCAGAGGCTTAGCAACAAGAAGAAGACGCTCATTTACCCTTGTTCATCCTTTGTTGCTAGTTAATTCAGCTTTAATGCTGAAGGAAAGATGAGGACAATTAGAAAGATGATGATATGAAGTGAGATCATTTAAAGTAGGCACAAAGAAGGAATGCTATTGACAGACTGAAGGAAACTCTTAAATCGTACATCAAATCCATTGATTCCTGAGGCAAATAACAAAAAAAGAAAATGCACTCTAAATATGGTAGTAACACAAGACACAAAGATGTCACATGCTTTGACAATGAGAACTCTGAGAAGCAACCAGTAGCTGTAGCAGCTAGGGAAAGATTTTTATCTGTTCTTTGCTGTCATCTTTTCAGGTCCCATTATTATAATGTTGAGAAATCACCATGTTGCAAATGGCTTAAAACAATCATAAAATAATAGACTTAGAGCTTAGAAAGGCCCTTAAAATTCATCAAGTTACAAATGAGCAAACTGAGGCCCAGGGACATTAAAATGACTGGCCAGGGTTATCTCTTTAGTAAGTATCTGAGGCAGTATCTGAACTCAGATCTTCCTGACTGCTACTCCAGCTCTCTATGCACAGTATCACCTAACTGCCTTTATGATAACAAAGTATGTGGTGGGAAGTGGGGGTGTGGTGGGGAAGAGTGCTAATAAAAACACTTCACAGTTCTGATTTTGACATTTGGAGAGCATCACCCTTGGAGTATGAACCCCTTGATTTGCATTCTAGCTCTGACTCCTACTTGCTGGAGTGATAGAGGATAAGTCCTCTTACCCTTACAAATGTTCATATCCTCATCTATAAAACTGGGGTAGAATACTTAGAATATCAGCCTCACAATGCTATTCTTAGGAAGGTGCCTTTTAAAATCTTAACATGCTCTAAAAATGTGAGCTATTATGACTGACCACAAAAACTTTTGGTAAACTTCTCTAACTCAAAATATTAAAAAGGATCACTGGCTATTGTACCAATCTTTAAGTACAGGAATAGCCTACAGGTGATATCCATCTTAGGCATAGAAAACTAATTTAACACTTCATTAAATGTAAGTGTATTTCCTCTTGGCAGGATGTTTTTTTATGAAGTATCTCCATTCATCATCAGCCTCAAGATTTATGAATATGTGAAAAAATAGAGATACAGAAACAGGAAGAAGTTATTTTAGTCATTTGATGTTTACTTGACAGATTTAGTTCCCAAACATATGACTAGAAATAACCAATTATCAGGAAGAAAAGATAACTAGTCACTTCATAAGTGATAAAGCTGAATAAAGTGTTAAGGGAAAGAGAAGTAAGCATTTCTAAAGATAGGGTTTACTATGTACCAGTCATTGTGCTAAGCATTTCTTACAAATTACATTTGAGCTTCAGAACAACTCTGGCAAGGTAGGTGCTATTATTATCCCTATCAGTTAATGAAACTGAAGCAAACAAATGACTGGTCCAGGGTCTTGCAGCTAGTAAGTGTTGGATGCCAGATTTGAATTCAGTTCTTTCTGACTCCAGGCCCAGCATTCTAGCCACTGAGCCAATTGCTATTTCTACAAGATTCAGTAATAACATTGCTATAATAGTCTGCCACTGATATGCCATATAATTATATAGTTGTAATACCACAACAATACAATTAGAGAACAGGAGCCAAAGATTTTATCAAAATCATTGGGTGACTTTTTATAATTATGTTTCAAAACAACTTTAACTTTTTCTTGTTGCTCAGTTCATAGACTGCATCAAAGATCTTAACCTCTCAGTATATAGTTGCCATTCCAGGTTCAAATAATCAATGATCCAAAATGCCTGTGATTGATCTAAATGGTGTCAATTTGGAAGTTCAATATGAGAGGAAAATATTTGAGTCCTCTTAATCTCAATCATATGTCTGAACTCAAAGACTTAAAGTCAACGGTTCTCTAGTTTGGTGAAATGTTTTAAAAACACAGTTGATCTTAAAGACATATGTTTTGTTTGGTTCAAATGTGAACTCTTCCCTCAATCAAGAATGTGCAATATGTTTATATCTTTTATTTTAAATGAAATTAAAGAAAAATATATTGTACTCAAATTGAAGAAATATCAGATTCTTGAAGATAAATATTATAGGAAAGAAACAAATATAGCTCTAAGAATACTTTCCAATCTTCTTCTTACTTTTGATAATTTAGATTTTTTTTTCTTTCAGTGAGTGAATGAAAAGCTAGTTGGCAAATTTTAATTGTTAGTATTGCTCTGCAGACAGGAAATATTTTGTTGTACAGGAGACTTTTAAATTCACCTGCTAATATTAATGCCTATTAAAATATCCCCCAAATGAGATAGATTTGGAATTTCCTGGATTCGTCTGTTTGTTATGCAAATATTCAGTTCTGCTCTTTTTATGATAATATGAAATAAAGTAGTTTCTTATAGTAACATCATAAATCATTTGTTTTCTATTACATGCAGCTGGTTTTGTTACTCTAATGATTTTCTATGAGGGCAAATTGCAGAGCTCATTGGAAGCAATGTGAGTCTTTGTTAGGACATCCAAATATTTGTTAAGAAATAATGATAGAATGCTGAAACAATAATTTATTATAATAATTCTTTTCCCCAATTAATATGTCTAGATGAGAAAAATCTGTTTATAAAAATTATGCATTTTTCTTTCTCATGTAGTGAGTTTTCATCTCAGAGAAAATTCAAGCTTTAAATCAAAACCATCTGATGCAGTTACGCGGGTGCCTTCCTTTGGCATATTCAAAAGAATATAGGATGAACGGTAAGAATTAAGCAAACCACAAATTATTTTGAAGTATCTGGTTTGTATTATAAATAAACTTTTCACTGCTGGTTGTTGTTTCAAAAATATTGCCTGTATTTTTGATATTCAGTCCTGTGATCTAATGTAAACTATGTCCTACCAGTTTAAGCTATTGTTAGTCTATGATTAAATATTTTTTATTATACTCATATGCTATAAATAATTCTCACTATGTTTTTTTGGATTCCTCTCAAAGAACAATAATCTTTTAGACATGTCAAGAAAACACAGTATTAAAAGAAATATCCTCTTTTGGTGTTGTCACGTATTAATTTCACACCTTGAACAGAACCTAACCACATCAGTGGCGAAGTTCTTCTTTTTGGGAGACTGAATTGAAATACTATTAAGTCATCATACAAAAATAGTAAAAAAAAAAAAAAAAAAAGTTTCTCCTGGATCAAAAGTTAATTCATTGTTGGTACTTGACTGGAATTTCAAGATTGTGGCTGGTAACTGTGTAGAAGTTCCTATCATGATTAGAAACAATAGAGGGTTTTTGTTTGTGGCATAAACATTTAGGGAAATTTTTCTTTTTTTTTACATTTTAAAAATGTGAAACTTAGACCATATGTCCACATTGTTACATTCAATAGTAGAACTATCTCATTAAGTGTGGTACTTAACCAAACAGATTTTTCTTTTGTTAGGGCTTAGTATGTCCTATATACTCCTTTCCCGCTCCTATTCCCCTTTTCACTTGTAAGTAAAGTTTTCAAAACAACGTGTTTTTTCCTTTAATATCTTTTTAAAAAATTTTCTGCATGTTGTATGACTCATTTTTGCCTTTGAGCCCATGCTTTGCATTGTTCTCTTTGTCTTGTCGCCTTTAGCAATATTATAAACTCTTCAGTAAAATGAGTGAGAATATCCGTGTCCTTGTCTTATTTCTCTCATCTACTATCCCAGTGAGTTTGGGAAGTCATTTTGCCTTTGTGGGCCTCAGTTTCCTCACTTTCTAAAAGGAAGGGATTGGCACTACCATCTCTAAGGTTTCTTGGAGCTCTAACATCCAACAATTCTTTGATTAGTCAAAAGATCTGATTATAATTTAAGTTCTACCATTCATTCACTGGGAGATAGAGATCAAGATACTTTATCTCCCTTGAATTCACTTTCTCCTTCTGTAAAATTATGGAGTGGGACTACATGGTGCACTTCAGATATTCTATGAAAACTTTGCTCAAGATAGAGACTACATATAATAGAGTTTGGCAAAAATTTGTTTGCAGCTAGGTCCTAATTAATGCTAATAAAGCAGTCTCATTATTTGAATTTATACTATTTGAAATTATAATTATATGTAAAATATGATCATTGGTTCTAGCCTTATAGAAGTATTGCAAAGAAAAACATTTCAAATAAGTTTTTTTTTTATCTGTTTATTGTCACAATGTAGCAGAAAAGGATAAGAAAAATGTATTTCTGATTTGTTTTTTTTTTTTTCAAAGCAATACTGATAGAAAGCAAAATTTTAAAAATTCCTGACTATCACATCTACAGACAAGGCTATATTAATGATATGAGAAAAATGTTGATATGATTGTTTAAAATATTTTGGCAGCTGTGAACTCTCTTCTCTTTCTTTATACTCATATTCTCAAAGAATACTAAGTATAATTTGATGACCTGAAGCATTATCTAAAATCAGTAATATTTTAAAACATAATATTGTTGTCCTTGCAATATTTTTCAATAACTTGGAAAAAATAACTTGAAAACCAGTTTTCAAAAACAGCTTTAGTCACCAATGCTTTTTATTTGACTGTCAAAAGCCTGGAAGGTTATCATTAGTTGTAGCCTCTGAGAACTGGAGGATTTTGGAGACCAATAAACAAGCATTGGTTTTAATTTAAATTCCTCTTCTGCATTAGCCCCTAATAAAAGTAATAGGAAATACTTAGACACTTTAAATCCAGGATGAGGTCTTTTTCTTTCTTAGAAATTTAAGTTCTAGAAATCATCTTTTCCCAAAATACATATGTTTCATTCACATTAAAAATTTGTTAGTTTTCTTCAAAACATGAGGCTTCTTAGCTATTACATCTTCATTTATACTGTCTTTCCTATAATTCTAACATTATGTAATTGAACTTAATTTTTAGAACTATTTTTAGAGCAATCGCACCAAAGTTTACAATAAAAGTTTCTTCAATATCCACATCATTTTCATTTTCTTTCACTGCAATAAATACTTGAAGTTTTTATCTGATTGGCTTTTCTGATAACAAGAATGCTTTTTAGTTGGCAGTTTTCAATACAGCTAAAAGATGCTCCATTTTTATAATTTGAGCATTTCTCTTCCTTGTTAATTGCAAACCACAAAAAACAGATGCAACTTTGCCTTTTTCTTTGATTTTACCTGCATGTTTTATAATCTGACATATTATAGACTCAGGCATTCCAACATTTTGTCCTATTTTAATGAGTTACTATGACTACAGCCAGGTCATGCAATTGCACCAAAATTTTATTCTTTTTTAAAATTTTTAAAATTTTTATTTTTTTATTATAGCTTTTTATATGTAAAACATATGCATGGTTAATTTTTCAACACTGACTCTTGCAAAACCTTCTATTTCAACTTTTCCCCTCCTTCCCTCCACGTCCTCCCCTAGATGGCAGATAATCCCATACATGTTAAATATATTAAAGTATATGTTAAATACATTATGTGTGTGTGTATATATATATATATATATATATATATATATATATATATATATACACACACACACACATATATATATATATACATATATATATATATATATATATATATATATATACATATTTATATAGTTATTTTGTTGCACAGGAAAGAGCAGATTTAAAAGGAAGGTAAAAACAACCTGAGAAGAAAAAACAAAAATGCAGTCAAATAGTAACAGAAAGAGTGGAAATGTTATATTGTCATCCATACTCATTTCCCAATGTTCTTTCTTTGAGTATAGCTGGTTCTGTTCATTACTGATCAATTGGAACTGATTTGGACTCTCTCATTGTTGAAGAGAGCCACGTCCATCAGAATTGATCATATGTAATATTGTTGTTGAAGTGTATAATGATCTCCTGGTGCTGGAACTCTATCTTCCCAGAAATCAGCCAGAGTCAGGATCACTAAACGTCTTTATTCTTGATCTTTTATGGTCAAAGTCAGGGGATTAGGCCTAGCAACTTCACACACACCTTCCTCCCTCAAACGCCCAGAGAGACTGACCCAGCTTCTGCATCTCAATTCCTCTTCCTCCTCCTCCTCCTCCCACACAACTCACTTCCCCCTCTTTGTCCCACCAATCAAGTCAGCACAGAACAGCTGAGGAGGGTCAACCTTCAAACAAGTTAATAGGGAACTGTCCAATTGGCAATTAGTCTCACGTGCTCCATTATCCAAGTGCATTGCTCAGTTCTATCCCTTTACATCTCTCGCTTTCTTTTGTTTTAGATCTGACTTTTCAGGGATGTGAGAACCCCAACAAGGAGGGGATCATGCCCCCCCCCCGCATCCCCCCCACTTCTCAGGAGGGGAGATGAAAGCACTAAAAAGGAGATAATCACACCCTCCCTGACATCTCAGGAAGGGAGATGAAAAGCCCCAAAGAGAAGTGGGGATTTGCTAGCGGGTTTCTGGGTTGAAGGGCCTTATTAGAGACAAGTATGCACAAACCCATCAGCATGGGAGTTATGACACAAGCACATAGCCATAACACAGAGGCTATTAGTGATAACTCTCCCCACAGTCAGTGCAGACTCAATGTGGTGTAACAAACATGAATTGTACATACAAGTGGTGATATAACAAACAATATAAATCAACACGGTTTTGTAAAAGATTTCTAGAAGTCCTAGAAGGAGGGTATGTAAACATCAGTCACACATATGCCTTCTTCAGCAACCAAGAGATAGTCCAAAACCAATCTATTGTCCATTGCTTCATGTGTTAGGGAATCCAATGATCCCCACAAGTTTTTGAAGTCCCACATCAGTCTTTTTATATGTTAAGGAATCCAATGATCCCTACAAGCTTTGAAGTCCTACAATAGTCTTATGATATCTCAGAGAATCCAATGATTCCTGAGGACTTTCAAGTCCTACAAAAGTCTTATGATGTCTCAGAGAATCCAATGATTCCTGAGGGCTTTCAAGTCCTACAATAGTCTTATGATATCTCAGAGAATCCAGTGATTTCTGAGGATTTTCAAGTCCAACAATTTTTGATGTCCATGAGTCAAATGCCATAACTGCCAGGTTCTTTCAGTGTTGGGCACAGTCAGCAACGAAACCACCCGATTTTTCTTGGGTCTTCTCCTTCATTTCAAGGGTCTGCTCTGTCTCTCTCTGATAGATAAGGTGAATACAGCTCATTGGCACTCATCTGATTCCTTCTCTATCGGTGGAGATACAAGCAAACCCTCTCCCCCAAGCAGTTAATCTGTCTGGTCCCTTCCATTCACCACTTTCTGGGTCTCTCCACATCACCTGGCGATTATCTAAAGACAGTGGAGCTGCTCGCACTGGACACTGCCCTTCCAGTGGGTTATAAAACCTGTCTGCCGGAGCCAGTGAATCTATGTCAAAAATTTTAAAATTAATGGTATAGAGAACTAAATTTAGAAGTTCTCTAGGGTTACCCATGGCTCCCCCTTTCTTTTGTTTTTGGAGGAGTGTCTTAATATCTCTGTTTCTTCTCTCTACTATTGCCTGCCCTTGAGGATTAAAGAGTATGCCAGTGGTATGTAAAATCTTATACTGTGCACAAAAGTTTGTAAAATGTTTAGACGTATATGCAGGCCCATTGTCTGTTTTTATTGCTTGTGGCACACCCATTGTTGCAAATGCTTGTATAAGGAATTCAGTGACCACTTGGGCTGTCTCTTTTGCTGCTGGCATTGCAAATGTGAATCCTGAAAAGGTGTCTACCACGACATGGATAAAAGATAGACGACCAAAAGATTTATAATGGGTCTCTTGTTATTCCAAATTGTAAATGTAAAGCTCGGGCAGCCTGATGATATTTAGAATGAGATTCTTGTGCTTCTTGAAATAAAGGAGTATTGACCAACATAGTTAGAAGGCTATCTGTCTTTGAACTACCATCAAAAATAGGACCTGGAAGTCCACTATGGGAGTGGACATGCAAAATATAAATCTTACCTGGATATTTTCTCACTTGCTCTTGAATTCCTTATAGAGCTAATATATATTGGAGGCTACAAACTTTATTTGGGCTGTGACAATTCTTTGTACCACACCTACTGTATAGGCCAAATCACTGTCCCTGGAGGCAAGGGATCCATAGGCTGGAGAGGAACAGATTTCACCTCTCCAGGGGGTATCTCAGTTGTCCCAGCTGCATACAAATCTATCCTCCCTAATTGTAGTCCCTTTCTTCCATCATGTACAAACATTTTGGCACATACAGGTTCCCTTTCCCCTCTTTAGTATTTCTTTGGGATATAAGCCCAATATCAGCAATGCTGGATCAAAGGGTATGCACAGTTCAATAACTTTTTGGGCATAGTTCCAAATAGCTCTCCAGAATGGTTGGATTCTTTCACAATTCCACCAACAATGTATTAGTGTCCCAGTTTTCCCACATCCCCTCCAACATTCATCATTATTTGTTCCTGTCATCTTAGCCAATCTGACAGGTGTGTAGTGGTATCTCAGAGTTGTCTTAATTTGCATTTCTCTGATCAGTAGTGATTTGGAACACTCTTTCATATGAGTGGATATAATTTCAATTTCATCATCTGAGAATTGTCTGTTCATATCCTTTGACCATTTATAATTATAAAATAAAAAAAAAAAAAGGTAAGTTCCTTATTTCTATTAGAATACTCACCTAATCTCCTGTCACCTGAGGACTTCAGTGGAAGTAGGGTGCCGGCCCCACGCTTGGATTCCAAAATGCTGGAACTCTGTCTTCCCAGAAATCAGACGGAGTCAGGATCACTAAACATCTTTATTCTTGATCTTTTACGGTCAAGGTCAGGGGGTTAGGCCTAGCAACCTTACACACACCTTCCTCTCTCAAATGCCTGGAGAGACTGAGTCAGCTTCTGCATCTCAATTCCTCTTCCTCCTCCTACTCCTCTCACACACATCACTTCCCCCTCTTTGTCCCACCAATCAAGTCAGCACAGAACAGCTGGAGAGGGTAAACCTTCAAACAAGTTAATAGGGAACTGTCCAATTGGCAATTAGTCTCATGTGCTCCATTATCCAAGTACATTGCTCAGTTCTAGCCCTTTACATCCTGGTTCTGCTCATTTCACTTAGCATTAGTTCATGTAAGTCTCTCCTAGCCTCTCTGAAATCATCCTGCTAGTCATTTCTTAAAGAACAATAATATTCCATAATATTCATATGCCACAATTTATTCAGCCATTCTCCAAATAGTGAGTATTCCTTCAAATTCCAGTTTCTAGCCATTACAAAAAGGTCTGCCACAAACATTTTGACACATGTGTGTCCTTTTCCTTACTTTAAGATCTCTTTGGGATATAAGCTCAGTAGTAACACTGCTAGATCAAAGGGTATGCACAGTTTGATAACTTTTTGAATATAGTTCCAAATTGTTCTCCAGAATTGTTGGATCTGTTCACAATTCCACCAACAATGAACCACTGTCCCAGTTTTCCCATATCCCCTCCAGTCATCTTAGCCAATCTGACAGGTATGTAGTGGTATTTCAGACTTGTCTTAATTTGCATTTCTCTGATCAATAATGATGTGGAACACCTTTTAATATGACTAGAAATAGTTTTAAATTCTTCATCTGAAAATTGTCTGTTCATATCCTTTTACCATTTATCAATTGGAGAATGGCTTGATATCATATGAATTAGAGTCAATTCTCCATATATTTTGGAGATGAGGCCATTTAGCTATAAAAATATTTTCCTAGTTTATTGCTTCCCTTCTAATCCTGTCTGCAATAGTTTTATTTGTACAAAAGCTTTTTAACTTAATATAATCGAAATTTTCTATTTCTATCAATAATGACCTCTAGTTTTTCTTTGGTTACAAATTTCTTCCTCCTTCACAGGTCTGAAAGGTAAACGATCCTATGTTCTTCTAATTTATTTATAATCTCATTCGTTATGCCTAGAGCATGAACCCATTTTGATCTTATCTTGGTGTACAGTGTTAAGTATGGGTCAATGCCTAGTTTCTGCCATATTAATTTCCAATTTTCCCAGCAAGTTTTGTCAAATAATGAATTCTTATTCCAAAGGCTAGGGTCTTTGAGTTTGTCAAACACTAGATTGCTATAATTATTGAAAATTTTTCTTTTTATGTAATAAAATAGACTTGTAATATTTCTCATGATTTTTGTTCTCATGTTCTCAATTCTTTTTTTGGGGGGGGTGCTCTTTTTGTCTCCCATTTAAAGTATTCCTTCGTTTATCCATTTTATTAAGGGTTCTTTAAAAAAAAAAAAAAAGAACATGAGATATATAGCAGCATATCTTATCCATTTGCAACAATAGGTAAGTGTAGACCCCAAAACATAGCAGGGTGAGAATACCTTCACCTAATAGGTTACATCAATTGACTTTTGACTTGCATTAACTGCAGTTTGATATCATTCCATATCATTTGCAATAAATTGAAGGTTGTATCATTTAAATTAGTATTAATCAAGACTGTTGTAACTGAATGACTAACAGCATATGAAAAATTTAGTTACTATGAGAAGCATAGTATGTGTTTCTTTTACAACATCGAATGCAAAGTCAGAAGACAAGTCTTTAAAGCCCAGCTCCTTTACTTATTAATTGCGTGGCCACAGATAAGTCAGAGCTTCTTTAAGCTTCAGGTCCCTAATTCATAAAATAGAAATAATAATATTTGTACAATCGTACTGCATACAATTGTGAGGAAAGTATATTTGTAAACTTTAAAACACTATTTAAATCTGTAATTATTTAAAACACATCTGCAATAGAATTTTTTGTTTGTTTTGAGAAGCAAACATTTACAAAACTGTTTACACAGGCACAACTTCACACCAAGTAGATTTTTGCTGGGAAACTTTTTTAATACTTGGAAGTTTTTCTTTCAAAAAAAAAATTCATACTTTTCCAACTGCACAAAGATTTTGGCAAACTACCAGGTCTGTGAGCAACAGACAACTCATGGAAACAATTCCATGTCACTAGTCAACATTGCTACCCTAACTACATATTGGTTTTGCTAGAGCTGGAGCCTTCCCTAGGGAGCTAAAACTGAAATGACTGCCCTGGTCCAGTGCTTTGGGAAGCCCAATCAACTGAACAGGCAGTGGTTCAGCACAATGTAATTCTATCAACTGGTGCTAAAGAAAAAAAAGGACAGACCTGAAATGTGTATACATAAAATCAGAATATAACTACCCCTTTCACACAGCTCCTTTTGAATGTGTTCATTAAGTGTATTTTGTTTGTCCTTCTATCTTGAAGATGACCATGACATCCGGAGGTGATGCCATAGCTTGCAAGTGAATTGGATTTAAGTGAGGAAGGGCTGTGTAGTTGTCTAATACAAGGCAGCAAAAAGATTTCTTAGGAAGGATTAGGTTAGACTAGTGCAACCAGTCAATTACAAGATACACAGAGAATAAGATCAAAGGCAGAGGTTTCCTGAGTTTGGCAACTCCAGGCAACAGGCTTCACTTTTATGACCAGAAGCAGCCCTTTTGGGCTCACAATGGTAGAGAGGGATAATGTTATCTGGATTTTCCGTTCCACTCCTTGAAATAGAGAGACTTCTGTAGATATAAGGGATACTCTATGAGAACTTCTAACTTTCCTTTTGGATACAATGAAGTGACTAATTCTATGGATATTCAAGCTTTATTGCAAAGTGTTTCAACATCTAATACATTTGTTAATACACGTTTGAGGCCATGTGCTGGATGATAAGAAGGATTCTTTTTCATATTATGGATCTTAGTTTTGAGATTCTCCCACAGGATCACGATTTAGATTAAGAAAGGAATTTAGTGAATATCTAATCAAAATGCATTATTCTACAGAAGAGGAAATGAGATTCGGCAAGATTAAGTGAATTGTCTAAAGTCACACAAATCACAAAATCATTAGAAATAAGTCTTAAGATTTTAACCAAAGTCTTTTGACACCAAATCCATATTATGCTGCCTCTGAAAAGACAAGACACACTTCTGAGATCTATTGGAGGAGACACAAAACACCCACAAAATCACTGCATTAGAGATGCACCAAGTTCTATGAGAATTCAGAGAAAAGAAAGGTCACTACTAACTAGAGTTATAGAAGTTTGGCAACCCCCTTTCTAGATATGATAAGTGAGAAAGGGCTGGATCTAAAATCAGAGGCTCTTCATCAGAAATATTCAATCAACCATCCAATAACTAAGAATGGCCAGGAAGTGGCTGAAGGAATAGATTCACATACTGCACATTCTATAAGATAGTCTATTGTAGGGAAAACAGCAAAGTATGGCAGATTAGAAAGGAGGATAGCTTTAGAGTCAAGAGATGATTTTGAATTATGGCTTTCAAATTTATTACAAGTGTGACCTTGGATGAATCACTTGCCTTTACTATGTCTCCTTAGTTTCCTGGTATACAAAATGAGGGGATTAAACAAGATGATTTCTGAAGCAGGACCAGCTCTAAATCCTGTAATTTCCAGATATCTATTTTTTTTTTGGGGGGGGGAGGTTGATATCTGCTCTTGTTTGAGCTCTGTGGACTGATATTCTGGTAATTGGCCCCATTTTTATATCCTCTTCAGTACTACTCAGCTCCATAGGTTTCCTTGCTTTGACCATGGTTTATTAACCTCATTAACTCTATCTGCAGGAGTTTGGAGGAGAGAGCAGCAGGGAACTTTGCATGTCCAGCTGTCCTCTCTGTTCCCTGCTGCCCTCTCTTGACAGTCAGCTGGTGCTGATTCTACGCCCAATACTGAAAGAAGACATGTACTTTCCAGTCTCCAGCATCTTCTCACATAAGAGATCAGAGTTAAGTTCATATACAATTGCAAAGGTTCAAATTGTGAAAAGAAGGGCATACTCATTCTTTGAGACTTTATTACCTGGTAAAATGTAATATGATACATTTATAGGAAAGAAAACTCAGAGCTTTCTAAACTTTATTATATCAGGAAGATGTGTTTTATTTAGTGGAGCTTATGGAACTACTACAGTGTAGGTACGTTTTTACAAGGCATTTTATTAACTTGAGACAAAGAGGAAAAATCAATGAGAAACACAATGTCCAAATAGAATTTCCACACATACTGTGCACACTTTATACCATCCAAATCTGAGAAATGAATCCTTATTCTTTGACTTTATGTTTTTATTAAAAGAAAAGGCTTTTAGATGTAAACGAAGTATGATTAGCTAGCCTTTAAAACACTGCTGCTTTCTACAATCAGTATTTATCATAATAAAACCCACCAAATGCAGTAACAAATGATCATATCGGCATATGAGTTACATGCAGCAACATTAAAAGGTTTTAGCTGTGACTAAATAAATAGAAATTGTATAGCAAACCACTTACACCTAGTTATCCTTTTGTGAGTGAAACTAGAGCTATTGTAACTTTTTATATAGAGAGACTGTATGCATTTATAAGTGGCTTTCAATTCCTGTCTGGATCGTGCCAAGGTTCCAGAGTGACAATTGTGACACAAATCCTTTTATTACACCTAGTTATTTTGTAATATTTTAAAAAATTGACATTGTGTTCCAGAAAAAAAAAAAGTAAAGGTGCCACATTTGGCCTTGTATAAATAGCAGCACAAACAGCCAGAATATTTAATAATGGTGATTGTAATTGTTTCTTGTACTCAACTGTTTAAGCCAAGGCACTAACTTTTTAAAATTCATGTTTCAGTATGGGATTGTTAAAAAGTGTTTTCCACCTTACTAAGTGAAAGAGTATAGGTGTTAGGAATCAAAAGAACTTACCTTCTAGCTCTGGACCTGCCATTATTTCACTGTATAAAGTTGGAGAAGTTACCTTCTATAGACCTTCATTTTCTTATCTATAAAATGAGAGGATTAGATGATTGGATTAGAGGATCTTTAAGGACCTTTTCAACTCTAAATCCTATGTTTCTTTCTTTTTTTTTCTTTTATTTTTTAAAATGATATCATTGCCTTTACTTCTGAACAATAGAATTTTGATAAATCTTACATACCTATGGTTACCATTTGAAACATTAGAGATTGATTAATGCAACCTGCTCATTTTGCTGATAAAGAAACTAAGGTCCAGAGAGGTAAGTAATTTGGATCACAATAAGTTAATTGAAGAACTAAGCCACCTGATTTCTATTCCAACATTACTTCCATTATACCATGATACCTAATGCATGAAATCAATCAAGAACATTAAAAATAATGTCACAACTCATATATGCACGTGTTGTATGCATGCATACATATATGAAATATGTCTAAATTTATGTATCTATGAAATTCCATACATATTCTGTACCTACATCCTCACATATATACATATACATTTGTAGAATTTCAAAAAAAAATTGTATAAAAATGCATTTCTAGCACTTGCCACTATGCATGTCCTTATCCTTTGCTCACCAACATTTTTTTTTCAGAAATCACTTTCTCCCTTATAAAGCTTTTCAAATTTTTAAGTCATTCTATACTTTTCTCATTCTAGGATACTCCTTGACTCACATTATCATTAGTTTCAATTATAATTTTTTTTTAAATTAAAAAAATCTGAAATCTATAAAATGTATTAATTCATACCTTTGAAGCATACACTTGGAAACAACTTTTGAAAGAATAACTAAATAAGGAATAAAGTATTTAAATTACTGGTTAATTGGAACTATATAGGATGGGATTAGAAACATGTGCAGTAGAAAGGTATCCCCATAATCCTTCCAATATTTGTAATTTTCCAGTTTTCTTAATTTTTCTAATATAATGAATATGAGATAAAATCTAAAAATTATTTTAATTTCTCTAATCATAGAGGACTTGGAACATTTTTCATGATAATTACTTGGATATCTTTATAAAAACAACTGCCTATTTATATCAGGTGGCCCTTGTCAACTGGGAATAGCTTTTATTCATTTTAATAATTTATTACACATTAGTAAAGCATAGTACATACATAGTATACTATACATATATAAAATGTGTTTAGCCTTCCTCAACTGATAAACATTTATTTTTACTAGTTTTTTGGCTATTAGAAAAAAGAGTTGCTGTAAATATTTTGGTATCTATGGGGCCTTTCTTTTTTGAAATTGACATCCTTATGTCATATGTCCAATATGTCATCCATATGACTAGTTCAATCTGTGAGTCACAACAGGTGGATATTTTAGTCTTTCTTCTTATATAATTTCAAATTGCTTTCTAGAATGACTGGGTTAAGTCACAGATGCACCCATGTTCTAGTGTCTCTGTCATTTCACAACCCCTCTAACGCTGATAATTCAAATCTTTTGTCATTTTTTATGTCTTTTATTTCTATTCCCCTACCCAGTTATTTATTCCCTGTAACAAAGATGAAAACAGAAAATAGTAATTCATTAAAATGAATCCATACATCAACTATATATACACTATTCCAAAGCCATACTCCCTTACCTCTGAAATGAAGAGAGAGATATTTTCACAGCTATTTGTCAGGGCCAGCTTTGGGCATTATATTTACATACTGTTCAGTTTCCACTTTTTTATTCTTTCCATTTACAATGATATAGTTTTGTGGATATTATGGCTTGATTTATTACTGCTTATGCTTACTTTACCAGGTAGCAGTTTAAATACAGTTACCCATGCTTTTCTGAATTCTTCCTTTGTGTTGTTTCTTATGGCATAACAATATTCTTACATTCATTTCTCTTTATTAAGTTATTCTCCAATTTTCCTTATTTCCAATTCTTTACTATCACAAAAAAGTATTGCTATAATATTTTGTTGTATTTATGTTCTTTATTTTTGACTTCAGTCTTGTTGAGTTATAAGCCAGGAACCAGAATCTTGTCTCTGTCTCTCTCTCTGGGTTTCTCTGTCTCTGTCTCTCTCATTTCATCAAATAAATTTGCAGTCCATCATAAATTAATATGTGGGGGGAAAATATCACTACTGAAGTACATAGTGATAGAATATTATACTTTTATCATCCCAAACTACTGGATTCCATTTCTTTCATGGTTAGGTTAAAACTTTTCCTTTAAAACATGTTCTATAGCATAGTTCTTTTATATCCTAATATGTTTTCTTTTCTACATTCTGATTACTCTTGCTACAAACAGTACTAGTTATGATCATCAAACATGTTCAAAATCTCTGTGCTGTCATCATTCTCTTCCTACTCCCACCATGTTCATTTAGTAGACTTTACAATTATAAGAACTTAAGGACTTATAGATCATTTGATAAGTCAGTCTTCTTTAAGAAGTCTTCAAAAAGACATAAGATTAATGAATTTATAGATCATCTTGTATAATCCAATGAATGTATCTGGTGAATAATATATATAATAGAGCTTCAATTTGAATGTTTCCAATGACAGGAAGCTCACAAGGCAGCCCATTATATTGACTATGGTGATCAATATAAATGGAATTTAGCACATAAGCTTAGAAGATTGCATTATGTCTTCTTGATATAGTAAAAACACAAATATATAAAAGAGAATGGGGGCTTTTAGTATTCAAAATATAAAGTAAAACAAGTGCTATTGAAAAATGAGGCTTCAATTCTCTAATTGATAAACAGTCAAAGGATATGAATAGATAATTCTC
Organism: Sminthopsis crassicaudata; assembly: GCF_048593235.1. Classification (NCBI taxonomy): domain Eukaryota; kingdom Metazoa; phylum Chordata; class Mammalia; order Dasyuromorphia; family Dasyuridae; genus Sminthopsis; species Sminthopsis crassicaudata. The sequence goes on from NC_133618.1 coordinate 595,411,868, forward strand.
AGACGAAGAAATTGAAACTATTTCTAGCTACATGAAAAGATGCCCTAAGTCATTATTAATCAGAGAAAATGCAAATTAAGACAACTCTAAGATACCACTACACACCTGTCAGATGGGCTAGAATGACAGGGAAAGATAATGCAGAATGTTGGAGGGGATGTGGGAAAATTGGGACACTGATACATTGTTGGTGGAATTGTGAATATATCCAGCCATTTCTAGAGAGCAATTTGGAACTATGCTCAAAGAGTTATCAAACTGTGCATACCCTTTGATCCAGCAGCGTTACTACTGAGCTTATATCCCAAAGAGATCTTAAAGTAGGGAAAAGGACCCACATGTGCCAAAATGTTTGTGGCAGCCCTCTTTGTAGTGGCCAGAACCTGGAAACTGAGTGGATGCCCATCAATTGGAGAATGGCTGAATAAATTGTGGTATATGAATATTATGGAATATTATTGTTCTGTAAGAAATGACCAACAGGATGATTTCAGAAAGGCATGGAGACACTTACAGGAACTGATGCTGAGTGAAATGAGCAGGACCAGGAGATCATTATATACTTCAACAACAATACTATATGATGATCAATTCTGATAGACAAGGCCCTCTTCAACAATGAGATGAACGAAATCAGTTCCAATAGAGCAGTAACGAACTGAACCAGCTACACCCAGCAAAAGAACTCTGGGAGTTGATTATGAACCACTACATAGAATTCCCAATACCCCTATTTTTGTCTGCCTACATTTTTGATTTCCTTCACAGGCTAATTGTACATTGTTTCAAAGTCTGATTCTTTTGTACAGCAAAATAACTGTTTAGACATGTATACATATATTGAACTTAACTTATACTTTAACATATTTAACATATATTGGTTAACCTGCCATCTGGGGGAAGGGGTGGGGGAAAGGAGGGGGAAAGTTGAAATAAAAGGTATTGCAATTGTCAACACTGGAAAATTACCTATGCATAAATTTTTTTGTAAAAATTAATTAAATTTTAAAAATCTTATAAAAATGAATGTTGAAAATTTTTTTAAAAATGAGACTTCAGCTTTGTGATTTCATACTTTATTGAAGAAATATGGTTATTTAAAAATATGTGTCTAATTGGACAAGCTGGTATTTTATTACTTTCTGTTGTCAACTAAAACAAAATTTAATTAAATGATTTTGGAAATGAATCATTATTAATCTTTAGAAATTTGTCTTACATGTTTTGATGAACATACAAAGAAAAAATCCCATTAATATGGAAAATAAAATGCAGAATTTCCTCAAAATATTCAAAGGATGATTTTAAAACTTTAGGGAATTGATTTCATTAAATTTTCAACATTCATTCTTATAAATTAAAAAAAAAATTTTTTAATTTAATTAATTTTTACAAAAATTTTACAAAAAGTACCCAAAAAAAATCAGATGGTTTGATCGATGGAACAAGGACAGGTCAAAATCAGAATCTGTTATGATATGGGAACCACCTATCAGTGGCTGCTGGAAGTATAACAGACTTGTAAAATGGATCTCTTCATGTGAGAGGAGGAGGATGATACAAGAATACTGAGAAGCAGTTATGTTGTCTGACCTCTCTCCTCTTCCCTCTGCCTCCAATTTATTTCAGTCCTAGTTGAAACACCTGTGTTAGTAAAGGCTTCCCTGCAACTCCTTCAGATGTTATGATTCACAGTTGTGACTCTTGGAGAATTGACCTACCTCTTCACTTAGGCATGGTCCTTAACAAGAATCCACTGCTAGACAGACAGCACAAACATCAACTTAGAACTAGGGATTGGTTAGTTAATTAGCGGAGTAGTCATCAGAGGCAGGAGGTAAGATTTGGATGGAAGTATGAATTGTCACTAAAAGATCACTGCAATCAAGGTCCAGCTAATGAAGCATGGTCTGGGCTAAGCAGAAGATTAAGAAAATAAAATATAAAAGATAAAAGTTTCATCTAAGAGAACTAACAGCACTTTGAATCTTGCAGGCTTGTGCTTGTTTTTATGTCAGTCATACTTTCTAACTTCCCCAGCTGAGTTTCAACTGGATACCTTTCCATATTTTTACCTTCAAAGGAGAGAATTATGAGAAACATTATTATGCATAAGTACATTCTTGAATTTTTAATTGATTACTTCAATGCTTCATAGTTTCATCTGTGTGGATCTATACATTGATGTTCTTCAAACCTCTGCTATTGCTTAGTAGTATAACATTGAGAGACTTCTCCTGGGACCATAGATACTTTTCTATTGAGGTGCCTCTGTTACAGGCTGTGATTGGACACAGTCAAGTGCTGGGGAAACTGGCCTTAAAAGGAAAGGGTTAGGCTCTCTTTCTTTCCATTATTTGCTTCTTTGAAACTTCAATTCCAGAACTCTTAAGAACAAATTTACTTGTAGCTTCAGTTATGGACTATCCTAGAAAGAAGAGAGTAAAAAGGTGCCCAAAACATAAAAAAGAATCAAATAGGGCACAGAAATTTATTCCTCACATGTACATTTATACACAAATGTTTAACACAAAGGGCTATCAACAAAATGACTTAAACGAGGATTCAATGATATATTACTATTATTAAAATTGTTGAATCTTAGTCTATTAAAGCTGGTCTTCATCTTTCCTTTTTTTTCAAATGAGGAAATGGAATGACTTGCCTAGTGCTCCACAAATAGTCAGTGGAAGAGATGGACCTAAAACCCTATAGTTCTTATTTGTAATCCAGTAACCTTTTCTACCACTATTCCTCACCACGGGCCCAGTTAATGGAGGCCCAATTTTTTTTTTTTTCTAGCACCACCCTCAACCTACTCATTTTAGCACCACAACTTCTTTTGAAATAATAAGACATCCAACTGGAGCATATTCAATTTGGACAGAAGCATATGCTTTGTTTTACCAAGAGACAAAAGATGAAAATAAGGATTTTCTCACTATTGGAGTTTAGGTTTATTTTTTCTTCTCTGAAAAAGATAGTTAGATAGATACCCTACCCATTGCAAGAACTTGTTGAAAATTGAATTTTTAGGGCGAGAACTTTGAAGAAGCCAATTGTATCTAAACATTATCATATTCAGTAGGGGAGAAATTAGATAATGAGATTTACTAGATATTCTAAACAAAATTAGTCTTTTGTTTCTTTGTTTTCCTTCCTTCCTTCCTTCCTTCCTTCCTTCCTTCCTTCCTTCCTTCCTTCCTTCCTTCCTTCCTTCCTTCCTTCCTTCCTTCCTTCCTTCCTTCCTTCCTTCCTTCCTTCCTTCCTTCCTTCCTTCCTTTCTTTCTTTCTAAAAGAAAAAAAAATTTCAAAAAGTACCAAAATATTGGTATGTTTTTTTTTCCTGAAAAGAAATCTTGAACAGTCTTTTTTTTTTGTCTCTTTGTTACTGTCTATATTTCGGTTTGCTCGACTGTCTCTGTCTTTCTGTTTCTCTGGCTTTGTTTTTATCTGTTTCTGTCTTTCTCCATCTCTATAACTCTCTCTGTCTCTCTTTCTTTTTCTCTAACTTTGTGTTTCTTTATCTCTATCTCTCCCCTCTTTCTGTCTCTGGATCTCTGTCTGCCTATTTCTGTTTTCTGTCTCTATTTCCCTGTCTTTCTCTTTGTCTCTTGTCTATATCTCTTTGCCTCTGTTTTCTCTATCTCTGTCTGCCTGCCTCTCTTTCTCTATCCATTTGGTTTTTCTAGTACTTGAGGTCATCAGGTTTTCTTGTATTTATTTGTATCTGCTTCCTCTGTAGAGCAGAAGAGAAAACTCCCACTTCAGATTCCTAGCAACAACTGCTTAATTTGACAATTTGTAGATGGTATTCTTGTATTACCCTTTAGACCTTAATAATTGGTTTTTCTTTAGTGCAGTATTAAAACATTAAAGGCCATAAATTCCACAGTCACCTGTATCCATTTATTGCTAATTTATTATGGAGCATATCATAAAACTTTCCTTGACATAGAGGCCTCTTCATAACTATAAATCTTTTTTCAACTGTTTAGATAACTTATGCTTAAGTTCAAGAAAAGACCTCTAGGAGCAAATATTTTAAACCTCTATTTATTACATGCTAATGGTACATGTTGGATAGCCATAGTGAATTCACTGTGAAATATTAATTTATATTCAGAGTATTTATCACTTCAAACCCTTATAAAGATAAATTTGTTTTCAAGAGGGAAAATGTTAAGCATCAAATAACTGTTTTGCTAAATGTTTTTAACTGTCCCCCTGAATAAAGTCTTGCAATTTAACTATAACATTTTTAATGGAGGGTTTTCTTTTAAAGACAAAATATGACCACACAAAAGCTTTACTTTTTTAACTCAAAAGCTATATCTATATAACGCAATCAATCCATGCTATTTGACAGAGAAATCACTTTTTTTTTTTTTTCTATTTCTGCCTTAAATGAGCACAGAATTGAAGTTAAGATGCATGTTATACAGGAAGTTTGTCCTACTTCTAAAGTTAGTATACAGATGCATTTGTGCTACAAATCATATGGTATAGTAAATGATGATCTATGTGCAAGGAATAGTTTTGACCAGCCTCCCTTTTACTCATTTTGACCAAGGGACCTGGGAAATTTGCAACTATCTTCAAATTAGTGCTTTCAGAAGTATCTACAAATATCTCAGTTATATTTGGTCCATTTAAAACTATCAGGTAGATCGATAAACCCATTAAATTTCCTTTCTTTTATATATTTATTCTCATTAATTATGTAGTACTAATAACAATCCAAACTTATATAGCACTCCATGGTTATGGAGTACTTTATATGATATATCATTTTATCCCCATTCCAGATCTGTGAATTTGCTATGCATTGCTACTCCATTTTACAGTTGAGAAACTGAGGCGCATAGATGAGAAGTAGGAAAGTAATATATTATAAAAACAAGAGCATGAAACTAGAAATGAGAAAATTTAGGTTTGAGTAGTATCTCAGCTGCATACTAGCCTTCTCCTATTTGTGTGACCTTGGACCTTTTATTCCTATATAAATTGTTGGCATTTGGAAGCATATTAGTACATAATTGTTGTGAGGAAAACTCTTTGTAAAATGTAGAGTAAATGTATATATATATATATATATGCCATTATCATTACCTTTGCCCATACTCATATAACTATTAAGTAGTAGGCTCTAGATTCAACCTAACCCTCATTGCAAGTGAAAAGTTTCACCATTTACATAAAGTGACTTTTAGAGATGACTCAGGTCAATGTCAATCAATGTTTCCTTGACTTAGGAAGTCCATTGCTGCTATTAAGAAACCAGTATTTACTGGTGAAATGAATTTCTGTACTTACTCCCTGAAAAGAAATGTTTTTGCATAAATGGTTGAAAACTAATCTGATGTAATAAATGGACAATGGAAATTATCTTTAAATATTTCCTGTTTTGGAGAATTACATATTATTAATATCATCTCACAGTTGCAATAGGTAAACATTTTAAAATTGCACTTTATAGTAAGCTAAAAAGAAACATTTCAATTTGGCTGCCATTTTAAAATATTTTGAAGATATAAACTATTTTTCATAGTTTTACATGTGTAATAGGATCATAGGACTGTAGATTTAAATCTGGAAAATACTTAGTTCAATTTCTCCTATTAGAGATGAGCTGAGGCCCAGAAAAGTAAAGGGATTTGCCAAAGATACAAAGGTAATAAATAAATGTTAAAACTGAGATTTGAATTTAAACCTCTGACTCCATATTTACTGAAATTTGCTTTTCTTTGAAAACTTTAACAAATCTATCACTTTGGAACTATGAATTGACTCTTTTCCTTGCCAAGGCTAATCTCTTCATTTATACACTTTATCCCAGTATTCTTCGAATGTTTTTAAGGAACTCTTACACTTATAATTCCTTTATGGAATCTTATTGTCAATGTCTCTTCTGGTATAGGTTCCACACCGCCTCCCCCCCCCCTTTACATTTCCCACATACTTAAAAAAAAAAAAAAAAAAATATATATATATATATATATATATATATATATATATATATATATATATAAAACAAACAGAAGAACACAAAGTACTTTCCTTTAACTCTACCACTCTTCTGGCTATTATCCGATCTCCTCTTCACTATCAAGCTTCTAGAAATAGTCTATCCTTACCTTCACTTTCTCACTATTCGTTTATTTCTCAGTCCTCTGAGAAATCCTTTTTTTTTTTTAAATTTTACATCCTTTATTGAATTTTCTCTCAAGTCTGTCAACAGCTTCAGAAAATGCAAACAACAAAATCTGCCCATGAGGGTATCTATATTAATGGTTAATATGGTAACTACTGGCAATACATTTCATTTCCCCCTTCTTGAAATTTCCATATGACATGGCACATCTCATACTGCCATGATCATGATTAGGCTCAAGTTGAGGGCTCAGCATTTTTTTTTTTTTTGGTCATAGTACTGGCATACCTTTCTTCTTCCATTTCCTCTGGCCATGGTCCTGATGCTTCTTTGGAATTCTTACCCACTCCCATGACTCCAATTATTGCGTTTACACATATGACTCTTAAAATTATCCAGTTTTCATTCCTGTGATGAGCTTTTTTTTCTCTCCACATTTTAATGTCTTTAGGAGAACTTGAACTGTTATGTCCCACTAGCCCTTCAAACTCAATATGTCTAATTATGCACTCATCTTCCCTCCAAAGTTTTCTCTCCCTGCCACAATCTGATCTATGTCTGTTGATGGTGATTATCCCTCAAGTCATTTAGACTTCTTTGACTTTCTTCTTCTTTCCCACCTCTTCAACTAATCAATTGCTTCAGTTTCCTCATCTGAAAAAGGAGGAGTTTGGATCATATGACTTTTGAGTACCTTGTAGTTTTAGAACTACAAAACTATTGATTCTCCACCATATTTTTTTTTATTTTTACTCCCATTCCTTCATTCACACTATTACTAACCTTGTTCTGGCAATTATCTCTCTCTTTTTTTTTTTTTTTATTAATTTTTATAATTATAACATTTTTTTTGACAGTACATATGCATAGGTAATTTTTTTTTTTTTTACAACATTATCCCTTGTATTCCCTTCTGTTCTGAATTTTTCCCTTCCTTCCCTCCACTCCCTCCCCTAGATGGCAGGCATTCCCATACATATTAAATATCTTATAGTAAATCCTAGGTACAATATATATCTGCAGAACCGAATTTTGTTGTTGTTGTTGTTGCAAAGGAAGAATTGTATTTGGAAGATAAAAATAATCTGGGAAGAAAAACAAAACAAAAAAAAATGCTCACAGTTTACACGCATTTCCCAGTATTCCTTTTCTGGATGTAGCTGATTCTGTCCATCATTGATCAATTGGAATTGGATTAGCTCTTCTCTATGTTGAAGATATCCACTTCCATCGGAATACATCCTCATACAGTATCATTGTTGAAGGGTATAATGATCCCCTAGTTCTGCTCATTTCACTCAGCATCAATTGATGTAAGTCTCTCCAAGCCTCTCTGTATTCCTCCTGTTGGTCATTTCTTACAGAACAATAATATTCCATAACATTCATATACCATAATTGACCCAACCATTCTCCAATTGATGGACATCCATTCATTTTCCAGTTTCTAGCCACTATGAAAAGGGCTGCCACAAACATTTTGGCACATACAGGTCCCTTTCTCTTCTTTAGTATTTCTTTGGGATATAAGCCCAGTAGTAGCACTGCTGGGTCAAAGAGTATGCACATTTTGATAACTTTTTGGGCACAATTCCAGATTGCTCTCCAGAATGGTTGGATTCTTTCACAGTTCCACCAACAATGCATCAGTGTCCCAGTTTTCCCACAGTCCCTCCAACATTCATCGTTATTTGTTCCTGTCATCTTAGCCAATCTGACAGGTGTGTAATGTAATGATATCTCAGAGTTGTCTTAATTTGCATTTCTCTGATCAATAGTGATTTGGAACACTTTCATATGAATGGAAATAGTTTTAATTTCATCATCTGAAAATTGTCTGTTCATATCCTTTGACTATTTATCAATTGGAGAATGGCTTGATTTCTTATAAATTAAAGTCAATTCTCTGTATATTTTGGAGATGAGGCCTTTATCAGAACCTTTAACTGTAAAAATGATTTCCCAATTTGTTACTTCCCTTCTAATCTTGTTTGCATTAGTTTTGTTTGTGCAGAAACTTTTTTAATTTGGTGTAATCAAAATTTTCTATTTTGTGATCAATAATGGTCTCTAGTTCTCCTTTGGACACAAATTCCTTCCTCCTCTACAAGTCTGAGAGGTAAAACTATCCTATGTTCCTCTAATTTATTTATGATTTCGTTCTTTATGGCAATTATCTCTTGACTGAATTATAATAATGATAATAATAATAATAATAATCTTACTAAGTTTTCTACTTCCATTCTACTACGTATTGCAACATTCCTTAAATATCTTCCAAAATAGTTTTCCTAATAATAGATCTGATTGTATCATTCCTCTTCTCAAAATTTTGTGGTATCTCCCTGTTTTCTAAAGAATAAAATATATATTCTTATTTTTTATGTTTAAGACCCACCCAAGACTGCAATAACCTTTATAATCCTATTTTGCTTTTATATACTCTAAATTCCAGTCAGTTATTTCCCATTCCTAGAATGCATGCTTCTACCACTACCTAGCTTATAGAATTGTTGTGCAGAAAGTGTCTTGGTAAACTTTTAAAAAGTATAGAAATATGAATGTTTATTATTCTTATTATCTGTTTGTTTAAACCTTTCTCATACTTTTAAGACCCAGCTCAGGAGGACTACTCCCATAAAGTTTTTTTCCTCCTCCCCCACCACCATTTAAAAAAAAACAGACCTCAGTTGAAGGTGGTGTCTCCCTCCTCAAATTTTCTCCTGACACTTTTTCAGGATCTCTATCACATTCTGTATTATAATCTATTTATTTTTGTATATTTGATCTTATCCCCTAGCTCTTTGCCCTGTAATTAGACCATCAGCTCCTTGATAATAAAAACTGTTGCTTTTTTTTTCATCTTTGTACCTCCAATGCTAAGAATAATACCTTGTACACAGTAGGTGTACGAGATGATAAAATGTACAATAAACAATTATTGTCAATTATAATTACCACTTTCTTTTCCTTGATGTCATATTCCTTGGCTTAGTGAATTGTCATCCTTGTTTATGGCTAATAAAATATTTAATTGATACATTGAAAGATATATTATACATTTACCTATAGTTATCTACTGGCTAATAGTCTTCGGTCTGATGCCCTCCCCAAATTGTTATAAAGTGGTATAGCACAAAATGTCCACTATATAAGTATCCAATTGGATATGTATAATTTCTGCTAAGGCACTAATTAGTGATAGTCTAGACATGTAGATTCCCATTTGATTTTGAATTAGCCAAAACTTAATCTAAGGTATCAAATTCTTCTGGGAAAAAAATCATGACATATCTAAAGAGTCATTTTGCTTTATTAAAGTATATGTGTTAGTGTTATATTCTAAAACTCTGGCAATTCCTATTCATTTTTGACATTCTGAACATATTACCATAATAGGAATGTGATAAAGGAAAAAGACTAAGTTAACAATATGAGGAAATTTTCATCAACATAACTTTGAAAGGTTTTTGCAACCCTGGTATATAGCCTATTATGAAGCACAGATTACCAAATGCTTGAGTAATTTTCTATGTCGAAGAAAAGAGTGCTTCTAAAATTTGAAAGCAATTTAATTTTGAATAATTTAAAAATATTAAATAACTGTTGGCAGTTTCTAACACTTTCCTTCTGCTGAAATTGTAGTCTTTTGGACTAGAATGTTTCCTTGATCTTTGTCTGAAAGAATTGTTTGGTTTTCTTTGGTGGCATTTGGGCTCCTCCAGACTTATCAGGAGGCTACAGTTTAATATACAGAGAGGCACAGAACATGTCAATATAATGCCACTAATGTTTTCCATGTTTATGATCTGAGGGTCAAAGTCAAACCTCTTATTGCATTAATAATGGCAAAGCAAAAATAGGCTTTGTAGTTGTGAATTCATGGTTTTAAAGAACAATTTCCCTATGTTTTCATTAATAGAAGCCATTCATTGAAATGTTCAAGGATTATATCAGAATTCAAACAATTTATCTAATGTTATACCTTTAGATTGTGAAAACTATGAATGTGGACATACATATGGATTCTTTATAACTATTAATCCTAAAATTATCCTTTTTTCAAAAGTTACATACATATGTAGCATTGAAAGTTATATGTAGTAAAAATCACATTTAAATCCTCTTATCAGGGTAATTAAACATTGATTTTGATCTAGTTATTTGAAATAATTTGGTTTGTGATATGCTTAATATACTATATTCAAAAGCCTGACTAAATATTTTGGGTTCAGATACCATTGGATCTGAAGACTAGAACTTAATCATAGTTTTAACAAAATACCTTTGTAGGGAGGGTGGGGGAGTAGGCAGAGAGGTGGTACAGAAGATAGAGCACAAGTTCTGAAGTCAAGAGGACTTAAGTCCCATTTGACCTCAGACTCTTGACACTTAGGCTGTGCAACCCTGGGCAAGTCACTTAACTCCAATTGCCTAGGCAAAGCAAAACAAACAAACAAAAAACAAACATTCAAGAGTGTCTATCAAAAAGTCTTTTCTGGTGACCTATACTATAGGAAGAGTATAATCAATACAAATAGCAATGGACTGGGAATCTTAGGAATTAACTTTGTATCCCTACTTCATCATATATGTTTTAAGATCAGGGACACTGAATCACAGATTTTTCATTGATACAAATAGAATAAAATAGGCTTCTATAACAATATCACAGGGATACTAGAAGATCAAATAAAATAGTGGGTATAAATAATTTTGTAAATTGTAAAGCACTATATAAATATTTGTTATTATTAATATTCTTCTATTTATTATCCCCATTCCATTCTTCTTATCTTTTTGATGAAGTTTGGATAAAAAAAGAAGCATAACAAGTTGCTATCCTACTTTGATTCTTTTATATTTAGTGTTCTGTAGACTATTGAACAGGTAGATATAAACTCAAGTTTCTGAAGGCATCCTTTGTATAACTCTAATATAAGACATGATAGTATAGATGATAATTACTATTCCCACATGATTTCATTTCTTTTGCTAAAGCTTTTCATTCAAAATAGCTTGGATATTAGGAGTAATTGTCAGAATGAATTTTATTTAAGATATTGTTGATCTTTTATGGATCAATGTGATTTCTACATGACTGTGAATCTCTGATTAATTTGTGATAATGCTCTAGTTCCAGTACATTTTATTGATTCAACTCTATGTATATTTTGAGTTTTTTTTTTTCTATAATATGAGGATTGGTTAACTATCCAAGAAATCCATGAAATCTAGACCTCTTCTAATGAACAGTTATAATCATGAGGTCATGTCTAGATAAGTATTAAGTAGGTTTTAAACTTTTTGTAACCTGAAGGGATGTTTTTCAGTTTCTACCATATTCTTTAATAATGTGAGTTGATAACTAAATACAGTTTCAATAATAATTTCTGTAACATCTGATAGTAATGACCTGATCTTAAATGGCTATCATGAACTCCTCTATAGCCATAAAAATATACATAACTTAATGACTTGTTGTTCTTTGCTAATATATTGTTGCCTGACTTAATGTGAATGTCATTAACAGAAATTCTTTTGATTCCATTCCTGAATCTTATGGGTTTCATGGCCTCAATATAGAAATAAATCACTTTTGATTACATTTAAGAAAGCCAGCCTTGACTATTACTTGATGAAGAAATTTCTGCTTGTTTCAAAATATTTTTTTTAATTAAAAAAAATCTATTTCCCATATATTCTGAAAATGTATTATCAATCCCCTGTCTCCTTTTTGGCAAGGAAATATTAATCTTTCTATGGATAACTTAGAGCAATGGATCTTGTGTTTCATTAATATTATGTGCATTTTTAAGGCTATTTTCCAATTCTTTTATGGTCCATTTTATCATAGACTTAGAGATAGAAGTGACCGTATCATTTTATAGATGAGGAAATTGACAAATTAAGTGGCTTGGCCAAAGTGAAACAGGTATTTCATGAACAGAAATAGAATTTAAACTCAGGTCTTTTGACCCCAAATTCAGCGCTCATTTCCACTGGAACACACAATTATTGCACTATTGCTTTAAATTTTTTTTCATATTTGGTTATGATTTAAAGATGTCAGTATCTTAACATATTCTGCCATAACTTCCTCTTTCATGGATTTAATGCTTACTGTATCTGGCCAAGTTATTCATAAGTTTTGCCTTCATCCATTTTAGTTCAATTTGACTTGCAGTTTCAGATTAAAAATCTTCAATCTCTATCTTTCATTGATTTATGTTAAATTTTTTTTTCATTTACTGAGACCAAATGATTTCTTGATATCATAGGATAAATATTCCATAAGATGAAGGAATTGTTTTTATGCATATATTTAGTGGAGCCATATAGCTTGATAATCAATTCAAATGTATCAAATAATAAAGTGTTTTGGTTCAAGTTCCTCTTTAATTTGGAAGTGATATTTAATTCTGTTTAGGAGCAATAATAATGGATTCAAAGCTAGGCAAGGTAATAATAAATTTGAACTGTTTCCTGAAAAAAAAAAAAGCTACATTTTATACTAGTTGTTCTTGACATTATTGTATTGATGACATTTTAAGTGATTTTTATATGGCTATAAAATACTCTAGCATTCTTATTATATGTGGGTCTGTTTTATATATTTTCAGCATATGGAAAAGCCACGAGTTCAGACCTAAGTCAAAGGCTTTCTGAAGATCAATAATTATTGTTGTGCTTTTAAGTTGTTTACTCATTGAAATAATAATAAATTGCTCTTAACTACCTTCTCCCTTATTCACTTTCATTGTTTAACACACCTCTTTTGTGCCTTTACTCAATTTAATTTACTTAAAAGTTTTTATAGACTGTTTTCATATGACACACCCTGTCAACACTTTGTAAGTGGCCTTATTTGGAGGAATCATTGGGATTTTCACCTTTTGGTGGTAGATATGCCATCCCTCTATTAAGAAAAGTGTGATCAAACTTGCATCTAAGAGGAAGGTGATAAAGTTCTTTGAATCACTGGAGAGTATTTGAACCAAAAATTAGAAATCTTCTCTAGCTCCACCCTTTGCCAGTTGTGCATAGAAATAAAGCTTCAGTCACCTTCAGAACTCTTCTATCATTCATTAATGATGTACAAGCTTCTTGTTTTTAATTTAATCCAATATATATTTTTATTGTGTTGGGCTAGAAACCATATGAACAACCCCAAATTCTCCAAATACTACTTTGAGTACATTTTCTTTTCTAAGTCTTTTGCTTCTACAACCTCCATAGTAGCATTTTGATTGCTGACAAAATATTTTTGCTCTTTGTACTGCTTTGACTCTTTGTATCATCTTACCTTTTTGACTTTGCTTTTAATCTCTCATTAAGGGAATCTAAATGTTTTACATGTTTTTATTTTCAAAATGCTACTTGGCATACTTTTTTTGTTACTTTTAATATTATATGCCCCATATAACTCTCAAGTAACTTCTTCCACAATAATGTTTCATGCCTATCCTTAGAATTATTCCTTGAGAACACTATTCTTCTAAGGCTATTATTTTGCTAGTGGCTGCTAAATATACTGCTGGGTGCTGGTTCTGAAAGGTTTTTATAATTTTTGTCAAATATTGTGGGAGAATTTGTCCATTCACAACAGTTATAGCAGCTTCTAGTTTTAAAAATTATACTATTTAGGTACAGTTATTCTGCTAGTTGGATCCATAATGTTAAATGCAAACAGTACACTTGAAAATTTTAGTTTAAGTATGCCCATCATCTTTTAAAGATAATTTGACAAATAACTGCTATTGGTTTTGTTGTCCATTTTATAGTTAAAATTTTTGCAGTATGTATTGTATGAAGGCTGTCCATAGCTTCAACTCATTAATATTATTATTGTCATTATTATTATTCAGCGGGGTGTCATATTTCAATTAAAATTCAAAAGCCCAAGGCTCAGTCACTGAAAATTTTTTGTTGCCAATAATTCTCTATTCAGGGAGAATTTGCCTTGAGTTCCACAAGAAATTCAAAATCACAACAAAGCTCCATTATTGGAAAGATTGCACCATTATGGTCATAGTTTCCTTTGTCTTAGTGTTTGATCAAGATCACACATTATATTATGTTTGAAAATTGCAAAATTCCTATTAAAGGGATTTTTATTTAAGCTAATTTGTATGATTTATTTAAAAGAAATTGCATTTAGTATTGTTGGACATGCACATTAGGCTTGGTCTTCTTTCTTCATCTTTTATTAGGCTTCAGTTGAAAGTTTTAGGTAATATAATAAGCCTTCAGAATCAGAATATTTAGATATTAAATTCTTTGTCACATTAATTCACTTATCCAAAACCATTTAAGTACCTATTATATTTAAAACACCTGACCTAGAGTTGGAACATATACAAAGGATACAAATACCTGATCCTGAACTATATGGAATTTATAACCTACTTAAATGAGGAATACAATCCTATTGTGTATCATTATTCTTTTCACTTGATCATATTTAAGCTAATTAATAATATATCAGAAAGATGACTAGAGAAGGAATCAATTCACCTAAGTTCAAGACCTAACTTTGCTGCTAATTATGTGATCTTGTGTAAGTTACTTAGCCTACTTGTTTTATCATCATTTTTTTTTATTGATTTTGGAAATTTGATTTCTATTTTTACTAGTTAGCATACATGAATTCTTTCAAAATCATTTTAAGGAGTAAAAAAATATAGGCTAGATTTTCAGCATATGAACTTCAAATATGGAGTACAAAAGTTTAGAGGGACCAAGGGAATTTAAGGCAGAAAAAGTGCTGCTACTTCTGGAAAACTTAGCATTGACTCAATATATTCATCTGGTTTCAGAATCAAATCATGCTTCAAATTTTGTGAATCTCAACTGAATAGTATGTCCTCAGTCATGCTTTGGATTACATTTAAGAGAAAGAACACTGCTCTTATTGGGAAAAAAATGAGAGAAGATCCTACATGGTCTAAAGTTAAGAGAACTTAAATTTATTTGGTAATTGAAGATTGTGTAGGGAAGAAAATAATAACATTCTGCTACCATAACAGGTTTCACTGCATAATTCTTATCTTTATGGTTCACTTTGTATTATGTAAACCTGGCTTTAAAGATGGGATCAAAGTATGGTATCTAGGGAAAGCTATAGAAAGATGTAAGGGGATTGAAACAGCTCACAATTACCCATGCACATTCCTTTCTTCAAAGTCATTTCTTGTTCTTGAGAATGGACAATTTCCTCAACAATTCTCCATAGAATGAGGATTTGTCTTGAGGTCTATTCTATGAACGCAAATGATTACTGCTGTACAGAGAGACCTATACAGGAATCAATGACAGAGCAAGGATTAGGGATAAACCCTTTTTGACTTCCAGACAATCAATTCTCATCTACTCTCCTTCAGGACACTTGCTGAAACTTCCTTCATATGCAGAATAGAATTCTTTAGATATTACCAGGTGAAATATATGTCTTTACATATCCTCCCTCCCTCTCTTTCTCTCTCCCTCCCTCCCTCCCTCCCTCCCTCCCTTCCTCCCTCTCTCTCTCTCTCTCTCTCTCTCTCTCTTTCTCTCTTTCTCTGTATATATATATACATATATATAGATATATATATAATTTTATTTAAAGGGCATATAAGACAATTATAGTTAGCTGTATTATATGAAGATGTTTCTAACTTGCACTCAGAAAGGACACTTAAAAAAGTTAGGTCAGGAAGAATAACTAGGCCTGACTAAATAAGTACAAAAGAAAATGATACAATTTTAAGAGCACTTGGAGATCAATTTCCAAGCTTAAAGTAAGAGGAGATTCCAAAAGAAGATAAAAGGTCAGATAAAAAGAAGTATTTTAAAATAAAAAGACAACCAAGAAGCCTCTAGTATTGAAAAATCCATAATCCCATAAATCTACTTTATTTATATGTACATACATATAAATACCAATACATACTTTTACTAATTTTTTAAAAGTGTATTTGAAGCAGCAGATTTTTTTTTCTGTTTCTCTGATTTTCACAATTATGGGCTTGAGTACCTTCTCAGTCAAATCCCCCTACCTATCTTAATCACCATGGAAAGCAACCTTGGCTAATTAGAATAAGCCCACCTTAATAGTTACTCAGGGGTCTTGAATGGAATATTAAAAAAAAAAAAGTAAGGAGGGCCTAAAATAAGGAGATTCACAAAATACACTGTCATGGGTAGAAGGTACACCATGGTGGGAGCTAGGGGAGAGAGGATATACAGTTGTGTTAATTCAGATAAATTTGTGACTTGAGCTGTTCTGATGGATTAAAGGGTTTCAGTTGTCCTGCAGTCAGAAAGAGTTGAGTTCAAATCTGACTTCAGATGTTTAGTGTGACTGGTCAAGTCACAAGACTATTTGCCTTAGTTCCCCATCAGTAAAATAAGCTGGAGAAGAAAATGGCAAACCATTTCAGCATCTTTGCCAAGAAAACCTTAAATTAGGTCACAAAGAATTGAGCATGACTGAACAATAATGAGAAATGTTTCTTATCACTGAGCTAACTATTATATGGTTATAGCACTAACCACACACATGACTAAAAAAGGATCTTGTGAACAACTGGGCTTTCTTGAATCCAGTTGTCCCCTACCAGACCAGTGCACTACCAATCTGTTCTCTAAAGGGTTCTGCTTTTGTAAACTGCCCTAATTCAACCTTATAGTAGAAGAGAGATTTGATGTTGTCAGGGATTAGTAGCAGCTCCTGTCCTCCCTGCCTTCCTGTTTGTGGTAACATAGTTCAAATATTTAGTCAAATCTCATCTATAGAAAGCAAGGATGATTTTTAAAAATTGTTACTTAAAGATATGCAGGCAATTGTATCTGTATGTCATATTGACATAAATTCCTTGAATAAAACAGTAAAGTGGAATTTAGCTTACTATATTAAAGTTTTCACAGTATGCCATTTGTTATATGAATGATACATATTAAGCTTTTAACTACAAAAGAAGTCAAATCATTTGGCTATTCATGAAAAAATGAGATTTCTCAGTAAGAAAATCTAGAATATATATTAGCAGCCTATAACCACATTTTTTTCTTGAAAAATGGAGCTAATAAATATATGTATTTTAATTTTGTATACATTTATAATCAACTCTAAAATATTAAATTCTCTAACTTCCTTATAAGCTTTTGGGAATAGGCATTTCCCCAACCAGAATAAGGGATAGTGTTATGTTGTAGGGAAAATGCTGAACTGAAAGACTTTTCAGGTCCCAGTTTGGAGCAAGTTATTTCATGGCTCTGAACCTGTTGAATATAAAATGCAAATATTATATGAAATGATCTTCCAGCTCAAAAATTAAATGATCATCTTTCAATCTGACATTGAAGAGTTTTAAAGGCATTGGTATCAATGTTCATTCCTCTGCAGGCTACAGCTCTGTTGTACTCCAGGACTTCTCTATAATGCTCCAGAAACCTTTTTCCCCTCTAAATCACTCCACACTAGACTTCACAGATTGGACTTGTTCTCTGAGGCTACAGCTCCTCTGATTGATTGGTCTCTCAGGACTTCCATTTTAAGGAGTACACTTACTCTTCCTCTCCAAGTTGCCCTCCTGATTCTCCTCTTTGATTTTCTGTTTAACACCAATACCTGCATCTTCTTCTCCCTTTCCCCTTCCAGTTTCTTTTTATGTTTTGTCTTCCTCCAATAGAATACATGCCCTTTGAGGGCAGAAACTATATTTCTTTCTGCCTATATTTCCTCAAAACTTAGCACTTGGAATATAGGCTTATAATAAATACCGTTGACTTGATTGACTGAAAATAAAGCAATTTTAATCAATAAATAAACATTATTAAGCACCTATTATGTTCTAGGCACTGAACTAGTTTCAGAGGATACAAGGACAAAAATGAGAATCCCTGCCCTCAAGATCTCATATTAGAAGAAGCAATATGTACATTATATAAATAGCAAATATGTGAAAAATACAAAGTAAATTAATACAGGGAAATATATATTTTAATTTCTTGTGTTTAGCAACAAGATTATATGATAATCAACTGTGATGAACTTGGCTCTTTTCAAGAATGGAGTGATTCAAGATTATTCCAATACATTTGTGATAGAGAGAGCTCCCTGCAAATTGAGAGAAAACTGTGGAAGCTGAATGTGGATCAAAGCATAGTATTTTTACTTTTTTTGTGTAATTGTTTGTTTGCTTGTTTTTTTTTTTTCCTCATGATTTTTTTTTTTCCTTTCACCTTTTTGGATCTGATTTTATTTTATTATTTTATTTTTTTTTTGTGGAGCATGACGAATATGGAAATATGTTTAGAAGAATTGCACATGTTTAACCTGTAATGAATTGCTTGCTGTCTATGGGGAGGTCAGGGGGAAGGATGGGAGAAAATAGTTTTGCAAAGGTAAATGTTATAAACTATATTTGGCTGTATTTGGAAAAATAAAAAGCTATCAAAAATAAAGTTCATGAGCAAGAAGAAAAAAAATAAATCATTTGTGTTTTTTAATCTAGAGGCTCATCTTGTAGGAATAGGATGAGGTATATTATCTTGCCATTCTCTCTGCTGCTGTAATACTCACAAAGATGCTTTCAGTGGACCAATAGAAGATGAATTTATATCCCTAAACTCTTATCTAATTATAAAAGAAGTTATATTATTCACCTATGTAGTAGATAGTACATAGCATCAAATATCAGAGAATAATAGCAGAATAGT
This sequence comes from Sminthopsis crassicaudata, assembly GCF_048593235.1. Taxonomy (NCBI): domain Eukaryota; kingdom Metazoa; phylum Chordata; class Mammalia; order Dasyuromorphia; family Dasyuridae; genus Sminthopsis; species Sminthopsis crassicaudata. The sequence goes on from NC_133618.1 coordinate 595,430,727, forward strand.
GACTTGTCTCAGGTACATATTTATTTGAATACTTTGAAAAAAATGAAGAATGATGTAATAATAATAATTATTATAATAATTAAAAATCAATGCTAATATCAACTTTGTGATCCCTTCAAGATGAAATCGAATTCTTTTTCATTTGGTTTCATAGCATTTCAAATGCTTTTTGTGTATTTATATTTTAATTGGTATTGTATTTATCCATGTACTTATCTCCTCTGCTAAGCTACAAGCTATTTATGGGCAAGGACTATGTCTTATTTGTCTTTATTTTTGGCCTAGCATCCAGAGTAGTCACTTATTAGATGGTTGTTGAATGAATAAATTGATGAATGGATGAATTTATGAATTATTATAGTATTTTCCAGTAAGGAGGATTTGTTCTCAGCCAAGTTATATGGCATAAATATTACTATATCTGTTTTACATATGAGAAAACTTGAGGCTTAGAGGAATTAAGTAATGTGCTCAGAATCTCAGCTAATAAATGTTAAATCTTAGATCCAATTCTAGTATGCCTTTGACATTTAGTTTCTAAATGGTAGAAGTGGAATGTCCTAGAAGGGTGTTTTAGGAAAATACACTCTCAGAACCCATTAAGTTATTCATAATGAGAGGATACCTAGTGATAGATTTGATTGCTTGCTTATATGTGTTGCATGCAAAGATAACGAGAGAAATTGTTGTGGTTTTTACTTGCAAACAAAGGCTGCCTGCAGCTCCTGTACATATTTAGATTTGACAATCTTTTATAGTTATATCCTGATTAGTGGGAACAATGAACCTACCAAAGTGGTCCCATGCTTCTGAATTTGCACTATCCAAAGTTATGATTATATGAAGTATGGTAATTGGTTCCAGCCCAGTGAAAAGATGCAGTGTGAATAATGCAACCACTTCAGGGGACTCATTATAGCCATTATTCAGGATCTGACTATATGGTATCCAAAAAATGGAAATTGTTGCCTAAGGTTTGTACTGAGGAGACTATAAAAAGCATAAATCCCAGGTAACTAGTAACCTTGTGTTGAATAACATTCTCTTTAGTCCATTTCTAATGCCTTCTGTCTTTATCATTTTCTTTCTCCTTTCCTTAAGATACTGGAAAGCCTCTGTGTTTTTAGCATTCAGTATTTCAAAACTATTAGCCCATGTCTTGATGCTTCAGGGCATTTTTGGTTCAATAACAACCAGAGTGGAGGAAAAAAACAAAACAAAACTCTAATAATCTGTTGTTACTAGATTTATTTCAGACCATTTGATATGAAATAGGAAAGCAAGATAATATACTTAGAAATACTTTTTTTGTCATGGTTCAAAGAAAATCTACTCAGTTTAATTATCCATTTCTACATCTCCGGGCCACAAGAATCCAAGGTACAGCTTGTAATATATTTTCATCCCACTTCATTTCAAGGGAAGAATTAGGCTGTTAAGAAGTGAGGCAGGTTCATTTTTCTGAGGAACAAAAACTTCCTGGGTAATTTTAAATGTTCCCTTCAAGATCGGGATGCATACAAAAGAGATCTGACATTTGTGATTGTCATAGTGTACTGGAACCAAATTACTCTGGGTCCTAGGCACTGAATGTTAAAATAAAATTTAAAAGTTTTCTTTCCACACTGTCCCCTTCTTCAAGCCCACAAAGCATTTGTTTTTAACAAAAGTGGAAACACATTTGAGTGCAATAATTTCAAACAAATTTTTTTAAACTTCACAGCCTTGCTTCATTAACACAATAGCATATCAAATTCACAAAGTTTCAAAAAACTATGTTCAATCTATAAACATAAAGTAGTCTTAATCTTTCCCACATTCTATTTCCTTTTCCCACACAACTTTAAGATCTAGTTTGAAATGTATCTTTGCCTGCAGATACATTTTTGTTTGTTTGTTTGCATATCCTTGTAACTATAAATCTGATTCCAACAAATCACCTTCATGTATCCTTTGTTCCAAGCCAAACTCACCACTCTTCAAACATTTCTCTACCCTTTTCCTCCTTTATGCCTTCACTTAAAATGGTTCTATAAATGTCAACCTGTGCCCCAAATTTGCCTATAGAAATTATAGAAATCCTTTAAGACTCAAGTAAGGTGCTATCTCCTCCATGATGTTTTTCCTTAGCTAAACTTTCTCAGGGTCTATATTTTGTCTTCATTCTTTTGCTTGGAATATAATTTTGATCACTTTGCTTGTAGCTGCCTTATATATTTATCAGTCATTCACTGTCAACAAGCATTTATTAAATACCTATTATATGCCAGGAATTATGCTAAAAATTGTGAATATTAAAAAAGGGCAAAAACATAAAGACAATTTCTTTCTTCAAAGAGATTACATATTAACAGAGAAGACAATATGCACATATACATACATAAAAGACATACACAGTGTAAAAATGAAGATTATTCTTAGAAAGAAGTCATTGTAAAACCTTTTATAGACCATGGAAGCTGAACTGTCTTGAATGAAGCCACTGAAACCAGGAGGTAGAGACAAAGAAAGGGACAAGTGGTACAAAGGTTTAGCGTCGGGAGATGTCCTCTGAAAGCTTTCACAGAATTGCTCAAAAATTCCCATTTAATTTCTTATACTGACCCATGATATAATGAAACTGCAATGGATAATATTGCAATATGGAAGTGAGTAACTAGTATAAATGAAGAATAGAAGAAGGATCAGGGCAGAACTTTGGAGATCCTCACATTTAGTGGGCATTCCATGAAATGAGATTCAACTATGGAAATTGATAAGAAGTTAGTTAAGTAGTGAGAGAACTAGGAGATGAGATCATATTCAGGAGAAGGTGATCAACATGTTAAATGCTGCAGAAAAGTCAAGAACCCTGAACACCGAGGAAAGACTTATTAGATTTGACAATACAATTAATTTATCACTGATAATTTCAGAGACATCGGTTTCAATTGAATGATAAAGTTGGAACTCAGATTGCAGAGAATTGAGAAATGAGTTAGAAGAGAGGAAGTGCAGACACCTAGTGGTATATAGATATGCTTGATTTCCCCTCCTACATTTCATCCTCCCTGATCATTTTATTAAACATTGTCATTTACTCATTATCTAGCACATAGTAGGCATTCAGTAAGTGTTGATTAAATTACTAAGGCAATTCAATTTAGTCTATGATCTTAGTCATTGTTTTAGTCAAGAAATCCAAAGACATACATCTTAATTTCGCATTTTTGAAGTAATCTTAATTCTAAATTTAACCCTAACCATTTAGAGGTAATTATTTAAGAATGTTTATGCATATTTCTAATGAGCCTTGGTTGCTAAACAGCTATGAGACCTTGTACAAGTCTTTTAATAAATGTAGAGATCGCTTTAAGAAATTCCTACCACCCCTTCTAGATTACAATTAAATGACTTTCAAGCATGTGTCCAGGGAAAGAGAGGTCAAAAAGAGAAAGAGAAAGGAAGAGTAGGATTGAAGGGAGAGTTGGAATTTCTTTTTATTCTCTTTTTCATATGGATAATTTCTTTGGTTTGAAAATTAGAAATGATAGTGTAGATTATCTATTTTTTCCACCCATCTGTGATGAAATGGAAAAAAAATACAAAAAAAATGCCAATTATTTTTGATCAATTGGCCATGTCCGAGAATTTTTAAAGCAATTAAAAGCAAGACTAGTATTTAGTTAAAGACTTCCTTAAAGAATTAAGTTTTACAAGAGTTAACTATTTCAAATATAAAGCAATTATTAAAGACAAGATTGACAACTATTGTATTTTTTTCTCCTTATATTAACTTTTCAGTATTAGGTGATCTCAAAAAAAGAAATGAAAGAATACCAAATCAATCTTTTTTAGCATAATAAATATTTATAATTTAAAAAATATTATTGTTGTACAATTGTTTTATGCATAAGTTGAAGATAGTTTAAAGGTTATTAAAATAGCTACATTCTTTATGACAAAAAGGGACAGACACATTTTTAGAGGTGAAAAAGAAAGCATGATTTATTCTGTTTTTCTAGCATTGCCAGTTTCCAGGTGTTCACCTTTTGATCTGGCTACAGGCAATGATTTTCTGAAGTGGTTTCTGATGGTGTCTGACAACACTGATGGTGCTAGGGAACAATCTTTTAGTGTGCTAAACTACATCAAATTAAGGGAACTAGAGGCTGACAAAGAAACCAATAGAATCCATGGATAACATGAGTATTTTGCTGCTTGCTACCTCTTATATTGGCTGCCTGAGAGAAGTAATGATTCTTAGATCCTATGATACCTTTATTCAGTGATCCTCAACATTTTTGATTCTGTGAGTCCCTTTCAAAAACAATTTAAAAATGTGTTGTGAACACACAGGGTAATTTATTATCTTACTGAAAACATTTTTTAGGTTTATTCATTAATTACTAAAAAAGTTCTAAATTAAATTTTAAATTACATTCCATAAAAGTAAGAATGAAAAGTAATAATCCAGGAAGACCTCACATGCCTACTATTATCTGTTAAATGTCCTTATTTTACAAATCTTGTTGAAAATAAATATCATTTTAATATTTAAATTGCAATTTAGAATGCATTTAATATAATTTAATAATCAAACAATATCTTAATTTTGCTATTGAAATTTTTTATTTTAAAAAGAAAACTTACAATATTTGTTTTAACACCAGAAAAATATTGTCTTAAATCTTGTTCTGCATTGAATTTATTTTAGTATTTTGATTTACAACAAAGATAAAGTAAAAATTTTTGCTTACACAAATATTTGGTAAAAATGGTGAGAAGAATTTTACAATTTTTTTTTTTTTTGTTGAGAAATGAAAATTCATTCTCTTATTTTGAGGCACCTAACTAGTTGATGAAAATGAATAGCTAGTTACAATGTAAAAAAAAAAAAAAAAACCAACAACTCTACTTTTCTATTCTAAAGACAAGTCTTGTTTTAAATAAAAACTATAATTATATATATTGCTTTTTTTCTAAATAATGTTTATGTATAAAATATTTTTTTTTAAAAATATATCTCTTCAGGCCTATCTTTTCTTCTGCCACTTGTCTATTGGCTATACTCTCCCCAAAACTCTGCTGATTGACTGACAGATGTTGCCATGAGGGTCATTTGAAAATCTACCAGACAGGAAAATAATAAGATAAACAGAGGATAAATTTAGATAGGAAAACAAACTAAATAACTGCAGAGAAGGGCAATATAAGGTTTATTTCATCAGAAAGTTTGTAATAATCAAATATTGGTTTCAAAATGCTTTGAAAAGTCTGTATCCAACAATTATGATTTTTAAGGAACCTGGCATTTGCTCTGCAAATGTTCCAAACATCTTGATCATGTGATTCTATAGTATGATTAGAGGGAACTGGGGAAAAAGGAGGCTACTCTGGTGCAATGTCCAGAATGCCAATGAGAGTATACTCATACATTTAACTATCCATTGGGAATTGATTTGTTCTCCAATGTTGAACCTTATGTCAGTGTTGATGACAGATTGAGAAGCTGCAAGAACACATTGTGTTCTAAGTCAGAAACAGAGTTTGAAGAAATCATTGCACAAACACCAAAAATTGTTGTTTGTAGATTGTCATGATGGTTTCAAGTTGTTGTAGAAACAAACTTATGAGTTTCAAACAAAAACATTGTCAGAGAGAAATTTTAGCATAATTGGTCAGTTATTTATTGCTAAAAGTATTAACCCAAACCTCTTACACCACTGTCTCAAATCCTCAAATAAGAACCATTGTTCTAAAATCATAGGGAAATATTTTTGAAGACTTGTAGCCAAGTGCAGAGAGGAGTATTATTGTGGAAACATGGCTTCCCCTGAGATTGAAGGGCACTTTAAGAAGTATAAGCTATGGGTTTTGAATTAGAAATTTCTTATTTTTGACATATCTCTGATTTGCATATCTCGTTTTCCATTCTTGTATTTCCTTGTCTCCTTAGGATATTGGACAAATCACTTTATCACTCTAAACCTCAGTGTATTTATCTGTAAAAAGAAAAGATTTTAGCATCCTGCCTACCTCACAAAGTTGTAAGAATCAGATGAAATATTTGCCAGGAAAAAACTTTATAAACTGTAATGCATTATGCAAATATGAAAAATATAGCTTTCATTTTGCCTATGCAAACACTGATTTAAATTATAAACTAATAGCTTAATTGCTCAAATAAAATTGTGATCTTATCAATATTGATATTATTTTCAATATTGCATCTTATATTTGTCTGTCATCATCTACCATTATTTTCATGTCTTCTTGTAAATTCATCATGGAGGGTTCACCCTATGTACTGGGAGCCTTCTTCATTCTTAACATAAAGAGGATATCAGTGGAATACACTGATACTACTCCACTTTAATCACAACCATCCTTTTTGCTCACATAAATTATTTATTTATTTATTTTAATACATATTGTTTTATGAATCATGTTGGGAGAGAAAAATCAGAACAAAAGGGAAAAGTCATAGGAGAGGGGGGAAAAACAGAAAAAAGAAATGAACAAAGCATGTGCTGATTTGCATTCATTCTCCTTACTTAGTCTGGATGCAGTTGGCATTTTCTGTCCAAAGTTTACTGGGATTGCTTTGGATCACTGAACCACTGAGAAGAACCAAGTCTTTCATAATTGATCATCACACATTCTTTCTGCTTTTCTATGCAATGTATTCTTGGTTCTGTTTGTTTCGCTCGGCACCAGTTCATGTAAATCTTTCCAGGCCTTTCTAAAATCAGCTTGTTGATAATTTTTTATAGAACAAAAATAATCCATTATCTTCATATAACACAGCTTATTCACCCATTCCCTAAATGATGGACATCTACTCATTTTCTAATTCTTTACTACCACAAAAAAAAAAAAAAAAAAAAAAAAAAAAAAAAGCTACTACAAACATTTTTGCACATGCAGGCCCTTTTCTCTCCTTTATTATTTCCTTGGAATACAAATCCAGTAGTGATACTGTTGGGTTAAAAAGTGTGCACAGTTTTATAGCCCTTTGGACACAGTTCCAGATTGCTCTCTGTTAGGATTATTAGGTGAGAACAGAATGGTTGGATCATTTCACAACTCCACCAACCATGCATTAATGTCCCAGTTTTCCCACATACCCTCCAACATTTATCATTATCTTTTCCCTGTCATTTTAGCCAATTTGAGAGGTGTGAAGTGCTTCCTCAGAGTTTTTAAATTTGCATTTCTCTAATCAATAGTGATTTGAAGCATTTTTTTTCATATGACTATATAGATGGTTTTAAGTTCATCTCTGAAAATTGTCTATTCATATCTTTTGACCATTTATCAATTGGGGAATGACTTGTATTCTTATAAATTTGACACAGTTCTTTATGTATTTTAGAAATGAGACCTTTATCTAAAACATTGTCTATAAAGATTTTCCCCAGCTTTGTACTTCCCTCTTAATCTTATTTCCGTTGGTTTTGTTTGTGCAAAACCTTTTTAATTTAATGTAATCAAAATTATCCACTTTGCCTTTCATGATATTCTCTAGTTCTTCCTCCCTTCTCCAAAGTTCTGATAGGTAAATTATCCCTGATCTCCTAATTTGATTATGCTATCATCCTTTATGCTCAAATCATGCACCCATTTTGACATTATTTTGGTATGGGGTGTGAGATGTAGGTCTATGCTGAGTTTCTGACATACTCATTTACAGTTTCCCAAGCAATTTTTGTCAAATAGTGAGTTCTTATTCCAGAAGCTGGAGTTTGGGGGGTTATCAAATATTAGATTTCTATAGGCTTTGATTATTGTGTCATATGTATCTAATCTAGTCCACTGATCCACCAATGTATTTATTAGCCAGTACCAAATGGTTTTGATGACTCCTGCTTTATAATGTAGCTTTAGATTTGGTACTGCTGATTCCATTCTTTAACTGAACTTTTTTTGTAATTATTTGTTTGTAATGTGTTTCAGACTTATCAGATGCATCCTTTCTGTTGTCCTTTAAATCATAGATTAATAATTAAATACTAATTAACAATGTTTTTATATTGGTGGGAATTCCACAGAAACCCTATTTCCTTCTACAATTAGAAGCTCTCAGTGAAAACAATACTTCAATATTTAGACACTTATAATTAGTGATCAGGAAAAGATAATTGCTCGCTTTCTTTTCTTCTTTTTTCCTCCCTCCCTCCTTTCCTTTTTCTTCCTCTTCCTTTGTTTTCTTCTTTCTCTAAAACTTGCTTAACTTCATCACTATAAAGAACTTCCAATATGAAGTCTCTACAATCAATGCAACTCACCAGTAATTGATAAACTTAGAGGTCTTCTCAGCTCCAAGACTATCTCTCTAACCATTACACCAGGCTGATTCTTTGACCAACAATCTTACAAAGTATACATATCTCTGACCCATATGTAGTAATGATTTTCTTGCTTCAGGATAACATTCAACAAATGTTGAACAAGCATCAACTATCATGGACAGTGACCAATAGGCTATAGGAATATAACTATAGACAGTCTATTAGCTTTTTAGTCTATAAGAACACTGCCTTTGCTAATGACTCCCTTTCCTAATGCCTATAGGTTTTTATATGACTTTTTTCCTTCATGATATGGGATAGAAAAAGCCATTTACTATGACTTCTAATTATATTCTTTGATTTTTATTCTGTCTGGCATGAACTTAAGGTTTTTGATGGAGAGATATACAAGAGTTAGTTGGTCTGCTATTATTCAAATAGCCATCTTGACTAGAAGTTTTAGTAGATTTTATGCGGGCATGGAAATGTTTGTTTTACCCATGTCATGTGAGATTTCCCATTTCCTTGGGAAATTAGTAACTCCTCACTAATGAACAAGTTTGTAGCAATTTACACCAGTATTGCCTATTCATGGTTGAGAGGGAAGGAATATAAGAATCAATATATTTATTGTTCAATTATGTCTAACTCTTTGTGACCCTATTTGGAGTTTTCTTGGCAAAGATACTAGAAAGTATCATCCAGCCATTTCTTTATCCAGCTTATTTTATAGATGAGGAACTGAAGCAAACAGAGTTAGGCGACTTGCCCCAGGTCACACTGCTAACTAATAAGTATCTGAGGCAAGATTTGAAATCATGAAAATGAGTCTTCCCAGTTCCAAACTCTGTGTTCTATACAAGACACCACTGAGTTGCTCTAATCAATATATTACCCATTCATTTTCCTGTCTGAATGATCCTTACTAATTTTGTCTTCATTAGTTTGCTCTTTGATGTTATGTTTGGAGAGTTTGTGGGAATGGAATAGCAAACTGTATTCACTCAATTAAAATTACCTAAAACATCCCATTTAACCAAAGGTAGCTTGGAGTCTCACAGGAGGAGATTACAATCAGATTACAGTACCAATGGTATCCACCAGTCTTACTTCCATGTTTTATTGTGTTCTGGAAATGACCACTGATTCTAGAAGACTATTATAGGGGAATGAGATCTGCCAGACTTCAAGTACAGACAGGATCAAGTATGTGAACTGTAAGAGATCACCCTTCTTTGGAGAAGTTAACAATGACATTTGCTATAGTTTTTAAAAATATTCTAGCCATAACTACTCATTATTGAAGGATTATGATCTATATAGATGAAAAGAGTGTCCACAAAGATGAAAACACAAATCAGCATGTTTTTAGTTAAAACTAAAGATATAAACTATACTTATATATCTATATTCCACCCCCCTTTTTAATTTGTTAAGTTGCTTGTTTTTTAAATATATATCAGGAAGTATCCATGTTACTTAGTGATAGTATCTAAATGGTTTTGGTCTCTTGAGAAATGAATTATTTTAGAATTTCATATGCTATATGAAGCAGCTAGATTGTGTAGTAAATAGAGTACTGGACCTGAAGTTAAAAAGGCATGTTAAAATTCAACCTCAGATACTTATTAGCTGGGCAAGTCATCTGTCTCCTATTTGCTTCAGTTTTCTTCATCATAAAATGCACATAATAATAGCACCAACCTGCCAGAGACAGAGCTGCTATGAGAATAAAATAATATTTGTGATAATATTTATAATATCTGATACATATTAGGAGTTTGATAAATGTTTATTTCCTTCCTTTCTTCTAGCATAAGATTGGGAGTTATTCCTGAGATGCACCTCAACTACTTTGAACTAAGGAATAATAGCTAGCATTCATGTAGCACATTATACTCATAATGTACTTATATATATATATATATATGTATATATATAATATTATAGTCATACTCAAAACAGTTTTGAAACTGAGTCTCCTTAACTTTTGATATTTTAGCCACTTTGTCATCTAGAAATGATTATTAAGTTGTTATAGTTCATGAGAGACTAATGTCAAATTTGTGGAGAGAATTAGGATAACTGAGAATCTTAGATAAGTTTTAATCACTTGGTTGTGAGAAAGATAAATCTTTTATGATTATTGTTCATAAATTGTCAATGGATGCACATATATTTTGAGGGTGTGTATATAGAAATATGTACTTATATCCATGTGTAATTCCATAATATAAATAGTTTGTACTTTATGTTTGTTAGTATATTTGAGTTATGGCTCTATATTTACCACCTAAGTCTTCTGACCTCTCAGCCTCAATTTCTTCATCTCTATTATAAGGATAATAATTCTTCTCCTACTTACATTGTCTTTGTAAGTAATAAATGGGAGTTTGTATATCAAAGTATTTTTAGTCATAGATTACTATGTAAATTTAAATTGTATTGTTAGTCTACATGCTCTTTAGTTCCTGGTATCTCTGAAAAATAGAATACTACAATAATAAATATAAAGAATGTAAAGTGGGAAGTTGAGATAATTTAATGTAAACTGATGATCTGGGTAATTCAATTCCCTCTGTCCCACAAACGAGAAAAACAAAACTTCTTTTCCTTATTCAAGAACATTTTAAAATATTTTTCATTTTTTTCATCTCCAATTAACTGGAAAATAACCTCAACTCTGCATGTCACTTTTCTTAGAATTTCTATATCTTTTAATAAAAGTTAATTGTTTAAATTGTTCTCAGAAAAATTAAAAGTCTATTTTCTAGAGAAACTATAGCATTGCAGCAAAGGACTTTAGGGGAGAAACCCATAGCTTTTTATCCTCATGGAGTTTTTTTCTTCCTAGTAGTTAACTCCAGAAAGGTCTCTAACATTCATGTCAAACTAGTTTTTTTTATATGCTTATTTTGATTGAGATGTAGTCTAACTCCTCCTGATATTCTGTTACTATAGTCCTCAGACCTGAGATATTTCTATGGAACAATAAACATCTGTAAAAATCTTTTATTTAACATTATGTTGGGCCAGTTAGAATATATCTTTGGCTAGTTGCCCACCTTTTGTGTCAAGTAGGAAAGGATCAGGAAAAAGAAGTAAGGCAATGAACAAAGACAAGGCTTTTTGACTAGTTTTATGATGTCCTGAAGAGAAAAGGCTTTCTTTTGGAAAGAATAAAGAATTTTAAACTGCAAGGATGCATGCATTAAAAACTCTTTTCACATTTATTACATAATAGACTGGAAGGGGATTTGGAGACAATCCAGTTTAATTCTCCCCACCCACCCCCCTTTTTTAAAAATAAGTTGAAAAGTCCAGAAAAGAGAAAAGGCTTCCCCAAACTCACAGAGCAAAACCAGGATTGGAGCTAAGTCTTCAAATGCATGTTTTGCTTCATTGTGCTATATTTTTTCTCACCGAGTAATAGGTTGGAATGAAAATCATTTTTCTTGTGAAACCTTAATTCATTTCAAGGCTGTGATTTCATTAAATCAGTTCTGTGATTTCTTGATGTAGGTATTTCCTTTACCAAGGCAGATTGTAGCCCTGAAGCATGGGCTTTAATAAATGGCTTTGTGAGTTGTTCAAGCCAAAAAAATCCACTACCTAGTGGCCAACCTTCTGGTGAGGAACCTCTCCAAATTTAGTTGGGCCAGTCTTTGTGTAACAGACATCGAGTCAGTTGCCAGCCCTATCCACAAGGCTTTCTAGCTCCCTCAGCAGGACCTGGCTTTGTCTTTGAGAACCCAACCCCAAGTCTAACTGTATAGTCATTGCTCTACCCTCCATCATTTTTATAAGAAGTAGTTTGTTAAATAATAAGATTACTAACTAGCCATCTTCAGTGTGTCAGCTCCATGACAACAAGAGACATTTCTGTCTTAGATTCCATAGAGTTCCTATCATGTGGTGAGCTATTCATAAAAAAATAAATCATTATTTCTTCTGAATAAAGCAGGATGTGTCAGGTCTCAAATATAATTAGGTACTAATATGTAAAGGGCTAGAACTGAGCAAATACACTTGGATAATGGAGCACTTGAGACTAATTGCCAATTGGACAGTTTTCCATTAACATGATTGAAGGTTGACCCTCCCCAGCTGTTCTGTGCTGACTTGATTGGTGGGACAAAGAGGGGAAAGTGACATGTGTGGATGGAGGAGGAGGAGGAAATTGAGGCATTCTCTCTTAGCAGGTTGAGAGAGGAAGGTGGTGTGGAGATTACTAGATCTAATCCCCTGATGGTGACCTCAAGAGACCAAGAATAAAGACTTTTGGTGATCCTGACTCCAGCTGATTTCTGGGAAGACAGAGTTCCAGCATTTGGTGTCCAATGTGGACCAGGCACCTACCTCCACTGAAATCATCCAGTGACCAGGAGATTAGGTGAGTAGTCTAATAGACAAATAAGGAACTTACCTTGTTAAGTTTTAAAAATGAACAGAGGAGGAAGTGTGAGGAAAAGAAGAAAGATAATGATATTGCCCAAGGGCAAGGGGATTCAAATGAGGAATTAGGGTGTGATGACTCTGATTCCCTTGTAGAAGCTTCAACCCCACCTAAAGAGCAGATTATTGACTGGCCCATATCAACTCCACCTTCAGGGACAGAGGGAGGAGGAGTAGTGGGAGGGGCAGTGATATCACCAGCATCTCCCCCACAGCAATCAGCAACTTCTATAACTAGATTACAGAAAGGGATTTTTGAAGAAGCTAAAAATGGAAAAGAAATAGATAATGATTTCAAATTTCAAATTTTCCCCCTGATTCAACAGTATAATTCTGCAGGCCAAGAAAGTAGAAGATACACTTCTTTTGTTATGGACATCCTTAAAGACCTGAAAAAAGCTTGCACTCTCTATGGGACTACATCAGCTTATGTTAAGATGTTACTACAGAATTTGGCTTATGAAGTCTTAACCCCTGGTGACTGCAAAGACATTGCAAGGATGTGTTTAGAACCTGGAAAAAACTTGTTGTGGCTTTCTGAATATCGTGAGCTCTGTAGGATTCAAGCCCAACAAAATAGTCAAAGTGGAGTTAATATTTCAATCACCTGTGACATACTACCAGGTGTAGGTTCTTATGCATAAGCTTCAGTACAGATGAATTACTCCATAACAGCATTTGAGCAAATTGCTGCTGCTGCTATCAAAGCATGGGCTTCTCTCCCCAGTAAAAATGACAAGGGTGAGACCTACAAAAAATTGTACAAGAACCAAATGAACCCTTTGCTGATTTTGTGGCATGTTTGCAGACAGCTGTCATATGGGCTAATGGTGAAAATATAGTAACAGACACTTTGGTAAGGCAACTTGCTAAAGAAAATGCCAATGAGGTTTGTAGAAGGATTATACTAGGACTACGTAAGGATGCTCCTTTAGAGGAGATCATAAGACGCTGTGCCACAGTGAGCACAAATACCTTTTATATCCAGGCTATGGTGCAGACTTCCCAAGATCCCAACATAGAAAGACAGGGTCCTTTTGACAAGGGACTTCCAGAGAGACTTGTCAATGCTTTCAATGCAGTAAAGTAGGCCATCTGAAAGCTCAATGTTGGCATAGAAACAGAGTGAGAAAACAGGGTGGGAGAACAAGACCCAATACCCCATGTCCAAAATGCAACAGAGAACTCCTTTGGGCATCAGAATGTAGACTGATTCAGGGAAACAGGATGAGGGGCCCAACTCCAGGGCCCCAGGCAAAAACCACTTGAGGCATGATGGCAGCCTATGCCACACCCAGAGAGTGCCTCCAAGTCCAATACCCAGACATGACCAATCAGCCAGGAAGCCATCTGATGGGAGAAAGGGATTATACAACCAATCAGCCAGGAAGCAACATGATGGGAGAAAGGGATTACAATTAGGGAGGATAGAGTTGTATGCAGCTGGGACAACTGGGATACCCCCTGGAGAGGTGAAATCTGTTCCTCTCCAGCCTATGGATCCCTTGCCTCCAGGCATAATAGGCTTGACCATTTCACCTCCTGAGAGTACTTACAAAACAGTGTTCATTCATACACTGATGTGGGAAACTGGGGAATGTGTAGATAATATCCCAGTCACTAACACAGGTAGACAATGTGTGACTTATCAACCAGGGGAAATAGTAGCATCAGGTTTATTGATACAGACCCCTAATAAGCAGTCTGATGACAGTCACCCAGGTTCTGACTCCAAGAAGAAAAACCCAAGAATATACTGGACAGCAGCTGTGACAGCTGACCGACCTATGCTCACCATCTATATAAATGGCATAGCATCAGAAGGACTGGTGGACACAGGTGCAGATCGCATAGTCATTAGAGGTGCCAACTGGCCCAGTCACTGGCCAAAGACTAAGGCTTGTGGCTAGAATTTTATTAAAGGCCATTAAGTGAGCAGTACAATTATCTGGGATAAGACCTGACAAGATATACACCTTTTATACTAATGTACATGTTAATGTGTGCTGTGAAACCATCCCAGAGTGGCAAATTTTATTAGCCATGGCTCCAAATTTTACACATGTTACATAATTGGTGATGGATTCTTGAAGAAAAGGTTTCTAAAGTTCCTCTTAAAGGACCAACTATGTTTACAGATGCATCCAAACATAATATTTGTGCTGTATATTCTCATGACTTAACTATAAAGAGAGTAATTAGAATTCCTTTTCAGTCCACTCAGCAGAATGAATTGTATGCAATCATTCTAGCTCTTGCTTATTACCCGGGAGACATAAATATAATATCTGATTTTGCCTATACAGTAGGTGTGGTACAAAGAATTGTCAAAAGCCCAAATAAAATTTGTAGCCTCCAATATATATCAGCTCTGTAAGGAACTTCAAGAGCAAGTGAGAAAGTATCCAGGTAAGATTTATATTTTGCATGTCCACTCCCATAGTGGATTTCCAGGTCCTATTTTTGATGGTAATTCAAAGACAGATAACCTTCTAACTATGTTGGCCAATACTCTTTTATTTCAAGAAGCACAAGAATCTCATTCTAAATATCATCAGGCTGCCCGAGCTTTATATTTATAATTTGGAATAACAAGAGAAGAAGCTAGGAGCATAGTAAAAGCCTGTACAGCTTGCCTTTCTTTCCATGCTCCTACATTCCCTCCAGGGAAGAACCCTCGTGGTTTGAGACCTAATGAAATTTGGCAAATGGATGTGACCCTTTATAAATCTTTTGGTCGTCTATCTTTTATCCATGTCATGGTAGACATCTTTTCAGGATTCACTTTTGCAATGCCAACAACAAAAGAGACAGCACGAATGGTCACTGAATTCCTTATACAAACATTTGCAATTATGGGTGTGCCACAAGCAATAAAAACAGACAATGGACCTGCATATACTTCTAAACATTTTGCACACTTTTGTGTACAGTATAAGATTTTACATACTCTTTAATCCTCAAGGGCAGGCAATAGTAGAGAGAAGAAACAGAGATATTAAAACACTCCTCCAAAAACAAAAGAAAGGGGGAGCCATGGGTAACCCTAGAGAACTTCTAAATTTAGTTCTCTATACCATTAATTTTTAAATTTTTGACAAAGATGCACTGGCTCTGGCAGACAGATTTTATAACCCACTGGAAGGGCAGTGTCCAGGGGGAACAGCTCCACTGTCTTTAGATAATCGCCAGGTCATGTGGAGAGACCCAGAAAGTGGTGAATGGAAGGGACCAGATAGGTTAACTGCTTGGGGAGAGGGTTTGCTTGTATCTCCACAGATGGAGAAGGAATCAGATGGGTGCCAAGGAGCCGTATTCTCCTTGTCCATTGGAGAGAGACAGAGTAGACCCTTGAAATAAAGGAGAAGACCCAAGAAACATTGGGTGGTTCCATTGCTGACTGTGCCCACCATTGAAAGAAACTGGCAGTTATGGCGTTTTATTCATGGACATCAAAAATTGTTGGACTTGAAAATCCTCAGGAATCATTGGATTCTCTGGAGACATGATAAGACTGTTGTAGGACTTGAAAGCCTTCAGGAATCATTGGATTCTCTGAGACATCATAAGACTATTGTAGGACTTCAAAGCCTGTAGGGATCATTGGATTCCCTAACATATAAAAAGACTGATGCAGGACTTCAAAAACTTGTGGGGATTATTGTATTCCCTAACAGGTGAAGCAATGGACAATAGATGGGTTTTGGACTATTTCTTGGTTGCTGAAGAAGACATATGTGTGACTGATGTTTACATAACTTCCTTCTAGGACTTCTGGAAATCTTTTACAAAACCGTGTTGATTTATATTGTTTGTTATATCACCACTTGAATGTACAATTCATGTTTGTTACACCACATCGAGCTTGCACTGACTGTAGGGAGAGTCATCACTAATAAATAGCCTCTGCATTATTGCTATGTGCTTATGTCATAACTCCCATGCTGATGGGTTTGTGCATACTTGTCTCTAATAAGGCCCTTCAACCCAGAAACCCACTAGCAAATCCCCACTTCTCTTTGGTGCTTTTCATCTCCCTTCCTGAGATGTCAGGGAGGGGCATGATCACCTCTTTGTTGGGGTTCTCACCTCCCTGAAAAGTCAGGGATGGCATGAACACCTGTGTTCTAAAACAAAAGAAAATGGGAGATGTAAAGGGCTAGAACTGAGCAAATTTACTTGGATAATGGAGCACGTGAGACTAATTGCCAATTGGACAGTTCTCCATTAACTTGATTGAAGGTTGACCTTCCCCAGATGTTCTGTGCTGACTTGTTTGGTAGGATAAAGAGGGGGAAGTGACATGTGTGGGTGGAGGAGGAAATTGAGGCATTCTCTCTTGGCCGTTGAGGAATGAAGGTGGTGTGGAGATTATTAGATCTAATCCCCTGATGGTGAGGGTCTCTTGAGAGACCAAGAATAAAGACTTTTGGTGATCCTGATTCTAGCTGATTTCTGGGAAGACAGAGTTCCAGCACTAATATTATTTTTATCTCATGCTATCATCCAAGTATTCAATTTTCTTTTCAGAAGAAAGGAGCATTTTGTGTCCCATTAAAGCTAATCCCTCTGGCCAAATGAGAGGAGGCATCAATAATTCTGAAGGAAATCCCGCCAAATTTTGCTCAGTTAGAGGGAGAGTTGACAAATATTTTATGGCCTGGGAAATAATAAAAGGGAGAAAAGAGGAAAATATTATCAAAGCTAAGATATAAACTAAGAGAAAGGAAAGGAAAAGGGCAAAAGTAGTAGGAAAGGGGACAAGAAAACTTAAAGGCAAAGTCTTGAAATGATTGGATACTAGTACCCTCAGGGGCACTATAATCCTCAGGGATTATAATTTAGATTTGTGATTAAAAAAAAAAAGATTATTTAATATGAAGAATTTTCAATTCTCTGGATACCTCACCTGAAATGAAACAATTCATGACAATTTATATGTAATAGAAATCATGACTGACATATTCTCTTCTTGGTATTAGTTTTGTTCATATAAGCTATCTTTGTGATTTTGGAAACTTTCCAAAAGTCATAACACTTGAGGATTTCAGGAAGTTTTATCTGTATCTTAAAAAAATTGTTATTTATTTAAGGATGTATGTGACATCCTTCTAAATATATAGTAAGATTTTACTCTTATATGACTCATTCATAGCAGAGGAATTATAACTCCTGTTCATAATTCCCTCCAATAATATACCTTTTTAGTACCATTTCTAGGCAAACTTTCAAAGAAAAGATTGTTTTCATGTAGCAATATTTTTCTTGGAAGGATATTCCAAAATTTAGTTGGGTTGGGTTTTGTTTTGTTTGGTTTTGTTTTGTTTTTGCATGAATAGGTCATTCTTCCCTCATAGTTTTTTATACATCTTTTGACTTTTTTTCCCCCCTATATCAGTTTTTTTGTTTTTTAGAAAGGAATTTCCCTAATTTTCTGATTTTAAATGGAATTTTAAATCTATTGTGGAATCTGGAAGTGAAAGGAATTTTAGACTTCATCTAGTCCATCCTCAGCCAAATTCTTAAAGAGTAGCCATTCAACCTCCAATTAGCAAACTCAATATAATATAAGGCAGCACATTTCATTTTGCAATGAACAAATGAACAAAATTTAAAACCATTTATGAATCACTTACTACGCGCAAAGCACTTGGATTACAATTAGAAGAGTAAAACATTTATTTCCTGCTCTCCAGGTACTCATTTTCTAATGGGGAGATAATAAAATAGTAAGTTTCAGCTGCAAGCTCAATGGAAGAGACTAGTCATAGTTATGGTATACCATCAAGGCAGATGGTTACACATTTCCCCCCCTGAGGTAATTGGGGTTGTGACTTGCCCAGGGTCACACAGCTAGGAAGTGTTAAGTGTCTGAGACCAGATTTGAATCAGGTCCTCCTGACTCCAGAGCTCTATCCATTGCACCACCTAGCTTCCCTGGTTACACATCTTCTTAAGTGTCAGTTTCATTAAGATCATATTAATTTCTGACAGTGAACCATTTGATGATTCCAAGAACTTTAGTATCTGTAGAGGCTTCAAGTGTTCCTTCCTTCTTCAATGGTTTGAAGGGGCTAACTGTCTGGAGATGGAGGTTAAGGCTTGATCATAAGCTGATATTCTTGGGACTTTGGGGCTTACCTTCTCAATTGTTATGTAAATTATAAGAATATGAATTGTATGAGTTTCTAGTTTGTATCAGTAGACATACAGGAGTCTCCTGCATTATAAAAATATATATAAATCTAGATTGCCTACTACACACACTCAAAATAGAAGAAAAGCTAATTCAGAAAATTTTATATGAAAGAGAAATACTCAGCTCCTAGCAGCCTTTTCCCACAAAAATCTAAAGCAAGATAATAGAGAAATCCATTTGGTTTCTCATTTCTTAGCTTTCTGTGGAATTTGCTAGTCTATAGAAATGAACAGGTTGGTCAAGGCTGAGAAGACATGGTTATCCTACCCAGAAGAGTGGAAATTCTTCAAAATATAAAAGAAATGTAACAAATGAACTGAATTTGATGGTCAAATATACTTTAAAATTTAGAATGAAAATTTTAAGACACTCTAGCTAAAATAATTTCCTGGTTTGTAAATTCCTAATAGCTAAGCTCTATGTCTTGGATTTTTATTTAAAGAGGCATATTTGAAATAATGAAATATTTTGTACCCAAGAAGCAGCTCTAAATATTGAACAAACATCAATGAGGCTGTTTTCCAAAGAAAGGAAAAATAAAAGAGCTTTGTCTATACTACACCTTATCAACTCAGCTGAGCATGAAAAGTGGAGATAATTATTGTCTACAGAAATGGTAATTAGTATGACTAATTTTTTTAATGAAGATAATGAAGATTATCATTTCCTGATAAAATTTCTTCATTTTCATGTCCTGATAAAATTTATACAATTCAATTCCATAAGCATTTTAAGCACTTGATCTATGTCAAGAGATTTCCCAAAGAGCAATCTGAGAATAGGAAGGCAAAATAAAAAAGGATCTTCCCTATAGGAACTTACATTCTAATAAAGAAAAACAACATGCATACAGTAAAACAAAGGTATAATATATATAAAGCAAATATAAAATAATTTTGGAGTAGGGAGAACACAACAATAGTGGGAAAAGGAAAAGTCTTATGTAAGAAAAGATAAAACCTAAACTGAGACTTGAAGAAAGCTACAATTTTCAAGAGACAAAGATGAGAAGGGTGAATATTCCAAACATGCCAAATAGCCTGAACAAAGGAATGGAACTAGGGTATAAAATGTTTGATATAGGGAATCAAAAGTAGACCATCTTGACTGGATTGTAGAGTACGTAGAGGTAAGTAATATGAAATCAGTCTGGAAAGATATATTGGAGCCAAATTTTAAAAATTATTAAATGTCAGAGATTTTTATTTTATCTCAGAGGTAGTAGGGTATCAATGAAGCTTCTTGAGGAGAATGATGTGATTATCTTTATTGTTTGATAAATTGACCATTAAAATAATGGAAACATGGAATGTGGTTTAAAAACCAATGAATTTGACAATAGCTCATATTCATATAACCCTATGAAACAGATAATTTAAAATTTATATCATTTTTATTAATGAAATTGAGCTAAAGAAGATCAAGTAATTTGCTGAAGTTCATGGGTAAAAGTAGAGACCCATACTCAGTTCTCCCACAATGTCTCATATACAGATAATAGATATAGATATAGATATAGATGTGTGTGTATGTATGTGTATACACTGTTTTTTGATCTTTCTTGTCTCCATGGTAGCTTTCCATAGTCAGAATTCTTTTTGCTTTTTTTTTGCAAAAAAATGAGCTATGCTCCAGGGCACAGGGGAAATTGTCCTAAGCTCTTTTGCAGGACAGAGGCCTCTCATTGACTGTGCTGAGCTGGGACTAGTGGTGCTGCAGGATTTCCCCACTGTACTGGACTAAGTCTGTCATGCTGGGGTTTGGAGGCTCACAATTTGCCTTCTCATGGCTGATCTGCTGATGCACTGGGCTTCTGAACTAGGACATAGTAACCAACATTGTGTGTTTTGGCTAAGGGCCTCCCACTAGATTGCCCTCATCAGCCTATCCACATTGTGCCTTTATTGGGCCATATTCCCCCATGCCTAATGAGACAGAACTTTACTGAAGTTCTTCTAAGATGTTTAAGCTGGAAAATTATTACACTTCAAATGTTTATGGAGAGTTCAGGCTATGTCCTGTCTACTTTCTGCCCTCTTGACTTCCCCTTCCTTTTTCTATTTCTTCTAGCAATGCACATCAGCATCTTCTCTGCCTTATATAGCCTTAGAGAATTTCCTAGAATCCTTAGGAGTCAAGGTAACTTGCTTGAAGTCAGAAATGTAGTTTGTGTCATAAACAGGACTAGAACACAGGTCTTCTGGTTTCAAGTCTGGTTCTCACTCTACTATGTTATACTAGCTCTTTTATATTAAAGGGTCTCTAATATGGAATTTTTTGTGACATTTTTCTGAATTTGTTCTAAAATGCTAGGATGGTAAGACGAATCAGATCACATAAACATCTAATAATAAATCTAAAAATCATATAAATGCTGTGTTGGGGGGGGGGGGAGATAGTGGATAGAAGCCAGACCTGGAGAAAGGAAGTTGTCGTTCAGCCCTTTTTAGTCATGACTGACTCTTTGGGACCTTATTTTGGGTTTTCTTGGCAAAGATACTGGAGCAATTGGCTGTTTACTTCTCAACCTCATTTTATAGATGTGGAACTGAAACAAACAGGATTAAGTGACTTCCCAGTTTCACAGCTACTGAGTGTCAGGAAGATCTGAGTTTAAATCTAATCTCAGACCCTAGCTATGTCACCTTGGGCAAATTACTTAACTCTATTTTGCTCAGTTTCTTCATCTATAAAATGGGGATAATAATAGCATCCATATCCCAAGATTGTTCTGAGGATAAAATAAATTAATAATTGTAAAATCCTTAGTACAGTGCCTGGCACATAGTAAACACTACATAAATGTTAATCATCATCATCATTACAGTGTATGAGAAATAATAGTTCACTTAACTCACAATAAATTTGTACAAATTACTTCCCTATTTCCCTAGACTGGCTCTAATTTCTTTGAAAGATTGTTGAATTTGCTGGTTTCTCTTCCATGAATTTACAACTTCACTGTAATGTTATTAAGAGACAAAGTTGAAGAGATAACTTGGAAACTCTTAATGAAACTGAGGATCAGAAACTTATTCAAGATCACAGGTCACTCTAGGACCTTGTACTCTACTTCTGTCTCTAATAATTTACTTATTTAACTCCATTAATAGTAGTATAATACACTTTGAGACAGAAAAATGCTCCTTGGCCCTGAAAACAATAAGAACCAAAAAAAGGATTTTCAAGTTATCTCTTCAACTTAGTCTGTTGATAGCATTACAATGATGTTGTGAATTCATCGAAGATAAACTAGCAAACTCAGCAGAGTCCCTCAAAGGAACTGAGAGCTGGTTTGCTGTTTCAAAGAAATTTAGGACAGATGTGTTTTTCCCCCCTTCAATGAATTCAGGGAGAAAATGTATTTTGTTCCTTGTGAAATACATTGGCTTGTTCGTCTCAGTCTGCAGGACTGTCAAAGTTTATAAGTTTGGCACGGTCCTCACATGACCGTTCTGTTTTTCTTTAGAAACTTATTAAATCTATATTTTTATGAAAAACAGAGCTTATAGGAAGACTTTTTTTTTTCGTCTTTTGACATTTACTTGTTGGTTGGTATTTTTAAGTCTCTCTGTGTCTTAAAGCAGAAGGGCAAGACAATCAAAAGGCTTAAGTGTTTCCAAAGGTTGTTTAAAAATCAGGAAACCATTATCAACCATCCTAAACCCTTCCATAATGCTTTTCACCTGAAGAGCAACAAAACTTTTTACTAAGGTTAACAAAGTATTCTACTACTTTATTCCCTCTTGTGGATATATTTTTTTTTTTAAATGAGGAAACTGGGGCACCCAAGCTTGAAATTATTTGCCCAAGTTCCTTGGCTCTTAAACTAGTATTAAAACTCACATAACCTTATTCTCAGCTTTCCTCTGATTATTAAGTCTCTAGATCCCTACCCTCACTGCTCACTCATAAGTCCCAGATCACATGTGTAATCTGGTGTAATAGAGAGAGTAGACCTTAGCAAACAGTGCTTGGCACATAGTAAGTTCTTAACGAACCCTGTTGAATTGAATGAAGACCTGTCTGGAAGTTTCCTTCTCTATCATAGATTTCCCCTGCGACTATGGGCAATTCACTCTACCTCTCAAAATCCATTTTGTCAAGTGTAAAATTAGGAAGTTGAATCAGATCTCTAAGGTCCTCTCCCACATAACACTGGATGATGTTATATTTCTATGGTTTTACTTTCTGACCTGGGGCAATTGTTATTTCCTCCTCTTTAACGTGGGAATAATAATACCTATCTGCTTTTACCCACCCACGCAAACATGTCTAAAAGTATCAAAATAATATATATGTGATCATTCTTTGAAGCATTTTTCTTGTAAGTTTTTGTATATTGTTCTTTTCCTTTTTTTATTTTTTCAAAACATTGATAGTCATTTATTGTGTTTTAAGTCTCAAAACTCCTGCTTTCAGTTTTTTTTCTCCTAATTTTAGATTACTTCTCCTAATATGAGTACAGGGCTAAATGCAGTTCAATATAAACACTGCATTAGAAAGGTATTCCCTGAAATTCAGGTTTAGATATAGTGCCAGCCTTGTAAGCTTATGACCTAAATTTGATAGTCACAAGACAAGACACAATCATAAGGGAAGGATGGGAATAGAGAAGAGATGGCATTCTTTTTATATGTGCATGATCATTCATGTGTCAAAAAACCTCTTCTGTAAGCATTCTTATATTTTCAACAGTTTAATAGGCTGAATTTTTTTCATGCTCCATTATTTTCATGTTGGATGCAGGAGAAAATAACTTTTCTACACATAGGTCACAAAAGCACAGTAGCCAACTACTGTAGTTACATAGAATATTTTTACACAAATCTTTCCTGAACCCAGAACTTGAATGAAAAGATTTTTTCCTTTGCTCCACTTACGATGAGAATAGTTTGTTTGACTTCATACCAAGCCAAATCAGGCATTTCTGTGGGCACAAAGAAGAATGTAGAGCAAAGAAAGATTTTCTTGTTAAAAAAGAATATGTTGTATGGAAAACAAAATTGCTTCAAAATTTTACAGCATCCTCACCATTAAACACTGAAGGCAGATTTGGGTCAGTCCAATTTCTTTAGCAGATATTTGACTTTCAAAATCATGTATTTGACTTTAAAAAATGCATTCATGTGAAATGATATATAAAAACCCCATAGTATATAAGTAATGATGAGTTTCAGCTTATGCTTAACCTCTGCCTCTTCATCTTTAAGAGATGCAAATTGCCTTCAGGCAATAGTCAAAATGTCTTGTCCCAGTTCTTCCAAATCTGCCCCCAAAAACATTTACGGAGAGAGCTAGAAACGATATTGAAATGAATGAGCTTGTTCAAGGGGTTGGCTGTCTCCTATCTAGCCAATTAAAAGTCATTGAGAGAATGTACATAAAGCCATATCAGATTAAAACATTAGAACTTGGTCTCTCAGGTCTACATCCTAGGACAAATTGACTCCCTTGCTAAAAATTTATCAGAATCAAAAAATAATCTTTCTAACTGAAAGTGCTGCTATTCAGGCAACTTTTTTTTAGATCTGCTGTTAGGGAAATTATCTAGCTCCAAATGTAGTCAGTCTGGAGACCAAAGGTTCAAGTAAAGAGAAGTGAACATGGCATATAGGAAGAGAGAATCAGAATTTTTAGAGCAGCAAGGGACCTTAGAAATATTTATTTTTTACCAATAATTTCATTAAAAAAACCTTTTTATTTTCAAAACATATACATAGGTAGTTTTCAACATTCACCCTTACAAAACCTTGTGTTCCAAATTTTTTTCTCTCTCCCTTCCCCCACTCCTCCCCTAGAAGGCAAATAATTAAATACAATAATTTCATTTTAAAGACGAAGAAGTTGAGAACCAGCTTGTTAGAGACAGAATTGGAATTGAACCCAAGATTCCCAATTTCTTTTGTTGGTATTCAGTCATGTCAGTGTTGGCAAAGATATTGTATCAATTGGCCATTTCCTCATTCAGCTAATTTCACAGATGAGGAAACTGAGGAAAACAGGGGTAGGTAACTTGTTCAGGGTGAGATAGCTCTAAAGTGCCTGTGACTAGATTTGAACTTAGGAAAATGAGTTTTCCACTCTATCCACTGCACCACGTTGCTACCCCACAGCTCCACCTAGTGGCCAATTCCCAACTACTAGTCTAGTGCTTTTTATCCACATAGTTCTCTGAGGAAATTGCTGACACGGGCAGATCCCAATAGGTATTTTGAAGTATGCTCTACTAAGAGATGGAGAAACAAGCATCACTTCTAAGCTCTAATGATGATTTACACCGAGACTGGGGCAAGCACCTTGCTTCAAAACTTAATTCTCTGTAGATGTGTACAAGCACACATTATAACCTAACATGGGAAAATACATTTTAATTAATATTCATTAGGCATGCTGATGAATAAAGTGAAAACATTGTCAAGTCTCACATTATCTTATGTTTGAAAGAGCTAAATAATACTTGTTCCACTAGTCTTGATTAATACCAGTAGTATATTTTATGGTACATTCTAATTTGTTCCAAAGTCAAGTCCAGAGATCTTTATTAAACTGACTACCATTTACCTGGCACTTATGCATGCTACCAAATACCCACTTGGTCTTCAAAGTTGGGGGCTAAGCTAGATGATCTCTGTGGAGAGCCTAGATGAGACTGTTATAACAGTTTACTTGCTGCTCAAAGATGGCAGCTGCAGATTACTAGCAAAAGTCAGTAGCTCCAAGACACTGATTACCTGGGGAAGCAGATACTCATTTTCTGTATGACTTTCAGATTAGTTTACTAAAGCCAAATTTTAAATTATTAAGATTTAGAGTTATAGGGGACCCCAGAGAAATGAATACAAAGGAAATAATGGTAATGTTAGTCCAAGTGGGTTATAACTAAAAATCCACACCAATGTGTCCACCACTGCCTCCCCAATCTCATGTCATAGGATAGACTTTTCTTTTGGGGGGGCCATTCCTACCATTTCAGTAGTGTAGGGAATTCCCAATGAAGGATAGTCTCCACCAAAGGAGAGTTGCCTGAGGCAATCAGAAGTTACAGGATGTTTGCCCAAGGTAAGACAACCAGTATGTTGTCAAAGATAGCACTTGAACTCAGACCTTCTTTGACTGGGACTGGCTCTTTGTCCACTGCCAAGGCACCTGTCAAACAATTTCTACTACCCAGAAATGGTTCACTTGGCCCAAGATAAGTAAAGAGTTTTCTTAAATAGGAAAAGGCAATGATGAGCCTTCTCCAGCTCATTTTACAGATGAGAAACTGAGGCAAGCAGGGTCACATGTCTAATAAATGCCTGAGACTGTATACAAGTTAAGATGTTCTTTATTCCAGACCCAGGACCCACTATCCATTGAACCACCTAGCTGCCCTTTGAGGCAATAAGAACCTGATAAAAGTCACAAATCTCAACCTCAGTTTCCTCATCTGTAAAATGGAGATAATAAAAGTCATCTCACCAGGGTTGTTGTCCATATACTAGCTATTATTATTATTATTATTATTATTATTATTATTATTCAAACAAATGATTTCATCCACATGGAGAAATTGCTACCGTAGAAATTTTCTTCTACTAATACAGATTATCTTTAAATGGAAATATTAGACATTGCCTGGGATACTAAAAGCTTAAAGTGAGCTGGCCAGAATCGAGCTCAGGTTTTCCTGATTCCAAGTATGGACTTCTAGTTACTATGTCATACTGCTTCTCTTGGGAGGACTCAGCTTTTAATCTTTGAAAAAATAGACAAGTTTTTAAAAGGATTTTTTCATGCTCTGATAGTCTTTCTCTATTTTTTTCTTTTTTAAGATTTCCTTGTTACTTTCACAACTATATTTCACTAGGAAATAGAACTCAAAGAGATATACATTATCTAGTTTAGTTGTTTTTTTTAATAATAATAGTAAACTTTTTGTGGAGTTTAATTGTTTTTCAGTCATATCCAACTCTTCATGACTCTTCTTGGAGTTTTTTTGGCAAAGGTACTAGAGTGGTTTGCCATTGTCTTTTTCATCTTACTTTACAGCTAACGAAACTGAGGCAATTGAGTTAAGTTAACCAAGACTTGCCCAGGATTATACAGCTAGTGACTGAAGTCAGATTTGAACTCAGGAAGATGAGGCTTCCCGATTTCATGTCTGATACTCTGTGCACCATCTAGCTGCCCAATTATGGCCCGCTTTAATATAATCTTTAATATATACAAAATGTCTTCCTCTCAACCATTTTATAAAGCGGACAATGCAAGTATCTTTAGCCTCTTTTTACAGAAGTGACTAAGATCAAAGGGAAGCTGTAGAAGGGAGGCTCATACTCAGGGCTTTGGACTCTGAGTTTGGACTGAGTTTCTTTGTCATTGATAAAAGAACTTTACTGCTACCTTATTGCTGGTAGGGATAGGAATAGAATGGGAATTCATTGCAAGGATAGGCAGTTCCAGAAAGAGTCAAATGGATTTCCCACCAAAGTACCTTACTTGAGGATAGGAAATTTACCTTTGACCAAATGTCAGGAGGAAGCAGAGGGCTCCCTATTTATAACAGGATTTGGTAAAGATATTGCTGTTTCTTCAGTATGCACTTAATACCATTAATAAAGCCTTTTTTTATATGGATAAATAATTTAAAAAATCATTTCTTAAAAGTGGTCCCAGGGACAGTGTAGCTAATGGCCTTTACGTTAGAAGTACATTAATAATAAAGTTTATGGAAGAGGTATTGCCTTCGCTGTGGCATGTAAGTATAGTTTCTGGGGCTTCTGAGGTAGTACTTTTTATAAATACCACATTTAAATAATTTAAAAGGCAATATTGTGTAATGAGATAGGCAAAATCCAGGAAAGCTTATCTTCTTTCCTCTCTTTCTACTGTGCCAATCACCCTAAGGCCTATTGGCTTTCCATGAGTACATCATAAGCAGCATGTGATTTGCAAACATACTTTGAGATGATGTCATTCAGAGATCACATCTAAATTCTTTTAAATTCTAATATTGTTTGTCAGGACTTGAAGCGAGTCAAACAGTAATACAATCTGTCTCAAAAATCTCTTAAATAAATTCACAAGGATCTAAAAATTTGAAAAAATTAGCAATATGCTAGGAATAGCTACTACATTTCCCTTTTTTTTCCCCCAAGCTGACATAAATGATTCAACTTTCTTTTGGAGCTTTTAAAAATAGATTGAAAACCTGATTATTTTATGAACAATCAATTAAAGATACCATTTTTTTTTCAAAACGTGCTATTAACTATGTTTTGGACCAACTCTTTATATAGGTTATTGCTTTGAACATTTGAATGTCACATATAAAGGATAAGAGACAATTTGAATTGTCTAATGATCTAGAGTTTAAAATTAGCAATAACCTTCCTTAGCCTCAGCTATTGTTAAAATAGTAGCTAATAAAATTAGAAAAATTTGCTTTGTATGCATGTTTTTGTATTCATTAATTATAGTTGTGAAACCAAGCCATATCACTATTACCTGATAAACTATTAAAAACCCAACACCTTACATATATGTTTATACCATTAATTGACTCTTTGGTATACAAACTTTTCTTTTTAAATCCCCAAAATGTACAAAATATGCCTAGTCTATTGACATGCTTTTCAATAAAAAGGAAATACTACTTGAAATGTTTTATTTTTAAATAATAACATTTAAATAATATATATCACATTAGAAAAATATATGACAGATGAATTTATCAAAGGAAAGGATTTATTGTTTCTTTTTGCATATAAGAGAAATGGACTCTTTAAAAACTCCAAATAATATGAGTATATTGTAGGTATGATTGTATTAATGATGGCAGAATTATTCATGTGATCTCTTAATTTTTTTTCTTAAACTCTGATAAAAATTAGAAGTGTGGTTAATAACCAATTTAAAAAATAAAAATAAGTTGTGCTTTAAAAAGTCTAATCCTGAAAGGAAGAAACCATTATCTGCCAAAGCTCAAACCACATTTTGCATCTTGACAAGAATGTGAGATCCATTGTCATGTTCTGTTCTGGCCCGCCATTTTTTTTATGAGATCTTTGAAGAATGGCCAAACATAGGTCATCTATCGGTCAACTGCTCATCTCTACTGTTGTTTTAAGTGGCCTAACTCATCCACTACAGGAAGAAAAGAATGGTTTCTTTAAGGAATTGTGCTATTTATAAAATAAATATAAAATCTAATATCTATTATGCACAAATGATAGGGTAGGCGAACTCCGGCAGCTGTATATTTGTTGAATATCAGCCTCCTGTGAGTATAAATTGCACCTTACTGAGGAGAAATACAATACAGTTCACCAGAGACTTTGCTGCAAGGTGTACTTGCTTGTCTGTGGGCAAGTAATGACTTGCGTTTTCAGCTGCTTCTTGGTAAGAGCCTTGGTAATTGGAATCAGTTATTCAAAACATCTCTAAATGTGATTTAAATGGCAAGGATTTAATAACAGAGAAAGAAGCCATTAAAGAGGTTCAAGCAGGGGAGAAGGGAATTCCGTTTTTTAGAGCAGAGGGAGAAAAATAAAGCAATTACTTGATGTAAAGGCCAGAAACAGGACTCCTGCTGTCCCAGAGAAATCAAATCTGTCAGCAATTAGTGGGATCTTAGGAGGCAAAGAACCCTTCAGTGTTGAGCAGTGAATAAGGGGTGAGCAATTATATGAACTGATAAAAGTGTTCTGGTTTTCAAACAGCAGGTTAACGAGCCTTACTTTTTTCATAACTTGATGCAGATGTGATGAGTCACACTTTATGATATTTCTCAATGGTTTGAATGTAAAGTTTTTTTTAAAAAATAACCATATTGTGCTGCCTCTTTCCATCTGAAACAGTGTTAGCTCTACCTAACCCAAAATGATGTGCAAGAGAGCAATTTGATTTAAAGAAAAAGAAAAGATTTCCCCCTTAATAAGGCAGTAGTTCAGCTGCCTAACCAGAAAAAGCCCTGGAAATGCACATTTTTACCAAATAGGAAAGCCATATTTGTAAAATGTGATAAGCATCCTATGTGATAAATAAATACTGACATTTCAACATTGAAAGAGAAAATATTATTTGGCATAAAGAAATTATATTAAAGAAATATTTAGCTCTAATTATTTTATTAGGTGGACTTAAAATCTATAGAGTATGAAGATAGATGTTTTTACATGGACTCTAATTGTAGTAACCATTTGTGGAGATATATGTATAGATATATACATGTACCTAGGTATATATACACATACATATATATATATACACATATATGTATATATGTGGAGGAAAGTTTTTTTAAAATAAATTTCTTTCCTCCTCATTATTTTGATTTTGTAGAACTAACATTGTTTCAATGGTTAGAGGTAATAAAATGATTTTTAAAAAACTTTACATGCAAATAACTGAAAATTGTAAAAAAAAATTCGTATCTATCTATGTATGTATCTATTATCTGTAAATGCCTATCATTTACACAATCAGGTACTGGAATATTTAAATAATTATCAGGAGTTATATCTAAAGGGAAAAAAACCAATTTCTCTTCAACAAAATAGTTTTGATGATCTTTGAATACAAGGAGCAATCTTCACTATTGAACTAGAAAAGATTGTCTTTAGGAACATTAAAAGATGTAAAGAGGATTTTTTGAGAAAGGATGTTAAATGAGCTTCCTGGAAATTTCTGATTTGAGGCATGAAAGTCACCAAATAAATAAAGATTTTTTTCCCATTAATAGAAGTTTTATTTGAGAGAAGTTGTAAAACACACTTAAACAATTAGACTTTAGGCAAAATAGATACTTTAAGCATATGTGATCTTCTTAACAAATTATGTATGTGGTTAAAAAGGGGAATTTTTTTAATTTATATTTTTCTTTCTAAAGAAAAAATATCAAGCATTAGTCTAGGTTTTGAGGACTGCTTTCTTTTTTTCCTTCTCTCTCTCTCTCTCTCTCTCTCTCTCTCTCTCTCTCTCTCTCTCTCGCTCTTTCTCTCTTCTTTCTCTCTTTTTTTTTTTAACTTGACATCATCAGAATCCCATTACCTAATGTATCTAATGGATCCTGTAAGGAATATCTCTAAAATAAATGACTTTTCAGTGGTTCTATCTTCTGCTGTTGCTCCCTTCAGTTTAACCAAGTTGATCATATTTATTTAATAGAGTTGAATGTGTTTTGCATTTATCAAGTGCTTTATAAATCTTAAGAGCATAGATCTGAGTTTGGGGGTTGCTTTTGTTGGGGTGCAAGGTCTCTGAACTTATGATTTCATTGATGTGCAATACTCTCATTATGGAAATTTCCTTCACCAATGTAGATCTGTAATTCATCTGTAATTTGTCATTTTGGAGAATTGCCCAATTTTGAGAAGTTAAGTGACATGCTCATGTTCACACAACTAGCATGTATCAGAGACAGAATTTAAATGTAGGTCTTCCTACTCCAAGTAGGCCCTCCATCTACTATCCTAAGCAGCCTCTTATAGGCTTGTAGATATAAGGGTGTTATTGTTGTCATCACTACTCAAAGTAAGGGTTGGATAAATGACCATTAAATTAAATAACATATTTGACTGACAGGGGTGTTATGAAAATGAAAGCATGTCATAGTACATCTTTAAATGTCTCATTTAACCCAACCCCAAACTAAACATTGGGATTACTCTGGCCTTTGTCTCTAAAGCATCCTTCAGTTTCTTGTGATTGCTTCCTTTTTAAATGATGTATTTGCCACATAAGCAAATACAGTTATATAGAAGTAAATGTTGTCTTTTTTTGTAATGAATTTGATATCAATTAAGATATTCAAAGCTCTATTCAGGAAACTAAAATTTTTCTTTTAAAATGGTATGGGAAAGAATAATACAGAGCAAACCATGTGGCCATATTTGTATGCATTTAGGGAAAAATACTGCACAGTACACTGTGAGTGACATATCTGTATGCTCAAAGTTTCTCTAGGGCCGTGCAGAAATTTGGAAAAAAGGGAATAGGGTTCAAATGAAGAGTAACATATATTTTAAACTTAAAGAGATCCTATTTTCACATCTCATTGGTTAATTCCTTTTAAAAAATTAATTCTCATTCTTCATTCTAGAAAACACTAGGAATTACTGAAATGAGAATATATAGAGGAAATATTTGATGTGTATTTGTACACACACACATATACACATTTCTAATATTTAAATTATTTACATATAATAAATCATACATGTATTATTAGGCATAGTTATAAAAAGAGGTTTTTAAACCTCTGTTGAGGTTTAAAATGAAATCATAAATGTTCTAAAATTCTTGCCAGCCAATCAAATCAAAGCTTTCAGTTCAAGTTGGCAAATATATTTTGGATATAATTTTCATAAGAATAAAGTAGAATTCATTTATGTTTCAATAAACAGAGGTGACATATTACAAATTCATAAGCAAACACTTTGTGTTAATGACGCATCAAAAATAGTTTCAGTTAGATAAAAAGGCAAAGAACTTAGAGTAGGAGAGAGAAATTTAGCAGTAGCGCCAAATGATTTAAGGTTCCTAGGACCCTGATAGATTGCTATAATATCTAGAGATCAAAATCCTTGAATCAGTCAGGATTTTCAGTTTCTAAGTTCAGATCTGCTATTGACTTACTTTAAGACATTTGACAAAAACCATTCTATTTTTAAGTTTTTTGATCTTCAAACATCAATGATAATATTTACTAGCCATGGCTTGAAATTCATAAAATATTGTGTTTTAAGTTCCCAAGAGTAATATTGCAATATGATTATGAAAGTTTTAAATTTTTAAAAATAAGATCTCATATCATTACAGGCAGATAAAGTAATACTGTTTACTGTGTGTGGGGTCTTCCTAAAATCTCTTGCATCTCTTATTTGCATAAGGGTGAGTATTTCCCCAGTTTCTTGGTCAAAGTTCTTGTCAAATGCTTGACAAACAAATATCTGGAACTTACTAGCTTGATGGGAATTCTTCAAAATATACATATGTCTTGGCAGGTATTTTAAATGAGAATTAAATTTAAAGGCAGTTATTTTAGCTAGTGCTTTGGGGACTGGCTATTAGTCAAAGCAACATGCCTGTAGCCAAAATCAATATTCTGCAAGATATATCAAGGGAGGCTCAAAAATGTCAAGTTCCAGTTTCTGATAGGTACAATCATAAAACATTCTTCATCAGACAGAGGTAAATATGTGCAAAGGAAGAAGCAGAATCATTTAAATTCCTGGGGACTTGGAGAAGGCTGAATCATGAGGTTAGAGATGCCTGGAAGCGAACCAGTTCCTCTGGCTTGCCTCATTTCATCCTGACAACAGAAGCCCACTTTGTGAATGTTTGTGAGTGTGTGTGATGTCGCCCTTTTGAACAGCACACATATTGATCTCATAAAAATCAGTGCTATATCAGGGCTTTAAAGAGCACTGGGCTATATGGATTGGACCTTGTGCTTCTGGAACCAAGCCCTGAGCTTTATTTTGATGGCTATTCAGCTTTGCTTAAGTGAAACAAGTAACTGTCCGGACCTTGGAAACTAGCTCTGTGAATAGGGCTGAGATTCACAGCCTTTTTTTTTCCTTGATAGAAACAGGTGGAGTGGGGAGTCTGGCTCTGTTTTCAGGAACAGAAAGAGGTGAGTGGCAAGCAGAACTGAGAGACGGGGTTCTAAATCTGAAGTCTCTCACTGAGAACTTTTTTTGGTTTGGGTGTGGCTGGCTGAACTTTCTTAGCAAACTAACCTCTTCTAGAAATTCTGAAACAGCAGTCCTGTCTGTTAGCTAGAGAAACCAGGCAACTATAATCTCCCCTTACCATCTATTCTAATTTTTTCTCTTCTATAATAACTGTCTGCTTTATAATTTTAACCAGTGCTTTGAAAGAGTTGATCCTTTTTTGTTCTACAGGCTGCCTTAGCCCCCTAAGTTGCATACAACAGCCTTCTTTTCAGGGATATTATTGAGTCTTCTCTTTTAATTAATTGATGTGAATCTTGCTGCATTTCTGACACATATTCTTATATACAACGAACTCATCCACCAGCTTGGGGCAAATAGTAAATAATGCTGATTTATTGACGGTATTACAGCTTGGGTTCTTCTTACAAAGGAGGACAGGCTGGGAAACATTTTTAGGCTGATAAAATTTCAGGACTTGTCTGACAAAAAAAGAACCGATTCTTACCTTTTCAGTGACTGTGCGGCTCTTGCCTTGTCTCTTTGATATAATCCCCACAACTTACTGGCATCTTTCTCACCTACAGTCTCATGATATCTGAGCAAGGTCTATGTCTCTGTACAAGAGTATTTTCAGATTTCTGGCTCAGGCTCATTGTTTCTTCACTGCCTAAACTCCCATTGACTTCTCATAGATGAAGGGAGCAGCTTCTAATTAGTGAACATTCCCCTCACATACCAGAGATCTCCAGCATAGATATGTTTCTGGTAATATTCACATATTTTGATGACCTTCAAAGTGAAAAAAGTCAACAGGGGAAAGATACGGGATAATATAATGTCCTATATTAATGTGCAATCATTCAGGTTTGCTTATTTTTATTTCAAACAAAATGTTGATATGGATAAAGAAGTATATGAAATTAAACAAAGACAGATGATAAATACCATTGGTTTTCCTCTTTCAATAAACATGGAAGAGAGGCAACATAATTTAGTTAATAGAGAGAGGCTTCAAACAGGAAGATTACCTTTAGTTGTGTGAATTAGAGTAAATCATTTAAACTTATCAGGGCAATTCTCTAAGACTATAAATTGCAGAGAAAGAGTCAATTTGAGAGTTCCCTATATCACTGAAATCACAGTTACTAATGCCTCTTCCTATTATTACCATGGAAGTCTCTAGAGTTAGATTGGTCTTTTCCTCTTTTGTCATTCCTTTGATAGAAAAATTTTTCTTGAATGTTTTTGTGCAGTTCTTAGACTGTTACGTTTTTATAGAGTTTGTTAAAATACAGTATTGTCAGATCTTACTATGTCTATAGGAATAGATATTAGAGGACAAGAATTATTTTTTTTTTTGTAAAAAATACACAAAAAGTAAATATTTGGTACAAAATATTATTCATTCAGCAAATATTAAATAAGGGCCTAATTTGTATAGTGCTTCATACTAGGCATGAAAAAGAGAAATAAGAAATGGTTCTTTCCCTCAGGGAGATTATGATCTAGAAGAAATAGAAAGAAATATGAATAGTCAAACAAAATATTTTAAGTACATACATTATGCTGTAACATTACATGAGGTAGATGAAGGATTTAGTAGTAGTGATACGTCATGTAAGTAAATATAATGTAACATAATGCATTATAAATTTATAATAAGAATATATCAAAAGTATAATTCAAAAAGACTTCCAGTCATTATGGATGGGAAAAATCAAGGAAGGGAGGTTACATTTGGTATTTGAGGATGGACTTTGTAGGTTGAAATACAAGAATGAAGATATTCCAGAAAGTAAAGAGCGGCATTATGAAGGTACAGAGGCTGAAAGTGGGAGAGAAAGGGAGGAGTTACAGGAGTGGTATTAGTTACAAAGAGTAATATTAATAGGGACACCTGCAGCCACTGTTGTCATCTCCCATCTCCTGATTCTGGTACTAGAGGTTCTTTTGAATGCACAATCTCCCCACATAGACTTCTTAAAATCCTAGCTTCTTTCAAGCTTCAAGTTCTTCCTCCTGCATATGGCTTTTCCTGATGCCCTGCCTGCCCAAGTGCTAGTGCTTTTCCTACCCCAAAAAATTAGCTTGCATTTACTTTGTACTGGTTTCACATTAAATTATATAACTGCATTTTATTTTCCCTAATGTAATGTAAGTTCTTTATTGTTAGCAACTGTCTGCTTTTGCTTTTATATCATCAATGGCCACCCTCAATGTCAGATAGTATGTGCTCAGTAAATGTTTGATGATTGTAAGATTAATGTTTTATTAATATTGATGATGACCTTATACTGACAAAACTTTTGGAATAATTACAATAGCAGCAAAGTCTTTTAAGTTAGGAGTCAACAATAGGCTAGGAATTAAAAAGACTGTAGAACTTAATTTATTCTCTAAATACATGTACATGAATATGTATCCATATGTATACACATATTTCATTTTAAAGAATTAAAAGGACAACAAGTTTCTACTGAGTATTTATTATGTGTCCAAAATTGTTGGAGAGATACAAAATAAGTCTTATAGATGATAGGCTTGACCTTCAAGAAGTTTATCCAGATTAATAATCACAGAATCAGAGACAATGCAGATTTGAAAGAACTTCTGAGTGGTCTAGCTCAGGGCTTCTTAAACTTTTTTTCACACACAACAACCCCTTTTCATCTGAAAAAAAATTACACAACCTCAGGTATATAAGCATATAAAATAGATATACAAATCAAACATTTACTGATAATAAATCATAATTTTATGACCCCCCCACATTCAGTTATGTGACTCTACATAGGGTCATCAACCATAGTTTAAGAAGCTTTGGTCTAGTTCAACAATCATTATAAAGAAATATCCTCAACATGGTCATTTAATCTTTATTAATAAGTGGAACTTTTTTTTTTAAAGTAGGTTTATACAATTGAGATTTGTAATAGACTACAAAGGAATATCTAGTCACACCTCTCATTTTACAGATGAGGAAACTGATACCAATAGAAGTGAAATGACTGGTCTCAGGTCACTTAAGTCACTTAAGTAGTGAGTTAGAGAACTATCATTTGAACCTGCATCTCCTCATACAATACTCTTTTTACTATATCACGCTGCCTGTTTTCTAGATTTTCTTCTAGAGTTGCTAATAATTCTTAATTATGCCAAAGGGCATAGAAATTATTGAACGGTCATTTCTGGTTTCTGCAATTTTGAGATAGACTCAGTTGTGAATTAGATAGTGTCTCTTAATAGAAAATACACATTATTATACACCATGGACTACCTTACTCAAAAGGTTGTTATGAGAAAAACATCTTATAGGCTTTAAAGCACTATATAAATGTAAACTATCATTATTATCAAAATCAAAAGAAAAGAGGCAGTGTGATCCAGGAAGAAAAGCCTTGGTTTGTTCAAATCCAGGTTGAATCCTTTATTAGAGAGCTCATTGACCTTGAGCTGTGTCTTTATCAATCTGGTCTTCAGTTTTTCCATCTGTAAAATACAAGATGATAACATTTGCAATATCTAACTCATATACTTGTGAAATAAAATGAGCTATATAAATCACTCTGTAAATGTAAACTATTTTTTCTCTTAAAAAAATACTTTCCCCAAGATGACAGCTTGACCACTGTAGCCCTTTATAGCCTCTTAAAAAGGCATTGGAAAGATATTATCTTGCATACTTAGAAGTCGAAGTAACCTTGTTCTTTCAAAGCAGTCAAACAGCCCGATCAGGTGTCCAGAAAGTTTTCTTTGCTAGTAAGCAACTAATACCAACAATTTTAAAAGGCCCTTTAAAATAGGACAGGATGCAAATGAGGCACATTTGCTATTACACCTAGAAGAAAGGGCTATTGAAAGAAAAATCTAATCGCATGACTGTGACACTTCATGGAGCACAGAATGAATTTACCGGAGAGCCTGGCTTTATCACTTTCCTTTGGATTCCCGCCATGAGTCCTTGTGGTTGGTGAAGCTGTCATAAGGAGATCCTTTTGGTTCTTCTGGTAATAAACCCCCTTGGATTTAGTTAGAGGCAGACTTGACATGCTAAATTCCATAGTGGAATGGATTGTGTTATAGAAAAGCTGTAGTGCATTTTGTGAATTGAATGTACTCTGAATGTGGAAGTTTGGAATGATATGATTCTTGTGTTATGAGAGTGGCATCTTGCTCATGTTTCTACATAGTGAAAAAAGGATTATAATTTAATCTTTTTTGGGGATAACTATGCTACCATTAGAAATACTATTAATGATTGTACAGTGGACTTCAGTATATTAGATTCAACAAAAATTTCTTACAAATATACTTGGTTAGATGCTGAGTCCATGCTAAATCTATGTCTGCTAGAAATTAGGGGAATATGACCTATGTTCAACCAAGCCCAAGTAAAAATAACACAAGATAAAGTATGATAGGGACAAATAAAAGATTTATACAAAATACTTTAGGAAAATTTGAAGAGGAAGCTATCATTTTCAGATGGCAGAGATCAAGGAAAATAAAGTGTGTATGACCAGGCTTTCGTGAAAAAAGCAGGCTTTCAAGAAATATAGATAAGGAAGAGACTGGGAGCAGTTTTCATAAATGTTCAAAGAAATCTAACTGCTATGTGCTAGGCACTATACCACCATCTGGGGATTAAAAAACAAATAAACAAGAACAAAATCCCACTCCTCAGGGTGTTTACTTTTTTGAAACTAGGGAAGAACAAATGGGTGAACAGATAAGTATATATGTGATATATTGAGGAGAGTTAGAGCCCTAACCATTAAGCAGATCAGGAAGACTTTTCAGAGGATATAGAAATGAACAGAAAGAAAGGAAAGAGTTCTAAGGTGCAGGGAGAAGTAGTGTAATTCAGGCATTGGGATAGAGGACAACCTGGATAAACATACAGAGTGGGAAATAGAATGCTGGGATTTGAGGAACAGCAAGTAGATCAATTTTGCTAAAACATATGGTGAATGGAGAGGACTAACAAGCAATAAGACTGGAAAGGTGAATAGATTTAAGATATTTTAAAATATCAAGCTGAGGAGAATGCATATATTCTAGAAATAAGAAGGTCAGGCTGGATTATCTGATCTGCTCTCAAATCTAATTTCCTCATCCTTCTTGATTTTGCTGCAATTTTTGACACTGTTGGCCACCTTCTTCTCTATCCTTTCTAGGTTTTTGTGACATCTCTCTATCCTGGTTCTTTTACTCCTCTGACAGTTTCTTCTCAGTCTCCTTTACCAAATCTTCATCCCCCTACTAATAGTGTGTATGCCTTTTTTTCTTATGATCTTTTCTCGTCACTGTTTTGCTTGGTGATATCATCAAGTCCTATAGATTCAATAATCATTGCAATGCTAATGATTCTCAGATCTTCTTATCCAGTCCTAATCTCTCTGGGAACATTTGATTTTACATCTCCAACTATCTATTCTATATCTCCAGTTAGATGTCACTTAGGCCTCTTAAATTCAACATAACCAAAATGGAATTCATGTTTTCCCCCAAATCCTTTTCTACTTTTCACTTGCCTATTATTGAGGATACTGCCAGCTTCCCAGTCACCTAGATTTACCATCTAAGTAGTCTTAGACTTCTTTAATTTCTCACTCTCTCATATATCTCTACCCTCATATTCAATCAGTTGTCAATCTTGATATTTCTGCCTTCCTTTTGCATAGGTCCCTTCTCTCCTGTCACCCTGGTGCAGGCATTTATAAGTTCCTACATTAACTATTGCTGGTTGGTCTGACTGCCATAAATGTCTCCCCTCCTCAGTCCATCCGCCACTCAGCTGCCAAAGTGACAAAGTATGCTTCCTAAAGCAAGATGTAACCATGTTACAATCCACCTCTCACCCCCAACCAGTAAATTCCATTTGCTCCTTATCACCTCCAGGATCAAATAAAGAATTTTCTATTTAGTATTTAAAGTACTCTATAATCTCTCTGGTCTTCTTAGCCGTTACCTGTCCTTACCATCCTCATCCTCCCTTATTCTTCAAACCTGTAACACTGGCTTCCTTGCTGTTTATTGGACAAGACACCTTGACTCCAGGCATTTTCACTGGCTGGCTGTCCATTTCTGGAATCATTTTCCTCCTCATCTCTGCTTTCTAGCTTCTCTGATATCCTTTAAGTAACAGATAAAATCTGGAAACTTGGGGAAAGTTTCCTATGGAAAGCATTTCCCAAACTCCCTTAATTCTAGTGCTTTTTTTTCTACTGATTATTTTTAATTTATCCCATATATAGCTTGTTTGTACAAAATTATTTGCATGTTGTCTTCTCCATTAGTCTATGAGCTTCTTGAGAGAAAAAAGTGTTTTTCACTTTTCTTTGAAAACCTTAATGCTTAGCCTACTGCCTAGCACATAAATTTTTATTGACTGGCAAAAAAAACCTACTCAGAGTTGTTCCTATAATACAAACAATGCATTCATGTTGGTCCATATAGATGTTGCCTTATTTTCTTCTTAACTTAAGGCATAAATTTCTGAATTAAGGTCATTGAATATTTCAAGGACTGAACCCACCACCTTGGCCTTATTAATGTAGCAAATTCTAACCATCTAAACTGACCAGTTCCAACTTAGAGACAGTAATATGTAGTATTGTAGAATGAACATTAGACTGAATCAAGAACCTGTCTTCTGGTTCTGATTCTGTACTAACCAGCTATAAGAATCCGTTCCCTCTTTTGAAAAATGTCAATCATGAAATCTAGTTCACAAACTTATTTTAAGAATCAAATGAGATAAGGGGCATAATTATCAACTTATATTCAACATGTGATAATATAATTCATTAATAATTCTGATCACATTAATAATGACTACAGTATCTTCTTTCCTAGAGCAAATCCTAGAGAGAAAATGCCTGAAATGCTTTTATGTTAAAATTATTTTAACAAAAACATTATGAAATTTATTAAGATTCATCAAAGTCCCTTTTTTCCTATTTCACCTGAAGTTTTTGTGAATATCATTTTAAAACTGTCACAAAAAGCTTGGGGTGGGGGTGCGATTGACCCTAATATACTTGGCCAGTGTCCATCACGGAGCACTATGCTGAAGTGGTGGTCTTTGTGTTTTTCTCATTGTTATTCTTTGGTGACATAGTCACTTGAATGCTCGAGGAGTGGAAGCAGCAGCAGCATTCAGCATCAAGTCAGTTTCAGCTCTTGAGATTTGAAAAGCAGCCACTTGGAGTTCATTACACATTTCTACTCAACACTCTTGCCTTAACATTGTATTGCACAAGAATTCTAAATTCATTTTGGCTGCGGTACAAGGCCTGTTTTCTGCCTGGATGCCCAGGTCTCTCTTTCTTTCCATTGTCTCTGGGTGGTGTCCAGGAATAAAGGATACTTAACATTAAAAAAGACGGAATTGTAGTTGCAGTGAAAATACTTCCCACTAACTGGTGCTCTCTAGAGCTTTTATAAACTCCAAATGTCATTTCCTTTGGAAGAGCCTAAGCATATATCCTTTTGCACATCATAACTGGAATTATTTGTTTATGCTGCTCTCTTTCACTTTCCCATTATTTGCGTTCACCATTCATAAAAACATTTAGAAAAAAGAAAAAAGTTCTTAATTTAAATCCTTCATCACAATAGATGTTTCCAAAGCCTTCCTTACTTAGCACCTTCTATTTTATATATGAACTTAGAAGCTATTATCTTTTGGAATAGAAGTGGGTCAGTATGGTATTGTGGGAACAACACTTGTGCTGGAACCAGGCAACATCAATTCCAATCTTGGCTCAGTCACTTACGCAAAGAATCACCTTAAACAAGTCACTGAACTGTTCAAAGTCTCAATGTTTCTACTTAAAATGAAAAAGTTAAATTGAATTACCTCAAAGGTCCTTTTCATGTCTAAGATTCTATGTACAACACTATTATATGCAAACAAATAACCTTTTAATCTATACACGTTCAGGTATTTGTGATGTGAGAACTGCTAGAATTAAAATCACTGCTGCTATTGTTTGTTTTATAAGACAGCACCAAATATTGCACAGAAGTGACAAATATGATGGAAGATTTTCTGACTATCAGATTCTGCATCTTTTTTTGCTTAAGAAGTAGCAACCTTCTAAAATGGCCTTGAAATCAGAAAACTAAGTTTTAATTCTGGCTTATCACTTACTAACTGCCTAACTTTGTACAAACGATTTGCCTTTTCTGGGTCTTGATTGCTTCATATGTAAAATGGGAAAAATACTTGTATACTTATCTCTTGAGACTGTTGTGTAGAAAGTGGTTTTTAAAGCTTTATGTGATTATTAAGTTCTCTAAAGGTAAAGCTCCCCAAAAGTATATTTTTTGTTAGAAGAACATTTATCATCTTCTATAAATTCAAAGTTATTTAACAAATTTCTTTTTCTCATTTGTGTTGTTAGGGGACACATCTTCTATGGTACTTTGTTTGGGACATTTTTTTTCCACAGGGAGAAACTAATCTCCTGGCATAGATCCATTCTAGTATTAGTCTTTAATGCTTTTCTCTCCCTCCTTCACTCTAAATAATTATTAAGTTTATTACTTCTTTTTTTCTTTTGCTGGAGAAGATTAATGGCTTTCAATGGACAGAGGTAACTCCGCAGAGCTCATTGGCTCTATAAATAGCACCTGCTGCTAATTCTCCGCTGCCTGGTATCTCCCCAACACATCTTGGTCTTTAAACAATTTGTTCAGAAGAAGAGAGCCAAGGGTCACTGTGCACTTTGATATTTCTCAAACTGTGTTTTATGGATAGTGGGTTTTTCTGCATGT
Organism: Sminthopsis crassicaudata; assembly: GCF_048593235.1. NCBI lineage: Eukaryota > Metazoa > Chordata > Mammalia > Dasyuromorphia > Dasyuridae > Sminthopsis > Sminthopsis crassicaudata. The sequence continues at coordinate 595,473,104 of NC_133618.1, forward strand.
GGTTTGGCCTGGCAGGTCCCTAAAGGAAACTGGACGTACCAGCAGCTCCTCAGAGAAGCATGCTTGCCTCTCTAGCCGAGTCCATAATGATATCAGGGAACCCGTTGGACCTGTTGGGGTGGTGCCTTGCTAATGGCTTTCCCAATAACTTTCTTTTTACAGTAATTTATTTTTACTCCATATGGTTGAATCTCAGCTGAACTCTGTTCTAATAGCCTGAGGAAATAGTGGCTTCATTGAGATATAAAGCATCAAAAGGGGGAAGGCTAGAGAAATTGCTAAGGCAGGATAACTTGTTATTTCAGAGAGGGGAATATGCTTGTTCCAGGCAGGGTATGTGAGAGGGGTCAAGTGAGTCAAGTGAGCAATATTGATCCTGGAGTTAAGACACCTGAATTCAAATCTCAACTGTAATGCTGATTGTATTGCAAGAGGCAAGTTACTTAATATTTTTCAGATTCAGTTATCTCATCAGCAAAATGGAGATAATTAGCTTTGATTTCTCTGCCCCACAGAGTTATTATAGGGAAAGCCTTTTATAAATCTTGAAGCACTCTGTAAAGGTGAGTTTACATTACAGTTGTAATAATAATTATTATTATTTAAACAACATTGGATACTAGCACCTATTTTCAATTTTATCTGTATTTATAGAGATTGTAAGAACAGGTAACTAGATGCTGTTAGATAGAGAGCACTGGGCTGACAATCAGGAAGATAGTTAAAATCCAGCCTCAGACACTAGCTATGTGACCCTGGACCAGCTACTTAATCTGCTTTGCCTCAGTTTTCCCTTCTATATATAAGCTGATGAAGGAAATGGCAAACAGTATCTTTGAATCAGTATCTTTGCCAAGAAAACCCCAAATAGAGTCACAAAGAGCCAGACACAACTGAAATGAATAAACACCAATAACAACAACAAGAAGGGTGGTAAAGAGAAAAATACACAGCTTTGTGTGACTTGTTTAAAAGCTCTTGGTGGCACTTCATTGTCCATTATAAAAAGTCCAAACATCTTAATCTCATTCTTATCTTAGTTTCTTATTAATATATATATACACATGCACACCCACATACACACACTCACATATATAGGTATATACACATATATATATGTTATCTTATTCTTATCTCATCTTAATTTCATTCAAAACCATTCAGTTTTTTGACTGAGACTTACTTTTCCAACCCCATCAAACACTACTCCCCTTCTTGTAGTCTAGATTCTAATCAAACTGGACTACTCACATTTCCTTTGCTCTTTTCAACCTCTGAACCATTGTTTATTCCACTCTTTATGTTCCGGTTCCTCTCCTTCCTCCTCCCCCATCCCATCCTACCAAAGAGACCATTCTCCTATAAGCATCTTTCTTGATCTTTTAACTGAATTTTTTCTTCATCTGAATTCCCAGAGTCTTTACTAATGCTTTTTAAATGTATTTGTCATATCCTACCTTGATTATAGGTATTTCTATACCTGTCATGTATTCTCTCCTAAAAGGTAAATTCTTTTTACAGGCAAGATCACTCAATCTGTGAAGAAACATTTATTAAGTGCTTACTATGTGCCAAGCACTGTGCTGTATTCCCAGAGGCAATTTGCTTAATATTTTTCAGATTCAGTTATCTCATCAATAAAATGGAGATAATTAGCCTTGCTTTCTCTACCCCACAGGGTTGCTATAAGGAAAACCCTTTATAAATCTTGAAGCACTCTGTAAAAGTGAGTTAAGATTACAGCTGTAATAATTATTACTATTTAAACACATTGGCTACCAATACCTAGTTTTAATTTTGTCTGGATTTATAGAAATTAAAAGAACAGGGATTCAATTATGAAAAAGTCTACTTTACAGTAGTTTGCAATCTGGTAAGAGAAGATAACACACAAAAAAGAAGTTGAAAAAGAATGAGTATGGGTGAACAATCTGGCATAGCATGGTGAAGAAGTTCAAAGGAGAATAGCCAGATGGGATATTAAAAGATATCCTCTTTAAATGAAGGTTGGAGAGTTCTTCACTCAGCCCTTCAGTGGGGCAGAAGATACTATGAAGTATGAGTATTAAGATTAATTTGACTTTGTGGTCAAGGTTCCTAGGGTCATAATGGAGACATCCAAAGAAGGGCAGTAGAATTATAATTCATTCATTTTCATATCTTTCCCCTGTGACCATAATAATCTCAGTAAATATTTGCTTATTTTTTAATTTTATTTTTATTATAACTTTTTATTTATAAAACATATGCATGGGTAATTTTTCAACACTGACCCTTGCAAAACCTCCTGTTCCAACTTTTTCCCTCCTTCCTCCCACCCCCACCCCTAGATGGCAGGTAGTCCCATACATGTTAAATATGTTAAAGTATATGTTAAACACAATATATGTATGCATATTTTTACAGTTATCTTGTTGCACAGGAAGGATCAGATTTAGAAAGAAGGTAAAAATAACCAGAGAAGAAAAAAAAAAACAAAAATGCAAACAAACATTAACAGAAAGAATGGAAATGCTATGTTGTGGTCCATACTCATTTCTCAGTGTTGTTTCTCTGGGCGTAGCTGGTTCTGTTCATTACAGATCACTTAGAACTGATTTGGATCCTCTCATTGCCGAAGAGAGCCACGCCCATCAGAATTGATCCTCATACAGTATTGTTGTTGAATTATATAATGATCTCCTGGTTCTGCTCATTTCACTCAGCATCAGTTCATGTAAGTCTCTCCAAGCCTCTCTGTATTCCTCCTGCTGGTCATTTCTTATAGAACAATAATATTCCATAACATTCATATATCACAATTTATTCAGCCAATCTCCAATTGAGGGATATCCCTTCAATTTCCAGTTTTAGACTGGACACTACAAAGAGGGCTACCACAAATATTTTTGCACATACGTGCCTTTCCCTTCTTTAAGATCTCTTTGGGATATAAGCCCAGTAGAAACACTGCTGGATCAAAGTGTATATTTGCTTATTTTTTAACTGAAAATCAAAAACATGTATAATGATTAAAATGAACATAAAGCAAAGGTTATGTTACTTAGTGCGGACATGAGACAGGTGTTGAAGAATATGAATAGAAATAAGTTTCCAGTAAATGCTCAAAGAATGCAAAATTTTTCTACAAATTAAGAAAAGATTCCAATCAAGGCAATATTTATTCTGTATCTAATGCTTAACATTACACAACTGCAGATTATATGCACTTTTTTGTTTGTTTGTTTGCCCAAATATCTTGCAAATTCCCAAGAAGTAATATTATTTGTCTGAGCAATACACTCTGTTTCATTGACATAGAAAATGAAACCAATGGAAGCATGAGGGACATGTCTTATGCCAATCATACAACCAAAAATTTTAATTTTCATTTCATGGAATCCCCATCATTATATCAACTCAATCTCCATTCTTAAATGTCACAATCTTTACACACACACAAATATAGACATACGTACACATACAATATAATCCTTTTACTAATTATATGTTTGATTCATATTTTGTTGTTATCTATATATTCAATATAATTTAATTTTTCTTAAAAAAAACTTTAAAAAACTATTCCAATGCTTCCTTGTAATATGAAGGTGACATACCGTAATTCTGGTAGACTCTGGAATTAAATATTATTATATACTTATTTCACCTCCATTCACATTCTTCTAAAACATACAAATTCTATCCAGTAAGCTTCTAGTCTTGTCATTCAACTGAAACTCCTTTCTCCAAAGTTATAAATGTTCTCTTAATTTTCAAATCTAATAACCTTTTCTTCATCCAGTTCCTCACTCCTATATAGCCCACATATACTATTTGTTGCCAAATTTTTTCATTTCTATCTCTGAGACAACTCTCAAATACACATACACACACACACACACACACACACACACACACACACATATATTCACATAGATACCACAGGCCATCATTATCTCAAAGTTGGACTTTTGCAGTAGCTTCTGTTTGGTCTCCCTGACTCGTTTCTTTTCATTCCAGTCTATCATCCACTAAATAATGAAAGTGATCTTCCTAGAGTATGACCACTTAACCATCCATATATATTCAATAAATTCCAGCGACTCCCTATAATCCCCAAAATCAAATATAAAATCCTGTTTTACATTTCAAAACTCTTCCAAACCTGGTTCTCTTCTACCTTCCACACTTCTTATAGTTTAATCAACCCAACATACTAGACAATTCAATGATAATAACCTCCATGCTATTTCTCATATAAAACATCGTCTTTAGATTCCCTGCATTTTCAAAGACTTTCCCCCATACATTCCTAGAATTCTCTCCTTCTTGCCTGACTTCCTTTGGCTCCCAAATAATAAACTCATTTTCTACAAGAAACCTTGCTTAATATCCTTTAATTCTAGCACCTTTTTTCGAGTGATTACTTCCAATTTATCTTGTGTCTAGCATTCTTGTAGATAATTGCTTGTGAGGGCAGAGGCTGTCTTTTGCCCTTGTTTGTATCCCCAACATTTAGTACAATGCCTGGCACATAGTAGTCACTTAATAAATGCTTGTTGCCTATCTTTTGTGAGTGGTTCTCTGGATGAATTCTAACAGAAGGTTATAACTTCCAACATCCCAGCTGTGTCATACTGACAGATTCTCTTGAAAAATTATTAACTCTTTTAGGGCAGAAATGGTTTGATTTTTGTTGTAATCCCAACGTCTTACATACAGTCAACACTCAATAAATATGGATCCAATTTAATTGAATTGAATAGTGTCATATTCAATAACAGAATAGAAGATATCCTTAGAGGCTGGTATAAGTACTAACATACAGAGTATGACTTACCAAGAAGATTTGTGCCCTTTAAATGAACCATGTGCTTATTAGCAAGTCAGGGCATAATGTTTATCATTTCTTACTAGCTGCTCTTCTTGGGTTCTTTTTGCTATTTGTATTTACAAAACTTAGTATAGTGCCTGCCACATAGTAGGTGCTTAATAAATGTTTGCTGGATTTAAATTGAATGGATGGAAAGTATCTCCTTCCTCACTCCCCATGCAATTGATTTAAGGATTTTCCTTGGAATAAGCTATTTGTCTAGAAGCAAATTTTCCTTGAGGGACATCACCTTCTGCATAGAAGCTTTATGGGCAGCAAGAATGAACTGGGAACCACACATTTTAGCCCAGTAGGTAGTAGCACAACAGAATTCTACATTGTATTACATTGCCTTCAATAGCATCATTTCCAATAATGTCATAACTAGTTCCAAACCCACTGAAATGTTGCAATGTTCTGCTTATAACATTTTTTCTTGTGGGACTGCCTCAAGTATGACTGCTTTTCACCTACTGTCACTCAGAATTACTAAATGACTTTAAGCAAAGTAAGTCTGTTTGGTGAAAAAAAAATTAATGGGATGGGGACCATACCACCTGAGGCTGAGGTTCAGCTCTGTCTTTAGCTCATCATGTAGTACTGGCTAAATTTCTTCCTCTGGGACTTACTTGCCTCAGTTGTAAACTGAATGCATTTGAGTAGGTGGAATCCAAGGCTACTTCCACCTTTGATAATATGTTATGCTTTCACTGAAACTGGGACATAAAACATGAGTCATGTGTTCTTCAATTTTACCAGCCAAAGAGATATCTAGATCAGTGTTTTCCTTAAATGAAAAAAACTAGCCTCCCTCAAAAAGCTATATTCTATATTTTTGATGGAAGGGATGCAATGGTACATAGTGATAAGAGCCTTGCATCAGGCATCAGGAAGAACGGGATGCAGATCCCACCTCTGACACAAATTATGACCCTGGGCAAGTCAGAGATCTCTCTGTAGCTCTTTAAATTGTTGGGTGGTCCTTAGGAGCACCAATAGAAGGAATTTCTGCAACTAAAAAATCACCGTTCTCTGTCTGTGGAAGCCCCTGAAATCTCTTGCAGAGCCATAAAATGCCCGTGTTTCTTGCACCTGTATGGCTTTTCTTTTTCAGGCTCACTGTAAGATGGGGATTATCTCAAACTCCAGGGTTCTGTTAGGTAAAAATGAGAAGTTTGTATTTGAAATTGACCAAGTCTTGGCAATTCAGTTAATGCTCTGAGGGAGATATTGATTCCTTCTATTGTCCTCAGCAGGGCAGTCCATGTGAGGAGTATCTTATTCTGAAGCACTCCAGGGGAGGTACAATGCTTTCTTGTATGAGAAGGCCATATTTACTGTGCACAGAAGTATCATGTCATCAGTGTGACACCATTGTGCCATTTTGTCTTCAAGATGAGCCCAGGGCCCAGCACAGAGATAAAGAACACATGTTTCCTGAGGGAACAAAGACAGAGTGCAACTTATTTCCATCCTGGCTCTTCCATGAGTGGAACAGGTAAAGAAAATTGCTTCTGTTTCTGATTTCTTCTTCTGCCAGGTGATCCAAAGTTCCTTAGGATCAGGAATTGTTCCACTTCTAATTGAATATCCCCAGAGATTACTATGTAGTTAACACACACAAGATATTTAATACATATTTGTTGATAGATTGATTAATTTGCTCCATACCTTGGTCTCTCCACTAAAAACAAGGTTTGTCACTTTTTAGGCAGCTTCGTGGGCCCCACTCCTCGCTAGATTGGTACCAGTCTTGGTTTAGACACCTGATTGGATATATTCCTACTAGAACTCTCAAGCTCAAGTGACCGACAACTTCAGTCTCTCTAGGAGCAGAACTACAGGTACATGTCACTATGACCTGAAATTCTAAAAGGGCAGTTGTGCTGAAGAGGTATAGGAACTCTCCAAAAACAAAATTTTGCTGAGAAAATCACATTTGATTTTGGTGAGGAAGAAAAATTACTGACCAGCTTAGGTTAAAAAGGGACAAGTACAAATGATGAAAAAGAAATAAAATCATTTAAGACAAACACACACAGTAAGGTCCTGTAGAAATAGAATTATGAAGGCTAAAATCCAGGATGAACTGGTTTATCATAAAGAAATAGGACACACACAGATCTATAAAAGAGGAGAGAGAGAGAGAGAAGACACAGAAAGGATTTGAGTCCAACTTTTTTGGGTGGAAAGGCAGCAATTGATAAGAGACATGTGGAAAAAAGATTTAACTTCTCTTGGCACCAGAGGACAGAATTCAGAGCAATGGGTGGATGTTCCAAAGAAGCAAACTTATATTTAAAGTAAGAAAAAACTTAAAAATTATGCTGTTCAGAAGTGAAATGGTTTACTTAGGGAGACTAAGAAAATCTCTATAAAATGTTTTACATAACTGAAGGTACTAGATAAACTGAACATGAGAAATAATGAGGATTCGGACATCAGTGTGTTCCTCCTCAGTAGAAACATTCAGGCAAATGTCAGATAAGTATATTTTGATTGCATTGTAGAGGATGCTATTATTAAAGCATGGATTGCACTAGTTTGATATTAAAGTCATTCCAGTTTTGAAATTCTATAATTCCATGATATCCTTTTAGGCAAAGTTGAGAGATTTGGATGTGAAAATTTTAGAAAACTGTTTTGTTTGCTAAATACAGTTTTGATATGTACCAATATCTATGTAGAAATCTCTAACAGTACGGTAACGACTTTGTTCTGTTTAACATTTTTCTGAATGATTTGGAGGAATGTATAGATAGCATTGTTCTCAAATTTGCTGATGATTCAAGCTGTAAGACAGGATCAATATGTTGTCTGACATAATAAGGACCAAAAATATCTCAATACGCTAGAATGATGGAATGAATCTAAAAAGATAAGACTTAATAAAGACATATATAAAAATTTGGATTTAAAAAAAAATAACAAGTAGAGGATAAAGGAAACACAACTAGGAAGTAGTTCTTATGAAAAAGTCCTAGGGATCTGAGAAGATTTTAGGATCATTAAGAGTCAGCTATAATAAAAGTTAATGTGATCTCCAGTAATATATCAATTTTATGGTTGCTGATTGAATGGATCCCTCAGTAAGTAACATAGGGCATGGCCCTGAAATCCATTTTCCATTTTTCTTTGTTTTGTGGAGTACTATTTCCTTGAATCCTTGAAATAATTTTATAATGTAGGTGATAGTATTCTTATTTTATAGATACTGAGGTCATACAGTTAATAAATATCTTTGGCAGGATATCCACCGTGTATTCTGCCATCTCTCATGTCAGTTATATTGGTTATTATTTTAGTTCTTTGAGGATAAAAAGACTGTTTCATTTTTTTTAATCCCTCGTGTCTAGCACATGCTAGTCATGGGTTTAATCCATGATTTTAATTGATGGATGCAAACTAACTTTTCATAAGGAGAGGCTGCCTTAGGTTACCAAACCATAATGTCCATGGAAATACCCTAAAGTGATCAAATCTGGCAGCCCATACATACATACACACATGCAATGTATCTATTATCAGGGATGATATCATAAATAAAATTGTTATCAAATAATTTTTCAGTTGTGTCTGATTCTTCAGAGTCAGACTTCATTCTTTTGGGATTTTCTTGTGAAAGACACTGGAGTGGTTTGCCCTTTTCTTCTCCAGCTCATTTTACAAAGGAGGAAATTGAGGCAAATAGAAGTTAAGTGACTTGCCCAGGATCATATAGATGTATATGTATATGCATGCATGTATAAAGCCTCCAGGTCTGGTCATGTATACATGTATATATATATACATATACACATATGTAGAGTTGTATATTAGGTATTTATTCTTTTTCTTTTAATATCTTAGCCATGGTACCCTTCTATATTGAGACTTGCAAAATGATCACTCATGGCACATCCCTCATTGCTTTTTTCTGCATCTACAAGTACATATGGGTTGCCAATGCTAGCCTCTAACTATGTTGTAAGTTCCTCGAGGACAGGGATTGTGTCCTTCCATACATGGAACAAAAGATAAAATAGTTTTACTCCTGCAACAATTATTTGATTCCCACATAAATTAACAGGAAGCTATGGATCCCTATTGCATGTGGCACTAAAAATGGGTGTTTCAGAGGATGTAAGACACTCTCCCAGGGTCTTGCATATAGTAAATGCTCAGGGAGTGTTGACTGATTGATTTCTCCTTGGTATTTAACAGAGCATAAAGCTAAACATCCTCCTCTTTTAGGAGCTGTGCAAGCTAAATGCCAAGAATTTATGTAGCTTACAGCAAGTTGTCAATTAGGCTACTTAAATTAATTTTTGGCAGTAGTTAATTGGAACTGGAAGTCTTTTGTCTTTAAACAGCTAATCCAAAACAACAAAATACAATGATTAAGTGTGTTTTAAATAATATTGTTCACAGAATTTAAAATATAGGATTTAATTAAAAATTGGACTTGCTAATCTTTTTAAAATAGAAATTAATTTAAAGTTTAGAAAGAAAACAAACCCTTGGTTATCTCTGGGGAGTTGTCTCTAAGTCCATCCACTGCAGGTCAGCCAGGATTCCATATATCCTCACTCATACTACTTTATATACATTTGACCCTTCTTCTCCCATTCCTGAAAGATATCAAACCATGAATAAGTCAGTTTGGTCATAACTGTAAATATATAGAAATGAAAAAAATTATACATTTTTAGAACTAGAAGAGGCTGTAAAGAGTCTAATTATCTTCTCTCCATCTTATAGAGCTAGAAATTGAGACTCAGGTGAAAACCTTTTTAATCCAATATCTAAAGCTGGATAATCATTGATTAGGGACATTATAAAGGAGTTTTCTTTATGTGTGTGTGTGCGCGTTAGATTAGGTGACCTTCAAGGTCACTTTGAACCTAAGATTCTGCTATTCTATGACTTGCCTTAGGATATATAGTTAAGTTGGTAAAGCTGGTACATATCCACTTGTTCCCAAACTTCTAGTGATCACAAATTTCAAGCTTACAAGAAATATATAAATGCTGACCTTATTTCCATCAATGCTGTTATGACCCAGCATTATAAATGCCAGTGATTTGGAAGAACAAAATTTAGATTCAGCCTTTTATTTCTAAAGTTGAACTAAAACCTTACTAATTATCCATTACTCATGGTAATGAGGATCAGGTATAATATTATAAATGGGATTATTATTAAGTCATTTTTCACTTATGTCTGACTCTTCATGATCCCATATGGAGTTTTCTTGGTAAAGTTCCTAGAATGTTCTCCATTTCCTTCTCCTCATTTTACAAATGAGGCAAACAGGGTGAAGTGATTTGCCAATGGTCACACAACTAGTAAGGGTCTGAGAGTACATTTGAAATCATAAAGATGAATCCTCCTGATTCCAGGCCTTCACTCTATTCACTGTGTCACCTAAAGGGAAATCAAGGGTTTAAAAAGCAACAGGGTAGAAGCAGCTAGGTGATGCAGTGGATAGACTAGCTCTGAAGTCAGGAAGATATGGGCTCAAATCTCCCTTCAGACACTTAACACTTCCTGGCTTAGTGACTTAAACCCAATTGCCTAAGCAAAAAAGAAAAAAAAAAAAAGCAATAGGGTGATGTAGCAAAAATAATACTAGACCTGAATTTGAGAGAATCAGTTCTGGCATTTTTCAGTGACTTATCTCTTCTACTTATCACTCATTACTTAATATCACTGAGTCTTTAATACATAATATGTAAAACCAGGATACCAATACATGCCCTTCTTTATCTCTTGGGCTTCTTGTAATTGAGATGGTATATTTTAAAAAGCACTTTGAAACCACTAAGTTTTTAAATTTTAAGCAATTGTTTTTAATCTTCTAGGCTAATATTTTCAACCTTTTTCTGTAGCAAAATGCTAAGTAGAAAGAAGATTTCAAACTTTCTTCTTTTCTTTTTCCTATTCTTATAAGAGGACTATGACTAGTAATTGGAAGAGGAAAGTGGATTCAGAATGAGTCAAAAGGCTTGAGATTTGATATTAGTTAAATTAAGTGCGATCTCAGGCAAGTCATTTAACTTTCTTTTGTTCTAAGTTTCCTCATTTGTAGAATAAGGTACTACATAAACTCATAAATCTCTTCCTGCCAAAAATTCCATGAGTTTAATCTGTTAATGTAAAGTGTGGGCTACACTGCTAAGATGTGGAAATGTTACATATTAAAAGGTATAGGAGTCAGGGAAATAGGATAGTTGAGTCGCAGAAGGCAGTGTGGTAAAGTAGCCTGCTCCAAACTCCTCCAAATAGATCTAGAAAATGCCCCAGACTGAATTCTGATAGGAAAATCTAATAAAAGCCTCACAGTAAATTAGTTTTTTCTCTAGCCCAGTTAGGTATGGGAAAAGGAACAAAACAGTCTGTATATATTAGTAACAGGTTGGGCCAAGAATGCACTGTGCAGAATTATTTCAATGGAGACAGGTGCCAATTGTCAGCTTTATCACCTACTATTTAGTTCCAGATCACAGTTCCAGGGTAAAACTTGTACATGGAGTGGGTAATGTAATTAGAAAGAAGGAAATTTGGAGGCCAACAGCAACAGTATGGGTCAGACCCCAGACACAGATCAGAGTCTTTCTAGAAATTTAACCTGACATGCAAAGGAACAACCAGGGCAAGATTCCCAGACCAAATTCTGATGTTCTGAATCAATAGTTATCCAGATAGATAATGGACCAAAGTTTAGCAGTGTTTTATTATTGCCCAGCCCCAAACCAAGAACAGGAAGGTATAGAGCTCAGTTTAGAGGAGCACCAATCAGATTTTGCCCTACATTATTCCATTCTGGAAGCACTGAAAGCCTACAGTCTCCAGCCTGTCTCTGAGATCTTGGAATTACATAATTTTTCATGTCACAAAAAGGAGGCAACAAGAACCCCAGAAATTTGCAGAAGCCCACCCTAATATTATATCTGAAGTCAGGAAATTGACTGGAAGAATTTCACTATTAAGAACTCTTATTGTGGAAAAGCTAAAAACACAAATTAAGAAGAGAATAACTCCAAGAAAATGACTATGAGCAAAACCTCAGAGCAAAATACAGGTTAGAAAAAAATTCACCCAGGATTCCTAGAAAAAATGAAATAAGAGATTTTAAAGTTTAGAAATGTTTTTCTAAATTAAATGTGAGCTCTTGTTGAAAAAATTGGAAAAGAAATAAGAATTATGGAAGAAAGAATTGGAAAGGGAATTAATAACTTGGCACAAGAAGTACAAAACCTTGCCCAAAATGAAAAACTCCCTGAAAATGAGAATGGATGAAATGGAACCAAGTGGCTTCATGAGACAATAAAAAATATTAAAATGATCAAAAGACTGAAAATAAAGAAAAGTATCTCATAGGAAGAACAAACTTATCTGGAAAACAGATCAAGAAGGAAAAACTTGAGAATTGCTGGATTCTCTGAACACTCTGATTTTTTTTTTAAAGAAGCTAAACACTCTAATTCAAGATATCTTAAAAGAAAATGTCCCAGAATTTCATCAGTCACTTTTAGAAACTCCCAATGTAAAATAGCTAAAGTCTATAGTTTCCAGGCCAAAGGAAAAAAAAATTGTAAAAAGCCAAAAAGAAAAAAAAATTAAAGTTCATAGAATAATCAGGATCTCACATGATTTAGCAGCCATCACTATAAAAGAAAAGAGAACTTGGAATACAACATCCTAGAAGGCAAAGCATATGGGTTTGCAGCCAAGAATAATTTTCCAAATAACATTGAGTAAAGGGGGAAAATGGACCCTTAGTAAAATAGAAGATTCCCAAGCATTCCTGTTGTTAAGAACCGAAGTACATAGAAATTTTGATGTTTAAATGCTGAAGAGAAAAAACCTAAAAGAAGATAAATATAAATGAACAATGATAAAAGATTAATCAAGGTTGAACTGCTTGTATTCAGATATGAAAAAATGATTCATGAGTTCCACCTATGCCCTATTATAGAAAGGATCTAGTTAGAATAGGCTTGAGTGGTTCTGTTGTATCTTGATATTCTGATGAAAAATTAAGGAAGAGAGGAATACATTAGGGGAAAGAAAAGGAAAGTGGAAGAAAAGCATCTTACAAAATCAAGATAAGCAAGAAAATGTCTTTACAAACAAAGAGGCAGGGAGAGAATGGCTGACACTTGAATATTACTCTCAACTGAACTGATCAAAAGAAGGAAGATTTTTACATACACACACACTCACACATCAAGAGTTGGATATAGAAATAAATTTCACTCAATAGGGAAATAGGAAGAGAAAAGGGAGAATAGGAAAGAATTAGAGAAAAGGTAGATTAAGAGAGATTAGTCTTAATCAGAACATATTTAACTAAGGAAATACAAAAATAGTTACTTTTTTTTTTCAAAGTGGCAATCTTTTGTCAGTTGGGGAATGGCTGCACAAACTATCTTATTTAAATGTGATGGAATATTAATTTGCTGAATTCTTATCAGCATAACAATGAATCATGATTCTAGAGGCTTAATGATTAAACATCCTAACCACTGTCTGAAAGAGAGATATAGGACTCAGAATGACGACTAACACTTTTCTTTTTCTTTCTTTCTTTTTTCTTTTTTTTTTAAGAAATTAACAATGTAGAAATTTGATTGCCTATACAGGAGTGTAAAATGTGTACTTGTATTTTTTTTTTCATTCCTTATTGGGGGGGTGGTATAAGAAATGGACAAGGTGGATTTGAGCTTAAATAAAGTCAAACAAATCAAATTAAAAATTTAAACCAAAACTTTTAAAGGGAAATTTCAGCTATCTATTTTTCCTACTGTTATGAAATTAGTCAATTTTATAAAACTGAACAAAAGTCATTCCTGAAAACTTGGTCCCAGATTTTGAAGAGACAGTGTCAGAATATAAAATAAGCAATTTGAGCTTTTGTAATTATTTAGACTTGAAATGCAGGACTTTTTAAATTTCTCAAACTAAAATAACAGCCCACCAATTATTAATAAGTGCTACTAGTTTTTTTTAAAAAGCCATTATACTAAATATATTTTAACTAGTTAAATGAAAAGCAGATGTGTTAAATTGAAGTACATAAATTATTTAAACTAAACATTCCTACAAATTTTAGTGATGAAAATCTATCACTCAGGGCTTTTTAAGTTGGCTTTGAAAATGAATGTATTTTGGTACTTAATATGGTGTAGATGCCCAATAAAGTGTCCCCTTTGGAATTTGATTAAGAATGTAGGATCCCAATGACCACAATTGTATCTATCATATTTTAGAAGATTAAATGTTTTATTTAAAACTTAGCATTTAATAATAATATAATCAATGAAACTTAGAAAATGTTTACCTTTTTAAAAATTGATTTCAATGAATAAAAAATTCTAAATTACTCAATCAATTCCTCTATGTCTCTATCAGCATTCTTTGTCTATTCATTTACTTTTCCATAGTAACTTTTCCTCCTAAATAGTCATAGCTATTGTTTATATCATTTTCTAATTCTCTTGCTTTGCCTTATTTTATAAAAGTTTTTCCAAATTTCCTTGTCCATTTTATGCCATTACAGTATCTCATTTCCTTAATGTATTGCAATTTGTTTTACTGTTTTCTTATCCTTAGATTCTCAATTGCTTCCAGTTTTTTCAAATAATCCATCAACAACTATCTCAATCTAATTCAATTCAATGAACAATTATTTGCTAGGCAAATAGCTAATTGTTGGACATATAATTAATAAAAAGGACAATTCCTGCCCTAAAAGAGTTTAAAATCTAAAAGAGGAAGATAACAAAAAGAAGTCAGAAAAGAGATAAGTTTATCTAGAGGATACCCAATGTGGGAGCATCTTATTTCATGCAGTTGAAACTAGACAGAGTAGCAGATACAGAGCAGAGTGAACCAAAGTCCATTTACTGCCCTCTATAAAGGGAAGGCATTGGGAGGAATTTGGAGCCTAAGAGAAGTGAACCTACTAAATACTAGCCAGGGATTCTCAAACTACAGCCTGCGGGCCAGATGCTGCCCGCTGAGGACATTTATGGGCCCACAGGATTATGGCAAATAGGCTGAGGAGCAGAGACAGAGTGTGAGTTTTTGTTTTTACTATAGTCCGGCCTCCAACAGTCTGAAGGATAGTGAACTGGACCCCTATTTTAAAAGTTTGAGGACCGCTATTAGACACTGAGGATATAGAGTCAAAAGTGCTCTCTTTTGTCAAGGAGACAATGTGTGTGTATGTGTGTGTGTGTACAAATTATATACAAAATAGATAAGGTGATGGTGACTTTGGTGGAGAGACAAAAGGAGCTGAGAAGTTCAGGAAAGGCTTTGTGTAGAAAGCATTCATTGACATGAGCCTTGAAGGAACTAGGCATCTGAGAAAATGCATTTCAGGTACACTGTACAAAGAAACAAAGAAAGGACATGAAGCATTGAAGAATATATGAGTGTAAGGAATAATAAAGTCAGTCATGCTGAACCATAATATGCCTTAGTAGAGAGTGATGTACAATAAGACTGAATGGTAAGTTGGGGCCAAATTCAAAGGAATTTAAATTTAACTCTAAGAAAATAAGGAACTGCTATATTTTATTGAATAAGATAATGATATAATAAAATTTATATTTTAGGAAAATCAGTTTGGTAGCAGTGTGAATGAATTGGAGAGGGGAGGAACTTAATTGAGGCAGAGAAACTAATTAGGAGGCTATCATAATAGTCCAGGAGAGAGGTGATGAGGGGCATTGTTTTATTAATAGTAAGAAAAAAAAAGATTGACACAAGAGATATTGTAGAGGCAGATGTAATTAAATTTGGCATTCATTGAATATGTAGAATGAGTGAGAATGAGAAGTTGAGGATAACATCAAGGTTTCAGATCTGGGTAACTGGAAGGATAATTTTTCCCTTAAGACAAATAATTTTGGAAGTTGGATGATGAAGTGGGGGAGAAGAGGGAAGAGAATAAGTTCTGTTTTAGACATGTTGAGTTCAAGATGCCCATGTACAATTTGGAATATCTCTTATGCTAGCGTTACTTATGTTACTTATGCAGTTACTAGCCTGAACCTCAATATAGTCTAGGGTTGGAAATATAGATCTAAAAGTCATCTACATAGCTATGATAATTAATCTTATAGGAGCTGATGAGGTCACCATGCTGCTATGAAAATCTATGAACTGAACTTTAAAAAATATAACTTTTTTTATATAACTTAATAACTTTTTCAGAGCATACTTCCAACAATGGAATTATGGGGTCAGTGGGTAGAATTATTTTAGGAGAGTCAATCTGCTCTCTAGAGAGATTTTATAGCTTTCTAATTCTATCTATAGTGACTATCTCTTTTTCTTCACAACATTTCATTGTTTTCATTGAGTTTCATTGTTTTTAATTATTCAAATATTAAAATAAACTATCTCTTCAAAATTCTCTGCAGCAATGCAAATCACAACTCATCCATGATTATGAGACGCTTCATACTCTCTTCTCATAAATGGTTCACTATAGTTCATTCGTCCAATGTGCTATTCTTCAATTTTTGACACTGAAAATTTACCAGTGGAATATATGGCCTATCCATGGTTTATCTTTCACTTTTGACAAATTTTGACAAAAACCAGTCCATTTCCTTTTTGAATATACATTTCTTTGTTGACATACTTTACTCTAATATTTCATAAATCCTTGTTTACAATGAGTTGCTGTCTGCTTTGTTCCACTTTGGGTCCTATAGTTGCTCCTGTTTGCATATAAAGCATTAGTTGTTCCTGTTCCAAAACAATTATGAGCCTTGTGGATAGGATGCAAAACCATTCAAAATAATTTGGTAAAATTATCCATGCAGAAAAAAAAACACCAACAGCAACAAAAAATAACTGTAAATTATTCAGATTATTATATGCAGCTATTTGGACAACCTGTAGAATTATCCATCAATATATACATATAATTGCAATATGTAGTGAATTGGGTCCAGAATTGAATAGTAGGAGAGTCCAGTTTTCTTTGTGAAACTAAAATTATTTAATGACTCCAACCACCTCTGTTGCAGGTAGAAAGTTGAGGGTGGGCCAGTGTCAGAGTATACAGAAAGTACTTTGAGTAGATGGCTGAAGATAGAAAAGAGAAATATTGCAATGGCAATCTGACTCACAAACTTGGTAAATGGTGGAATTTTGGAGTTTAGTTTTATTGTCTATTGTCGGACTATATAGGAACTTCACACCTATATATCATGAAAAATGAATATATCATTTTTCTTTGAGAGAAGAACCAGAAGGCAATTAATACAATAAACACAGAATAAAAGCCTCCAACCCCCAACCAAAATGAAACTGAATAAATTGTAACAAAAAAATGAGTTGTTATTGATATGGAAATTATTCCTGAATTAGCTATATTTTGTAATTCATTTTTTTTAATTGAACAAAGATCACAATTAGTATCTTAGAAAAACTGGAAAAATTTATAACACAATTCAAAAAAATCCCTCCAATTTCATATATTTTAACTGTTATTGATTGTAAACCCTAGTATACATACAAAAGAAACATAATCATTATACTAATTTCATTCATAAGTTAAACAAATATAAACTAATTGACATAATGAATAAAGCCAAAAGAACCTTAAAAGTGCCTTAATCAGCAAATATTTGATTTACATGTCAAATAGAGAAGCAGCCAATGAAAACACAATTTTACCATATAAAGTTCTCTGTAAAACCTTTACAAGGAGAAATGGTTGAAGCTCATGATCATGAGCTATAGTAATGCATAAGAGAAGCTGTGAAAGGTAAAAGTAGGATAGGAAAAGTTTGGTGAAACTCAACTATGCAAAGTTTTCCCAAGATTATTTTAGGATATAGTTCTAAGGAGTACAACAGTCAAAAGATGGAAAAAAATCTGATGCTCATCAATACATCTGATATACTTGTCATTTGACAGAACTCACCATTTTTCATGATATTTTTCCAGAATTCCCAGAGATTCTAGAATTTTTCCCCTCAAAAATCACCTAAAATTTTAATTTCTATTTTATATGAAATTTTATATATGCATATATAATATTTAAATATTTATTTTCTATGTCCAACATATTATATTCCCCACTAGAATGTAAGTTCATTAAGGGGAAGGACATCATTATTATTATCAACATTAAAATAGTAGAAAGCCTTTCCAGGGAACTAGGTGACAAAGGAGAGTGCCTTGGCTTGAACTCCTGAAGACATCTTCGCGAGTTCGAATCCAATCTTGGATACTTAATAGTTTTATGACCCTGGGGCTAAGTCATTTAACCCTTTTTGCCTCATTTCCCTTATTTGTAAAATAAGCTAGAGAAGGTAATAGCAAATCCTTCCAGTATCTTTGTCAAAAACATTAAATGACTGAAAAAACTAAACTACAACAACAAAGGTTTGCAAAATGCTTATTAAATATTATCCCATCTACTAGCACCTGAAACATAAATAGAGATGAATAAATGATTGTTGATTGATAGATATCTTGGTCATGTAGGGAAGTTGTCCATCTATTCTTTATATCACACCCTAGATACTGGTAAATTTATGCCCAAAGTTTTATTATGGAATAGCATTTATTTATATCCTGATCTTATGAGTTCTTATTCATTAATCAATATAGATGTAGCTGAAATGATAATTAATTCAGACAGTTTTACAACTTCTGGTCCTTTACCTACTCATATTGTTACCTTGTGGTAAGTAAAGTGTTTGTATTCCATTTAACCTCCAACCCTAGTCTCTCTCCTGAACTATAGACCACATCAGCAATTCCCTTTTCAACATCTCACATGAGTATCCATAAGACATATTGATCCAACATGTCCAAAAACCCAACTTATCTTTATTCACAAATTCTCTCCTTCCTTTCAACTTCTCTATTGCTAACAAAAGTATTATTACAGGGGCAGCTAGGTGGTGCAGTGGATAGAAAAACCAACCTTAAAGTCAGGAGGACCTGAGTTCAAATGTGATCTCAGACACTTAACACTTCCTGGCTGTGTGACCCCTGGGCAAGTCACTTAACCCCAATTGCCGCAGCTAAAAAAAAAAAAAGAAAGAAAAAAAAATATGACATTCCCAGTCATTCAGTATTTTAATCTCTATGTCAGCCTCAGTTCCTCACATTTCACATATCCCAAGTATCCAGTCCATTACCAAATCCTGCTCTTTTTATATTAGTTCTTGTAAATGCTCCCTTCCCACCACTCATATATCTACCATCTTGTTTCAGGTCCTCATCACTTCTCTCACCTGCACTGTTGCAATAGCCTTCTAGTTGGTCTCCTTACTCAATTCCCTCTCCACGCTAATCCATCATCCTTTCAGCTGTCAAAGTTATTTTCTTAAAGCATACTTCTATTTCAATTGCTACTTAGCAAACTTCACTGACTCCCTTTTACTTGTGATCAAATTTAATGTGTTGTGTTGGCCATTTAAAGCTTTTCATAATCTGACTCCTTCCTACCTTTCCACACTTTTAAAACTTTACTCCTCTTCAATCCACTGACCTAGTTGCTATTCCTGGAACACAACATTTGATCTCTCATCTCTATGATTTTTCACTGGCTGTTCCCCATATCCAGAACTTAGATTTTTCCTTGGCTTCCTTCAAGACTCATTTCAAATACTACTTTTTGCCAGAGACTTTCTCAGTCTCTCTAGGAACTAGTATCTTCTCTCCTGCTATTCATCTCCTTCATTTGTGCTTTGTATCTTTTTAAAATTTTTATTTATTTTTAATTTACTAAATAAAGCAAGCATTTCCATAACAAAGAAGAGTTATAAAAAGACAACTGAACATTAAACTGCAAATTTTTTATGTGCAACTTGCTCTTCCTTTAAAATGCATAATACATTTATCATGTAAATTTATTTTTTTCCCTTTTTTCTCTTCTAATACCTCCCTGCCCTTGAGATGGTTACCATTAGAAACAAATATGCATATATGTGTGTTTATATATGCATGTGTATATGTTCATATGTGTATATTTACAAATATATACATATACACAAAATCACTCCATACTTCCATTTATCAGTTCTTTCTCTGACTTCCTTCATATATCTTTAAAGTTAACTTGTGCATATAATACTCAAAACAATTTAATCACTCAAAGTTGTTCTTAGAACAATATTTTTTTTTTACTGTATATAAAATTCTCTTGGTACTATTAATTTCACTCTTCATTTATTTTGTCCAAATCTATCCACATTTTTCTAAAATCAATAAGCTCATCATTTCTTAGAGCACAGAGAAGCCTATGCAATAAAAGCAGTTCCCCAAGGAAAAATTTTATCTCTAAATGCTTACATCAATAAAATAGAGAAACAGCAGATCAATGAACTGGGGATCCAATTTTAGAAAAAAATGAAAAAGAACAAAGTAAAAGTACTTTGTATCTTGATGTACTTAGTTATTGTCTTCTCATTAGGATGTGCATTTCTTGAAGGAAGGATGTTTGTTTTTTGTTGTTGTTTTCTGCTGAGGCAATTGGGGTTAAGTGACTGGTGCAGGGTCACAAACCTAGGAAGTATTAAGTGTCTCTCCACTGCCCCACTACCTATCTGCCCCCAGGAAGGAAGGATGTTTTTTTAACTTTTATTCTGAATTTCCAGCACTTAGCATAGTACCTGACATATAGTAAACACTTAAAAGTGCTTGATGACTTGAAGTCATCAAATCAACAGATCCACCTCTCTCATTTTAGAGAAGATGAAACCGAGGCACAAAGATATATGAATATATATTATAATTTCAAGTAAGTCCACTGCTTTATTTATCACACCAATATCCATATATAGTTGACATGTATTTATTATGTAAAGCATATTATTGGGAAAGGTGACAATGAAACATTGTCTAGCACAGAGCTTCCAATATTCTAGCTGTGGGGCCTAATATTTCATGAATCTCATATCTGCTTTAATTAGCAATGCGTTTCATAATTTGACATTTGCTCCTACCTCAAAGTTGGGGAATAAAAGTAATGCTTTGCTAAAAAGCTTTCTTTTTACTGAAAAACAATTCTGATGGGAACATTCTTTACAATAGTATGTAGTGGAAAAATTTTTTCAAGTTGAGTTCCTTTATGCATTTAGTCATATCTGGCCTATGAGGACAGGTACCATTTTTCATATTTTCTTCATTGTTCCAGAGCCTAACACCATCCCTTGCATACTGTTATTATTCAGTCATGTGTAATTCTTTATGATCCTATTATGGGGTTTTCTTGGCAAAGATACTGGAGTGGTTTGCCATTGCTCAGAGTCACATAGCTACTAAGTCAGGTCTTCCTGACTCCAGGACCAGGGCTCTATCCACTGAACCACCTACCTATCTCCATATAGTAAGTATTTATAGTAAGTAATGCTCATTGGATGAATTGGATTGGGTAATATTCATAAATACTGTAACATCAGGAGCATATCATTAAAAATCCAAGGGGAAAAAACCTGCCTTGTAAATATCTGTAAAATACAAATACCACAAAGCAGCAAACTTCTCTTTTTTGTTAAGACATTCATATCCAATTTATTTATAAATTTTACCTTTCTAAATATTCCCAAACAATAGAACTTGAACTCCCAATACTAACATTGAGTAAATGAATGAAAACGCATTTATTAAGCATTATGTGCCAATTGCTCTGCTGTGCACCAGTGATACATATATAAGAGGGACAGTTTTTACCCTAAAAAAGCTTTCATATAGGGAATTGGTAACTAAGGAAGGGTGAAGTCAGAATTGATGAGTAGAGCCTCAAAGCAATCAGTCGTTAACCTACCTAAAATAATAATAATAATAAAAGCTAACCTTTAAGATTTTACAAAGTGCTTTTACAGATATAATCACATTTTATTCCCAAAATAATTCTGGGAGCCAGGTGATATTATTATCCCTATTTTACAGATGAAGAAACTGAAAGTTAAGTGTAAATTCACATAGATAGTAAGCATCTGAAATCATATTTGAATGCAAGTGGATAGAAAGCTGGCCCTGGAATCAGAAGAACGCATCTGCCTGAAGTGGGGTCACAAAGCATTGGACAAGATTGAACAGTGGCAAAAATTTCCTAACTCCAGATCCAAAGCTTAGGAGCTATATGCATTAGCTGTCTCAGTAAATGCCTTATTATTCGGAAGTAATAGGAGTTTTGATGTGAGTATTGTTCTCTCAGTCAGAGGTGGGGAGAAGTAGCAGTAGTATACATACCAGACAATAAAATAAGATGGTGGAGCTGAGTGGCTAGATTGTAGTGAGAGCTCTTCCACCAGCAAGGCACACCAGCCCCAAGACAGGAGGCCAGCTTAGGTGAATGTACCAATTGAAATATGGCACCTAAGTGGTGCAATACACAGAGAACTTGGTCTAGAATCAGGACGATCTAAATTCAAATCCAGCCTCTGACTAGCTGAGTGATCCTGGGCAAGTCATGTAATCCTGTTTGCCTCAGTTTCCACATCTGTAAAAAGAGCTGGATAAGGAAATGGCAAATCACTCCAGTATCTCTGCAAGAAAACCCCAAATAAAGTCGTGAAAAGTCATGTTGAGTGAACAATCATTCAAGAATAATAGTCATTCATCAGCATTTATTAAACAACTATTATGTGCTAGGCACTAGGGATAAGGTGATTGTTTGCTTAAGGTCACATAGTAAATGTGAAAGATATGGGACTTGAACCCACATCTTCAATTCCAAACCTAATTTGGATTCCCAACTATACTGTAGTGATTCCCTCTATAGCATAGTGAAACTCATTCCCTTTCTCTTTCGCTTCATTCCTCTCTCTCCCTCATTAAACATCTCTTATCATTTTGATGAGATCTAAATAGCAATACCTAGCTCGAAATAAACATGTCACTCCGGCCAAAGTAGATTTATTTGGGGGAAGAGGTTACAGACAAAAATGAGAGGTAAAATAGACCAGGAATGGCAAATGTAAAATAAAGTTGGAGAGCATATAGTAAGCAAAGAAAAGTAAGCAGAGGAACTCAAAATTAACCAAGAGAAAGGAAATAGTGCATGAAGTGGGAGGTTGACTTGCAAGTTAGATTGACCACAGAGATAGCTAGAGTGTGGAGAAAGGTACCATTAAAGAAAAGACAGTATGAGGGAGGGAAAAAGAGAGTAACTCATAGTAGTCTTAGTCCTGAAGAGAATTTAGCAAAGAACTTCATAATAAGCAGATCTTTTATAGGGAAAATATAGCCTTGGGGGTTTCTCAGAGAGACCTGAGAAGTAAAGGCATGAAATCTAGAGGGAAGGTCAGGGGCCAGATGGAGTGCACCTGGCAGACCAAGTTCCAGACCTGTCTAAAGATATGCTAATCAATATTGTAAAGGTTGTTTAAAGATATTCAGAAGTTGGAGATGGACAATAGGAGTTGATGAAGAGTTGTTTCATAGATAATCTGATAATCTTGCTATCTGATAATAGCTTCTTCTTGACCAGGGGAGAAAATAAGTCACATCAATTTTGAGTCACATAGTAAAAAGCAACAAATTGAAAGAAACATTAGATTCAAAAGAAATAAAATTGACTAAATTTGCTAATAAATTTGGCTACCAAGTTACATTTTAATTTTATAATTTAATTTCCATAATCTTCAATCCTCAGTTTTCACAAAATGTTCAAAACACTAGGAATATAGCATTATCCAGCCATTTCCCAATTGATGAGTATCCCAGCAATTTCCAGCTTTTCACCACCACAAAGAGAGATGCTATAAACAGTTTAGAACATATAGCTCCTTTTCCTTTTCCCTAATGATCTTTAAAAGTAGATCAAGTAACAGTATTGCTGGATAGAAGGATATAGGCAATTTAATAATTCTTTGTGCATAATTCCAAATTGTTCCCCCAAATGGTTGGATCAGTTCACAATTTTACCAACAATGAATGTGTCCTAATTTTTCTATATTTCCTCCAACATTTGTAACTTTTTTCTATCATTTTAGCTGGAAGAAATAATGAGCTCCAATGATTTTTAGAAAAAAGACTTGCACAAAATAATGAAGAGCAAAATGGACAAAACCAAGAGAACACTAGATACAGTAACAGTAATATTGTTTTAAGAACAACTTTGAACAAATAAATTATTTTGACTCTTATAAATACCCAAATGAACTATAAAGGACTTATAAAGAAAGATGTTATTTTCATCAGAGAAAGAACTGATAAACAGAAGTATGTATAAAATAATTTTACACTGATAAACCTGTGTCTAATGGTAGCCATCTTTTAAGGCAAGGGAAAGGAAAGAAAAATAAAAGAAATTTAAAGATAATTTTGTTGTATATTTGAAAGCAATAGCAAGTAGTACATGGTATATTTGTGCAATCATATTTTAATGTATCAAGTTATGGAAATTCTTGCTTTACTACATAAATTAAAAGTAAAATTTAATAATAAAAAGAAAAAACTATCATGCTTTATATAATTAAGATTGATTTTAGATGCCCCCTTTAATTCAATGATGTTACATGAGGACTTTATGGAATTTGAAGAACACAATTCTCCCTAATTCTGGTGGTAGCTTTTTATTAAGTCTGTATCCTACATACATACATACACACATACACACATACACACATTTATATGTATATATTCATATGCATTTATAATTTTTCTTTCCTTTTTAAAAATATTGGCTGAAGAAAGAAAGTTACTGACTTTGGGGCCCTCTAAAAGCCTAATCACCTTTAAGTGACCTTGCAAATGTATAAGGACA
The DNA here is from genome assembly GCF_048593235.1 of Sminthopsis crassicaudata. Classification (NCBI taxonomy): domain Eukaryota; kingdom Metazoa; phylum Chordata; class Mammalia; order Dasyuromorphia; family Dasyuridae; genus Sminthopsis; species Sminthopsis crassicaudata. Next base: position 595,497,697 of record NC_133618.1, read on the forward strand.
TCCTTACACGCTTACAAGTTTTCTTCTTTCCTTATTCAAAGAAACTAGAAGCAAGGACAGCCTTTTATTAACTTTCACTACAGTTTTTCACCCTTTGTAGTACCACTGAACCTACTATGACCTCTTTGGACCAAGCCCTCTTCATCCAACAAGCTGTTTAAAAGCATCTTGTGACCAGATGTGAGCCCCATCACCCAATGTTGCTGTGCTCAAATCTATAAATCCCTTGCTACTTGCACCAACTTCTCTTTTTCAACTAATAAATGCCTCTGGCTTGTTGCTTGCTGACCTGGTTCCAAGAAAGAGAGGTGATTGGCCATTTTCTAAGATGTCCTGGAATTGATGAAGTGTTGTCATCTCAACTCTAAAATAGATGAATTTGGGATTCATGCCGAAATCCTCCTCCTCCTCTCCTAGTGATCAACAACCTGATGGAGCGATCCTGAATCATCATTAGCTCCAAGCAGTTTTCTTGAGACCTGGGCGCTTTAGTTTCTCAACTGTAAAAGCAAATTGCAATAATGGATGTCAAACTCCCATACAGCTTGGAGCCAATCTTCATATTTTTCTTGTCACACTTTGCTTATCTACTAATGAAGAAAAAACAGTATTTTGAAACTGAAAATACTTGACTATATACCAATAGTCCCTTGGAGACCAGCTTTTTCTTTACATATTTCAGTTCTAATTTTGCTAAAAAGAAAATACTTGTGTATTTCAAAATTGGGAGTTCATTATAATAGGTGGATATTCTTGTACTTTGTTAAATAAACATTTCTCTTGATAGCTCTTAAAGAAAGAGGTTACAAGTTTCTTCATCTTTAAGCCAATACCTTAAGCTCACAATATCCTGATCCCCAGAGCACCTAAAGATTTACAAGGAATCTAAATAAGTATCTCCCTCACTTTTCTCCTTGACTTCTGTTTTTTCTTTTGGTTGTGGTTGTTGCTGTTGCCAAATAAATATATTAAACTGCTCAGTATTTTTCTCTCCTTTTCTTGAATGCCAACCGATTGTAAATAACAAAAAATAAAAAAAAAAGGGAAGTGATGGGGGAAACAAAACAGTTAAAAAATTCTAGCCAATCAACAAGCATTTATTATGTTCTAGGTGTACTGTACTAAGTATTGGAGATACAAAGAAAAACATAGTCCTTGCCTTTAAGGAATTTACATTCTAATGAGAAAGTACCTCTCCCCCCCCACACACACTATATGACTAACCTTACAAGGAAAAGTATCATTATCTAAGGAGGGATAAAAGGCCTTCTGTGAAGGTGTTGCAAATGAATCTTGAAAGACGCTAGCTGATCCATGGAGTGGAGTTCAGTAGAAAGAACATTCCAAGTTTTATTTCATTTTCCATTTATTTTTTATAGTCATGGTTTCTTACTGTCCTCTGCCTCCATTTATATGTCTTCCTATGTACCTCTGAATTTCTCCAAGTAATCATTTCTTATAAAACAGTACAATATATATGCCACAACTTAAAATAAAATAAAAAAAAAAAAGCATTTCCCATTTGATGGGCATTTACTTTGTTTCCAATTTCTTACCCCCCCAAAAAAAAAGAAATTAAGAAAATAAAAAAGAAGAATCTGCTATGAATATTCTGATATATGTGGGAATCTTCCTCTTTTATCTCCTTGGTGCATATGCCTAGAAATGGGATCTCTAAGTCAAAGAATATACACATTTGAGTTACTGTTTTACATAGTCCCAAATTAGTTCCCAGAATGATTAGACCATTTTATATACCACTAACAGTTTATTAAAGTACCTTTATTTTCACATCCTCTCAAACATTGATTGTTCCCATCTTCTTTTCCCTTTCATAATTTCCTACTGTAAGATCAAATATGAATTGTTTTAATGCATATTTCTCTTATTATGTGTGACTTACTAATCTTTCATACATTTAATAATTTGCACTTTTTTGAGAACTATAGTTCAAATCCTTTGTGCACTTATCCTTTGGAAATTAGTTCTTACTCTTGTATATGACAGTTATTTCTCTCTATATCTTGCATATGAAACCCTGGACATCAGAGAAGCATTTTGGTAATATGGGAGCTAGAAAGTGAACCCTGTAGACAGGAAGAGAGGGTTCCAATGCTTCCTCTGACATGCTGGCTTTTCTCTCGTGGCAAAATCAGTTAAGCTCTGAATGTTCTAAGCAAATCTCTAAGAATATTAATTGCATTGGTAGAGGAGTGAGTCCTCATCCAGGAGTTTTCTGAATCACTGAAATAACAGATTTAATATCTTTAATCAGATCTTATTAGAGAAATTATTGCAAAGATTTTTTTCTGCTAAAAAAGTTTCTCTTCTTATCTGATTTCCATTGATTGTGCTAGTGCAATTTCATGTAATTGAATTTATCTATTTTACTTATTATGATTGCATCTAATTCCTGGTTTGGCTAAATCTCTTCCTAGCCATATCAGTAAAAGGTTTTATTGTATTATAATTTTTTTATATTGTGATAGGTAACATTCAAGTTGTATGTTTACTTTGTTAAGATGTGTGATAACATTGTTGATCTAAACCTAAAAATTTTGTCAAGTCACTTTCCAGTCTCACAGTAGTTCTTATCAAATAGGTATTTTTTCCTCCAAGTAATTTATATTCTAAAGTTTGTAAAACACTGAGTAGTAATATTTATGGATAAATTTTTATCGGGCTATTTAACTGAAGATATTAAATGTTTCAAAAAACTTCTTTAGAAAACAGGTAGTATAGTGGATAGAGCACGGGGCCTAGAAGTAGAAGGATCTGAATTCAATTTTGACTTCAGACTTGCTGTGTGACTTTATGTAAATCACTTAGTCTCAGGTTCTCAGTTTTCACAAAAATAAAATGGGGATAAAAATAGCACCTATCTAAAAGGGATGTTTTGAATATCAAACGATATCATATTTATAAAAAAACAACACAGTCCCTAGAACATAGTATGTATTTTGTAAATCCTTACTTTACTTCCCTTTTACTGATTTTACTTCCCCTTCTTTTTTTACTGATTTTCTGAAGTTTTCTAAGTAAATCATCATATTATAAACGAATAGGAATAACTTTCTCATCTTTTTACCTTTATTTATGCTTTTAATTGCTTGGCTTATTTCTATCCTAGCATTTCTTGCACTATTTCAAATAACAGTAAGAGGAGGAAGAAAGTTTTGTTTAATTGATTTGTTAGGAAAGTTTCTAGTATTTTCCCATTGCAAATAATGCTGGCTTAAGGTTTTTAAATATATGCTTTTTACAATTTTACAAATTAATCATTTTAAGCTTGGGTGGTGAGGGTGGCCTATGTTTTATTTTGTTAAAGACGTTTTCTGCACTTATAAATACAAAAAGATAGTTTTTGACTGTTTTGTGTTTAGTATGATTAATGATGCTATTTGTTTTTTTTAATGTTGAACCCTCCTTGTATTTCTGATATAGAAATGACATACAGAGTAATTTTCTGAATATTTTATTATATTTTTCTAGGAATTTCTTTAAAATTAAAAAAAAATCTATATTCCCTGGTCTATAGCTATCTCTTATGTTTTATCTTCCCTTCCTCCAAATTGAAATATTCAAACTATAGTAGTTTACTAAAAAGGGTTTTGTTGTTTTCTTTCTGAATTTTTGGGAATTATGTATATAGTAGAGATATTTATTTCTGTTTAAATATTGAACTAAATAGAAATAACATATTTTCTCCTTCTTTTTTTGTGGTTCATTTGCAACTATTTCACCTTCATTTTCTGGGATTAAATTATTTAATATTTTTGTTTCATGTTATATTAAATTCAAATACTTTTTAAGCTAACAGTATATTTCTTTTAAATTCCCAGATATTCTGTAATAATACTGTATATATATCGTATGCTGACAATTCTTTTCTTAATGGCTTTTTGCTTTATTCATTTTTATTTTAGTATTTTCTTTTCTTTCTTTTTTTTAATCAGATAAGCTAAAGGCTTTTAAATTTTGTTTTCTTCAAAGAACTAGATTCAAGTTTTGTTTGCCAGTTCTTTAGACTTTTAAACTTCTCATTTAATTATTTCTCCTCTCATTTTTTGATAATTCTGGATATTTTTGTTGATTTTTCTAATTCTTAAAACTGCATATTCAATTCATTAATCTCCTTTTCTATTTTATTTATTTATTTTTTGGTAAATGACTTTTTTCCTCTGAGAACTTCTTTAGTATCCCAGGAATTTTTGATATATATTCTTATAACTGTAATTATCTTTTATTGCTACTAATTATTTATATTATTTGGTTTTTCATCCATTCATTATTCAAAGTGTCATGTAAAGTTTTCATTTTTATCCATATTCTTGACTTATATTCTCTGAATTAATTTCTATTTAATACATTATGATCTATAAAGTATGTCTTTATTATTTCTTCTTTAATATTTTATATTTATAATTTTTCTTCACCTTAAAACTTGATTAATTTGTGTGAAAATATTATGTGAAAAACACAGTCTTTAATGTTCCAATTTAGGAGATATCGTAAATGTTTCACATCATAATTCTTTATTCAGGATTGTATCTTCCCTTTTCATTATGATTTGCCTCACATTGAGAGCGATGAACATTAAAATCATCTAAATTTTTTATATAACTGTCTTTTTTCAATTCAATTATTTTTGCTTCATGGCTGTAAGTGCTGTGAAAAATGAAGCATATATGTTTTATATTTATTGTTGTTTATTGTCTGTGGTTCCTTTTAACAAAATATGGTTTTCCTTTTTGTCTGTGTTGATATCAAGTTTTGATTTTCTTTTGTCGGATTGCACAATTACAACTCTTACAGTTAGGGGTCTCAGTGGATAATTGCTGGAGTCAGGAAGATCTGAGTTCAAATCCCAACCTAGACACTTAGTAACTACATTATTCTAGGAGAGTGATTTGATTTCTATCTGCCTCACTTTCCTCAACTCTAGAGCATCTATTTCTAGATGCTAGAATAAAACTAGCATCTTACTGAGTTGTTGTAAGGATCAAATGAGGTAATAATTATAAAGCTCAACATAATGCCTGGGATATAATACATACTTAATAAATGTTTATTCCCTTTTTATTCACTTAATTATTAATAAATTTTATTACAGTCCTTTATTATGATTTTATATGTTTCAATTTTCAATTTTATTTGTATATAAATACTGGGATTCTGTGATCTTTCATTTTATTGAATTTTTGATCCATTCACATTTAAAGCTATAAGTGATTGGCATATATTTTTCTCCATTTCTTTCTTTTGTATTGATTTTGATTCCCTGTTAGTCAGTCAATAAGCACTTACTAAGTACCTACTTTGTTCCTGGAATTATGTTAAAGTTCTGGGGATACGAAAAAGGGAAAAAATAGTGTTTTCCATCTAGGAACTACAATCCAACAGGGAAAACAACAAATAACAAAGAAGCCATGTACAGAATAAATAGAAAGTAATTAAAAGAAAGCAAGACAAGAACTTAGAAGACCTCCTATAGATGATGGAATTTTAATTGGGACTTAAAGGAAGCCAGTGGGTGGAGATGAGTAAGGAGCATGAGAAAGGAGAACATTCTAAGCAAAGGGAAGGAAAGAGAAAATGCCCAGAGCCAAAAGATAAATTGTCTTGTTCATAGAACAGCAAGGCCAGTGACAATGGAGTACTCAAAAAGTGCATGATAGACAGTAAAGTATAAGAAGGGTGGAAAGGAAAAAAAAACTTAGAAAAGCATGGATAACTTTCCATGAAATAATAAAGAGTGAAATGAGCTGAATCAAGAAAATATTGTTTTAAGAACAACTTTGAATAAATTATTTTGACTATTATAAATACTGAATTACCTACAAAGGACATATGAAGGGTAATGTTTTCTGCATTCAGAGAAACAATTGATAAATAGAAGTATGTATAGAATAATTTTACATATATGTGTATAAGTAAACACATACATTTAAAGAATCATCTTTTGGGGGAAGAGAAGAAAAAATGGGGGGGAATTTATCTATCATATATTTAAAAGGAATAACAAGCCGTGCATAAGAGATTTGCTGTTTCCTGTACAATTATATTTTTTTCTTTTTCTACTGTCATAGAAATGCTTGTTTTATTTTATTTCTTAAATTCTGAATAAAATAAATTATTTTTTAAAAAGAAGCTGGAAAGGTAGGAAGTAGGGTTAGATTACAGGGACTTCAAACGCCAAATCTAGGATTTTATATGTGATTCTGGAGATGATAGGGAGTCACTGGAATTATGAGCAAGGGTGCCTTAGGAAAAGCTCCTATTAAAAAACTTTAGGAAAATTCTTTTGTTAACTGAATGGGGAATAGATTGGAGTGAGAAGAAATTTGAAGCAGATGCATCAACAGATTACAATAATCTAGGCGTGAAATAATAAGGACCTGGAAGTATCAAAAAGAAAAGAGGCATACCTAACATGCTGAAATGATGGAATTAATAGGTTTTGGCAACAGATTTTTTTTAAGGATGGAAGATAAAGAGTTATCAAGAATGATATTAAGTTACAAGGTTAGGAAACTGATAAAATGGTGTTACTCTTGACAGTAATAGGAAAATTAAGATAAGAAGGATATGAGGAAAAGTTAATGAATTCTGTTTTAGACTCATTGCGTTTAAGATTTCTACATCCAAATCAAGATATCTAAAAAGCAATTGGGGAAAACAAGATGGATTGGAAGTCTAATCACAGAGTGATTAGGAAAAAATTATATAGATGTGAGAATCAGCACCATAGAGATGATAATTAAATCATGGGACCTGGTGAGGTCACCAAGTAAAATAGAGAAAAGGATTCAGGAGAGAACCCAGTGGAACACCTATATTTGGAAGGTATAATCTGAATGAGAATCTAGCAAAGGACACTGAGAGGGAGCAGTTTGAGGAGAATCAGCAAAAGATGGAATCCCCAAAATGTAGAGAACATAAAGAGAAGAGGGTGGGCAATAATGTAAAAAATTGAAGAGTGGCTATGGAGAATGAAGACTGAGAAAAGGCCATTAGATATAATAATTTTGTACAATACAAAGATTAATCTTCGTAAAAAGTAAGTCCAGTTTTCATGAATAAGGGATAAAAAAGGAAATAGTATCAGAAGGTATTTGAGTCATAAGAGATGAGGAAGAGAAGAGAAAAGGGAATTCATGGTCTTAATTTTTATGTAAAATATAAAGCAAGGTTCTTTTTAAAGATTTTTTTCCAATTTTAAATGGAAAATTTAAATGTAACAATTTGTAACATTCATTTTCTAAAATTTTGAATTTCAAATTCTTTTTTTTCTCTCTTCCCTCATCTTCACTAAGACAATAAGCAATTTGATTTATGTTATATGATGCGCAGTTAGGCAAAACACATTTTAATATTGTTGTTTATTTATTATACCATGAAAGAACACCCCGGTAAAAAAGAAAGAGTGTTTTTTAAAGTATGCTTCAATATCCATTTAGATTCCATCAGTTCTTTTTTTTCTGGAGATGGGTAGTATTTTTCACCATAAGTCCTTCAGAATTGTCTTAGAATATTGTATTGCTGAGAATATCTGAGTCATCCATACAACACCGCTGTTACTGTGTACAGTGTTCTCTTTGTTATGCTCGTATTACTTTGTATCAGTTCATATAAGTTTTTCCAGGATTTTTTTTTAAAGCATCATGCTCATCACTTCTTATAATAAAGCAAAGTTCTCAAATGAGACAATAGGGGGAGAGGAAACCATGGGAGATTTAGGGAGGAATAAAAAGGTTTGGAAGAGCTGTTATGGAAAATAGACCAATGTTTGATAAGACAAATACATTAGGATTATCTAGCAGCAGTGAGGTCCAGTTAAGATTGTGTAAAAAATAAATTTAAAATGGACCTCCTCCATCTTCATTCAGCAGCCTATGTGTAGCAGTAAAAGTAGAAGATGGTGGGAGTCATCCAAGACTGAGAAGTGGCAGAGACCAATAGGTGATATGATAAGGTGGCTAGGGTCTCAAGAGAAGAGTTAGTGTAGATTTGAAGTGTTTCACCAAGGGGTCAAGAAAAAGGGAGAGTAGCTAATGCAGGAATGACAGACACCTTTGAAGGAGAATTTAGGGGTCAAAGTATTGGAGGTCGTGGTACAGATGGAGAACAGAGTTTGGTATGAGAAGGTAGGAGAAGTCGAAAGTCAGTAGATTATGGACAAATGAGGGGATTTGGGAATCACTGAATATAGAGGTTGTGAATTTTTGGGTGATGACAAAATCAAAGAAATGACATACCTCAGTATGTGGCTGAGGTAGAATGGAGTGTCTCATAGGAAGCAAGGACAAAAAGCTGAGCAGTTAGAGGGCTTGAAAGAGAGTCACTCTGTATGTTGAAGTCTCCTACTCTGAGGACAGGAGTTGAAGAAGAGAGAAAAATTGTAAGTTAAATACCAAATTCACTGAGAAAGGAAAGAGAATGACCTAGAGGTCTGTAGACAATAGCTACCAGGATACTGATTGGGTAGTAGGAATGAATAAAATGAACTTCAAATGAGGAATGATAAAAAATGACCAATGAATGATGAAAGTAATAGAAGAATCTGGAAGGTAGTAATAGGAATGTATTTTAACTCTTTATCCTTAGTTAGCCAAGGAGAATAGATTAAAGTACAGCTAGGACTGGCCTGGGCAGTTTTTAGGGAAGTGCCTGGTTTTAGTAATAACTAAAAGATAGATGTGAGAAAGGAAAAGATGTAGGATGAAGGGAAGTTTATTGCCTATGAAATGGTCATTCCATTTATAAGGCACAGTGGAAGGGGTGGGAGGTGTTTGGTTGAAACTTTGGGGTAGAAAGATTGAGGAGGTGGGGATAAGGAATCAGCTGGTGGGAGTGGGGAATGAGGTTTGAATGATGGTGTACAGGAGTTCAGAGTCATTGGGTTGTGTAGGATATGAATAGATGTAAAAATGTCCAGTGAGAAGGAACCACTCCTCATAAGATGTTAGAGTTGGAGATAAGTTAGTACATGGCAGGCATATAGTCTTATTTCACTAGTTTTCTTCCCTTTGAAGACTGGATTAAACAGAAAAGGGTGCAAAAGGAGTTGGAAGTTCCACTACAGTGAATTTCCTCTTTTCTTTCCTCAAAGGATAGGCCCAGGAAATCTTTTAAATAGTATTCTGTCTCTGATTTTGTTTTACATACTTTAGTTTTCTGCTTGATTTATTCCCATAAGTACTCAACCTTTTGATTATTCCCATCTTCTAATAGATTCCAGGTTGTCTGAATTTACTGAAGTTGCTAATTTCTCTATCTACCATCTATCTACCATTTGTCATTTATCTACTTACTTATCCCTTTTTCCCCTACCTAGTTAAGAAAGTGGTTCAAAATTTTCTATCTCTCTTCCTTTTTCTTATTGCTTTTTTCTTTATATTATTTTTAATTTAATAGTATTTTATTTTCCAAATGCATGTAAAGATAGTGTTCAATATTCATTTTTTAAGACTTTGTGTTCTAAATTTTTCTCCTTTCCTCATTTACTTCCCCTGATCCCCAACACAGCAAGTACTTTTATATAGGTTAAATATGTGCAATTCTTTTAAACATTTCCAGATTTGTCATGTTGTGCAAGAAAAAGAAGATCAAAAAGGAAAAAAAAACATGAGAAAGAGAAAAAAACAATCAAACAAACAAAAAGTGAAAATACTATGTTTTGATCCATATTCTGTCTTCACAGTTCTGTCTATGGATATGATTGCATTCCAAATCCATTGGAATTGCCTAAATCACTCCATTGTTGAGAAGCCAAGTCCATCATAGTTGATTATCAAATAACCTTCTTGTTGCTGTGTACAGTGTTATCTTGGTTCTGTTCTTATTGCTTTCTTCTAATGAACTATTTTAAAGTTTTCTTTCATTTTGACCTCATTATCTCTCTCCTTTTCTAAGCTTTTCTTAATTTCATATTTTAATTTATGGGATATTCCCTTGTTTTCTCTTTTTCCACTCCATATAGAGGTAAAGTTTATGAACTATTAAGTTTGGGCTTCTGCTATATACTTTCTGTTACCTTGTATATTTTACTCTGTACTTCTCTATACTGTGTCTTTCATTCTTAACTTCTGAAACAGATAATATCTAAGACTAGTTGAAATAATCAAAAGGTAGGAGCATAGTGATGATATGGCGACTTTCCCTCTTTCATAAAAATTTTTTAGCTACAACCAATGATCAATTACCAAGGTTCTACAATCACATAGAACCCAGGTTAATTTTAAGGACTTCTCAATAATTTTATACTTTATGATACATGCCACCACCCAGGTTTTCTCCCTGGGAACACCTGAATCTAATTTGTTTTAATTTTCATCTATAGGTCTTTATTTCCTTTGCAAGTCACCAAGGCATGAAATATAAAACAACATTTTAAAAATTCATATTCAAATTCTCAATCAAGAAAACTTTTTTCTGTCATGGATCCTAATTTATCCAGTTTCTCCAGTTCTTCCAAATAGAGGAATGATTCGGGATTGCTAGGAGAATCTATCAATCTAATATACTTTCCCTTAGAATCTATACCATCCACATGATTCGCAATAAGGATCTAGATTCACTCTTTGGTTCTCATCGTTGCTCTGGACTTGGGCACTGGATTTTTTGTGTGTGTTATAAATGTGTTGGTAATGTCTTATGTCTTTCACAGAGGCCAGAAGGCTCCATCACTCTGCTGCCACTGCTTCCATTACTGTTTACAGAATTGTCATCAGCTTTACTTTGCTGACATCTATAGATTTTACTTATTTTCCCCTCCTGCTTCAGTCTCAACTGCCTCAGAAAATTGTTTCTGTGCTTTCGGAATAAGCCTGGGTATCTTGGGACTAATCAACACATTTCCAGTTCTTTTGTTTATTAGACCTATGGAACCATTCACATGAAGTCAAAGTGGTTGTCAAGACCCATCCTAACCAATGACCCCACTGGTTTACATCTGATTTAGGATAATTAAATTCCTTTTCCTCTTCCTTGCCTGAGGGCTTGGGCAGTGAGTCTCTACCCTAAGTTAATACCTCCTGCTGACTCTTTTTCTTTGGAGGGTGAGAGATCCTAATACTCCTTTCTATTTGGTTATTCAGTATCCCTGATCATTCCAGGTGGCTGGGACCAAGCAATACAAATTACCCCGAAAGAAAAAGATGCCTCAAGAAAGCACTGGAACTATCAGAAGTGAAAGGGGCAAAGCTACATAGTAAAAATAACTTTTCTAGTTTTCACCTGGGAAAAAAGGAGAAGAAAAGAAGAAGTGTAAAATGTCAATGGTCATATGAAGGAATGCTCCAAATCACTAATACAATGAAAAATGAATCAATTTAATCAATTCTGAGATTTTACTTCATACTCATCAGATTAGTAAAGAAGACAAAAGAAGAAAAAGCAGATATTGAAGGGGTTTGGGGGAGGATAGGCACATTAATGCATCATCAATGGTGCTGTAAATTGATCCAACTGTTCCAGAAAATAATTTGGAACTATTCTCCAAAAGCCACCAGGATGTATATCTTTTGATTTAAAAGGACAAAGGGAAGGATCCAGAATTGTGAACAAATTGGGCCTACTTTTTGTAAAGGCAAAAAAGTGGAAATTAAATTTGTATTACTTAGGAATTACTCAGCAAATTACAATATCTGGATATAATAAAATGTTATATATCTATTATACCCTGAAGAAATGGTGAATATAAGGAAATCAGGGAAACTTTGGAAAACATATGTGAACTGATGCAGAATGAAATAAATACAACAAAGACAACATTTATGTAACTGTTATAATGTAAAGGAAAATAATGTGTGAAAGTCTTTGGAATTCAAATCAATGTAATTGCCTATCATGACCTCAAAAGATTAATGTTTGAACATTCCTCCTGCTTCTTAGTAGACATGATGAACTAAAGTTAAGGAAAGAAGCATATATTTCAGACATAGACAATGTGTTAATTTGTTTTGTGTGACTATACTTATTTGTTACAGAGGAGCAATGTTTGAGGAAGGGTGTGAATTAAGGAATCGAGCATAGTTAAAAATAATAAATGGGCAACATTAAAACATTTGTAATAAAATGCAAGAAAAACCATCAAAAAGCAATTTGGAAGGGACTGCAAACATGGAAATTTTGTTAAACCTCGTTAAATTTAATATGTGCTTAAAAAAACTGACTACACATAGTAAAAGATAATGATTTTATATATTGTCATTTTTATTCTTTGTATATTGGATTTGTGTTTGATTATTATATTATGTTCATTTTTAAAAAAAGAAAAGAACAAAGAAAAATTAGGGAAAGAAATATTTGATATAAATAGGCTTTGGTCAGGGTAAATGGCATCATAGAGTGAGGAATTAGCTTGATATATGAGAGGGAGTACATCATATTGATACAACGCCATATGAGGAATCAGAATACCAGAGTAGCCATGCCAGCTCTGCCACAAACTAGCTTAGCAACTCTGTTTATTTCATTCCTATGTTTTCCTACGGAAATAAAGGGAATGGATTAACTGAGTTCTTCCAATTCTGAATTCTGTGATTTAACTGTTATCAGCCTGGATTCATGACATGAATAAACTTCTGTATCCATTCTGGGGCAGGAGAGAAGGGGGCAAGGTTTCAGATTTAGCTTTAAGTGGGAGATTTATTTTTCTTAGATCAGGTGTTTTTTGAAGTTTGCAGATGGCAATTTCATTTGCATTTAATGTCCTTCAGATTATTTCCTTTCTGTTGTGCTAAACACCTCTCTCAGTTGGGCCTAATTTGATGAGGTCATGCTAGGACCCTTGACCCTTTGGATCTTAAATGAAACCATCTGACCAGAAGGGAGAGGGAGCTCTCTTGTACACAGACTTTTGAGATTTGCAGATGTGTAGCCAACTTTCCTAACTACTCACTTGCCAGTTTAGCTCTTGTTCAGAAAAAGAATTTGTGAATTCCCAACATTTGGAGAAAAATAGACCCAATTATTCCAATGTTATATTCTAAGCAAAATAAAAATCTGATAGCAAAAGGGAAAAACTAACCACTAACTACTGACATACCTACAGCTTATGATCTGCAGTTTTAATAACTATCAATTCTATGGAAATTCCTACAGGTTTTATAACTAATAACTAAGACTCCTTATAGGACAAAATGAGTGACATGCCCTCCTCTAGAAGCTACAGTGCTGTAACACATTATAGAAAAATGCCTCCTTCTTTTTCAGGTCTCTAGTTACAAAGAGGTAGAGGACAATGACCAATTCCGATCCAACTTATACCAGTCAAATTTAGAAAACAGGTGCATAAGTAGATGATTAGATTTTATTGAGAATAACTTTGCAGGGGCAGCTAGATGGCGCAGTGGATAGAGCACCAGCTTTGAATTCAGGAGGATCCGAGTTCAAATCTGATCTCAGACACTTAACACTTCCTAGCTGTGTGACCCTGGGCAAGTCACTTAACCCCAGCCTCAGAAAAAAAGAGAGAGAGAGACAGAGAGAGAGAGAGAGAGACAGAGAGAGAAAGAGACAGAGACAGAGAGACAGAGAGAAAGATAACTTTGCTTTCTCCCCTGCTGGCCTTGGCATTATCAATCCTGAAAATAAGTTAAAGGCTCCCCCTACCAAGAACCATATTGGTAGAAAGATTTGTAATCATGGAGTAAGATCTAATTTCTAATTCATATTCTTCCATGTATTTACTATTTATCCAACCTTAAAGAAATCACTTAGCTTCTCTGAGACTATTCTGCCTTTATATAAAGAAACCTAGAAGTCTAAACTCAGAGTTATAAGGGGACCCCAAAAAACATCTAATACAATCTGTACTGGAACCAGAACCTTCTCTATAAGATTTCTGACCATCTAGATTTACTTGAAAGATCCTCTATAAAAGATTATCTCCTGGGCAGCCTAGTCTCCTTTTGGATAGTTGTAATTATCAGGAAGTTTTTCCTTATATTGTTTAAATCCATTTTTCAGTAACTTCCCCTGTTCCCAGTTTTATTCTCTGGGAACAAGCACAACTCTAATCTCTCTTCCAGATGACAGCATTTTAAGCACTTGAAAACAGCTGTTATAACCCCATGTAAGTCCTCTTTCTCCAGGCTAAAGAGTCCAATTTCCCTGACCAATCATTATGTGAGATGATTTTAAGGCCATTTATAATCCTGATCTCCCTTATTGGGACACTTGCCCACTTTTCAGCCTCCTAAAATGGGATGGCTAGAACTGAATACTGAATATGATATTCTACTAAATGATCTGATCAATGGAATAAGAAAGAGAGAAAGTAGAAATAAAGAAAGAGCTTTTATTTACCATTGACTGTGTGCCAGGCACTGTGCTAGTGTTAGGAATACAAATACAAGCAATAAAATAAAACCACTTCCTGCCCTCATGGACCTTGCATGCCAAAAAAGGGAAGACACATAGAGGGAATAGTGGCCAGGGAGAAATGAAGCAACTATGTGGTCTATACTGAGAAGTAGTAGGCTCTCCATCATTATAGATTTTCAGGCAAAAAAATGGATTATCCTATGTTGCATATGTTGCGGAAGTCATTCTTGCTCAAGTACTAGTTAGACTAGATGGCTTTGAAAATTCCTTGGCTCAATACTTCTATTTTCCTGGATGTTGGAACCTAGATCGTTCTCTACATTGGCATTGTCCACTCAAACGGTCAAGTTCTAGTGGTCTCTTTCTGATAATGTCTGCTTCTCCTGCGGTTGCAAAAGCCACAGTTTCATTAAAAACTACTTCCAATCTACTCCCACCAATTTTCAGGTCCTTTTCCTTCCTGCTTCTCTGGTGTCAGAGAAAGGGGGAAAATCCAGTTGCCTTTTGAGATCCCCAAAGGCCCTCTGCAAAAGAAAAGTGGCACAAGAAGAAAGGCATGGGGCTTTCAATAAAGTAAAGGTGGCAGCCTGACTTACCTTTACCTTAATCCAACTCTCCAGACAATCTGGGCTAGTTATTATGCTTAAAAATCATCTGGAAGAGGATTCCCTTAGGACTCATCTTTTGATCAAGAAGACAACTTGCTCTGAAAAGAGTAGGCAATCTTTGTCCTTGAAGGGAATGCCAATGCAACCTGTAGAGGTACCATATTTTTTTCCTACTGAAACATTTGTTGCCCTTCTCCGGCAAGTTGCATTTTGAACTTATTATCCATATCTTCATTTTAGAACAGTTCTCAAAGGTCCTAGGGAAGCATTTTTATTCCTAAACAGGGAAAATTTTTACCAACCAATTTTTCTGTTTATTTCCTGCATAGCAAGTCATAAGTGCCATCCCAATTCAAGCAAAAAGGGAGGTGGGACAGATCAAATTATTAACATAAAGGAAGTTTCCCTTTAATCCCAAACTAGTTCCCAAAATGTATAAGATGAGGATTTGGGTTCAATTAGAGAACTCTCAAACTTTTTTGGCCTAGAAAATTCCTAAGGGTCCCTATAGACACTTCACAATCAGGTCCAAAAGTTTGCCTTTTGGAATAATATAGCATAGCACAATATACATTTTGACACATAACAGAACAATTGACCAAATATCCCATGTAATCATCTTACAGTACCATACTCAGCAAAAACTAGATCAAATGTGCATGCAGTAGACATAACATGATGCATACCATCCCTTGGCCAATAGCTTCAGTGACTAAAGATCTAAATCATACCCAGAACACATTGTGTAATGGGAAACAAACAAACAATGGTAACATTAGCAAGTCTACCAAGCAAAAATAAAGGCAAAATAACAAAAGTATATGTACATGGATGTCAATAAGATTAAACAAAGTTAAAAATTAACCTAGCAGTGTCATCAGCATAGTCACACTGGGAACAGACTGTCCAATATAATCTAAAACAAAGAGGAAAAATATTAATTTTTTTCTAGTGGATTCTTTTGTAACTTCTCAATAGCAAGAGTCCTAGGTGGAATTAGAATTCTGGTAATGACAATGTCCTACAAATGCAAAGGATCCCCAAATCATCCTAGACAAAATCACTCCACTCTTAACACAGAGGCCAGCTAAGTAACACTTAATAGAGGCTACATAATTGTAGCCAAAGTGCTGACCTTTCCCTGCCATCTTGGTCTTCCCTATCCTTTGAATGTGGTCTGTCTTCTCAGTAAGGAAATTAGGTACTTCATTCTACCTCCACTTAGAACATTTGGGGAAAAAATTCACCTTTGACTAGGATTTCTATACCTTCTCAAACTCCTCAAAAGGAAAAGTAAGGGAAATAATTAACATACAAGATGAATCTTATAACAGATTCTTTTACTTCCACACAGAAACAATGATAAGCATACAGAGCAGAACTCACATTATTGATGATTAGAATCTAATTCAATAATCAGACTTAGCCATAGTATTATTAATACAATAGAAGGCCAGGATATCTTATCAGCAACATTATTGTTCCTGGACTTTATTCTACCACTGAACTTTGTCCACAATTAAAACAAAGTCAGTTTTCAGCTGCTATTTTGAAAAATATTGGGTTAAGGCAAAAATATTGACTGGGATGAAAATCACAAGACTCCTTTATATCACCATGATTACAACTACCATCACCATTGCTATTACTACAACAACTACTATTATTATTGATAACAAAAATAATGTTGTTCAGTTTTATCTGACTATGAGACTCCATATGGGAGTTTTCCTAGCAAAAATATTGGAATTATTTGCTATTCCTTCTCCAGTTTATTTTATAGAATAGGAAACTGCAACAAACAGGGTTAAGTGAGTTGTCCAGGGTCATATAACTAGCAATTACCTGAGGCCACATTTGAATTCAAGTCTTTCTGACTGCTGAGGCCTGCTGAGCCACCTAGCTGACCATGATAAGACTAACAATAATCAGATAGAATACCACCATAAAGTTTCTAAAGAGCTTTTTATCTCTTCATTCACTTGATCTTCCCAACAGGCTGTGAGATAGGTGTAATTATTATCTCTGATTTGAAAATAAGAAAATTAAGGCACATTAAATGACTGGGGTACACAGTTAACAACTATCTGAGGCAGGATCTGACCTTGTCTTCCTGAGTCCTTCTCCCACACTCTTAACCACTGTACCTTCTGACTCCCAGGTTTGATACTTCACTTTTGGACCTTTATTTCCTTACCTGTAATGTAGATTTCAAACTAAGATCTCTTGCAGCTCTAATAATTAGTAAATTCTTTAATTAGGCAGTTCCTTAAAGTTGATTTTTAAAAATACAATCTGTTTATATTTCATAGTTTATAAATTATTGCCCTTCATATAGCTGGACTTTGTTACCTCATGCTTCTTCTAATGACTTACAGTTCTACCTAGATTTTTCCATTTGCTTCTTCAGCTTATCATAGAGAAAGAAAAGAATGTTGATTCTGGAATCAGAGGATGTGGATTAAAATTCTTCCTCAGTCCTTTTTACTTGTGTGACCTTAGAAAAGTAATTTAATCTGGCTGGACTTTAGTCTTCTCATGGGAAAAATGAGTGAGTTGGATTAGATGCTCCTTTCCAACTTTGAATATATAATTCTTTGAATTTTGTGGAAGTATAGAGACCTAGTCACTTTTTGACCCAGTGTAGCCTATACCCTGATTCCCATGACCTCAAAGGAGCTTTGCTGGCAGTTGAGATCAGACCAGGCAGAATTTGTTGTTCATTGTTAAGGCATCTTGTTATATGAAGAGCAAGGCATCAGAGCTGGAAAGGGCTTAGGGACTCCTAGATTGAGTAGACAGAAAATTTAGATGGAGAAACTCCAATTTCTAGTTGAAAAAAGGAGCCAGCGAACTTATGGTCCTCCCTGAGGGTCTGAACAGAAAAATTCAGTCACTTCAGGAAAAAAAAAGGCCATTCCAATCTTCTGTTGTTAATGCCTTATTCTTCAACTTGAGAATCCTTCAGCTGTTTCCTAAATGAAGGACATAGCTATGAAGTAGGCCAGATAAATAGTGACAAAGCAGCTCCCCAGTGTGAGTAAGCAAAAGTATCTGTAAGAAAAAACATTTGTCATGAACGTGACTCAGAGGTCTATTATAGTTATGTAAAAGAAAAACTAACTATTTCTGTGGAACTGAGGCTAATTATGTTTCTTGTGCTATCCCAAGATGCCTTCTGCTATTCATTTGTTTATTTTTCTTTTCAAGTTCCGTCTTGATAGTGTTCTTGGCCAACTGGTTTCCAGTTTTTGTCTACTTCCATGATATCTCTCTGCATCCATCCCTTTCTCTAGGCGCATAGCCTCAACCCTAATTCATACAAGTTTTTTCATTAGCTTCCTAAGTGGCTCACCTGCTTCCACTAACAAGGAAACTTGTACCATCTCCAATCCATTCTTTAGTCAAGGGTAACATTATTCCAATGGCACAAATATGACCATAATATTCCTCAACTTTAAAATCTTTAGTGGCTAGGATAATGTACAAAATCCCCAGTCTGTCAACTAAGTTCCTCTCAGGAAGAATACTAGAGCTGAAATCAGAAGAATTTGCCTTGAACTTCAGGTCTACTGCTAATCATTTGTATGATCTATGGCAAGTGTCCACTTTGAATCTCTGGGTTTAACTAGGGAAGTCATATTTGTGTGCTACAATTGGTTTAATTCACTGGAGAAAGAAATTGCAAATCATTCCAGTATCTTTTTTAAAATTAATTTTATAACTATAAATTTTTTGACAGCACATATACATGGGTTTTTACAACCTTATCCCTTGTACTCACTTTTGTTCCGAATTTTCCTCTCCTTCCCTCCAACCCCTCCCCTAGATGGCAGGCATTCCCATACATATTAAATGTGTTATAGTATATCCTAGATACAATATATGTGTGCAGAACCGAATTTCTTGCTGCACAGGAAGAATTGGATTCAGAAGGTAAAGATAACCAGGGAAGAAAGACAAAAATGCAAATAGTTTACACTCATTTCCCAGTGTTCCTTCTCTGGGTGTAGCTGATTCTGTCCATCATTGATCAATTGGAACTGAATTAGATCTTCTCTTTATGGAAGATTTCCACTTCCATCAGAATACATCCTCATACAGTATTGTTGTTGAAGTATATAATGATCTCCTGGTTCTGCTCATTTCTCTCAGCATCAGTTCATGTAAGTCTCTCCAGCCCTCTCTGTATTCATCCTGCTGGTCATTTCTTACAGAGCAATAATATGCCATAACATTCATATACCATAATTTACCCAACCATTCTCCAATTAATGGACATCCATTCATTTTCCAATTTCTAGCCACTACAAAAAGAGCTGTCACAAACATTTTGGCACATACAGGTCCCTTTCCCTTCTTTAGTATTTCTTTGGGATATAAGCCCAGTAGTAGCACTGCTGGATCAAAGGGTATGCACATTTTGATAATAACTTTTGGAGCATAATTCCAGATTGCTCTCCAGAATGGTTGGATTCTTTCACAACTCCACTAGCAATGCATCAGTGTCCCAATTTTCCCACAATCCCTCTAACATTCATCATTATTTGTTCTTGTCATCTTAGCCAATCTGAGAGGTGTATAGTGGTATCTCAGAATTGTCTTAATTTGCATTTCTATGATCAGTAGTGATTTGAAACACTCTTTCATATGACTGGAAATAGTTTCAATTTCTTTATCCGAGAACTGTCTGTTCATATCCTTTGACCATTTATCAATTGGAGAATGGCTTGATTTCTTATAAATTAGAGTCAGTTTTCTATATATTTTGGAAATGAGGCCTTTATCAGAACCTTTAACTGTAAAAATATTTTCCCAATTTGTTACTTCCTTCTAATCTCGTTTGCACTTGTACTTGTTTGTATAGAAACTTTTTAATTTGATGTAATCAAAATTTTCTATTGTATGATCAATAATAATCTCTATTTCTCCTTTGCTCACAAATTCCTTCCTCCTCCACAAGTCTGAGAGATAAACTATCCTCTGTTCCTCTAGTCTATTTATGATCTCATTCTTTATGCCTAAATCATGGACCCATTTTGATCTTATCTTGTCATATGGTGTTGTGTGGGTCCATGCCTAGTTTCTGCCATACTAATTTTCAGTTTTCCCAGCAATTTTTGTCAAATAATGAATTCTTATCCCAAAAGTTGGGATCTTTGGGTTTGTCAAACACTAGATTGCTATAGTTGTACCCTACTTTGTCCTGTGAACCTAACCTATTCCACTGATCAACTCGTCTATTTCTTAGCCAATACCAAATGGTAACTGCTGCTTTATAATATAGTTTTAGATCAGGTACAGCTAGACCACCTTCATTTGATTTTTTTTCATTAATTCCCTTGAAATTCTCCACCTTTTGTTCTTCCATATGAATATTGTTGTTATTTTTTCTAGGTTATTAAAATAGTTTCTTGGGAGTCTGATTGGTATAGCACTAAATAAATAGATTAGTTTAGGGAGTATTGTCATCTTTATTATGTTTGCTCGGCCTATCCACGAGCACTTAATGTCTTTCCAATTATTTAAATATGACTTTATTTTTGTGGCAAATGTTTTGTAATTTTGCTTATATAATTCCTGAATTTCCTTTGGTAGATAGATTCCCAAATATTTTATACTCTCAACATTTGTTTTGAATGGAATTTCTCTTTGTATCTCTTGCTGTTGGATTTTGTTGGTGATGTATAAAAATGCTGAGGATTTATGTGGATTTATTTTGTATCTTGCAACTTTGCTGAAGTTATGGATTATTTCTAATAACTTTTTATTAGAATCTCAGGGGTTTTCTAAGTATACCATCATATTATCTGCAAAGAGTGATAGTTTGATTTTCTCATTACCTATTCTAATTCCTTGAATCTCTTTCTCCACTCTTATTGCCGAGACTAGCATTTTTAATACAATATTGAATAGTAATGGTGATAGTGGGCAATCTGATCTTACTGGGAAAGGTTCCAGTTTATCCCCATTACATATGATGCTTACTGACAGTTTTAAATATATACTCCTGACTAGGAGCAAATAGGAATAGTCCATTTATTCCTATACTCTCAAGTGTTTTTAGTAGGAACGGATGTTGGATTTTATCAAATGCTTTTTCTGCATCTATTGAGATGATCATATATTTTTTGTTAATTTGATTGTTAATATGGTCAATTATACTAATAGTTTTCCTAATATTAAACCAGCCCTGCATTCCTGGTATAAATCCTACTTGATAGGGATGGAGCCAAGATGGCAGAGAAGCTAGACAGAACTTTCTAAGCTCTCTATTCCCTTTCTACCAAGTATTTAATTCAGCCTCAAAAACAGCACTTGTCAGGTAAAACCCATGAAGATTGGAAATACAAAAACTTACCAGCAGAAGAGAATCTGGAATATTGCCAGAAAAGGTTTGACCTGAGGTGGCTGGAGCAGACCAGCGCAGAGCAGGGAGAGAAACAGGAGCGGGGCGGCATCTGCGTTGAAAGGTTTACACAGAGCTCTCTGCTGTAGTCTTACTGCTTTGCTTTGGTGGTGGAGTAGGGGACTAGCAGAGAAGTTGGAGCCTGGGGTAGTGAGTTCGCCGAGGGACGCCAAAGCCTGAGAGACTCTGGCTGCACCCACCCAGGACTGGAAGTGACCTAGGGCAGACCATAATACAGCTCTTTGTGGCATTTGACAGCAAAGGGCTTGTGGGGGGCAGTCACACACAGTAGGGGCACAACCCAGGGCAGCCTTTCATTTGTATAGTGAGGGGCTCACCGGGGATAGTGGAATTTTCCCAGCCCCACTGCGCTCTCCCAGGCAGGGACACTTCCGGTATGGTGAGAAACAGGACGATCACAAATACTCAAAGTGAGCATCTTGGGGGGGAGGGCAGTGATACCTTTGCTCCTTAACCACTAGCCCCAAGATGGTCACTAATTCTCACAGCAGGGCTCCAAGCAGGGCACTTACACAGTCTGTCCTCGATACCCAGGCATAATCATTCCCAAGTGGAGCTCTTCCCAGAGCCCTCCTGCAGCTAGCCACTCCTTGCAGCCCATTGAGAGGGCAAATACTGCCCATAAACTCATCCTAGCTATGCAGAGGAAGCTGGTAATCTCCTTGCCCTGAAGACAGACCCTGAAGCCTTTAAAAAAATGAAGAAAATGATTGAAAGCTTCTATGCAGAAAAAGAGCTGGTTTCCAAACCTGAGGAGGCTAATAGCAGACAACCTCCAGACAATTCCTCAAATAACGCTCTCCTAGAAGAAACTATTAAAAACCTGAAGAGAGAATTAGAAGAAAAATGGGGAAAGGAAAGAGAAGCTATGCTAGAGAATAACAATGTCCTGCAATGTGAATTGGAAAAGGTAAAGAATTCACAGGAAGTGCAGAGAAACAGAATTAAGGAGTTGGAAAAGGTAAAGAAATCACAGGAAAGTAGGATCTGTGAATTGGAAAAGATAAAGAATTCCCAAGAAAGTAGAATGTGTGAATTGGAAAAAGAAAATAACTCACTAAAAAATAAATTTAGTGAAATGGAAAAAAATTCCATGGAGCAAAACAACTCATTTAAAAACTCAATTAGACAAATACA
This sequence comes from Sminthopsis crassicaudata, assembly GCF_048593235.1. Taxonomy (NCBI): domain Eukaryota; kingdom Metazoa; phylum Chordata; class Mammalia; order Dasyuromorphia; family Dasyuridae; genus Sminthopsis; species Sminthopsis crassicaudata. The sequence goes on from NC_133618.1 coordinate 595,520,203, forward strand.
AAAAGAAGTTTTAAAAAAGCTAATGAAGAAAATAACTCAATAAAAATTCAAAATTGAACAAATAGAAATGAATGATTCACTGAGACACCAAGAATCAGTCAAGCAAAGCCAAAAAAATGAAAATCTTCAGAAAATGTCAGCTATCTACTTGCCAAAACGACAGACCTGGAAAATAGATCTAGGAGAGACAATCTGAGGATTATTGGACTTCCCGAAAATCATGATTGAAAAAAAGAGCCTAGATACTATTTTACAGGAAATCATCAAAGAAAACTGTCCTGTTTAATACTGGGGAAAGGGTTCAGGGGGGGCAAAGGAAAAAAGTATAATCTGATGATAATATGATGGCAGGAAATACATAATTAGTAATTTTAACTGTAAATATGAATGGGATGAACTCTCCCATTAAGCAGAGGTGGTGAGCAGACTAGATCAAAAGTCAGAACCCTACAATATGTTGTTTACAGGAAACACATTTAAAGCAGGGAGATGCTTACAGAGTAAAGGTAAAAGACTGGAGCAGAATCTATTATGCTTCAAGTAAAGTCAAAAAGCAGAGGTAGCTATCCTTATCTCAGGTCAAGCAAAAGCAAAAATTGATATAATCAAAACAGATAAGGAATGAAACTATATCTTGCTAAAGGGTAGCATAGACAATGAAGTCATATCAATACTAAACATATATGCACCTAGTGGTATAGCATCTAACTTCCTAAAGGAGAAGTTAAGAGAGTTGCAAGAAGAAATAGACAGCAAAACTATAATAGTGGATATCTCAACCTTGCACTCTCAGAATTAGATAAATCAAACCACAAAACAAATAAGAAAGAAATTAAAGAGGTAAATCAAATAAATATTAGGAAAATTAGGTATGATAGATCTTTGGAGAAAACTGAATGGTGACAGAAAGGAGTATACTTTCTTCTCAGCAGTTCATGGAACCTATACAAAAATTGACCATATCTTAGGACATAAAGATCTCAAAATTAAATGCAGGAAGGCAGAAATAGTAAATTCTTTCTTTTCAGATCACAATGCAATAAAAACTATATTCACCAAAAAGTTAGGGGTGAGTAGATCAAAAAGTAATTGGAAACTCAATAATCTCATCTTAAAGAATGATTGGATGAAACAGCAAATTATAGACACAATTAATAATTTCACTCAAGATAATAACAATGATGAGACATTATACCAAAATTTGTGGGATGCAGCTAAAGCTGTAATAAGGGGAAATTTTATATCTTTGGAGGCTTATTTGAAGAAAAATAGAGAAAGAGAAGATCAATGAATTGGGCTTTCAACTTAAAAAGCTAGAAAAAGAACAAATTAAACCCCCCCAATCAAATACTAAACTTGAAGTTCTAAAATTAAAAGAAATTAATGATATTGAAAGTAAAAATACTATTGAACTAATAAATAAAACTAAGAGTTGGTTCTATGAAAAAAGCCAATAAAATAGATAAACCTTTGGTAAATCTGATTAGAAAAAGGAGAGAGGAAAATCAAATTGTTAGTCTTAAAAATGAAAAGGGGGAACTGTCTACCAATGAGGAGGAAATTAGAGAAATAATGAGTTACTTTTCCCAACTTTATGCCAATAAATTTGATAACCTAAGTGAAATGGAGGACTACCTCCAAAAGTATAGGCTTTCCAGATTAACAGAGGAGGAAGTAAATTGCTTAAATAGTCCCATTTCAGAAAAAGAAATAGAGCAAGCTATTAATCAACTCCCCAGGAAAAAATCCCCAGGACCAGATGGATTTACATGTGAATTCTACCAAACATTTAAAGAACAATTAGCCCCATTGCTATATAAACTATTTGAAAAAATAGGAGATGAAGGAGTCCTACCAAACTCCTTTTATGACACAGACATGGTACTGATACCTAAACCAGGTTGATCGAAAACTGAGAAAGAAAATTATAGACCAATTTCCTTAATGAATATTGATGCTAAAATCTTAAATAAGATATTAGCAAAAAGACTCCAGAAAATCATCCCCAGGATAATACACTATGATCAAGTAGGATTTATACCAGGAATGCAGGGAAAATATTAGGAAATATTAGGAATATTAGGAATATTAGGAAAACCATCAGTACAATTGGCCATATTAATAATCAAATTAACAAAAATCATATGATCATCTCAATAGATGCAGAAAAAGCATTTGATAAAATCCAACATCCATTCCTACTAAAAACTCTTGAAAGTATAGGAATAAATGGACTATTCCTTAGAATAATCAGGAGCATATATTTACGACCGTCAGTAAGCATCATATGTAATGGAGAAAGATCACAACTATTCCCATTAAGATCAAGGTTGTTCACTATCACCATTACTATTCAATATTGTATTAGAAATGCTAGCTTTGGCAATAATAGTGGAAAAAGAGATTAAAGGTATTAGAGTACATAATGAGGAAACCAAATTATCACTCTTTGTGGATGATATAATGGTATACATAGAGAACCCCAAAGATTCAACTAAAAAGCTATTAGAAATAATTCACACCTTTAGCAAAGTTGCAGGATACAAAATAAATCCACATAAATCATCAGCATTCTTATATGTCACTAACAAAGTCCAACAGTTAGAGTTACAGAGAGAAATTCCATTTAAAGTAACTACTGATAGTATAAAATATTTAGGTATCTATCTGCCGAGGGAAAATAAGAAACTATATGAGCAAAACTACAAAACACTTTCCACACAAATTAAGTCTGATCTAACCAATTGGAAAAATATTAAATGCTCTTGGATAAGGTGAGCAAATATAATAAAGATGACAATACTATGGGAATGCCTACCATCTAGGGGAGGGGATGGAGGGAAGGAGGGGAAAAACTCGGAACAGAAGAGAGTACAAGGGATAAATTACTTATGCATATGTACTGTCAAAAAGAAGTTATAATTATAAAATTAATTTTAAAAATTAAAAAAAAATGACAATACTACCAATCAGACTCCCAAAAAACTATTTTAATGACCTAGAAAAAAATAACAACAAACTTCATATGGAAAAACAAAAGGTCAAAATATCAAGGGAATTAATAAAAAAAAATCAAATGAAGGTAGCCTAGCTGTACCAGATCTAAAATTATATTATAAAGCAGCAGTTACCAAAACCATTTGGTATTGGCTAAGAAATAGACTAGTGGATCAGTGGAATAGGTTAGGTCCAAAGGACAAAATAATAACTCTAACAACCTAGTGTTTGATAAACCTAAGGACCTCAGCCTTTGGGATAAGAACTCAATGTTTGACAAAATTTGCTGGGGAAATTGGAAATTAATATGGCAGAAACTAGGCATTGATCCGCACTTAACACCGTACACCAAGGTCAGGTCAAAATGGGTTCATGACCTAGGAATAAAGAATGAGATTGTAAATAAATTAGAGGAACATTGGATAGTTTACCTCTTAGATCTGTGGAAGAGGAATGAATTCATGACCAAAGAAGAACTAGAGATCATTATTGATCACAAAATAGAAAGCTTTGATTATAACACATTGAAAAGCTTTTTGTACAAACAAAATCAATGCAGATGAAGATTAGAAGGGAAACAATAAATTGGGAAAACATTTTTACAGTCAAAGGTTCAGATAAAGGCCTCTTTTCCAAAATATATAGAGAATTGACTCTAATATATAAGAAATCAAGCCAATCTCCAATTGATAAATAGTCAAAGGATATGAACAGACAATTCTTGGATAAAGAAATTGAAACTATTTCTAGTCATGTGAAAAGATGCTCCAAATCATTAATAATCAGAGAAATGCAAATTAAGACAGCTCTGAGATACCACTACACACTTGTCAGATTGGCTAGAATGACAGGGAAAGATAATGCAGAATGTTGAGAGGATGTGGGAAAACAGGGACACTGATACATTGTTGGTGGAACTGCAAAAGCCATTCTGGAGAACAATTTGGAACTATGCTCAAAAAGTTATCAAACTGTGCATACCCTTTGATCCAGCAGCATTGCTACTGGGTTTGTATCCCCAAGAGATCTTAAAGAAGGGAAAGGGACCTGTATGTGCAAGAATGCTTGTGGCAGCCCTCTTTGTGGTGGCCAGAAACTGGAAACTATGTGGATGCCCATCATTTGGAGATTGGCTGAATAAATTGTGGTATATTAATATTATGGAATATTATTGTTCTGTAAGAAATGACCAACAGGATGGTTTCAGAAAGGCCTGGAGAGACTTACATGAACTGATGCTGAGTGAAATGAGCAGGACCAGATCATCATTATATACTTCAAAAACAATACTGTATGATGATCAATTCTGATGGACGTGGCCCTCTCCAACAATGAGATGAACCAAATCAGTTCCAATAGAACAGTAATAAACTGAGCCAGCTACACCCAGTGAAAGAACTCTGGGAGATGACCATGGACCACTACATAGAATTTCCAATCCCTCTAATTTTGTCCGCCTGAATTTTGGATTTCCTTCACAGGCTAAATGTACACTATTTCAAAGTCCGATTCTTTTTGTTCAGCAAAACAACTGTTTGATCACATATACATATATTGTATTTAATTTATACTCTAACATATTTAACATGTATTGGTCAACCTGCCATCTCGGGGGGGGGGGAGGAGGGGAAAATTGGAACAAATGGTTTGGTAATTGTCAATGTTGTAAAATTACCCATGCAAATATCTGGTAAATAAAAACTATTAAAAATAAATAAATAGATAGATAGATAGATAGATAGATAGATAAATCCTACTTGATCATGGTGTATTATCCTGGGGATAATTTTGCTAATATCTTATTTAAAATTTTAGCATCAATATTCATTAAGGAGATTGCTCTATAGTTTTCTATCTCAGTTTTCAACCTGCCTGGTTTAGGTATTAGTACCATGTCTATGTCAAAAGGAATTTGGTAGGACTCCTTCATTCCCTATTTTTTCAAATAGTTTATATAATATTGGGGCTAATTGTTCTTTAAATGTTTGGTAGAATTCACATGTAAATCCATCTGTTCCTGGGGATTTTTTCTTAGGGAGTTGATTAATAGCTTGTTCTATTTCTTTTTCTGAAATGGGACTATTTGAAGTCCCCCCTTTTCATTTTTAAGACTAACAATTTGATTTTCCTCTTTCCTTTTTCTTATCAGATTTACTAAGGTTTATCTATTTTATTGGTTTTTTCATAAAACCAACTCTTAGTTTTATTTAGTAATTCAATACTTTTTTTTTACTTTCAATATTATTAATTTCTCCTTTTAATTTTAGAATTTCAAGTTTAGTATTTGATTGGGGATTTTAAATTTGATCTTTTTCTAGCTTTTTAAGTTGAAAGCCCAATTCATTGATCTTCTCTTTCCAGTAATCTTCTATAGATATAAAATTTTCCTCTATTTCTGCTTTGGCTGCATCCTACTGATTTTGGTATGATGTCTCATCGTTGTCATTATCTTGAGTGAAATTATTAATTGTGTCTCTAATTTGCTGTTTCACCCAATCATTTTTTAAGATGAGATCATTGAGTTTCCAATTGTTTTTTGGTTTACTCACCCCTAACTTTTTGGTGAATGTAGTTTTTATTGCATTGTGATCTGAAAAGAAAGCATTTACTATTTCTGCCTTCCTGCATTTAATTTTGAGATCTTTATGTCCTAAGATATGGTCAATTTTTGTATAGGTTCCATGAACTGCTGAGAAGAAAGTATACTCCTTTCTGTCACCATTCAGTTTTCTCCAAAGATCTATCATACCTAATTTTCCTAATATTTATTTGATTTACCTCTTTAATTTCTTTCTTATTTGTTTTGTGGTTTGATTTATCTAATTCTGAGAGTGCAAGGTTGAGATATCCACTATTATAGTTTTGCTGTCTATTTCTTCTTGCAACTCTCTTAACTAATTTTCTTTTTTAGTGAGTTATTTTTTTTCCCAATTCACAAATCCTACTTTCTTGGGAATTCTTTATCTTTTCCAATTCACAAATCCTACTTTCCAGGGATTTTTTAACATTTTCCAATTCACAAATTTTGTTTCCCTGTACTTCCTGTGAATTCTTTATCTTTTCCAATTCACATTTCAGGATGTTGTTACTCTCTTGCATAGCTTCTCTTTCCTTTCCCCAATTTTCTTCTAACTCTCTTTTGATGTTTTTAATAGTCTTTTCTAGGAGAGAGTTATGTGATGGGGGCCAGGTAATATTCCCCTTCAGTGTATTATCTGGAGGCTATTTGCTTTTAATCTCCTCAGGGTTGCAAAACTGCTCTCTTTCTGTATAGAAACTATCCATCATCCTTTTCATTTTTTTACTCATTTTTAAAAACCTATAGGGTCTACCTTCAGGACAAGGAAGTTACCAGCTTCCTCTGCAGAACAGGGATAGGTAGCTGCCTTGTGAATGGGCTGCAAAGGTATGAGGGTGCTCTGGGAGAGAGTTCTCCCCCCCACCAGAAGTGATTCAGAGCTGGTTAGCACAGGGCCGAGCTGCAGAAGTGCCCAGTGAAGAACCCCCACTGTATGGCCTAGCAACTGCCCTGAGGCTAGAGGCTGAACAGTGAAAGTGTCACAACCCCAGACCAAAGCTCCTGTGGAGCTGTGGATATTAGCAGCTGACCAGCAAATAGCCCAGCACACAGACTGGAAGTGTCTCTGCCCTGGAAGCACAGTTGCTGCTGTGGAAGTTTTGCTGTTGCAGGAGTTTTGCTGCTATGGAAGTTCCACTGCCTCAGTCCGAGCCCCCCACTGTGCAGATCAGAGGCTGCCCCAACCTGTGTCTCCCTGTCTTGCAGATTTTTAACTGCCCCAAGGAAAAACCCCATACAGCAGAAGGCAGCTACATAGCCATTCCGTGATCTGTGCGGAATCACTTCTGGTTTTCAGTAGCTATAGGCAGACTATAGTTTCTGGTGTTTTTTAAAGTGGCTTTGATTTCTCTGCTGATCTGCTGTTTTGCAAGCAGAGTAGAGCAATCAGCCTATGCTAGAGTCGTCTGTCTCTGTAGCTTTTCTAACTCCAGAGGCCTCTCCAGCCCTATTTGCACAATATGCTAGCTTAGTTCTATCACTGTTCTCTGGTCTTTTCCCACCCCTCAGGACAGACCTTTTCTGATGAAATTCTCTTCGGCTGTTGTACTTCTAATCTTCATGGGTTTTACCAGTCAAATGCTATTTTTGAGGCTGAATTAAATAGTTGGTAGTGAGGGTAAGAGAGAGCTTAGAAAGTCATGTGTGGCTTCTCTGCCATCTTGGCTCCACCCCCCCATAGTCTCCCATTCCAGTATCTTTACCAAAAAAAAAACCTCATGGACATAATGGTTCATGGGGGCATGAAAAATCAGAAATGATTTAATGGTTGGCCAACACTTATAGAGTATTTTGAAGTTTACAAAGAATTTTATAGCACCTTATTTTGACTTCACACCAGGTAGATGAAATGAACAAAAACAATTTGTTCCATAGACAAGAAAACTAAGACTGAGAAATTGGTTTATAATCATAAACCCATAAGTGTCTGTACCTGGATTTCAATTCAAATTTTTCCCTATGCCAGTTTCTGCCTTATATCTATTGTACTTTGCTGTACTAGGAACAAAGGAAAAAATTGACTTTAAAAGAGATGTCACCTTTGCCCTTATGGAGCTTACAGTTTAGTAGGGAAATAGGACATAAGCAGAGATGATTACAATATTCATTATAAGTGGATAATGTACATTATAAGTGCTTTAGAACTATCAAAAACAAAAAGTCCTGAGCGAGGTCTAAAGTGTGTATGTATAAATGTATATGCATGAATGCATGTTTATATAATTGTGTGTATACACATGTGTGTGGAGGGAGGGATGAGGATGGGAAGGAAACCATATTATCGATGTCCATGATTCCTTGAAGGCAAAACTATTTAATAATTTCTTTTTATATGTCTAATACCTAGAACAATGCTGGGCTTGTACCAGGTGCATAAAATGATTCTTGATTAACTGATAAAAGAAAGACATGTGAGGAAAACAAATTAAGTTGGCCACTTTCCTCTTGTTCCTCTCCCTATAATTTCTTCACCATTTGTTTTTTAGGGCTTAGAGGTAAGAGAAAAGAGTGAAAGACCTAGAAGGGGCAGGGAGGGGGTCTCTGAAGCAATGCCTGACTTACCATTCAGCATAAGGGACAATGAATAACACCTCAAGAAGAAATCTAGAACTTCCTTTCTTCTTTTTTTTCTCTTTCCTCCCCTCCCCAGCTGCTGGGTCCGTGTGCTACTGGCCAACCTCAGGACCACTTTCAAAGCACCTCCTGGAAAAGAAGTCTCAGCTGACCAATGAATCACATGTTAACACTATTTCCAAACCATATTTAAAACAGTGAGTTAGTCTTACAATTAAGAACTAAAGCAACTGGAGCCATGACAAACAAAACAAAACAAAACAAACCAACAAACAAAAACACTACAAGGTGAAGACTTTGTTGAGGCAGATTGCAAACTAACCCCCTAAGATTTATGTGTATTTGACTTCTGAGCTCTAATTTAAAATGCCTACAAGCTTGATCATTACCAGTACATGCTAACAACCTCCTTGTTTTAATAAAAGGTTTCAGTGACATGTAATGTTGGTGCACTCCCCAGGAACATCTCATTCCAGGAATTAAATGTTTCGAGGGGATTTTCCAAAGTATTTACAACAAACATGCTGCTTAGAGACTATGGTTATAATTTAAGCTTTTAAAAGCTGACATTCAGCTCAGAGACCCAAACCCTATTTAGTCAAGTCATAGAAAATGCCTTCTAAAGAAAGGGAAAAGAAACTTAAAAAAATTTTTTTTTATAACAATGCAAATGTGGTAGAAGATAGTGGCCATCTCCATTAAAGATCTGCATTTCTACAGAGATTAAGGAGTATAAAACCTGAGAGAGATAACAAGGTTTAATGGATAGAGAGTTTGTCTTGTGGTCAGTAAGAACTGAGTTCACTCCTACACTGACACAAATTGGCTATGCGACCATGAGTCAGTCACTTAACCTCTCAGTGTCACAGGCAGCTGGGGAGTACAGTGGATCCAGCATTGAATCTGGAGTGAGGTAAGAAGACCTGATTTTATATCTAACCTCAGCCACTGTATGATTCTAAGCAAGTTACTTAGCTACTGTTTGCCTCGGTTTCTTCATCTGTAAAGAGGGCATAGCAGCCCTTACATTACAGGGTTATAGTGAAGATCAAATGAATTAATAATTGCATCTGCACTTAGCAGAATGCCTGGCACGTGCTAGTTTGTCGTCCTTCCTTGTCCTTCCCTGAATCTGTAAGTTATAGATGATCTGTGGACATCCATTGATGGAAGAAGTTTTCATTCCTTGAGAGAAAGCTGAAATTGCAAGTCTAGACTACCATCCTCACACCAACCCTATCCCCTTTACCCCCCAAAAAAGAGAAAATAATTTTCTAAGATCAGCATTTATGCTTTCCTTTAGGAAAGGTGTAGGGGAAATCTCACATACCAAACTGCTTGTTATCAAAATTGTGGAGATTTCCAATTGCAAACATTAAGGTTACTTATCCTTCCAAATGATTTTTTTATTTCAGTACAAAACAGAAGCCTTTAATTTAAAACTGTTTTTCTCCTGACTCAATCTAATTCAACAAATACTTAGGAGGGTCCTGCTATATGCAAGGTACTGTTCTAGACCCTGGGGATCCAGAAGCAAAAATGAGGAAATTCCTTTTCTTAAGAGCTTTAATTTAGTTGTTTGGGGATGGGGGGGAATATAACCCATACACAGATAAAAATAAAGTAGTTAGGGGAAATAAACAGGGAAGGATAATAGATGTTGTAGAGAAAAAAAAGAGAAAGAAGGGAAGGAAAGGAGGAAAGAGAGAGAGAAACAAAGAGAGAAAGGGTGAGGGGAAAGACACAGTGTTCAAACAAACATGGCAGATCAGAGAAGGCTTAATAGAAAAGATAGCATGTGATATGAATCTTGAAATCTTAGGGAACAGATGAGAAAGGAGGGCATTCCAGCTATCAGGGACAAGGGCTGACATGGGCAAAGTCCCTACAGTTTTCTTGATATCTAATTATAAACTATTACATGGACATGTGAATAAATCTTGAGTAAGCACCAAGGTGCTGAGCTATTGCCTAAGACAAGTCCAAAGGGTCTAGCACTAGTTTCTGCCTTAAAGGAGTTTGCAGCATAGTTGGAAAAAGAAAACTTATATAAATAAAAAGATAACAGTTTAGCAGTTCTTCACATAACTGTTCTGCAAAAGACAAAGTGGTCAAGTGAATAGCTTTATTAATACATCATACAAGGAAAAGGAATTTGTGGATTTAAAAAAATGCCTACATGAAAACTTTTTTTATCCATCTTCAAATAATTGCCTAAAATATGGGCTAATATACAATGGAACAAGGATACGATTTGGAGTGCGAGGCCCTGACTCTATTTACTACTTGTAGGTATGACTTTGGTAGACTCCCAACCATCTCCAAATTTCTTTTTTTCCAAATTTTTTCTGTTCCTTCATCTTTGCAGTAAGGGATTTGACTTTATGACCTCCATGGTCTTCTGTAGCCTTAAACCAATGAACCCTTTATTTCTCAGATTTGAGAACTTTTGGATAAGTCAATAATTCTTCCATTATCTTCATATATTGTTCTTAATGTGCAACAAAATCAGTCCTGAGAATGTGATGAGTGATTTTTCTTTACAAGATTCATAGCCTTTCACACAAGTACTCAGTAAATACCTGTGAATAATGATAACTAAAGTGTAAAAAAGGCACGTTGTGCAAAGAACCTGATTTGGATTTTCATTTTGAAGCACAGCTCCAAAATCAGAATTTCTTGAGGCAAAACTTTGTATATTTTTCTGACCTGGTTCAATTTGGGATCTTCTTTTACCTTTGCCAATTCTCAGGAAAGGCCTGGCAACTTAAAGGACTAGAGCTGAATTAGAACCACATTAATAGACTTGTTGGGAGAAGCTTGTATGAGCACATCCCTAGCTGATGCTATCAACACACTTTTTTTTGTTCCTAGCACCAAATTTAAAATAAAAGTTTAAGAAAAACACAAGTGGAAATAGAGTATGTATGCCTTGCATTTAGAGGTGCCATCTGTTCAATTTTTCACCTTCACAGTCAAGAGTGTTAATGTCTCCAGTACAAAGACAACATTTGTCAGCATTTTCTGCTGCTTGGATTTATCAAACAGTTCATTTTTATTCTATGGGCACAGTCAGCTAAATTTCTCTAATTCCAGATTTCACAAAGTTTATATGAATTTTCAATTCCTTCCTCATTTGGAGGAATTTCCTTTTAAGAAAAGGGATCTATAGAAAGGCACAATCCAAAACTGGCTCTTATTGTTCAGTTAGGGATGAGCTTGAAAAAAGAAATGTAGGGTGAGATCATATACTAGGTAAGTATCATCATGATTATATTTTGCAAGCCTTAGATTAACTCAAGAAAGTTTTTCAGGGCCTCATAAACAGATTTGAAAAAGTTTGGGGGTGGAGAAGAGAAAAAATGCAATATTTTTATTGCAACTTCCAGTGATCTTTCCAAACCCTAATTGAACCTTCAAGGGGATATTAAAAGCATCCCAACTTTATAAATGGTTTTGGCAGCTTACATAGCTTAAATTCCCACAAGATTCATATTCATTTTTAATAGAATTTCAGTGAGGAAAACATAAAATATTTGCTTTCTTTCCACACCAAGAAAAATATCTATGCTTCCTTGGAATTTAACTCTAACACCACCATGCAAATAAGTGTGTTTAGATTTTCCATATTTTGTTTTTTTTGTGTGTTTATTTTTTAATAAGAAATTTTTATTTTCAAAACATATGCAAAGATAGTTTTCAACACTCACCCTTGCAAAACCTTGTGTTCCAATTTTTTCTCCTTCCTTTCCTCCCTCCCCTAGACAGCATGTAATCCACTACATGTTAAACATGTGCAATTCTTCTGTACATATTTTCACATTTATCATGCTGCACAAGAAAAATCAGATCAAAAAGGGAAAAAATGAGAAAAAAACAAAAAGCAAGCAAACAACAAAAAAGGTGAAAATACTATGTTGTGATCCACAATCAGTCCCCACAATTCTCTCTCTGGGTGCAAATGGGTCTATCACAAGACATTTGGAACTGGCCTGAATCACCTCACTCTTGAAAAGAACCACGTTCATCACAAATGATCATCTCATAATCTTATTGTTGCCATAAACAATGTTCTCTTGGTTCTGCTCATTTCACTTAGCATCAGTTCATGAAAGTTTCTCCAGGCCTCTCTGAAGTCATCCTGCCAATCATTTCTTATAGAACAATAATATTCCATAACATTCATATACCATAACTTATTCAGTCATTCTCCGGCTGATGGACATCCACTCAATTTCCAGTTTCTTGCCACTACAAAAAGGCTGCCACAAACATTTTTGCACATGTGGGTCGCTTTTTCTCTTTTATGATCTCTTTGGGGTACCTAGTAGTAATACTGCTGGATCAAAGAGCTTGCACAATTTTAAAGCTGTTTGGGTATAGTTCCAAATTGCTCTCCACAATGGTTGGATCAGTTCACAACTCCACCAAAAATATATTAGTATCCTAGTTTTCCCACATCCCTTCCAACATTTGTCATCTTTTTCTGCCATTTTAACTAATTGGAGAGTGTGAAGTGGTACATCAGAGTGGCCTTAATTTGCATTTTTCTAATCTTTAGTGATTTAGAGCATTTTTTTCATATGACTAGAAATGGCTTCAATTTATTTGAATATTGTATGCTTATGTCCTTTGACCATTTATCAATAGGTGAATGGCTTGTATTCTTATGAATTTGAGTCAATTCCTCTATATATTTTAGAAATAAGCCTTTATCAGAACCCTTGAATGTAAAAATGTTACCCAGTTTGGTGTTCCCTTCTAATCTTGGTTACATTGGTGTTGTTTGTACAAAACATTTTATTTTAATATAATGAAAATTATCCATTTTATATTTCATAATATACTCTAGTTCTTCTTTGGCCACAAATTCTTTCCTTCTCCACAGATCTGAGAGGTAGATTATCCTTTGTTCTCCTAATTTGTTTATACTATCACTCTTTATGTCTAAATCATGAATCCATTTTGACCTATCTTAGTATATGGTGTTAGGTGTGGGTCAATGCCTAGTTTCTGCTATATTAATTTCCAATTTTCCCAGAAATTTTTGTCAAATAGTGAGTTCTTATCCCACAAGCTTGGGTATTTGGGTTTATCAAACACTAGTTTACTATAGTCATTGTCTTATCAACTTAACCATTCCACTAATCAAGTACTCAATTTCTTAGCCAGTATCAAATATTTCTGATGACTGCTGTTTTATGATAGAGTTTTAGGTCTGGTACAGCTAGGCCACCTTCATTTGCATTTTTCATTAATTTCTTTGAAATTCTTGACCTTTTTTTCTTCTAAATGAACTTTGCTTTATTTTTTCTAGCTCAGAAAAGTAATTTCTTAGCATTTTGTATTGGTATGTCACTGAATAGTAGATTAATTTAGGTAGAATTTTCATTTTTATTATATTAGTTTGGCCTACCTATGAGCACTTGATATTTTTCCAGTTGCTTAAAACTGACTTTATTTGTGTGAAAAGTGTTTTGTAATTGTGTTCACATAGTTCCTGACTTTGTCCTAGCAAGTAGATTCCCAAATATTTTATATTGCCTACAGTTATTTTTAATGGAATTTCTTTTTGTGTCTCTTGCTGCTGGACTTTGTTGGTAACATATAGAAATGTTGATGATTTATGTGGATTTATTTTGAATCTTGCAATTTTGCTAAAGTTGTCAATTATTTTTAGTAGTTTTTTAGCTGATTCTACATAATTCTCTAAATATACCATATCATCTACAAAGAGCGATAATTTTGTTTCCTCATTACCTACTCTAATTCCTTTAATTTATTTTCCTTTGCTTTTTGCTAAAGCTTACATTACTAATACTTGTGTGTTTATTTTTAAAAATAGTGCTTGTTGTAAACACAGAGTGGGTGCCCATTCATTGGGAATTGTCCAGAAACATTGGGATGAATGAACAGAATGGAATTTTAATCTGCTATAAGAAATAATGAGCATGCCTAAGACAGAGAAGCCCAGGTGTAAAAACAAATGCATAGCGAGGTAAACTGAATCAAGAAAAAATATATACAAAATAAATATAACTATAAATGGAGAGAGCAACAAAATAATGTAAGTTAAAGGTTGTAAAATGCTAAGAATCCAAATTAAATATATGAGAAGTCATTCTCTTACTCCCCCCTTCTTTAAAGAGAATGAAGATGATGGGTAGAAGACTCTTCATAGAATATCAGACTTTTCTATGTGTTTATTACTTTTGTCAGCCTGTTTTACCATAAATTCCAACTCATTTTATTCTCAAAAGAGGGTCTCATTCCCTAATTTATTTTTCTCTGGTGCCCTATATTTTTCTTGCTTCCTACTCTCCAGTATGCTATCTAATCCTGACTACATTTATGTCCAACCTTTGCGCTTATAATCATATATTATTGCTGACAAATCCCTTCAATTGTTTGGGATCAACAAGTAGTATTGCTTCAATCCTTAAGAGCTGCCTTTGCAGGGATTTGGGAGAAATCTGACTGATGCATAAAAAATAGGGGAAAATATACAATTTTATCCATTCTTTCAATAAACATTTATTAAGTGGCCACCATGTTCCAATCTTTGCACTAAGTGCTGAGAATAATACAAAAAGAAGAAAAAACATTTCCTGCTTTTATGACCCTCTGGGCCATCTTGGCATTAGAAAAATTTAGACTCAAAACTAGGAGTCAAGGGAGATGAGTCAGTAATGAAATATGTTGTTGTAATTATAGTTTTTTTTAAAAACTATCTTTAGGTCCTGCTATATAGGAGTTGCTTTTTTAGAGAGAATTATTTATTTGGTATAATTCTATTGACTCAGGAATGATTCCATAGGCCAGATTTCATGGTTTGTGTTATAAAGCTCTTTAAATCCTTGTAAATTGTGTTTCTTCTGTATAATGCATTTTTGAATGCTCGTGGGGATTATTCATAAATATCCCTTGGATAGTTGATTTTTCTTCTATTTCCCTTTTGTTATCTCCTCCCCAACCCCCATTTCTCCCATTTAGTTTGTAGAACATAGATTGTTTTAAATGTTGGGTTGAATCCATCCCTTCAGGTTTGTAGCATGACTCTCAGATTAATAGTTTAAATGAAATGTCTTGGGTAGAGCATGCACATACACACACATACACACACACACACACACACACATACACACATACGCAATTTCTCCCATTTTTCTTCCCAGTGACTCTTCACTTTTGATCTGATCTTCCCATTTGCATGTGACCCCAGAAACTAACACAAGCCCTAGTTTGTTTGTTTGTTTGTTTTGCTGGCTGTCTAGGCACAGAATGGAGAGATCACTGGGTTTGAAGTCAGTAAGGCTCATCTTCTTGAGTTCAAATCTGGCATCAGATACTTACTATGTGACCGTGGCCAAGTCACTTAATCCTGTTTGCCTCAGTTTTCTCATCTATAAAATGAGCTGAAGAAGAAAATGACCAACCATTCTAATATCTCCATCAAGAAAACTTCAAATGCAGTTATGAAGAGTAGTACATGTCTGAAACAGCCAAAAAAAAACAACAATAAAAGCTCTCTATTAATCTTATTTTTGGTATTTCACTGAATGAAATTTCACCAGAAAAAAATTTTCTTCTCCCCATTTTATTCATTAAATCCTTTGCTTTGGTTTTTTCCCTAACCTCCATCATATTTCTTTTTCTTTGAATGTCTCATTTCACTGCTAAAATGACCTTTTTTTGGTGTTTATTTTTTTTTCTCTAATGACTGGTTTTCTGAGCCTCTATTCTTCTAGGTACTGGTTGCTACATGCATTGTATTATATTTTTTTGTTAGATTTTGCTAAAAATCTTTCTTATTCAAAAGCCTGGGGTTTTTAAAAAGTGAAAATTTTCTGACTGGACAGCTTCATTCAATGGGAGAATTTGTTCCTTAGAATTCAACTCCCTAAAAATTGCAAGATATTAACTAGCTTCAATAGCATCCACTCTGCTAACATGATGAACCTCTAAGTTCTTGTTAAAATACAAGGACTAGAGGTATTTATTTTAAGTTTCTCTTTCCTGGAAACTAGAAGACTTTAGGTATCTTCTACTTCAAACATCCCTATTACATAATTGTTGCCCTGAGAAAGAGAGCAACTTGTCTGAAATCAAACATTCAGTAGTGCTGGGATTTGAATCTAAGTCCTATAATTAGCCAGTGCTCTTTCTACTGAATCTCACTGTTGCTTCTATATTCAGTAATGCTATATTATTTAAAAAGGAAAGTGGAATTTTTAAACTATCAACTACTTTTGCTATCTTTTGTGGGATACATGAACATTTGGATATTATAGGTGACTTTATCACCCTCATATATCAATCCACGAATCAATTAATAAACATATATTAAGCTCTCACTGTGTGCCAGCCATTATGCTTAGCACAAAAGATGCCAAAAAAAAGCAAAGAAAGTCCCTCTCTTTGAGGAGTTTATGATCTAATGGAGGAGACAAGATATAAACAAACATACAAAGCAAGCCATGAACAAGATAAATGGGAGTTAATTATCAAAGGGCAGGTATTAGTATCAAGAGAGGTTGGGGACTTTTAAGAGCCAAGTTGGAGGTTTAAGCAACGAATGACTAACTATTCCATGATCAACTATGGGTAAAGATAAAGTAGCAACTCCAAGACAGGCCCTGGAACAGCAGAAGCAGCAAGGAAATGGGATGAAAGTGAGGAGAGGGTGCAGTCCAGGACAGGAAGCTTCCCAGCAAGTCCCACTTCAGCAAATCAGTAAAAGATCTTGAAGCTCAGGAAGGTGGAGGGAGTGAACACAAGCACCAGAACACATGCTATTTTTGTTGCTGTTCAGTTGTTCAGTGATGTCTGACTCTTCATGACCTGATTTGGAATTTTCTTGGCAAAGATACTGAGTAGTTTACCATTGCTTTTTCCAGTTCATTTTTATAGGTGAGGAAACTGAGGTAAACAGAGTAAAATGGCTTGGCCAGGGTTACATAGGTAGTAAGTGTCTGGGGCCAGATTAAACTTAAGCTTACTGACTCCAGGTCCAGCTCTCCGCTGTGTCACCAGCTGCCCAGCAGGAACCTAGATTATTACTGTAAGAAAGATGGAAGGGTGGATAATGAGCCCTGCTTAAACTTTACCCTCATCAGTATTGGCTTAAAGAAGAAATAATATACACAATTAGTTGATTATAGAAATCATTTTACCTGCTAGGGAAGTAGGAGGGGAGGAGATATGTAAAGGGAAGGGTTTGGAGACTGGTAGAACGTAGAGAAGATCAAGGGAGGTGATGGATAGAAACAAAACACTGATGAGGAGGGAAAGAGTGAAAGAAGAGAGAGGACAAACAGGAGGAAAAATAAAATGTAAGGAAATACATAGGGAGAAATCATAGCAGAATACACAAATTGGAAAAACAGGGAATGGTCCACGTTAGGTCTATGGGGATGGGAAGAATTCATGATCAAACAAAAGATAAACAGCATTATACAAGCAAAACCAATGCAACAAAGCAAAGCAGGAATGTGGGGAACAATCTTTACATCAAGTATCTCTGATAAAGATCTCATTTCTCAAATATATAAAGAACAGAGTCAGAGTTATAAGAATAAAGACCTTCCCAGTTGGTAAATGGTAAAGGATATGAACAGGCATTTATCAGATGAAGAAATAAAAACTATATATAATCATATGAAGAAGTGCTCTAAATCACTTTTGATTAGAGAAAAGCAAAGTAGAAGAACTTTGAGATAGCAGCATCTCATAACTATGAGGTTGGCTAATATGACAAGAAAGTGATAAATGTTGGAGAGGATGTGGGAAAATTGAGACACTATGGTATGTTGATGGAGTTGTGAATTGATCCATTTTGGAGAGCAATTTGGAACTATGTCCAAAGGGTTACTAAACTACATTTCCTGTTACTAAGTCTATGTCACAAAGAGATCATAAAAAGGGGAAAGGGCCTAAATGTATAAACATATTTAAAGTAGCCCTTTTCATAGTTGCAAAATATTGAAAACTGAGAAGATGCCCATCAATTGGGGAATGGCTGAACAAGCTGTGGTATATGAATGTAACAGAACACTATTGTGCAATAAGAAATTATGTACAGGCAGATTTCAGAAAAACCTCAGAAGATTGTTATGAACTGATGTAAAATGAAATGAACAGAACCAGGAAAGCATTGTATGAACTATCAGCAACGTTATATAATGATTAGCTATGAATGACTCATAGCTCTTCTCAGAAACACAATAATGCAAGACAAGTACAAAGAACTCCTGGAGGAAAATGCTATACATTAAACTGATGAATTCTAAATTTGTATCAAAGCACATTTTTCTACTTTATTCTTTCTTGTGTTTTTTCTCTTTTGATGTGTTTCTTCTCTCACAAGTGTGACTAATATGGAGATATGTTTTATGTGATGGCACATGTAGAAATGAAGAGGAGAGAGAAGAGAGGGAGGGAAGAAAAATTTGGAGCTCAAAATCTTGTAAAACTAAATGCCAAAAAATTTTCTGGGAATGTAACTGGAGAAATAAAATACTATTAAAAATGTAAAAATAAAATGAAATATGACTCTTGGAATTGGAAAGAAAGAGAGAAAAGACAGAAAGAAAGACAGAGACAAAGAGAAATTGACTGAGGAAGTAAAAATGGAATTTCATTTATTTTATTTTTATCCATTTATTTAATATTTTATTTTTCCCCATTACATGAAGATGGGATTTTAATAAAGACTTAGAGGAATCTAGGAAAGTCAGTTGTAGGCATAGAAAAGGGAGAGTGTGCCCAGAATGGGGTGGGGGGCGGGCAGACAGAGAAAATGCATAAAGCCTTGCAAATAGAAAC
Organism: Sminthopsis crassicaudata; assembly: GCF_048593235.1. Classification (NCBI taxonomy): domain Eukaryota; kingdom Metazoa; phylum Chordata; class Mammalia; order Dasyuromorphia; family Dasyuridae; genus Sminthopsis; species Sminthopsis crassicaudata. The sequence continues at coordinate 595,539,176 of NC_133618.1, forward strand.
AAAGAGAAATTTATGTTTAAAATGAAATGTAGAGTACAACAGGGAAATATTAGTAGTTTCCTAAAGATTTCATTAGCAGAGGCTAAAGGAGTCCCAAGGCTCTCTAGTAGAGTGTAGGCAGATGTTACAATACTGCCACAGAAGCAAATCAAAAGAGCAGATGGTCTCAGTTACCCAGCATTGGGGGGGTATTTTGAAGGGGAGGGTCAGGCAATTGGGGTTAAGTGACTTACTCAGTATCACACAGTCAGCAACTGTCAAGATTCTGAGGCTGAATTTGAACTCAAGTCCTTGAGACTCTAGGACCAGTGCTTTGTCCACTGTACCACCTAGCTGCCTCGGAAAATCTTAAAAAGTGAAAGTCTCTCTGACCATACAACCCGGGTATATCAGTCTACAAGGGAAGCACAGTGGAAGAAAATAATGTAAAGAAAAATCAAGAATACTAGTCAAAAGACTTGACTTAAAGCTCCATATCTGTCTTTGATCCACCAACTAATCTTGACTTGGCTGCTAGTCACTTCTCTAGATCTCATTTTCCTCCTCTGAACAATGGATTAGATGATCCCTAAAAGTTCTTTCAGTGTGAACATTCTGTGTTCTGTGTGTTTATTCCAGTGAACCAGAAGAGAGTACTGTTATGTAGTATGCTGTCCAGAACTATGGAAAAATGCCAATATTCTTAGTATTTTATCTAAGAGAATTTAGCATACTAAACAGGGTATCTACCATAGGGTCAGGAAGACCTGGATTCAAATACTTCCCTCTATTAGTTTTATGGCCAAGTTCAAATCAGTTAAATTCTCTGTGCTCCACACTTTTTCAGACTAAAGTCATAGGCAAATTGCTAATGTTCATCAGAAGGGAGAATATTTCATACCAATGAAATTATGCCCAGAAATAAACTGTGTGTATATACATCCACAAACATATAATTTTCATGATATGTACCTGACTTTATCTCCTTAATCTCTGCACTGAAGTTGTTTTCATGTTACCTATATATATGTACATATTTTATATACATATAGATACATATATAAAGGATTCCTAAATGGAACCTCCTTTCAATCATTAATTCACTGTGGAAGGGGCAGATGAGAACAATGTGTTCCAAAAGCCATCAAGGCAATGTTGTGGAGCTTTTAGTTTGGTTGGACACTGAAGACACAAGGTCCTCCACTTCATCCCAGGCCATCAGCAGTTGTACTGATTTTTGTCTTGTCAATGGAATTCTATGAATCTGAAAGAGAGAGTGATAACTTTGTACAACTTCGCCTTACTTAAATCCAATTCACATGTAAATCAAGGGATCAACCTGTGATGTCATTGGTTCTTTTTCTTTTTCTTTTTTTTTTAATTTTCAATAGTATTTAATTTCCCAAACACATGTAAATAGTTTTCAACATTCGTCTTTGTAAGACTCTCTGTTCCAAATTTCTCTCTCTCCCTCCCATACAGGCAGCAAGTATTTCACATAAGTTAAATATGTGTAATTCTTTTAAATTCTTTTAAACATATTTCCATATTTGTCATGTTGTGCAAGAAAAATCAGACCAAAAGGAAAAAAAACCATAAGAAACAAACAAAAAATGAAAATACTATACTTTGATCGATATTCAGTCTCTATAGTTCTCTCTCTGGATGTGGATGGCACTTTCCATCCCAAGTATATTGGAATTGCCTTGAAATACCGCATTGTTAAGAAGTATCAAGTCCATTATAGTTGATCATCACATAATCTTGTAGTTCCTATGTACAATGTTGGCTCTTTTCACTTTACTCAGCATCAGTTCATGTAAGTCTTTCCAGGCTTTTCTGAAATCATTCTCCTCATCATTTCTTATAGAACAATAACATTACATTACATTCATATACCATAGCTTATTCAGCCATTCCCCAATTTATGGACATTCATTCAATTTCCAGTTTCTTGCACCATAAAAGAGGTGCTACAAACATTTTTGCACATGTAGGTCCTTTCCCCTCTTTTATGATTTCTTTGGAATACAGACCTAAGGTCATTGGTTCTTTTCCAAACAAAGAACAAATAACCCTTTATCACAATAATTTTGCAATATTGACTCTTGCCTTTAAAGGCAACTATCATATATAATTCAAACTAAAAACCATAGCAATTGACTCTCATCATCCTAAGAGTGGGGTTGAGGGACAAGTGGCTTTATTCTGAGATACTCTTGTCATGCAGTAAAGGAATGCTTTTCAAATTTGTCACCTACAATCTTCTCCAGAAAGAAAGATTAACGATGAGAGAATAATAGTGTAGGAGACTGACGCCCAGTACTCTTCTTTATTCCAGAACTTATTTGCAGATTGAATTAGAGTGCAATAACTATCAAGAATACTCATAGGAACTCACAGTCCTATAGAGGTTTATTAATTTACAAAGCACTTTCCTTGGTTTCAGAGGGGGAGAAGTAACATGGGTATTGTAGAAAAATACTTGATTAAATCAGAGGGTGTGTGGGTTTTGAAATCTGATTCTCCACTCTACAGCCTTTTCTCAAGAAAAACCTAATGAATGTAAGTTTCATGTTGCCAAAGACTTTTTATCTTTGTCTCATAGTGCCTATCACAGTATATGACATACTATGTTACTGTTCATCCTTCATCTTGAGAGGACCATGACCTCAGGAAGGTTATGCCATGATTTGCAAGTGAACTGGATTTAAGTGAGGAAGGGCTTGCAAAGTCACCAGCTTCATTCCTCCTCCAGAGCCATGTGGTTCCATTAGCTTAAAAGGGCAGGTTCTCCCACTGTATCCAAGGACCATCTCCAGTACACAACTAATAAATTGCTAAATTACATGATTAATTTCAGAAAATGATATTCTATCAATCATGTACACTTTGGTGTAAATATTATGGTCATCTTCTCCAAAGTTCCTATTAAACCCACTTAAGACATTAGAGAATAAAAGGGGAGCCTTTCTAGAATCCCCCCAAGTCACATACCACAGGGATCAGCCCTGCTGAATTTTAGTGTCTCTCAACTTTCCCCAGTGTACAATGGCCTAACCAGCAAAATCAGCAGGAGATGATGATAAGTAAGTTATAGGAATATAAAGGATCCATGAAGCCTAAATTAGAGGGATTTAGCAAGTCAAAGAACTCACTTTCTTTCTTTCTTTTTTTAATTACATGGAATGGCTGAATGTTTAAAGATGAATGGAGTGGGAGGGGAGTTAACTTGTAGAAATTCCAAGGCTTTTTTTTTTTTTTTTTTTTTAGCATTTGAAGAATGTAGTATTTTCTGAAGGATTTTCAAATTCATTCCTGTCTCATCCAGACTAAGAAAAAAAATGATGTTTGCATTTCTTTTTAGATCTCTCATTCTTTGCCATTTGGACTTGTTTAGCAAATGCTCTCCTGAGATGTAATACAATGTGAATAAACCAGAGCCTTATCCATAGCAAATACAAATCGTATTCATTTATCCTTGGGAGCAGAGGTTTCAAGCGTAACTAAATACAATATGCTGGCCCTTTTTGTGCTCTTTATGAACTTTTGAAGCAGGTTTGTGATGAATAGATTTTATAGGATTATGCAGTTATAGTTTGCTTTTAAATTTTTCAGAAAGAAATCATAAACATGACCTCATATGTTAATAAATCAATTATGGAATGTTGTTTTATACATATGTTCAAAATATGACTCTGTCCAAATATCCCTGAAAGAATAGTAAGAAATAACTTGAAACTCAGACTCACAGACTTCTAATTTCCAAAATGTTGGGAGAAGAATTCAGTTCTATATAGAAATAATGATAATATTTCACTATATTTATAGAATGCTTTATAGTTAACAAATGACATACCTCACAAAAAAACCTGGAGAGGTAAGTAGTGCATTGAAGAAACTAGGTCAGGAAAAGTCAGGCCAAGGCCCAAGCTACAAAGGATGTCAGAAGCCATCTAATCCATTCTCTTCAAATGAAGAAACAGAGACCCAGGAAAGTTAAGTGAGATAGCAAAGATAGAATTTGAATCAATCTTTTAGGCTCTACTTCTCTTTCCATTATACATCACTGCCAGTCTTACCTTGAGTATATATTGTTCTTATATTGTTAGGCAAGTCATTTAAACTCGCAATGAGACTCTATTAAATCATGATCTCCTTGAAAGCAAAGACAGTCCTTCATTTATCTATCTATCTATCTATCTATCTATCTATCTATCTATCTATCTATCTATGCTTTATTTTATTTATTTATGTATGTACCTCCTCTATGCTTATCCATTCTTGTCTGAATTTTGTCTGTTTTCTCAAGCATTTAACACAATGGGTCAACTCAACATTGGCGACCTTTCTTCCAACAATACAAGGGTACAGGGAGTCTACTCTGATTGTATGCTTGTTATCTCTCACCCAGTCTTTAACCAGATCATCTTTTATTCCTACCATATGACTGCTTGGCAACATCCTTTACTCCTACATATTCTCCTTTAAAGTTTCTCCTTATGAATACAGAGAGGCTTGGAGAGACTTACATGAACTGATGCTGAGTGAAATGAGCAGAACCAGGAGATCATTATACACTTCAACAACAATACTATATGAGGATGTATTCTGATGGAAGTGGATATCTTCCACAAAGAGAAGATCTAATTCAGTTCCAATTGATCAATGATGGACAGAATCAGCTACACCCAGAGAAGGAACACTGGGAAATGAATGTAAACTGTTTGCATTTTTGTTTTTCTTCCTAGGTTATCTTTACCTTCTGAATCCAATTCTTCCTGTGCAATAAGAAATTCAGTTCTGCACACATATATTGTATCTAGGATATACTATAACATATTTAATATGTATGGGAATGCCTGCCATCTTAGGGGAGGGGAAAATTCGGAACAGAAGTGAGTGCAAGGGATAATGTTGTAAAAAATTACCCATGCATATGTACTGTCAAAAAAAGTTATAATTATAAAATTAATAAAAAAATAAAATTTCTCCTTGGTTTAATGTCAGAATCTCCTTATACTCTTCATGTGCCTCTCTGTTGCTTTCTGTGTAATTTCTTTAGTTCTTCAAGGACAGTGATATGTCCCACCACCATATAGCAGTACTAGTAAACTATTAATATTGGAAATATGGACAATACTTCTAACTTTAAAAGCTGCAGGAAAGATCACAAAAGAGACAATTCCCTCATAATATATCCTAGCAGAGTTCTAAAATGGCAACAAAATGAATATTGATCAAGAACTCCAAAGAGAAACTAGAGTAGGTACTTACATTCAGCCTAAAACTGCACATAAACAACAAGAAACCTTTGGGGAGGGATCCCACCAACAGGGAAGCTAGCATAAGTAAAGGTCATTAAACTAGAGGCTTGCCAATTCTTTACTCAGAGATGTTTCAAAGTTGTAGGTGGGAAAGGAAGCCTGGAATGCTCCAGAGATCTCAGAAAGCCATAACACTTTAACCATTCTGACCATGAATATGGGGATGGGACAGGCAATACTCAGATGATGACAACCTAGAAGGGACAGAAGACTGCATCAAGATGACTTGAGTTGTCCCAAGGGTTTCTGAAGACCAATAGGATTCTGAATTAGGATGCTTTGGGATCCTGAAACCAGGCAGCACTCTAAAATCAGATACACAAAGAAAGATGGCAGGAGATAAGGTAATCAAGGTAAGAATCAAACAGGATCCCATCCAAAAACACAGTTTGTGACTCTGGTCTTACATAAGGATCAAAAGTTGAAGATAATAATGACAGAACATTATGATCAAAGGTTATGGATCCAGAGATATCTAAGGGATGTATTCAGAAGTTGAGAATAGTTTTAGAGGAGCCTCATAGGATTAAATACATGACAGTTATATGACTATAAGATACTATGAATAAATGAAATAAGAAATTCTTAAAAAGAAATTGTAAATGAAATAAAAGAGTTTTAGAGAGAAGAATTAGAAGGAAAACAAATAATGGCATGAAATATAAGTTTTGCTCAAGAGATGTACTTAATGAGAACTCAGTCACAATAAGATAGTGAGAATTATTAGAACACAATCAAAAGACTGAAAAATAGAAGAAATGAGGGTTATCTATGATCAAAAACAACTGAGCTGGGAGAAGAGAAAAGGAGAAATAATTTTAAAATGACTGGGCTCTCTAAAAACCATAACCAAATAAAAAAAGCCTGGATCCCATTTTTCATGAAATCATAAATGAATAATGCCCAGAGGGCAAAAAGTAAATTGAAAGATTCCACTGGTCACACCCTAAAAGAACCTCAAATATGAAAATTCCCAAGAATGTTATAACCAAAAAACAGAGCTTCCAGGTCCAAGAAAGAAATAATGCAAACAACCCAAAAGAAAGAGTTCATGCACCAATGTGAAACAGGATCACATAATGCTTAGTAGATAAAATGTCATAATCAATAATAAATAATTACCTCACAAAACTGAGCATAATCCTCCTGGGAGAAAAAAAAAATAGATACTTAATGGAATCATGGGCATTTAAGCACTCCTGATGAAAAGACTTGAATTTAAAAAGCTACTTTGAAATGACGACATAGGAGTTGAGAAGCCTAAAAAGGTAAATATATTTGAAAAATTGGAAAGGGGCTAAAAGTTTTACTACCTAATAGAGGAGAAGAAACCTAATGTCTTCAAAAATAATTTATGGAGTTCAATAAGACAAAAGGAGGGTTTAGAGTTTTGTATTGTTTAGATAGTCTCAAGAAATGAAAGGAAAAGTAAAAGGAAAAGAAATATAGTAGGGAAGAAATAAAGAATACAAAGTGGAACTTATTATTTTTCATGAATGAGATATACTACAAGAATAACATAAATAGAAGAAGGAATGAGTAGCTACCACAAGAATCTTATTCTTAACTGGCTATGAAAAAGGAAGATTGAACATATACACACAAAGAGGTTGTTATAGAACTACCTTAAACTTAATAGTAAAAGAGATGACTACTGGGCTTATATCCCAAAGAAAAACTGAAGAAGGAAAAGGGACCTGTATGTGCCAGAATGCTTGTGGCAGCCCTTTTTGTAGTGGCTAGAAACTAGAAAATGAATGGATGCCCATCAATTGGAGAATGATTGGATAAATTGTGGTATATGAATATTATGGAATATTATTGTTCTGTAAGAAAATGACCAGTAGGATGGATACAGAGAGGCTTGGAGAGACTTACATGAACTGATACTGAGTGAATTGAGCAGAACCAGGAAATCATTATACACTTCAACAACAATACTGTATGAGTATGTATTCTGATGGAAGTGGATATCTTCCACAAAGAGAAGATCTAATTCAGATCCAATTGATCAATGATGGACAGAATCAGCTACACCCAGAGAAGGAACATTGGGAAATGAATGTAAACTGTTTCCATTTTTGTTTTTCTTCCCAGGTTATCTTTACTTTCTAAATCCAATTCTTCCTGTGCAATAAGAAATTCAGTTCTGCACACATATATTGTATTTAGGATACACTATAACATATTTGATATATATGGGAATGTCTGCCATCTTAGGGGAAGGGAAAATTTGGAACAAAAGTGAGTGCAAGGGATAATGTTGTAAAAAATTACCCATGCATATGTACTGTCAAAAAAAGTTATAATTATAAAGTAAAAAAGAAAAGAAAAGAAAAATTTTTAAAAAAGGAAAAAAGAAAGCTAACTGGGCCCCAGGAAAGGAGACAAGACTTTAAAAGAGATAATAAAGGATTTGGACTTTAAAAAATACAGTAAAAGAGATGAAGAGAAGGGAGTTTAAGAAAGAAGGCAGAGTCAAAAATTTAACAGTTGCTAGCAAAAAAAATCCTTTAGTTTTGGTTAATGAATCATAAAGGGTTTAGTAAAATGAAAGGGAAAAAATGAATATTGAAGGTCTAAGTGAGGATAAGGGAGGAGAAGCCATAATGTATAGGCAGAAAATTTTAATTGAAGATTAATGCTGATCACATTCCTTTCTTTTATTTTCTTTTTTAAAATAGAAATTAAGAGGAAAGAAGAAGTAAAAGTATACAGGGAATGTGATTAAGGAAGACAAAATTAATATTTATACCCAATAGAAAACATTTTTACAGTAAAAGGTTCTGATAAAAGCCTCATCTCCAAAATATACAGAGAATTTACTCTAATTTATAAGAAATCAAGTCATTCTCCAATTGATAAATGGTCAAAGGATATGAACAGACAATTTTCAGATGATGAAATTGAAACTATTTCTACTCATATGAAAGAGTGTTCCAAATCACTATTGATCAGAGAAATGCAAATTAAGACAACTCTGAGATACCACCTGTCAGATTGGCTAAGATGACAGGAACAAATAATGATGAATGCTGGAGGGGATGTGGGAAAACTGGGACACTGATGCATTGTTGGTGGAGTTGTGAAAGAATCCAACCATTCTGGAGAGCAATCTGGAATTATGCCTAAAAAGTTATCAAACTGTGCATACCCTTTGATCCAGCATTGCTACTACTGGGCTTATATCCCAAGGAAATATTAAAAAAGAGAAAGGGACCTATATGTGCCAAAATGTTTGTGGCAGCCCTTTTTGTGGTGGCTAGAAACTGGAAAATGAATGGATGCCCATCTAATGGTTGGGTAAATTATGGTATATGAATGTTATGGAATATTATTGTTTTGTAAGAAATGACCAACAGGATGAATACAGAGATGCTTGGAGAGACTTACATCAACTGATGCTGAGTGAAATGAGTAGAACTAGGAGATCATTATATACTTCAACAATAATACTGTATGAGGATGTATTCAGATGGAAGTGGATATCTTCAACATAGAGAAAAGGTAATCCAATTCCAATTGATCCATGATGGACAGAATCAGCTACACCCAGAGAAGGAGCACTGGGAATGGGTGTAAACGGTTAGCATTTTTTTGGTTTTCTCCCTAGGTTATTTTTACCTTCCGAATCCAATTCTTCCTTTGCAACAACAACAACAACAAAATTCGGTCCTGCACATATATATTGTATCTAGGTTATACTATAACATATTTAATATGTATGGGAAAGCCTGCCATCTAGGGGAGGGGGTGGAGGGAAGGAGGGGAAAATTCGAAACAGAAGGGAGTACAAGGGATAATGTTGTAAAAAATTACCCATGAATATGTACTGTCAAAAAAAACTTGTAATTATAAAATTAATAAAAAGGGCCAAAAAAAGGTCTACTTATATATCTAGCTATGATATCTATATGCATTAAATGAAAAAAATTTATAACCAATAACTTAAATGTAATTAAACTAATCATAACATAAAAGATTATAGAATGGATTAGAAATAGAATTTAACAAGAAGTTGTTTTTAAGAAATACAGTTGGGGGCAGCTAGGTGGCGCAGTGGATAGAGCACCAGCCCTGAATTCAGGAGGACTGGAGTTCAAATCTGGACTCAGACACTTAACACTTCCTAGCTGTGTGACCCTGGGCAAGTCACTTTAACCCCAGCTTCAAAAAAAAAAAAAAAAAAGAAAAAAAAACACAGTTGAAATATAAAGATTCATACAACATTAAAATGAGATGGTAAAGCACAAATCTATTATGCTTCCGGTAAAAAAATAATTTATTTTATTTTATTTAGAATTTTTTTCCACAGTATATATTCATGAGTAATTTTTTTATAATATTATCCCTTGTATTCATTTTTCCAAATTATCCCCCCCTCCATTCCTTCCCCCCCGATGACAGGCAATCCCATACATTTTACATATGTTACAATATAACCCAGATACAATATATGTGTGTAAATACCATTTTCTTGTTGCACATTAAGTATTAGATTCCGAAGGTATAAGTAACCTGGGTAGATAGACAGTAGTGCTAACAATTTACATTCACTTCCCAGTGTTCCTTCTCTGGTTATAGTTATTTCTGTCCATCATTGATCAACTGGAAGTGAGTTGGATCTTCTTTATGTTGAAGATATCCACTTCCATCAGAATACATCTTCATACAACATTGAAGTGTACAGAGATCTTCTGGTTCTATTCATTTCACTTAGCATCAGTTGATGTAAGTCTCTCCAAGCCTCTCTGTATTGCTCCTGCTGGTCATTTCTTACAGAGCAGTAATATTCCATAACCTTCATATACCATAATTTACCCAACCATTCTCCAATTGATGGACATCCATTCATCTTCCAATATCTAGCTACTACAAAAAAAGCTGCCACAAATTTGGCACATACAGGTCCCTTTCTGCTCTTTAGTATTTCTTTGGGATATAAGCCCAGTAGTAGTACTGCTGGGTCAAAGGGTATGCACAGTTTGATAACTTTTTGGGCATAGTTCCAAATTGCTCTCCAGAATGGCTGGATTCTTTCACAACTCCACCAACAATGTATTAGTGTCCCAGTTTTCCCACATCCCCTCCAACATTCATCATTATTTGTTCCTGTCATCTTAGCCAATATGACAGGTGTGTAGTGGTATCTCAGAGTTGTCTTAATTTGCATTTCTCTGATCAGTAGTGATTTGAAACACTCTTTCATATGAGTGGAAATAGTTTCAATTTCATCATCTGAGAATTCTCTGTTCATATCCTTTGACCATTTATCAATTGGAGAATGGTTTAATTTCTTATAAATTAGGATCAGTTCTCTATATATTTTGGAAATGAGACCTTTGTCAGAACCTTTAACTTTAAAAATATTTTCCCAATTTTCATTAGTATTGTTTGTATAGAAACTTTTTAGTTTGATGTAATCAAAATCTTCTATTTTGTGATCAATAATGATCTCTAGTTCTCCTCTGGTCATAAATTCCTTCCTCCTCCACAGGTCTGAGAGGTAGACTATTTTCTGTTTCTCTAATCTATTTATGATCTCATTCTTTATGCCTAAATCATGGACCCATTTTGATCTTATCTTGATATATGGTGTTAAGTGTGGATCCATATCTAATTTCTGCCATACTAATTTCCAGTTTTCCCAATAGTTTTTTCCAAATAATGAATTTTTATCCCTAATGTTGGCATCTTTGGGTTTGTCAAAGATTAGATTGCTACAGATGTACCCTTTGTCCTTTGTATCTAATCTGTTCCACTGATCTACCGGTCTATTTCTTAGCCAATACCAAATGGTTTTGGTGACTGCTGCTATATAATATAGCATTAGATCAGGTACACTTAGACCACCTTCCTCTGACTTTTTTTTCATTAGTTCCCTTGCAATTCTCGATCTTTTATTCTTCCATATGAATTTTGTTGTTATTTTTTCTAGGCCATTAAAATAGTTTCTTGGGAGTCTGATTGGTATAGCACTAAATAAATAGATTAGTTTGGGGAGTATTGTCATCTTTATTATATTCGCTCGGCCTATCCAAGAGCACTGAATGTCTTTCCAATTATTTAAATCTGACTTTATTTTTGTGGCAAGTGTTTTGTAATTTTTCTCATATAATTCCTGACTATTCTTTGGTAGATGGATTCCCAAATACTTTATACTCTCAACATTTGTTTGGAATGGAATTTCTCTTTGTATCTCTTGCTGTTGCATTTTGTTAGTGATATATAAAAATGCCAAGGATTTATGTGGATTTATTTTGTATCCTGCCACTTTGCTGAAATTTTGAATTATTTCTAGTAGCTTTTTAGCAGAATCTTTGGGGTTCTCTAAGTATACCATCATGTCATCTGCAAAAAGTGATAGTTTGATTTCCTCATTTCCTACTCTAATTCCTTGAATCTCTTTCTCGGCTCTTATTGCCGAGGCTAGCGTTTCTAGTACTATATTGAATAGTAATGGTGATAGTGGGCAACCTTGTTTCACTCCTGATCTTACTTGGAAAGGTTTCAGTTTATTTCTATTGCATATTATGCTTACTGACGGTCCTAAATATATGCTCCTGATTATTCTAAGTAATAGTCCATTTATTCCTATACTCTCAAGAGTTTTTAGTAGGAATGGATGTTGGATTTTGTCAAATGCTTTTTCTGCATCTATTGAGATGATCATATGGTTTTTATTAATTTGATTATTAATATGGTCAATTATACTAATAGTTTTCCTAATATTAAACCAGCCCTGCATTCCTGGTATAAATCCTATTTGATCATAGTGTATTATCCTGGGGATGATTTTCTGAAGTCTTTTTGCTAATATCTTATTTAAGATTTTAGCATCAATATTCATTAAGGAAATTGGTCTATAATTTTCTTTCTCAGTTTTTGATCAACCTGGTTTAGGTATCAGTACCATGTCTGTGTCATAAAAGGAGCTTGGTAGGACTCCTTCATCCCCTATTTTTTGAAATAGTTTATATAGCAATGGGGCTAATTGTTCTTTAAATGTTTGGTAGAATTCACATGTAAATCCATCTGGTCCTGGGGATTTTTTCCTGGGGAGTTGATTAATAGCTTGTTCTATTTCTCTTTCTGAAATGGGACTATTTAAGCAATTTATTTCCTCCTCTGTTAATCTAGGTAGCCTATATTTTTTGAGGAAGTCATCCATTTCACTTAAGTTATCAAATTTATTGGCATAAAGATGGGCAAAATAACTCCTTATTATTTCTCTAATTTCCTCTTCATTGGTGGAAAGATCCCCCTTTTCATTTGTAAGACTAACAATTTGATTTTCCTCTTTCTTTTTTCTGATCAGATTTACCAAAGGTTTATCTATTTTATTGGCTTTTTCATAAAACCTACTCTTGGTTTTATTTATTAATTCAATAGTTTTTTTTTTAACTTTCAATATTATTGATTTCTCCTTTTAATTTTTGTATTTCAAGTTTAATTTTTGGTTGGGGGTTTTTAATTTGGTCTTTTTCTAGCTTTTTAAGTTGCAGGCCCAATTCGTTAATCTTCTCTTTCTCTATTTTCTTCAAATAAGCCTCTAAAGATATAAAATTTTCCCTTATTACCGCTTTAGCTGCATCCCACAGATTTTGGTATGATGTCTCATCATTGTCATTATCTTGGGTGAAATTATTAATTGTTTCTATAATTTGCTGTTTCACCCAGTCATTCTTTAAGATGAGATTATTCAGTTTCCAATTACTTTTTGGTCTATTTATCCCTAACTTTTTACTGAATGTAGCTTTTATTGCATTGTGGTCTGAGAAGAAGGCATTAATTATTTCTGCCTTCCTACATTTAATTTTGAGATCTTTATGTCCTAATATATGGTCAATTTTTGTATAGGATCCATGAACTGCTGAGAAGAAAGTATACTCCTTTCTGTCACCATTCAGTTTTCTCCAAAGATCTATCATACCTAATTTTCCTAATATTTATTTGATTTACCTCTTTAATTTCTTTCTTATTTGTTTTGTGGTTTGATTTATCTAATTCTGAGAGTGCAAGGTTGAGATCTCCCACTATTATAGTTTTGCTGTCTATTTCTTCTTGCAATTCTCTTAACTTTTCCTTTAGAAAGTTAGATGCTATACCACTTGGTGCATATATGTTTAGTACTGATATGGCTTCATTATTTATGCTACCTTTCAGCAGGATATAGTTTCCTTCCTTATCTCTTTTAATTAGATCAACTTCTGCTTTTGCTTGATCTGAGATAAGGATAGTTACCCCTGCTTTTTTGGCTTTACCTGAAGCATAATAGATTCTGCTCCAACCTTTTACCTTCACTCTGTATGTATCTCCCTGCTTTAAGTGTATTTCCTGTAAACAACATATTGTAGGGTTCTGACTTTTGATCCAGTCTGCTATCATCTCTGTTTGATGGGAGTGTTCATCCCATTCACATTTACAGTTAAAATTACTAATTCTGTATTTCCTGCCATCATATTATCCCCAGATTATGCTTTTTCCCTTGACCCCCCTGAACCCCTTCCCCGATATTTAATTTATAGACCCCATTTGTGACGTGCAGCCCTCCCTTTTTTTAGTATCCCTCCCTCCTCCCTCCAAGTCCTTTCCCTTATTCTCCTTTTCCTTTTCCCTTTTCCTCTCCCCCCTTTTAATGAGGTAAGAGAGAATTCTCTGAAAAACAAATATGTCAATTATTTACTCTTGGAGCCTCTTCTGATGAGAGTAAGATTCACACAATGTTTCTCCCCCTCTCTAAATTCCTTCAGATATGGTATATTTTCTATGCCTCTTCCTGGGATGTAGTTTCCCTCTTTTTATCACTCCTTCCCCTTTTTCTGATACTACCCCCTTCCCTTTACTACACCCCCCCTTTTTATATCAGTAAAATCAAATTATCCATGTGTACTTTCTATATATCCACAACAGAGATACAGTTCTCAAGGGTTCTGTGTACCTTTTTCTGTTTCTCTTCAGTCTTGTGGATGTAGATCAACTTTTTTGTTCAAGTCTGGTTTTTTTCTTAGAAACATATGGAATTCCTCTATTTCATTGAATGACCATCTTCTTCTATGGAAAAAAATGCTAAACTTAGCTGGGTAGTTTATTCTTGGTTGCAATCCTTGATCTTTTGCCTTTTGGAATATCAGGTTTCAGGCCCTTTGATCTTTTAATGTGGAGGTAGCCAGATCTTGAGTGACCCTTATTGTGGCATCTTGGTATTTAAATTGTTTTTTTCTAGCTGCTTGCAAGATTTTCTCCTTTGTGTGGTAATTCTGCAGCTTAGCCACAATATTCCGTGGTGTTCTTTTTTTAGGGTCTATTTCAGAAGGAGTTCAATGAATTCTTTCAACGTCTATTTTCCCTTCTGTTTCTATTATCTCTGGACAGTTCTCTTTGATGATTTCCTATAAAATAGAATCTAGGTTCTTTTTTTGGTCATAGTTTTCGGGAAGTCCAATGATCCTCAGATTATCTCTCCTAGATCTATTTTCCAGGTCTATAGATTTTCCCAGTAAGTATTTGACGTTATTCTCCAGTTTTTCTTTTTTTTTTTTTTGGTTTTGTTTGACTGATTCTTGGGTTCTCAATGAATCATTCATTTCTATTTGTTCCATCCTGAATTTTAAGGAGTTATTTTCTTCATTCACAGTTTTTAGTTCTTTTTGTATATGCCCAATTTCATTTTTAAATGAATTATTTTGCTCTATTGAATTTTTTTCCATTTCCCTAATTTTTTTAGAGAATTATTTTCTTTTTCCAATTCAGAAATCCTATTTTCTTGAGACTTTTTTATCTTTTCCAATTCAGAAATCCTACTTTCTTGCAATTTTTTTATCTTTTCCAATTCAGAAATCCTACTTTCCTGTGATTTTTTAACCTTTTTTAATTCACAAATTTTGTTTCCCTGAATCTCCTGTGAATTCTTTATTTTTTCCAACTCCAATTTCATAGCTTCTCTTTCCTTGCCCCATTTTTCTTCAAATTCTCTTAATTTTTTAATAGTCTCTTCTAGGAGAGAGTTATGTGATGGGGGGCAGGAATCGTTCCCCTTTAGGCTGTTATCTGCTGACTCTCTGCTGTTAACTTCCTCAGGGTTGGATACCCGCTCTTTCTCTGTGTAGAAGGAATCAATGGTTCTTTTTTGCTTTTTACTCATATTTAAAAAATCTTTTGGGGTCTGTCCCTGGGGTAGGAAATTATTTATTTATTTCTTTACCAGCTTCCTCCCAGACCAGATGGATGCCATGGCTCCTGCACCTGAGCTAAGAGAGAGCTCTGGGAGAGAGGTCCCCTCCCCCTCCCTGGAAGTGCCTTGGAGGTGATTAGCAGGGCTGTGCTTTGAGGGCGCTGTGTGTCCTGGCGACTTCCCTGAGGTTTAAGACTGAACAGTAAAGGCGACACAAAGCCCAGACAATGCTTTCCGTGGGGTGTCGATGTCAGCAGCTGACGTGGAAAGCCCCTGTGCTCAAACTGGAAGTGTCCGCCCAGAAACCACGGTAACTATTTCAAAGGTTCTGCTTCCCTAGGACTTCTGCGGCTGATTGCCACAGCCTCCAGCCGAGCAAGGCACTATGTGTTGCCTTGGGCCGTGTCCCCCCACTTTTCAATCTCTTAACTACCCCCAGGTGAAAGCCTGGACAGCCTAAGTCGGCCACACCCACAGTGCCGAGATCTGTTGAGTCACTTCCAGATTGGGGTGGTTTTAGGATCTGGCTTTATATTTTAAAGTGGCTTGATTTCTCTTCTGAACTGCTGTTTTATAAGCAGAGAAGAGCTAACAGCCTGTGCCAGATTCTTCTATCTCAGTGGCTTCTCTGATCCCAGAGCCCTCCCCAGCGCAATCGGCCGCAGTGTGCCACCACCCAACCATCTGTGCTGGCCTTTCTTCTTCCTCCCCTGTGAACCGACCTTTTCTGTTGAAAGTCCAGTTTCTCTTCAGCTGGTAAGTCGTGCTTCCAGTCCTTGTGGTTTCTATCAGTCCAGCGCTATTTTTGAGGCTGATTTAACTAATTGGTAATGAGGGAAGAAGGGAGCTCACAAAATCGCATGTATCTTCTCTACCATCTTGGCTCCGCCCCTAAAAAAATAATTTAAGTAGGAGTAGAAATTATGACAGAAAAAGTAACAGTAAAAATAAACAGAAGATATAAATAGGGAAACTACATTATGTTTAATGGTACTATAGATAATAGAATAATAGCAATATTCAATAAATATATATGCACTAAATGTCATGGTATTTCCTTAAATACTTACAGAAATTGAATTACAGAGATAAATAAGTAGCAAAAATATTATACTTGAAGATTTAATGCATCTTTTTCCAGAACCAGACAAACCTTAAAAAAAGATAACCTAAAAAGCAAGATATAATATATGTATTGTGAACCTAATCTACTTTATTTCTTAGCTAGTACCAGATGGTTTGGATGATTACCTCTTTGTAATATAGTTTCAAATCTGGAGTTACTAGACTACTTTCACATTTTTTTCTCATTGAATCTCTTGATATAATTGGTCTTCTGTTCTTCCAGATGAACTTTGTTATTATTTATCTTGGTCTATAAAATAATTTTGGTAGCTTGATTGGTATGACTTTCAATAAACAAATTAATTTAAGTAGTATTGTCATTTTTATTATATTGACTTATCCTGCCCAGGAGTAATTACTATTTTCCAGTTATTTAGATCCATTTTTATTTGTGTAAAAAGTGTTTTGTAATTGCATTCATATCATCCCTAGGTTTTTCTTGGCAGATAGATTGCAAAGTGTTTTATAATGTCTATAGTGATTTTAAATGGAATTTCTCTTTCTGCTGGGCTTTGTTGGTAATATATAGAATTGCTGATGATTTATATAAGTTTATTTAATATCCTACAACTTTTTTAAAGTTGTAAATTGCGTCAACTAGTTTTTAATTCATTCTCTAGGGTTATCTAAATATATCTTTATATCACTTTCAAAGAGTAACGGTTTGTTTCCTCATTCCTTCAATTTTTTTCTTTTCTTATTGCTAAATCTACCATTTCTAACATAATAATGAATAATGATTTTGCTTTATCCCTGATTTCACTGAGAAAGTTTCTAGTTTATTCCCATTATAGATAATTATCACTTATGTTAAGAAAGGCTCAATTTATTTCTATGCTTTCTAGTGTTTTTAATAGGAATAGGTGTTATATTTTATCAAAAACTTTTTCTGCATCTTTTGATATAACACTATGGATTATTTTGTGCTTGATAAAGATATAGTTCCTAATAATGAGCCTGCCTTCTATCCCTGGTATAAATCCCACCTGGTCAAAATATATGATCTTTTTGCTATATTGCTGTAAACTCTTTGTAGCATTTTATTTAAAAAATTTTTGCATTAATATGCATTAGGGGAATTAGTCTATAATTTTATTTCTCTGTTTTTGCTTTCCATGACTTAGGTAATAAAAGCATGTTTTATGTCATAAAAGGAATTTGGTAGGACTTGTTCTTTTTTTGCTTATTTTCGCAAACAGTTTATATAGCATTAAGATTTTTTTTTTTTAATATTTGGTAGAATTCACATGTAAAACATTTAGTCCTGAGGATTATTTTCTTAGGGAGCTCATTTAAGGCTTGTTCAACGTCTTTTTCTAAGATATGGCTATTAAATAGTCTGTTTTCTCTTCTGTTAATCTGGGGAATTTATATATTTTTATAAACATACATGCATTGCACTTGAATTTTCAGTTTTATTGGCATATAATTGGACAAAATAACTCCTGATAATTGGTTTAATTTCATCTTCTTTGTGGGTGCATTCACTTTTCATTTTTGGTACTGGTAATTTGTTTTTCTTCTTTCTTTTCTTAAAAATCAAACTAAGCAATGGGTTTTGTCCGTTTTATTGTTTTTTTTTCATAAAGCTAACTCCTAGTTTTAATTATTAGCTTTATTTTTTTTTTAATTTCAATTGTACTAATCTCTCCTAGGGTTTTTTAAGCTTTACATTTTGGTATTTAATTTAAGATTTTTATTTTTTCTAGTTTAAAAAATTATTTGACTAATTCATTGATCTGCTTTTCCTCTATTTTATTGCTATAAATGTTTAGAGAGATAAAATTTCCCCTAACTATTGCTTTGGCTGCATCCCACATAGTTTGCTATATTGTCTTCTCATCATTATTTTTAATGAAATTATTAATGCTTCTTTGATTTGTTCTTGATTCACTCATTCTTTTGAATTAGATTATTTAGTTTCCAACTAATTTTTCATCAATTGCTAAAATAGAGTTTTATTATTTCATCCTATAACTCATTAAACTTTTCCTTTAAGAATTTAGTTGCTATGCTGTTTGGTGCACATATGTTTCATATTAATATTATTTCCTTCTCTATGGTACATTTTAGCAAGATGTAGTTTTACTTCTTATCATTTTTAAATAAGTCTATTTTTGGTTTTGCTTTGTTTGGGATCATGATTTTTATGTCTGCCTTTTTTTTACTTTAGCTGAAGCTTAATAGATTATGCTCTTTATTCTAACTCTATGTGTATCTCTCAGTTTCAAATGTGTTTCTTGAAAATAACATATGGTTGGTTTCTGCTTTCTAATCCATTTCATCATTAACTTCTGTTTTATTGATGAATTAATCCCATTTACTTTCACAGTTATTATTACTATGTATTTCCTTCTATTCTATTTTCTTCTATTTATCATTCTAGCTCTCCGCTTTTACCCAGCCATTATGTTCTTTTCTTCTGTCTTCACATGATCATTTTTTATTCTTAGAACAGTTTGGTATTTCTTTGGTGAGGGTCATAGACACTATACTTGTATAACTTCTGCTTATCTTTCCTGAATATTGTGATAAATGGACACAATATGGATATGGACACAATTCTCTCCTAGGGCTCAGACTATTTTCTCCAAAATAGGATTGCCATTTGCTTTAAAAGATATACTTTGAACATCATTCATCAGTGGATTTTTTTCTCCCTATTTTGTTGCAATTTGAGTTTTTTTTTTTAACAAAATATACAATAGAACATTTTCAAAATATATATATATATATATATATTTATGAATAGCAGCTCTGACCAGTTGCTAACATGTCATCAGTAGAAGATGAGACAAAGGTACCTACTAGCAAGGAATTATATGTCATCTTCTGCCTTTGCATAATCGTGACTCAACCCACAGATAAACCAGAAAAGACAAATATATATCCAACCCTATACCAAAAGGACTAATAATTACAAAAATATTTTAAAATACGTTGAATTTAGGAGGCTGTGAAAAGGTAAAATTCATGGGTACAAAAACATTTTAGCAGTTCTATTTGTGGCAGAAAAATCTGAAAACCTTTCAATTGGCTGAATAAAATGTGTGTATGAATATAATGAAATATAGCATCATAAGAAAAAAGAAAATATAGTTTGAGAAGACTTGTATCAGGTGATAACAGAGTGAACAGAATAAGAACAATTTATATTTATAACACTGTCAAGAAAAACAACTTCTTTGAAAAGATTTAAAACACTGATAAATGTTAAAATAAACCACAATTTCAAAGAACCAGTAGTGAAATATGCTACTCACCTCCTTCCAGAGAGGTGAAAGATTCAAGAATGTACAATGTGATGTATGTTTTTGAACACAGAAATGTGGAGTTTTGTTTGCATTAATTAAGCATATCTATCACAAAAGTTTTTTTTTCTACTTTTTCCTTAATAAGCAAATATTAAGGAGAGAAATTAGTGAAAAGGTTAACATAAAAGGAAGAAAAATTGATCAGTAAAGCATTTTTTAAAAATAAAATGAACAGAAAGTCAAGAAGAAACATAATCAGGATACCTTTGAAAATTACAGGTTGAATGTCTTATACACTTATAAATGAATGTAATATGATTTTTTTCATTTTTTCTATAAAAGACATCCTATTTGGTGTTTGATAAATTCGGAATTGCAAAAAAAATCTTTTAAAAAAGTTTGTGAAATTCAATCTAAATATATACATGTGGAGCATTTTACAAGATAGAAAGATAAAAGACCAAGCACTGAATGCTGATAGATGAAAAGGAATCAGTAGACATTCGTGCAATTACATATAGGAATCATAAAAAAATTTAACTAGAAGCTATTTCTCTGCATTTTCATCTAGCTTTGATTTTCCTCCAGCTTCAGAGGAAGATGCGATCATCTGTGTCCTTGATTTCCTCTATCACTTCAACCTATTATTATTCCCCTCTCTTTCTTCCTTTTTTCCTTCCTCCATTTGCTCTCTTTTCTTATCTTTCATCTCCAAACATACATCTTTACCTGGTCATCCCTTGAATTCTCCTTCCCCTACTCTAAAACATACCTATGCTGCTACTTCTACTTGTTTACCATGTCCCTCACCCTCTATCTGTCCCTTTCTCTCTCTCTCTCTCTCTCTCTCTCTCTCTCTCTCTCTCTCTCTCTCTCTCTCTCTCTCTCTCTCTCTCTCTCTCTCCCTCCATCCCTCCCTTCCTCCCCCTCTCATTCCTCAGCTGCACATATCAGATCTATGTTATTTACTCCACAATTTATATCATAAAGCTATCTTCTCTATAGACCAATATTTCCAACTTTTTGCTAGATATCTCGACATTTAGATATCCTATCAGCACATCAAATCCAACATTTTCATACACAAGGCCTAGCACAATGCTATACAAATGCAAGTTCTTTAATAAATATTGAAGTGAAAAAATAAGCATGAAATTAATTTTATTTTTAATTTTTTTTTTTTTTTTTTTTTTTTTTTTTTTTTTTTTTTTTTTTTTTTTTGCTGAGGCAATTGGGGTTAAGTGATTTGCCTAGAGTCACACAACTAGGAAGTGTTAAGTATCGGAGGCCATATTTGAACTCAGGTCCTCCTGACTTCAGGGCTGGTACTCTATCCACTGCCCCCTTATTTTTATTTTTAAAAATGTAATATTTTTGTTCCCTAATTAGGAATAAAAACTATTTTTTAAATTCATTTTTTAAAATTTTGAGTTCCAAATTCTTTCTCTCTCTTCCTCCCATACTACCTCAGTGAGAAGGCAAGCAATTTGAAATTCATTATACAGTTTTGCAAAATATATTTCCTTATTAGTCATATTGTGAAAAAAAACACAGACCAATAAAAATAAAATTTAAAAAAAGTATGTTTTAATTTGCATTCAGGCTCCACCAGTTCTTTCTCTAGAGGTGGATAGCATTTTTTATCATAAGGTCTTCATAGTGCTGCTAATAGCTAAATAATCCAAAATTGGTTATCATGCAATATAGCTGGTACTCTGCACATTATTCTCCTTGTTTTGCTCATTTCGTTTTGCATCAGTTCATATAAGTTTTTCCAAAAGTGCCCTGCTTAACATATCTTATAGCATAAGTGTATTCCATCATAATCATATAGTATAACTTATTGAATCATTCCTCAAAGGGCATCCCATCAAGTTCCAATTCTTTGCCACCACAAAAAGCTGCTATAAATATTTTTGTATATGGATGTCCTTTTCCTTTTTAAAAAAATCTTTTTGGGGGGATACAGACCTAGTAAAAGTATTGCTGGGTCCAAATAGGACTATTTGAGCCTAATTTCATATTGCTTTCCAGAATGGTTGGATCATTTTATACCTTAACCAACAGTGCATTAGTGTCTCAATTTTCCAAAATCCTCTCCAACATTTGTCATTTTCCTTTTCTGTCATATTAGTCAATCTGATAGGTATAGAGTGGTACTTCAGAGTTGTTTTAGTTTGCATTTTTCTAATCAAAAGAGATTTCAAGTATTTTATTTTCAGTTACGATCACTAACTCCATTCTATATTTCTCTCTCTGTGTCTCTCTGTGTCTATTTATCTGTCTGTCTGTCTGTCTGTCTTTGTCTCTAGCTCTCTGTTTCGGTCTCTGTCTCTCTATTTCTGTCTGTCTGTCTCTGTCTCTCTGTCTCTGTGTCTCTGTGTCTGTGTCTGTCTCTCTTTTTCTCTCTCTCTGTCTCTTTCTTTGTACTCTGTCTTTGTCTCTATCTCTTTGTTTCTGTCTGTCCTTCTGTCTCTTCCCTCTGTATCTCTCTCTGTCTCTCTATCTGACTCTAAGTCCCTCTCCCTCTCCCTCTCCCTCTCCCTCCCTCCCTCCCTCTCCCTCTCCCTCTCCCTCCCTCCCTCTCCCTCTCCCTCCCTCCCTCCCTCCCTCTCTCTCCCTCTCTCCCTCCCCCCCCCCCCCCTCTCTCTCTCTCTCTCTCTCTCTCTCTCTCTCTCTCTCTCTCTCTCTCTCTCTCTCTCTCTCTCTTTCTCTCTCTCCTTTTCCTTTTACCTAATCTGTTTTCAAATGTATTTTGCTTCTGACTACTGCCTCCCCCAATCTACACTCCCTTTGATTATCCCTAACCCTCTTCTTTATTCCCCTTTCCCTGCTACTTCCTTGTAGCAGGAGATAGTTTTCTATACCCAACTGTTTGAATTTCCTCTTTGAACTAGTTCTGATGAAAGTAAGTTTCAAATGTTCCTCCCCCACTTCCTACATCTTCTCCATTGTAAAAGTTCTTTTCCACTTATTTTGTGTGAAATAATTTACCCCATTCTATCTCCCCATATCCTCTTCTCCCAGTGCATTCTTCTTTCTTACTCTTTAATTTATTTTGTGTGTATGTATCATCCTATCATAGTCAACTCACACTTGTGCCCTTTGTCCATGTACATTCCTTATAACTGTCCTAAAAATGTTAAAGTTTTTAGGAGTTCCTAGGTAGGAATACCAAAATTTAATCTTATGGGATCTTTTATAATTTCTCTTTCCTCTTTACTTTTTATGCTTCTCTTGAGTCTTATATTGAAAGGCATTTTTTTATTCAGCTCTGGTCTTTTCATCAGGAATACTTGAAAGTCCTCTATTTCATTAAATATCCATTTTCCCCCAAAAGGATTCTACTTAGGTCAACTAGCTCTATGATTCTCAGTTGTAATCTTAGGTTCTATGCCCTCTGGAATATCGTAGTGTATAAGTCATCTGATCTTTTAATATAGAAGCTGTTAAATTTTTGTGTTATCCAGACTGTGCCTCCATTATATTTGAATTATTTATTTCTGGCTGTTCGCAATATTTTTTCCTGGACCCTGGAGCTTTGGAATTTGACTACAATATTCCTGGGAACTTTCGTTTTGAAATCTGTTTCAAGAGGTGATCAGTGAATTCTTTTTATTTATGTTTTACCCACTGGTTCCAGAATATCAGAAAAACTTTCCTTGATAATTTCTTGAAAGATGATATCTAGGCTCTTTTTTCTAACCATGGCTTTAAGGTGGTCTAATAATTCTTAAATTATCTTTCCTCTATCTATTTTCCACATTAATGAAATATTTCACTTTTTCTTCTCTTTTCATTCTTTTCTATTGGTTTGATTTCTTGATGTCTCATGGAGTCATAAGTTTTCATATGCCCAATTCTAATTTTTAAGGAATATTTTTTTCAGTGAATCTTTCTACTTGGCTAATTCTGTTTTTTAAAGAATTCCTTTCAGTGGATTTTTTGTAATTCTTTCACCATTTGTTTTATTTTTAAGGTGTTATTTTCTTTGGTATATCTTTGTGCCTCCTTTACCAAGTTGACTCTTATCTTATGATTTTTGTGCAACATTCTCATTTATCTTTCCATTTTTTCTGTGCCTTTCTTATTTGATTTTAAGAATCCTTTTAGAGCTCTTCCAGGAGTCGTTTTGTGTCTGAGGCTAATTGACATTTCATTTGAGACTTTGGATATACAAGTTTTGACTTTGTTGTCTTCTGAGTTTGTGTTTTGATTTTTTCTCTCAACATATTAACTTTCTTTGGTCATGTTCTTTATTGTTATTTGCTCATTTTTCTAGTTCCTTTCTTGATTTTAAAGTTGGGCTGTGCTCCTGGGATGGAAGGGACACTGTCTCAAGCTTCAGGTTTTTTCATGTTACTCTTTTCAGAACTAATTCTGGGGATCTGTAAATTTTCATTCCATCTGTGTTACTACAAGTTCTTTGTGACACTAGAACTGTGATCAGGATCCCTATTCCCCTGCCATCACAAGCTTTAGTGTGCAACTACTATTATTCTTTGTCCTGGGACTGAAACTCCCAGATCCATGTATGGACAATACAACTGATTCCTGCACTAAGTACCAGCAAAGGGACCCCTGTAATCTACTGACCAGTTGTCCCACCTTTTACCATCTGTAGGATGAGAACTCTGGAAGTCTGCCATTCCCCAAGGTTTGCTGCTGGTTTGTTGAGCCAAGGCTTATGGTGATTTGTGGATTAATTTATTTTTGTTAAAATAGTCTCAAGGCACAATTCCAATAAATAACCTATGGTGGCTTCCTTTTTTTTGAATAAAGCCCAAATCTTGCTTGCAACTCTTTGCAACTGTAACCCATTTTACACCTATCATGTATACTTGCATGATATTGAACTATTTACTAAAGTATTTAATGATAACCAAACACTTCCTGAAGCTCTGTGTTTTTGTTTATGTTGTATTTCTCTCTCAAATACTTTTCTTTTCCTCTACTGTATAGATATTCCATCTGCCTTTCAGGACCCCAATCAAATGCTATGCCTTGAGTGAGACCTCTGTGAGTGCAGGAGTTCCTGCCTTACTGTTCTATGCATTCAAGAATTTGTTAGATTAGATGCAAGACATTTCTAACTATTAAGCAGGCTATATATACTCAAGATATCGTAATCATCACTAAAGTCCTTGTGTGGGAAGATGGTTGTGTTTCCAGCATATGAAATGAAATAACTCAGGAATGTATGATAGCTAGTAAGAAATACATATCCCTTCTTTTTCATTCTTCCTTTTATGTTTAAATAGGTGAGAAGACTGTCTGCTTGAGACACTGATAGGGGCAAAATATCTCACCACCTTAAGACCAGTTCAGCACATAAAGAATGCAAGTGTATTATGTATCTGATTTAAGTCCAGAAGAGAGAAAACCTTGTTTTGATTTTTTTTTTCTGAGTAAAAAGAATTGCTCAGTAAAAGTGCCTTGGGCAATTTTAAAAGAAAATTATTAGATGGATATAGGCAAGTACCAGCTTGTGATTACAGCTTAGGTGAGGATGTAGTGATGTACAAAAGAAAATATTGTTATGAGTTTTCTGTTTGTTTTCATTATCTAATATACATTGAAGGGTGAGGTCTTTTTCTGGTGAGAGAAAAATGTATAAAGTTATTAATGTTTTCATCTGCTGAAATTGATCAAAATCTTATTCGCTTAATCATAGCTAACTGACTTACCTGGCTGGCAAAATCTTCTACAAAATAATCACATCATGAATAAGAAATTGCCTCATGGGAGACTGTGCTGGCTGATATTTCATAGACCAGGTCTTTTGTGTCCCCATTTTAAAAGGATTTGTTGTGTTGTTGTCTTCAGGCTACAGAGGAGGTTATGCTTGTCACTAATGAGTCACTCTGGGTTGTCACATACCTAGGATTAGAAAAGGAGTGATGGATTTTTGAACTCGTGAACGAGAGGATTATTGTGTAAGAGCATCTGAAGAGCTTTCATGTTTGGATCTGGAGCCACTGGAAGGGCTTTGCCAAGAAAAGGAAAGAATGAAATTGAAGCAAGCTTTGCATTTCTTTCCTAGGATTTTGAAAGCTCAGGGCCAGGGACTTCAAATATAAATGGGATGATCTCTTCAAGGTACTAAAGAAAGGGATGGACTAGCATCAGAGGATTGTTTACACAGCTGAAAGATATAATCATTTCTCATAGCTCACAAACATATCCTTCATGCACAGAGATATTTTTCATTTTACCTACCAGTCAAAGGGAGAAGGGGATGGCAGAGGATGAGATGAATAGAGTGTCTTGGAAGCAACAAACATGAGCTTGGACAGATTTTAGGAGACAGAAGAATGGAAAGACCTGATGTGCTATGATCCTCAGGGTCATGAAGAGTCAGAGATGACTGAACAACAACACTAGCATTGTTAAAGTGTCTGGAGCAACAAGCCCATCCGAATTACATATTCTAACAACCCCAGAGCCTTTTGGAGGGCATAATATCTGAGACAAAATAAATGATCAATAACATTATTCTCTCTACTTTCTGTTAGACAGAGAGAGCCAGCAATTAGAAATGCAGAATTGGATTGCCAAGAAATAATCTGGACAAGAAATAAAGATTTAGGGTTCCTTCAAGAAAGGATTACAATTAAACTATGGGTGTGAATGGGATCATTTAAAGAAAGACAAGTGAACAGAGAAATAGAAAGAGACTGAAGATGTCCACCTTCTAGTATCTGTGACAGAACTAAAGTCTGTTTACCATCTCTCTCAGATTTATAAAGAATACAAAAATATAAATCACAGTAAGCAGATCACAAGAATTGGTCAAGGTTCTCTTTTGATAACAGCCTTCCTCTTTGAAGCTCTCTCTTAATAATTTTTATTATTTCATATTATAATTACCTGTGTTGGTTAGCCTCTTTTCCTAGGGTCTCTGTCATTGTCCTAGACCTAGCAAAATTTACAGGAATCAAATTGGTGCCAGAGAAGTAGCTACAGTTTGTTCTGGGAATGTGAGACAGGTAGACCAATACTATAGGGTCCTAATGGGATTAGGAATGCAAAAATCAGGCATTTTCTCTTATTTCAGGTCACCTTGCCTTCCACTTGTTGAAAGCTACTCATAATAACCAGTAACAGAAAGGAGAATAAGAATGAAAATGGTAGAGTCTTACAGTGTTGAAACCTTTGCAGTTGGGAAAATCTTGGCACAGAGAAAAGAGAGGGAAAAAGTGAGGGTCCACCCCTAAGGCTTGGACTCTGGCTATTCAGAACCACCACCATCCCCAACCCTTGTGGGAGCTGGAAGGGTTGGAGAAAGATATCCCTAGGCCAGAAGTGGACCAGAACCAGAGGACCAATTGAGCTTAATGGTACTATACCATAACAGCTCACAATAAGATCATGTGATATAGGACAGCACATAAAATTAGAATTATGATGGACTACAATAAATTCTGATCTCTCCTTGAAATAATCTTTCTCTCCTCAATCCTGGCCTCCCAAAGAGCAGAAAAAGGAACCAACTTCTATGGAGTTCTATTATTCGCAATAAACCTTAATCAATTTCTATCCCTTCCTCCTTTCACAGACAAACTCCTACAAAAAATCAATTTACAATCCATGGCTTCACTTCTATTGGCTTTATAATCCCAAATTCAGTGTCACATGCATGCTCAGCCCTTCCTTTGAAGTTTTTTCCATGTCCCACCAGTTAAAAAGTCTTGTGGATTCTACCTAGAGTTCTCTCCAGACTGTCCCTTTTTGTCCATTCACTTGGTCACCACCTACTTTCATCTCTATTGCCTCTTTTAAAAAAAATTATTTATTTTTGTTGCATTTGAGTTTCATACTGTTTCAATAGCTTCCAGATTGAACTGGCTTCCAGTCTCTTCTTTCTCCAATCCATTCTTTTAGTGATATCAAAATAATGTTCCTGAATTACAAATAAGATCTCGTCACTCTTCTGCCCTAAAATCTCCAGTAACTCTGTATTTCCTGTAGTGTTAAGTACATCCTCTTCAGTTTGGGATTTATAGCTCTCCACAGTCTGGTTCCAGTCTACATTTTCAGACTCATTTCTACTACTCCCCTTCATTCATGCTGTTCCAATCAAACTGACCTGGTAAGCTATATTGGGGATTTTTCTCTTGCTTTAGTGCTTTGCATATGAGGTCCTACATTTATGGAATATGCTTCTTCCATCACTCTACCCCTCCTTGATAAATTTCCTTCAAGATTGAATTCAGGTGCTCCCTTCTACAAAAGCCTTTTCTCATCCCTTAGTTGTTAATACTCTCTGCTACATCATCATATACTATATTAATAAATTTAAATGATATATATCTCGCTTCTTCATTCCCCTATCTCACTCCAGTATAAACTCTTTAAGGTGGGAGACTTTTTTTTTGCTTTGTCTTTGTATCTTCAGTGCTAAGCAGAGTACTTTTATGTACATAGTTGGTGTATGATCAATGTTTGTTGAATGGAATCATATTCAATTGTTATCATTATCCATCTTTTTGGAACAAAATCTAGCCCTTAGTTCCATAAGTTATCTCCATTACAGATTTGAAATTAAAACTTTCACTTAGGGCAGAAGCCTCAAAGTGAAATAAAATTTATTTCAAGTTGATCTTCATAATTGACAAGTTCATCTTAAAATATTTCAAACAATTCCAGATCTTAAGTTTCTATAAGAAGTCTGCAGCAATTCTTAATGCCAATGTTTACCAATGTTTTTGCAATGATATAAGCCAATATTTCATCAAATTTCAGAGTTGTAAGGGACCTTAAATAAGATCCAGTTCAGCCTTCATCAATTTATATAGATAGGGAAACTGAGTCACAGAAAAGAAATGAAGTGAGTTACCCTGAGTTCACACAATAAGTTAATTACATAACCTAAATTGGTTTCCAGGTCTTCTAACTCCCAGTTTAGTGCTCATTTATTTTTACTACACAGACTTGGTTATTGTTGATTATTATTTTTTGGTTTCTGTGTGTGAGAGTGTCAGTAGAGTAAAAGGGGTGTTTTTTTCTTATCTCATTTTGAAGCTTGGTAGACTTTTGCTTCTGGAACACAAACCTGTTCTCCTTCCTCAGCATTATAAAAGAAAACCTGACATGTGACAAAGAGGAGAAAAGATCTGAGCTTAAGTCCTAGTTTTGCTAATAATTTGTTTGTGACCTTGGGAAAATGTTTTTTCTTGTATAAGATCAGAGCATTGGGCTGAATGGTTCCTAAGGCCTCCAGCTCGAAATTTTATTCTATTCCTAGAAAATGGCCATTCCAATTATTCATCAATTGGCACTGAAGTGAAATAAAGCTCGAACCCATGTCCTTTCAGCTGTTCCTAATAGAGTATCCTTTTTGCCTTGTTCCAAAAGAGAGGTACAGTAATTTCTCACATGTAAGTTCTGGCTTCCTTTGCTAGTGATGAGAAAATGTGTTTCTGTGACTCATGATAACTCATTTTATTTTATTTTTTATCCACTTATTTGTTGATCCAAAGTGGATCTGTGGCTCCATATTTTGAAAGACTTTTCAGAAAGGGCTTTGCCTGTAGCTAGTATTTGCTTTTGATTGTATACTTCAGGGTTTGATTTAAGATGATAGGAATGTCATTCAGTTAACACAACTGCAATTTCTTTAGCTATTTACCTTTAAATCTCTGTATTACACTTGCTACAGATGATATATGAAAGTAAAATATTTGCACAGTTTGGTGATTCACTCCCAGGCTCAGACAGTCCCAGCACCTGAGGGAGAGGGAGAAGCTAATGTTGACCTTGACCAGGCCCAATATTTTTGTAGCAAAGAAGTAAATACAAGCATTGCCTATTCCTACCTATAATGCCCCACAAGTTAGGCCATGACCCTGAAGATGATCATCGACACAGGCAGCTTGGTTTTGCGGCTGCATAATCAGAGATGGGGGTCCCTTGGTGGTTTTTGTTTGCTGGAGAGGTTGGTCTGATCTTTCCATTAGTTTCAACTATTCTTTGTTATAATCACAAATTCATATAACTGCTACTCTGCTGAAATGCTAGAATTTCTAGGGTCTCTAGAATTTTAGGTTTCTGGAAATTATATGTTTTTATCTTTTGTTTTTGTTTTTGTATTACAATTGTTTCTGAATATGTCCCTCCCATCTCATACATAGTGAGATCTCCCTTCTAACCAAAATCAAAGAGTAAAAAGAGACCCAGTTTATAACAAAGACATATTTTTGAAGTGGATTATCATACTTTCCAATTGTCTGACTTAATATCCAACAATCCACAGGCATAGTTCCCCACCTCTGCCAAGAAGAAAGGGAGAAAACATTTTTTTTTCAGTTCTAGTGGTCTTTCTAGATCTGCCTCCTGATTTGAGCTTAATTGAGGTCTCTTTAAAAATTCTCTTCCTTTCTTCACCGTCAGCTCCTTACCTGGACATAGAGTATCTTCAGCCCCAATTCAGAGTTTGAAATTCTAGTTGTATTTCAATGGGGGTCATTCTGCTTATCCGATTAGGATAGTTTTAAACAGCTTGTAAAAGAAAGCCAACTTTAATTTACCTTAAGGAAAGCTCATTTTGTTGCTAATTTAATTTTTGAGAAATGCCTCACGTAGAATGTGCCACAGGCATTTCTATAAGATCTATTTATCCAACCTAGGAGGATTATCTGACTTTTGTACATTAATCCTCTTGAAAAGTATGTCTCAGGTTCTATGAGGAGGCTTGTGATTTTCTTTACATTTTGAATGTCTGAATTTGATCTAGAATAAATAAATTGATGGCACTTTCCCTCACCTATATCACTTTCCTCAGAAGCACAAATGCTGCTCCAACATAGTTCAGTGTTATTGCTAATCCATTGTTTTAGAAAACGAAACCACAAATTCAATTTAGTTGTCACTGTGGTATAGGCACAGAGAAATTACCCACTCCCTCTCCTAAAATCAGTCATAGAATGTTATTATTGTTAAGGGACAAAAGGGATAAAAAGGGAATAAGCATTTATTAAGTGTCTACTATATACCAGGTACTGTGCTAAGCACTTGATAAATCTTTCATTTCATCCTCACTGTAATCTTGAGGAGGTAGGTCCTATTATTTTCCCCACTTTCTAGTTGAGAAAACTAAGGAAGAGATTCAGTTATTTTCCCAGGGTCATATAGCTAGCCAAACATCTGAAATTAAATTTTAATTCAGTTATTTTTTTACTCTAGGTCCTTACTATTTTACCATCAGTTGCCTAATACATAAATCATCATAATACATTTCTATAGCACTTTGAAATTCAAGAAGCACTTTTTCACCATACCAACATTGTGAAGCAGATATAAAATGAGCAAGTTGATCACATGATCCCCAAGGGCCTTTTTAATTCCAATACTTCTATATTATTACTCCCATTTTATAGATGAGGTCATAAGTTATTAGAAGTATAGAGTCATATACCTAGTAAAAGGAAATTTTATCATATAAATTAATTGGTGTACATCATAATAATAATAATACTATACTACAAGCCATTCTCTCAAATATATTAATCATCTAAAGCTTTAAATTATGTGTGTATTTTTGTATTTGATCACAGGTATTCTGACTTCTACTTCAATAGGTATTATTTCCATATTATATTATGTTATATTATACAACAGTTATTATTATGCCTCACCATGGATTTGCGGGACAGATGGAGGCGAAAAAGAACAGAGGGGCAGAAAAAATAATGAAGTGCTCAATCATGCTTTCATTTTTAAGCAGCAGTGGTTCATCTGCCATTTTACTGATTGAGAATCCCAAATGAAGGATTTGTGATAGAACTAGATAGTCAGAAGAGCTGTGCCTAAATGAGTAACTCAGTAAATTACTTCATCTTTCTGAGTTTTAGTTTCATCATCTGCAAAATGGGACTAATGATTGTTGAACTACTTCTCACAAGGTAGACCTGAGGATTAAATGAGATAGGGGACATTACAGAGTTCTGTAAAGCAAGAAAACATAGTGTTTATTCCTTCACAAAAAATGATATTCATTTTCACCACACATGTTTTGACTGGTTATTCAAGGAATGGGGGAGGGGAGAAATTGCTCGAAACCATCCTTGTTTAGTAGTCTCTGATCTACTTATTGACCAATGGCATCTCTTTTCAGATAGAAATAATATAGTTTAGCCCCTAATAGTGTACTGAGTGCTTAGAGGTCTATAAGGACACGGAGGCTCCATTTCTCAAATCATGTCCTCATTATGAATTCCATTTTCTTCCAATATGAGATGGCTTCAAAGGTCTCTTCCAGATCTGATGATCTGTAATAATTACAATAAAATTGTTTTGTATACTTGGTCAGTCTGCCTTTGGGCAAGTTACTTCTCCCTGGTGATTATCAATATCTTTCTAAAATGAGTGATTTGGACTAGATGGGCTATAAGGTTCAAATCAGCTCTGCTTTTAGATACTCATTAGCATCATTCCCCGAGGAGCTGCAGATGCTTTCCTATCTGGAATCTTGTCATTAGTTTACAAGGATTTCCTTATATGTCAAAGGAAAATAATAACATAGAAAGATATTACAAGACAACCAAAACAATCAACACTTGTGGCTCCATCATAGAAAGAAACATCTGAAATGTTATACATTAATAATAGTAATAACAAAAAGTAAATGTTTACACATACAACCAGTGGCAGGTACAGATGGAGACCCAGACATTTAAAAGTAATACTGAGCTTTGTAATCTGTGTATTTACTGAACTGATTTCAATTAGATTATCTAAATCAGCACAAACACTGGCAGTGGAAGTTTTGTAACTCCTGGCAGTGAATTTAAGAGCATGTTCTCTCAGAAGGAAATACGTTCCAGTTTCTCAGAGAATTCAATGTGACTTTTGTTTCTTTTTTGTAGCCAGTTATTCTCCAACTTAAGTTTTTTTCTTTGTTTCACTCTATAGCTTCATTTGGTATCAGGTCAATGACTGACCACAAAGTGAATCACCTACAGTTGGAATCATGTGCTTATCCATGATATGTTCGTTCCAAAAGACCAAATAAGGATAAGGTATTGGATCAATGTAAAAGAGTACCTTCCCTCCTCTAGTCTTAAGAATTAATTGATTTATCAGAGTTTTATCCTGTAAACTATCCCTTTGTATATATTTTGTACTGGGTCAATTTAAGAAAGTTTCACTATCTGTATATATTTCAACAGCTCTTTACTCACTGGAACTAAACTGAAGCAGAATTGGAAAAATTCTCATGCTTTAGTAAATTGGTCTTAAGATGTAATAAGCACATTTATTCAGTTTATAGATGACATAAAGCTAGGAAAGATAGGTAATATTTTAGATGATTGACTCAGAGATCAAAAAGATCACAGCAGGTAAGAACTATGGGCTACTGTCTAATGAGATGAAATTTGTAATTTAAAGCTCTGTAATTTGATCCATGCCAGTGAAACTGATTGAAAACTCTTTAATTATTCAGTAGTTTGTTTTCAAGAGTTACTGTTACTGAAAAATACATCCTTCCATTGTGGAACTAGTGATGAGTCTCTCTGAATTTAGCTGGGGGCTGGTCCATCAGCAATCCCGAACCTGAGGCCATTTCAGATTTGCAATTTCTACCAGAATTTGTGCTAGCTAGCTAACATAATCCTTGAGAAATCAAGATCACCTCCACACATGAGGATAAAATGGTAATAGAGGAAGATGAAACTTAAGAAAGATTAATATCAAGGCTGACATGGATTCCAAAATATCCATTTCAAAATCAATGGCAAAGGTATAGATTGCTGATGGTGTAGAGAGAAAATAATTCTTATAAAAAAGATTTACAAGGGAACAGAATATACTAGCTGATGGAAATACATGAGAGCCAGGTTGCTGGAATATCAGAGTTGGAAAAAGGAAATTAGTCAAATTTGGACCAAAGTAAGATCTCTTTGACAATATTTGACAATATATCCAACAAATGGTCATCTAGCCTTGAGTTGAAGATTTTCATTAAGGAAGAAGACATTATTTACCTGCCTCCTCCAATAGCACATTTCACTTTGGAGTAACTGATTATTAGGAAGATTTTCCTAATATCAAGCCTAAATTTGTCTTTGCAACTTTTATTGAATGTTCCTTATTCCAACAAGACCAATCCCTGAGTTTCATCATTTGCAGTATAGTAGGGGATGGGGAGAGGAGAGGTTTGTTGGCCTTTCAAATCCCTTGTAGTCCTAATTTTATGATCTTTCCAAATATTGGAAGACAGCTTTCATTTCTCCTCTGGCTACTCTTCTTCAGACTAATCATCCCCACTTCTTTCAATTGATTCTCAAATAACATGGACTCAAGGGTCTTCATATCACCATTGTTGCTCCTCTTCATCTTATCGATGTCATTCTTATACTATGGAACCCAGAACTGAACATAATCTCTAAATATGGTCTGACCAAGACTTTGAGACCATCACTTCCTCATTCTTAGAAGTTATTCT
The DNA here is from genome assembly GCF_048593235.1 of Sminthopsis crassicaudata. Classification (NCBI taxonomy): domain Eukaryota; kingdom Metazoa; phylum Chordata; class Mammalia; order Dasyuromorphia; family Dasyuridae; genus Sminthopsis; species Sminthopsis crassicaudata. The sequence continues at coordinate 595,573,481 of NC_133618.1, forward strand.
TCTTATAATTCAGCCCAAGGTGGCATTAGGTTTTTCTCCACTGCCATGTCACCTGATGGTTCATATTAAGTTTCAAAGTGCACTAAAACCTTGAGATCTTTTGCAGAAAAACTTTGTAGTCATGCTCCAATTCTCATACTAATAATTTTTATTTAACTTTATCTCAATTGAATTGTATCTTATTAGATTTATCCTAATATTCTAGTCTGACAAGATCTCTTTGAGTTTTTATCCAGTTTATCCTCCTCAGCTTGTCATCTGCAAATTTGATGTCATATATACCTATGATGCTATACTTCTGCCAAAAGATATCCAGCAATGGAAACTCTAGGTCAAACTTTAGGTCAAAGATATGAACATTTTTGTGTCTTTTCTTGCATAATTCCAATTAGTTTACAATTCCATCAACAATGTATTAGTAGGCATATATGTCTTCCTGAAGTCCTTCCAGCATTGACTATTTCTATCTTTCATTGTTTTGTCAATTTGCTATGTGTGAAGTGAAACTTCAGAATTGTTTCAATTTGCATTTCTCTTACTATACCCAATGGTATTTCCACCAAACAAATGTATAGAAATTTAATATATTTTACAACAGTGATGGGGGCTCAGTCAATATTTTCACATATTAATAACCAATCCTTCCATGTGACAGCTCTTGAGAATTATTTCTCCTTTAAGTCTTCTCTTCTCCAGATTAATCATCCCATTCTTTCAATTGATGAATCAATCAGTTGATTGAGGCACCCATTTCTATTTTAATTGATAAATATTTATCCTTCACAATAGAGTTATAAGCAGAACCCTAATTTGTGAGTTTACTAATCATTTCTTTATACTACATAGTTTTTTATACATGTATGTGTGTGTGTGTGTGTATGAATTCCACAGAAATCAGAAAATCCAAGTTTGATTCTCTATTCCAATATCAACTAGCCATGTAGCCATGTGCCCTTAGGTAAATCATTTCATATATTTGAGCCTCTATTTCCTCATATGTAAACTGGCACCAATATGACTTGTTTTGTTTATTTCACAAGCTTGCCATAAATACCATAGGAAATAAATGGCCCATTTTAAAACACTTCGAAAAAAAAAAGTGAAATACTATAAGAAAGTTAAACATTGTTTCCTGTCATGAAAAAGCAACCTTTCCTAAAAATCTTTCTTTAATATCAATCACTTCCTGGTGCAGAGGAAATCCAGGATTCTTAAAATCTATGTTTACAAGAAAGTTCTGACAGGTCCTAGAAATAGGAAAACCTTCAAGTATAGGTCTTAGAGTAGAGTGTATGCTTGTCATCTGTGGATCATACTGACCTAAATAAGGGAAACCTAATTATCAGAGGAATGACCCACCAAAAGAAAACCTTTCCATTAATTTTGGGGAATCCACAGCAACCTCAATCCCATAAATTACTATGGGATACTATATGGACATTGGGAGAGACATGACCATGGCTGGTTGAAGCAATATCTGCATGAATGAAGTCACAGTAATTAATCTTATCCTTGAAGATATAAAAATTAAAATAATTGAAATTTAGTTCCTTTAACAAAATATTACATCAAAAATATGTGGCATTGAGAAGTAATAGTTAATAACTCTATCAATCTCATTTGATAGTTTGAATTTTAGGAGAAATTGCTGCATCAGAATTTATTGGAGTGATTATAGAAGAGTGATTATGAGATTCTGTAATATAAACCTCTTAGGATGTCAGTCTAACTCATGAATTCATAAATTTGCTCTTACCCTCATTGCTTTTCAGCCACCATCCCCCTTTCTCTAGTACACACATACTGTCAGACATAGTGAGTCCATTTGCTCAGCACTGAAATGTTTCAAGATGTTTAAAGCTGAGAATTGGCCACCTGCATATGTTCTAGCTAAGACTTTAAGTTGTCCTACAGCTCCAGTCTTCCTGACAAAAGTTCAAAAGGTGATCATCTGAATCATTCATGCTTTTGTTATCCTTGACCTAAAATAGTAATCTTTCCCTCTCCCTCGCCCTCTTTCCTTTTCTCTCTCCCTCTTTTTCTCTCCCTCTCCCTCTTTCCCTTTCCCCCTTCCTCTTCTCTCTCTCCTCTCCCCCTCTTTCCCTCCTTTCTTCTCTCCCTCCCTCTTCTATTTCTCCCTCCTTCCCTTTCTACTTCTCTGTCTCTGTCTCTGTCTCTCTCTTTATCTCTCTCTGTCTCTCTCTGTCTTGGTACTTTATAAGACCAATTCTCTTCAACATTTGTTTGTGAGGAAAGCTTTTTCTTAACTTGAGTCCTGGAAACTAATAGCATACATAAAGATGCAAACCCAGCACATTTTGTAAGAGGGTGCCAATCAACCCAAACACAGAGCTGCTTATGGGGAAATATAGTGAGGGTTCTTTCACCTTTCCAAGCTGGGAGCCATTAGGTAATGGCTTTTTTTTTCCTTTTCACTAACACACGTCCTGAAAGTTGGGTCCTCATTTTAAAGAATGTGCCCCACTGCCCCTTTGCATCCCCTATTTCATTTACTTGGTTCAGCTAGTTAATGATGGTCCATTTTGGCTCAAACATCCAATTCCCTTTCATCAATCATGTCTCTCTAGTCTGTCAGTGGTTGTCCTTTGCAGTTGTAGAGCACTGATTACAAACCCTTTTCATATATGAACTCTTTAAAAGGGTGTGTTAGTTCTTGTAGATAGATACAGAGCTGATTTTTTGTTTTTGTATTTTTGGAGGGATCTATTTTTATTATTCTCATTAAAAATAATGTGGAGGAAAAAGCAAAAGGAAACCAATGTTGATAATATAAATGACAATCTGGTATCACTTGGTATTTGAACAAAGGCCATTTGCTAGAAATATTCCCTAATAAATTAAGACTAATTCTTTGCTCAGTGTACTGGGAAATGCAAAACATTATAAATCAAGATAAACAAGATTTAATTCTTGGACAATACCACAGATGGAATATTTATTTCTCCTTCCCACACAATGTACACTCTGAGTTCACTATTTTTCTCCCATTTAACCATATTTGTCATATATTCTGCCTTATCTCATCTACTCCTTTCACATACTCTACAATTCTGTTGTACTAAAGCACTCACTGTTTCCTGAAGTCATCCTGCCCTTTCCTGACTCTCATTCTATAATCTTACTATTCCTTATACCCGGGGTGAATTCTTCACCTGCCTTTGCACAGTTAAGCATGTGATGGTCAGTGTTTACCACTGGGCTGGGGAAAGGCATAATGAAATATACAGGACACACTTTTAAGTTTAACCTATCTTAACATTTTCTGCATCATTTTTTAAAAACTAGACAATCAATAAAACAGTAAACCAACCACCAACATATTATATTTGCAGATTTCTGACGTATAAATATCCACATTGAAAATTTAATAATCAACTCTCTCAAGTCAGTTGGAGCTAGCTCCAGTACACCCCTGATTATAATGTGATTGTCCTTCAAGATATAGCTCAAATGTCACCTTCTCAGTGAAATTTTTTTCTGATTAATCTTCTGGCAAGAAGTTCTTCCTATTGAAATATTACATAGTGCTTTGTGCATGCTAAAGCTGGAATTAGAGGATCTGAATGTAAATTGTAACTCTGCTTGTTACTATCTGTAACCTTTCCTATCTGTTACTAACTGTAACCTATTTGTTACTATCTGTAACCTTTCTGTAAAAATTCCCTTCTTTTTGACTTAGTTACTTTATCTAAAATAAGAAAGTTATATGTCCAAAGGGCTATAAGGTCATCCAAAAATACAAAAACAAAAACAAAAAAACCTATTTATAGAAGCTCTCTTTGTGTAGCAATTGGAAACTGAAGGATGCCCATCAATTGGAGAATGGCTGAACAAGTTGTAGTATATGATTGTGTTGGAATACTATTATGTTAAAACAAATGATGAGCAGGATGCTTTCAGAAAAATTTGGAAAGACTTAAATGAACTGATGCAAAGGGAAGTCAACCAAACCAAAACATTGTGTACAGGGACAGCAATGTTATATGAAGATCAATTGTGAATGACTTGGCTATTCTCAGCAATACAAAGATCCAAGAGAATTCCAAAGGGTTTATGTTAAAAAAATGCTTTTCACCTCAAGAAAAAGAACTGGTGAAGCTTAAATGAAAATTGAAGTATACTTACTTTTTACTTTATTTTTTCATTTTTTTGTCTGTGTTTTCTTTTATAACATAATTCTCATGGAGATATGTCCTACATGACTGTATATGTATAATCTACATCAAATTGCTTGCCTTTTCAGAGAGGGATGAGGAGAAGGAAGAAGAGAGAGAATTGGAAACTAAGTTGTACTAGATGACTAGAAACTAAGGAAGTTGTACTAGATGACCTCTAAATTCCCTTTCAACTTTAAATCAACTTTAAGTTTGTTTTATATGGTTCATCTTCCAATAGATTTTTTGGATAGGGACTTGTACTAAGTTTGTGAATTGAATACATATTCAGTAGCAGTAAAATTCTTGCAAGGAGGTGGTGTTTAGTAAAGAAAGGCCAGCATATTTTTTTCTTGATGCCATATTTTTATGCTTTGAAGATATTCATCTCACTATATTCCTTTCTATCACCCCACCCCCACCCTATCAGACTCCTATTTCTCAAAAAAGAGAGAGAGAGAGAGAGAGACATAGCCTTAGAAGAATATCCAAGGGAATTCTGTTGGAAATGACCACCTGTTATAATATTGTTGGTCTCATGGTTTAATTTTTTATATTATTAAATACTGCATAACTTAGCAAGTAAGGATGTTTTGAAAAATAGTATGGTGTAAGAGACTTATTGCATTAAGACATCATTTTAACAGATTGTTTAGTTTTGGTAATATAATTTGACATCTAAACATAAGCTGAGAGGGATCTCCCAGAAAACCTTTGATAATATGATTCATTGTCAAATGTTTGTTTTGCCTATCTGGCCCTCATTAATTAATTCTTTTTAATATAGCTTGGATTTACTGATTTTGAAAAAGAGAATTATTCTTATTGATGTTGCTAAAATATCCAGGTGGCTTGAATTTCACCAACTAGATAGTATAATCTAGCACATTTGTGTAGCCCTAATCAAATCTTTACTAACAGATGTGAGGAGCCCAGTACTGAAGCTAATGTTTGTGTCTATATGATAATTAAATTAGCTCAATAAGGAAAATAAATGAACGATAATGACTATATTGTTTTCCCCTTTTTCCTAAACCTGATTAATCAGTTTTTTAAAATATCTTTTATGGTAATAAAATTCAACTTGGGTTCTTAAAAAAAGATATTTCAGAACCAGTCACAGATGAAATAATAATAATTTGAAACTCTTTGGTGTTTTTTCTATCATGAGAGCTAGATCTCTGATCAGATCATAGTTCAAAGTTCAGTGATCCCCAATATTTAACACATCCAAACAAATCATCTTAGTAGTGAATCAATGGGTCTCAGTCAATAGTATCAGAAGTTTTGTATTTAGAATTCTGGGTGATATTTTCTAATGAATAGGAAATGCCTTTCTTGGTCTGAATGATTATTTCCACATATAATTAGTTCCTGCTTACATGAGTGTTATACTAATGTCATGGCTCAATGAATTGACATTATAATTCATTAATCATATCCCTCATCTAGCTTTTGGCTCCAGTTGGTGGCGCCTCTGACAAAGCCTAATCATTTTTTATTTAAGGATTTTCTCACAAATCCTAGAGTTTTGCATTCTTGATGTACCCTCCATCCGCTCAACCTCTTCATAATGTTGAATTGTTTTAATAAAGACAAGATAATATGTTTTATAAAAGATTAAGTTCCTGGAAGAAAAGTAGATAAATGAGGAGTGGACAATAACTTTTGAGGAAAGCTTTTCTTTACCCAATAACCAGTAAATGGGCAACGATGCAGCTGCTGATCAGATCACATTTGACCATGTTTTCACTCTGAAAGGAGAAACAATTCTTCCTCTGTTCATGTTCTGCCATGCTTTGACCTAGCTGGAGGCTAAGTAATGTCACCAGCTGCATTTGGAGACCAGTCACCAGTGTTGAAAAGTGAATCAACGCAGTTTTTCTAGGGACGAAGCCTCCTTGAACATATCTCACATTCCTGCAGGTGTGGAGACTTTTATTTGTATGTTTTACCATGTTTGTTTATTTGTCTGGCTAATCAACTCAAGTCCACATGCATGTCTAAGATATGTTTCTCTTGGTGTTTTTTATTTTTTTTAAAGACTTTTTTTTTTAAAAGACAACCTTTCTTAGTTCCTTTCATTGATTGTTTCCAGGCTTTATGAGACAAAGAATGGAAGCATAATTGGACAGTTCTTTAGCAATCATGCAACTATATTGTTTTTATTAGATTTTAAGCAAATGATCCATTATGAGAACCAAAAATAACAACATGTTACAATTAGAAATTACAGTTAGCATGTATCTCTTTTGGTAATCTCATTTAAATTTCAAAATGACCAGGACTAAAACGAACATGAGCAATTTGGGCATGAGCACTTTGTTTTTCTGAAAAATTTTCAAACAATGCTCTAATGATAATAAAGTGAGGGATTTTAGCTAGACATTTATGCTCTAGACTGGGCAGAATAAATATTGATATCGATTGTATTCTAAGTACCTGACTTTTAGCCACAACTAAAAATGTTTCATAGTTCTTTTTATATCATAACACTCAAATCTTTTAAGCCAAGCTGATGTTGGATGATGTCATAACAGACTCATATAACAGAAACTACCCTAACTAAAGTAGGTAAATTCAAATTAATCAACCCAGGAAAATGAATGACTTTAATAGACTATGAAGCCTCAAGTGTAAGGTGTTAGACACCAGAATAGTGTCATAGTCTTAGTCATGCTTTAGCCTAGTGATCTCTAAAATATAGCCTTGACTTGACCAGAAGAAAGTGTATGACCAACTTGCAGGTACAAAGCTTGGTCACACTTTACACTTTTCACCTCCCCAAAATACCAATTTCTGGGTTGTTTTCAAAATATTACACCATACCATACAACAGCCTTCAACCATCATGGCTCAATGGTCCCCATTCTGTCCCCTTCTTCTATTTGTCTTTCATGATTGTTCTGTCCAGCCTCTTTCTTTCCCCTACTCCCAAACTGGGTTCATTAGAGTTGTTTTAACCTAATCTCAGATTAGACGGAGAATACCAGCTTCAGCAGATTAATCCCTGTTCTTTATCTCTTTCAGATCACCTTTTAACTATCCCAGTTGCCCCTTATCAATGGTGCTTTAAGGTCCTTGAAGTGGACAACTTCCCACTTTTTCTTTTGGTTCAATAAAGTAAGTGATGAGCAAGATAAGCAGATGTAAATGGATATTATATAAATCATAGATCTTACTACATAACTCTTTGTCTCAAACCCACTGGGGAATCAACTAGAACTAACTATTTGGGCAACACAGCTTTCTTCTCTTCTTTCCCATTTCCTCTTCTTCCCCAACTTAGCAATGTGTCTGGCACATAACAAGCTTTTAATCAATACATACTGACTCATGGACTGGTTAATTCCTGACACATACAGCTTTGGTTGAAGAAGGTTATTCATCCCAATCCTCACAGTTCAATCAAATTCAGTAAACACATAAATACAAATAACTACAATATAATGTAAAATGCAGTTGGAATTATGGAAAAATCCAATTTGCTCAAGCAAACTTTGTGTAGAGAGATAGCATTTTTTTAATGGGATGATGGGAAAGAATGAAAAAGAGGAGAAAATCAGAATAAGCTTTATGGGAAGAGGTGGTACCTGAGCTAGACTTTCAAAAAAAATAAACAATTTCAGCCAATAGGATTAGATAGATATGTGCTCCAGAAAGAAATAAAACTATGAATTCTGACATATTCAGTTAAAGGGCAGGACAAATGAGGACCATCAGTCCATGTCTATAGGTCATATCTCATATTTCAAGATATTATACATACTAGTATGTGGATTATTTTATACATACTAGTATGTGGACTTATTTTTAAAAACTATTTTGATTATTGTATTTCAATATAACTAGTTTCTTTTGTAATCCTGTGTATTTTATTTTATTTTTTTATTAATAGTTTTTATTTACCAGATATTTGCATGGATAATTTTACAACATTGATAACTGCCAAACCTTTTGTTCTAATTTTCTCCTCCCCCCCAGATGGCAGGTCAACCAATACATGTTAAATATATTAGAGTATAAATTAAATACAATATGTGTATACATGACCAAACAGTTGTTTTTCTGTACAAAAAGAATCGAACTTTGAAATAGTGTACATTTAGCCTGTGAAGGAAATCCAAAATGCATGCGGACAAAGTTAGAGGGATTGGAAATTCCATGCAGTGGTCCATAGTCATCCCCCAGAGTTCTTTCGCTGGGTGTAGCTGGTTCAGTTCATTACTGCTCTATTGGACCTGATTTGGTTCATCTCATTGTTGGACATGGCCACATCCATCAGAATTGATCATCATACAGTATTGTTGTTGAAGTATATAATGATCTCCTGGTCTTGCTCATTTCACTCAGCATAAGCTCATGTAAGTCTCTCCAGGCCTTTCTGAAATCATCCTGTTGGACATTTCTTACAGAACAATAATATTCCATAATATTCATATACCACAATTTATTCAGCCAATCTCCAATTGATGGACATCCACATAGTTTCCAGTTTCTGGCCACCACAAAGAGAGCTGCCACAAATATTCTTGCTATGTATTTTATTTTACACATTTAGAAATAACATTCTAAGAAGGAGTCTACTGCTTCTGCAGACTGACAAAACGATGCATGATATAAAAATGTTAAGAACCTGCACATAAAGTGACTCCAAAGTTACAAATCCATGAGCTTTTTTTCAATAACCATCCTCCACCATTCAGAATTTTTTGACACTTGGTCTTCTGGATAATCTCTCTTCTCCTTTGACTTTTGTGGTATTGCTCTTTCTTTGTTCTCTATTACACACACACATATATACACACATATTATATATAATATATATACCTACATATACATATAAATAACTCCTGCTTTTTAGTCTTTTATGCTGAATTATTATCTCTGTTTAGTTCCTCAAAAGATGGCTACAGGCCCTCTTCTTCACTCTATTTTTCCTCTTGCTGATTTCACCAGTTATCTTGTATTTAATTATTCCAGCTTGCTCCCAAATATGCACATCCAGCCCTAATCTCTCTCCCAAATACCAGTCCTCTATTGTCAAATACCTGTCAGATATCTAAAATGTTTCATTGACACCTCAAACTAAGCATATCCAAATTATAAAAACATCTACCCCAGAAATCCATTCCCTACTCCAAAACTTCTGTTGAAAGCCCATTCAATTATCTTCATCATCCAGTCTGATAATTCTGGATCTATGCTTGACTCTTTCCTCTTCCTAACTTTTCCCTTTAATTTCTATCTCTATGATTCTCTGTGTTTTCCATCCATATAACTACCAGCCTAGTTCAGGCTCTCTTTACTTCCTACCTCAACTCTGCCAGTCTTCATAGGATCCAGAGAAGGGACCTTAAGGATAAGGAATGCCATCCTCTCCTTTTATAAATAAGAATAATAAGGCCCAGAGAGAGAAGGGCACCAACTCTTCCTAAGCTCCCACTATGTGTCAGTCATTATGTGTTAAGTGCTTTACAAATAGGGTCTCATTTGATCTTCACAACAACTCTGGAAGATAGGAGCTATTATCATTATTCCCTTTCTATAGTAAAGGAAATTGAAGTACACCTAGATTAAGTGACTTCTCCAGAGTCACATAGCTCATAAGTGTCTGCGATTGATGTTCCCAACTCCAGTTCCACTATTCTCTCCCCTGTGTCACCTAAATGCTAAAGGTTAAGTGGCTGACCCAAGGAAACACATAGGAATCAGTTGCAGAGGTAATATTTGAATCCAAGTTTTCTAATTCCAAATCTAGTTGAATTGACTTTATTGGTGTCTTTTGGTTAGTAAATAAACTAAAAAATAAATAATAAAAATAAAATATAGAGTCAGTCAATACACGCTTTTTGAGAGTCATCAGTGTACTAAGTACTGTGTCAAGTGCTAGAGACACAAAGAAAGGAAAACACATGGCTCCTGACTTCTAGGAGTTCATGCTGTGATGGGGGAGACAACACACAAACAAGTTGTAGGTTCCATATTTACAAAGTAAATAGAAGCTAATTAGCTAATTTCAGAAGGGATTTTTTTTTGAGGGTGAGGATGGGAAGGAACAGTCAAAAGCCTCTGACAGGAGTCTACAAATATTTTATTAGTGTCTTTATTTTTGTGCCATCCTCATTTCCTCTTGCACCCTTGCTACCATCTTGGAATAAAAAATAATTTAAGCAAAGCCAACCAATACAGGGATCAAGTCTGACCCTATATAAATGGTTTACTCTTTTTTTTTCTTGAATAAAATCCATTTTGCTCAGCTGACATAAGTGAACTTGTGCCAGGAAGTCTTGAGTTCAAATATTGTCTTAGCTTTTTACTATCCTTGTGATACTGGGTAAGTTGTTTGACAGTTTAAGTTTCCTTAGTTGTAAAGTGAGTGCTGAGCACAGCACCTGGTACATAGATACTGATTATGATTGGATTGGAACTCAATGGGCTCTCAATCTATAATCCTATCATGATATTCATGTTCTCTAAAATACAGCTTTTCTATCTTGTTGTCCATTACTCTCCTCCATATACTCTCCATTCCATGGGAACATACTCTAAGGAATTCCTGAAACTCAACTTCTTCCTGTTTCCATGTATTTACACATCATCCCTCCTTTCAGGGATACTCCTCCTATTCTTTCTTGCCTCTCAGAATCCTTTTCTCAATCCTCAAGGCTCAATTCATGTGCTAACTCCATAGCCACATACCCATATAGTCCATCTCCAGATTGGGCATTTTCACTTCCTCTTCTCATATCCAGAATAATCCTTCCTCTTCTCTGTCTCATGACTTACCTGGTTTTCCTTAAATCCAAGCTAAAAATCTCCTCTTCTATAGGAAGCTTCTTCCTGATTCCCAATTTTTCTCTCTATTGAGAGAGATCTATTACCAATTATTGTATTTATATCCTGTTCAAACATAGTTTGCATTTTATCTCCTTGATTAAACTGTGAACTCCTAGCGGCCAAGAATTGTCTTTTACCTTTCTTGGAATCACCATCACTATAAGATAGCACAATTTAATTAGGCCTTGGGATGAGCTCCTTAGAATTTAAAAACATGTACACAGGTAAGTAAGCACAAGGTTATTTGATGGGAAGGAGAGTCAGTCAGTCAAGTAGCATTTATTAAGTACCCACTACATGCCAGGAAATGTTCTAAGTGCTGGGATACAGAGAAAGACTAAACTATATCCCCAATAAGCTCACAATCTAATAGAGAAACAACCTGAAAACAACCATGTACAAAGAAGAAATGTACAGGATAAAACGGAGACAATTCACAGAAAGAAAGCATTAGCATTAAGAAGGATCAAGAAAGGCTTCTTGTAAGAAAAAGATTTTAGCTCAGATCTGAAAGGAGCTTGGGAAAAAGAAAATAAATATGATTTCTCTACTTGTTGGAATATCAAATATAATAATAGCTTGAGAGGGAGCAAAGTATAATGAATAGAGGGGTAACTAAACTAGGAAGGGGTTTGAGTCTAACCTCTTGACTCATGCTGGTTGTGTGACTCAAGGCAAATTACTTAACCACCAGGGCCATTGCAGAATTGTTGTCGACCTATTTTCCTAGAAAGAGATTTCTCACCTGGATCTCCCTACAATGAAGTTGAGGCAAAAATACTAAAAATTGCACTTACGTAGGGCTTAATGATTCATAAAGCATTTCAGTACCACAGTGTTGTGAGGGAGATAATGGGTGTGTTGCCATTTTAAACACAAGGGAATAGAGGAGTAGGGAGGTTAATGTACTAGGCTCAAATATTATTCCCATATTTTCGGTCATGACATTCTACTTGTTACCTCTCACTCATTCCCACTCTGCCCAGCACAAATTACTTTGTATTTAGAATAGGGAATAACTCCTCCAGGAAAGAAACTGTTTTTATCTTCATCTCTCCTACATCAAACACAGTAACATCACAGGCACTCTATGCTTGTTGACTGGAATTGAATCTTACCCACTGAATGTCCCCAAACTAGCAAACGACACAACTACTAATTCCAAGTCCAAAGCCTTGGCCACAACACCGATGGCGAATTCAACTAGAAAGCATGAGCTCTCCCTTTCTTACACTCTTCCTTCCCACCTTGAATGTTCCCATTATTTCTCCCCTTCCTAACTGTTTGACACTTTTTCTATATTCTCCACAACTGTGGGAGAATGTACCAATTTAGATTGAAATTTGCATGTCTTAAATACACACATACACTCTCACACACAGAGAGTGCAAAGGAAAGAGAGTTTCAACACCTGGATTTGATTTTGCGCCAAAGCAGAAGATTCGCTTTCGCTCCTGCAAACTTGCCTTATTTCCTTAATACATTCACAAGAAAGAATCATGAAACCTTCCTTTTTGGTCAAAGAAATCAGATAAGTCCGTGATTTGAGGCAGGTATTCTGGTCTTCATTTATTTATTTGGGGACATTAATAGCCTCACTTGATGATTATGACTCAGTTGAAAAGGAGTTAAAAATACAGTCAAAGAGATTTGCTTTCCTCCTTTCTTCCTCTGGGTTGTGACCTTTGCTCTATTCAACTTCCTCAATTTAGATTCAGTAAATTGTCATAGAGTGGCCCAACACCTGCTTCGGGTACTTGAGAAATTGACTTTTCCTGCAAATTACCCTGATCAGTGACCTTGTCTTGGCTACCAAAGGATGGGGAAAAGCTGTATGTGTGGCCGAGCCAGGGCTCACAATTGCTATTTAGGTCTTTGAAGTTCACAGGTATCTATTTAATGTACAGACATATTTGGAAACAAATGCCAAATTATAATCATCAATTGGAAACCTCAACTGTCACCTCTTAACGGAAAGAGCATTTGATCTTACAAGTGATGTATTGTCATGTTATTTGAGAGCTTCCAATTACCATTTTTAAAGGGATGGGGAATTGGTGGAAATTGGTGATTCTGACTTTTCGTTTTGTTTTGCTTTCAGGGAATATTTCATTCGGATGCATGAGGAAATAGGTACATTTTAATCATGGATCCTTATTTGGCAACTTTAAGAGAAGCTTCTTTAGGAGGAATCTAGAAAACCTGTTCCTCCTGCCACACAAGCATTGGGAGGCAAAGGTCACTTCTGGGAGCTCAAAAGGTAAAATTATATTTTTATCCTTTACCTTTGATTTTTGGCAGCTTACTGAAATTTTTTTTTATTAATTGTTCTGTCCAGCTAACAGGTGTTAGCCCTCAAGTGTGGGCCCAAGGGCAAGCAGGCTGGGCAGGCTGCTTAAAGATCCTATAATTCACTGCAACCTTGGGCTCACACAAATTGGTCCAGAAAAAGTTCTAAAGATACTTCAAGGCCAGATGACATGGGAACCTTCGTCCCTGTCAAATATCAAAGAAAAACAGTTAGACTGTAAAAATGTAAACTTATAAAGCATGCACTTAATTTTGACAAGCTCTGAGTATCAAGTTGCAGATTTTGAGCAATAAGAGGGCTTAGTTTAAAATCTGCAATAGAAAGAAAAAAAAAAAACAAAAGCTCATTTAGAATTATATTCCAAGCCCCTGCCTCATTTTTCCCCCCACATCTGTTTGGTTTAATTGAACCAAACAGTTGGATTCACAACCTACAGCTAGACAACAAAATTCTGTTTTACCTGCAATTTCTTGGAGTAGCAAAGAATCCAAAATAATTTTCCCTGAGAAAACTTTAGAATTATCAAACTTGATATTGTTATGCATCTGCTTTCTTACCACTTTATAGTCTTCTCATATACTTTCTCCATATTCTTTGTATTTCATTAATTATTTGATTTCACCTACTAGATCCTAAACTTCTAGAGGGCAAGGGTCACATTATTTATATCTGTTGCTTTGCATGTAAGGATAGGGATGTCCTTGGAAAAGAAAGCTCACAATAAGGACTTTAGAGCCTTCTCTGCAAATTAAAAGTCCTATCATGTTGCTTAAAGAATTGAGAAGTTGAATGACATAAAGCAGATATGTGTTCCAGAGATAAGAGAGAGCTGGTCTCAGCCTGATCTGACCTGACCAAGTACTTTGTACATGGTTAATAAATATTTGTTGAATGAATAAAAACACAAACTTCCTTGATTCCTTGTTTGCTGCCTTTCTTCCTGTAAGGCTTCAGAATAGGTTTAGAATATCTTTGAAATGCATAATTTTCTCAGGAACATTTGTCCCATATATATGGGGAAAAGAATATAAAAGAAATTCCACAAAAAAATTCTTCTAATCATTTTAGGATTGAAGGAAAATGTGTGTGTATATGTTGTCTTTTTTGTGCCTGTGGCATGTTAGCACAGTCCTTACATAGTGGTAATGGAGCTGAAATTGTGAGGCAAGTCCCCATATTACTTGGGGAGCTTTATTAATATGTGGCCTGCCATTGCCAACAACCCTATAAAAGTGTGCCATCAGTTCCAAGAGGATCCAGCTAAATGGGGGACAATATAGGGTAATAGAAACATCACTGAGCTTAAACTTAGGAGGCCCAGATTCAATATAAACAGCAGTGGAAAAAATAAAAAAGAAAATGTAGACCAACAAAAATTAATTTGCAACAGACTTAATATTAAGTTCCCTAAGCAAATCCAGGCCCTCCTTGGCTGCCTAACTAACCCATAAAAATTTCCAATCAAAATCTGCATCTTGGCATTGCACGTTAATTAGGTCCCCACTCTCTTGCCCTATCTCCCATCTTTTTCCTACTAGCCATGAATGCCCCAGAACAGTTCTACTCTCAAGGGATATCATAAAAAGTTTACTGGACTCAAGAGTCAGTCGACCATCCCACTAACCCTGGTTTGGCCACTCCCTGTGTAATTTTGGTCAAGTGTCTTAATCATTCCAAGGGTCAGTTTCCTCATATGCAACATAACAAGATTGGACTAAAGGGTCATTATGGCCCCCATCAACTTTAACATTGCATAACTATATGAATATGGATATGTTTTGACATTATAAGGATGCAGGATGGTTAGTGCATGTGTAACTGGCTTCCAAGCCTGGAAGAACTGGAAGAATCTACCTCATATTGGTTCATTCCAGGAAAATCTCTAAGACTCTAAGCTGCAGGGCAGATGCTGACCTGGTCTGGTGTGGTTTCTTCATCTAGTAGCTCCCTATATCAATTTTATGATATGTCCATTCCCTATTTCTAGTCCAAACTGCTAGAAAATCAATTTCAGATTCATTTCCTAATAATCATCAATGGCATCATCTTTTGGTATGAAAGATTTGGGTGAGATTAGGAGAGGGAGAGTTGTTAGTTCTGAACTTTGATTTCATCAATATACCAGTTCCCCACTATGAAAATTCTCTCTCCTGATGGAAAGCTCTCATCTTAGAGAACTCCCTGGATTAAGTGATTTTTTTCCCATGACCATCCAATAATTGTATATCAGAAATCAGACTTGAACCCAACTTTCCCATGGCCAGACCTTTATCTGTTTCATAGCATTGTTCACCATGAGAGATAATATGTAGATATCGATTCAAAATAACAAAAAAGAAAAGAAAGAAATGATACTGGGAAATGGAAAGAATTTATTGAGAATGATGCCTGTTAGAATGAATCTAGCCTGTTCCTCTCATCCATTCATCCACCTATCCATCCATTCATTCATTCATTCAACAAACATTTATTAAACACCTATGTATTGTGTGAAGCGCTGATGAATAGCGAGTCTGTGGGAGGGATATTTACCTAAGGATCATGAAACAATTCCTTGCTCTGAATGCTATTTATTCCCTTTGGAGTGTTTATTCGACCCTCTGCTATCTGCTTCCTCTTTTTCCCTACACCCCAACTCCCCACCTCCCTAGTAAATGTTGGCTCTGTGACCAGGCTGCTGATATCACAATATGCTTTCTCACATTGAAAGGAGGCAAAACTTCAGCATGTGAATTGTATTCTCCACAACATATGGTGGAGCAAACAGACAGTGGGGAACGAAGTGATTTGTTGCTGTTCATCCCAATGTGCGTTCTATTGTGTTGCCAAAAAATGATAGACTTAAATAAATTGCTCTTTTTGGAATTTATACTCGTGCCTTATTCCAGTTTTTTTTAAATAAAAAAGAAAAGCCTCATGTCCCTCTTAGAAATTCCCATTTATTTATGTGGCCCTCCTCACCCCACCCTACCCCCACACACCCAGATCTGTCTGTAGACATTTGGGGATCTGGATGTTCATGGATTCTCAGAGCAAGAAGAGAATTTAGAGATAATCTAGTCCATCCCTTTCATTTCTCAGATGAGGAAACTGAGTCCAGACACGGGGAAAGACTTTCCCAAGATTACCTTACTGGATGGGGTAAAACTGGAACGAGAATTGTGCTCAATTTAGTGGCCTTTTCACTATGCCACAAACTGAATGCACTTCATTATTCAGGAAGGACTGAATCTGTCTCGAGAAGCTATTAAATCTGGTGCAAATTAATTTTTGTTGGGCTGTATTTTCTTTTTTTTTAATTTTGTCAATTGCTGTTTCTATTGTTGGGGGGTAAATAGTACCTAAATGCTGTCAAAACATAAATCACATCTTCAGTCTGGTAACTTTCAGCTACAGTGAAGTGTAATTAGATGAAGTGTTTTAAAGTATTATTTACAAATATGCTTACAAAAGAATGATTTAAACAGGCACTTTGCTGTTAATAGATTTAAAGTCAGGCAAACAAAATTAATTGTCAGGCTCTTCTTAATTTTATGGTTTGTTGCTGTGGGAAGAATAGTCTGCTTTGTCCCTCATGTACAGCAATGTCCGGGGAGTTTTTCTCACTACCCAATGAAAGGGCAGCCTGACGATTGGGGCCAGGGAGTGAGTGGGAAAGGAACTGAAATAGTAAAAGATTTAAACTAACTGATGCTAACAGTTCCTTAAAAAAGTTAAATGATAGAGGAGAGAACAGAGAAAGATAGTTATTCAATTCAATTGTAATGAATTTATTAAGAGTTTGCTCTGAAGTTAAAACTACAAAGTCAGAAGTGAAACAGCCCTTACCTTCAAGGAGTTTATATTTTACTCAATATACTAATTTTTAACAATCTAGTATCTGAGAAAATAATTAGTATTAATTCATAAAATAAACTGTGATTACATCAGAGATCTTTAATTCCCTCCCTTTATTTTATTTACATAGGAGGAAACTGAGTTAGAGAAGTAAAAGTGTCTTGGTCTTAGGTCATACCACTAGGGAGTGTCAGAGCTCATAATTAAAGCCCAGGTCTAAGTGTAGTGATCTTTCTACCCTCCAATGTTACCTCAGAGATTTGTTGGGAAAAGATCATTTTGTCAATCTCAAGATGCTATGAATATGTTTAATATGATTGTACATGTTCAAGCTATATCCGATTGTTTGCTATCAGAAGGAAGGAGAGGAGAGAGGGAGAAAAAATTTGGAAATCAGAATTTTATAAAACTGATTGTTGAAAATTATCTTTACATATAATTGGAAAAAAAATAAAATACTATTAAGTATTTAGAAAGTTCAGAAGTTCCCTTTGCATCCCTATCCTCCATTCCCAAAAGATTTTTCTTGAATGAGAATTGTCATATATTGGAAACACTGGGAAATAAGACCATTTGCTTAAAGAAAAAAAAAGTCTTAGGATTTTTCTCAAAAATTTAAGATATTTTTAGGGATGGGGGAAGAAGACTTGAGAAAGTCTATTTTGGAAAAGCTAGCATGTTATATTATGTAAATAAGAGGTTTGCCACTTTGTTTCTTTGTGGAATATCGATCTACTTGCAAGGCATATTGACAATTTTAGCTACAGAGTGAGGAAGAAAGCTGGTTTATTCAATCTCACATTTAATTAATCATTTTTTATATCTTTTGTTCTGAAATTAATAACCATAGCTGACAAAGAACTTTAAAATTCACAAAGCACTTTATAGACATTACCTCATTTGAGACTCACAATCATCTAAGGAAATAGTCATTTCAATTATTACTTCTATTTTATAAATGAGGAAATTGAGACTCAGATTAACTTTCCCATAGTCACATAATCTAGACAAGAGCAAGATTTGACAGATCTTGATTCCAAATCTAGCAATTAACAAATATCATTCTTACTTATGGTACCTTCCTTTGCAATTGTGGGAAACAATTATTTCATTTGTAAAATACATGTAATAACAACATGGTTCTTTAAATACTCTGGACATTTTAATGATAACCTGTCATCTAAGGGAATTAGAAATTATAATCACTAGACACAACCAAACCAATCAATCAGTTGCAAACTGGAAAATAGGTTGTTAATAGGATAGAGATAAAAACAATCATTTTAACTCCTTGTATTTATGCATCACTGGATAGTTTTCAAAGCACTGTCATAGAACAAAATCTTATTTGCTCTTCACAACAACCCTCTGAATTCAGTGAGGTAAGGAACCATTATTCCCATTTTATAAAGAAGAAAATTGGAAGTCAAAGGTTAAATACTTATCCAAACTCATATAATTCATCAGTGACAGAGCCTCATGATAATAATTCACATTTCTACAGAACTTTAAGGTTAACGAAATATTTTACTCACAACCACTCCATGAGAAGGCTGGGAGTACAAGTATACTTATCCCTGTTCTATGGCTAAGTAAAGTAAGTTTAAGAGTGGAAAGTTAAAGACATAAAACTGGACACTAGAAAATTCATGTTTTCCTCACTCTAGGATCTGTACCATTCTGCCAGACTGCTTAAAATACCACTTTGCATCTCTGATCAAAAACTTTTGTGGTTCTCCTTTGCCAAAAGAATAAAATTCAAATTTAGCCTGACATTTGATACTCTTCACTATCTGGCCCCAAGCTATCCTCTCCAGCTTCATTTCTCTCATGAATCCACCTCAAGGCTTAATTTTTCCTGATGGAATGCTTCTTGTCTATATTTCTAAATACAGGCCTTCCTCTAAGGCCCAACTCAAATCCTGTTTCCTCTGGGAAGTCTTCAGTATGGGAATGCACAATAATCTTTCTGAACTCCTCTAGCATTTTTTGTCTGTACCATTTATTTGGAACTTATATGTTTCCTTGTACTGAAAAGGAATCAAGCAAATATTTATAAAGTGCCTACTATGTACCAGACATTGTGTCACATCCTAAGGGAAAGATGTTGCCTTTGGGGTTATTTCCAACAGGGGAGACAATGCATACATATAAATGTACATAAAACATATATAGAGTTGGTATAATGTAACCTGGATGGACAAAAGAACAGCAGCTGAGGAGAACAGGAAAGGCCTTACATAGCAGGCAATGCTTTAACTGAGTCTTGAAGGAGCACCAATTGGAGATTGGTATGTATGGGGAATAACCAATACAGAGATTGAGTGGTATGTGTTAGGAATACCAATTAGGCCAGAGTAGCTATAGAAACTATGGAGGAAATAATGTGTATTGTTGTCAAGTCATTTGTCAGTTGTGTCCAACTCTTTATGACCCAATTTTGGGTTTTCTTGGCAAAGATCTTGGAACAGTTTGCCATTTCCTTCTCCAGATCACTTTACAGATGAGGAAACTGAGGCAAATTAGGATTAAGTGATTTGCCCAGGATCACATACCTGTTAAGTATCTATGAACTCATATGAACTCATGAAGATGAGTCTTTCTGGTTCTGAGCCAGTGTTCTTATGCACCTAGCTGCCCAAATAATGTGTATTAGGCTATAAATGTCATAGTTGGTAAAAGGTTTAAATGCCAAAGTTTTTTGTCCTTGATCCTAGTGGTCAGATTGGAGTTTATCAACTGTTAGGAGAGAGTAGAAAATGAGGGAAGGGAGTATTGTCCTCACCCCTGAATTATATAGAAATCTGATAATTGTGAAGAAATGAAAAATAGAGTAAAAGAGACCAATTAGAGTTCTATTGCAATAATCCAGGTGAAGGGTGATAATAATTTGGATTAGAGTACCAAAGTGGTGGCTGTGTGTGGAGCAAAGGGGATCTATGTAAGAGATGATATGGAAATAGGAATAACAAGATTTGGGACCTGATAGGAATTGTGGGGGTGAGTGAGATTGAGAAGCTAAAGATGACAGTGACTTTGTAAATCCAGGTTCCTTCAAGAGTAAGAGGAACTTAAGTAGAAAGGGGGCACTGGGGATAAAGATAATGAGTTTGTTTCGGACTTGAGTTTGATATGCTCTTGGGTAAATAACTTTTTCTTGCACTCACTAGAATATAAAGTCCCTGAAGGTAGGAACTGTTTTGTTTTCTCCTTCCTTCCTTTCTTCCACAATACCTTGTAGAGAATAGCTACTTAATAAATGCTTATTAAAGGGATTGTTAAATTACTTTCTCTAACAAGGTTTGAAGACAGTTCAATCTTAATATAGAAGCTGGTTAATCAATGTCATTTGGACAACCAGTATTTATGGTATGATCTCTATATATTCAATATTATGCCAAATACATCTTTGCTCCCTCATTTTTAAAATCTTATTCTCTCATTAGAATCTTTTGTGGATAATACTATAATGCTATCTTTGTTTCACAGAATCTGAGTTAGTTAAACCTCTGTAACGGTCTAGTCTGACCCATATATATGTAAAGAATTCCCATTATAATATGACTATCTTCCTTCAATAGTTAAGAAGGACACAATGTTTGTTACATGCACAATCAAATCAGTTGGTCACATGGAATCTGCCACAGCTGCCTTCATAGGTCCTGGTCTTTCCAGAATTCCTTACTGGACTTTCTCTAGAGTTCCCTTTTTATGGAAGCCTTCAAGAAGTCACTTGTCAGGTATACTGTAGAAGGAATTCGTGATCAGGTACAGATTGGGCTACATGGCCTCTAAGGACCTTTCTAACTCAAAGAGTCTGATTCTTTCCAAGCTTCAGTCAAGAACAGGATTCACTAGCCCTTTAAGTCACGTTTGATTCTGCTGCAGCTGGGGGGAAATGCAGCTGAGATGAACTTTTTCCGTCCTCTGAGGTCAAGATGAACCCTATCTCATGTCATCATTATTAGCTGCCAAGACCCAGTCTAATGTTCCAGAGCGCCATACACGCAAAAGCAGGTAAAGGAAATGCTGTCAGGACTGGCCGCCTCCACAGCACAAACGGGATGAGAAACTCAAAGAGCACACTCTGTTTCACCAGCTTGGGGCCAGATGATGAATCAGAAGACAGTTCAAGACTTTCAAAAGATGATTCATGAGTTAAGGGAGGAATGGTGTGGTATTTTTGAAGGGGGGGAGGTGGAAAAGTTGTAAATCCACATCTTTTTATTGATTCCAACCAATCCTGGTCAATCCTGGCAGGGTTAGAGAAATCAGAAGAGTTTCCTTTTAGATGACAGCTTCTCAGAAATGCTAAAAATATGCTCACCAAGAGGCAAGGTCATATGTTAGCTTGTTGATTTGTTATTGTTGGTAATTGTTAAGATGACAAATTTTATGGCAAAAAACAAAAAATGGTATTTCTGTAGTACTCAAAGCCTAAATTATTTACTAATGTTCATATGGTTAACGAGTATCAGAAGTAGGATTCAATACCCAGGTATTGGAATATGGACTCTTAGTTCAGTGTTCATCCCATTATACATCTTATAAAATAAAGGCATAAATTTCATATTATGAATTCCTTCAATATGCTAGGCATATTGAAATGAATATTTTAAAG
The DNA here is from genome assembly GCF_048593235.1 of Sminthopsis crassicaudata. NCBI lineage: Eukaryota > Metazoa > Chordata > Mammalia > Dasyuromorphia > Dasyuridae > Sminthopsis > Sminthopsis crassicaudata. The sequence continues at coordinate 595,595,265 of NC_133618.1, forward strand.
CCATTGAACTTGAGTCAAAAAAATTCATTCAAGATCCAATTCTACTACTAATTAATCTTATAACTATGAAATAGTTATTTAGCTTCTTTGTATGAATGAATGAAAGAACAAAGAAGCATTCACTAAGTCCTTCATATGTGCTAATAAGCACTATGCTAAAATGTGGGGATGCAAGCTGGAAAAAGAGAGAGCCCCGCCTTTCAAGGAATTCACATTCCAATTAGGATAGAGTATAGATTTTTAAAAAAATTTTAATTATATGACAAATGGAAAAGCTAAAGGTGCCGTAACAGGTGAACTAGCAAGATCCAAATTGTCCCTATCCTCAGAAGTATTTTATAAGCATTAAAAGACAATATAAATAGAAGCTGTCATTATTATTTCTTTCTGTAAAGTTAATCAGCCCTCTTAACAATTTTATAGAGGCAGCAAAGGATAAAGAGCCAGTCTTGGAGTTTGGAATGCTGGGTTTAAGTGTGACCTCTGATATACTAGCTGTGTGACCTTGGCTGGGTAAATCACTTCACCTGTCAGTGCTCCTCCACTCTAGGCAAGCCTTTTAAGATGACCAGTTTGAGAACTGCTTCCAGTTTGCCAATCTGCATTGGTAAGAAGAATTTCCTTCTAAAACAACAAATTATTAAAATGCAACAAAAATAATCAAAGACTAATCATTTATTAAGTATCTACTGGGAATTAGAAACTGTAATAACCCTACTTGACACAGAGTTGTAACAATAACATTTTCTGAGCCACAAAACACTATAGAAAAAAGGGGACAATCCTAAACTCTGATTACTCCAGCAGTTTTCTCCTATCTATAAAATGGTAATCATTTGACCGGTTTTATGGACTTCATAGGATTGTTGTGAAAATCCAACGAGACAACATATGTGGAAGATCTGTGAAAATTCAGACAATGTCCTACCAGGGTAAAGGGGCTCCTTTGTACCACTGGACAGGGTTTTGCCATGCATTGCACTGCGGTCCTCATATTAACTCTTGAGCCAGATCACTTTTCTTTATTTACTTCTGGCCACAACAGTATATCCAAAGTACATTTTCACAATGATTGCTTTTTCATCATCAAAGGTGAACCTTTATTGATGAGAAAGGTAAGCTGTGACAACTGAAGGTTGCAGGGTGAGAATCATCAAGAAGGAGGTAATAGAGACTTTGCGGATAACATCCTATTTGAACATGTCTTCCCCAGCCTATTACTTTGAAGTGGCTCATCACTCTTCATGAGGCTTCCGACTAAAGAGCCTAATGTTGCCGCCCCCTCGGCTCTGTTTACCTTGTCAGCTCTGTGGCTGACAAGCCGTCTCTGTGGACATTACAGAGTTAGGGAATATTTGGACAGCTCGAATCAAATGTAGATGGTCATTTATAGTGATGTAAAGGAACTCAAATAATAGAGCCGTAATGTTCAATTTATAGCTGGGCTTGGCCCTTGCAAGATAGGAAATGAAGGAAAAGCCTGTCATTATAAAGCAGGCTACGGGAGTGATTCTGATGGGTCCGGCTTTGATTTTCACTGATGTGGGGTGGACAATAAGTAACTATAACTTCTTTAAGTTTTAGGCTATGTTATTTTTAGGGTCTCTTATGTCCCTAAAATCATAGTCCAGTTTATTCAACAAAATTTAATTTTTAAAATATTCTCAATGATCAAAAATATCTGGACTACTCTTTTTTAAAAAAATCATTTAAGCATTAAATGAGAGGGGTTTTTTGAAGGGGAGAATATTAGAAGTAAATTTGTAGTTAGAGGTGATCTGGCTATGAAGCCTACCTCCTCAACAGGCCTCATACACATTGGTGAGTTAGGGGAACATTTACATACATGAAGACTTACTCCAGCAGAGTGGGCAAATGGGAACAATTTGTTCCAAAGGCCTGAAAGTGACTGAAGGTGCCATGGAACACTTATAACTCAGAGAGGCATCCAAGATGTCAAGGTCATCCACTGCATCGCAGGCCTACACCAGCCAATCTTGACTTCTATCTTTGCCATTAGACTTCAAAGACTGGAAGAAAAGTGAAGCTTTCGTTTTTGTGAACTTCTTATTCACCTAAATCCAATTCACCCTCAAGTCAAGACCTCACTTTGTGATGTCATTAGTCCTTTTGAAGACAAAGGACAATTAACAATTTACTATCTGTGTCACATGGGGAAAGACAACCTCAACTGCCTCCTCTATAAAATAAGGGGATTAAATTTTAGACAATCCTTCTTCCAGCTCTGAATTCTTTAATAGTATATGAAAAGAAGATTGATTAGAGAAGTGTGTATATGTGTGTGTGTGTGTGTGTGTGTGTGTGTGAAAGGGAGAGAGACACACACAAGACACACACACATACACACACAAAGAGTGAGAGAAACAGAGACAGACACAGAGATAGACAGAGACACAGAGAGACAGAGACAAATACAGAGACAGACAGAGAGACAGGGGGTGGGGAAAGGGGGATAGAGAGGGGGAGATAGATGGAGAGAGAAATTATTTTCTACCATCGATCTTCCTTTTTTCCCTGTAACCTCTCATCAGTCTGCCCATAGATGGTCCTACTAAAGACTAAGAGTTGGTAAGTGAGGTAAGCCTTAAGAGAGCAAAATCTTCTCAGGCAGTCAACCTCAGCTCACCTCTGATTAGCTCTGTAACCTTAACCAAACTTCCTTTCCTTTTTTAGAGATGTCTTAATGAGGCATGACAGAATGCAATTGGACTTTTGAGTTTACAAAAGTAGAATGATATGATATCTCTGTCTAGCTTTGAAGTGTAATCCTAGATAGGAAATATTTGTTGACTTGTTTTTTCCTTTCTATTCCCAGCACCAACTTCTATGAGGGATTCAGGCCCTGCTTGAAACTCGGGATGTTGGGGCACAAGTCATAAAGCAATCAAAACCTGATCCTTCAGACTGGGCTCCTTTCTAAAATCTCATAATACCTTAATCCTTATTCCAGTGCTCAAAGCTCTCTGCTTACTAAACTAGCAATCTAAAATTCAATAGGATTTTTTCATTTATAACTAGACCTGAACCTTTAAACTACTGTCTCCTCAAGATGCTTAGATCTATAAGCACCTGCCCTTCTTCCCTGTCTCCCCTCTGTCACATACTCTGTACTTTTTTGAGGGTTGATCTATATATGATAAAAGAGTAAGTTCAGAGATAATGTACAAAGGCATAAGTAATCAGAAGTGTGTATAAAAATTTCATCTAGCAAAATCTGGGCATCACAGATTCAGGAATGAATGTTTATAATTAGTTCCACTGTCCCTCTACCTCTCAGTAGGCCAGATGGTCCTACATGGCTAGGGTAGGATAATATAGTGGAAAGTGTACTGGCTTTGGAGATCACTTCTCAGCTCTACCACTGCTTAATACATCTAGTCCCTTTCTTTATTTCCTACTTATCCTATACATCATTTGTCTGCATATATCTGTTTGCTGGTTGTCTCGCTGTTAAAGTGCGAATTCTTTAAGGACCGAGTTTGTCTTTTGCCTTTCTTTGTATCCTCAGGGGTTAGCACAGTACCTGACATATAGTAGGTGCTTAACTATTCTAAAACAAATCATTTAATCTCTTTGTTGACAGACTTGGTTCTTCTCTGCAGTTCAGTGATCCAAGGAAATCGAAATATACTTTGAATGGAAACACCATCCACATCCAGAGAGAGCACTATGGAGATGGAATATAAATCAACACATGCTATGTTCACTTTTTTCTTCTTTTTTTTTCTCGTGATTTTTCCTTTATGTTCTTATTTGTTCTCCCAGCATAATTCATAAGGAAATATGTAAAAAAGTGAGTGTATATGTATAATTTTTACAAGTAACTGGGGAAAATAAAAGTTAAAAAAACCTCTTTGTACTTAACTTTCCTCATCTATAAAATGAGATTGAACTAGATGAAACTTATTTTTCTAACTCTTATGATCCTCCTATACCTACCATATAGAGAATTCATATAGCAGAGTGGTTAGAGTGCCAGGTCTGGAGGGAGTACAAATCCAGCCTCAGCCACTTAATAGCTATGTGACCCTGAGCAAGTGACAACTCTGCTTGCCTCAGTTTCTTCTTCTATAAAATTAGTTGAAAAAGGAAATGGGAAACCACTTCAGCATCTTTGCCAAGAAAAGCCCAAATGGAGTCAGGAAAAGTAGGACATAACTGAAAAATAACTGAACAACAACAACAACAATTGATATCTACCCTTTTTTCATCAGGAACTCAGAAATTTCCCTCCATTTTTTCCCAAGTGGAAATGTCATCTACTCTCCATCCCTCATCCATCTTATCCTTAGTCATGGACACAGTTATAAATACTGCAAAAAATCTAACAAGTTTTATCAATCTGGAATCCCCACTTGTACCTGTATGTTTCAGGATTTCAGTCTTTTATTTAATATCTTTTTTTTATTTAAGTTGTTTATTTTCAAAACCTATGCAAAGTTAATTTTCAACATTTACCTTGGCAAAATCTTGTTTCAATTTTTTTTTTCTTTTTCTTCCCCCCACTCCCTCCTCTATATGCAAGGAATCCAATATATATTAAACATGTGCAATTCTTCTACATATATTTCTACAATCATAATGCTGCATAAGAAAAATTAGATCAAAAAGGGAAAAGTGGAAAAGAAAACAAAATGCAAGCTAACAACAATAAAAAGGTGAAAATACTAGGTTGTGATCCACACTCAATCCCCACAGTCCCCACTCAGGTGTGGATGACTCTTCATCACAGGGCACTGAAACTGGCCTGTGTCACCTAGCTGTTGAAAAGAGCCATGATAGCCAGAATTAATCATCGTATCATCTCGTTGTTTCTGTGTACAATATTCTCCCGACTCTACTCACTTCATTTAGCATCAGTTCATGTAAGTCTCTCCAGGGCTCTCTGAAATCAATCTGCTGATTGTTTCTTATTTATTTGTTTGTTTATTAATACATGTTGCTTCATGAATCGTGTTGGGAGAGAAAAATCAGAGTAAAAGAGAAAATCCATAGGAGAGATTTTTTTAAAAAAGCAGAAAAAAGAAGTAAACATAGCATATGTTGATTTATAGTCAGTTTCCTTATTTTTCTACATGCAGATGGCATTTTCTGTCCAAAGTCAATTGGGATTGTTTTGAATCACTGAATCACTGAGAAGATCCAGGTCTTTCATAAAATTCATTGCACAATCTTCCTGTTATTGTCTACAATGTATTCCTGGGTTTTCTGCTTATTTCATTCCTGTTAATCATTTCTTATAGAACAATATTACTACATAACATTCTTATTAACCCATTCTCCAACCATTCAGTTTTCAGTTTCTTGCCACTACAAAAAAGGGCTGCCACAAACAGTTCACAACTCCACCAACAATGTATTAGTGTCCCAGTTTTCCTACATCTTTCATCATTATGTCCAACTTCACCATTAATCAATCTGAGAATTGTGTAGTGGTACCTCAGAGTTGACTTAATTTGCATTTCTCTAATTAATAGTGATTTAGAGCATTTTTCATATGACTAAAATGGTTTTAATTTCTTCATATGAAAATTGTTTTCCATATCCTTTGACCATTTATCAGTTGGAGAATGGCTTGAATTCTTATTAATTTGACTCAATTCTTTATATATTTTAGAAATGTGTCCTTTATCAGAACCCTTGGATGTAAATTTTTTTCCCAGTTTATTGCTTTCCTTTTAATCTTGTCTCCATTGGTTTTGTTTGTACAGATATTTTTAACTTAATAAAATAAAAATATTTATAATGTAATATTTATATTCATATAATTTATAATATAATAATAAAATAATATCATAAAATGTAAAATGGATAATATAACAAATTATCCATTTTGCATTCTATAATGTATTCTATTTTTTTAACCACAAATTCCTTCCTTCTCCACAGATCTGAGAAGTCTTTATCATCATTCTGACCACCCCAGTGTTTTAGATCCTTTCACACAAAAACCTTGGTTTACTTAATAGCAATCTAGTCCTCAGCATATAAATTGTCATTTGGGTATCTCCTTTGGATTTGCAGTCAGAAATCATTGGATCATTGATTTAAAGTTGGAAGGAAACCACTGAATCTCATACCCTCTCCAAGGCCCAAAGGAATTATATTGTTTATGTGAAAGAAGCAAAATGTAAATCTAGCTCCTCTGGCTCTTTTTTCCACCAGACCAATTCTGAAGTCTAATGCCTCACTCTGCCATTTAATGCCTGTTCAACCTTGGGCAATTACTCCTCTGGAGCTTGCTCCAGATGATCTCTCAGGTCTCTAGGCAGCTCTTACTTCCTCTGTTTTTCTGAATGGCCTCTATAATAGCTCTCAAAGATGAAGAAAGAGTAAATCTCACCCCTAGCTAAAATGGCTTCCATTTCCACTATCAACCATAGCTATCATCAAACAGTCTTTTTATTAGGTACCTGTCATGTGCCAGACTAGACACTAGGGATAAAGATACAAAGAATGAAACAATGCTCATTAATAATGTGAATTAATAATTCTAGTGGGGAGACTAGAAGTACAAACAAAAATATATATCGCATAAATATCAAGTTAATGAAAATAATGATATTATGAATTTTCAGAAGCTTTAAAATACATATATCATGGGATAGAGGGAAGAAAATAAGAATGCTGCTAGGAATATAATAATTTCTTAATTATTATTCTGGAATTAAGACATTGAGATCAGAAAACACTGTGAAATGAGGAGACCAGAATGATTTCAGACTTGATCTAAAACACTGAAAATCAGACAGTTAAAGCTCCTACTAGGGACCACATTCTCCCACTCTTGGCAGACTGATTGAAAAAAAAAACTCAAAAAACCAAAGAAGTATATTTCTCCTCCCACAAAAACTTGGCTGATGATTTTTTTTAGTTGAAGATCATGAGAAAACTCCAGGGGATTCTTGGGAACAAATTCTTGCTCCAACTAAAGCCACCCACTGTGATTTGAATTTGGCTGGGGAATTTTCAGTTCTCTGACTCTGTCTTTAGCTGACCTGAGCCGGCTGCTGGGTAGCCCTTGCTGCCATAGTCCTTGACTACAAAAAATGACTTGAAAATGGTCCAGATGCTGATGAAGCCTATTGGCAACTAAGGCCTTAGAAGACAGTTTAAAATGACCCCCTTCCTCCTCTGAAACATTTGCTTGGCCACCTGGGTCCATCATTATAAAATCATTTGGTCTGGAAGGAACATTGGCTGGGGTCACTTAACCCATTCCCATGTATGGTATTAGAGCCAAATTCATTATTTCTTAGTAACCTGGACTGAAGAGATTCCTCTATGAGCATTCAATAGCTCTAGTGATGGGAACTGGACTCTCGTAGCTCTGTCCAGTTTTTTGCTTGTTCCTTTGTTCTCATGGTAGTATTTGATTTTTGATTTGATTTTTGTGTGCCAAGTGTTTTGTTTTATTTTTGTTTTTTAATCTACCTTTCCCCTCCATAATTTGTGCCTCAGCTCTAGATACAGTTAGGGGGCAGGGTGGATATAGTGGTAGATCCAGAGCTAGGAAGATCTAAGTTCAAATGTGATTTCAAATACTGACTAGCTGTATGATCCTGGGCAAATCTCAACCTTTGTTTGCCTCAGTTTCCTCAACTGGAAAGTAGGGATTATAGAAACATGTCCCTGGCAGAGTTTTTCTGAGGATTAAATGATATAATATTTGTAAAAGATTCAGCATAGCACCTGGCACATAATAGACTCTTAATAAATGCTTATTCCTTCCTCCTTTACCTTTGCATAAGGTACCTTTGCAAAAGCTATTCTACCTGAACAGGCAAAGATAGGGCTTTGTGATCTTCCACTCAATCATGCCCTTTAGATTGATTATATCTGACATACATGATGTATTTATTCCCCAAATCATTGAATTTCTCTTGTTTGATGGTCAGCCTCATTTACTTTTACCACACTCCCTGACAACTGCTTCTTAGATGAATAACTGAAATTTTGTCCCACAACGGACGTAGCAGAATTGCTTTTTGAATGGCCAGTCTCCATCTTCCTGTTTCTAGAAAAATGGTCACATGAAGGCACAGATGCAGAGTGAAAAGGTATCTTGAAAATGATCTAATCCAACCCCTTAATTTTAAAGTTTTTGGATCCAGAATCAGGGTCACATGGCTAGTAAACATCAGAGGTGGGATTTGAACCCAATGTCTCTGACTTGAGGGCCAATATTCTTGCCATTATTTCAGACCATGAGGGAATCCACAAGAGGATTTCCACCAAGAGCCCCATTTCTCTCTATGGATATTCAAGGTATTATCAGGGAAATTTTGCATTAGCATGGATTTTTAAAAAACTAAATCCAAACTCTTTGTTTTAAAAACAACCCTTTCTTCAGCCCACTTTGCCCCAAGCCCCTTTGCCACAAAACAGGCTCTTTGATGACAACCACAACGTACTTTCATCTTATCTCTCTCCCTTATTCCCCTGTCTCTCTTCCCTATGCTCCTTAACTAGCTTCCCTCCCCTAGTCTGTGCCCCCCACTACACCCACACACATAACCAGCTGTCCATGTGTAGACCCCGTTCTTCTTTTGAAGTTCAGCTGTTCCCTAACACAGCAGCTGGATGCACGGCCATTATGGCGTCCCCCTTCCCAGCTTCTCAGAGCACTTAACAGCACTTTGGGGGACAGCTGGGCTGATCTGAAAGTTTCACTTCAAATTTGAAAGTACCAGCTCCTGAGACAGGATACAGAAATAAATCTAACCCCCTCACAGCCCTCCCATCCCAGCCATGCAACCCTTAAACAATGTGTTTTATGTCTTTGCTAAGCCCAAAGAGATGGATTTAGAATCCTGCTCCCAACACTGCAAAAGGAGCAGGGGGGACAATGAATTTTCCTCGTTAAAGGAAACTTCAAAGCCCAGATCAAGTCCCATCTCTTCCCAAAGACTCCCCCATCACCCCAGCCCACAGTGATCACTCCTTCCTTTGACCTAGAGCACCTGTACCATTCACAGGGCCCTAAAAAAAAACAACAACTTTTCATCTGTTACCTCACCAGCATCTTGTCTCCACAAAGTCTACATGATCTTTGAGAGCAAAAATTGTCTCTTCGGTCAAAAAAATCAACAAGCATTTATAAGGTGTGTTACCTTTATACCAGGGTGATTGCTTGGTTCTGGAAGTCCAAAACAAATACTAGTTCTCAAAATGCTTGTTTTCATTCTATAGGAGACAGCATAAACATATATCAGAATATATACAGAATAAACACAAAATCCACATGTACTCACATACACAGGCACACAGCATGTAGCAGAGCATATTGCTCATAATCACTGCTTCATAAATCATAAAATCACCAAAAGCTAAAAGGAATCTTAGATCAGATAGTCTACCTTCAGCCCCTCCTGTTTCATGAGTGGAAACAGAGATGAAGGGATTTGTTCAAAATCAGACAACTTATTAATAGCAGAGCTTCATACTTAAGCCTCTTTCTTTTGACTTCCAGGCTTGAGTATTTTCTCCTTCATGTGACCCTCTCAGGTGTGTTTATCAATGAAATGATTTGCTAATTGAGGCAATTTTTAGGCATCCTTCTGGCCTCCTATGCTGTACCCCTTAGATATCCTGTATCCACCCTTCATACCTCTCCTCATTGTCCAGCCATGTTTAGAATATTCTCCCATTTCCTCACCTCATAGACTTTCTAGCATCCTTCCAAGTACAGCTCAGGGGTCACCCTTTACACAAGGATTTCCCCATAATCATTGTTCTTAGTGTTTTCTTTCCCCCTAAATTATTTTGTATTGATGTATATGAAAAATATAATTTATGTATTTATATAAATATATTATACATTATTAAATTATATATATGAAATATATATTATGTATTCATATAAATATATTATATATATTATTAAATTTTATAGGCACATGTAGTAAGAAAGTTCCTTGAAGGCAAGGACTGACTTGGGTGGTTATTGAAAGATTTCTTGGTTTGCATCCCCAACTCCTAGCTCAGTGTCGGACATATAATAATCACTAAATCAATACTTTTAAAATTGAATCAAACTGGTAGCACCTCTCCTTCTGCAGGGTCCTTTCCTTAAAGCCTTCATGTGTTTTTAACTCTGATTAGAATTAGAATAAAAAGTCTTCAACTTCTGAATTACTACAAGGTCATTGTTGTGAACACAAAAATTTCCAGATCTTGTCCCATTCTCATTCTGTGGTCCTATTTTTTTGGACCTTGCTTGTTCTTATCTAATGGTCAATTAATCTCCACTAAGATGTTAGCTATTAAAACCTTAGAGTATTACCTTTCCCCCGGGTATTGGACTTTCAGGAAACTTGAAGACAGAAAAACCATTACTATCTAGAAGTACACAGACTTCTGTAGCTATAGATCAGGTAGTTCCACTATCTCATTATAGTAATAATTTGCATTTATTTAGAATTATATGAATAGCTTTAATCCCAACTACTTTGTGAGGTAGATTTTATCTACAATTCACAGATGAGGAACTGATTGTTGTAAGAACAAAAAGTATCAATAAAAATCTATATAGCAAAGAAAAATTAGTTTTCAAGCCTGAAAGTTCACATTGTAAGTGGGAAAATTAAGGCTTAGAAGCATTTTCTAAATGACTTCCAGAGACCCTTTAAAATTTCAGTCTTTGAATCTATGAAAAAAGGAATATTTCAATAATAGAAATCATGGAAATAAGGAAAAATGTTTGCCAAAGTTTAGGCTTATAGATCTAAGAGCAGTGGTTCTTTAGTGCAAACTCCTCATTTTGTGGATGAGAAAACTAAGGTTCAACGAACTCAACTGACTTGGCCAAGTTCACATTGGTAGTAGTTGTCAGTGGCAAGATTTGAATCTTAGACCTCTGACTGTAGAAAGAAGAATGTAGGTATAATTAGCTATTTTTAATTCTTTGTGATCCCATTTGGGGTTTTCTTGGAAAAGTGGTTTGCCATTTCCTTCTCCAGCTCATTCTATAGATGAGTAAACTGAAGCAAACAGAGTGAGGTGACTTGTCTAAGATCACCCAGCCAGTAAGTATCTGAAGCTGGATTTGATCACCAAATTCTCCTGACTTCTTTATCCAGTGTGCCACACACTGCCTCAAATTTGCATAGGCAACTGCCTTCTTGTTGAGTTTCTTCATTTGTGAAATGTGGTGTTTGAACCAGATGATTTCTAAAGGCTCTTCCAATTTTAGGTTTTTGATATTCTGTTTAAGTTGGGTCTTTAATAAGTCATTAGATAAGAAGTAGAGAGAGAATATGTCATGCCTTTTTTTTAAGTCTGGGAAAAAAAATAAAGCCTATAATTAAACTGTGTTAAATGGACCAGAAGATACTGTTCCAGAAACAGAATTGTTTTTCTTTTTACTTGTCTTTCTGTATATACTTATTTCTATATGTGCAGTATCCTTCCCCTATCTCCCCACACACAATAAACAACAACCAAGTTAGCTCCTTGAGGGTAAGGATTCCTTTTTGGTTTTTAGCTCTAGGGGTCTAGCACCATCTCTTGAACATAAAGAACGATGAATAAATACTTGTTGGATTTTTATTAGTATTTTTAAAAGAGATGATTAAGCTCCCAGTTCTGTACTTGAAGCATGGATGTTATGTTTAAATTTAATCTAAAGCAGAAAGCCCTTGCAGTAGAAGTACTGCAACTAATGACTTGATTCTCCTGGCCCAAAATTTCTGAAAAGTGACTGCTTTATCCCAATGGACTTGTAACCCTAAGGGAAAATGCAACACACATTTCCAAAGCTTGTCTCTTGCTCCTGATTGCAGACCACCAAGACAAAAAAGATACAGAATTTAGGAAGATGTGATTCCTTTAAAAAAATAGACAAAATCTTGAAGGTGTTTTTCTCTTTATCTTTAGACCTAACACATACTCTGAAACAATGGCTGCTGCTGTTCAGGTAGCTTGCTCAAATGGACTGAAGCTTCAATTGTATGTCCTGAAAAGATATGAACACAACATAGACTTTTTTTTAAATTACATTCTCAGGGAACCAGTTACTGCTGAATGCTGCTTGATAAAAATTCAAGATAAAACCCTCGTGGATTCTACTCAACCATAAAGAGCCACTTAACAGACAATTTGCACAGTCCATGGATTGCTAAATTTCTTTTTGACTGTTGTAAACTATCTCATCCAGCTCCTATCTTTTCAACTATATGCTATTTTAAAAGACAAATTTGTTGAGGATTTTTTGTTGTTGTTTTTATTATTGTTGTCATTGTTAAAGTTAGTATTCTTATTTTTAATAGAGAGCTTGCACTGGACTAGAGAAGCTATTGTCTGGATTCTGAAGCTTGGACTATTCTCTATGAAGTCTGATCTAGCTCCTACAACCTTTTCAGTTAACAGACTACCAGACTGTCTAGGAAATACTTGAACTGACTAACCAGAGTCACCTCTTTAAACGGCTTAAACCATAAGTTAAGATGCAAAACAGGATTTGACATTCTAGATCCCTGAGTATGTCACTGTTGCTCAAAAAATTTGTTGCTTCAAAGAAAAATGTTTTTCTTTAAATTATGTTGTTTGAAAGATCACCTTCCATGTTATTCTAGGGGAACCAAAGCTACAATTTTCGAACAAGTTGAATGTAAACAGCTTAATGGGATGCACTGGTTTTTAGGCATCTCCTTTCCTCCTTCTTTTCCCCATCAGTTTACTATACAATTTCCTGAATAACTGGGTTATCTCCCTTGTTTTTTCTTTATGTAAAATTAGCTGAAAATTTCCTTACCTGAAATTAGTGGAGCTGATTCTTAGTTTTAAGAGCACAAGTAGCCATTTTAAAGATGACAGAAACCATTCATCTTTTATCCGAATTAATTGTTGCAAAAGCAAAAGGCATAGCTTTGGGGATTTTATCCAAAAATAGTGACTGAAGCACTTTGAATGCTGGGAGATAGATCTTGAATAAAGAATGGGGCTTGAAAGAAAAGACTTTGGGTATCATCCAATCCATAAGTGTCAAAACAAGGTCAACATTCATCAGCATATTGGAACCAGATTAAAATATAATTGGGAAATACTCAACAAAATAAATTAAAATGCAATAGAACATAGAGAAAGTTATCTTATGGTTTTCTTTTGGCTGCGTAACCCCCCATTATGATTCTTTAGAATTTAGTTATGATTTTTAAAAAAATTTATAATTTAGTGGCCCCATATTTCTATTTGATACCACTGATCTAGTCCAATGGTCTCATTTTATAAATAAGAAACTGAAGTTCAGAAAGGCTTGCTAACATCACACAGCTAATAGCTGACAATGTCAGAATTTAAATCCAACCAGAGTATCATAGATTCAGAAATGGAAGGAACCTTTAGGATGGTGTCTAGTCCAATCACCTTTACTTATACTTGAGGATGCTTCAAGTGTATCCTTGAAAGCAAATTTACATAGGGAAGGAGTATTGGAGTTAGTTAAAACCTAGCTCCTATGACTATACAGTCCTCTTTCTTTTTTAAAAAAATTTAATATTTTATTTTTTCTCAGTTACATGTAAATCAATTTTTCACATTTGGTTTTAAAACTTTGAGTTCCAGACTTTCTTCCTTCCTTTTCTGCTCCCCACATTGAGAGGGGGGCAGGAAATTTTGCAAAACATTTCCATAAGTTATGTTTATATAGTTCTCTTTTTACTAAACCTCCATGCTACCTATATAACCTTGTACACTGCTTACTCCTATACGATTTCAAGCTTGAATCTTATTTAAAAATTCATTCATAAAATGAATTCTTCAAAAAATATTTCAAAGATTTTATTTTTGGTCCAAATTTGTGCTTTATTTGGTATAAGGAACCTTTCCTCCACCACCACCACCACCAATGCAGGGCATCAGCCCTTTCATAACTCTTTCTTAAGGAATGGTCTAGGACACTGAAAAGCAAGTTACCCATGGTTACATAGCTAGGATGAGTCAGAGATAATACGTAAACTCATTTTCTCAGTTTTATCTACTGTTACTTTTCTTCCAGAAACATTTCATTGATATATTTTGGGAACAAATGGGAGACACTAAAAAATCTTTATTTGAGAATATCTTAAACTCCCATGAACTGTTGCTAAGTGAAATGAGTAGAACCAGGAGATCATTGTACACAGCAACAACAAGATCATTCGATGATCAATTCTGATGGACGTGGCTCTTCAGGCCAGTTCCAATGATCTTGTGATAAAGAGAGCCATCTTGTTCACTTGCATTTTATTTTTTCTTATTTTTTCTTTTTTTTGATTTGATTTTTCTTATGTAGAAAGACAATTGTATAAATATGTATGCATATATTGCACTTAACATATATTTTATCATGTTTAACATATTACTTATCATCTAGGGGAGAGGGTGGGGAAAATTGTAACATAAGGTTTTGCAAGGGTTAATGTTGAAAAAGTATGTTTTGAAAATAAAAATCAAATTTTGAATAATCAAAAAAAGAGAATATCTTAAATTGTGATTAGCTTCTTTTTCAGTTATGAGTTTTATGGCCACATTAAAGGCAAATAATATCATTGATACAAAATACTTTCCATCCTCAGGAGTCAAAGAAATCAAGACAGATTCAGAGATGGAAGAGACCTTCAAGATTACTTTATCCAACCCCCATTTTTTACACTTAATGAAAATGAGGTCCAAGGATATTTACCCAGTTACACAGCTACCTGTGTAAGTAGCAGATCGAGGCTTTGAACAGCTCCTTTTTAAGTGAATTTCCCAGGAAGTGAATTGCAAATCTCGTCCAGAGAAACACTGAACAATGATATGTTTACATTGGCCAATACCCCGTATGATATGGCATGAGCTAACTTATTTTGTAATGATTTCTATTTTTTTATGGGACTAAAATATACGTTCAGCAATTTACGGACATGACTAAAATTGCTGCCAAAATTCAATTCTTATTATTTGGCTCCTAAATTGTATCTTTAAAAAGTTTAAATTAGTGGATGATTTCCTTCAGAAAACTTCCCAAACGTTATGCAATCTGGCCCCTTTCTATGAGATTTCTCTTTTAGTATGCCCTTCAATCTTTAAAATCCCCGCTCTGATACTTACAGCCTATGTGACTTTAGGCAAGTTACTCCCCTTTTCGGAGCCTCAGTTTCCTCCTAGGCCAGAGGATGTTTGACTAGATGGCCTTTAGGTATGATTAGCTTCGATGACCCTTTACAAAGGGGATCTTTTCCTATGACCCCTATTTTATAGTTCTTCAAACTGTACCCCGTCCCCCATAGTTGTAGGAAGTAATGAATAACTACAAAGCCATAAAGTTCTTAGATCCATTTGAGTAAAGGGTATGAATTGAATTCTTTTCTAAATCAAAGAATAAAACTACAACAACAACCTTACAGAGAAGGTCTCTGAGGAGAACTTAATTCACATGTGGACCCCAAGTTCAGGTTCCCATCCAACAAGAAGAACAAATGGTTGTCAACCGCCATCTAGTGGCTAGAAATGAAACTCCCTGGAAAGGGATTTGGAGGCTATTTTCCCGATGAGAATTTCAGAGGCTCGCCCCAAGGCTCCGGACGTTTGGGCATCTTCCAGCCCTGCTCTCGGGGAAAGTGCGTGCCGCGGGATACGCCAAAATCCCGCGCCCAAGCTCGGAAGCCGCCGCCGGGAGAGAGACAGGCGAGCGGGTTAGCTCTGGGGCAGACAGGTAGGATGAGGGAGAAATCCTTGCCTACATGTAGCGGCTGTGCTCTCAAAGGGTAAGTAAGTAGCAGGATGCTGGCTGCTCTCTTTCGCATCGATTCGTTTCCTGCGTGCGGCTACATCGGCCGGCCCGGCCCCTCCAGGCCCTGCCTGAAATTGGGGAGCAGGATCTCCGGGTCTCCGCTGCGTTTGCGCTGAGGCGGGGTGGGGGGGGTAGGCTGCCCTTGGAGGGAACCCACGTTAGCCCACGGTTGGCGAGGAAGGGGACACACACAGCCCCGAACTCCTTCATCCATCCGTGCGCAGTAGCTCAGTAAGGGGCCCTTTGGGTCTGGGGGTGTAGGGTGAGGCAAGATTGCATTTCATGCTAGTTTTTAACTACCGCTTTTCTTGATTGTCCGTTCTAATAAAAAGAAAACGAACAATAACAAATAAAAATGGAATGAAGTTACCCAAAGCCATTTAGGGAAAGTTATTTTTCTTCCTTAAAAAATAAAAAATTCACGTGGTGGTTAAGTATTTTAGCTTGTTTGCCTATGCTTAATATAGGTTTTTTTTTTTTTTTTTAAACACTGCCAAGTCGATTGGAAAGGAGTGAAATCATTTATCTGGGAATAAACTTTGAAAAATAAACTTTATTTCTGTTAAAATAGTAACCCCATACAATAGAAGGAGTTAAAATCATTAAATGCTCAACAGTTGAATAAAGTAAAATTAATCCAAATCAATTGCTTAGGAATTTAACAAACAAGAAAAATTAATTTCTCTGGCAGTTTTTTTCTGTGGCGTTTCCTTTTTTCCTCATAATTTCATGTATTGCTTGAAAATCATTGCTTTCATGGTTATTTTAAAACAGTTCAAGACATTGAGTTAGGTTAGCATGTTAATAAAAGCACACAAAGGGTCTATTTCTCCCCTTATGTAGGCTTTTAAAAAAAAATTAATCTGAGCTTTTGTCCCCAGAAAAAGGCAAAGCTAAAAAGGCTTTTCCTGTTTTCCTTTGAACTAGTGTCAATCTGTCAACTGAGAGGCAGAAAGAATATTAGATCCAGTTCAAACACTTTCACTCCTATGTCCTTATCCTACAGTTGATTGCTTTGGGTGCAACCTTTATCAATTTAAGGTGTTTTTAGATTGATTTCCTTTCTAATTTTTTTTTTTTTAAAGAAGAGACTCTCAACAAGTATTGACATAAAAAGCCAATTATTGCATATGTGAAATCACTTATTGGGGAAAATAACATAAACTTACAGCTGTAGTCACTGGAGCCTGCTCAATGGGTGCCCAAGGAGGCACATTGTCCAGAAGCAAAGAACATAACAGGCCAGCTGCTCTGTAACAAAGGAACCTGTTCTGTGAACATTTGGCATTGATGGTAGCCTAAGTATTTTTAGTCTCTGCAAAAAGTCATCTTTCCAACCTTTCTGTTTTCCCTGATAAATAGTGGGTACACACTCCAAAATATTTACCTATTCAATGACAGTGCTGTTGAACAAGAAACCAGCTGAAGGTTTTGGAGGCAAATGCCTGTTAGACCAAATATTCACTGCCATGCAAACTGAAATAGGGAGGAATTTAAACTTTGCAGGTCTCATGTCTGAAATCCTTCACATGTATTTACTACCAATGAATGGCATTTGATAGCTTACTGGGCTCTTGTCCCAGGTGGACAAAGTCACATCTCTTAAAGTTTGGTGGGTAAATGTCACAGCTTGGATAAGGATGAAGACCCTCAGCTACATTTCTGTTGCTGCCATATCTTTAGTTATACCATGTACATCTTTATTTCTGTCTCTGTCTCTATGTGTATATATATACATATATATATATATATATATACACATACATATATATATGATGTAATATGTAATAATATCTATACATGTACATACATATACAACGTGCACTATGCATGTGAATACATATATATGTGTATATAGAATGTATATATATATGTTGCATTTATAGTCAAAGTTATGTGACTGCTCAGGGGATGCCACGTAATTCTGATAAAGTCACTAAATTCGGTATTCCAGGCATCTCTTTATATTATAGATGAGTTGTTTATTTGAATTTCTACAATAGAAGTTTTCCACACTGGTGAAACTATAAGTCCAGTTTACCTGCCCTCCACTTCCTAAAAAAAAAGTCTATATGGAAGCTAGTATAAAATTAAATTAATTATACTAATATCTCATATTTTATCCAGTTTTACATTTTACAAAATTATTTCCTCATAATAAAGAATGTGTTATAAGAGTTTTATCCATCATTAAATAGGTGGTTCCACCTATTTTTAATCCACCATTTATAGAAGGAAACCAAGGCTCTAAGAGATTAGCTAATTTGTCAAAGTCATACAACTAGTAAACAGGACTAGGAATCAATTTTTAAAGCCATCTTTTCAATATAGCATTCATTTTCTCTTTTATTATAATGTTGCTTGGTTGCTAAGTCACTGAGAATTAGAGTATCCAGAAGATGGAGAATCACCCACCATTCTCCATGCACTGGCCAGATTCCATGATTGACATTCTTCACAGCTGTCTCTGCCTTACTCTGAATCTCCTATATAGTTGGAGAATCTGCTTAAAAATAGACTTTGTTGGCAAACTAAGAAAATGAGGTACAGCTTTTTTCAGGTGTATAACTAGAAATTCTGGTGCTTGAAGCAAGTGAACCTGCACCAAACAGCATGAAAAGTGTCTTCAAATCAATTATTTTAAGATAAATGCAGTTGTGATAAATAGTGAGACCATCTTAGATCTCTATATTCAAAGAGACCCTGGAAACTGTCCTGTGAAAAGGAGATGGAGACCCCAAGGATACCAGGATGCTTGGATATGGGTGTGGTAGAGGAGAGGAGGGAGGAAGAGAAGAGAAAGGTGACCGGGTCTGTTGGAAGGTTGGGAGGGGGAAGAAGAAGGAAATAAACATACTACTTGAAAGTTTCCTATTTTCACTAAATATTCTTGTTAATGAAGTGCAAAACTCAATGATTCTAGCTACAGGAGGAATTTCAGTATTGTCAACATTTTTAATTTCTGTACTCTTGGACAAAGCTCCGTTTTTCCTAGTTAAAACCCTGAAAGTTTTTGGAATAGAAGAATATCCATTATATATACTATTTAGTTATCTTCCATTTAAGCTTTTTTTTTTCAAATAGGTCCTTAAATGAAATTTTTAATGTAAAAGGTTTTTTTAATGCAATTTTTAAAAACATGTTTAATTTGAGGACTAGTTTATTTTTTTCACTGAGCCATTTCAGGAAGCCTTCTTTGAAAAGTTTGGCTTTCAACAATTTCTCCTTTTTATACATTTCTACAGCATATATTGTCCAGGCTATATTATATTGAATAACTTTTCATACATTTAGGTTGTGTGCTTCACATTTTGTTCCTCCAATTAAAGTGTAAGCTTCTGGAAGGAAGGTCCTATATATATATATTGTATATATGTGTGTATATACAATATGTGTGTGTGTGTGTGTGTGTACCTATATATTTGTATGTGTATATATGGATGTGTATGTATGTGCGTGTTTCCTTTTCATTGTCCATCATCATTGTTGTGTTTCATGCACTACTTAAGATGTTAGACCTGAAATGGATCTTTGGAGGTCATATGACCCAGTCTTCTTTTACAAATCAAGATTCTAAGGTCCAGAGCAAGGAAGTGACTTGCACAAGGCAACACAGGTAATCAATTGATTAGCAGTGGAGGGTATTAAACCTTATATCTTCTGAATACTAGCTGTGGAAGGGAATAAGCATTTAAAATAACATCCATTATATTTTAAGTGCTTTACAAATACCCCATTAGATCCTCACAGCAATCGTGTGAAGTAAGTGTTATTATTCCCATTTTGCAGTTGAAGAAATTAAGGCAGGTTAAGTGACTCATGTAGGATCACACAGTAGCTGACTGAGACTAGCTCTGAACTCAGGTCTATCTGAGCCCAGATCCAGTACTCTATCCACTGCACTACCTAGCTGCCCAAATCAGTTCTGTTTACTTCAACAATGTTACGCAAAACATTTGATTAATAGGTTGCCATAACTTTCTAAGTAGCAGAGTAGATAGAGTTAAAAAATTAGGAAGAAATGAGTTCAAGTTCAGCATCAGACATATACTAGTCCCTGAACAAGTCACTTAATCCTGTTTGCTTCAGTTTCTTCATCTGTAAAAGGAGCTGGAGAAGGAAATTACAAACTATTCCAGTAGCTTTACCAAGAAAATCCTGAATGGGATCACAGTGAGTCAGATAAAATTAAAACAAGTGAACAACAATAATAGCTTCCTAATAGTCTGGAGCCCTAGACTTTGTGTTGGGAAACCTAAGTTCAAATGATGCTTCACTCACTTACCTCTATGAGCCTCAATTTCTCCATTTATAAAATGAGGATCACAATAGCATCCATCTCATAGATTTGCTGTGAGCATGAAATGAGATGGATGTCGAGATGTTTGCAACATGAAAACACACTGTAATTGTGCTTTTAGTGTGGTTTTTAATTAGTATTATTTGTCAGCATTAACTAACATATGTAGATTAACACCAGATTTTATCAATCATTTAAAAAATTATATGGTTTGAAAGATAAAACATCCTGCCTGACCAGTTTAAATCTGTAGAAAACCTGGAATCCTTTGGCAGAAAGCTCACAGGAATTTAGTTGTGTAAAAGCATTGGTAGGCATTGGTCACCTGAGTAAACAGGAAATGCTGCCCACAATGGGCAGCCTAGAGATTGTTGTTGACTGGACGGTCTGCGTTAAGGAAAGCTCCCAGCATTCGTGCCAGCCAGTCCAGAATATAGTAGGTCATGCTGGAGAGAGTCAACCACTAAGCATGGAAGCACTTGGGTTACATTTGTCAGGATGAATTGTGTAGGATTTTTGGTCTGATAAGGCTCTTGTGTTAAGAAACACAATTGAAGTCTTGCCATTTATTTGTCTTACAATCAGGCAGTGTCACAATTATTTGGAGTTTTGTTTTGCTCTCTGGTGTTTGTTTCTCCTTTCTGGTAGAATGCAGTTTCCCCATGTCCTATTTGAAACTTTGCTAAGGGATAGTCACCTCTCCCTAATTTTAATGGGAGTTGACTATGGAGACCGTATCTTCTGATGGCTTTCTATCTCACAAACAGTGCTCCACATCACGCTTACTTAGCACAAGATCAATATTCAGTAATCAATAACGATTAATCACCTGGTCCTTCTGGCAAAGGAGAGAGAAACTTCTGCCTTTCCACAGAAATCAGAACATGAATTGGAGAGATTGGGAGCATTCTCCTAGAGGGGAAAGTCAGCCACGCAGGTAGTAATGAGTCAGGTTGAGATTTCCAACACCCGTTGTTATTTAGAACCCAACAACAAGCTGCTTTGGAAAGCTTCCATCCTCTCATTTGTCTCACATTCTGAGCAGCCTTGTGGTTTGGTGTCTATATTTGGGACATTAAAGGGTTTGGAGTCTATAAATGGCAAGTTAAATGGTACCTCATCGGCTGCAAATCAAGTGCTAATTAAAACTGCATTAACCCTAATGGATTGGAGAGAGGGAATCTAATTGACCTCAGTTCTGTTGCCACCAGAATGCCCAGAATAACCCAGGGCACCGGGCTCGCAGACACCCAGCCAAAGGTGACATTTCCAAGCTTAACTCTTGTCGCCAGCCTCCAGTTCCCTTTGAGCCTAGTGAAGCAGTTCGGAAGGGGAGGCTAGGCAGGAAGGAAAGAAGTTATGTAACTTCAAAATGTGTTTATTGTTGCGGCCACCCTAATAATAAGGAAGCGCCAAAACGTGCTTGTACCAATCAGAGTCACAGGTGCTGATAATGGCTCACCTAATTACTTCATTATTCTTTGCCACTCGGCAGAGAGAGTTTGTATTTACAGTACTGTATATGGGGCTGTTGCTGTCGCTCATTGTGAGGATCGCAGTTATTCCACAACGTCTCTGTGGGCCCAGACAAGTAGAATCTTGTTTTTCTTGATTTCCCTGGGGGGAGGGGGCAATAGAGAGGAGGCATCCATCCAGAATGTAATGGCAATCGCTCAGCCGGGATGAGTGATAAATGATCAGTTATTTTTGAAAAGCAAAATTTTTCTTAGAAAAAAAAAAATTTTTTTTAAATTTCTTCCTCTTTAGCCTCGAGCCTGGCTGGCAATAATGCAAATGGAAGAAAGCTGTTCTTGAGTTGGGGTGTCCCAGGGATTGTACCCACCTTCGAGGCATCAGTGGACCCCAGGCCATCATCATTAAGATGGAAGCGAAGTTGTAAGTAGCCCCCCGAGACTTGTTGTCCTAATGAATACCAGACCACAAATTAATGAAGTGGGTTTGGAAAAACATTGTGATTTTTAGTCACTCAAGCATCAGCAAATCTGGTTGGAGTCAGGATAGGCTGTTTATAGCTTGTGAAGATGTTGATTGTTTACAAATTAGATTTTTTTTCCTTTGAAAAACTGTGCACCTATCTGCCAGCTGTTGTCATTCATCATAAGCTCAGGGTGCCATCCTCTGAAGGAGAGAGGCAGCCTATTGTTAGGTGGTCTAATTGTCACAACATGCCAGTTTCTGGCTCCCCTCTTTGCCTCTTCCCCCCACATACAGTTTTAAAATAGATTTTCCACAACATTCCCTTTTAAATCAAAGGCACCCTGGCTTCTCAATAACTGCCACTTTCTATTTCTTGTCATCTGAAAGTCATGCAAAGAAGTAAACATTCAGGGACTAGTGGCCCTTTCTCTCTCTCTTTTTCTTTCTTTCTCTCTCTCTTTTTCTCTTTGTCTCTCTCTGTTTCTTTCTCTGTCTTTCTCTATCACTGTCTCTTTCTCTGTGTTTCTCTCTGTCTCTCTTCTCTCTCAGTCTCTCTCTCTCTCTCTCTCTCTCTCTCTCTCTCTCTCTCTCTCTCTCTCTCTCTCTCTCTCTCTCTCTCTCTCTCTCTCTCTCTCTCTCCTTTGCCTTACCCCAAAAGATATAATAAGCCCTTGACTATATTAATTTACAAGATAAGGAGCTAAAAAGAGAAGAGCCAAAAACAAAAATCCCCTTCCCCTAAAAAACAAATGGCAAAATACTTGCTTCATCTTCTTGGGTGGTGAATCAAAATGATATTAGGACATAGTAGAAAACTTAATGGAAGAGTTAACATTTGAGCTGTATTTTGAAGAATAAGGTAATACTTGGCTAGACTGATTTTGGGGGTTAGGGAGAGGTGTGAGGGGGATGGCCACTAGCCATAGTAAGAACATCAGCAAAATTCAGAATTATGAAGGCACTCTCTGGTCTCTGGACAGTGAGTGCTATAGTTTAACTGGAACATAGAATTCCTGATTAGGAGTAATGGGACATAAAGATAAGTCTGGGTCCAAATTATAGTCTTAAGTGGCAGGCATTGAAGTTTAAACTTTAATCAGTGAGCAAGCAGGAGTCATTAAAGGTTTATGAGCAGGAGATGACAAATCAAACTCTGCTATAAAAAGAGTAATCAGCCTTTGTCCTCCTGAGTTGGCTCCTCTATGGGTGACATAAATCAAACCATGTTCTTTCAGAAATTCTGATTTTTTCCACTGGCATTCACATGGTAAATAACTTTTTTTTGTAACCACGTACACTTACCACTTAATGGAGAGTACTGATTGTAGGCTTCTGGGTACTGCTGTTTCACCTTATTCTTCTCAAGTACTTTGTAATATTAAAAAATGCAGGCCTTGCTTCACAATAGTTCAAGGCCAAAAAAGGAGCTTTGGGCAGAGGAAAAGGAAGACACTGTCTGCCCCTTCCTTCTCAAGCCCTAGTCTTTTTTTGGAGAATGTATATGAGGTGTTTTCACAGGATATGGTGGGGATAATACCACTACTAAGTGGCTAGGAATCCCAATCCTAAAACAAGGATTTGCCATCTCAGTCAAGCCCCACTGTCCTGGGAAGTCACACTTGTTAGTAACATTAATAGTATCCATAGAACTACTTTTTATTCCACTTCTGTAAAACTCTTGAATGATGTTAAAGAGGTAATGCCCAAATCAGTGGAATTTGTTGTCAGTGGAATTGGTTCAAACTTTATTTTAAAAATGGGGGAAAACATGGCAGGTGGCTCACCTTAAACTACCTTCATTGACATTTATTGAATATTTTCTGCAAATTTCAGCTATCTTTATCAATTCTTGGTGCTTCTAAAGGCATAGAGAGGATTCTATAAATTCCTATTCAGAACTGATGATTCTTCAGCTGAAACCACAGGGGTCAATCATCAGAAGTAAAGCTCTCTAACTCAGCTGGAAACACCAAGAACTGTTGAAGTTTTCTACTTCCCTTTGGGAGAACCAATAATTATCCTCTATGGCTCTATCTGTGAAGGAGCAAATTTGGCAAATTTGCTTTTTATACATCTCTTGAAGCAAAAGGCAAAGCTTGGGGTCAAGTAATTATGTTATCTATCCATTCAGAGATCAAACTAGCTCTTATGTAAGAAATATTGGATATAGTTTTAAATATCCCTTTACTAAGTATGAGGAAGACTGTTCTGGAACTGATTAAGAAATAAGTGCAATAAAAAAGGGTTTGATATCCATTTGAATCATAGAATCATTAGAACAGCAGAGGAATTTGGAGGTTGTCTGATCTCTTCATGTTAAAGACAAGAAAACCTAGACCTAGAAAGGTGACTTACTACCAATATTACCAAGTTAATCAGAGGCAGAGCTGGCACTAATCTGAGAGATTTCCTAACTACTATAGTGCAATGTGGCAGTGACAGAATTCAGGTGGTTTTGAGCCAGGAAAAACAATACTCTGGTAGCCAGGAGCTACATGCCTTACTAAATCCACCATTATACCATTGGTAAGCAAGGAGAGACCTGGCAAGGAATGGGTGCAAACCTATTCTTAATATTGGACAAACAACTCAAAAAATATGCCCTCTTGACAACATCCAGAACATCATATTCCTCAAGTCGTTCTTAGTTCTTTGACCTTTGAGAACTTGTCCATCTATTGCTCTCAGGCCCATAAATATGTCTAGTTAACAACTAAGGACTTTAGTAATCTGTTGCCATGGATCCATATCACTGACTTAAAATAGGAAGGAAAAAAAATTTGTCAGGGATAATTAAACAGACTGATGTCCAATTCAGTGAAAACTGCCAAATTGCCTTCAGCAAACTCCTGGATAGACTTTTATTGAGATGAAATTTGGGAGGAAAAGAGATTTTTCAAAAGAATTGCTTTTTTGAGAAAACCCAGAAAAGAATGGTGACAAATCAGCTTGAAAGTTCAGCACTGACAGAAAAGGTTACACATTGAAATTACTTCCTAAAACATGTTTTTGCCATTTTAATTAATCACGCCACCTTTTTCCCATTCAAGCCTTTGCCTCCTTCTCTCAAAATTATTTTATTTCATATTATTTTAATTTCATTTATTTAGTATTTGACATATTAATTTAATATATTATATATTAATACATATATTTAAATATATTAAAATTATTTCAAAAGTCAAGAGATACTATTGTTCACTGAAATTTCCTTTGCCTTGATTTCTTCTGGAAGTTTACATATATATATATATATAAATATATTTATATATATATATATATATATTCATTCTATTTTAGGAGATCCCCAAAAAACAGTCTTAGATTTAGTGGGCAAAAGGTGTCACACACAGTCTTAGCTATATAATGCCCATTAAAAACCAGAAAATCTCACATTAAGTGTTTACTGACTCAAGGTAAAACAGTCCTCTGTTTGCTAGAAGGCCTCTGGGCAGCCGAAGCACTTGGGTGTGCCTTCTGGGAAAGGAGGAGTTAATTAAATTACCTTATATTTAGTATTAATTTTTTCCGGGCTTGTCAGGTAACTGACAACAAGCCCAGACTTGACTGGGAACATCAGCTTTGCGTCAACATTGTCTGGTGGGTAGTCATATTGTCATATTAATTGAGTTGACATCGAGGTTGAGATTAGTTACAAATGTGGTTCCAATGTTATTTCAACAGGTGTCAGTTTGGGGGGCTGTGGTCAGAATCGGATCATCTGCTGCCTTAAGATGATGGGCCCTCAGCTCAGCTGCTTCCGGAACTGATGCTCCTGTGCCTTGTCAAACTGTACCTGACTGAGGACCTTCCAGCAGATCTGGACACTTGGGACTTGAGTCAGGAAAACCACTAAACTGTGACTCGTTTTCTCCCCTAAAAGCAGAAAATGGGCAGTGGGATGTGGTAAAGAGCAATTCTAATGGGATTTGTTTGTTTGTTTTCCTTCTTAACTGTTCAAGGTTTTGGTTTTGGTGGGTGAATTTTCATGCACTGTAATTTCAGGCATCTCATCCATTACTGATGCAAAAGAGAAAAGTTTCTTTGGTGGGGAGAAAAACAGGTCTTGATTTTCATTTATTTAAATATTTAGTTAGTTAGGTAAAATTCCCCAAAATGAGTGCTACAGACCAGGTCAGACTGGACTGTGAATACTAGGAAAAGGAAAGTTCTTGAAATCATTAAACATGTTTTATACCGCAGTCTTGGACTAAAATATTCTTACTGCCCTTTCCCCCTACCCCCCCCCCCACTTCTGTTAATTATTTTCCACATCATTACTTAGATGAGTGTCTTTCAAGGTGTTTGGGGTTTGGGATGGGGGAGATGAAATATTGCACAGGAGCTAATGAGAGTCTTTATTAAATTAGATGCTTGTTTGTGGCTTTTCTGCTCATCCAGAGCTTTGTCTGTTAAAACAGATCCATTATCATCATGACAGACCAGGCAGCAAATATCCGGAGGGTCACCAAGTCTCAGAAAGAATGTATGTTATTTAGAAGCACCCGTGAACCATCCGACATAATCCTTTTACTCCCCAAAGACACAAAAGTGTTTTCTGCTCAAGGGGATCCATGGAAGAATCGCCCCTTGGGTCAGACGTCTAGGAGGGGGCTGTCCCGGCTTGCGGTTGTCAGGTAGCCGAGCTTTGCCCAAAGTAGGTGCTCAGGAAATGAGTGAAAAGAAAATGAGCCCCCCCCCCCAAGTTCTATAATGAAACGCCAGCGTGCTCCAATAGCCTCGGAGGAAAGACCCTGGGCTTGCCGAATGAGGTTTAGGTCTGGCTTTCTCAGATAGCCCGTCCGCAGAGGGCTCGGCGCACAGCCTCCCAAAAGTCCATTAACAAATCAACATCACCCGCTGAGCAGCCAGGGCCGGTGGCCTCGGGAGTCCGCGGAGCTCGGCCTCCACAAGTCCGGAGCAGCTGGCAGCAGGGGGTGGAGGAGGGAGGGAGAGAGGCAGGGAGGTCCCACGAGTAAATCACTGTCAAATCGCAACCACGGATGTTTCAGCAATCAAGCCTGCCAATAAGCAAATAATTATGGTGGAACACCTGGTTTTTGTACCACTTTACATACCTGCCACAGGCACTCAGGACCCACGGCCTCCCCAGCCACAAGAGGGTGGGGAAGCCGGCGCAGTCATCCCTTCCTTACAGCAAGAGTGGGAGTTGGGGGATGGGGGAGAAGCCGAGTCCAGAACAATCGGAAGAGTAAAAAACTAGATCAAATCTTCAGAAACAAACTGCTATTATGGAGGAGAGGCAGAGACGGTGGCAGGTGGCCCCATTAGGAAAGAATTCACAAAGCTTCATTTCTGATAATTACTTGGAGACTGAAATATAATGATCCCATTTATTCCGTCAACTGGAGTTGTCACGGTCTTACTGCATGAAATATAAGCCTCCGCCCTCTGGAAATTCAATGTGAACTTATCATTTTCACATACTGTATAGTATGGTTTCCACATGTTAATTATCCAAAAAGTAACTTCCTGAAAGTGCATTTTGTCATTTTTTCCTCCACGCACCCAGAAGCTGACAACGGTCTCTGGACACATGTAAATAAAAGCTTACAGATTTTTACAAATCAAATAAATGTTATAATGCTAAACATTGACACCACCGAAAGCCTTGTTAAAGAAAAGTCTTGAAGCAATAATCTGTGTTTTTCTCTGAGCAATAAATATGGCAGCCATTGTCACAAATTTTATTGTGAATATATTTCCTGTCTCCCCTCCCCCTCCCTTTTGGAATTGTACCCATTTTTTCAAGGACTAGCTCCGGTGCTGCATCCTCCATGAAGTTTGCTCTGATTGCCCCAAATAAATAGATTTCTTCTTTCTTAAATCTCCCAGCTTATTGTTTATAGCACACCTCGCTCCATATATTTCTCACGTTCTGTTTTGTATTAATATTTGTGCATGTCAGTATGGTATAGGGGTGGGGGAATGCTTCACTAAGAGAATGGATGTCAGAATTATATTCCCAGCATTTCCATTACTTTTTTAGTTGTCTTTGGGAACTTTATCTTTGCTAGACCTCAGTTTTTTCACCTGTAAATGAGGGTAGGACAAAATAATTATTCAGTTCCCTTCTAGCTCTTAAGACACTATGATATTCCATAATAAATGTCTTACAGGAAAGTACTCTGATTCATTCTACTTCATATCCCACATCGCATTGCATGTAATAAGCACTTAACAAATCCTTCCAGGCATCCAGGTTGAAAATTCCCCCTTACCTTATATGCCCAATTGATTTCCCAGTCTTGTAGATCTTACCTCTGAGCATTCCCAAGCAATGTTAATTTTCTTTCTACTAAAAATTATCCATCTTTTACACTCCATTCTTTATGTCAAGAATGCTACCATCCTTCTAGGCACCCTGATTCTAAACCTTGAAGTCATCTGTGGCTCTTCACTCTTCCTCACCCCACATATCCAATCAGTGGAAAAGTCTCATCAATTCTACCTTCCAACATCTTTTACATTTCTTCCCTTATCTCCACTCATGCAGACACCAACATAGGTTCAGTTCTTCATCATCTCTTGCCTGAACCTATTATAAGAGAGTTCCCATAATCTTCCTTTAAGGGGGGCACCCAGGGCACTTATCGCTTCATTTCCCATCCCACTGCACTCCTTTGGATTTCTCCATCATTTCCCAGAGCTGAACATCTTCCCCTTTCTCCTCACCTTTCAGCTTCCTATTAGATTATAATATCCTTGAGGTCAGAGACTTTCTTTCTATTTCATACCTGTGTCCCCAGCATTTAGCACTGTGCCCAGGACATAGTAGACACTTAATAAATGTTTATTGACTGACTAATAACCTTTTAATTGGCCTCCAATCTCTATCCTCTCTAAGTCATCATCACATAACTACTTAAATAATTTTGCTGAAGTATAGGTATGACTATGTCTAAATCAATAAACTCCAGTGGCTTCCTTTTGCTTCTAAAAGAAAGTTCCGAGTCTGCTATCATTTAAAGCCCTTCTCAATCTATCTTTCTAGCAATTATATGTAATTTCCCTTCTTGCACTCTATAGTACAGTCAAATTTACCATTTTATTGTTCCTTAAATTTTATTTTCTATCTCTGTATTTTTATTAAGGTTATTCTTCCTGCCTGAAATATACTCTTCACCTCTATTTCTTAGAATCCCTAGTTGAATTCAAATACTACCTGCCATGTGAAGTCTTTCTTGATTCCCTCCAGTTGCTAGGACTGTTTTATAAAAGCTCATAATGTCTTTCTCGATAAGAAGTCAACTCCTTGAAGGCAGGGCTAGCAGCCTGGAGGCATGATTTCACTCCAGGGGTAGCTTTCCATGAGGAATTCCCTCTACCATTACATGTTGGCATTTTCTCTGTTTTTGCCTAAAGAAAAGATGCCACACAATTAGAAAAAATTATAGAAGATATTTCTGTCCCCCAAAGGCAATCAAAAAGATATTTATAATTATTGATCCATATGTGTACTTTAGCATCTTTAAATAAAGCAATCTTTAAAATAATCTATGTGTAGGTCATCTTTTATAGAAATCTTATAAATAAGCAGGTTTTCACAGATGAATATCCTTTTATACATTGCACTTTTAGATTCACATAAATTAAAGCCAGAAAAGCAAATGGAAGCTAAATTCTGAATGCCCTTAGTTTCCAGACCAACACAATTTCTAGAGGCAAAAAGAAGCAATTAAAGTTTTTTTTTTTTTTTCATAAGGAATAACATGGTCAGTCCATTATCTTGGAAATTACTTAGGTAACTATGTGACATATACACTAAGGAGAGGAGAATTTGGGAATAGGGAAATCAATTAGAAAATGATTACAGTGGAAAAAGCACTAACCCTGAAGTTAGGAGGACCGGAGTTCAAATCTGATCTCAGACACTTAACACTTCCTGGCTGTGTGACCCTGGGCGAGTCACTTAACCCCAGTTGCCTCAGCAAAAAATAAAAAAATAAAATAAAATAAATAAAATAAAAAAGAAAATGATTACAATAGTTTAGGTGATAAAGGTCTGAGTTACTATGGTGTCTGTGTGAATGGAAAGAAGGCAATGGGTTCAAGAAATGTTTTTGAGATAGAATAATAACAACTAATATTCATGTGACACCTTAAGGTTTGTAGAGCATTTTAATATATTATCTTTCTTGAATATTACAACTGTGGAAAGGAAATGCTTTATAAATTATCATTCCCATTTTACAGATGAAAAATCTATGCCTTGGGGAAATTAATGCCCAGGGTCAAATGGCAAATAATGGCTGGGACAGAGATTTAAACCTGAGTCTTTCTGACTTTCTGACTCCTGACAATCTACTATGCAGCTTTGCCTTTAATAGATTTAGCAACTAATTGGATATGATAACTGAGAGACTAAATCAGAATGACTTATTCCTTTGGGTAAATTCTTAATTTCTCTAGAGTGAAATTTTTGCTTGCTACCATGCTATATAGTACAAAATCTACTATACATTCTCTACACATGTGTAAATCATCCTTTGCCATGTATATTTGCAATAAGTGAATATGTAGAATTTATCCAAGAACAGGACATGACTCAGAGAAAACATTATTTGAAAAGAATTTAAATTTTATTCCCTAATGCTACTTGGCCAAATACTCTTAAAACTTTATAATACACAAAGGAAACCCAATTACTTATTCATTTGATATTTATTAGTTTGGCATATTTGTGGAGACTGGTGTAAAGTACCTAGTGTACAATAAAGAGCTAATATTTGTTTTATTATGATACCTGTTTTATTGTACAATGGGGATATTTTTCTGGGTTTTTCTTGAGAGTCTTGTGACTGGTCCATGTGATTTCTTAATGGAGCATTTCTCCATGTTTTATGGTGCAACTACTTTTTGGATAATTTATATCTAATTAGATCTGATTTGAAATGATTTATTTAAATAACTTTTTGGCACATTGGAAGCTCTTAATGCAGCTATTTCTTTAAAAGTTCTTCCTTTTTCTGTCATAGCCCTATGTTGTGGCAAGGGAATCGAAAGGAGTTAAGGGATGAATTGTAGAACATCTGTTGTAGCCTCAAACTATGAGGAGGGGAGTGTTGACTCAGGGACTCTTTCCCTTCCCTTCCCTAATGACTCAGAGTCAGAACGTACTAACCTGGTATATGTACAAAATATTATTATGCTGGCTGACTGGGTAGTTTAAATAATAACTCCTTCATATAATAGTGGACACTTTTGTTGCCTTTTCCAATTACAAAACATTTTACATATTACTTTAATCCTTGCAACACTCCCATGAGTCAAAAAAAAGTACTGGACATAGAGGTCCAACACTATGGCTTTGATCAGGAAACTGAATTCAAGTTTTAACTTTACCATTTCATATTGTTTGATCTCTATCAAACCTTAGTTTTCCCATATGCAAGATAGGTTCCTATTACTTGCCTCAAAGTTCATACATACATCAAAGTATGTATTTCAGAAGATAGTTGTGAAGACAGTACTTTATAGAGAATAAGGTACTATGTTGATAAATGTGATCATCTATTACTATCTGAATTTTAGTGATGAGAACAGAAACACAATGACAAGTTTCTGAGTGATTTGTCCAAGCTCAAATTGAATTCTGAGTAATAGAATTATTAATATATCTTATATTAGTATATTATGCTAATATATTCTATTGATATATTAATAATTACTATAAATATTATAATTAATACTATGTTACTTATATATCATAATAAATATATTACATTAATATATAATATTAATGTATGTTATATTAATAATATAAGTAATAGAGAAAAGGCTTAAAGCCAGATCTTTGGGACACCTTTCCTTAAATATCAATCACACTATATTCATTTGTATGACTCCATTTCTTTGTCTCTTGAATGTATGGATTATAGATCATCTAACCACCAGGTGGCACTGCTAGCCACTATCCTGATCCTATTTAATAGGAAAGAGTTTAGCTGAGCAGACCCACACTAACACTTCCACTCTTTGGAAATGCTGAAGACGTTCCAAGCTCTCCATGGTTCTCAGAGATTTAGTTATTTTCTCCAGCTCTTGAGCCTCTCTCTATAGGATAATAATATTATCTAGGAGTATGTGGGTTATTAAAGTTACCTAATCAATACAGTTCCCACCAACTGACAGACTCAGACTCCTCCTTTACCTGTATATACTGATTAAATAATTTTGAAATAATGTGTTCAACTCTCCATAATAGCAGATAAACACTTAATAAGCAAATAAACAATACATTATAACAAGAAAACAATACATTTGCCTAGAACTATGTGACAGCCACTCTCCTGAGAAGTATAGAAGTTGGGAAGTCTCCTGAGGGTAAGAAGTTGAATCAAACATAATAATTCCAGGAAATGTACAATATATTCCTCCTTTAGAGAATGCAAAGGAATGTTGACAATGCAATACAGTTCAAAACTTGTTATTTAACTCACGTATGAAGCAGAGTTGCTCATCAGATGAAGACAGTCCATAGAAATTCTGAATCTAGAACTTATGGCACAAAGAACGGTTTGGACACGTTAGAAGAAGACAGAACCTCCCATGATAAGGGCTCTTTTCGGTATAAATTATTTTTGGCAGAAGTTTCCAGAATCTTTTGGACAAAGCTAGCATTGCTTTGCAGAGCAGGATAAGTGGGCAGAAAGGCCAGTCCTGGCAAGAAGTGTGATACCGCCAGGCTGTCCTGCCCCCCTTTTTGTAGCTCCTTGTAACTTCTTGTTGGCAATTTCTACCATGTTAGAAAGATCAAAAGATGCTAGAGATGGAAAAGAACCAAATAATGGTCTACTATAACCTCGTGCAATTCACAGATTGAGAATCGAATCCCAGAAAGGTAAAATGATTTTGATCATGGAAACACAGCTCCCTTGTTGATCTCTGATCT
This sequence comes from Sminthopsis crassicaudata, assembly GCF_048593235.1. Lineage (NCBI taxonomy): Eukaryota > Metazoa > Chordata > Mammalia > Dasyuromorphia > Dasyuridae > Sminthopsis > Sminthopsis crassicaudata. Next base: position 595,628,193 of record NC_133618.1, read on the forward strand.
TCCTTTTTGAAAACCAAATTCCTCTGGGAGGAGTTAGACCACAAACTGTGATCAGGGGCTAAACCTTAACGGAGATTAGCTACCAGCCACTTGAGGCCAAGAATGGAACACAGAATCCTGTTCAGGAGAGGAAATACACAGCAGGAGCAGAGGAATGAATGAAGAGCTCACAGAACATGGGAGAAGAACAAATGCACACTCTGCTGATGGGAATCCTCACTTTGTAGGGGTCACATAAGACTGGGAAATGAGGTAAACTGTCAGAGAATTACCTCAAGTCTCCATACTATCCTAGCATTTTCTCTTTGGATCATCCCCTGGAGGTTCCTTTTCTTTGCTTTGCCTTTCTCTGGTTATAAGCCAGAAAGAAGACATTACCTACAAATCTCTGCAAATGATAAAAAAAAAAAAAAAAAAAAAAAAAAAAAAAGATTGGTTGATTGGCAGCTTATTGATCTTTGACTTATGAACACTCTCTATTCACAGTTTTCTGTTTCCTCCAGATCTCCCCTGTTTTAGAAATTATTTTTTAATTCAATTCACCACACAAGTATTCAGGCCATAGTGCAATGTCATGCACTGAGAATAGAGACAAGAAAACATATTTCTTGCCCTTTAAAAGCTTACATTCTATTAGAAGGCTATAATATGCACAAACATAATACAAGGTGAATTGAAGCTAGCGAGAGCACCAACAACTGAGAAGAACACAGAAGGCTTCATGGAGAAGGGATTTTCTGAGCTAAGCCTTGCAGATAAAGATTCTGAGGAGAAAATAGTCCTGACATTTCCTGAATTTACCAAACTTGCTTGAACTAATTAGTGTCTAGTACTTCCAAACAGCACAAGAGAAATGGTACAGCCTCTCAAGCTTAATCTTACCACTGGCATAAGAGAAAAAAATTCATGATAAACTTGGAATCAGTAAACCTAGGTTCAAAATATGAATGTGCCATGTTCCCAAAGTTACCACAGACAGTCATACTATTTTATAAAAGAGACAGATTAGGGTGTCCCAACAAATCCAATGAAAACTCAGTTCTTTTTTTCCCTACTCCTTAGGATCAGACTTGAAAAATCTATCTCCTCCAAAGACAATTTCTAGCCCAAGTGAAGAAAAACCATTTTCACACATTTTCAGAGAAGGTCTGACTAAAGAAATATGGAGTAAGTAACCCCTAAAATCTTGAGTCCAAATTAGGGAAACTCATAACTTACCTCTTATCTGACTAAATGCTTCTCAGACAGGTTGAAGTCATTAACTGGCCTGACCAGGATGGGAGTAGCCTGCCATGTACCTGGCACAGGGATGTAAGGAGGAGCAGACACCAGCAGGAGCTGGATACTAAATCTCTAAAATAAAATGACAAGGTCAGAAAAATCCCTCAGGCTCAGTGCTTTACCTTCCTTTCCCCTCTACAGCAACATGTGCCCTTTTGAAGGAAAAAAAAAATGGCCCAGATGAAGATCACATTCATTTAATGCAGTGTTCTTTTCCATAGTTCTGCAAGGAAAAGGCTTTTATCAGACCCTATTAGATCTGTGATATATTTTTTGAATGACGTGTATAATAATTAGACTGTAAAGATGTGCAGTTAATCCATTTAAAGGTGTAAAGAAGTCCATTTAATGAACATTATAGTCACATTAGACTTGGAAACATCTAACTCTTTTGTTGAATAAAAAGAAGTTCAATGAGATTAACTTCTCTTAGTTGGTTTTAAAGAATAATCAAACATGCCCTACTCTGATAGTGTACCATTCCTTCATGCATGGATCCTGCATACCAATGTCTCCTAGCATAGAAGGGGAAGAATCAGACTGGTAGACCTACTATTTCAGTAAAATAATTACAAATTAAAGAGGATCACTTCGACTTTCTAGACTTACTCTACGATGATAAGAAGCTGTACCCCTTGAACTTGTAATTATATAACAGAAATGTTAATCTCCTGGTTTGCTATTCTCTTTGGCTGCATTAAACGTATTCTTACAATTATCAAGTTTACTTCCTGACACCCAGACGTTTCCACTGGGAGACCTAATATTTGATCATATCAGGTTTTGACCATAAATACTATAATAGAATTCTGTTTTCAAATCTCATGCTATTTCCCATTTGCCAATGAGGCTACTTCACTATACTGTGCAATTATACAAAGTTGAAAATCATTTGTATCTGTGTGTGTCTGTGTGTGTGTGTTTTTTAAAAATATTGACTTTAATCCTGGCTTTCTATTTATTTGTATGTGTTCTTCTTAAAAAGGGAAGAAGATTAAAAATAGTTAATAATTTTTTCTAAAGGAAATCAGGTTAGCCTGGTGGTTAAAAGATTAGCTTTCAAGTGAGAATAATATGGATTCAAATCTTGTCTCTGTCTAATACCAGATAGATTATTTAATGTCTCAGTGTTTCAAGGAACTAATTCTTTAGTACTCCAAGAAACAGATGACTTACCAAACTGAATTAGAGGTAGCCCCCCAGTCCAACCAAGTGTTCTCCAAACCAAAGAAATCATGGAATCTGATGCCAAGAATGAATGAATTTAAAAGAGAATTAACAAAAATGGTACAATCTAGTTTTGGAAAAAGTAAATTTTAATTCCAAATGCAATTGCAATTAATCTCATTCTTTTTGATGAGAGAGGGTTCAAGTGAATCAAAGGTTTCCATTAGACTGAACAAAAATTTCCCCATTCTAATAAATTGTCATAGGTAAAACTTTAGAAATGAGAATCTTAGTTAGACCCTCCATGAAACACTCTTCGAAATTGTTTATTTTAACACACAAGAGCATATACTTCACAAAGTACTTGGTAATAAAGTTATTCTTGTGGTCAATGGGTGAAAATCCAATGCTATTATCTGTATTAATGAAACTACAATAAACTAAACAACCCAACCCTCAGATTGGATCATCTGCAGCTTAGTTTCTGAGATGGGGAAGAAAACAGATATTTACACCATAGTGAAACCTCCATGACAATAAGAAAAGTTACGATAAAAGCCTGTTTGTAAAGATAAAATGAGGAAAATATCCAGAAATAGCCTTTGGATGTGTGTGGACTGTCTACTAACCCTATGGCTTGCTCAGTGTGTAACTGCTAACTGGATGACGGATGGATAATGGGGTTGGGGGGAATTGGGGAAGAAGATTTGCCCAAGCCAAATAAACAGCCTCTTTTAGATCCTTTTTGTAGTTTAGGAACAAAGAGATAAGATCAAAAGACAACAACATCCTGGCTGACCTAGTGTGATTGTCTTGTAGGATGTAATTGGGTATTATGTTGTATTGCCATGCTAGTAGAGGTGGATAAGAACAATTAATTCGATTGAAAAATGCATTTGTCAATAAAGGTGGCTATGCCCTCTAGAGGGAAAAGTGTTGTATCAAAGCCTATTCTTGAGCTAGCTCTCCAGTTCATGTACCTTCAAGCATTCAGAAATGAGGATTCTGGCTTTGTACTGGACATCTATCTCTCTGAGTCACATCTCATTGAGCCACTTCAAAACAAAACAAAACAAAACAAAAACATAAAGTCCTTCTACAGACTCAGATGTGAGCTTTAAGAGGAGCTAGACAAAGAAAACCAATTCCAAACCTTCATGATCATTGTCCTTAGTATCTTCCCACATACAAAAGTAAAAAAAAAAAAACATAGTAAGGATATGCTCTCTTTTTAATAAGAGAAAGGAATCATATTAACTGTTACTAGGTTGAACCCAGTCCAAATGCCCCCTCCTCTATATAGCTTTCCCAAGTCAGATTTTGCCTGATATTTTATATTGTAACTCTTCAAAGTGTTTGCCAAATAATATCATTTATGTTGTTTTGTTATTGTTTAGTCATTTCAGTTGTATCTGACTTTTTGTCATCCTACTTTGGAGTTTTCTTGGCACAGATACTCAGGATAGTTTGCCATTTTCTTCTCCAGCTCATTTTATTGATAAGAAAACTGAGGTAAAGAGAGTTACGTGACTTGCCTGGGGGTCACACAGCTAGTAAGTATCTTAGGCTGGATTTGAACACAGGTCTTCTGACTCTATACCCCTAATATTGTGTATTGGTACCTTTGTTGGTGTCTAGTTCCTCTTACTAAGCCAGGAAAATCATGGTTTCTTCTTTTAACTTTCCTCTTCCCCTAACACATGCAATAGGTACTTAATAAATTTAGTTGTTAATATTTATTTTCTTTTTCTTAAAATTTTCTATTCTATGTCAAATGCTAACTTCCCTCTGTAACCCCCTCCTTTCTGTATCCCCTCCCAAAGAAGGAGAATCTTCCTTCAAAATACCCCTTAATTGTTTTGTGCTATTTCTCCCACCTCTAAAAAACTGTCCTTTCATTTGGGTAGGAAAGCCTTCTACAAAAGCAGATGGAGAACAGGGTCTATCATTTATCATCTTTGAGGATTTCCTGGAGTGCTGAGGAGTTAAATTATTTACCCATAGTCATAGAACCACATGGAGCAGCTAGGTGATGCCATAGATACTGCCTTTTTTTTTAGATTAGGTTATTTGATTCTGTTTCAATTGCAGAAGAGGGCTGGGTCTGGAACCATGAAGATCTGTGTTCAAATTCAGTCTCAGATATGTATGAAATGTGTGACCTTAGGCTGTGGGCCTCAGTTTTCTCATCTGTAAAATGGGCTGGAGAAGGAAAGACAAATCACTTTATGAAGAAAAGCCCAAAAAAGGATCACAATGAGTTGTGACATCATGACTGAAAAGACTAAACAAACCTATATTAGATGCAAAAGAGGTCTTATATCCATTATATCACACTGCCCTCTTACCTATAGCCCTTATATTTCTTATATCCTTGTCTTATCTCCCCTACTAAACTTTAAGCTCTGTGAGGGCAGAGTTGCGTAATCCAAACTAGACTCTCATTCATCCATATCTTTACAACCATAGGCAAGCTACTTAACTTTTCAAGCATTGATTCCTTCACCATTCGTACATATCTATACAGAATTGTGCAATTTATAGGCTTAAAGAGTTGTCGAGGGTCACTGGGAAGTTAAGTGTTATTCCCAATCACACAGCCCATGTATTTCTGAGATGGGACTTGAACCCAAATCTTCCTAAATAAGAGGCCAAGTCTTTATCCACTACGCACAATGCCATTATCTCCCTTTCTTAGTCAAAAAATGAACATCATAATAATTGCATCCCTACCTACCTCACAGATTATTATGAGAAAATCAGCTTTTAAACTTCATCTAGTACCCCAAAAAGTGGTCGGTCCCTCGACAATCCCTCAACAGAAATTTGTGAATTGATTTGAAACATCAATAATTAATTGGTCCATTAGGCATTGAGTCACAGGGAGGCAGAGAAGGCTTCCTGGAGGTGGCATTTGGGCTGAATCTGGAAGGCAGAAATGGAGAGAAGAGGGGTTTGCATTTTAAGAGGGGGAATAGCCTGAGCAGAAACCTGTAGGCCATGGAGGCCCTCAAATACCAAATTCAAGAGTTGGGACTTTTATGTGGTAGAACTGGAGAGGAAAGACCAATCCAACCTGTATGTTAGGAAGATGAATACAGCAACCTGGGAATATAGTTGGAAGGGAGGGTGTGATACTGGAAACTGGAGGTCCAGAGAGAGATGCTCCAGATTAGGTCAAGACAAGTGGAAGTGGAAAAGAGACAGAGGAACCACAGAGACTGTTCTCATGGTGCTCATTGACCACCAAGGATAAGCTGGGCAAAGCCAAAATGCACATGGTCAGGTGCCTGGCCTTGAAGCCAAATAACGTGACAAAGTCAGGAGGAAGTTCTGAACACCAGTTCTTTCCTTGTTAAATGAAGGTCAAAAGCAAGACATAGTCTTCTCTTTTGTCTTTAATTATTTGTACAGAATTTAGTGGCCCTGGAGAGCCTGTCATCTCCTGCAACAGTTGGCAATGTCACCAGTGTACCATGCTATTCAGGAAGCAGAATAATTTAAAATTTAAAATTATGCTTCAGTAAAGAATGTCCTTAAAAAAATTATAAGCAGTATCTATTCATATGCAGAAAATGTGTCAAAATGGCTTTATCTCAGATAGTTCCTAAATGTGTCCTTTTTCCCTCTACCTGAAAGGATCATTTGCATGAGAATACATTTTTAGATTAGGTTATTAGATTCTGTTTCGATTGCACAAATAATTACAATAACCAGGACACTATAAGGGGCTGGATTGGAAAGCTGCTCTAGATGTTACTTTACTGGATAAACTAGTCTAAGAAAATTGAATAAGAACAGAAGGTGAAAATATTTTGTCAATACTATTCCCCCTCCCCCTTTCCCAGCTCCCTTCTAAGGTGATTGCTGTAGCCTCTAAATGCATACTTCCAGGACACTCGGGATGGGGGTGAGAGAGGGGTGGGAGTAGAGGGGGAAGTTATTTTCGAGAAACAAATGCAGCAGAGCCTGGAAATCACTATCATGCCCTGCAGTAATGCTAATCACTCCATCCTCATCCTCCAACACATTTATCCACCTCCTAATTCTTCACCTAATTAGAGAGAAATTCAGAGGAGCTGGACTGGTCAGGGAGGTAGGGATTAGGGTTAAGAAAACACTTGTATTTGAAACCCCCTACCTCCCCTGGTCAGTGTGAAAGATTCTTAAAGAATCTCCCACCCTAGCTAATCCATGACCCTCAGCAGGGAAGAGTGTTAACAATTTAGTTTAAAACTCACACTCTCAGACAAATGCATCAAAAAACGGCTTTTCTTCTTTGATTTATAGGTATTAGTTGTTTTTCCAGGCCCCATTAAGGACTCTTCATCCTGTACTGCAAGGGGCATTAAGAACTAGCAAGCTAACGTTGTTCCCAGCTCTGTATTATTCAAAGGCAATTTACACTAATTATTCGAGGCCATGGTGTTGCCCATATTAGTGGAATGAACCATCTCAGCAGGTTAAAGTACTTTTGAAATGGTAATTTATTACTGAGGTATAAAAATGTCCTTGAATTAAAATAAAGTATGATTTTTTTAATGGCAATTTTTAAAGACCAGGGACCGAGACATTCCATGCCCCCTTTTTTATTTGTACCGACACCGGCATAATTACGTGTCTTTTAGAAACCCAGGTTGTCAGACCAGTGGCAGTGCATTCAAACGCTGACATTACAATTATTACAAAGATCTTTCCTTGTTTGGTGCATTTTTCTACCCAGTTTACCAAGTGAAGCATGACCAAATAACATTGTGCCTGCTGAGCTCCAAAGTTCAAATGAACCTTCAGATTCACAAACAATTGTTATCAGAGTTTCATGTACAAAAAAGAAAAAAGAAAGAAAGAAAAAGGGAAGGGAGGGAGTAAGGAAGGAAGAGAAAGAAGGAGGAAGAAAGGAAGAAAAAAAGAGAAAGGAAAAAGAAAGAAAGAATGAAAGAAAAAAAGAGAAAGAAAGAGAAAAGAAAGAGAAAGGAAGGAAGGAAGGAAGAAAATGAAAGAAAGAAAGAAAGAAAGAAAGAAAGAAAGAAAGAAAGAAAGAAAGAAAGAAAGAAAGAAAGAAAGAAAGAAAGAAAGAAAGAAAGAAAGAAAGAAAGAAAGAAAGAAAGAAAGAAAGAAAGAAAGAAAGAGAGAGAGAGAGAAAGAGAGAAAGAGAGAGAGAGAGAGAGAGAAAGAGAGAAAGAGAGAGAGAAAGAAGAAAGAAAGAAAGAAAGAAAGAAAGAAAGAAAGAAAGAAAGAAAGAAAGAAAGAAAGAAAGAAAGAAAGAAAGAAAGAAAGAAAGAAAGAAAGAAAGAAAGAAAGGAAGGAAGGAAGGAAGGGAGGAAGGAAGGGAGGAAGGAAGAGAGAAAGAGAGTAAAGAAGGAAGGAAGGGAGAGAGGGAGGGAGGGAAGAAGAAAGGAAGGAAGAAAGAAAGAAAAAGAAAGAGAAAGGAAAAAAGAAGGAAGGAAGAAAGGAAAGAGGGAAGGGAGGAAGGAGAGAGAGAGGGAGGAGGGAGAAAAGGAGTGAGGGAAGAAGGAAGGAGGGAGAGAGGGACAGAAGAAGGCAGAAAGAGGGAAGGAAGGAAGGAAGGAAGGAAGGAAGGAAGGAAGGAAGGAAGGAAGGAAGGAAGGAAGGAAGGAAGGAAGGAAGGAAGGAAGGAAGGAAGGAAGGAAGGAAGGAAGGAAGGAAGGAAGGAAGGAAGGAAGGAAGGAAGGAAGGAAGGAAGGAAGGAAGGAAGGAAGGAAGGAAGGAAGGAAGGAAGGGAGGTAGGTGTCTGTCAATTATCTTTGATTGGAAAAATTCATTTAGGTTTCAGGACAGAAGCTGAAGTCTGGAAGAGATGTTTTAGGACTTTTATTCCATAACACTGGAGAACCAATTGAGCAGTTGAGCCCATTGATTTGTACTAGGGCCTGGGACTTCCTGTTCTTTGCTTTGGGGATTCAATCCACAAAGGTTTTCAGGATAGAATCAGTCTCAGGTCTCCCTCCCATCTGCTCTCTGGGGCAGGGGGTTTTAGGGGATGCTTGCCTCTTCTCTTGATTGTATTCAACCGTTTTATGAAATGACAACTATGTACAAGACCCCGATAGACTCTAGGGATAAAAAGACAAAATGATGAATGGTCCCTGCCCTCAGGGAGCTTGCAACACGTGTGGGTTTACAATATGTGTACAGATAAATACAAATTCTGAACAAAGTAAATACTAGGGTTTATTTTGGTGGGGGGGGATGGAAGTAATTGGGGGACAGCACTAACCACTGAGGGTTGGGGTTGGTAATGACAGCACCTGAGTTGAGTCTTAAAGGATGCAAGACATCTCATAAGGCAAAGGTGAGAAGGAAAAGCATTCCAAACATGAGGGAACAACCAATGGGAAGTGGAGCACAGAAGTGAAATGGCAGATGCAGTTTATAAATCAGTTTGACTAGAATGAAAAATAAGTAAAGGAGAATATTGTCTGGGTGGAGGAAGGGGGAAGAATAGAAAGGAAAGCCAGTAATAACCATAGGGAACCACATAGGAAAGTAGTAATTATTGTAGACTGCGGAAGGACAGACACATTAATTTACTGTTGGTGGAGCTGTGCATTTGTATAATCATTCTGGAAAGCAAAGATCCTATTACCAACCCAGAAATACTACTCTAAGATTGTGTTTATAGAGAATAGGGATTCTTTTTTTTTTTTTTTTTTTGCCTTTCTTTGTGTCTTCATCATCATTGCACAGTACTTGGCACATACTATGTGCTTAATAAATGTTAATTAACTGGTATCAGGCATAAATCCTCAAAGAGGTAAAGGACAGAAACAAAGCCTCACATGCATGAAAGATTTATATCAGCACTCCTTGGACTGGAAACAGAGTGAGTGTCCATCAATTAGAAAATGGGTCAACAAATTGTAGTATATGAAAATAGAGAAGCGTTATTTGGATGTACAAAATGAAGAGAAGTGAGAAGAGCAGGAGAACAATTTTTTAATGAGTAAAACAATATAAAAGAAAACAACTTTGAAAAATATCAGAACTCTAATTGCTGTAGTGACTAACGCTGACTTCAGAAAAAGACAGTATAAAACCTGCCTTTTACTTTTTGGCATAGAGATGATGGATGAGAGGTACAGAATGGAACGTGTTCCCCGAAGTGGTCAATGGGGGTTTGCTGGATTATACTTATTTGTTACAAGGGATGATTCCTATTAGGGTGGGGCATTGGGAATGTTGGTGAGTAGTGATAGAAATGCAAAAAAAAAAGATAAGAGCATCCATGAAACATTTTAGAAATACTCAGCAAAAAGAAGGGAGTTCAGGAAGGAATACAGATAATCAGAGTAATTTATTATATTATGTATTACATACCACCATGCTAAATTTAATATTTACTTTAAAAAGCCCACAAGTAACAAAAATTTACAGCCTTCAGTACAATTGGTTTTGTGTTCCTTTGAATATCAAAATGTTCAAATTCATAGTAAACAAGAAAAAAATTAAATACAAATACAAAGAAAAGAAAACTAGGTTGGAGCCAGATTTTAAAGGGGTTTAAATGCCAAGCTGAGTAAGTTGTGTTTTATCCCAGGCAATAGGGAGCCTCTGAGGATTCTTAGGCAGAAAAGCGACATTGTTAGATTTTTGCTTTAAGCAGCTTATTTTGGCATTTGTATGAAGGATGGACTGAAGAAAGGAAGGGAATGGAGGCCAGGAATCCTATTAGGAGATCATGGCTTTATTGCAGGCAGTAGATAATATGTCTGGATGAGGGTGATGGTCATTCAACTAAAGAGGAGATGTTGCAGAGCTAGAATTGATAAAATAGGCAACTAATTGGATTTTTGTTATGTGAGAGAGTGAAGAGTTAAGGATGACTCCGAGTTTGGAAGCAACTAAAATTAGTTTTATGATGCAAACAAAATGTTTTACCCCAATGAGGAGGCAAAGACTAGCTATAAGCATGAACCTTTCAGTAAAACTGTAAGTGTCCTGAAACCAAAATATACTAGAACCAAATGCCTGATAGTAAAGATGTTTTCTTCTGCCCTGATTACTTTATCAGGGATAAGGAATTACTGGATGAGGGAACTTTATAGAAATGCAAACTATAGTCTTATAAAGTTGTCTAAAATATAGAGAGATTAACTGACTTGTCTAGTGTGACACAACTAAGAAAAGTCAGAGGCGAGACTTGAACTGTGTCCTTCCTGACTCTGAAGTGATTTTCCTATCAATTGTGATCGATTCATGATCAATTTAATAAATTACAGTAAATACACCTTCAGGTTGCTAGGGGGCACCATAGTGCATTGAGTTCAAGCCTGAAGTTAGGAGTATTTATCTCCTCAAAATCAAATCCAACCTCACACAATTAAAAGTTGTATGACCCTGGGCAAGTCACTTAACTCTGCCTCAGTTTCCCCATCTGTAAAATGAGCTGTAGAAGGAAATGTCAAACACTCTGGTAGACTTTAACTAGGAAAGCCCCACATAAATTTCAAAGAAAAAGTCGAACACAACTAAAAAAATGACTGAATAACCACAAAATGGCACCTTACTCATCTATCACACTTGATAAGTATTGGCTGCTTTTATGTGTAGTTTTCACAACAAATGTAAAAGAAAGACATTTGCCTCATTTTAAAAATAAGGAAACTAAGGAAGGAAGTTTGAAGCACTGCTGTTCTTAAAAAGATAGCCAGGTCATCTGTTAACCAGAAACCAGAGGGTTCTTTTTTGGAGGAAGATTTTTTCAAAAATAAATTATTCTTCATAGGTGTTGATCTAGAATTTTACTACAGCCAGTTTCTTGCAGTTTTTTTTTTCTTCTTCCCAAGTTGGAAGCAGACCTTTCCTTGCTCCCAAATAATAGGTTCTACTAATTGACCTTCCCTGTAGCAATCACAAATATTCTCATTTACCTATAGAAGTCCATTCTCTTTGTGCAGCTGCTCAGTTAGTCACCATGTCTCAAAGCATATGGTTTCCTTTCATAGATTAAATGGGATATTTTTATTTCCCATAAATCAGTGCATGCCAGAGCATGCATTTTAGAGCATAGATAGAAGCACAATGAATGCTCTAATCAGGCAAGGGCCATGATATAAAGAAAAAATAAAGAATGTTCTGTGGTTTCAATTAAAGAAGGTCACTACAGAATTGAAAGCCAATTTCAACTTTCCAGACTGCCTTTAAAACAATAGAAAAGAGGGAACATAAATGCCCCAAACATTTCACTAGTTCTATACTGCTCAGAAATGTAGTTCAGATGGAAATGAGAGAATTATGCATACAGGAAGTGCTCAGTAAATGCATAGGGAATTGATGTGTTACGTTCTAACTCTTCCTTTAGGAAAAATGGTAAAAATCTTATTTAGACTCATCTTACTTGAAAATTGTGATAATTTTGAATTTTATAGTATTGGTTTTCCTTTACATAGAAAATTCTTTCTTTACAGAATGTTAGCTTTGGACAGTTTATTGCCTAGCATAGTGCTTCATACAAAGGGCTTGATAGACATTTGTTAAATTAAATTGAATTTGAGACCACCTTATCCAACTATCTCCTTTAATAGATAAGGAGAGAAGTCCAGAGATTTGAAATCACTTGCTAAAATTTTCTTGAATGACTTATAGACCCATGCATCAATGTAAGTATTCCCTTCTCTCATACAAAGCTCAGTTTCTCTCTACCTTACTAGATAGTTCAGTTCTAGGTAATATAAAATAATAGGATAAATAAGATTATAGAGGGAATGAAGAAAATACTATAAAAATAATTGATTTCATTTTAAGCACTATAGAAACACACATTTACAAATTATAAAACATACTTACCTATTCTTTTAAATGGGTAGCCTAAAGATCTCTACTAAACAACCTGGCCTAACTTATTTATTGAAAGCATGAATTAATTAAACTAGATTCTTCTCTAAAAATCATTTTGTGACTCAGACTTTTTTCATTGATTTGGATTGACTTCCTCTTCCCTTATCACTAAGTATGAATTAGTAGTATTGCTTTTGCTAATGGAAACCAGTAGATATACTCTAAGAGCTGGAAGGGGCCTTTGAGCAGAGTTTTCAAACTCACAGGCTCCAATTCTTCTAAGTGTGTCTGAACCAGATTAAAATGTAATTGGGATTTTTTTTAACAAAATATATAAACTATAATAGAGCACAGATAATGCTAATATGTATTTTAATTACATTTTTTGTTTTATTAAAGCTTTTTATTTATAAACATATGCATGGGTAATTTTTCAACATTGACCCTTGCAAAACTTTCTATTCCAAATTATCCCCTTTCCCCCCCCCCATCTCCTCCCCTAGTTGGCAGATAGTCCAATACATGATGTTAAAATATGTTAAATCATATATATATATATATATATATATATATATATATATATATATATATATATAAAATATGTGTTTTAAGTCAATATGCTACCCGTAAGTATCCCATGTACAGGTTAGTGGCCCTGTTTCTATTTAACACTACTTTCTTGGAGATCATAAAGTGAATCCCCCTCCTTTATTTTGAAGATAAGGAAATGAGGTTCAGAGCACAAGTGGCTTGTTTAAGGTAAGATTACCAATAAGCAGCCAAGTAGAGTCTTGAAACCATAACTTCTGAATTAGTTCAATGCAGTTTCTTTCTTTTTTTCTTTCCTTCCTTCTTCCTTTATTAATTTATTGGAGGCCATCAGGGTAAAGTAAGTTGTCCAGAGTCACATAGCTTGTGTCTGAGATTAGATTTGCACTCAGGGTCCTCCTGACTTCAGTGCCTGTGATCTGTCCATTGCACCACCTATCTGATGCTCAGTGATCTTTCCATCACACTATGCTCCCTCTGTCTCCTTCATCCTGATGGGAAGATCTGTTCCTAGAACTGAGGTGTTGTCTACTACGTTGAACAATGTTAAGTAGCAACTGACTCAAATGAGTGGTTGAAAATGTGTGGTAGGTAGAATTTTAGGACTTAAAAGCATATGTTTTTATTCATTTACAAATTGGGAAAAATTACCTTTAAAAACGTATCTAAGTCTTTGAGTTTTGATCATCATTAAGAATTCCTTTGGAGCAGCTAGGTGTCGCAGTGGATAGCGCACCAGTCCTGAAGTCAGAAAGACCGGAGTTCAAATCTGATCTCAGACACTTAACACTTCCTAGCTGTACGATCCTAGGAAAGTCACTTAACCCCATATGTCTCATAGGGAAAAAACAAAACAAAACAAAACAAAAAGAATTCTTTTATCTTTGGATTGGAACAAAAAAGAACATATATTAGTTAAAATATCAGCATGTCTCACAATGGCATAAACACTAACAATAACTGTGTGCTGCGCTTTATATACATTATCTCATCTAAACTTTGTAACAACTCTGTGAGGTAGGTGCTACAGGTATTATTATCTCTGTTTTATAGATGAGGAAATTCAATCTTAGAAAGTTGTCAATTTATTCATTTATTACTTTCAAAGGTAGGATTTGAACCCATATTGGACACTCTCTCCATACCTATGGTTTCTAGCAAAATAATTAACTGAACAATGTTCACCTCTACTTTTAAAACCGACACTGGCTGCAAAGACATGTCCATTCATCATGCATCCATGAAACAGAAATGTTCGTTCCTATGGCCAAATGTCCTACCACTTGATTAGCATAGAGCAGCAGCATGATCATGGTCATTCACTAGCACTTTGGGACAGTCTCAGTGGCCTCTTCTCTAAAATGAGTCAATTAAAATAAATGATCTCTAAGCTCCCATTCAGTTCTAAATACCCTGCCACTAATTCCAAAGAAAAATACTAGATAATAGTTAGAATCTATAATGATAACTAAGTAAGAGAGTAATTGCTTTAAAGGAAATCAGTGTTGGAAAGAAGAGGGCAAGTCCTTTTGTCTAAAAAAAAAAGTCCACTCACCCCCCCAAAAAAAAACCCTTCCTATGAAATCTATGTTTAGCAAGATGCCCACAGAACACAGCATTACCTTGCTGCTATTCTGATAACACAGCATTTGTGCATTCTGTATGCAAGACTGCTGGCTCCAGTCAGCCCTTGTTCTAATTAATACAAGTCAGACCAAATCAGTGGGTGGAGGAAGAAAGCCTCGAAATAAAAAGAAAATGAGACGTTAGCACAAATGCCTATCACATTGTGAATATCTACTCATCTGCATAATATTAATGATACCAAATATGCAAACAGATGTTTCTCTCATTAAATTGTATATGCAAATACTACTGGTAGGAGTGGTAATGTTGTCTCAGGGTTGAGAGATCATTGAGGGTAATTAAAGGTTAATCTAGTTTTCAGTTCACAGACTGTAGGACATGAGTGGTTGTAAAGAAAAATTGTCACTTAACCTTCAATTCATTACCAATGGCACATGGATTTTCTACTAAAATAACATAAACATATACGCGTTAATCATTATCTCCTGCCTCAGCAGTGGGTATATCACTAGCAAAAGACCAGAAATTACTTGTTGTGAGTCAAGCAAAGGAAGAGCTTCTGTAATGCATTAATAAGGAAAATAGAATTTCATCAAAAATTGTTAAGGCTCCAATCTAGTGTTCTAATCTCATTAAATGCATTTCAATTGCTTAGATATTGTCAAATGTTAATAGAAACGTGTCTGAAGTACTTGTGGGACAATTCTTGTAGTATAATTAAAAGTAATGTTTTCGATGCTGTGTGTGAAGGTTGGAGACTGCAGTAACTTCACTAGGATTCAACAATCTCTTTAAATCTCAGTATCCTGCTGGGTAGATTGAACACAGTAAATCATTTAGCACACTTTTTTTTTTTTTTTTTTAAAGAAAGAGTTTAACCCACCAAACTGGGCTGGGGGGATTTTAATTCTTCATCCCAAAGAGAAAATCAAGTGATGGAGACAGGACAGTTCAGAATTTGTCCAATTCTATGAAAGTGGATATAGATTCCAGGAAAAATTAAGGGTGAAATGGGGTTTAATAGCTTTTATTTACTGTTCAACAATTACAAGAATCATATATTTGGATTAGTGGCAAGTAAGATTGCTATGAAGAAGCAAGACTAATCCCTTGTCTCTCTTTTACTTTTAGAGTGAAGGACTCCACCAAAATGAAATATTGACATACTTAACCCTAAACCCATCAAAGAATAAAAAACTGACTTTCTGACATCTCCATTTAACGGATCTCAAAAGTTTACTTTCTTCCCAAAGGACTCTGAGATTTTAATCAAAATAAAAGCACTGATCTTGTGAGATGACAGATCTTTAATCTTTATTCTTCATTCAACAATAATTTATTGTTGTTGTTGATTCGAAATAAACTTTTGTGCAATTTCTAGTTAAGCTAAGAATTTAATTCCAGTTCCCATGAAAACTTAAATTCCTTCCAAAATTGAATTGAAAACTCTAAAAGAAACAAGAAAAGTCATTGAATATCTTACTCTAATGGGACAATGTTCAATCTGTAGTTAGATTGTGAGGTCCTCAAGAAATCGTGTGATTCTCATCTATCTGCCTTTCTAAGGATTTTCTTAAGATCACAGTATCAGGAGCTGAAAAGTCTCAGAGAAATTAATTGTTTGCTCGAAGCCACACAATAGTGAGTGGCAGAAAAAGGATTTGAATACAGGTCTTTGAACACCAAATTTAGTGTTCTTTTCATTATTTCCATTATCTTGTTTACAGATCTAAAAATAGTAGCATATAATCTATAGTTGTTTTTTTTTTTTTTTGAGCGACCAATGGAAGAGTAAAGACATTGAATTAAATTGTCCTTTGGCCTATACAGTTGGGTAAAATAACTACCTGGCTGCTTTGTGTTTTCTATTGAATATGTGACTTCCTTTCACATCTTTTTTGGGAAATTCTGTTTAAACTATTATTTAGCCTCTGAGCATAAATGAAGTTGCTGAACTACCTTGAGGGCAATCAGGTAACATTGTGGGTAGACTGGAGTTGTACCTGACTCTTTATGATTCCATAAAGAAGACCTGAGTTCAAATCAGCCTCAGACACTAACATGGGCAAGTCACATAACCCTGTTTGTCTCAGTTTGCTCATCTGTGGAAAAAAAGTGGAGAAAAAAAGGCAAACCACTCTAGTATCTTCACAGAAAACACCAAATACTCATGAAGAGTTATATGTGACTGAACATCAAGAACAAACCCATCAAGTGGAATCTCAATGACATCCAGTGGTAGCCCAGTGCACCTCAGAATATTAAAGGATCACAAATTTTGATTTGGAAAGGATCTGGGAAGCAAGGACATGCTGGCAAATGTTTAACAATCAGCTCTCTGAAAAGTACAACAGACTTTTTTCCCCCAATAGTATTTTATTTTTCCAAATACATGCAAAGATAGTTTTCAGTATTCACCTTTGCAAAACTTTGTGCTCCAATTTTTTCTTTCCCTCCCTCCCACCCCCCTCACCAAGACAGCAAACAATCTGAAAAAGTTTAAGTGCATGCAATTCTTCTAAACATATGGCCATATTCTTCATGCTGAAGCACAACACACTTTCCAGTTTAATTCTGAAATCATTTTAACTTTTTCTTTGTCATTTTTTTAAAGACTAGACCATCAACAAAACAATAAGCAATGCATCAACTTGCTGAATTCCCAGATATAAATAACACTGAAAATTTAGTAAGAGTGGGTCTAAGCTGGTGCCAGCCCAACTCTGAATGGGGGTCACCTAGACCAGCCTGTCACACAGGTGCCCAAGATCACACAGGTAGTAAGAGGCAGTGCCAGGATTCAAACCAAGAGAGTCTCCTCCTACAAATCCAGCATTTCCCGACTCTTCCCTTTCCTTAGATTCCCTGGTGGACCTTGGAAGTAATGGAGGAAAGCAGAGCATTTAAGGGGCAGAAGAGGACAGTGTTAGTTTTACCAGTCCTTCTACTTGATGAATTAACTTCCTCCTTCTTAAATACCAGAAGATCCAAGGGCTGACATTGTGGAGTTACTTCTGGGTACTGAAGCAATGTAGCAGAAAGGAAAAAGGGAAGCAAAAAGCTTGAGCTTAGATGACCTGAATTGGAATCAGGATTGTTGTGAAGTTGTACCTGACTCTTTATGATTTGGGGTTTTCTTGGCAGAGATACTGGAGTAGTTTCTCGTTTCCTTTTCCAGCTCATTTTATAGGTGAGGAACTTCAAGCAATAGTAGTCACTAACTTGCCCGGTGTCACACAGCAAGTGTCTGACGTCAAATTTGAACCCAGGAAGATGGGACTTCCTGACTTCAGGCCCAGCACTGATGCTGTGCATTTAGCAGATAAGTCACCACCTCAGAAGGAACCTCAATTTCTGCATTTATGCTATAGAATGGGGGAGGGAAAGTATCTGCCATCATGCATGTGCAACAGCAGGCCTGCAGCTTCTATTTGACTGACTGGAAGGCTGACTAAGCGAATGAGGGAAAAAAAAGATTGAATTAAGGACCTATGACTTTATAGATAATCTCTTCTGATTGACTGCCCTTTTGCCAGTTCAAACATTAGGCACCCACTATAGTAAGGACTTCTGCTTGGTAAACATCTTGTGTTCAAGATCAGGACAAAAATAAATACTTTGCATCTGACTGGACATTTGCTAAAAAGAACTCTGAATTCTTTAGATTATTCATCCACATTAATTTTATTCTGCCCATCATAGGCAGCAGACAGATAATTCACTGGACATATTTCCAATTATTTTATGAAGTGCTCTAGCCTTACTCCAATTTAAAAATTTTTTTTTTTGTTCCTGGAGGGAAATCTCAGTAAATTGCATTTAAACCTTTTCTTTCTTGTTTCCCAAACACATGGCTTTTAAAAGTCAATATTGTTAAGCAACATAAATAGGCCCAAGTCATTGACTAACAAACTGAGGTGTGTGTGTGTGTGTGTGTGTGTATGTTTGTGTGTTTAAATCAGGACATGAACTCAGGGCCTCCTGTGATTAGTCAGTTGAACTCTAATAAGATCAGGCTGGACACAAAGGAGATATACACTAGTAATTAGATAGAATCTCTACCTTTAATATTATATAACTCTTAGCCTACAAGACTTGCTCTGTGTTTTCATGAAAAGATGATTTTAGTTAATAAATCTTGGCTTTTGCATTTATTGACTTTCTTTTATGCCTTTTTACTTATGCCTGTTTTATACAATATAGAATGATTACTCTAAGAAATGTCTCAAAAATAGGATAATCTAGATGATACAGTGGAGAGAGTATGGGCTTTGCAGTCAGAAGGATCTGAATTCAAATCTCGCTTTAAACACTTACTAGCTGTGTGATCCTGGACTTAATCCTGATTGTCTTCCCCCCCCCCCAACCAAAAAAAAAGAAATGTCTCAAATTAACAAAAACCACGAAGAATCATCCAATGCTCCAACGAATCTGTGATCTCTGTGATGGATCTGATCATAATCCTTCTCTGCCTGCCTATTTTCTGTGATTTTCTTTGCCACAGGAAGTACATCTGCTCAACTGAGAGCTTTTCTTGAGATTATTGCAAGGACACTAAGATTGCCTGAAGGTCATCTATCAGCTGATCATCTCTCACGTGACTGGCCCTTTTAAAAAATTTTATGTATGTGCCTATATGTATGTATATATATGTGTGTGTGTATAAAATCTCACATTATTTTCTCTTCACGATTCCTTGTTATACATTGCCTGGTCATGTGGAGTATGAGGGCATTTCCACTAACTTTTGGATGATCCCTCACTTCATTTCATTAGTCTCTTGAGCTGGAGGCACTGAGTTCAAATTCTAACCCTGTGTCTTATTATTTGTATGACCTTTGAGAAAGGTCATATCTCTGTAGCCATATAATATTACAAAAAATTAACATTTCTGGAAATTCTGTTCTGGAATGGAATATTTAGAAACTGTTAAATATAATCCACTGATCATTTGGGCAGCCAGGTGGTACAATAGATAGAGGTCAGGAAGATCTGAGGTCAAATCCAGTTCTAGAGATTTACTAGTTGTGTCTATCCTGGGCAAGTCACTTGCCTCAGTTTCCTCACCTGTAAAATAAGCTGAAGAAGGAAATTGCAAATCACTCCAGAATCTTTGCAAGAAAACCCTGCAAAGGGTCACAAAGAGTTGGGCATGACTGAAATGAATGAACAACAACAAAAATCATATTTATAAAGAAAGAGATTATAACCTTGAGAGTTATTATAACCTGAGAGTTAAACTGATTTACTGAAGATCACACAGAGAGATGATGGCAGAGCTGGGATTAAAACCCATCATTTCACCCCTCTATATATGGAACATGTACCAATTTTGTCCTGTTTATGGACCCAAAACAATTATCAAAAAGATTAGTTCATATGGTATCTTTAATCTGATTAGGAAAAATGAGGTTAATAACTACGTTGAGATTAATCAGTTTGATGAGTATGAGGCACCTCAGTGGTATAGTTCAGACAGGGAGGCCCACGGATCCATATTCACGAGGGAAAATATGAAGCTCTTAATTGAGGTACTGGGAGCAATGTCCATTACATTGGACTGTGTTTAGCAGCCCAGGCCAGAGTAGGATATTCCATGGCTGAAACAGCGAGTCTGAGTTGCACATCTAAGCAATCTGTTTTAGGGATCAGCTGTGGGCTCCTTTTGCTTGGCCTGTGTGTACAGATTTGCATTTCTGAGCTATGGGGTAGTGGTAGGAGAGGGGGTGAGTGGAAGGGTATGTGGAAGAATTTTTAAAATGCTCTTATTCAGTAGTAATATTTCCAT